>NC_138990.1:3603200-4999450 GCF_964341445.2 Mesoplodon mirus | reverse complement strand
TTTATGTCACCATCCAAGTTTCAGATTAAGCCCTGAGTGGCATATATTTCAGGATATCAAGACAACAGAACAAAGGCTTTACAGACTGAACTGAGATTAGAAGCATGGCCCACAAAAGGTAAGGCATAACTCTCAGTCTGCACCTAAAATAAAACAACAACTACACAAAAACAAACAAAAAAAATAACATTTTTGGAAGATTCTAGTAGGATTAACAATCTGTAAAATGTTATATTTAAAATTACCAAAATAAATCCAAAATTATTTGAAATACAAAAATAACATAAATATTGTAAAAAAAAAATAAGAATAAAAATAACATAAAAATGTGACTTAATTTTAAGAAAAAATAAACATTTATTAGATGCCATCTCTAAGAAGACCCATGTATTAGAATTATCATACAAAGTCTTTAAGTAGCTGTTGCAAATATGCTTAATAAGGTAAAGTAAACATACTTGAGTGGAAAGATAGAAGTTTTCAGAAGATAAATTAAAACTTCAAAAAAGAACTAAATAGAAATTTTAAAACTGAAAAATACAGTAATAGAAATTTTTTTTAAATTCTCTGATGCGCTCAGTAAAGAATGAAAGAAAAAATAAGTTAACTTGAAGACAGAAAATATAAATTATTCAGTCTGAAAAACAGAGAGGCAAAATATTGAATAAAATGAGCAGACCTAGGAATCTACATCAAATGTTCTTGACAACCAGATCATTGGATTCACAGAGGGAGAAGAGAAAGAGATTAGTACAGAAAAATTTTTGATAAAATATTAGCTGAACATAGCTCAAATTTGATGAAAGACAGAAATTTACAGATTTAAGTTTGGTAAACACAAAAAGGATGAAATTTAAACAAAACCATGGCCTGAAATATTATCATCACAGTGCTTATAAACCAAAAGTAAAGAAAAAAAAATTGAAAGCAGGTAGAGAAAAATGACACATTATCTATAGGGGAACAGCAATTCAAATTACTGTGAATTTATTATCAAAAAACACAGTGGCCATAAGACAATGAAACAGTATCTTTATAGTGCTGAAAGAAAAGAACTGTCAATCCAGAATTATATATCTAGGGAAAATATCTTTCAAGAAGGAAGATATTATCAAGTTATGGATCATGTGGTTCTTGAATCTGTGGCTTCTGATCTTTAAACTTCCCTCTGGTGTCAATTTTTTTTTTTTTTTAGAAATTTCAACCATGAAAGTTCTGATTTTGGTTAATCAGATCATCATAAGGTGAAAGATGTACGATGCTGATCTCATAACATCTTAAATTTTCTAGCTATATTTGATATTAACTGGCCTTTTTTTCTGGATGATTAATATAAAAAAATCATAATAGGTTATTTAAAGTTTCATGACAGTCCAAGTATCTTTTCTCTAAGAAGAACTTTGACAACCTGGAATTGGTCCATAAAAGTATGACCTGGACTGTGAGATATATGGAAATAATGTCACAAAAGTAATGGATGGAATGACCTGGGGCAGTTTAAGGAACAAAAAATGCCTTGCTTTTCAAATCAGTTAAACTGATCTCCTATTCTCCTTGAATGTCATATTCTACTTGGTATTGCATATGCAATAGACAATATACAGAGTGGATATACAGTTAAATTCAGCATTCTTAAGGTCTCTTGAATGGTTTTTGGTGTGAACCTGAGTTTTGCTGTTTAGTGTTCATGTACATTTTCTGAGATTTTGAGGATTTCTGACCTGGAAGCATCCTGCTCCATTTAAGATAGATGGCATGGTGATTTATTGTTGAATGATGAGTCTGGTTGTCACATTCAGAAATTTAACAGTGAAAGGGAAGATATAATAGTGAAGTGTGACTGATTGGGAAAGGAATGTACTGATGATTTCACCCAAGAAAAACCTTACATTCTAGTGGAGCTGCTGAAACAAACCACATACTGTATCATGTTTGACCCTTCAGTATATGGCTTGAGCACAATATTTACAGTATGCTATGCCATCAAGGTATTAACCAGATCTATGAGAGAAAAAAATAAAACAAAAATCCCGTGGTTTTACTTATCCAAAAAATCACTGGCCCTATTAACACTTGGGACTCAAGTTTCATTTTCTTTTAATCCTTTGTTTATTTAGGATAAATGTTCTTTTCACCATTTTCTCAAATTTTAGCTCTTTCATAAGCAATTTGTCTTCCACTTGTCTCCAAATTTTCTACCATCTGACAGCTCCCATCCGTTATGAAAAAAATGGCTTATATTTGCCCATAATATTCATTTTTCCTTTTTTTAATTAATCAAATTTATTTTTGGCTGGATTGAGTCCTAACTGCTGCATGCAGTTTTTGTTTTCCTCTGGTAGCAGAGAGTGGGGGCCACTCTTCCCTGCAGTGCACAGGCTTCTCACTGTGGTGGCCTCTCCCGTTGTGGAGCATGGGTTCTAGGCACGTGGGCCTCAGCAGTTGTGGCACATGGTCTCAGCAGTGGTGTCTCATGGGCCCTAAAGTACGGGCTCAGTAGTTGTGGTGCATGGGCTTAGTTGCTCCATGGCATGAGGGATCCTCCCTGACCAGTGTCCCCTGTATTGGCAGGCGGATTCCTAACTACTGCACTATCAGGGAAGCCCTGACCATGATATTTAGTCCCAACTCATTCATTGCTTTCTGATACTGAATCTAGGAACACTTCATATTGTTAAGAACTCAGTTGTTATCAATAAATTATTGCCTTTCAAATTCTTCTACACAAGTATCCCCAAAGGTAAAAGATAGAAAATCTATCCTCTTTAGGGAAACTGAGGGAGTAGGGAAGGTATAGCATAGCCTTAAGAAACACTGCGTGTTAAAATATCCAATTGGGGACTTCCCTGGTGGTGCAGTGGTTAAGAATCTACCTGCCAATACAGGAGACATGGGTTTGATCCCTGGTCCGGGAAGATCCCATATGCCACAGAGCAACTAAGCCCATGCACCACAACTATTGAACCTGTGCTATAGAGCCCACGAGCCACAACTGCTGAGCCCGTGTGCCACAGCTAGTGAAGCCAGCATGCTTAGAGCCTATGCTCTGCAACAAGAAAAGCCACTGCAATGAGAAGCCCACTCACCACAAATAGAGAAAGCCCGCATGCATGAACAAAGACCCAAAACAGCCCAAAATAATAAATAAATAAATAAATTTATTTTTAAAAATCCTATTGATTTCTCATTGAGTTTTAAGGTAAATGTAATATTTGCATGTATGTGTTCCAAAAGATATTCATGTCTATGTAACATAAAATGCTACTTTAAGTTACCAATTCAATCACATAATAATACCACTGCCACACCAAAATACTTATTTAAGACTGACACCTTATGAGGAACATATCACATTTGACCCTGAATATGAAAGTTGAGTGACAATCAAGAGAATATTATCGTTGTTATGTAGATGAGAGGTCTGAGGCCCAGGGACAGTGAAAGTCTTTCAAGACCGAACTTGTAACTATAAGTATCTTGACACGATTTGAGTGTTTATTATGTCCCAAGGTCTTTATTTTATTAACACATTTAGTCCTAAGTACTATTATTATCCCCATTTTACCTATGAGAAAACAGATGTGGATAGGTTAAGCAACTTGTCCAAGTTTAATATCTACTAATTGGTAAAATGAGGACACAAACTTCTGTTTGAACTAAAAGTTGCACCTTTAACTTGTCTGCTGTGCAATAGAGTCTCGAACCCAGTTATTCTCCTTTGTTTTTGTTCAGGAAGTTCAGGATACTTTTAGTCTACGCCTGTCTTGGCTATTTCATCTTTTATTAAATGTCCCATATTATTTTGGCTTTTCCCATAGACTCTTCCTAACAACTTTATGCAGTTAGCATGGAGTAAGTTGATTGGACCAATTGTTTTCAGGCCCAGCCACATTTTGTTCGTACTTTGAGTCCCTGGTCCATGATCGTTTCCTTGAACAAGGAGAAATGCTGGTGACTATAGAAATAGGGCAGGAAGTAAAATTAGTAGAATCCTGCTCTTTCCATTTCTTTGAATTCTTGGCTCTTCTTGTCTCTTGTCCCTCTTTTGAAACATTGACTTTGCAGTTTACCAGAATTCTGAGTCACACTTTAGGCTGGACACTAGGCCAGCAAGTAGTTGGAAGCCAAGGAGTGTTCCTGGGATGCTAAACCAAGGTGAGAGCCATTTCCTCACCAGGCTGGAGAGCATCCATGAGTATGAAGAAAGCTGAAAAGCTAAGTCAGAGTTCATGGCTGAAGATGCAACATGCTGGAAATATGAAAGCCAAGAGGGAAAGCCATGATGATGATGATGATAATAATAATAATAATTTATTGAAAACTTAAAAATAAAGCAAAAACATGGCATGTGCTTCCAGTGTCATACTGGGGAATTATTTAATGGACCACCCAATATTATTTATTTTTAAGAAAATATTACTATATTGACTTTGCTATTTACTATTTAAAATGTGGATACTGAAAAGTTATATGTAAATTTGTAGACTTTTGTCTTCTAGAGATGTAAATTTTTTTTCCCTAGAAAAGATAAACCCAAAGATATGGATTATTGCCCTGTAGAACATTAGCAAGTTATATAACTAACTTCACAATCTTATTTAAATTTTATTCTCTGCCTCCCCATGCCCCACTTTCCTCAATTATAAACATGTTACATTAGTGTGGTAGTCTTACCATTTCTGAATATTGATACATTATTATTAATTAACCTCATTATCTTAAAAGACTATAAATAATGGGTCTTCAAATGCTTTTCAACTAATATTACCATCTTACTGCTACAGGCATACCTCATTTTATTGTGCTTCATGGATATTGCATTTTTTACAAATTGAAGATTTGGAGTAAACTTGCATTGAGCAAGTCTATTGGTGCCACTTTTCAAGATCATTTGCTCACTTCAAGTCTCTGTGTCACATTTTGGTAATTCTCACAATATTTCAAACTTTCTCATTAATATTATATTTGTTTTGGTGATCTGTGAACAATGATCCTTGATGTTACTGTAGTAATTATTTTGGGGTACCACAAACAGCACACATGTAAGATGGTGAACTTAACCAATAAATGTTCTATGTGTTCCTACTGCTCCACTAACTGACTGTTACCCTCCTCTCCTTTGGTCTTCTTATTCCCTAAGACACAAAAATATTGAAATTAAGCCAATTAATAACCCTACAATGGCCTCTAAGTGTTCAAGCAAAAGGAAGAGTTACATGTGTTTCACTTTAAATCAAAAGCTGGAAATAATTTAGCTTCGTGAGGAAGCCATGCTGTGATAGGAAGAAATCTAGACCTCTTGTGCCAAACAGTTAGTCAAGTTGTAAATGCAAAGGAAAGTTCTTGAAGGAAATTAAAAATGCTACTCCAGTGAGCACACAAATGATAAGAAAGCAAAACATCCTTATTGCTGACACAGAGAAAGTTTTAGTGTTCTGGATAGAAGATTAAACCAGCTACAACATTTCATTAAGCAAAAGCCTAATCCAGAGCAAGGCCCCATCTCTCTCTAATTCTATGAAGGCTGAGAGAAGTGAGGAAGTTGCAGAAGAAAAGTCTGAATCTAGCAGATGTTGGTTCATGAGGTTTAAGGGAAGAAGTCATCTCCATAATTTAAAAGTACAAGGGGAAGCAGCAAGTGCTGATGTAGAAGCTGCAGAAGGTTATCCAGAAGATCTAGCTGAAGATGGTTACACTAAAAAACAGATGGTCAATGCAGATGAATCAACCAACCTTTTATTGAAAGAAGATGCCATCTAGGACTCCCATAGCTAGAGAGGAGAAGTCAATGCCTGGCTTCAAAGTTTCAAAGGACAAGATGACTCTCTTGTTAGGGGCTAATGCAGCTGGTAACTTTAAGTTGAAGCCAATGCTCATTACCATTCCAACAATCCTAGGGCCCTTAAAAATTATGCTAAATCTACTCTGCCTGTTCTCTACAAAGAACAACAAAGCCTGGATGACAGACACATCTGTTTACAAAGTGGTTTACTGAATATTTTAAGCCCACTGTTGAGACCTACTGCTCAGAAACAAAAATTCCTCTCAAAATATTACTCCTCATTGACAAGGCACCTGGTCACCCAAGAGCTCTGATGTAGATGTACAGTGAGATTAATATTGTTTTCATGCCTGCTAACACAATATCCATTCTGTAGCCCATGGATCAAGGAGTAATTCAACTTCCAAGTCTTATTATTAATAAATACACTGTGTAAGGTTATAGCTACCATAAATAGTGATTCCTCTGATGGATCTGAGAAAAGTCAATTGAAAACCTTTTGGAAAGGATTCACCATTCTAGATGCCACGAAGATAATTTTGATTCATAGAAATAGGTCCAAATATCAACAGGAGTTTGGAAGAAGTTTATTTCAACCTTCATGGATGACTTTGAGGGTTAAAGTCTTCAGTGTTGGAAGTAACTGCCGATGTGGTAGAACTATCAAGAGAAATAAAATTAGAAGTAAATCCTGAAGATGTGACTGAATTGCTGCAATCTCATGATAAAACTTTAATGGATGAGGAGTTGCTTCTCATGGATGAGCAAAAAAAGTGGTTTCTTGAAATGGAATCTACTCTGGTGAAGATGATGTGAAAATTCTTGAAATGAAAACAAGGAATTTAGAATATTACATAAATGTATTTGATAAAGCAACAGCAGAGTTTGAGAGGACTGAATTGAATTTTGAAAGATATGTGTAAAGTGCTATCAAACCGCATCCCATACTACAGAGAAATTGTTTGTGAAAGTAAGAGTCAATCAATAGGGCAAACTTCATTACTATCTTAGATTCAGGAACTTGCCACAGCCATCCCAACCTTCAGCAGCCACCAACCTGCTCAGTCAGCAACCACCAACATTGCGGCAAGACCCTCCACCAGCAAAAAAGATGATGACTCACTGGAGGCTCAGAGGGTGGTTAACAGTTTTTAGCAATAAGGTGTTTTCTAACAAAGTGTACACAATTTTTTAAGGCATAATGCTATTGCACACTTGATAGACTATAGTATAGTGTAAACCTAACTTTTATATGCACTGAGAAACCAAAAAATTCATGTGACTTGCTTTATTACGATATTCACTTTATTGTGTCAGTCTGAAAACAAAGCCACAATATGTTCAAGGTATGCCTGTACACTCATTTATGAGTTAAATAACTTTTACATTTGTATAATACACTTTTAAAATAGTATTCTTTGAAATAGGCACCTGAATTTTTGATAGATAAAATAAATTACCCAAAGTCTCATAGCTAGTAGGTAACACAAGCAGGCAGAAATCAAAGAGCAAAAAGCATGAAGTGATTCTGGGTCAGAAGATGAATTGATAAAGAGAGTATTTCTATCATGGTATGGAGCTCTTTAAGAATAAATACTGTTCTGCCTTCATGTGCCTCCTGCTTCTCAAAGGAGTGAGAATTGGAGCAGATTCAGAGAATGGTGTCTAATTCTTTTGCTTAGAGTAGCATGCTTAATTTTGCTAGCTATGTCATTAATGTCCTGTGAATTAATAAAAACTCTTGTTAATAACTGGTTTATTTTAATAACCTTAATTGTTCAATGTAGCTTGTTCAGTAAGAATGCATACTCTACATATACTGTATAACTCCAGGGAGCAATAAGATTCACCTACCGTTTCCTAAGTCACTAACTTCTGGGTACCAAATATGCTAGAATTATTTGTAGCTCATTAGCAATTTCATTAATGGATTTGACACAAAAATCAAAGACAACATGTTTTATTTAATCTTCCCCACAAGCTGATGAGGGCAGAGTGCAGCTCTTCTGTATGTATTTATGGAGGAAAGGACTGAAGCTCAGAGTCTAAGTGGCTGATCCAATGTCAAACATTTCTTTGACCTGGTAAAGATTTTTTTGGACTTATCTGATGCCTGGGGCAGGATATGCTTCACAGCACAGTGTATCTGGAGTGTGGAATAGAATGTGCACGACCACATCCAACACCCAGTTCCTGACCAAAAATCACTTTCACCCTTAGAGATAATGTCCATATCTATGAAATAATTCAGAGTGGAAGTCACAAAAATGCTGTTTAATAAGTATGGTGTGCAAATTGAAGGGGGGAAATTAGGGTGGGCTAGAGTGCTCAGAGAAGACTTCATTCTGAAGATGGATCTCACACTAAACTTTGAAAGACAGACAGCATTTGTATAGGGAGAGGAATGAAACTGGAGAATTCCAGGAAACAGTTTTAGTTAATCTTTAAAAGTGTCTCAATAAACTCTTTGAGTCACTTGTTAATTCAATCTACTACTGAATGCTTAGCACTTATCATAGGCCATTTTCAAAAGCTTTCTTATATTATTTCATTGTTTTAACCAACAACATACAGCCCCAAACTTTTTGAAGAAGAAATTGTGATTGCCTTTTACACCTATATTTATAATCTTACAAAATGATTCGCTTCCAATTGCAGTAATGTTTTTATTCTTAGTCTCCTGGACTGAGATGAGTACTTCTGTCTGTAGCATGAAATCCAAATCCTAAGCTTATTTTGAAATTTAGTACCAAGCTTTACTCTAATCTTCTCCAAATGTCAAATTGCAGTTGAGAATATTTTTAAAGCTACAAAACTTCAAGTTAATATCCCTCAAGTTCTCTCAGTTTCCATGCTGTTCAACATGGTCAAAACATCTTATAATAAAGATCCTAGAATATGAAACCGGGAAGGACCCTTCAGGACTCTGTTATATGAGCCACCCCTACCTCCCCCCATGTCTATGTCCCCCATCTCTTGAAGTTTAAGGCTTTGTTTCAGGCTTCCCCTGAGTCTCAAAATGCTGGCTCAGGAGTTAATGATTGAGAGAATGTGAATGTGTAGTAACAAAGACTAACGGTTGGGCCAGGATAACTGGTCACAATTTAAATACAGCAGAGTCACAGAATCTTTAGTTCTTCCCTGAAGGACATAGATAATGATATGTGACACACATTTCTAAATTTGGTTTACAGAAACCAGACCCCTACCAGGTGGAAACTGCTGACCACAAGCATGCAGACCCCAGACCAGTTGGGACCAGAGGTTGACGTTGTTGACTCATGAAACATCACCCTGTTACCTCACCACCAACCAACAAGAAAAATGTCCACAAGGTGATCAGGCACCCTGCAACGCACACCCCTCATGTTGCCTTTAAAAACCTTTCCCTGTAATCCATCAGAGAGTTTGGGTCTTTTAAGCACGAGTTGCCCTTTACCTTACTTGGTGCCCTGCAATAAACTCTGTACTTTCCCTCACCACAACCTTCTGTCAGTAGATTGGCTTTGCTGAGTGTTGGGTGAGAGGACTCAAATCCAGTTTCGGTAACAGATATATTTACTTCATAAGATTTCTGGTGACAGAAAGAGAATGTGAATAGATAAATTCATATGTGATGCCCACATTTGGGGCATCATCAAAGACTTGTATCTGATGGAAGTAGTTAGTGTTCATTTAGTGTGCTGTCTTAGAGTTATGTGGGAAAATCCTGTAAGAATTTATGTTTTAGAGAGACTGGCTCAGTCTTTTAAGTGATTTGTGAATAAAAGTGTTGAGGAGAGATGAAGAGGAATAGAATTGCCTAAAATATTTCCCTGTGAATGAAGTATATTTCCTCTATTCTGTGACCTCCTCCTATCCATATCTTATTTCTATAAACCTGTACTCTCATGGGACTGTCAAATATATCTCCAACAGTTAATCCAGGTGGTTGTTGACAAGGATTATTCTGTTCCAGAACTAAGTGAATTTTTATACTAAGCATAAAGGACACAAATCCAAATGATTGATTAAACAATGATTGTAATTGCATGGGATAGGGCTGAGCATGTGGTTTTGTCCAGTGCCACATCAAACTAAATTATTTAGATGAACACACACCTTGTTGCTATATATAGCCAAACATGATGAAGTGATGTTAATATACCAAAGTCATTATAAACATCAGCCTATGTTTGACAAAGATTAAAGTAAATCTTTAGAGTAAGATTTTGAAATAAACTTATAATTTGGATTTGGAACAGGATGCAAAATTACTGTTTAGAAATGGAAGTGTTCTTAACTTGGAAATATTTTCTTCTCAAAAACAAAAAAAAGAAGAAGAAAAGAGTGAGACCAGATATACATATCTCTGCTCTTGATGTGAAGAAAAATGACTAGGACACTGGAGCACAGAGAATGTCAGTGTGGAAGAAAGTGTCTTAATTAAATATAAAGTAGTTCTGGGAAAAATGCTAAAGTAGTCCATGAGAGTTTCTTTTTCATGTATCTTATTAACAGCTGCCTTTAACTTTTAGTGAATTATTTACAGTGTTTATCTAATTTCAATGATGAAACAGTTGTTATAACTCTTGCTGATAAAGTAAAATAGGATTGAGGTTTGATAACATTTGCAAAAGACCAAGCAAATCATATATCAACATTTATTTCTAAGGAATCATAAATAAAGCTCCACAATTGTAATACTGATCATTCATATTTACTTTGAGATCTGGAGATTTTACCAATAAAATGTATGAACAGGTATACCTATGAAGTTATTGATGATGAGGACCATATTTGATTCTCCATTGGAAAGACAAACACTTTTAGCATAATTCTTCCAGATACTAGGCTTACATTCAAACAGAATAGAACAACAGGACAGTATCCTGAGAAGAATTACTTCAATAAGGAGTCACCTATCTTCTATTTTCCTAAATAATATTCCTTAAGATGATAATTAAGCTATGTGACATAAGGATGAAATCTTCTACTTCCCCATTCCTGAAAGTATGTTCCTGGAGATGTTAATTAGGTATTTAATGAAACAAGTATTTCAAGGTCAAATCAGTGTGCAAAATAGTGTTTAATACTAAGTTGCATCAGTTAACTATTGTTGTGTAACACACTTCACCAAAACTTAGTGGCATAAAACAACAAACTTTGTATTTGCTTACAATTCTATGAGTCAGCTAGGCAGGTCTTCATCTGGTCTTGTCTATGGTCACCAATATGGTACAATCATCTATCGTCAACTGGGGTTGGATGGTCTAAGATGGTCTTATTCATATCTCTGATGGTTGGTGCTGGGTAACAGCTAGGCCCATTTCCACGTGGTCTCTCATTCTCAAGGAGACTAGCCCAGCTTCTTTACAAAGTGTCAGAGGGGTCCAGGAGGGTGAGAGGGAAGCTAAAGGCCTTGTGAGTTCTGGCTCAGATGTTGCATAAATTCATTTTCACTACATTTTATTGGCCAAAGAAAGTTTTAAGGCCTGCCAAGATTGAAGGTCCTACTCTTGATGGGAACATCTGTAGAGAATTTATGACCATTTTTAGACTACTACATATGTAAGACAATTTTCTATACTATATAATCTCACATAATTACTAAAAAATCTTTATATCCATGAGGACTACAGTATATATTGTTTGTGAGTGTTTCTATGTGCATGTGATAATTCATTGACACAGTGTTCACGAGAATACACTTAGGAAAACTCAACTTTGGTCCATTAATCTTCCTCTTTTTTTCCTTAAGTCCACTTTTTATAATCTCTAAGTCTATGAAATTTCTGAGGTTCATTCTCAATTTCCCTACCATCCACTGGAAGCTGGGGCTCATTAGTAGTCATGATATAGCCTTAGCTTAGGACTCATGGATGGGAAAAACCTAGTCTGTTGCCTTCAATTTTATCATATGCTAAATGGAGGAGTGAAAGAGGGAATAATTTTTCAAAATACCTCCATATGCAGCAGACCTTGATTAGCCATATTGGCTTGTTTTCCTGAGTTTTATATTTATTAAAATTTAGTTATGTTGGTTGTCAATTTTATAAGCTAGGGAAAAACACATGCTTAAATTCAAATTTGGCTCTGATCTACATTAGCTGAGAGATTTAAGAAAAGTAAATTAATAGCTTTTATAATTGATTTCCTCATTCGTAAAATGTAAATAGTGAAATCTATTCTAAAGTGTTTTTAAGATTCAGTGAAATATGTTCAAAGGGTTGTTGACCTAAATTAACTGCCCATAAAGAGAAGCTACTACAGTTACTACCAATTCTCATTGGTCATATAGGTTTCACCCTAATTCTGTCCTTCTTTTTTCATGCCATTCTTTTGGAATGTGTTGCATACCTTCGTTCTCTAATCCCTTCATCATCCAGCTTCCCCTCTACAACTTACTCTTTGTGTTCGTAACCTCTTAATGAAAATTGCTTCCTCAAAGTTCACCACATGTACTGATGTCAAACCATCCTTTTATTTCTGTAATAAACCCTACATGATCAGTATGTACAGCTGGGTCCTCTAGAAAGAAGAAACTGAGACAAAGATGAGGTGCTAACAATTTATTCAAAAGATGCCAGTTCAGGACCATAGGGATTAGTGAAAAGGAAAAACTGAGGTCAGGGGAAATGCAGTGCATCACAGTGTGATGAATCCTAGCACTGGCTACTGCTTCACAATGATCTCTGGATAAAAAAAGACTGACAGCATTCTCAAAAGTTGGCTTTTTTATTTAGCATGTATTTCTCTGGCAGTTCTGCAAAGAGAAATCATGTCTCTGAGAGGTTACATTAGAGAAAGGGGGAAGAATTTACCTGCCCAGCTCCTTCCAAGTCCCCATTTTTCATTGGTTAATGTTCACCCCATGGGGCCCTAATGCCCCCATACTTCTTTATTGTACCATCTTGGTGGCTGCTTTGGAAGGTAGATCTCATACTGCAGAGTATGGTATTTTCTCCATATCTGAAAGTGGAAAAGTGACCCATCCTTTTCCTCTAGAAGGGATAGCATAGAATATCCTAAAACCACTGGACCTCTAAAAATTTTCCTGATAAAGTAGTACTCTGAGCACTTTTGGCTATTTTTATTCTATTTTCTGAGACACACTTGTCTAGTAGGAAATCTAGTATACTCTAATGTATGCATTGATTCCTACCTACCTGGCTCATAAATGTGTGATATCATCAATATAGTAGACCCAGTAATGTTCCTTGGAATATCAAAGTAATCAGGGACCCTAAGAACTATATTATGACTGAGGTAAAATAAGTTAATATAACTCTGAAGCAGAAAGGACAGATTTAAAGAGACAAATTTAATGGGCATGTGATATGAACTATTGGACTCACATTAAAACTTTTTTTAAAACAATAGCACTAATATCTGTAATTCCTCTAGGAAGTAGCAGAAATAAGAAAAAGCATGTTTTAAGGTAAATTGTTCATATAAACTTCAGCTGCTATTGGGAGTCAGTAATTATTGGGAAAATGCATAGAGACCAACCAGAGTCTCCCACAGCTCACCCATATCCCATTGAGGCAATTTTTCAATGCCACAAACCTGCTTGTTTCCCATATCTTCTATACAATTATGGCAACCACAGCTCAACTTCACTCTTCCCCAGCTATTTCCTCTTATCCTTATTTCCATTAAATATCATAGAGAATTATAAAGTATATCTTTCTACAATTAATTTGGATTAGCGACAGGGATTTAAAGCCCAGAGAATTTCACGTTGAAGCATTCTAATTCTTTAGTTAGTGTTCAAGGCATTGCATACCCGCTCATCCTTCTAGTTATTCATTTTTTCCATAAATTCTTTTTGAATAAGAACGTGTGGAGTTCTGAACCTAGATCTCAAATGAGATGAGGGAAGTAGAAAGACTTGAGAGCCAATTGCATCGAGATGAACAAGGAAGATTGAAGGCTGGTCTGCAAGAGACAAGGATGTAAAGAAAGATGTAAAGAATGAGTTTCAAGGAAAGCTCAGACTTAGGAGGATAACAAAAAGCTATTATTAAAAACAAAACCCCACTTGGATGTAAAAGGTTTAGTTCTTGTGGAAGATACACTCTGTAGAGAAGACAACATTTTATCTCTTCAGAGAATGTTGATATTCTCAAAATGTGGTCACTGGGCCAGCAGTCTCAGCGTATCTGGGAACTGGTTAGAGATAACAAAGTCTCACTGTAGCCGAGTGCATCAGAAATCTGTGGATGAGACCCCAGCAGTATGATTTTTAAGAAGCCCTCCAGGTGATTCTGATACACACTCAATGTTGAGAAGCACAGCTCTAACGAATTCTATCCTTTGGCTCACAGAGGTAATCCATGGGGATTCTTATGTCCTCCTCCAGAGTAACATGCTTATTAGGGATGAGATGAATATTTTTCCTCCCAATTCAGTGGCCTGTTGTGAATGTTCACTTTCATTAATTGAGGGGAAAAGTATTAACCTACAGTTAGAGTTCTTCCAGACAGAAATTGGATAAAATATTTATTATTATTCTTACCAATCATGGCACTAGGATGACCTTAAGACATATGAAGAACTCCTTAAATACCTGCTGAATTAGTTCAAATGAGAACAAATCCATTTTTGAGGTTTTAACTAGAAAAGTAAAATTCAATAATTATGTATTAGATTGGAAGCTATTCAAACCTAATCTTCTATATATCCAAGATCGTTTCCTCCAGTGTACAAGAATGAGAAATGAAGTTCAATTGAATGTCCCTGGAGAACTATAAGAAACTCAATGATAAAAGAAAGATTAAATTATGTACTGAGGCAGAAAAAAAACACTGAAGCAGAAAAAGATCTCAGATATTTTAGAATAATGTTAAACAACAAAACAAAACCATACACAACAAACCCTTACCTGGTAAAACTAAGAATTCATGCATAAATAATACTACATTTTAGAAAACAGAAAACAAATTAACAGTGTTAAGTTATATTGTAAATATGAGGCATAATAATAACTCCCTTGTGTTAAGACTGTTGCTTATGTTATCACGTTGAAGCATTTCAGGTAGGTATTATTCATTTTATGGATGGGAAAACTGAGAATCAGGGAGATTAAGGGTTTACCCAAGGCCATCAGGCAGTAAATAGTCTAGTGTCAGGACTCCACCTAATTATGCCTTATATCGAAGCATATGTGATTTACTATTAGAGTATACTGCCAATGATCTGGAGACTTTAGAATCCTGATACTCCTAGTTTCTAATATTTTTATCTTTGTTATATATAAATGATATGAAGCCTGTGTACTGAAATAGAGCAAACCCCTTACTCTCTCTTATCCATGCTCCTGTGAGGACACATTTCTAAGTCCCTCAGACAGCTATGCTTTAACCTTTCCAGAGCTGATGAGATGTTTCCTCTCAATACCTTTGTTTTTTTTTTTGTTTTTGTTTTTGTTTTTTTTTTTTTTTTTTTTTTTTTTTTTTTGCGGTACGTGAGCTTCTCACCGCTGCGGTCTCTCCCGTTGAGGAGCACAGGCTCCGGACACGCAGGCTCAGCGGCCATGGCTCACGGGCCCAGCCACTCCGCAGCATGTGGGATCCTCCCAGACTGGGGCACAAACCCGTGTCTCCTGCATCTGCAGGTGGACTCTCAACCACTGCGCCACAAGGGAAGCCCAATATCTCTTTATTATTATTAATCACATAGTTGGAGATAGATGATGGATGGGCCCTGGATGCACCAATAGTCTTAATTCCAATGTACATTTTGAATGTAAATGGAAAAGTGAGGTACAGATTCTATTTTTTTTTTTTTTTTTGAGATATTAAGACATCATTGGAAAATCTCTTCTTCTGCAGGTCACTTTCTGGCACTTTAAATGAAAAAGTCAATATTGTATCTAAAAAGGGAGGTCTTGGAAAAGAAAAAGTATACAGGGACAGCCTTCTGGTGGCCTCAGCCACCACTCTGTAATTTGGGAGTTATTAATATTACCTACATTAAAAGGAGGTTGTGAGTATCACACTAGGAAGCACAGATAATGCCTTTAGCACTGTGTCTGTCACAGAGGCAATGGTCAATAAATGTTAATCATTGTTGTTGTCAGCATTGTCATCTTCATGTTCATCACAGGGTTTTATGCACAAACACCTACAGCCTTCACACATGGACCACAGTGGCCCTCACTCATTCGCAGTGCCCTGTTGGACTTTACTGAAATAAGTGGAGGTTGGTGCCTATTTGGACTGAGGTCCAAGTCTAAGGACCTGTAAATAAGACCAAAGGGTCTTGTTCAGTCTTCTGTGCTAACTCAGAGGTTTGATTAACTGTGGTCAGACTTTGACCAAAGGGGCGGGATATGAATACTATTGGGTGTCACTGTGCTTTAGAAATTGGTGTCCTACAAGGCCGGAGGGTGTTAGGAAGAGTGAGATAAGGGATCTGATTTACTAATCTCTGCCCTTAGGCAGAGGGTATATTTGATATCAGTGTGATGCATTAACTCCACCTCTAGATTTATTTTCCTAAACCAATGTAATCTTAAGAAACTTTCCAAACTGATTATTCCATTTTCACCCTTGTTTTGGGATATAATTTGTTCAGTTTCTGTTACCTTATCACTGTTCTATCACTAATCGTTAGCAAGTTTATTAGTGACAAAGACTTGTTTTTAAGAGTTTACTCTTAAAATGATCTCTCATCACTTTACATCATGAAAGTTCACTGCTGATGTGAAATACAGGGCAAGCAGCTGTGCTGCCAGGAGTGGTTCCTATGCCTAAGGTTCCACTTCAGTTCAGGTCATAGTAGATGAGAACAAAAGAAGATACACAGTAATTGTCAGAAAGAAAGGAGAAAAAAAAAGCCAACAGAAAATGTGCCCAGAATCTGGCCCTGAGTCCAGTGTCATGCATGTAAAGGCTATATCTCCACCAGAACTCCTCAGTGGTGAGCGAACCAATTGGGGGGTGATTGTTCAACTCCCATGTTGATCAAGAGAGCAAAGCTGTGTGCCCACATCTAGAGACCACAATGGAAAGTGGTCCTAGGATAATAAGATTTCTGTCAGCAATTGAACTAAATGACACAGGTCACTGGTTCCCCTTTGTTAGAACTTGAGCCAAGAGGAGCCGAATGACCCTGAGCAGAGAAGGCGGCGCCTGGAAGTCTAGGCAGCCCAGCAGGGTTGGACAGAAATCAGGGAATTAAAGGAAAAAGCATGACATGGGATGTGATCCTGCTGGGAGCAGGGCTTTATGGTCGTTTAAACTTATTTCTGATCTAAAACAATCAATCCCATGGTTGGCGACTGGGAGGGAGAATAGATGTGGACTGAGTTCTATCAGCAAAGGAAAACCACAAGGTATGTCCATGCTCCCAGTCAGGCTCTGGCTTGTTATTGGAAATTCAGAGCTTGGAGGAGCAGATTTCTCTTTTTCAGTGAGCATCCTCTTTCATCCCACTGCTACTGATGTGCATATTTCATACTGCTGGAGGAAATTACTCTAGATGAGGGACTGCCAAACTTTTTCCATAAAGGGCCAGATAGTAAATATTTTAGGCTCTGTGGTTATACAGTTTCTGCATTATTATTCAGTTTTGCTAGTGTAGCATGAGAGAAAGACATAGGCAATATATAAACAAATGAGTGCTCTGTGTTTGAATTACACTTTATTTAAAAAACAGGCAGTCTCAATTTAGCCCATAGGCCATAGTTTGCTGACCTCTGCTCTAGTTTTGGTTTCCAAGTCTTTTACAACTAATAATAATAGAGGATATAAATAATATAAAATCCATAGTGTTTTTTTGACATTGATGCTGTTACCTGGTGTTTAGTCTCATGAGTTGGGTAGTGCTTCTGATAAACTTGTGACCAATACGACCTTCCTACTGGTCCCAACCTTAAAAGTAAGTCTTCCTCAGTGTCTTTTTGCCCTAGAGAAAGGCTTTCCCAAGTTTTGATCATATCCTTACCCAAATCTTTCTCCTGTAGTTCAGAGGTAAGGTTAGGATTTTCATTAAGTGACCTGTAAGAGATATGTGAGGTTTTCCTTGTTAAATTTACAAACTCATAAAGAGATGAAATATGTTCAGAATTGGCTTTAACCATTTGGAAATTCCCCAAAATGCTATTTAACTAAAAGCTGTTTATTTGGAGGAAAAAAATGATTTATATTTCTGATGATTTCATCTTTTAGAAAGTTATGAAAATGAACTCCTGCTGCACAGAATATACTTAAAGACAATAAGAAAAGAAGGGATTGCAAATATGAATCAACAGAAAATTTGAGGGGAAATGATGGCAGCACATGAGATTTCCATTGTGTTTGAGAACAGTTGGATAGAATCAAATAAGAAACCTGGGAAAGAAAAATTCTTTCCAAAGAAGAAAAATATGAAAGAAGGAACTAAAATTTTAGGAAAATAAAGGTAAAAATGTTTCTGTTTATTTTTGGGGCAAGTAAATTAACAACCAAAGAAAAAGTCCTGGCATTTGGTCCAATGATGACAGATCATTTAACAAGATCATACTTTCTCCTGGGTTACCTAAGTAAACTGAAACAGTGACTCAAAAAATAGTAAGCTAAGATTTCAGACAAGAGGTTAATCCTTTACCGATCCTCTACTTTAGTATATTTTTGAGTTTTCTTGAAGATCCCCTGCCTTAGGGATGCTTCCTAAAAATTACATAGCCAACAGCCTCACTCTAAAGCTACTGAGTTAGAATTTCTGGGTATGGGAACTTGGACATCTGTGATGTTAAAGGACACTTTAGTCCATCTCGACCACACTGAAGCATGAGAACTACTCCCACTCCCACTCTCTTGACCAAAACCTTCCCCCATTCCTTGAGCAAGTGTTGCTCAGTGACACCTCTGGAAAAGACACTGTTATGGATTGAATTGCCCCCCTTCCCCCAAACCAAATTCCCACATGAAAGCCCTAACTTCAAAGTTAATGTAGCCCTTAAAGAGATGATTAAGGTTACATAAGGTTATGAGCATGGGCGCTAATCCAAACTTGCAGGTGTCCTTATAAGAAGAGGACATTTGGACATGCAAAGGGACACCACTGGATACATGTGCACAAAGGAAAGACCATGTGAGGACACAAAGAGAAGGTGGCTGACTGCATGCCAAGGAGAGAGGCCTCGGGAAAAGCAAACCTGCTGACACTCTGACCTGGGACTTCTAACCTCTAGAACCATGAGAAAATAAATTTCTCATCGAACTTGATCTCTGTGCCAGTGCTTTATGTAAACTATCAAATTATATCCATTCAACAACCCTCAGAGATAAGATCTATTATCATCCTCATTCTATAGATGAGGCAATTAAAGTTCCAAGGACTTGAATACTTAGCAAAAAGTTACCCAGCAAATAAGAGACAAATTAAGGAATTGAAGCCGGATCTTGCTGTGGCCATAGGTGATATGCTCGAGAACTTGGGTGAGCTCTAAGTACTCAGCAGGTCAGGGCAGGAAGGTGGAGCTCTGTGGTTGACCAGATGGAGCATTCTTCTAGGCTGGGGGGCAACACTAGTCACAACACATAGCTGTAGGTCTAGCTGGTTTGGAGAGTGGCAACAAGGTTCAGAACATCTCTTATGTGTGTGCTGCCACCAGATCATCATATGCAGCAAGGGCTGCTAAGGTGCACTAAGGAAGCCTAGAGATTTAGTCTCACGCCCTGTAGTCCTGTGTAAGGTGTGGACACAACCTCTCTCATCAGCCTTCTTTAGAACTCCTTTGGGCCTTCTTGTGATGAGGCAGAATACCATAAAACATCAATCCAGAGCTGGAAACTCACTAGGAGCTTACAGATCTCCATCAGGTAATGACGTCTGCAACAGAAGATAAAAATATATCAATATAGTAGTGTGAAAAAGTTTATAAAGCTGGCAATAAAATAAACATTTGGTTTGGTGGTTTATGGGGAGACAGCAAAGCATAGTGCTCAAATGTGCAGGTGCTGGAATCAGTTTGTTGGGATTTGAAATCTTAGTTCTACTACTCTACAACTTTTGGCAAGTTATTAGGCTAAGACCCGGTTTCCTCATCTGTAAAGTTGAGTTGATAATTGTATGAACTTCACAGGTTTATTATATATATTGAGACAGTTAAATGAAATAATCCATTGTAAGTACTCCTCAAATGTTAGCAGAAATGACAATTAGGATGCCAGTTACAGATTCCTACAGCATATAGAGAAAGGGTAGCAGGCCTGAAGGAAGGGAGAGGAATGGGAAAAGTGGGCAACGGTGTATCCTAAAGTGGGGATCAGGACCCTCTTCCTTGGCTCTTTGACTTCCCTCTCTTTCTTCTACTCTTTTAGTCACTGGTTTCCTCCTTAGGAACTTCTATTTCCTTCATTAATGAATTAATCAATTAATTAATTCCATCACATGTTCTTTCATTTCTTCATTAAAGTTGTTGAGCATCAGTTTCCTTGGAGGATGCAGGGATAATAGGAAGATACAAGTATGACTTCACTAACATCCATGGTTTAGGAAGATCTGTTATATACATTGTCAAGTAAGGATGACACAACAATTCTGGAAGATAAACAAAACTGGTATCATCCTTTTCTATATAAGAGAAACAAGGCTAGTTACCACATAAATATTGCTTGGGTGGGGACTTACTTTGACTCCACTGAACAATGTCTAGGTGTTTCTCAAGTAGCAGCCATATCAAGTCATGTGTGAGGATGCTACAAGAAAACTATAAACTTAGTATTGAGGTTTAAGGTAGAGAAAAAACAATCTTATCTAAATGAAATAATCATGGAAGGCTTAATGGAGGATGTGGGATTGAAACTATAATTTGAAGGAAGAGATGAAATTTTTTCATCTAATCTGAAAAACAGAACTCTCCTAAGTCTGGGGCCTGAAGTAAATTTAAAAGACATTTAAAGGATAGTCAGGTTCAGTGTGCCAAAGATCATGTTTCCAATTGCTTATAAATATATGAAATTTAATATGATTATCATCTGGGCTGGGCTTAGTGGCTTGTTTATTGCTATTTAAGCAATCAAGTTTTAAATAAAACATGGAAAGAGAAATGCAAAGTGGTGCCAAAATAAGTAAATCAAACTCAATTAGTTTCCAGGTACACACCTCTTATTCAGGCCTCCAGCTGGCTTTCTTTATTGTCCTTGTCAATGTGAAGAATGAGGAATGACCAAGTTAAAGCAGATATTCAGAGGGCAAAGACAAATAGGTGTACTTCCCAGAGTTTAGAGAAAGAAAGGTTTTGTTGCTTGTTTATAAAGTTAGACTTTATGCTTTTTAAGGGAGTGGCTGTGGTTGCCTAGAATGTTTATTCTGAAGTAATCATTAAAATAATTAACTACTTTACAAAATCATGATCAGTTGATGATTTAATTGTGTAGTAATAGAAAGAGTACCATGGATTATTACTTCATGGATGAAAAAACACACCTTCTTCTAAGTTAGCTCAAAACACAAGAGAACACAAAACACATAGCTGAAATGTAATGTAAATTAGACACATTTTAATTCATGCCACTCTTTCCTTGATGTTGAAAAATCCCAAGCCAGCTCATTCACATTGTATAAGTTATGATGTCAGACCAAGATCAACTTCCTCATTTTCTGTGTATGACACATAGTGTGGGAGAAAACAAAACTTCTACTGAATAAATTTACCCTTGCTTCTCTATGAAAGTGAAGACGATAAGAAGTCACCTTTAACAAAACATATACTTAATAGGCATAAATGTGTTTTTAATTTATAAAATGTGCAAAAGTCTCTTTTGTCTTGTTTGTTTCTGAACATTGCTTAGCGTTGCAGATTTCCCCCCAGGTTTTTTTATCTGTGAAGTGCAGTGACTCATTTGCATATTTGTAGTCTCATGAATATTTAAGGGTACATGACCTAAGTGAGTGATTTTCTATTTAACTTGAGATTCAGTCTATGAACAGCCTCTGGATTTATCAAATTATTGGCTTATTTTCCTATTTCTTTTAGTTTTGTGGTGGACAAGAATTGTATTATCAAATTGGAAAACTTTATATAGTGAGTCAGATTTGTGCTTCAGATAAATAATGTTAACCATTATGGTGATTCTTTTTTTAAAAAAAAAATACATGCTTTTGTTTGTATTATTTTGGTATCAATATGTTCTCTCAAATTCTTTTTTAAAACACAATGGTTTAGTCTTGTTCCTGATCTTAGTGGAAATGGTTTCAGTTTTTCACCATTGAGGATGATGTTGGCTGTGGGTTTGTCATATATGGCCTTTATTATGTTGAGGAAAGTTCTCTCTATGCCTAATTTCTGCAGCATTTTTACCATAAATGGGTGTTGAATTTTGTCAAAAGCTTTTTCTGCATCTATTGAGAAGACCATATGGTTTTTCTCCTTCAATTTGTTAATATGGTGTATCACGTTGATTGATTTGCATATATTGAAGAATCCTTGCATTCCTGGAATAAATCCCACTTGATCATAGTGTATGATCCTTTTAATGTGCTGTTGGATTCTGTTTGCTAGTATTTTGTTGAGCATTTCTGCATCTATGTTCATCAGTGATATTGGCCTGTAATTTTCTTTCTTTGTGACATATTTTGTTTTGGTATCAAGGTGATGGTGGCCTTGTAGAATGAGTTTGGGAGTGTTCCTCCCCCTGCTATATTTTGGAAGAGTTTGAGAAGGATAGGTGTTAGCTCTTCTCTAAATGTTTGATAGAATTCACCTGTGAAGCCATCTGGTCCTGGGCTTTCATTTGTTGGAAGATTTTTAATCACAGTCTCAATTTCAGTGCTTGTGATTGTTATGTTCATATTTTCTATGTCTTCCTGGTTCAGTCTCAGCAGGTTGTGCATATCTAAGAATTTGTCCATTTCTTCCAGGTTGTCCATTTTTTTGGCATAGAGTTGCATGTAATAATCTCTCATGATCGTTTGTATTTCTGCAGTGTCAGTTGTTACTTCTCTTTTTTTATTTCTAATTCAATTGATTTGAGTCTTCTTCCTTTCTTTCTTGATGAGTCTGGCTAATGGTTTATCAATTTTGCTTATCTTCTCAAAGAACCTGCTTTTAGTTTTATTGATTTTTGCTATCATTTCCTTCATTTCTTTTTCATCTATTTCTGATCTGATCTTTATGATTTCTTTCCTTCTGCTAACTTGTTTTTTTTTTTATTCTTCTTTCTCTAATTGCTTTAGGTGCAAGGTTAGGTTGTTTATTTGAGATGCTTCCTGTTTCTTAAGGTAGGATTGTATTGCTATAAACTTCCTTCTTAGAACTACTTTTGCTGTATCCCATAGGTTTTGGGAAGTCGTGTCTCCATTGTCATTTGTTTCTATGTATTTTTTGATATCCTCTTTGCTTTCTTCAGTGATCACTTCGTTATTAAGTAGTATATTGTTTAGCCTCCATGTATTTGTATTTTTTACATCTCTTTTCCTGTAATTGATGTCTAGTCTCATAGTGTTGTGGTCGGAAAAGATACTTGAATCAATTTAAATTTTCTTAAATTTACCAAGGCTTCATTAGTGACCCAAGATATGATCTATCCAGGGGAATGTTCCATGAGCACTTGAGAAAAATGTGTATTCTGTTGTTTTTGGATAGAATGTCCTATAAATATCAATTAAGTCCATCTTGTTTAATGTTTCATTTAAAGCTTCTGTTTCCTTATTTATTTTCATTTTGGATGATCTGTCCATTAGTGAAAGTGGGGTGTTAATGTCCCCTACTATGAATGTGTTACTGTAGATTTCCCCTTTTATGGCTGTTAGTATTTGCCTTGGTTACCCAATCTCACCACTCGTATTCAACATGGAAGTTTTAGCCACAGCAATCAGAGGAGAAAAAGAAATAAAAGGAATCCAAATCAGAAAAGAAGAAATAAAGCTGTCACTGTTTGCAGATGACATGATACTATACATAGAGAATCCCAAAGGTGCTACAAGAAAACTACTAGAATTAATCAATGAATTTGGTAAAGTAGCAGGATACAAAATTAATGCACAGAAATCTCTGACATTCCTATACACTAATGATGAAAAATCTGAAAATGAAATTAAGAAAACACTCTCATTTACCACTGCAACAAAAAGAATAAAATATGTAGGAATAAACTTACGTAAGTAGACCAAAGACCTGTATGAGAAAATTATAAGACACTGATGAAAGAAATTAAAGATGATGCAACTAGATGGAGAGATATATCATGCTCCTGGATTGGAAGAATCAACATTGTGAAAATGACTCCACTACCCAAAGCAATCTACAGATTCATTGCAATCCCTATCAAACTACCACTGGCGTTTTCCACAGAACTAGAACAAAAAATTTCAAAATTTGTATGGAAACACAAAATACACCAAATAGCCGTAACAATCTTGAGAAAGAAAAATGGAGCTGGAGGAATCAGGCTCCCTGATTTTAGAATATATTACAAAACTACAGTAATCAAGACAGTATGGTACTGGCACAAAAACAGAAATATAGATCAATGGAAAAGGATAGAAAGCCCAGAGATAAACCCATGCACATATGGTCACCTTATCTTTCATAAAGGAGGCAAGAATATACAGTGGCAAAAAGATAGCTTCTTCCATAAGTGGTGCTGGGAAAACTGGACAGGGACATGTAAAAGTATGAGATTAGAACACTCCCTAACACCATACACAAAAATAAGCTCAAAATGGATTAAAGACCTAAATTTAAGGCCAGACACTATCAAACTCTTAGAGGAAAACATAGGCAGAAAACTCTATGACATAAATCACAGCAAGATCATTTTTGAACCACCTCCTAGAGAAATGGAAATAAAGACAAAAATAAACACATGGGACCTAATGAAACTTAAAAGCTTTTGCACAGCAAAGGAAACCATAAACAAGACTAAAAGACAATCCTCAGAGTGGGAGAGAATATTTGCACATGAAGCAACTGACAAAGGATTAATCTCCAAAATTTACAAGCAGCTCATGCAGCTCAATAACAAAAAAACAAACAACCCAATCCAAAAATGGGCAGAAGACCTTAATAGACATTTCTCCAAAGAAGATATACAGATTGCCATCAACACATGAAAAAATGCTCAACATCATTAATCATTAGAGAAATGCAAATCAAAACTACAATGAGATATCATCTCACACTGTTCAGAATGGCCATCATCAAAAAATCTAGAAACAATAAATGCTGGAGAGGGTGTGTAGAAAAGGGAACACTCTTGCACTGCTGGTAGGAATGTAAATTGACACAGCCATTATGGAAAACAGTATGTAGGCTCCTTAAAATACTACAAATAAAACTGCCATATGACCCATCAATCCCACTACTGGGCATATACCCTGAGAAAACCATAATTAAAAAAAGAGTCATGTACCAAAATGTTCATTGAAACTCTATTTACAATAGCCAGGAGATGGAAGCAACCTAAGTGTCCATCATCAGATGAATGGATAAAGATGATGTGGCATATATACACAACGGAATATTACTCAGCCATAAAAAAATTGTAATTGGGTTATTTTTAGTGAGGTGGATGGACCTAGAGTCTGTCATACAGAGTGAAGTAATCCAGAAAGAGAAAAACAAATACCATATGCTAACACATATATATGGAATCTAAGGGGAAAAAAATGGTTAGGGGTAAGTCGGGAATGGAGTCGCAGACCTACTAGAGAATGGACTTGAGGATGTGGGAAGGGGGACGGGTAGGTTGTGACAAAGTGAGAGAGTAGCATGGACATATATACACTACCAAATGTAAAATAGATAGCTAGTGAGAAGCAGCCGCATGGCACAAGGAGATCAGCTAGGTGGTTTGTGACCACCTAGAGGGGTGGGGTAGGGAGGGTGGGAAAGAGGGAGATGCAAGAGGGAAGAGATATGGGAACATATGTATATGTGTAACTGATTTACTTTGTTATAAAGCAGAAACTAACACACCATTGTAAAGCAATTATACTCCAATAAAGATGTTAAAAAAAAAAAGAAAAAAAAATCACAATGGTTTTAAGACATTTTTATCTATGTAATAATCTGGAGAATTTCCAAGTAAGATTATTCTGTCGATCATGTTCTTTTTGTGTATCTAGGTATAGTATAACCCCCACACTATAAACAAGGTTAAATTTGATAATGTCCAGCCTGGCTGGAGCCAAGGTAGATTACTTATGATTAAATGCAGGTGAATTTTTATTTTACAAGAAAAAATATTGTTGAGATGAAGCCCAAATGCTGAGGTGTCTGTATGGTAGTGGTTAGAGGAGAGGAGGAGGTAGGAAAGGAAAGAAGAGAGAGGAAGAAAAAAGAGAGTGCATTCTAGGACCCAACCATGATTTGATGAGAACAGGAAATGAAGTAGTTGTCGGTAACTACCTGTGCCCTAATTGAATATTTGCAGACAGACCAGAGACCAATAACGTGGAGTGGGAATCACACCAGACTAGAATAATCTTGAATGTAGACTTGGGACACAATTGTGCAATGAGGTTATACATAGGTACACTGAAGAGATGCATTGTATTTGTTTGTATTTGAAACCTCGTATTTGAAAGCTGTGTTTGTATTTGAAACCTTGTTTTATATTCATTTACTTTTTAAATCTACAAGTAATTTTAAAAATAAGAGAGACAAGTAGTCAATAATGCTGTTAATCAAAGATTTCTGGTTTTGTAACTTCTGTTCAAGTACTAGTTTCCTTGTGGTTGAATGGGCCTATGTAACTAGTTCTGGCCAATAAGTCATAAACAGAGGAATCATGTGTACCTTCTAGGCTGGACCTCTAATTGCTAATTAAATACCTTCCAGAAGTCTCCTTCCCTCTGAAACAGAGACTTGCTCCATTAGCTTGAGTTCCTGAGAGAGCAAGGTAACCAGACCCCCTCCAAAATGCATTATGTGGTGTGAATTACAAATAAATCATTGCTGTCTTAAACTACTGAGATCCTGGGGTTGGTTCCTAGCAACACATCTAAGTTTATCCAACTGAAATATACCCCACAGTTATGTTTTTAGGTTTTCCAGTTTCTAGACCAATTCTGATTGAATTACAATATTGTTTAAACAGCCTCATTATCCCTTCTAAAACAGTAAGGTATTAAGTCCTGCTTCAAGATGCAGAATCTGATGGTTTATTATTACCACCCACAACATCCATTCCACATGACTCTCTGGTTATATCAGGTTCTTATGTTCTCTCTCCCCCTCTCTCATACCTGGTTGTGGTTACTTCCACAGATTTGTTATCATCTTTAGGTCTCAATGTTATTCTACAAGTCCAGCTCTTTTTTAGAACCAAAGCCTTCCCAGAAAGTTTACTTTAACGTCAGTGAGCCCCACTGCCTGCCTTTGCCATGGCCATTTAGAGCTCTACTTGTCTTATCGGCCCATGTTTTTGAAATTCTGTTTTCTTTGAACAGAGTTTCCAAACTTACCACTAGCAGCCAGTCTGATCCCTGTCTGGATGATATGCCTAGTTGAAAGCATCGGTGCCAGCTAGTGCTGAAACAGACACTGTGAAGATGATGCTCCCTTGGACTTGGCACTTGGCTCATGCAGCTGTGCCTCTAGAGCCAAGCGCTGAATCTACATCCACTTGCCAAATGTTGACTTCACCGTGGAGCTCAGATCTGGGCTAGATTCTGGCTCTTGCTTCTCTCATGCTGGTTCCGTATGGCAAAATGTGACCCATGATGACTCAGAGCAAGTTCAGAACGGAGAAGAGAATCCCTGATGAGTGAAACTGGAGGTATGAGAGCTTATTAAATAACTAAACAAAAGAGCATTAATAACAAGTTCTGGAGAATAAGAGAAAGAACCTCAGGTTCTGAATGCTTAGAATCAAGAGGTGGGTTGGCCAAAGCCCATGCCCAGAGCCCAGCAAGGTAATCCAAGGACAGGTGGCTGCACTTATGGCATAGGGACTTAGAACACTGGGCCAGGAAATTAGAAAAGACCTCAGTTCTTCAGATCTCCAGGGAACTTAGAGAGGTCCTCAAAATAAAAGCAGGGTGAGTTATTTTCCAAGGAAAACTAAAACAGAGACAGGCTCTAAATGAGCATGTGATAGTATACAACTCCATTTTTGACTCTAGTATTCTCTATAGACCAACGTTTCTCAAAGTGCTGATCAAACAGTATGAATAAATGGACCTACTAAACAATAAAATCAAGATAATTCAGATGAATATAAGAAGATTCTGCTGCCTACTAAGAAAGACATGACTCCCTTTGTCAAGAAGCCTGAAACCAAATAAGGCAGAGAGAAGTACAACAAATTATTAGATAAATTGAGTTTAGGCAGCACAGAGGTGGGAAATGAGTTAAATTTAAAGGATAAAATACTTTTCTGGGAGCATTCATTAACTTGAAGCTTTTAGGTTTCAACATGAAAGGAGAGAAAATGTCAAATGTGAGAAAAAGTAAGTTAAGGCAAGCTTTGATAAATAAGACAGAGTGGGGACTTTCCTGGCAGTCCAGTGGTTAAGACTCTGTGCTTCCAATGCAAGGGGTGTGGGTTTGATCCCTGGTTGGGGAACTAAGATCCCACACACCGTGTGGGGTGGCCAAAAAACCCCACAAAAAACAAACAAAACAGACAAACAAACAAAAAAACAAGATGGAACATGTTATGGGGTTGCAGAGAAGGAATATTTATTGCAAATTAAGAGACTATGTTGTTTTTATTTAAAGGAAAATTTAAGTTCATGAGCTTTTTAGATTAGTATATTGTAGAAAGGTATTGTAAGAGGAGGAAAGAGTATAATCAAAGACACAGATGTGGAAAAAAGCTTTATCTCCTAAGCCAGTGGCTCACAAATGTTGTCTCACAGATTTAGGTCATGCTTACTGTCGACAGGCAGTTTATTAAATGACTCCTAGGTCTGAGATGTGAGGATTTTGGCTTAGGGGTTGAAGTAGACCCCAGGGAATTACAATTTTGAAAGGCTCCTCAATCAATTAGGAATCTTTGTTGCAAGGAGCAGAGTCTCCTCCAGGGGCATGAAGAAATGTACCTGAAAATCCTGTGTAAAGGCAGCATTTTCCATTGAAGCCAAAAAGTGAAAACAACCCCGATGTCTAACAACTGCTATATGAATAAACAAAAAGCCATTAGAATACCACTTAAGAATAAAAGAATCAAAGTACTGATACATACTACATCATGAATAAACTTCAAAACCTTATTCTTAGTGAAAAAAGGTCAGATGCAAGGACCACATATTGCATGATTGCCTTTGTGTGAAATATTCAGAAAAGGCAAATCTATAAATACAGACAGGAAATTAATAGTTGCCTAAGGCTGGAGGATAGAACCAGAATTAACTGCAAACAATCATAAGATATTTTTTCAGGTGACAGAAATGTTCTAAAACTGGATAGTAGTAGTGAATGCACATCTCTGTAAACCTACAGACATGTAAATCATTGAATTGTACACTTAAAAGTGTGAATATTATAGTATGTAAATTATACCTCAAAAAACAGTTTAAAAAACTACACTGGGGTCTTCCCTGTTGGCGCAGTGGTTGAGAGTCCGCCTGCTGATGTAGGGGACACGGGTTCGTGCCCCAGTCCAGGAACATCCCACATGCCGCAGAGGGGCTAGGCCCGTGAGCCATGGCCACTGAGCCTGTGCGTCCGGAGCCTGTGCTCCGCAATGGGAGAGGCCAAAACAGTGAGAGGCCCGTGTACCGAAAAAAAAAAAAATCAAAAAAAAAAAAAAACTACACTGTATACTCACAACATTGCAGCTCAGAGGGCACCTGCAAAAGTACCCCAAACCATAGCACAGAACTATTACCACTGCTACCTTGCTCTAGACACCACAGAGCCCTAGCACTGTGCCTCTCCCTGACACCTGCAACACTCTAAACATGCCTTTCTTACTTGCTTCTCCAAAACCCAAATTCAGAGTCTAAGGTGGGTGTGGTGGTTGTCAGCAAGGGAAGCTAATTAAATGAGTGTCTCACATTGGTTCTTCTGTGTTGACAAGCAGTGTCTGTATCCCAGCAAATGTCATCTCTAATCATAGGAAGAATACTTAGAAGTGAGGCAACCAAACTCATTCTAAGATGCCAATAGACAACCAGTGTTAGGGAGCAGTATACATACTATAAGCTCCTCTGGGAGTGTATTTTCTGATATCTGGGTTTTAACACAAGGAGCCTGTTATGTCTGGAACACAGCTAGAAGAGGGGGCATTAGGGGAAAGGTGAAGTGCAGGTAGGGGTTGTTCCAAAGTGAGAGGGCAACCTTCATGAGTGGTGAAGTAGCCAACTAATAAGATGCCTCAGGTCTCTCCTAATAGTACCTGCTTAATGTTCATGAAAGAGGCACAGGGCTTCCCTGGTGGCGCAGTGATTGAGAGTCCACCTGCCGATGCAGGGGACATGGGTTCGTGCCCCAGTCTGGGAAGACCCCACGTGCCACGGAGCCTCTGGTTCCATGAGCCATGGCCATTTGGCCTGCACGTCCGGAGCCTGTGCTCCGCAACGGGAGAGGCCACAACAGTGAGAGGCCCATGTACCGCAAAAAAAAAAAAAAAAAAAAAAGAGGCACAGACCTACAAGAGGACAATAGCTCCAAGACCCAACACACCAGGTGCTCAGCTTTCCTGACCACTTTCCATCTCCTGAAGGCTATGACTCAGGAAGATGGAAACATGAGTTTCAAAAAGGGGAATGAGCAAATCATAGTAAAATAGTACAATGTAAATAGGTAATAGAAATTCTGTGCATATGCAAATAAATGCTATTTTATCCTAAATTCCATATCTTTATGTGATAAATGTTGACCTATAAGTGTACCTGACTCAAGTAATGTGAATATCTTTGCAATACTATCACCATTATTCTTTTTATTAACAAAGGCTTTTTAATGTGACTTTTATGTGACATTGGACCACAATTATGATGCAAACCTATATTCATGTCAGCTTGTCTGGTCTTTGATAAGTAATGAGGTTAGAGGTCATAAACATAAGCCTGGTGGACTTGAAACTGAGTAGGATTTTGACAAGGAGACGTAGGGAAGGAAAGATTGTGAGCAATGGGGTTAGTGCACACAAATGCACCAAGAGGATGCAGAGCAAGTGAAGAGATACAAAACAGCTTGCAGTCACACTTACCCTGCTTTTTAAAGATATCAAAGTAATTTCCTCTGAGTTGTCTTGAGTACCTAACATCTTAAGTGCCTCTTAATGCATCCATTGTTTATATTCATTCCACTTAGTGTATATCAGAGCAACTCTGACATCTACAATCCTTATAACCTTTATTTCAATGTGTTTGACATTCTAGTTGGTTTGAACATCTGAAATTACATGCATTACTCTAGAAAGGGGTGTAAGAGAGAGAAGAAATATTCATTTGAATTGCCAGGGAAAGTGTATGAAATGCTTTCCTTGTACTTCCTAGAAAGGAAAATCAAATTTTCCTGACTACAAATGCAAAATCACTAGAAAATTCAGTAGTTACTTTTAAGACTGAGAAAAGAGATGTTTAAGCTAGAAATGATGAAAGGCTCTTTAATTAAAGCAGCGCGAAAGATGGCTCTGCAATTTACTCTGATTGTTTTCATCATAATCTCCTTCTTAACTTCAATAAATCCTGGGGAGGTTGTGAAGCCAAGTGCCCCATTCCCTGTGTGTTACTTGGTTGTTAACTATTTCTCATTCATTATAATGCAGTGCCTATAAGAGTCATCCAATTTCTCTATGTCCTTTCCACTCTTTGGATGGCAAAGATTATGAATGGGCCTGGATAATAGGGCCTACTCTCCTCTCTCCCTCTCTGTCAAAGGTAACAGTTGCTTGTTACCATCATAAATAGGGATGCCATGCAAAACCAAGAAAGCTTTTCTGTGTGCCAGTTATTGCACCCAGAAAGGTAGACAGCCCCCCTGACACCCAATTTCAGCAAAGGACTTGTGGTAGTTGATTGACAAGAAACTGCTTTTCAAATCACACAGAATCCAGGAGATGGTTCCCAACATCAAATTGGGTATGATGCTGTTATGGCTGCTGAAATCCACTTATTTGTACCAAATATTATAGCCTCAGGCAACACTTAGGGCCTGATATTGGGATAGCAGGGGGATGGATGTGTTAATTACCTTGATCTTGGTAATCATTTTTCAGTGTATATTTACATCAAATCATCACGCTGTACACTTTAAGTGTATTCAATTATATTTGTCAATTATTCCTCAAGAAAGTAGAAGAAAAGATAGCGGGGCAAACTAGCTCAGGGGTAAGTTTTTTTAAAACATCCATTTGCTATGTACCATGTTATGTGATAAGAAAAATTAGAAAGTAAAAACGGACTTCCCCAAATATCTTCTTACTGTCTTGGTTATCCTATACCAATATCTTCTTATAGCATGCATATCCTAGTTTCTATGTAGTAGTTCATACTCCCTCTTTTTTGTTTTTCTTTTTTCTTCAAAAACTTTTTAAAATTGAAATTTAGTTGATTTACAATGCTGTGTTAATTTCTGCTATACAGCAAAATGACCCAGTTATACATATATACATTATTTTTTATATTCTTTTCCCTTACAGTTTATCACAGAATATTGAATATAATTCCCTGTGCCATACAGTAGGACCTTGTTGTTTATCTGTTCTATATATAAAAATTTGCATCTACTAACCCCAAACTCCCAATCCATCTCTCCCCCATCCTTATGCTGACTCTTTCTTATCTTTTATCTCTCAATAATTCTCTCTAAATTTCTATCCATTCTTTAGGTCCATCCTAAAACCCAACTTTTCCATTCAATTATTTCCCCTACTTTCCCAGATCTTATAGAATTTATAGATAATACTGTCTAACTTGACATGTGCTCCTATTTTAGTTATGTCATTTTATAAGAATTTTAGGTGAATTAGTCTTATTTCCTAAGCATTAACAAAAGCTCTGTTCTGAAAGGAACTCTGTTTTCTACTGCTTTTACTCCCATAGCTAGACTCACCAAAGGAGATTCACAAATTCTTGTTGATATTATGGTGCATAGCTTTTCAAAATAAAAAAAATCATAGAATGCTAGCATATTAGGGTTAGGAAGTTGAGTGGAATCTCTCAATTAATGTGTTACTTTTCTTTTAATCTCTACAACATCTCTGACAGGTGGTCCTCCAGGCTCTGCTTCAACATTTCCAAAGAAAAAATGTTTGTTAAACATCAAAATAGTTCATTTCATTTTGGGGCAGCTTTGTTGTAAAATTCTTCCTAATGATGTCCTATGGTATTCTCCAGCAGCTTCCATTCGTTGGCCTAATTCTACTTTCGGAAACAACATAGGTTCAGTCTTCCTTGTTTATAACACTCTCTTACATATTTGAAGGCAAATAAGCATGCGTTGGTAGGAGTTTAATCAGAATGGAACCTACCAGAAGAGGAAGAAGCAATTGCCTTTGAAACCAGGCAACTCCAACTCATCACCTCCATCAAACAGAAACTTCAGCTCAAATGAAAAGATGCTTGTTGATCAGCCTATTTTGCCCCAGATACCTGGAAACCCTGGAGAGTCACCTGTTTTATAGACAGAGGGGAGTCACATTGTGCTGGAGCCTCAGAACAAAAATGCACCTCTCATCAAGAGGAAACCTTGGTTTATTTCTCAACTGTGGTATCGACTTTTATAAAATATCTCCAATGTAGTCTTCTCTGCTTGAGCTAGAAATCTTCACTGACGCATAAGCAGCAATAGCTTTGATTTAACGAGGAAGTTACTGCAATGAAGCCATGGCATTAAATGGTTAAAGGGAACCCAAGCGTATTTAAAGTTGATTTGATGGTTTTTGACGCATTGAATCAAAGCTATGAAGATGCAAATATAATACATCACTGAAGACTGTGAAAATTGTAATACAAATCTTATTGGAAGTAAAAAGAGTTTTCATTGACTAAGGACATATTGAAGAGTGTTGAAAGAGTCCTGGCGCTGACATCTGTGAGATTTGGTCTCTAGGTTTGGTTTTGCTTATTAACTTATATAAGTAATTGGGTAGGTGGGTCTGAGTTTATTCAATTTTAAATTGAGGAAGCTGGAGTGGGTGACCACCAAAGCTGCTTGAAACTCTAACATTTTCTGTTATTAAGCACTCTTTTGAATTCTTCTATGTATCACTCTGCTTTCTTAGAAAAGTTCTGCAACACCTTGTTGAAAAAAGAAAGCAAAATGTCAATTGTTGCTTTGATTGATACTACCAATCTGTCCCTGAAAAATTCTATGAAAACCAAATAAAAAATCTTAAGTGACCAACTATCTTCATTGCTTACTTGTTTTTCCCAAATTCTAGAATTTCCAGATTCTATGACCTGATTCCTGTGTCAGCCTCTATGCAGTATATTTCACATACAATTTAAAATCAAAGGGGCCTTAAAGACTGCACCCCTCCAGCATATACTTCAGTTATACTGAATTCTAGTTCAGAGTTTCTTACACTAGACCATCACTTAACAATGAGATTTTTACAACACAGTAAGTTCTTTCATAATGCTAAGTACCATCTACTAATTTACTTGTTTTATATACTAGGTAATTCTTACTATGAAGAACCAAATCCCTATCTCTGAAGCCATGTTTAATCGCCATTACCCAGGTGTTATAAGACTTTAAAATCCTGCTTTTTCTATAGTTGCTGGCTTAATTGAAGGAGAGAAATAATAGAAACCCTGATGGAGGAGCAGTCAAACCTTGAAATATGCATTTAGACTGCTTAGAGTAACTGAATTCACAAACTAATTATTGGTTCATCATATGTTCTGTGCTGTTTGATTTTGGATTGTAAAGAGCTGCCACATATGATTGTATCTCTTTAGACCCAAGTTGGTATGACAGGCAAATGTGTGCCAAAGCCACAAAATTTTCCATTTTCATAAAGTGGAAGAGGCACAGGCATAAAAGTCAGAGTAATGCTACTGCCTTCAGGGTTATAATAGTGAAACCTCTTGTCCCTGAAAAACTTAGGATAACTTGCTCATTCTCAGTCAGGAAATAAAGAAAATAACAGAAATTTCTCAACCTTATTGCAGTTTTATTCCCTGTAATACCCATTTCTCTAAACAAGATTCTCAGGCACAAGTGCCTGGGAGGTACTTTATAACACTTTATAATTTTATACTTTATAACTTTATAACAGCATAATTTCTGTCCAGTTCTGAGATTATGAGAAGTTGTTTCGTAATTTCTCCATGGACAAAACAAAGCGATGTAGTAAAATTGCAGCAACCCATATTTATAAACAACATTAACAGAACTGTCCCAATTGTGGAAATTAAGGGACACTGGGGATGCCAGGGATCTATTAAACTGGATATTTTGAGCACTAGTGTATATAAATTATAGGATTGAGTTTATGTTTACAGTGGATGTTGAAGTGAGAATAAGATTGAAGGGAACTATCTACATCCTTCCACAGATCCATCTTTTCTCTTTTCCCTTTTCTTTTTCTCATTTCCAGAAAGATAACAAGGACAAACGTGAAAAAAAAAATGAGTAAAAATCAGGGATGGTTCATCCTGCTCAGAAATAGTGACAAGAATGAACACTTCCTATAAATCAAAAACTTTAGTATTTGCATGTGTGTGACTCAGCCATTCCACTTCAAGGTGCTGGCTCAAGTAAATTATTTGGCAAGTGTGAAAAAGTGTTTGTAGAAGGATCTTAACCACAATGATATTGTTCAATTCAGTTGAACAAATATGTTAAAAACCCTCCATATGTCAGTAACTGGGTAGGCACTGGAATTTTTTTTTTTTAAAGTAAGCTAAGTAGACATAGATATACATAAGCAAGGGATAGGCAATTGCATAACATGATAAGTGTTGTGATGGAGTCCCTCTAGTTGCTATGGGGACTTGAAGCATGGCCATCCAACAAAGACTAGGGGGTAAGTGTACGGTAAAGATTTTGTGATACTATGATTTATAATAAGAAATATATATTTGGTCTTTGTCCCCTTTTCTGGTACAGAGCTCCTATAACCCTTGGGATCTCCGAAGTGAGGAGAGCAGATAAAAGTGTCTTTTGTTATGTTAATGATTTGACTTTTGGGATGTACTAAAAGATGGGGGCTGGTTACCAGTGGAGCCAACCTAGGGATTAGAGGGTTGGAACTTTTAGTCTCAATTCCCTGACCTCTGAGCGAGGGGAGAGGTTCAGTCAATCACCAATGGTTAATGAATCCTCCATAAAAAAAATGGGGTTCAAAGAGCTTCTTCTGGGTTGATGAACACAGGGAAGTGCTAGGAGGGTGGTACACTCAGAAAGGGCCTGGAAGCTCTGTGCCTTTCCAGCATATGTTGCCCTATGAATCTCTTCCATCTGGCTTTCCCTAAATTATATCCTTTTAAAAGATAAACTAAGGTATAGTAAAAATGTTGAATTTATTTGAACAAAAACTGATTCAAACTGGGCAGCACCCAGTTTAGCAGATAGAAAGGAATTCCAAGTAGCTGTACTAAATGAAGAGTTTTATAAGCCAAAAGGAGCAGAAATAAAGAAGTTATACTAGGCAAAAATGTCAGTGGTTATTGCAAGGTTACTCTCCTTTGGAGGATGACAGGGGTCTCTAGGCAGATGACCTAACTAGTGCTGATACCTGATTGATTGTTTAAGATTCCATTTCTGGGGGATCAGAAACTGTGATTAAATATCGCTTGGTTCGGTCACATGGGATTTAGCATAAGCAACTGTGTATTGGGCCGGTTGCCTTACTTTTTAACAATCTTTTTAGAATAAATTGGTGATTTAGTAAGTAAAATGCTCTTCTGAGTTCTGTGAGCTGCTCTAGAAAATTAATCAAATCCAAGGAGGAGGTAATTGGAACCTCCAATCTATAGCCAATGGATCAAAAACACAGGTGGCAACCTGGACTTGTGACTGGCATCTGAAGTAGGGAGTGGGGGCAGTGTCCTGAGAATGAAGCTTTAACCTCTGGGATCTGATTTTATCTCTGGGTAAGTAGTGTCAGAAGTGAGTTGAATTATAGGACAACCAGCTGGTGTTGGATAATTGTTCATGCGGGAACCTCTCTCCCCAAACAAATATGTTGGAATGGGGTCCAGACTCTAAGGCTTTTTGGAAATTTCCAGATATGTTTTAATTCAAATAACTAACAAATAAATGATTGTATTTTTATATAATGGAATATTATGCAACCACGATGCATGTAGCTATTCATTTATTCTCATAGAACAGAGTTCATAATATATTGTTAAATGAAAAAAAAAATCAGGCCAACACAAAGTATGTGCAATGGGATACATTTTTAGATAATGTAGAACATATTCATTTATAGTTAAATGTGTACAGAAAAATTCTCAGATTAACTGTAGCCATCATTGGCACTTTCTCCCTTTTTGCCTGTCTATATTTAAATATATGTAAATTTAATCTGTATTACTTCTGTAATTAAAAACAAAGAAAAGAGTTATGAAATGAAACAAGTACAGGAAAACAAGTGGGTCAGATGGTGGAAGTTGAACGATGTGGCATCTGGTCAACCTCAGCAATTCTGTTGCTGTGGGCGGGATGTTTCATCTGCTCTCACAATGAAAGTAAAATTCAGTTTCAGAATTTATATCTGAGTACGTCTGACTCTAGAGCCTGAGCTTTACTTGGGTAATTTTTTTTTTTAATCATACTATGTGGCTGTCCACAGCTGCCCTGACTGCTGATGCAGATGAGAATGAAATAGTAAAGAGAATTCAAAATGACTCCCAGAAACAAACAATTTACAAGCTGCAAAATCTTCAGGGAATATTCATGTAGGATGATTCTAAAATGAGTAACTCTATTATGCTGGGAATTGTCACCTCATTATAAATGTCTCCATCCTAATATCCATCCCTCACTCTCTGTTAATAATTCAAGCATTTAAATTTTTATTGGATTGCAAATTGGCACACAGGTCAGGAGTCTGACTTCACAATTGTCATATTCAAAATTGGAATGGAATGAATCTCCTTCTGCTTCTAGTCAAGCCACCCATTTGTCCTACCCAAATATGCCTAATGGGAAGGAGAGATGCACTTGATGGGAAGAAAAATATCATGAAGTTAGCACTTATAGTGTAATCAAATTACATTTCCATTGGATTTTAGTTTAAAATGTTGCTTGCCTAGTTGCCGCTGACACATCTTCTCCCAAATTTCTACTAAAATATCAATGAAGACAGAAAAAACCAAAAATACACATCATCTCCAGAAACTAAAACTTTAAAAAAAAGCTTATTGCCAGAATCAGAGAATGTTGACTCATTGTAGGACCAAAGAAGCACAATAGAAGAAAATATTGTTAATCTAACAATGCTTACTCCCAGGAAACTCAGAAAACCTTTCCCCCTGGAAAGAGATCTGAAAATGTTTTATTCCCTCCTGCACTCGGTCTGTGAATCAGAGTGTTAGAGTTTGTAACAGCCAAAGTAAGCAATTACCCCTTTATTGACTATGTGAGCTTATTTTGTAGGAGTTAAAATATTGAATTGATTCCTTTTTGCACCTTTTTCTATATTCTTTCAGAAATGTTAATCCCAGAAAACAAAAGGACCAGAGACAGGAGAAGGTATGCAGTGTTATGTATTGGGATTCTGTATAAGATTTTTATAGTTGCTTATAGAGTATAGTTGCTTTACAATGGTGTGTTAGTTTCTGCTTTATAACAAAGTGAATCAGTTATACATATACATATGTTCCTATATCTCTTCCCTCTTGCATCTCCCTCCCTCACACCCTCCCTATCCCACCCGTCTAGGTGGTCACAAACCACCTAGCTGATCTCCCTGTGCCATGCAGCTGCTTCCCACTAGCTATCTATTTTACATTTGGTAGTGTATATATGTCCATGCCACTCTCTCACTTTGTCACAGCTTACCCTTCCCCATCCCCATATCCTCAAGTCCATGCTCTAGTAGATCTGTGTCTTTATTCCCGTCTTACCCCTATGTTCTTCATGACCTTTTTTTTTTTTTCCCTTAGATTCCATATATATGTATTAGCATACGGTATTTGTTTTTCTCTTTCTGACTTACTTCACTCTGTATGGTTAGCACTCTGGACTCTGCATAAGATTTTATTTGAACAAGTAGTCTTCCCACTATTTTTTTTTTACATTTATTTATTTGTTTATTTATTTGGCTGTGTTGGGTCTTAGTTGCAGCATGTGGGATTTCTGTTGCATCATGCCGGATCTTTTAGTTAAGACATGCGAACTCTTAGTTGCTGCACGTGGGATCTACTTCCCTGACTAGGGATCGAACTTGGGTCCCCTAGCACTGGGTGTGTGGAGACTTAGTCACTGGACCACCAGGGGAGTCCCTCTTCTCACTATTTCTGTTGCTGTTGCTGCTGAATGATCCAGGACTTGGCGAGTGGGGATAGTGGCAAATCCTATTATGAGCATTAGATTGTCTCAGTTGGCTTAGCAGAACAAGATGATGAACAAGATTGAATAAAATAAGCTAAGAGTCTTGCCTTTAAGTTCAGACAGAAGATATTTACAGACAGTATCCTGCTGTGGCCGGGCTGCTTCTGAAGACGTTCATTTTGGACTTCAAGGGCATGCTTCCACTGGCACTGATCCTGAGTCCTGTCTCTGAGGCTTAAAACTGTGTGGCCTCAGGGAAGCTGCTTAACTCCTCTGAGTCTCAGCTTCCTCATCTGTAAGATGGAGATTATTATGCTCATTTCAACAGGGTATTATAAGGATTAAATATGATAATGGGTATGTTTGGACATTATAAAGCAAATATAAAAACTTTTTATTACTGTGTCATCTCTTCTTGAAGTTTTAGTGTATCTAGTTTACTTTGCAAAACAGCCCTGCTTTGGTGATTGTACCCTGTTACAAATTTCTACTGCATTTAGGGTCTGGGTCATTCACTGAACAATTAAAAAATGCTACCTAGGAATTATTTATCTTTTTGTGTATGTTTACTTCCTCTCCCTCCAACTAGATTGTGGTCTCATTTAGGTCAGGGTCCAATTTTTATACTTGTTTGTATCCCCTTCTCTGGTCCACTTCCCTGTACTTACTGAATGCTTGAGAAATGCAAGTTGATGTTGATGGTAATCAGTTTCAGTTCTATAATCATGTAGGTATTCTCCTGCTGCCGACAAGGACATATTTGTCTTCTTCAGGTTTGCATCACTAATTTTAATAGCATTCTCCGTGTTTCAGTAGGAATATTTACCATGGAGTTTAATGTCTTTGAGGGTAGGACTTCCTTAAAGATTTGTTATTTATTTAACTCTGTGCATTGTGCAGAGCCAACTGCAACTATAGGCTTAATAAATAAATCTGATAAAATTTTCTCCAGTGATGAAGGTGCAATCTTTAGCCAGCAGCTACCATAAAAGTCTCAAACCTATGTTTGGTTTTGATATGTGATAGATAAAAAATAAAATGTAGGTACTCTATAACAAATATTTGCTATTCTAATTCAAAGTGTGAAACATTATAACAATTTGTTACAAAACATTTCCTATTGTTATATATTTTGCCAAGGATTACACTGTCCTTTTTTTCACTTTATTATATCTTATTATGTTTCTATGCTATGTGGTTGTCCATTTGCAAGGCACTGCATTTCTCAGTTGTATAAGCTGAGGGGTCATTTGTCCTCTGTAGAACCTGTGGAGGTGGGAGCTCAGTGCAAGTTTCAGTTTCAGCCACCTCACCTTTCTTTGTATGTGTCCTTCAAGAAGATGGAACACTTTCTATTGGGCTCTGACAGTTTAGCATTCAACTGTCTCACAGATTTTGGCTATAACCAACACCACATTTATTCTTGGCAAAATAAGCTTCCTCAGTTTGAAACTCTTTATATTCTAAGGTGGTCTTGATTGACAGGTTTGAACCTGAAATGCAGCCCTTTTGTTGCCTCTTTTCCCCTCCCTTTTCCTTCTCTTTCTTGTCATGTTCTATCACTAGTTTTGATTCCCCTTCCCTGCCTCAGAATCTTTTATTTTTTCTTTCCTTTTCTTTTCAGAAACTTTTTTTCCTTCTCTCATTAGCCACTGAAAAGAAAGAAGTGATGCCTGATCTTTCGGGTTTTTCTCAATGATGGAAGCTTGGTTATGTTATACCCATGGTATGCAATTACCTCAAGCATGGAGAGGGCATGAACACAATTCCTGCAGACCTTATTCAAAGGGGCCTCATTTTTCTGTAATTCTTGGAGGATAAGGTGAAATGCATATGTGCTGGTCCCTCTAATATTATCTGGGAAGATTCCCACCAGTTAACGGCTTCTTTCCTGAGCATCGACCCTAAGGAGTAGAAACAACACTTTAGAGGGAACTCCTTACTTCCATCAGCTGGGGAGAAGTGCTGTTTTGTCCAGGTGTGAGCACTCAGTAGTTCTCCCTTGTTTCCTCCTGTCTGGCACCTAATACTATCAGTCGGGAAATCAAAAGCCCACCCGGTACAGTGGTTCTTACTCCTACCCCCATAGAACCTGATGTTGTCCAGACATGGGCCAGGCATCAGGCATTTTATAAGCTTTCCATGTGATTCAAAGGGTTGAGAAAATCTGGTTGAGAATTTTCAGAAACCATCAACTCATTCTGTTTTCCTTCTTCTTTTTAATTTTTCTCTCTTATACACCTACTTGATGGGTTATGACGGGGATTAAATAATAGTGTTCAACCAGCTGGTGTCCCAGCATCACAATCACCTAGCAGTGCAGGGAAGAGAGATCCCTAAGTCTCCTCCAAGAATAAAGAATCAGAATAATTAGAGGTGTCATAGAGTAACTGGTTGTCTTAGTTTGCCCAGAACTGAGGGGCAATTATTTTAGGAATTTGATTGATAAGACCAGGAAAGTCCTGTGCAAACCCTAATGTTTAGTCATTTTAGGAAGACCCTAGTTGTTTTTTTCTTTTTTTAAGATTTTTCTTCACTGCTATGCTTTTTAAAAAAAATTAATTTAATTTTTATTTTATATTGGAGTATAGTTGATTTACTATGTTATGTTGGTTTCAGGCATACAGTGAAGTGTTTCAGTTATACATATACATATATCCATTCTTTTTCAGATTCTGTTCCCATATAGGTTATTACAGAATGCTGAGTAGACTTCCCTGTGCTATACAGTAGGTCCTTGTTGACTGTCTATTTTAAATGTAATAGTGTGTATATGTTAATCCCAAACTCCTAAATTATCCCTCTCCCCACCCCCCAGCATTTTCCCTTTGGTAACCATACGTTTGCTTTCGAAGTCTGTTTCGGTTTTGTAAATGAGTTCATTTGTATCATTTTTTAAGATTCTGCATATAAGTGATATCATATGATACTTGTCTTTGACTTACTTCACTTAGTATGATAATCTCTATGGGAAGACCCAGGTTTTAATCATGTTCCTCATGTGATTATTATGCACAGTGTGGTTGAAAACTAATAACTTAACCTTCTTTAGAACAATCATTTTCTCAAGTGTAGAAATGAGTCTCCAGCAGGGACACTGGAGAGAACCTCTCCTGTCTGCCCAGGAAGGAGCTGGCCCTGTCCTTGGCTCCATGTGTCATGAGCTCTAGTCTCTGGCCACGTGGTCCCGTCTTCTGTCTCCCACTCCGAATCCCCATATGTGGGTTCCACAGGGTGGGCCTTTCCCCTCTGTCTGCTGCCAATGGATGCTGCCTCCTCACACCCTCCCACTCAACCTTTGTCCCTGTGGTGCATTTGACTGTTCATTGCCATCTGTTTCTCCTGCCTGGAGAAGTTCCATGATATGTGGCTGGTGAGAGAAATGTTCCTTCCATTGCATTTTTCATTCCAGAGCCACCACTTCAAACCCCTACAGGCCTTTCATCAGCAGCATCTGAGGCCTCTCACCCTCCTCTCCTCTCCAGCCCTGCCAAAATGATGCAAGAACTTACTCTGCTCTCAGGTCACTAACGGGAGTGTCAGCTGGCAGAGTGGCAGGGAGGCTTCTCTGAGTGGTGGAGGCAGGGCACAGGAAAGCTGGTCAGGCCTGAGCATGACCTGGGTCCAGCTGAGCCCTGGTCCATCCAGTGTGGCAGCTGGAGCCATGAAGCTGGGGTGCTCAGGGAAGTGCTTGTGCATTTAGGGAGGAGACGAAGCTGTGATTGCAGACTTCCTTCCAGTTCTCAAAAGGGAGGAGGGAACAGGCTAGGGTTAGCATCTGGACACTCTAACTTATAAAATTATAGAGCCATTGCTCTACTTTTGAAGGTACTAAGAGAAAACTTGCCAAGTTTTCAGAAAAGGGGCTATAACCTAGAGGTTCAAGGCACTGAAAAACCCTGAAGTTATGTACAACCTCTGGCTGGTTTGTGCTTATATGCATTTTCCTAAGTCTATGATTTGAATTATATTCTCAGTGGGTTCTATGACTCAAAAAAAAAAAAAAACTTAAGAACATGCTGTAGGAAAGAATACAGAGAGTTCTGGAGTTCTGAATGTAGAGTTGAGTGCATGTTATTTTTATTTCCTTTTTTCCTTGGTCTCACTAACCCTAGTACAGAGCCCAAGGCATAGAAAATGCAAAGTACTTGTCAAACTATTTTCTCTTGCTATCATCCAGACTCCAAAGACAGAAAATGCAAAAGGACAATATGTGGAGATTCACTCAGGAGTTCTAGCTGGGAATTCGAAAGGTTTAGGATCCAGCCCTCATTTTACAGTCCATCTCCTCTTGACTTGGGGCAAGAAACTTCACTTCTCTGGGCTTCTTTCCTCCTTAAATTTGGATTATATAATCTCCTAACTATTGTTCGATTCTGAAAGTCAAGTGGTCTGTCCTTGCACAGAGCAGAGTTAGAATTATTCTACTATTTTAGCAAACAAAACTAGAGTCTAATTCTTTCTGTGTAGAGAATTTGGACTTTCATAGGGATATAAGAAGGAGCAAAAAATATCTTTGGATTCTATTATACTGAAGTCAAAATCCTGTTCTCTAGTTCATGTTATAAAAGGTACTGGCCCAATTGTATGGCCACAAAGTTGAGCATCTCCTCTGTGCCCAGATTTGTGTTAAGCAGTAGTAAAATACCTGTATTTTTTCCCCTCAAGCATCTTGCAACCTTGTAGATAAGATTCAGACATATTAAACAAGGAGAAGGCAATTAAGTGCTAAACTGCCAGATAGTGATATTAATTGTACCTTGTACAGACTGTACATAACACAATTCTAGTAACTCTGAAGACTGGAGTGAGACCAGAGATTTCATGGGGGAGGTGGGAATTAAACTATGTTTTGAAAGTTGAGCATAAAAATAAGTGGTGGCATTTAAATAGGTGGTGAAGGTCAGGCACTCCCAGTGGAAGTGGATGAGGGCCATATGGGCAGAGGATGGAGATGGGGATAAGCAGAGTGTTAGGAAAAAAGCAGATTGGTTCCTTTTGGGGAGATGTGAGAGTGATTGAGTTTGGTGAGTCCTGAAGACCTGGAAGGAAGTTCAGGGTGTTTCTCCTTACCCGGGGAAGTTGCCTTAGACTATTGAGCAGGGGACCATTAGTGGGGAGTGGCATGGGAGGAGCATTAGGGACCACAGTGGACCAGAGGCTGGGATGCTGCTGCATTCATGTGGGTGGGCCTTGATCAAAGCTGAGACAGCACTGTATGTAGAAAAAAGAGGAGAGCATGCTGTGGAATCTGCCGCCGCAGCAGCTGGCGATGTTGGGGGACTGTGGGGAAAGCTCACTGTGTATGTTGTGGAGGAAACATAAAGGGACCACACTGTTTTCTGCTGATGTATGAAGTTTGGGCTTGGAATCTCTGTTCTCCCCAGGGAAATCCTGAATCTAAAAACTCTAATGGTGCCTGTATTTTATCCATTTGTAGGGATAATGAGGAGTGGCCGACTGAGAGCCACGTCATTCTTCCTTCTCAACTCCCTTATTCCCAACAGCATCTACCTGAGATGCCCCAGTGGTTAGAGAAGAATTATTTGGCTGTGTTAGAGGTTGTTCTGGGTGTATTAGTGGCCAGCCAGTCTCTGTGCTTAAACTTTAAGAGGTAAGATTAGAGGGTATCCCCATCTAAGATTAAGGAAGAATCTGGCAGGAAAATATTTTCTTTTTCAAGTTAACATCATCCAGCTCTTTTAAGGAAAAAGCAAAAACAAAAATAAAAACAAAAACAAAATAAACCAAAACATTTTGCCCTAAGATCATTAGGACCTTATCTAAACAAAGGATCTAAATTGCTTGTACCCTATGGCACAAGTGGCTGGATATAGAACCTTAATTGTTGTTGTTGTTAATGAAGTGCTTGATGGTGAACTTTTTCTAAGTAGACTGCTTTATCTTGAGTGGCTCAACTGAACCATGTTCCATTTCAGGGTGGAGGGAAGGGTACAGAGTTTCATTCCTGGCAGCTTCATGCATAAACTGATTCCCTGTCTAATGAACCTGTGGTGTGTCTGAGGAAGGAGGTGTCTAAAATGTCTTCTCTGTTCCAAGTTCAGAGAGTCCATAGTGGTATGGAAGAAGAATCAATCTTGGTTATAAGAATAGGGAGCCCATTCCAAGTAAATCAGCAAATATGAAAAAAACGAGGAAATCTTGACAGTGTCCAGCTAGGTAGTAGCTAAAGACTGAAAGGCTGGGATGATACCCTGGACAAGATGGGGTGATGCTTTTACAAAAAGATTATTGCAAAAGGGAATTCTGAGCAGTGTGGAAGGACCATAATATTTTCCCCAGAAGAATGAGATGAAACAGAATTCAGATTGTAAAGAAAGAGCTCTGAACAGGAAATAGGAATAGGAGAAAAATGCCAGGACAGATAAATGTAGATGTTACTTGCTCTATGCAAAGGCCATTGAAAGATTTGTCAAAAGGAGTCTTTTTATTAAATGTAGAAAGTCTGCTTCTTAGATTTGTGTTAATTCTTTCTCTTGATTTAAAAATTTAAGTTAAGTGGATGATGGAGAATACCAGCTTCATCAATCTACATTCAAAGGTAGGTAGTGTGTGCACAAAATTTTGTCCATCTTAATCAAACCCTATACTAATAACCATTGGCATCCTTTATTGAGTACATACTCTGCATCAGGATTATGGTATGTTGTCCTTACCACAGGTCTATTAGGTAGATAGTATTATTTTCCTCAGTACCTATATAATTAAACCAAGATGCAAAACTTTCTCATCTGTACACTGCAGATTCTAATAATAGTATAACTGAGATAATTCACATAAATCACTCATCCTCTTTGTGCTATTGCCACATAGTGCATAATTTCTAATTGCCAGAGCGATGCCAATTTAGTTTCTCTGTCTCTAAAGCCCACATATCTCTTGCCTGGATTATTGCAACCATCTTCTAGGAGTTGCTCTGCATCCCTTTGCCTTCTCTGGTAGATTCTCAGCTGACCCGTTAGGAAATCAGGCCCTGACACACTTCCGCCACAGACCTGCAATGGTTTAACACAGCCTTGCATAATCTCCCTGCCCCATTAGGTTTCAAATTCATCTCCTACTGCTCTACCCCTTGCTACTTGGCTCCAGACACACAGGCCTCCCCTGCAAGTCACTTGAAAATAGGACATATTGGCATCTCAGGGTCTTTGAACTTGCTATTTCCTCTGCCAGGAACACTTTCTCTTTATTTGCTTCTGTTCTCTCACTTCCTTTAAGAACTTTTGCTTAAAGGTCTCAGTGAGACCTTCCCAGATCAACCTATTTTATTTATTTATTTATTTATTTTAACATCTTTATTGGAGTATAATCGCTTTATAATGGTGTGTTAGTTTCTGCTTTATAACAAAGTGGATCAGCTATACATATACATATATCCCCATATCTCTTCCCTCTTGCGTCTCCCTCCCTCCCACCCTCCCTAACCCACCCCTCTAGGTGGACACAAAGCACAAAGCTGATCTCCCTGTGCTATGTGGCTGCTTCCCACTAGCTATCTATTTTACATTTGGTAGTGTATATAAGTCCATGCCACTCTCGCACTTCGTCCCATCTTATCATTCCCCCTCCCTGTGTGCTCAAGTCCATTCTCTATGTCTGCATCTTTATTCCTGTCCTGCCCGTAGGCTTTTCAGAACCATTTTTTTTTTTTTAGATTCCATACGTATGTGTCAGCATACGGTATTTGTTTTTCTCTTTCTGACTTACTTCACTCTGTATGACAGACTCTAGGTCCATCCACATCACTACAAATAACTCAATTTCATTTCTTTATATGGCTGAATAATATTCCATTGTATATATGTACCACATCTTCTTTCTCCATACATCTTTCGATGGACACTTAGATTGCTTCCATGTCCTGGCTGTTGTACATAGAGCTGCAGTGAACATTGTGGTACATGATACTTTCTGAATTATGGTTTTCTCAGGGTATATGACCAGCAGTGGGATTGCTGTGTCGTATGGTAGTTCTATTTTCAGTTTATTAAGGAACCTCCATACTGTTCTCCATAGTGACTGTACCAATTTACATTCCCACCAACAGTGCAAGAGGGTTTCCTTTTCTCCACACCCTCTCCAGCATTTATTGTTTCTGGATTCTTTGATGATGGATATTCTGACTGGTGTGAGATGATACCTCATTGTAGTTTTGATTTGCATTTCTCTAATGATAAGTGATGCTGAGCAAATTTTCATGTGTTTGTTGGCAATCTGTATATCTTCTATGGAGAAATATCTCTTTATGTCTTCTGCCCATTTTTGGATCGGGTTGTTTGTTTTTTTAATACTGAGCTGCATGAGCTGCTTGTAAATTTTGGAGATTAATCCTTTGTCAGTTGCTTCATTTGCAAATATTTTCTCCCAATCTGAGGGTTGCCTTTTTGTCTTGTTTTTGCTTTCCTTTTTTGTGCAAAAGCTTTTAAGTTTCATTAGGTCCCATTTGTGTATTTTTGTTTTTATTTCCATTTCTCTAGGAGGTGGTTCAAAAAGGATCTTGCTGTGATTTATGTCATAGAGTGTTCTGCCTATGTTTTCCTCTAGGAATTTTATAGTGTCTGACCTTACATTTAGGTCTTTAATCCACTTTGAGTTTATTTTTGTGTATAGCGTTAATGAGTGTTCTAATTTCATTCTTTCACATGTAACTGTCCAGTGTTCCCAGCACCACTTATTGAAGAGGATATCTTTTCTCCATTGTATATTCTTGCCTCCTTTATCAAAAATAAGTTGACCATATGTGCATGGGTTTATCTCTGGGCTTTCTATCCTGTTCCATTGATCTATATTTCTGTTTTTGTGCCAGCACCATATTGTCTTGATTACTGTAGGTTTGTACCACAGTCTGAAGTCTGGGACCCTTCTTCCTCCAGCTCCGTTTTTCTTTCTCAATATTTCTTTGGCTATTTGGGGTCTTTTGTGTTTCCATACAAATTGTGAAATTTTTGGTTCTAGTTCTGTGAAAAATGCCAGTGGTAGTTTGATAGGGATTGCAGTTAATCTGTAGATGGCTTTGGGTAGTATAATCATTTTCACAATGTTGATTCTTCCAACCCAAGAGCATGGTATATCTCTTCATTTGTTTGTATCATCTTTAATTTCTTTCATCAATGTCTTATAGTTTTCTGCATACATGTATTTTATCTCCTTAGGCAGGTTTATTCCAAGGTATTTTATTTTTTTGTTGCAATGGTAAATAGGAATGTTTCCTTAATTTCTCTTTCAGATTTTTCATCTTTAGTGTATAGGAATGCCAGAGATTTCTGTGCATTAATTCTGCATCCAGCTACTTTACTAAATTCACTGATTAGCTATAGTAGTTTTCTGGTAGCATCTTTAGGATTCTCTATGTACAGTATCATGTCATCTGCAAAGATTGACAGCTTTACTTCTTATTTTCCAATTTGGATTCCTTTTATTTCTTTTACTTCTCTGATTGCTGTGGCTAAAACTTCCAAAAGTATGTTGAATAATAGTGGTGAGAGTGGACAATGTTGTCTTGTTCCTGATCTTAGGGGAAATGGTTTCAGTTTTTCACTATTGGGAATGATGTTTCTTGTGGGTTTGTCATATATGGCCTCAATTATGTTGAGATAAATTCCCTCTATGCCTACTTTCTGGAGGGTTTTTTATCATAAATGGGTGTTTAATTTTGTTGAAAGCTTTTTCTGCATCTATTGAGATGATCATATGTTTTTTCTTTTTCAATTTGTTAATATGGTTTATCACATAGGTTTGCCTACTTTGAAGAATCCTTGCATTCCTGGGATAAACTCCACTTGATCATGGTGTATGATCCTTTTAATGTACTGTTGTATTGTGTTTGCTAGTATTTTGATGAGGATTTTTGCATCTATGTTCATCAGTGATATTGGCCTGTAGTTTTCTTTCTTTGTGACATTTTTGTCTGGTTTTGGTATCAGGATGATGGTGGCCTCACAGAATGAATTTGGGAGTGTTCCTCCCTCTGCTATATTTTGGAAGAGTTTGAGAAGGATAGGTGTTAGTCCTCTCTAAATGTTTGATAGAATTCTCCTGTGAAGCCATCTGGTCCTGGGCTTTTATTTGCTTGAAGATTTTTAATCACAGTTTCAATTTCCGTGCTTGTGATTGGGCTGCTTATATTTTTTTATTTCTTCCTGGTTCAGTCTCATAAGGTTGTGCTTTTCTAAGAATTTGTCCATTTCTTTCAGATTGTCCATTTTATTGGCATATAGTTGCTTTTAGTAATCTCTCATGATTCTTTGTATTTCTGCAGTGTCAGTTGTTAGTTTTCCTTTTATGTTTCTAATTCTATTGATTTGAGTCTACTCTCTTTTTTTCTTGATGTGTCTGGCTAATGGCTTCTCAGTTTCATTTATCCTCTCAAAAAATCAGCTGGTAGTTTTATTGATCTTTGTATTTGTTTCCTTCATTTCTTCTTCATTTAATTTTGATCTGATCTTAATGATTTCTTTCCTTCTGCTAACTTTGGGGCTTTTTTGTTCTTCTTTCTCTAATTGATTTAGGTGTAAGTTTAAGTTGTTTATTTGAGATGTTTCTTGTTTCTTGAGGTAGGATTGTATTGCTATAAACTTCCCTCTTAGAACTGCTTTTGCTGCATCTCATAGGTTTTGGTCCTTGTGTTTTCATTGTCATTCGTTTCTAGGTATTTTTTGATTTCCTCTTTGATTTCTTCAGTGATCTCTTTGTTATTTAGTAGTGTATTGTTTAGCCTCCGTGTTTGGTTGTTTTACAGTTTTTTTTTCCTGTAATTGATATCCAGTCTCATAGCATTGTGGTTGGAAAAGATACTTGATATGATTTCAATTTTCTTAAATTTAGCAAGGCTTGATTTGTGATCCAAGATATGATCTATCCTGGAGAATGTTCCATGAGCACTTGATAAGAAAGTGTAATCTGTTGTTTTTGCATTGAATGTCCTATAAATATCAATTAAGTCCATCTTGTTTAATGTATCATTCAAAGCTTATGTTTCCTTATTTATTTTCATTTTGGATGATCTGACCATTGGTGAAAGTGGTATGTTAAATTTGCCTACTAGTATCGTGTTACTGTCGATTTCCCCTTTTATGGCTGTTAGCATTTGCCTTATGTATTGAGGTGCTTCTATGTTGGGTGCATAAATATTTACAATTGTGATATCTTCTTCTTGGATTGATACCTTGTTCATTATGTAGTGTCCTTCTTTGTCTCTTGTAATAGTCTTTATTATAATGTCTATTTTGTCTGATATGAGTATTGCTACTGCAGCTTTCTTTTGAATTTCCATTTGCATGGAATATCTTTTTCCATCCCCTCACTTTCAGTCTGTATATGTCCCTAGGTCTGAATTGGGTTTCTTATAGAGAGCATATATATGGATCTTGTTTTTGTATCCTTTCAGCCAGTCTATGTCTTTTGGTTGGAACATTTAATCCATTTACATTTAAGGTAGGTTTTTGTTTTTTTTTTTTTTTTTTTTTTTTGTGGTATGCCGGCCTGTCACTGCTGTGGGCTCTCCCATTGTGGAGCACAGGCTCTGGACATGCAGGCTCAGCAGCCATGGCTCATGGGCCTAGCTGCTCCGTGGCATGTGGGAGCTTCCTGGACCAGGGCATGAACCTGTGTCCCCTACATTGGCAGGCGGACTCTCAACTACTGTGCCACCAGGGAAGCCCTAAGGTAGTTTTTGATATGTATGTTCCTATTAACATTTTCTTAATTGTTTTGTGTTTGCTATTGTAAGTCTCTTCCTACTCTTGTTTTTCCTATCTAGAGAAGTTCCTTTAGCATTTGTTGTAAAGCTGCTTTGGTGGTGCTGAATTCTCTTAGGTTTTGCTTGTCCTTAAAGGTTTTAAATTCTTGTCAAATCTGAATAGGATCCTTGCTGGGTAGAGTAATCTTGTTTGTAGGTTTTTCCCTTTCATCTCTTTAAATATGTCCTGCCCATCCCTTCTGGCTTGTAGAGTTTCTGCTGAAAGATCAGCTGTTAACCTTATGGGGATTCCCTTGTATGGTATATGTTGTTTTTCTTTTGCTGCTTTTAATATTTTTTCTTTGTATTTAATTTTTGATAGTTTGATTAATATGTGTCTTGGTATATTTCTCCTTGGATTTATCCTGTATGGGACTCTCTGTGCTTCCTGGAGTTGATTGGCTATTTCCTTTACCATATTAGGAAAACTTTCAATTATAATCTCTTCAAATATTTTCTCAGTCCCTTTCTTTTTCTCTTATTCTTCTGGGACCCCTAAATTTGAATGTTGGTGTGTTCAATATTGTCCCAGAGGTCTCTGAGACTGTCCTTAATTCTTTTCATTCTTTTTTCTTTATTCTGCTCTGTGGTAGTTATTTACACTATTTTATTGTGCTGATCACTTATCCGTTCTTCTGCCTCATTTTTTCTGCTATTGATCCTTTCTAGAGAATTTTTAATTTCATTTATTATTTTGTTCATCATTTTTTGTTTTCTCTTTAGTTCTTCTAGGTCCTTGTTAAATGTTTCTTATGTCTTCTCCATTCTATTTCCACGATTTTGGATCATCCTTACTAACATCAGTCTGAATTCTTTTTCAGGTAGACTGCCTATTTCCTCATTATTTGTTTGGTCTGGTGGGTTTTTACCTTGTTCCTTCATCTGTTGTGTGTTTCTTTGTCTTCTCATTTTGCTTAATTTACTGTGTTTGGGGTCTCCTTTTCACAGGGTGCAGGTTCATAGTTCCTATTGTTTTTGGTGTCTGCATCCAGGGGCTAAGGTTGGTTCAGTGGGTTTTGTAGGCCTCCTGGTGGAGGAGACTGGTGCCTATGTTCTGGTGGATGAAGCTTGATCTTGTCTTTCTGGTGGGCAGTACTGTGTCCGGTGGTGTGTTTTGGTGTATCTGCAAACTTATTATGATTTTAGGCAGCCTCTCTTCTAATGGGTAGTGTTGTGTTCCTGTCTTGGTAGTTGTTTGGCATAGGGTGTTCAGCACTGTAGCTTGCTGGTTGTTGAGTGATGCTGGGTCTTAGCATTGAGTTGGAGAACTCTGGGAGAACTTTTGCAGTTTGATATTATGTGGAGCCAGGAGGTCTCTGGTGGGCCAATGTCCTGAGCTCGGCTCTCCCACCTCAGAGGCACAGACCTGACACCTGGCCAGAGTACCAAGACCCTCTCAGCCACACGGCTCAGAAGAAAAGGGAGAAAAATAGAAAGAAAGAGAAAAATGAAGTAAAATAAAATAAAATAAAATAAACTTTAAAAAAAAACTATTAAAAATTTAAAAATTAAAATGTAATGAAAAAAAGAGAAAAGAAAGAAAGAAAGAAAGAAGGGAGTCAACAAACCAAAAAACAAATCCTCCAATGATAACAAGCACTAAAAATTATACAATAAATAAATAAATAAATGAAAATAATGGACAGACAGTACCCTAGGTCAAATGGTAAAAGCAAAGCTATACCGAGAAAATCACACAAAGAAGCCTACACATACATACTCACAAAAAGTGGAAAAGGAAAAAATATATCTATATATATATTTAAAAAATGGAAGAGAGTCACCAAATCAATGAAGCAATCTACCAATTTTAATAAACTCTAGATGCTAACTAAGATAAACATAAAACCAAAAAAAAAAATAGGTGCAGAAAGCAAATCCCAAGTCTACAGGTGCTCCCAAAGTCCACCGCCTCAGTTTTGGGATGATTCATTGTCTATTCAGGTATTCTAGAGATGCCGGGTATGTCAAGTTGACTATGGAGATTTAATCCACTGCTCCTGAGGCTGCATGGAGAAGTTAGCCTTTCTCTTCTTTGTTTGCACAGCTGCTGGGTTTCAGGTTTGGGTTTGGCCCCATCTCTGCATGCAGGTCACCTGAGGATGTCTGTTCCCCACCCAGACAGGACGAGGTTAAAGGGGCAGCTGATTAGGGGCCTCTGGCTCACTCAGGCCAGGAGGAGGGAGAGGTATGGAATGTGGGGTGAGCATGTGGAAGCAGAGGCCAGTGTGATGTTGCAACAGCCTGAGGTGCACCGTGTGTTCTCCCGGGGAAATTGTTCCTAGATCACAGGACCCTGGCAGTGGCAGGCTGAACAGGCTCCCAGGAGGGGAGGTGTGGATAGTGACCTGTACTTGCACACAGGTTTCTTGGTGGCTGAAGCAGCAGCCTTAGCATTCCATGTAGGTCTCTGGTGTCCACACTGAGAGCCGCATCTCACGCCCATCTTTTTTATTTTTATTTTTTTGTGGTAGGTGGGCCTCTCACTGTTGTGGACTCTCCCGTCACGGAGCACAGGCTCCGGACGTGCAGGCCCAGCGGCCATGGCTCATGGGCCCAGCCGCTCCGCAACATGTGGGATCCTCCCAGACCAGGGCATGAACCCGCATCCCCTGCATCGGCAGGAGGACTCTCAACCACTTCGCCACCAGGGAAGCCCCTCGTGCCCATCTTTGAAGCTTGTTTAGGCAGTGCCCTGAATCCCCTCTCCTTGTGCACACTGAAACAATGGTCTCTTGCCTCTTAGGCAGCTCCAGACCTTTTCCCGGAGTCCCTCCCAGCTAGCTGTGGCAAACTATCCCCCTTCCGGCTGTGTTCACGCAGCCAACCCCAGGCCTCTCCCTGGGTTCTGACCTCCGAAGCCCGAGCCTCAGCTCCCAGACCCCACCCACCCCAGCGGGTGAGCAGACAAGCCTCTCAGGCTGGTGAGTTCTGGTTGGCGCCGATCCTCTGTGCGGGAATCTCCCTGCTTTGTCCTCTGCACCCCTGTTGCTGTGCTCTCCTCAGCTACTCCAAAGCTTTCCCCCTCCGCCACCCGCAGTCTCCGCCCGCGAAGGGGCTCCTAGTGTGTGTGGAAACCTTTCCTCCTTCACGGCTCCCTCCCACTGGTGCAGGTCCCATCCCTATCCTTTTGTCTCTGTTTTTTTCTTTTTTCTTTTGCCCTACCCAGGTACGTGGGGAATTTCTTGCCTTTTGGGGGGTTTGAGGTCTTCTGCCAGCGTTCAGTAGGTGTTCTGTAGGGGTTGTTCCACATGTAGATGTATTTCTGATGTATTTGTGGGGGGGAAGGTGATCTCCGCGTCTTACTCCTCTGCCATCTTGAAGGTCTCTCTGATCATCCTATTTTAAATTGCACTTTCTGCTTGCACAACACAACTCATCCTTCTTCTTAGAACAACTATATCTGACATACTATATATTTTACATAGATATCAAAGTATCTGCTCTTTATTTCCCTTCCTGATATAGCTGTTATATCAAGGTAGAATATCCTTCTTTGTAAGCAGCTTATATTGTGTGCTCCCAATTTGTGTTGCATATTGAATGAATGAATTCTTTATCTGCTTTGATCTCTAATGACTCTCCCATGACACTGGAATCTTATCCCTGTACTCAAGGACAGGCTATTGCTTCCAGTTTTCCTTCAGAATCCCTCTACCAATTAGACAAACCAGAATCAGCCAGCCCAAAATGAAAAAGACTTATAGACTCTGTTCCTCCTGAGAAACAGCCCTCCATCTTTTCCTCCCCTTTGGCATTCACTGGGCTCTGGCAGAGAAAAGCCCAACAAAAGAGCATGATTAGGAAATGACAACTTACACCAAACAGGCCACAGAACACACAGAAAACTGGTCATTATTCCTAATACAAGGAAGAAGATCCTTGTTTCTAGTCAGCCTGTGATCCACTTGTATGAAAACATCATAATTAATTGAATTAATTGAATTCTGAATATTGCGGGAAGATGTGTGCCTTTTAGAAATCTGCCTCTTTTTTCTCTTTCATAGATGGCATATCTTGTGCCCACTTTGCATAGCTCCTAAGTAAGCTACCTGATGATCTGTTTAAGGAATCCCCTTACTTTGTCCTCCATGGGACATATACACATGGCTACCTACTATGTGTAAGCCAAACACAGCCCTTGGCTTCCAGCAGGTTATGAGGCCTCTACTAAGAGCACAGACTATCTTCATTTTGGTTAAAGCTGCAGAATGTCTAACAGAACCTTCCTTCTCCACCTCATAATTGTTGTGGGTGAATTGAACATTAACCCTCGCTGGGTAACCTTGGGAAAACCTTGAAATGTGAAGTAATCATAATCCATCATACTTGCCAGTGACCAGGGACAAATCAAGCTGTGAATTACAGTGGCCTTTACTGAAACATTTCACAGGACCCGGGAAACATAACATTTCCGGGGCTCCCCTGGTAGGGGACAGAGAGGACAAAGTGAAACATAGCTAAGGCTAAAAGAACCACAAAGGAGCCAAATCATTTTCTTTCTTATCTCCTATTGCAAAAATAACCAGAACCATCTTATTTTCTGAGTTTCCATTTGCAGGTTACAAACATTTATTTTGCACATACCAAGGAATATTGCAATATAAACCTGACACAAGTTTCAAGATATCAATGTGATCTTGAAGAGAAAGGCTAAAATCATGTATTTTTTAAGAAAAGAAATAAAACAAAATTTAAACAAAAGTTAAGTATTTTCTGCCTCTTTCTCTCTTACCCAAGCTATTACCATTACCCCTCTTTGTTCATAAAGTTTACATTAGTTTACATGTGAAATCTACTTTTGACATAAAACGAGGTTGATGGAGAATGAGGCTACATTCTCTCAGAGCCTTAGCTAGGTTTCAGTGAAGTGAAATGTCTTTGAAATGTTTTACCTCTAGATTTTGTTCAACCTAAAGCAGCTGAGGGTTCTTCAGCTTCTCTCCAAAAGACAACCCAAATTCCCACTAAGATGCTGAGTTGCTTTAATACATCACTCCTTTGTAGGCTGAAAAGAACATTATTTCATCCAAAGGATTTCACAAACTAACATAGGCTAGTTAGCAAAAGATAAATTGTATGTGTTGAACCAGTAGGTTTTCCTACTAGTTACATATGACATGTCTGCAGATCTCCTAAGTACAAGACTGGCCCTGGTAGTGACAATAGACTTGTTGGAACTTACAGCAAACGTATTACAAGTTACTGTTCATTGAATGTATGTTGTGGAATAAAAAAGCATCTCATAAGTAAGTCATTCTATAAACCTAACAGGACACATGGTTATGAACTTTCAAAAAGACTTGTTTTGGTGGTGGTCCAATTACCTTGCTAGGGAATAGTTAGTTGGGGCGTTTCCTATTTACTCCTCTTGCTTACCAATCAACTTATCTCGTCTGCCTACCTTAAAAAGTTTCCCTGTTAGTTTTGTTTCTTTTTTTTCCCCAAGTCCTTACACTGTGAAATACTTTAATGTTCACAATTTGCTGTGGTGGGGTGGTGCCCCATGCATGCTCAAGGTACCTTCAGACTTAGTCCTTCCTCTCCAGCTCAAAGTCACATGAGGAATTAAGACTCTGATCCAGTGAGGCAGCTATTTTCAATGACTTTCTCAGTGACATTCAATCCTCTTTGACCTGCTGCTCTGCCTTTCATTTGCATTCTAGCTTGGCCCAAGGAGAGTGATTGCCTGTCCTGGATTGCTTCTTGCACTGTGTTGATTTAGTGGTAACAGTGTACTGTATAAATTCATCTGCTCCTTGGGCCTGTAATGACTTGGCTTATATAGTGTACACAACTGAATTTTTAGCTGGAGACCTTGACCCTAAAACATTAAGAACAATAAAGGACAATTCTTATTCCAGAGATAGTCCCTAACCTATGGAAGGGAAGTTTCAACCATGGCTGTTTATAAACAATGTAAGAGGCTTCCATTTTTTTTGTGGTGTCATCTTGGGGGTGTGTGTGGGTTGGTGGGAGGGGGGAGAGGGGATGAAATTAAATGTAATGAGTACCTACAATGTGATAGATACTGGGACAAGCTTTTTACATATGTTAATTCATTTATCAAAACAACTGATGAAGAAACAGGCTCAGAGGGGTTAAATAACATTCCCAAGATCACACAGCTAGGAAGCAGTAGAGAGGTTAAAACAAATTTATCTGACATAAAATCCTGTGTTATTTTCCCACTTGATCTTATTCCTCTGTTTTCTCATGACATTGCCTTTGTCTCCTGTCTCACCTCCTATCTCACCTCTGCCCCTGTCAATCTGATAGGCTAGGCTAGGTTATGCTGTGGTAATAAATAGCCCCTATATCTGAGTGTCTTGAAACAAATAGGTTTATTTTCCCCCAACCTAATGTTGCCTCTAAATCACCTGGAGGTTATGCTCTGCCATCCAGGCTGGTGGTTCTGCTACTATATAGAATGTGGCACTCACCACAGCAGAGGGGGAAAGAGCTGTGTTAAATCACACACTTGTGATTACAGCTTTTGCCCAGAATTAATCCATGTTTCTCTGGCTCACATATCATGATGCCTAAGGACCTGGAGAGTGATTTACCATTACATGAAAAATGAATTGGGAATATTTGGTAAACAGCACTAATGATTACTACACCTCTTTGGGGGAATGAAAATCCCACTGAGTTTTTAAGTCTAGAATGCAGAAGGTGAATTCACCTGCTACTGGGGGGAACCCCTTTGTCTACTCTTACTAATACTTGATCATGGAAGATGTATCAGAAATGTAAGGGGATACCTTGATGCTCAAAATCTGTGACTATGATTTGCGATGTTTGCGGGTGCATTTGGGAAGAGATCTTGAATGAGTGGAGAAGCTTGCCGAGACTAGATTATGCGTTCTGGCAAGGAAGAGAATACTGAGCGTGGCTGGACCACACCTGACCTCCTACAGTCATTACTTAGTTTGAGAGGATTGAACAAGCTTGAAATGGCACATTTGCAGACCATCATGCTGCCATTCTGCAGGCCTTTTTTTTTTTTTTTTGAGTTAATGAACATTTATAAATTGTTTTTATTTTATGACCGTATTACTAAATTAATAAATAGAATAACAAGTCTTGCTAGTTAAACTTAAAGTCTGAAAGAAAACCAAGTTTTAAAATTTTGACTGATTTTAATCCACTAATATTAGTTTAAAACCCAGGTAAGTATAAATAAAACAAATTTCTTTCTATCTCAAAAGCCACCTTTGGATATTAATTACAATTTTTTTCACTATAGTTTATTACAAGATATTGAATACAGTTCCCTGTGCTATACAGTAGGACCTTGTTTATCTATTTTATATATAGTAGTTTGTATCTGCTAATCTCAAACTCCTAATTTATGCTTCCACCGCTTTTTCCCCTTTGGTAACCATAAGTTTTCTTTCTATGTTCATGAGTCTTACAGACAATTTTTGATTCTTAAATATTCTTTTCCATAGACAGGGAACACCTTGAAGTATGACGAGCTAACTTCTTTTCAAATTCCATATAACATGATTCTTACTCGATAAAGGCAGGAAGTAATCATCCTATGAAAAGATGACGGAAGTAATCAATGTAGCATAATCTATGTTCCATTTCCATTTGCCATTCTTCCCTCTGATATTGTCGCCTTTTCTTCTGCCCAACAGGAAGCTGTCCATTGGACTTCATTCTGATAAAGTATAACTTCTCTACCCAATTAGATTTATTCTTAACTTTATGATACTTTTAACTACATACTCTTTTTGTTTGCTTGTCTAAATCTTTACCATGTATGTGTGTCATCTGTTAAAAACATCTGGTTAGGGCTTCCCTAGTGACACAGTGGTTAAGAATCCGCCTGCCAATGCAGGGGACGTAGGTTCAAGCCCTGGTCAGGGAAGATCCCACATGCTGCAGAACAACTAAACCCATGCACCACAACTACTGAGCATGTGCTCTAGAGCCCGAGCCACAATGACTGAGCCCATGTGCCACAACTACTGAAGCCCACGAGCTTAGAACCTGTGCTCCACAACAAGAAAAGCCACCATAATGAGAAGGTGGCTCAATGCAACAAAGTGTAGCCCCTGCTCGCCACAACTAGAGAAAGCCCATGTGCAGTAACGAAGACCAAATGCAGCTAAAAATAAAATAAATAAATAAATTTATAAAAATAACAACAACAACCCCCCCAAAACCCCCAGCTGATTAAACAAAGTAAAGTTAGAGAGAAGTATTTCTTAAAGGTATTCATTCTGCTGTAGATTTCAATATAGGGTCAGGAGAAGTTATTATTTTTTTCCCAAGATATTCCCAAGGAAGAAATGATATTTAGAAAGATTGTTCACTTCCTCTACTCTGAAAAAGTGAAAGGAGTTTTGTGGTTTCCTCAGGCCTGTACACATTTATATTCATTGGCTTCCCATCATCTTGAGTTATAGCAATGCCTTTCTCTGAGACTGACAACACAGACTCTGGTAACTAAACATTCTATATATAATCTTATAATGTTCAAAGCTTGACTGATATTTATTTACTTACTTTACCTTCAATGTAACTTTGGGAATTAAGTGAGCATTATGGTCATCTGATATCCAGTGAGGTAAAGATATTTGCTTAGGGTCAAACAGCTGGTCAGGATCAGAGATGGATCTTATTGCTTAATTTTTGGTGTATTTCTTTGCTCCTCTCTTATACATTTCCCTTTGACTTTTTATATATTCCCTTTAAACTCTTTACCCATACCCTTAATTAGTACCTTAACTATAAGAAGTTGATGTCTTGTGAGAAATTATATTTGCAATAGTGGGAAGTTTCTGTTTTTCCTCTCATCTGCACAATGAATTCTCATGATCATTAAAATTAAATCCATATTCCTCTGTCTGGAACTCAAACCTCCTCATAGCCTAATCTCATCTCATATTCTTGGCTTTCCCTACCATTTCTCTTCATGCACGTGACACTCTTGTCTAAGAGAACTGGTTGATACCAGAAGTGCTCCATGGTCTGTGCTGCCTCTGAGCATCTGATTGTGCTTTCCTCTCAGTCAGAAACACTCAGTTTCCAGATTACTGTTTGTTGAAATTCTCATCCCTCCAGACCCACCTCTTGATCTATCTCTTCCATGGATCTGTTACTGACTGCAAATATATTTGACATTTTCCTCTTATGAACACTTCATACCAATGTTAGTAGGATAGGAAATTTTGTTCTCAGGGCAAAGAAAACTCTCAGCATTTTGTCTTAGTCTTAATATCAGCTTAATAATATTTGTTCAACTACAACAGTGTTTTTCAAACATGTTGGTTCAGGATCCTTGACACTCTTAAAAATTATTGAGGAGTCTAAAGAGCTTTTGCCTATGTACATTGTATTTGTTGATGTTGAGCATATTAGAAAATAAAGTGGAAATTTTTTAAATCACAAGAACACTCAAGCACACACCCATTACCTCTAAGAGTGATGATGTCATCACATAACATGGAGCCATACCATTATATGCTTGGGAGAGAGGGAGAGTGTAAAAAGCAAATAATTCCTTATTACTACTATAAAAATATTTTTTTACTTTACAGATGCCCTGAAAGGGTTTAGGGGATGCTCAGGGGTCCCCGTACCACATTTGGAAACCACAAAACTGCTACCATAGAAAGGACCCTGGATTGAGTCAAGAGTTCTGGGTTCAGGCCCTCTTTCTGCCACAACATACTTTTAATATTTAGCTGGGGTTCAGCCTTTTGAAATTGAGGAGATAAGGGCTAAGTGATAGTGGAACATCTCCTAGGGCTGAGCACCTGCTCCTAATCCTGAGAAGATGGATACCATGATACTCTTGACTTCCCACACAGGGTTTCTGCTCCCACTTGGCTCCCACTTGGCATTCACCTTCTTGCTGACCCTTGACCTGATTGGCCCTAATTGTTACTGTATCTATGCCTAGAAAATCATGGGCTAAGTATATAAGTTTATCTGCATGATAATATGTGGATCCCAGGAAACAGGCAACAGAAAGAATCTCAAACATCACTTTGAAATAAGGTTTCTCTTACCAGAGGGGCCACACTAGGACCCTATGGGGGGGTTCTAACAGAATTGGGTCATGCAACATACAAAGCTACATGGGGAAGACTGCAACATAAATTTTAAAAGTGCATGAATGTTCTTCAGAAGTAAGTTTCAGGTCCTTTGATTTCCCTATAGATGTCCTAACACCCCTCTCCCAGGAACTTTGTACTTGGCCTTCTTGTGCAAACCCCTGCCCCATCCCAATACCAGGTTTCAGTTAGCTCTCTTCATCAACACATTTCTTCTGCATCAAAAGTTATTGGGCTTATGTCCCATCTCTTCAGGCCATACTCAAAACCTTAAAGTTAACTGACTCAGCAAAATAAATGATCAGGTGTTACTAGGATTTATAACAGCATATTATATCTCATAGCTATAACTGTGAACTTTAGTAGACACATTGTAGTTATTTAAAAATGGACACATATGAATCTATGTCACAATTCAAGTTCTGTAGGTAAGATGGCTTGGGTCAGGGGTTTTTTAGTAATACAAGTCACTCTACCTAAGAGTCTCTGAGTGATGAAACAGAAAGTGAACTGAAAAATGTCTATTCAGATCCTCTGCCCATTTTTTAATTGGCCCTGTTTGTTTTTCTTTGTTGTTGTTGAGTTGTATTAGTTCTTTATATATTTTGGAGGTTAACCCCATATTGGATATATTATTTGAAAATATCTTCTCCCATTTGGCAGATTGTCTTTTTGTTCTGTTGATGGTTTCCTTTGCTGTGCAGAAGCTTTTAAGTTTGATGAGTCCCATTTGTTTATTTTTGTTTTTATTTCTCTTGCCTGAGGAGACATAACAAGAAAAATATTGTTAAGACCCTTGTTAAAGAGTGTACTGCCTATGTTTTCTTCCATGAGTTTTATGGATTTGGATCTTACATTCAAGTCTTTAATCCATTTTGAGTTGATATTTGCATATGGTGTAAGTTGTGGTCTTTGCATGTGGCTGTCCAGTTTTTCAAGCACTCTTTATTGAAGAGACTATCTTTTACCCACTGTATGCTCTTTGTTCCTTTGCAGGATATTAATTGACCATATATATGTGGATTTATTTCTGGGCTCTCAATTCTGTCTCATTGATCTGTATATCTGTTTTTATGCCAATACTAAGCTGTTTTGATTTCTACAGCTTTGTACTATAATTTGAAATCAGGAAGTGTGATACCTCCAGCTTTGTTCTTTTTTCTCAGGATTGCTTTGGCTATTCAGTTCCATATAAATTTTAAGATTTTTTTGGTTCTATTTTCATGAAAATTTTTATAGGGATTGCATTGAATCTGTAGATTGCTTTAGGTAAAATGGATATTTTAACAATGTTAATTCTTTCAATCCATGTGTATGGGATAGCTTTCCATTTCCTTGTATATTCTTCTATTTCTTTTAATAATATCTATGGAAAACAGTATGGAGAGTACTAAAAAATTAAAAGAACTACCACACAATCCAACTGTACCACTTCTGAGTATTTATCCAAAGAATATGAAAATACTAATTTGAAAAGGTTATATACACTACTATGTTCATTTTAACATTATTTACAATACCCAAGATATGGAAGCAACCTAAGTGCCCACTGATGGATGAATGGTTAAAGAAGATATGGTATATTTATATACAATGAAATACTACCCAGCCATAAAAAATGTTGAAATCTTATCATTTGCAACATCGTGGGTGGACCTTAAGGGTATTAGACTAAGTGAAATAAGTCAGATGGGAATAAACAAATACCATATGAGTTCACTCAGATATGGCATATATAGCAAAACAAAACGAAATAAATGAACAAACCAAGCCACACAAAAACAAGCACATGGAGACAAGAATAGAATAATGGTTTCCAGAGGGGAAAGGGGTTAGGAGAAGGGGAAATGGGGAAAGGGGTTCAACTTTATGGTGACAGATTGAAACTAAACTTTTTGTGGTGAGCACACTATAGTGTATATAGAACTTGAATACAATGTTGTGCACATTAAACTTATATTATGTTATAAACCAATGTCACCTCGATAAACTTTTAAAAAGTATACGAAAATCTTGGGTTCAGTTTCTGACTCTGCCACTAAATAACTGAATGACCTTGAATACATTGTTTAAATTCTCTGAGCTTCTGTTTACTCATCTGTACAATGAAGTTTTTTATAGTTATAAATGTAGAATATTTAGACAAATTTCCTGCTGCTTTGATTTCATGAAATTAATGCTTTGACCCTTGGCCTTCAAAGCTTTCTGTTTAGCTGCTCTACCAATCTTATGTGACATGTCGTCCTTTTACTTGTTCTTTTTTAAGAGAAAATTTTCAACAAAGTGCTTTTTTTTTTTCCCAGAAACAAAGAATTTCCAGTTATTTGGAATAAGATCATATTCAAGCTTGGAGTATTTATTGTAGAATTGACAATTTCAAAGGTTGCCCCTTGATAGGAAGAAAAATGTATTTTGTCCTCATTAAATTGAGTCTTCCTTTGCTGTTTTAGAATATAATGATGCTAAGATAATGAGACCTAATAGAAGAATAAATAAAAGGAGGGTCTTGACCTAGCATCAAGAAAAGGCCAGAATTCAGGGTTGCAGCAAAGGAGAAATCATATCTGTGTAGGCAATTCCAAGAGGTTTCATATCTCCTTCTTCTCTTTTTAAGTATATTTTTGCTGGATGATAGAATTCCAATTTCATAATGATGTTACTTATTTTTTTCTTGCTTCCATTTTTCAGAAATTAGCAGTCTTATTCTTGCTCATTTGAATATATTGTGTACTTTTCCCTCTGTCTGCTTTCTTTCTGCTTTATTGAGGTATATTGACAAAATTTTAAGATATTTAAAGTGTACCTGTATATCATGATGATTTGATATGTGTATGTTGTGAAAGAATTTTTCTTATCTAGGTAATTATCACATCCTTCACCTCACACATTCACTTTTTTTTTTTTTTGGTGAGAACATTTAAGATTATCTATCTACATCTATCTATATCCATTATCTATCTACCTATCTATCATCTATCTATCTATCACCTCACATATTCTTTATCCATTCATCCATTAAGGGACACTTATATTGTTTCCATATCTTGCTTACTGTGAATAATTCTGCAATGAAAAAGAGAGTGAAGATGTCTCTGATATCTGGATGCTTTTGAGGTTGTTCTTTTGTCTTTGTTTTTCAACAGTTTTGTTATGATGTGCCCCAGTATGATTTTCTTCATTTTTATCCTGCTTAGGGTTTGTAATGATTTTTGAATCTATGACTTGATGTCATTCAATTTGGGGGAAATGCTTGGCTATTGTCTCCTCAAACATTGCTCCTGCTCATTCTTTCTTTTGCTATCTGAGACTCTAATCACATTTATGTAAGATTGTTTCACATTGTCCTAAATGTCTTTTATGCTCTTTTCTGAATTATTAATATTTTTCTCTCTGATTAAATCTGTGAATTTTCTACAGACCTATCTTCCAGTTCACTAATTATATTTTTTGTTGAGTTCTTAGTTTCAGTTACGTGTGTTCTTCAGTTACAGAATTTCCATTTGATTTTTACAAAATAGATTCTAGTTCTCTAGTGAAATTCTCCATCTTTTCATCCAATTTCTTGAATATTTAATCACAGTTATGTTGTCTGGCTAATATCTTTTATCTAGAATACCTGTGTGTCAGTTCTGTTGTTGGCTTTTAACTTCTGGTCCTATTTCTGGGTATTCATGGTAATTTTTGATTGTGTGCTTGTCATGTGTAGGAAGTACTACTCTGGATGGTGCAACTTTCTTATAGATGGGATTCGACATTTCCTCTGTCAGGCAGCTGGAGTAGGGGCAGTTCACCTCAGCTAATCAGTGACTGAGCTGACTAGAGTGTGGGCTGTATTATTTGTCTAGCTTGATCTAACTCTTTTTTTTTTTTGCCCCCAAATAACAGCCTTCTTGTTGGAGGTTCTCCTTCCAATTCTTTTCTCTCTAGAGCAGTGAGAATACAAAACTCAGCTTCACCTTTCAGTTGCTTTTACTCTGCATCCCAGCCACTTACCTCATGTTAAGAATGAATAAATATAAGACACCAAAAAACAGTCAACAAAAGAAAAAATTGAATATCATCAACATTAAAAATGTTTGTGCATCAAAGGATACTATCAAGAAAGTGAAAATAGAACTGTGGAACAGGAGAAAATATTTGCACTTCATCTATCTGAAGAGGGTCTAGTATCCAGAAAATACAATTATTACATTTTAGCAAGCAAAAATATAAACAACCCAATTAAATAATGGGCAGAGAACATGAATACATATTTCTCCAAAGAAGATATTTAAATGACCAATAAGCACATGGAAAGATGCTCAACATCATTAGTCATTAGGGAAATGGAAACTCAAACCACAATTACAACATAACACCCACTAGTAGAGGTATTACTTTAAAATAGGAAATTAACAAGTGTTGGCAAGGATATGGAGAAGTTGGAAGCCTTGTGCATTGTTGGTGGGAATGTAAAATGGTGCAGCCACTTTGGAAAACTGTTAGTTAAATAAAAAGTAAAATATAAAATTACCGTATGGTCCAGCAAATCCCCTCCTAGGTATATACTTCTCAAAATTGAAACCGGTATTAAAACAAATACTTGTACATAAATGTTCACAGAAGTACTATTGACAATAGTCAAAAGGTAGAAACCACCCAAATATCCAATTGGTGAATGGATAAACAAAATGTGCTATATCCACATAATGAAATGTTTTTCAGTTATAAAAGCAATGAAGTACTGATACATACTACAACATGGATAACCTTAAAAACATTATGTTAAGTAAAAAAAGCCAGACACAGAAAAGACACACATTGTATGAGTCTATTAATTTGAAATATCGTTAATGGGTAAATCTATATAGATAGAAAGTAGATTAGTGGTTTCCAAGGACTGGGAGTTGAGGATGTGGAGTGACTACTTTATACAAGGTCTGTTAGCAATGATGAAAATGTTTTGGAATTCAATGTAAGTGACAATCCCATAACATTGTGAATGTACCAAATTCCACTGAATTGTACACCTTAAAAAGGTTAATTAATTTTATGTTATATGATTTTTACCTCAATTTTAAAAAAGATTAAGCAAATATCCTGATAGTAAAAGCAACATGCAAACTGTTGGTCACAACTCAGTGGGCTTTCCGTCTTTCTAAAACCTTGATTCCTCAGTTCTTGGCTCCCTCATCTGAACTCTAATGTCTTAAAAAATATGCTTTTTAAAAATATTTTATGCAGATTTGGTGCCTTCCTGATTTATTCAAACTTTTTCTAACTCCTTCTTCTAAATTCCAAGAGCTATTATTGACTGCTATACTCAAATCTATAGAACTTAAATCTCTCTCAACTTAGGTATAGCTTGTGTCTTCAACCAGCTTAAATCCTCTTTCACAATTAGAATTATTTGTTTTTCTTACCTCCAGCACATAGCACAATGGCTAAGAGTGAATCAGAATCACCTGGGGCAATTCATTGGCTCTAACCCCAGAGATCCAGAATAAAAATTCTAGGTTGAAACCAAGGAAAGTGCATTTAAAAAATACACCAGATGTCTGAAAGCCATGAGCTACAGAACTTCAAGAAACACTGATGAATACTGTTAATATAAAAGATACTTAACAAGTATTTGTTGAGAGAATAATAACTATGCACATGACTGAATAAAACATTTTGATATGTTCTTCCCAATCTTGTTCCCCACTGATGATGTAAAGTCCTATGTGTTACTTACATTTCACCCTTGCCATCATTCCACCCCATGTTAAATTAGAATATGCAGAGAAGGCTACACCTTCAATATGCATGATATATCAAACTGTGGACAAGGTGATGCAGTTACTATTGCTAAAAGGAATTTCTATTTTGCGTATCATAACCTTTATCTTAATGTTGCATTAATATTCAGTGATATTTGAAAATAACTTGACTCTATCAATTACAAGTTGTTTTGGCCTACAAAAATCTAATATGCCATATAGCATGAGTAGTGGCAGGGACATTGCCAGCAATTGCCTCATATTTAACCATAACCAAGGTAAGGAGAGTGTGAAGAGGAATGAGGAAAGGACACATCAGGAAGTGTAGAGATTCTCCTCAAAAAGACCAAGTAAAGATCCCTGTGTCTGGAGAGAATAGGGGCAAATGGAAATCATTATCAGAGTAATTCATGTTAAAGTATTTTTGCCTCAATTATCTGAATATTTTAATGAAAGTATTTTAGGAGCCTCTAGGACCCAAGTAAGTAACTTTATGCCCTAGTTAATGTTGGATGGAAGCATAGGCACATAGCCATGGGTTTTAGCTCAGACCATGATTTTGGAAATGCTGAGAGAATTGTATGTCTCAAGGTCCCCTGTGCTATTGTCTTCACTCTTGGTAGCCCCCCACATCTCTCTGCCTTCAGTGGATAACTCTTCTTTTTCTGAAAGTTTAGATTGTAGGGAGTTCCCTGATAGATTCTACCCTCACATTATCTCTCTGTGTATTTTAGAACCAGGTGCTGATATCAGGGAAATGTTTTCCCATAACAACTCAGCCACTTCTACACTCTTGAGACTTTGGCCAGATTATTCAACCATTCTAAGCCTCAGTTCCCTCTTCTGAAAAATGGACCAATATCTACTACTATCTATGAAGAATAAATGAGATAATGCAAGTAAAGCAATAAACATAGTGCTTAGAAAATGAAGCACTCATTAATAGAGTACCTATTTTTATAGGAGTTCAAAGTGAGTAGTTTTGCATTTTTGTTCTACCAGTGGGGTTTATTTCATGTTGCCCGTGACATTTTGTCCCTCTTAAATGAATCTCGGATGCATCCTGAGCCAGCTATGCCTTTCTCCTTACCTTGTTCCCCTACTCTATACATAAAGTCTTTCCAGTGAATGCCATTCCTTGTCTGGATACTGGCTTAGATGGCTCTGGCAAGTATCTTGTCCATAATAATGGCCACTTAGAGAGGTGGTTGTCCTTGTGGACAGGATATTTTCACACCTTCCCATATACCAGTTACTTTACACACATTACCTTAGTTAATCCTCACAAAAGATGTACATAAATGTATGTATATATACATGTGTATATATATTTATATTTAGCTATATACAGCTATATCGATAGATCAATAAATACATAGATAGCTAGATGGATGGCTGAAAACTGACTCTTAGAAAGGTTACATAACTTGATAAAAATCACACAGTTTGCAAGAGATTTAGCAAGTATCTACTCTGGTTCTATCTATCAGATACAAAATTGATTTTTTTTTTTTTTTTTTTTTTTTTTTTTACATTATGCTCTGTAAGGTTTAATCTAGAAGGGTTGAATTTTGAGCTGAGCTTTAAGCTAGGAATGGATGGTAAGATGAAGAGGGAAAGCCTTCCTGGTAGAGGCATTCGGGAAGTATTTAGAGTTAACTCATAACAACCTCATCTGGTAGGATCCTACTGTGTTTCATTACTGCTTCATCGTGCTCTTGCATAACTTAAGACCTATGGTGCCAAACTTTTCCAAAGGGGAAAATGTCATAAAAGTCAAGCTGAGACTTTTCACAGTTATTTAGAGATTGTAACATCACTGAATTTAAGCCATGAGAGTAGAAAATGCCAGCCATTGAGGCAATAATTGCCGCTAGGGAAAAAAAAAATCCATTTACCATACATGAGCATCAAATGATTCTTGCATTGAAATAAAAAAAGAAGAATTCCAGAAGCATCATTCCATTGCTTTCTGATGACAATGCTACCCACTGCAGGTAATCAGTGCAGGGAAATCACTACACAAAGAGCTGTACAAATGGGTTTCTTTGGCAATTCATGGGGCAAGGACTACCCCTCTGGGCAATGCACCTGCTAGAAAAGAAGTGGAAGGCAGCTGAGTTTTGCAAGCAGCATCTCAGGACCGGCAACTTGCAACAAGAAATGGAGATGGGGCTTATAGACCCAGAAGCAAGAGAGGTTACAGACTGGGAAATGCCCAGGAACCTCACTGGTCTTAGATCTAAGACTCTAACCACATAAATAGCACATGATTTAAAAAAAATACTGTATTAATTTATGGCTCGAGTTATAAGACACTTGGGTTATAAGAACCCAACTTTGGTTAACTTTAACAAAATCACACTTATCAGAAAGTTAAATGGCAGGTTGAGAATTAAAGGAACAGCTAAAGAATTAGGTTCAGAAAAATGAGGACAGAGTAGCAACAGGGATTTTAGTAGCAAAAAATAATGGTCTGTCTCTTCAGGTCACTGTAATAGGGGTTAGATCAATATTAATAATTTTTATTCTTTTTCCATAATTCAAATCGCTGCAAGTGAGAGAGTGTCCAGTTTTGCCTAGACTGGGTCCTGTGCCTGCCACCTTGACCAAGAAAGAGAGGGTACATTGATCAATAGCCCTATTAAGATTGCCCATATTGGAGAAGTTGTACCTGGGACAGGGAAATCAATATGCTATTTCTAGAAGTTGTAAGAATGTAGGACACATGAAACAATCCTCTTTGGATTGTACACTTTTATTCCTGGTGGCAGTACTTAGTTTTTCTAGAGCAGAGTTCAGCCCACAGAATTTCTCTGCAAATTAGACACTTTCCACACCCTGAAGTGAAAAAGAAATTAACTATCTTTCCCAGCATACATCATATTTATGGGTATGCTCTATTTTTGAATTTAAAGGTTTATTTCTTTTTAACAATTATGATTATATATACCTAATTTTTCTCCATTAATATTACATTAGAAAAATTGCCTATAGTTAAATGTTTTCAAATATATAATTTTAATGACTATTATATCATTATGGGTTATCATAATTTATTCTATCATCATTTGCAGTAAATTTAAATTTTTAAATAAATTTAAACTTACTGTAATGATTAACCTTGCATATAAATCTATGTGCCCATCTGCAATTATTTTCCCAGGATAAACTCCTAGAATTATCAGGTCTAAACAAGTGAATACTGTTAGGACACATATTGCCACATTTTTCCTCCATAAGGGTATTTATATCCACAGAAGTAAAAGACAGGGCAAGTGTGCTTAAAATGAAGGCAGAGGCATAGGACTAGCACCTTGAAACATATTTATAGACCATTGCCTGGCTTGGTACAGGGAGAGATATTTGGTCTTGTTATAATATGTCTATCCCTGGATACAGGGTGAATACTCAACTACCAAGAGGGTATATAGATTTCCAAGTTAATTTGTGTCCCAGGAATAGCCAATATTAGATGCTCTGTGACTAGAGATATATTTGCAATTGTTAGCACAAGAACGACTATAAACCAATCTTAATAAAGTACCCACAGCATGTCAAATTCTAAGTACTGCATCATCCTGGTAAAATCTTCAAGATAACTAATTGCAAATGTACCCCTAGGTAATTAAATGAGGTGACTAAATCATTTTATTTCTTCTTCCAGGATTATTTGTATTCAGTGTCTTCCTTCACAGGTGAAAAATTGTGGTATAGAATCAAACACAGAGGTGGAAGAGACATAAAATAACAGTTGTCAGAGGAGGCAAATATGCAGAATGTGTATTAAATCTCTCCTAGTCAAAACCCATAGCAGAAAGCACTAGTCTATCAGGCAATCTTTCCTACTCAGCCCAGATACAGTTATGAAATCTTCCTCTTCAAGCAATCCAGGCAGAAAATAGTGGCCAACTGGAGCTGGAAATTTACCTAAAATCTATTTTAATCTCTGATACCAATGAAATCTTGTCTATAGAATCAATAAAAGCCTAAGTTTATCCCAGTTATCTTAACACTTTCCATCCCCGTTTAGTGCTCCCATGTAGATGTTAGCTAAAGTTGACATAATAGGCCATACATTGGATAGCAAGCTATACATTGGTTGCTATATTTAATCTTTATGATATTGGGACACTTGTTATCCCTCATTTTATGGCTAAAAGACTGAATCTTAGAGAGGTTAAATAGCTTGCCCCAAATTGCCTAGCTAGGGAACATCAAGTTTGGTGGAGGGCCTGAGATTGTACTCTAGCTACAAACAAACAAGTTAACTTGCCACAGTTAGACATAGGTAGAGGACACAAGACTCCTGCACCAGTGATGAAGGAGAGTTTATCATTCACAGCAATATCAGTAGCCAGAATATCAGCATTTGTCTCAGTTCCCAAGCCCTAATTCCCACAAGGCTGTACAAATAGGGCAAGGTGATCCCTGCACACTCCGTGGGTTATGTTCCAGGAGAGGAACCCTGAGCTAAGTGAACACAAATATTTTAGAATGGACAGTAAGCATGTCTGCTTTGTGCTCTAAGGGGACACATATAATGTGGACAGTAAGCATGCATGGCCTTTTCTCCAAAGGGAGATACTATCTCTCTTCTAAGGCTATTTGCTATACAAACATCTTTGAAAATGAGAGTCTGTAACAAAGGCAGTTACTTCCAAAATGTGCAGAGACATGAGGCCCATGGAGAATTGTCCTATAACACAGAGTGGAAGAGTCAGAATTGGAACCCAGGTCTGTATAACGGCATCACTGACAATACAACCTTAATCCACGCACCTCGTGTTTCTCTGCTCACTTGCCTTCACATCAGACTGGTAAAGTTCAGAGACTGGTCTTACCAGAAATGGGCAGTTAGGAAATCTCACAGCCCCGAAATGTGTTCTTCAGCCTCTAACAAATTATTCAGGTCACGTTGTATTTAATTGCTCACTTATTTTTCTATTCTTTTTAAACTATAGGGACTCTAAGGGTTGAATCCTGTTCACTGTTATATTTCCACTTGCTTTTTGTTGTTGTTGTTGCGGTACGTGGGCCTCTCACGGTTGCGGCCTCTCCCGTTGCGGAACACAGGCTCCAGACGTTCAGGCTCAGCGGCCATGGCTCATGGGCCCAGCCGCTCCACGGCATGTGGGATCTTCCTGGACAGGGGCATGAACCCGTGTCCCCTGTATCAGCAGGCGGACTCTCAACCACTACACCACCAGGGAAGCCCTCCACTTGCTTTCTTAGTAGAAGACATAAACACCCAGTCTTTGAAGTAAAGAATACCTGATTTTGAATTCTGACTCAGCCACTCAGCAGTTGTGTGATGAATATCAGCCTGTTTCCTCACTGGTAAAAAGGAATTCATAATAGCTATTTTCTAGAGTTGTTATGAAGAATGAATGAGATTTTATATATATAACACTTAACATATAAAATGGTAGCCATTTTATAATAGTCATATATAACCTCCTTAACTTAGTAGGCAGCACATCAATCTCATATAATAGTAATATATATATATATATATATATATATATATATATATATATATATATATATATTTGTTGAATTTTTAAAGAATTGTGTTTTTTACCATCTAGAATCTTTTTATTTACTAGATGCCTGGGTTTTGTTCTCATGTATTCCTTTTCCTTTTATCTTACTCTGTTCTCTAGCTACTACTTCCTTCATGTTTGGGCTGAGGGTTTTGTTTTTAATTTCAATACTGTCATTGCTTCTTGATATTTTTGTTTCTCCTAATATTAGTTTACTGTTCTGGCCAACTAACTGCCTGGGATGAATAGCCTCTGTTGTGCCTGGTTAGAGTAGGTAATAAGCATGTGCATTTTGTTCCTCCTTGGTCACCTCTACTGATGGGGATTATATGACCTCCAAGGTCATCCAGCATAGTGCTCATGGTTAGAAAGTTTTTATTTTATCTATCTATCTATCTATCTATCTATCTATCCAACTATCTACCTCCTTGTCAGCATCTACTCATGATAGACAAAGCATCGGCTGTTTATTATATCCTTCAGATATTGAAAATAACGTCTGGTACTTCTGTTTTTTTTCTCTTCCTTTATAAATGACATTATCTTCCTCCCTTTCATTATGTTACACAGCCCCACAAAAGGTTCACAGATCTGACTTTGTCCCTTGGCTCAGGTTCTAGCCCCTCAGCCTCATGTGAAGTGCCCTGCCAGTTTATCCACGTTGCCCTTAAACTGTAATGCTCAACATTGAGCACTAATCTTTAGAAGAGATCTGGCTGAGCAGAATAAAGCAAGACTAACTGCAGACTCAGATGACCTTTGGTAAAGGAATGACAAATGCTAATGAGTTGGTAGAAAACATTTTATTTGGAGCAGAAGGCCTGTCTAGAACCTGTAAAATCGCCTTGCATGGGATTGGGCTCAGTCTTCTAAGCCAGAAAACCTGCAGATAGAAGCTTGTGTGACATTGTTTTATTTTTCTTTTCAAAGGTTTCTTGTCATGCTGCATTTAAATCAGGTAACATGGGGCAGCATTCTCTCTTTCCTCCTTCTCAACTTAAATTAGAATCAGAATGTCTGAACTTAAGCCTCGTCTCTGGATATATGAGCTGTGTGACATTAGGCACATCAATTAACCTTTCTGGGTCACTATTTCATCATCTGTAACAAATAAATCATATGTGTGGGAATTTCAAGGCTTATTGTAAGTATCAAATGTGACAACATACATCATAAAAACATTTTGAAAACCGCAAAGAACCATAATAATATAAAAAATCACCATTTAAAAAATTTATCTCACCTTGAATCTTGGCTAGATATGACATTGGTACTATCAATTGCCTTCACTGAATGTGTACATCAGGCACTCTATGGTAACAATACCCTGTAATTTGACGATTGCCCCTGTGAGGTTGGTTCTTGCTATGGTATCTCATTCTAATAGGAATTTTTCAATTATCGACTCTCCTGACTTCTTGACAGCATTCAACACTCTTATTCACTCCCCTTTGAAATGCTTTTCTCTTGGATTCTGTGATAACATTCTCCTTGGTTTCCTCCTACTTCTCTAGTTAGTCTGTCTTAGCATTCTTTGCTAAATTTTTCTATCTACTTTTACATGTTGTAACAGCTCAAGGTTAAGTCCTAGACCATCTTCTCTTCCTACCCTTTTTTTAAAACTAGATGCATGCATACATTTCAAAATAATTACCAAACTAGGGTTGGCTAACCCCTTTACTCCCTTAAGTAATTACCACTTTTTAGTAACTTTCAAATATATGATATTGTTAACTATATTAACCATCCTGTACATCAGATTCCCAGAACTTATTCATCATATAATGAAATGTTTGACCAACATCTCTCCATTTCATTTTGCTTTAACTTGTTTGTAAACTATATGTTTTTGCTTTGTGGTTTCTTTGAGGCTTACTTAAAACATCTTATAGATAGAACAGTCTCTTTTTCTCTGCAACTTAACTTTGATCACATACAAAATAATTTACCTTTTACTCCCATTCCCTCGTGTTTTATATCATAATTTTCTTCTTTTTATAATGTTTCCATCAACAAATATTTTAGCTATAACTATTTAAAATACTTTCAACCTTTAAACTTTTATACTAGAATTAAGTGATTAACACAACACTGTATTAGAGTATTCTGAATTTGACTATGTACTTACCTTTACCAGTATGTTTTACATTTTTGTATTTTCATGTTTTCACATTACTAATTACCATTCTTTAATTTCAGCTTGAATAACTCTTTTTTTTTTCTTTGTTTTTGTGGTACACGGGCCTCTCACTGTTGTGGCCTCCCCTGTTGCGGAGCACAGGCTCAGGACATGCAGGCCCAGCGGCCATGGCTCATGGGCCCAGCTGCTACGCGACATGCGGGATCCTCCTGGACCGGGGCACGAACCTGTGTCCCCTACATCGGCAGGCGGACTCTCAACCACTGAGCCACCAGGGAAGCCCCAAGAACTCTTTTTAGCATTTCTTGTACGGCAATTCTAGTGGTGATGAGCTCCCTCAACTTTGTTTGAGAAAATCTTTATCTCTCCTTTATTCCTGAAAGACAAATTTGCTGGGTAAAATATGCTTATAGTTTGGCACTTTTTTTTTCTTTTCTTTTAGCATTTTGACTATATCACCCCTCACTTCTGGCCTGCAATGTTTCTGCTGAGAAATCCACTGATAACCTTATGGGGGTTCCATTATATGTGAAAAAAACACTTTTGTTCCTTTTAAAATTCTCCTTTTGTCTTTGATTTGACAGTTTTATTATAATGTGTCTTGGAGAGGAGCATTTTGGGTTGAAATTTTGAGTTGATCTATTAGCTTAATGAACTTAGATGTCCAAATCTTTCCCCAAATTTGGGAAATTCTCATTTGTTATTTCTTTACATAAATGTTCTCCTTTTAACCTCTCTTCTTCATCTGGGACTGCAATAATCCATAGATTGTTTATTTTAATAGTATTACATAGTTCATGTAGGTTTATGTCACTCTTTTTCATCTTTCTTTCTTTTTGCTTCTATGACTAGATGATTCTCAATGGCCTGTCTTCTAGTTCACTAACATTTTATTCAGCTTGATTGAGTCTGTTGTTGAAGCTCTCTACTGAATTCTTCAGTTCACTAATGCTCTTCAACTCTAGATTTCTGTTTTTATAAAAAAAAAAAAGTTTCTATTTCTTTGTCAAACTTCCCATTTTGTTCATGCACTGTTTTCCTAATTTCTTTTTGTTTTCTATCTCTGTTTTCTTGTAGTTCACTAATTTCTTTAAGAGGATTATTCTGAATTCTTTGTCAGTTAATAAATCTCCATTTATTTAGGGTCAGTCATTGGAGCTTTATTAGTTCCCACTGGAAGTGTCATGTTTTCTTGATTATTCATGACCCTTGTGGCCTTGCATTGGTGTTTGTGTATTTGAGGAAGTATGTACCCATTCCAGACTGGTTTCAGTAACAAAGCCCTTCACCAGTCAGCCCAACTAGAGATTCTGGGCGGGTTGTCTGGTGGTGTACATGAATAAGCTTGCTTCTGGAGTCACTGTGATGGGTCTGGGACCTGTGGGTGGACCTGAATCCTGGGTCCACAGGGGCCAAGCAGGTGCTGAAGTCCACTGGGGTGGACATCACATCTGGATGCAAAGGAACTGGTCCTACATTGGGATGGGTCAGGAGCTTGGTTTTGCAGAAGCTGTTCTATAGGTGGGGGTTATGGGGACAAGGGGACTATGGGGCTGGAGGACTAGGTCAAGCCTGGATTTTGGGGCCATAGGAGTCAACCTGTAACCTGTGGTCCTCAAGGAACAGTCTGGAGGTTAGGTCTGTGGGGGCTGTTCTGATGCTGGGAGGAGTCAGGAGCATGGGTATGTGGAATTCAGCCTCAAGACAAGATCCAAGGAGGTTGACCTGGTCTGGGGGCAGGGCAGGAGCCTGTGTCTATGTGAGTCAGTTGAGTCTAGATCTATGGGTCTCAGCCTAGTGCTTGGGTAGGTCAGGGTCCTAGTCCCATGCTAGTCATTCTGGTGCTTGGCCTGTCTAGGAGCCTGGGTTCACGGGTATCTACTGAAGCCTGGGTTCATGGGAGCTCTTTGGGAGCCTGGGACCACAGGAGCTGCTCAGGGCCATGGAAGCCAGTGGCATTGGGATGTTCCAGGAGTGTGGGATCATAGGAACTTCCCAAGTGTTTGGTGCCATAGGAGTCAGCTGACAACTGTGTAGACCAGAACCCTAGGTTTGCCTGAGCCTTGGGCCTCAAGAGCTGTCTGGGGCTTCAGGAACTGGCAGGTGCCTGGTTGGGTCAGGGACCTAGGTTCACAGGCACCCTCTGGAAGCCTGGAGCAGAGGGAGCCACCTGGAGCCTCAGGAGGCTCTTAGGGCTGTTGGTGTCAGCAAGAGCTGAGAAGCACTTAGAACTTGGATTTATGGGATTAAACTGAGACCCTGGTGCCATGAAAGCCACCTGGGGCTGTGGGAGCTACCTAGGGCCACTGGAGCCAGCAAACACCAGGGCAAACCAGGGGCCGGGATGTGCGGGAGCCCATGAAAGACAACAAGGGCCATGGGAGTTGGCTTGCTACTAGGGTGGGCTGGATCTTGGATCCACACTGAAATTGGGCATTAATTTCATTCTTTTTCTCACATGGGGAGGCTATCCTTCTCTGCACTGGGCTTCCTGGGATTAGGGGAAGGGTGATGGTGATGGAGGTAGTATGAATCTATCTGTCTTACTCTCCTCAATGTGTCTTTTCTTATTTTTGTGCTTCATCCAGGTAGAATGGGTGTTCTACCCTCATCTGGAATCCTAAGCTTTTGTGATGGTAGTTTGTTTCAAAGATAGTTGTTCAAATTGATGTTTCTGGGGGTGGGAGTAAAGTGCTAAAAATTCTTATACCCCCATTTTGCTGTCATTTCCTATCTTCTTTCATCTCACTCTTTATTCTCTCCCTATATAATTCACCAATACCTATGGTTTCAAGTAACTTCTATTTGTGAATGACATCCAAATATTTTCTACCTATAGCTATCTGATTTTCAGAACCATATATCCAGACGTTTCAATATCTACCCTTGAGGATCTCAATGGCATCCTAAAATTAACATGTTCAAAGTCTAGCTCATATTCTGCCCCTCTAAGTAGGTCCTCTTCCAGGGTCCTTACCTCAGGGAGTATTAACTCAAGCCATTCTGGTCTGCAGACAGAAATTGATAACTCATCTTTCACAAATTCCTTCCAATTCTATTTCATTCATCATCAAGTTGATTTTACTTCTCTCAAAAATTTTTATCTTTGTGGTCGTTACCCTAGGCCAAGCTATAACCATTTCTTGCCTGGATATTGAACTGGATCCCTCTAGTTTTCCCACCATTGCATCTTGCCTCCCCTCCAATTAATGCAAAGTAACCAGAGGAATCTTTAAAAAGAAGAATAAGAAGAAAGAGAAGGAGGAGAAAAAGAAGAAAGAAAATGGATCGTTGTATTCACTACCTAAAACCTGACATGGCTCCGTATTCTACCTTTTCTGACCTCATTTACCCCCCCAGTCCCATTCCACACTGTTCTTTTGATTCTTTGTTCTAGTGGCTCACTGGCTTTTCTTCCATTCCTTGATAACTCATGCTCTCTCACACCACTGGATGCACTCTGTATATTTTCTCTGCCTCATATTTTCTTTCCCTGCATGTATACACACACATGCACACATGTGCACACACACATCATTCTTCTAGCTTATCTGTGCACAAATATTCCTCCTCTGGAAAAACGTTTTCTTACCTCCCTGAATAAATGAAATCTTCATGAGGTTTTCTTTCTTTCTTTTTTTTTTTAAATAGCATTTATCACAATTTGTAAATATCAAATAAAGTGATTGCTTCTTTCCCACCAAAAGCTGCACATAGTTAAAGATCTTGTCTGTGTTGATTCATTATTATTTTATAAATGTAGAGCAGGCAGTCAGCACTTAGTAAATACTAATTGAGTGAATAAATGAATGAATTCCATTTTAACAATGAAGAAATTTCAGGTAAGATATTCTAGGTAAGCTCTTTAGCATCACATAACTGGTCAGATGGTAGAGGGAAGTCTGTCAGCTGTAAAGTCCTTTCCAAACCACCACAGTGCATCCCAGGTAGCAGATCAGGTTCTGAGATACTAGGATACATTCAGCTCCCAGTATCACTCACAGTCCTGCATGTGGCACAGCTGGAATGGTTTACCTCAATAACTTCCTACAGACAAATATTCTTATTTGAAATTTCAAAGAAGCAAATCTTTGGTCAGAAACCTATGCCCATTTTAGGGTCTGTCAGGGCTCATGGTATAAATAGGTTAAGAGAATTCTGACTGACTAAAGCAGAAAAGACAGTTACCAGTAAGATATTCAGGAGCTTATAGAACTAATGGGTAAGCTGGTGAAGCAAGCTTATGTCTGATAAGAGTTAGGAAACAACTAAGGTCACACCCTGGGAACAGTCTGTTCATATCCCAGAAACACCATTGATTTCACCACTGCCAGCACCTCTGCTGGACACTGCTATGACTGGACAATATTGCCATGCCACCACACACTTCCTCTCTGAAGGAATTCTAAACTGGCGTTTTAAAGTGTCATTTAATCAACCTTTGCAAATTCTGGCAGGGACTTCCAGTTGGCTTGGTCTGAGTTGAATGCTGCAACTAAGAGACCTGTTACTTCTTTTCCAGTTGCCACTAAAGAGAAGTAAAAAGTGCCCTCCATTTCCTAAATGACCTCCAAACCTGAAGGACAGAGGAAGGCAATGGTTTGCATGAGTCTTTCTCTTCTCTCCTTGCCAGACCAAATCGTCATCACTTTAAACCATGCCAACATATTACCTCCTCATTTAAGTCTAAACTACTGACCTTCCTTTCTCCCCTTCTTTCCTTTCTTTCCATCATTCTTTCCTTTGTATCTCCCTCCATCCTTCCCCTTATAATTTTGCATAAACCTCATTTTCCATATGTGCTCTACCCTAAGGATACTTTTAGGCTGAGGAAAACTAAAAGGATCTGGCCTAGTAGCAGAGTAATTAGCTTGTCTTCAGACTCCAACATGGTTATGATTCCCCTTCCAACTTTTCTATTCCTTATCCAAGTAACTTGCAGTTTTTTCCATGTAGTATAGAGGGAAAGTCATGCTGTTTGGAATCAGGCTTCTTGGGCTCAAGTTGCGGCTCTGCAAACTTAGTTTTACTACTTTTAACAAGTTACTTCATCTCTATGATCAAATAGTTTCATGGTCAATGTAAAGTCAACTAATTTTATGATCTTAAACAAATCACTTCATCTATATTATCTCCTAGTTCTTTATCTCCTCTAAAGGATAATACTCTGGGTCTTCAAATATATTTGTGCCCATAATTCATTTTTTCTTTTTTGCGGTACACGAGCCTCTCACTGCTGTGGCCTCTCCTGTTGTGGAGCACAGGCTTTGGACGCGCAGGCTCAGTGGCCATGGCTCATTGTCCCAGCCACTCAGCAGCATGTGGGATCATCCCGGACCGGGGCACGAACCCGCATCCCCTGCATCGGCAGGTGGACTCCCAACCACTGCGCCACCAGATAAGCCCCATAATTCATTTTTAACAATATTTATATTATCATTAGAAGATCATTTTTTGTTTTTCTTTAACAGGCATCCTTTAAACAATTAGGTGTGTTTTCACTATTTTAAAGGCTGACCCATAGTACTTTTCTGTCCTGAAAGCCTCATTCTTTCATGTTCTACTTATTTTTAGTTTTTAAAATTTATTGTAGTGAAAACACTTAACATGAGATTTACCCTCAACACATTTTTAAGTGTACAATGCAGTAATGTTAACAATAAGCACAATGTTGTATAACAGATCTCTAGAACTCAGTCATCAAACATAACTGAAATTTTATACCCATTGAATAGCAATTCCCCCTTTCTACCTCTCTGCAGCTCCTGGCAACCATCATTTTACTCTCTTCCTCTGTGTTTCACTATTTTTTATACTTCATGTAAGTGGTATCATGTAATATTGGTCTTTCTGTGGCTGCCTTATTTTATTTATCATAATGTCCTCATGGGGATCTATACTGTCATATATGGCAGGATTTCTTTCTTTCTTAATGCTAAATAATATTCTATTGTATGTATATAACACATTTTCTTTATCTATTCATGCATAGATGGAAATTTATGTTGTTTCCACATATAGGAATCTTGGAGATATTATGGGTTTTGTTTCAGACCACCACAAAAAAGCAAATATCACAATAAAGTAAGTCACATGAATGTTTTTGGTTTCCCAGTGCATATAAAAGTTATGTTTACACTATACTGTAGTCTACTAAGTGTGTGATAGCATTATGTCTAAAGAAACAATGTACATACCTTAATTTAAAAAATACTTTAGGGCTTCCCTGGTGGGGCAGTGGTTGGGAGTCTGCCTGCCGATGCAGGGGACACGGGTTCATGCCCTGGTCCGGGAAGATCCCACATGCTGTGGAACAGCTGGGCCCATGAGCCATGGCTGCTGAGCCTGCACGTCCAGAGCCTGTGCTCTGCAACGGGAGAGGCCACATCAGTGAGAGGCCCGCGTACCGCAAAAACTTTATTACTAAGTCTTACTGAACCTTCGGTGAGTCATCATCTTTTGCTGGTGGAGGGTCTTGCCTCAGTGTTTGTGGCTGCTGGCTGAGCAGGGTGGTGGTTGCTGAACATTGGGTGGCTGTGGCCGTTTCTTGAAATAAGACAACAATGAAGTTTGCCATATTAATTGCCTCTTCCTTTCATAAATATTTTCTCTGCAGCATACAATGCTGTTGAATAGCATTTTACCCACAGTAGAACTTCTTTCAAAATGAGAGTCAATACTCTCAAAGCCTACTGCTGCTCTATCAACTAAGGTTATGTGACATTCAAAATTCCTTGTTGTTCTTCCAACAATCCTCACAATATCTTAACAGGAGTAGATTCCATCTCAAGAAACCACTTTATTTGCTTATCCATAAGAAGCACCTCTTCATTCCTTAAAATTTTATCATAAGATTGCAGAAATATATTCACATTTTCAGGATCCGCCTCTAATTCTAGTTTTCTTGCTAGTTCTACTGCATCTGCAGTTACTTCTTCCACTGAAGTGTTGAAACCATCAAAGTCATCCATAAGGTTTGGAATCAACTTCTTCCAAACTCCTATTAATATTGATAGTTGGACCTCTTCCCATGAATCTTGATTGTCCTTCTTCATGTCATCTAGAATGGTGAATCCTTTCCAAAAGGTGTTCAGTTGACTTTGCCCAGATCCATTAGAGAAATCACTATCTATGGCAGTTATAGCCTTATAATATATATATATATATATATATATATATATATATATATATATATATATATATATATATATATATATATATATATGTTTAATAATAAGACTTGAAAGTCAAAATTACTCCTGGAGCCATGGGCTATAGAATGCATGTTGTGTTAGCAGGCTTGAAAACAACCTTAATCTCATTGTCCATCTCCATTAGAGTGCTTGGGTGACCAGGTACATTGTCAATGAGCAGTAATATTTTGAAAGGAATCTTTGTTTCTGAGTAGTAGGTTGCAACAGTAGGCTTAACATAATCAATAAACCATGTTATAAACAGATATGCTGTCATACACATTTTGTTATTTCATTCTTAGAGCATAGGCAGTATAGATTTAGCATAATCCTTAAGGGTCCTAAGATGTTTGGAATGGTGAGTGAGCACTGGTTTCAACTTAAAGTCACCAGCTGCATTATCTCCTAACAAGAGTCAGCCTGTCCTTTGAAGCTTTGAAGCCAGGCACTTCTCCTCTCTAGCTATGAAAGCCCTAGATGGCATCTTCTTCCAATAGAAAGCCATTTCATCTACATTGAATATCTGTTGTTTAGTGTAGCCACCTTCATTAATTATCTTAGCTAGATTTTTCTGGATAACCTGCTGCAGCTTCTACATTAACACTTGCTATTTCCCCTTGTATTTTTAAGTTATGGTGATGGCTTCTTCCTTAAATCTCATGAACCAACTTGTGCTAACTTCAGACTTTTCTCTGTACCTTCCTCACATCTCTCAGCCTTCATAAGATTGAAGTGAGTTAGGACCTTGCTCTGGATTTTGCTTTGGCTTAAGGCAATGTTGTGGCTGATTTGATCTTCTATCCAGACCATTAAATCTCTCTCCATATCATCAATAAGTTTGTTTCACTTTCTTATCATTCATGTGTTCACTGGAGTAGCACTTTTAATTTCCTTCAAGAACATTTCCTTTGCATTCACAACTTGGCTAACTGTTTGGCACAAGAGGTCTAGCTTTTGGCTTGTCTCAGCTTTTGATGTGTCTTTCTCACTGAGCTTAACCATTTCTAGCTTTGGATGTAAAGTGAGAGATGTGTGACTCCTCCTTTCACTTGAACACTTAGAGGCCACTGTGAGGTTATTAATTGGTCTAATTTTAATAGTGTTGTATTTCAGGGAATAGGGAGGTCCAAGGAAAGGGAGAGAGATGGGGGAACGGCCAGTTAGTGGAGCAGCTCATGGTGTCAGAACACACACACATTTATCAATTAATCTTGCCATCTTTTACGGGTGTGGTTTGTTGTGTCCCTAAAACAATTACAATAGTAACATGAAAGATCAGTGATGATAGATTACCATAACAGATATAGTAATAATGAAAAAGTTTGAAATATTGTGAGCATTACAAAAATGTGACACAAAGACTTGAAGTGAGAAAATGCTGTTAGAAAAATGGTGCCAATATAGTTGCTTGACACATATTTGCCACAAATCGTTAATTTGTAAAAAATGCAGTATCTCTGAAGGGCAATAAAACTTTGTATGCCTGTATTAGATATTGTGAATAATGCTGTAATGATAATGGAAGAGCAGATATCTCTTTGAAATCCTGATTTCAATTATTTTGGATAGATAACTAGAAGTGGAATTGCTGGACAATTTACATTTAAAATAATTATTGATAGGGTAGGATGTACTATTGCCATTTTATTCATTGCTTTCTGTTTGTAGCCCTTTGTCCCTCTTTTCCTCTCTTGCCCTCTTCCTTTGTATTTCATTGATGCTTTGTATTGATATACTTTGATTCCTTTTTAAAATTTCTTTTGTGTATTTTCTATAAGTATTTTTTTTTTGATGTGGTTACCATGGGGCTTACATAAAACAACTTATAACAGTCTATTGTAAGCTGATAAGTTAATTTCAATCATATACAAAACCACTTATGCTTCAACCCATCTCTTACTTTGTGTTATTCATTTATTTATTTTTTTTTGCAGTACGGGAGCCTCTCATTGCTGTGGCCTCTCCCGTTGTGGAGCACAGGCTCTGGACACGCAGGCTGAGCGGCCATGGGTCACGGGCCCAGCTGCTCCATGGCATATGGGATCTTCCTGGACCAGGACATGAACCCTTGTCTCCTGCATTGGCAGGCAGACTCTCAACCACTGCGCCACCAGGGAAGCCCTACTTTGTGTGATTTATGTCACATTTTATATCTTCTTTTTATTTTGTGTATCCGTTAGCACACTTTATAATTATAATTATTTCCAATCATTTTGTCTTTTAAATTTTATACTAGAATTAAAAGTATTTTACCAACAACTGCTATGCCATCACAATATTATGAATTTGTCTATATATTTATCTTTACTAGTGAGTTTATTCTTTTATATGCTTTTCTATTGACCTTTTGTTTCAACTTGAAGAATTTTCTTTTGCATTTCTGTAAGGCAGTTTTACTGGTGGTAAACTTCCTCAGCTTTTCTTTGTCTGGGAATATCTTTATCTCATGTTCATTTTTGATGGACATTTTTGCCAGATAACATATTCTATGTTGACAGGTTTTTTTTTTTTTTCTCTCAACACTTTGAATATATTATTCCACTCCCTCCTGTCCTGCAATGTTTCTGCTGAAAAATCAGCTTATAGTCTTATGGGGGTTTGTGGAGTGACAAGTTGCTGTTTTATCTTGCTACTTTCAAAATTCTGTTTGTCATTACTTTTGACAATTTGACTATAATGTATATAATGTATATAATGTATCTTAGTGTGGATTTCCTTGTGTTCATCTTATTTGGTATCCATTATGCTTCCTGTATCTGGAGGTTCATTTCCTTCCCGAGATTTGGGAAGTTTTCAGCCATTATTTCTTTGAATGATCTCTCTGCCTGTTTCTCTCTCTCTTTTCTCCTTTTGATACTCTCGTAATGTGTATATTGGGTCTTTGGATGGTACTTCATACATCCCTTAAGCTCTCATTACTCTTTCCTTTTCTTTCTTTTTGTTCCACTGACTGGACAATTTCCAATAACATGTTTATAAGGTTGTTGGTCCTGTCTTCTGCTTGATCTAATCTGTTGTTGAACTCTCCCTAGTAAATTTTTCAGTTTAGTTATTGTACTCTTCAGATACATCACTTTTGTTTAGTATTTTAAAATATTTTCTATCTCTTTTTTCAATCTCTCACTTTGTTTATGTATTTTTCACCTGCCCTTCCCACACTGATTATTTTTATGTTGTTTATTTTGAATTCACTGTCTGGTAAATCATTTATTACCATTTCATTAGTTTCACTTTCAGGAGATTCATCTTGTTCCTTTGTTTGAAAATTATTTCTTATTCCTTCTTTTTCCTTGACTCTGTGTTAGTGTCTGTGTGTTAGATAATACTGTTTTTATCATCATCATCATCATCATGATCAACATCACAAGATCTAACACAAATTAAGCTTAATACATCCTAGGCCATTGGGATTTAATACTTAAAATCACCTAAGAGATAGGAACTCATCTTACAAAAGAATAAACTGAAGCACTAATCCCCACATTCACACATAGAACAAGGAGAAGAGTTAGTTTTGAAACTTGGCAATCTGTTATCAATTTTATTGAGCACTTCACAATTCTACTCCCTTCAACTATTTTCTCCTGCTCACAAAATCTTTTCATTCTTTAAGAAATATCTCTTCTACAAAGTCTTCCCAGACATTCTATCTTTTCTGCTCTCAGACTTGTAAACATGCTTTCTCCCCTCCATTGTGCTCTTATAGCATTACATTTCCCTCTCCTGTCACTGTCTTCCACCTTTACCTTTTACGAGATGTTTGCATATTGTGTTGTCTTCCTAACAATTACAGCTTTGAAGGTAGAGATCTTTTTTTTCAAATGAAATGATATTGAAATTATATAGTTTTTCAAGTTTAGCAATCTCCATAACGTTCTTAAAGTGTAACGTTTTTACATTGCTGCCCTTTCCTTCTCTCTCCTACTCTTCTCCCCTTCACTGCAGACTCCTCATACTGCTGGCTGGAGACCCCATATGTTGTTTTGTTAGGTTTGCCTGTCCACATTCCTCTCCTCCTTTGGATAATCCTTGTGACATGGGTTCATTACTTTGTCCCTCTCCTACTAGCTTTCAGATTGTGTAGAATGCTTTCCAAGGAGACATCTGGTCATAATACCAATCAGCACAGGTATTATCATATCCATTTTATAGTCAAGAAAGTCAAGATCCAAGAAAATCAAGACCCAACATATGTCAGAAGCAGATGGGTGTCCAGGTCACCTTAATCCAATTCCCTTTCCCTTCAGTAAACCAGCTCCCTTGTCATGATTAGTGTAGCACCTGGGCAGAATCACCAGATGGCCAAGAAAGACAAGTGTTAAAAGGATTCCTGGAATATTCTGTAATGTTTCCTAAATTATAAAGGGGGAAACAAATATAGAAAGAATCTAAGTTTTCTGAAAAATGGCTTCTGGATATTTCTCATCCTCTTTGTACATATACTCTGCCAATTTCTAAAAAATTAAATACTATAATAAGCCCAAATACTCTTTATGGCCTCCCCAAATGTTTAGAATCTGTTATTAACTTTTGAATGTTTTCTTCAAATATCTTACTTTTGTTTCCAGATATCTGGTACTTTTTTCTTTTTGCTTGCTTAGCTTTTTTAACATGATATTCCACATTCATGTGTATGATGTTCCCTTAGCCTCTTAGCACGTTGGTTGTTCTTTTTTTTTTTTCATATCACAAATACCCCTTATTATTACTTGTTCAATGTCAAGTCAGACACTGGTAGATTTTGCAGTTCATAAAGGCAACATTGTGCTCAATACATGCTCAGTAAATGAAGAACTAATGAATGATACAGCCAAATTTCTGTGTTTGGTCCCTACAAAAACTCAACAGCTTTATTCTATTTCTTTGTCATAAGTGTTTATTTTTAGCCATACACTTGCTCTAAACCCTCTTAGACTGACTCCTAAACAAAGTCAGATACTGGGCCACCTTTCACCTATCACCAAATCTACACAGTGATCAAAAGGTGGCAGAAAGGGAGACAGACTTCCTAAGCATGCTGTCAATTCAGGACACTACACTGAGTGCCTACAGACAACCCAAGAGGAAAAGATCCAAAATGTAAGTGCTGTGATGAGAGAAGCCCAAGGTTCAATGAGAACCTAGGGATAACCTAGTATTCAGGGGAGGTGCTGCCTGGGCCATGTGATGCTGCTGCACTTGATCCACTCATGACTTGACCAAAGACGGTGCTGGGCAGCATTGCTCCATTGATATCATTTTATGATATACTGGGGACAAGGTATTCAATAAATATTTCATGATTGATTTTACCTGGGACAATCAGTGCCTGTCTCATATTATAGGGCCCTCCAAGAAGTTTACTTGCTGGAGTTTTTAGTGTAAAGGGCCCATCCAAGCATCACATACAAATGCTGAAATTTTATTTGAAGAAGACTGAAAATAATGACACTCTTATTCTTACATGGATTTTTTTTTTTTTCCATTGATACACCTATTCCTGTTTCTCATAGTTCGGTGCCCTTCCTTTTTGATGTAATCTCTCTCCTAGATGTCTGCATCTCAGGGAGATCTTAGGAGATTTTGAACTTATCTCTTACCTTAATCTTCCAATATAAATGAGAACTTCCTTTGTGTTTCATCAGAGGGCTTTGACAATCGGCTTCAGAAAAAGCAAGAGATTTTAGACTTATTGAAGGGTGGTGGATATACGTAGCTCTGTTTACCAGCAGTGCCAGTCCACTCTGAGCCTGGACCTATTTCCTTGGCTATAGACATCTTCATCTTAGATTGTTTGTGGCTATTAATTATGGCTTCTCTTTGTACTGCCTCCTGCCATGCTCTGGAGGGTGTAGGAAGAGTGATTTCTGGATACCAGCTGTTCAAGATTCTTCCCTGAAAAGTGACTGCAATATATGTGTAGTGTGTGTGTGTATGTGTGTGTGTGTGCATGCTAAGCTCATGATTTTCAGGGCATACTGGGGTGCCCAGGGCTCCTGGAGACAGAGAAAGGAAATGCTCAGAGTTGGCTTGGGAAGCTTGTCAAAGGCAAATGACAAAAGGTGGCAGCTGCTGTTCCTTTCCATTGACCAGATATAGTATAATTTTGTTTTGTTTTAATTTTGTTGTCCTAATCCAGTTGTGAGGCACTGGTTGGAGGTTGGGTCAGTTCCCCTATTTAGGCAGTTGATTAAGTCCACACTCAAACCACTTCCTTTATCAGGTTCTCACACTCCAGGACCTCTATACATCTAATGTCTAATTGTCCTGGAGCCAAATACCATACAACTACGGACAGTGCCTATGTCTGGACTCAGAGAAATTATTCAAATTAGCCAATCCATAAGGAGGCAAAAACCTAACTAACTCACCCCACTTGTGATAAATAAACTACACCTTACAACTCCAGCTTGTTGCTACCCTATTCCTGGATTGCAAACCTCTATGTGGCCTGCTTGACAGCCTTCTCTCATTCACGGCTGTAAATAACAAAAAGTTGTGCCTTCCATCTATTCAAGTATCATTATATTGTACCCCACCATTAAAGAATCTTTAAATCTCATAAAACAGCAAGGTACTGTTTAAGAAGTGCTCACACTCAGGAATTGAAAGCATGGACTCAACTGGTTTAACCAATAAGGAAATCTTCTGTCTCACATAACAAGAAATCCTAAATGATGTCAGCTCAGATCAAGGCTTGGGTGTCTCTTGTAAGTGGTTCTGAAGGCCCTTCTTTTCTTTTAAAACAACTTAAAAAAATTGAGCTATAAATAATATAAACATTATATTAGTTTCAAGTGTACAGCATAATAAATCAATATTTGTATATATTGTAAAATGATCCCCACAATTTGTCTAGTTAATATCCATCACCATAGCTACAGATTTTTTGTGATGAGAACTTTTAAGGTTTACTCTCAGCAACTTTCAAATATGCAATAGTGTTATTAACTATGGTCACCAGGAAATACTTTATATCTCCAAGACTCATTTATTTTATAACTGTAAGTTTATACCTTTTGACATCCTTCATCCATTTCATCCACCCCCCACTCTGCTTCTGGCAAGCACCAATCTGTTCTCTATGAGTTTTTTTTTTTTTTTAACATTCCACATACAAGTGAGATCATATGATTTTTGTCTTTCTCTTTCTGAGTTATTTCAGAATAATGCCCTCAAGATCCATCCATGTTGTTGCAAATAGCATGATATCTCTTTTTTATCACTAAATAATATTTTGTTATACACATCTATATCTGTATCTGTATATTTATATATATGCATATAAATATGTCACAATATCTTTTTCCATTCATTCATTGATGGTGCTTAGGTTGTTCCCATGTCTTGGCTATTGTAAATAATGCTACCACGAACATGAGTGTGTGTAAAAAGTGTAGGGGATCCCTGAAGTAAGATAACCAGGAACAGCTTTCTTGACGTAAGAGAAACAATTGTTGGCCTAAGCCATTTTGTGATCTAAGCCTGGCCACAATGCTTGCCATTGAACAGGTCTCAGTAATTAATGATCTTAAGGGAACAAAAGAATGCACAAACATTTTGACTGTTATCAAGTAAGAGAAGTAACAATAACTCAGTTGTAAAAACTCCCAGTTCTATTTAAATGGTAAATATTAGCCTGAAGTGCTCAACCACCAGATCAACTGGAACCTAAGGGATGATCATATTGACCTTTTCTGACCCTTGTGACTTCCATCAACTAAATCTTAGACTCTGTCAACCACCCAAGCTCCTTCATGAATATGAATGTACCTTTCGCTTAAAACTTTCCCAATTTTTCTGTTCAGAGAGTCACTGCTTTGAGAAGGATCCCTGGTGCTCTCCTTACTTACTGCAAGAAATAAATCCTTCCTCCTCCCGATCTTGGCTTAGTTGTGTCTTTTGGCTTGACACCCACCAAGAGGCAAACCCAGTTTTCAGGTAACAGGTGCATAAATATTTCCAAGTTAGTGTTCTGTTTTCTTTGAATAAATACTGAGAAATGGAATTGCTTAATATATGGTAGTTCTATTTTAATTTTTTTTTGTTTGTTTTCTAAAGGGTTATACCAGTTTACAGCCCCTTTAACAGTGCACAAGATTTCTCCTCACCAGCACTTGTTATCTCTTGTCTTCTTGGTCATACTCATTCTAACAGGTATGTCTATTTTTATGCCAGTACCATACTGTTTTGATTACTATAGATTTGTAGTATAGTTTGAAATCAGGAAGTGTGATGTCTCCAGCTTTTGTTTTCTTTCTCAGGATTGTTTTGTCTGTTTGGGACTTTTGTGGAACCAAACAAATTTCAAGATTGTTTTTTTCTATTCTGTGAAAAATGCAATTGGAATTTTGTTAGGGATCTCATTGAATCTGTAGATGGCTTTGGTTAGTATGGACTTATCAGATTGTGAAATAAGATTCATATTTTATGGAAAGACAAGAACAATTTAAACATAAAAAATATTTCTCTGCCCTTTGGCCTTCTCTCTCCCACCTACTGTGCATTGTGTAGCTGCATTATGCAATAACCATAATTCCTCATCAGCTAAAATACCTGCTCAACCATAAGAAGCAACATTTTCCTAGCACCGACAAGACAACTCCTTAAAAAAGAACATTCCTTCTTAATCTTGTAAGGGGCCATATGACCCATGAACAATTACTCCGTAGATTGTATAAACTGTCAGTAATATGCCATTTAATGTACAGCTCTCTGTCTCAAAAACTTATATAACTGTGCTTTGACCTCTAACAGGCAAAACAGTTCTCAGAACTTTCTGAGAGGCTGTTCCTGGGTTATAATCCTCAATTTGGCTTGAATAAAAATTTCCATTTCTTTCTTCGATTGACGGATTAGTTTTTTGGTCAACAAGATAAAATAGACTTTAAGCCAAAAACAGTAACAAGAAACAAAGTAAAAGCATATGATAAAAGAAAACACCATTTCCTAATTAAAACCCTCAATAAGTTGGGTATAGAAGAAGTAGATGTCAACATAATAAAGGCCATATATCACAAAATAATAGCTAACGTTCTACTCAAAGGTGAAAAATTGAAAACTTTTCCTGAAGATCAAGAATAAAACAAGAGTCTCCACTCTCACCACTCTTAACTCTGATTTTATATACAGAAAATCCTAACGACTCAAACAAAAAAAGAACTAATCAACAAATTTAGTAAAGTTGCAGGATATAAAATCAACATACAGAAATCAGTTGTGTTTCTCACTTTCTTTCACGGAAGAAATTATGGCTGAGAAGATCTCTCTTGGACTTAGGCTGTGCCATCTTGGGAGAGAGCTGTTGTATAGATAAAGTCAAGCCCTTCCTTTTAATAGGGATAGAGTAGGATAGTTACAAGGGTAGTTTTGGAAATCCCACTAGGGAATTTTAGATAGAGAGGGAAATTTAAGGAACTTTGGGAAACCACTGTAAGTTGATGATCACTCAAGAAAGCTCTCAGAACATTGTGAAAACAAAGCAGGCTTGCCTAATAATAAAACCATAAATTAAAGCACAATATATGCCTTAGGCTATTAAATGAAAAAGTGAGGCCTGCGTCCTGCTGACTGAGGTCAGCAAGATAATGATCTTTAGGACATCCACCTCCTCACATACCAAGGACAGGAATATAAAAGAAAGATGACATTCTAAAGTAGAAGCCCCTCATTATACTGAATCCTGAGATGATTTAATATATCTTAGTATATATTACTACCCCTTCTTTTGCTGATTTGAATAGCACCAGGATAGGCCTGGTTTGACCATAGAGGGTCAAAAAGTCCCTCACCCAATGCGAAGGAGGAACTAATGGTGTAAACCTCAAAGATTGAGGAAGAAGTTATTCTTTTCTCCCTCCCCACTTTTCCTTTGATTATTAAAATGCAGCCCACTTAGTTCTCAGGGAAGAGCCCTCTCGCCTGCCTGATTGTGTCCTTCACAAACATCTTATATTAATAAATCTACCTCTTACCTATCACTTTGCCTCTTGATGAATTCCTTTTGTGCTGAGACATAAAGAACTTGAGCTTCATTCACGTTGTGCAGTATCACTTTCACCCTCTTCAGTGTGTTCAAGCTTGTATTTTTTTGCTTCAATGGTATGCTGGAACTTCTCCTTTGGAAAACTAAACTTCCACAAAAGTTGTCTTGTCCATGGGTAATTGTCTAAAACATTGTTTTCCAGAGGCTCTCTGACCTTGCTGAGAGGGACTGGAGCTGGTTCATGGGCCACTGCAGGTTTCACGAACAGGACCTAGGTCTGTCTACCTATTACTGAATGCATAGGTGGGCAAGACTCTTCTTCGGTTCCTCGGCATATAGTACTGAATATCATAGTTACTACAAAGGCATTTTTGTCTATGGATAAATACCAAATTATTGTTCTTGAAAGGGAGGACAGAAATGAGGGGCATCTTATTCTTCCACATGCTGATGTCACTCCTCCTCTTCCATTGTCCTGAACACTAGCTCTTGGCTTCTGCTGAGATAGCTAATTTCCTTATCAAAGAGTCCTTTGATCACATCCTTAATGTTCTCTTCTGACCACACTCTCTCATTTTTCACAATATGGATAAGCTGAGAATTTTTCAAATCTTTAAGTTCTGTTGCCTTTTTGGTTAACAATTCATCTTTAAGTCAATTATCTCTTCTCACATTTTACTATAAGCAGTTAGGTGAAGCCAAGCCACAGCTTCAACACTTTTTGCCTACAAAGAGCTTAACTAAATATCCAGTTTAAATGCTTACAAGTTTTATCCTCAATTTAGCCAAGTTCTTTGTTACTTTATAACAAGGATGGCCTTTTCTCCATTGCACAATAACATTTCCTTATTTCCTTCTGAGACCTTATCAGAATGCCTTTACCATCCATATTTCAGCCAGTATTTTGTTAAGGATACCTTAGAGGCTCTCAATCTCTAAGGAGATTGAGAGCATCTACAGCACTCATTTTTCTTTCTGAGCCCTTAACAGAATCACCCTTAATAGCACATTCATGGCAATGCAGGCTTTTTCTGGCATGCATCTTGAAACTGTTCCAGCTTCTCCCCATTACCCAGTTCCAAAGCTGCTTCTACATTTTTATGTATTTGTTACTGCAGCACCTCCACTTCTCAGTGACAATTTCTGTCTTCAAGGAAGTGAGGAAAAACTCTGAGAAACTCCTACCTCCTTGTCTCCAGGAGACTTTCCCATAAATATAGTCAGAATAAAATTGTATTATAGGCCCAAACCTAAACCAGTCACTCAAAGGGAGATAATCATTAGATTAGATTAAACAGGATTCAGATAAAGTCAGTCTCCCTTGAAACTCATAGCAACACAGAGGTTACATGCTTGAAAAACAAATTGTGGATCTTCTGGGGTTTTTTTGTTTGTTTATTTGCTTGTTTTTTAGAGAAGAAAGTGGAAATGCGTGTTAGATGGAGAACATCTGCTGTTCCTAGTTTCACACCTTTATTTACCTTCACCCTCTAAACTTTTACAATTACCAACTTTATAACCTTGGGCAAGTTCCTGAGACTCTTTAAACTTAAATTTCCTCATCTATGGTATGCTTTTAGGAAAAAAAAATCCATGCAAACTCCTCACCTTTAATATATAAGACAAACATAATATGACTGATGACTGGTATTGCCCTGATCTTTAGACAAAAATATTTTCTTCCTAAATGTAGAGTCAGCTTTAGAGTGCAAATACTTCTGAAAAAGGGAATAAGTTACTATCCCACTGTGGGTGACTGATATTGGATACTGTCCTGTGGTCAGAATTGACAGGAGGAGGGGTAAATATGGAGCTTAAGCACACCAAGTATCTGGAATTTGGGAGCAAGGGCACTACTAAATCCTGTCTATCCTTTATACTACTTCTCTTTTTCCTAGCATGGTAAAATATTCCAAAGTCTATTAAGAAAGATGTTAAAGTAAAGAGAAGGTATTTGCAGGGAAATAATCAGCATGAAAACTTGGAAATTTTTCTCCCAAAACACAAGGGTAATCACTTACTAGTGAAAGGAAGCTACAGGGAAATGGGTGGGTAGTTTGGTGAGGTGGAAATAACACCTGATCAGGAGACAGAAACCAGGTCCAAGTCTGTCTTTACCATTTATGCTCAATTTTACCTTGAGTAAATTCTGAGCCTATTTTAGATCTAATCTTCCCATTTGTCACATGACAGTAAATGTGTCTGCCCTCCCAATCTCTCAAGTGAACCACAAGAATTGAATAAATCAGTGAAAGTAAGTGTTTTGAGAAACATTATTCTTCACTAATACCGATGAGAATGTTCCCTGTCTTTATTAAGATAATCCAAGTTTCCAACGCCTACCTTCTTTTTTTTACCAGTCAGTAAATTTAACATCTAAAAAAAATCTGGGTTGAGGGTATTTTCTAATGTTAGAGTTTGGGAGAACTGACAATGCAAAATCCCATCTACTTGCTAACTGATGTGCGATATTCAGGAAAAAAATCTTGCCAAATGATTTCTTTCCTAATAACAGATACATACAGATATATGAAGATGAAGCACCTCAATTAAAGATTAAAAGGTAACACAAAGCCAGTTCAAGTCCTCAATGAAATAATGGTAAGAGAGTGAAAATAGCATGGCAGCATCCCACAGTACATCAACACTTAAGAGACCATTCTTCTAGGTCTCTGTTCATGACAATTATCTTCGTTCCTTTGAAAACTTCTCCTTTAGGAGAGTATCCTGAAGCCCAGGGATAATTTCCAGGAAAGATCCTGACTATAAAACAGCTTTACTGAAGTTTTGAATTATTAATTATTTCCTAATTAGTTTCTATGATCACATTTGCCCTTTTATCTCCAAATGATGCTATCACTGTAATTTTTATAATTGAAAAGAATAAAGATGTGGACTTCAAATGCTCAGTAGCAGCACAGTTGAGGATAATATGTCTGCTGGGATGTTACCTATGTCTGCCAAAGCCCTGTGGCCAGTCGGAATCTAAGACTGAAATTGGGGAATTTCTGTGCAGCTACTCGACTGAGACTGTGTGTGTATGTATATGTGTGCTCATGTGTATTTGTGTGTGTGTGTCAGCAAACAGAGTTGTGGGAGAAACTAGACAAGTTTGACTCCAAAAACCTGCATCTTGTCTCTGCTCTTTATCTTACAAGTATACCCAGAGTTAGTTACTCTCCCTTCCTGATCTTGGGCTTTTATCTGTAACACTAAGGTCATAAAATGTGCTCTTCTTATTTCACAGTGTGTTCATAAGAATTAGTTAAATGATGGATCATTAGGAAATATTCTGTAAAGGATTTTCCTGTCAATGACTCATCTAACACTCAGCAAATAGAAATGCTAGTCAATACTCAGAGACCAACTTATATCTTTCCTTCTTCATGAAATAGGAATAAGCTTAACAAAGGAGGTGAAAGACCTATACTCTGAAAACTATAAAATACTAATGAGGAAATTGAAGTTAATAGAAAAAAATAGAAAGATATCCCATGCTCTTGGATTGGAAGAATTAGTGCTGTTAAATGGCCATACTACCCAAAGCAATCAACAGATTTAATACAATCCCTATCTAGTTCTGTGATATTTTTCACAAAACTAGAAGAAATAATCCTAAAATTCATATGGAATCACAAATTTTGGCCCTTAATTGCAAAAGCAATCTTGAGAAAAATGAACAAAGGTGGAGATATCACCCTCCAAGACTTATAAATATATTACAAAGCTACAGGAATCAAAACAGCATTGTACTGGCACCAAAATGGACACACAGATCAATGGAATAAACTAGAAAACCCAGAAATAAACCCGTGCACTTTTGGTCAGTTAATATGTGACAAAGGAGGCAGGAATATATAGTTGAGAAAAGACAGTCTCTTCAATAAATGGTTCTGGGAAAACTGGACAGGTACATGTAAAACAATGAGATTAAAACATTTCCTCACAACACATATAAAAATAAACTCAAAATGATTGAAAGTCCTAAATGTAAGACCTGAAACCATAAAACTCCTAGAAGGGAACATAGGCAAACACTCTGACATAAATTGTAGCAATGTTTTTTTGGATCTGTCTCCTAAGGCAAAAGAAATAAAAGCAAAAATAAACAAATTGGACTCAATTAAACTTAAAACCTTTTGCACAGCAAAGGAAATCATTGACAAAAATGAAGACAACTTACAGAATGGGAGAAAATATTTGCAAATAATGTAACTGCCAAGAGGTTAATACCCAAAATATATAACTAGTTCATACAACTCAATATCAAAAAACAAACACACAAAAAAACCAAAAAAGCCCCCCAAAACAAAAAACACCAAAACCCAAAAACCCCAATCAAAAAATGAGCAAAAGACCTGAATAGACATTTTCCAAAGAAGGCATACAGATATCTAACAGGCATGTGAAAAGATGCTCAACATCACTAGTTATTAGAGAAATGTAAATTAAAACCACAATGAGTTATCACATTACACCAGTCAGAATGGCTATCATCAAATGTCTACAAATAACAAATGTTGGCAAGGATGTGCAGAAAAGGGAACACTTTTACACTGTTGGTGGGAAGGTAAAGTGGTGCGGCCACTATGGAAAACAGTCTGGAGTTTCCTCAAAAAGCTAAAAATGGAACTAACATATGACCCATCATATCCAGTCCTGGGTATATATCCAGAAAAAATGTAAACACTAATTCAAAAAGATACATGGGCCACAATGTTCATAGCAGTACTCTTTACATTAGGCAAGATATGGATGCAACCCAAGTGTCCATCAACAAATGAATGGATAAAGAAGATGTAGTATGTATATACTACAGTATGTAGTATGTATATATTACTCAGCCATAAAGAAGAGTGAAATTCTGCCATTTGAAGCAACATGGATGCACCTAAAGAATATTACACTTAGTGAAATGTCAGACAGAGAAAGACAAATACTGTATGATATCACCTGTAAGTGGAATTTAAAAAATAATACAAATACATGTATATCCAAAACAGAAACAGATGCAAAGATATAGAAAACTACTGGTTATCAGGGGAAAAAAGTAAGGGAGGAAGAGCACATTAGGCATATGGGATTAAAAGATACAAACCATTATGTATAAAATAGATAAGCAAGAAAGATATATTATATATCACAGGAAATTATAGCTATTGTAATAACTTTTAATGTCATATAAACTGTAAAAAATACTAAATCACTAGGTTGTATACTTGAAACTAATATAATATTGTAAATCAACTATACTTCAGTAAAAGAAGAAATAGTCCTTAACACATTTTAATAAAAAATTGAATTTTTAACTGTTATAATTTGCCTAGAATTTTGATACTTTTAGGTTTCTTTATTATTCCTAGAGAACAAAACTGTATATTTTATTTTGAGCTCCTCCATGATGTTCTCATTTTTTTAGACTGATTAAAATGATGTTCTCATTATCTGAAAAAAGGCAAACAAAAGACTGACCTGCTTTCCTGCACTATATCCTGTTCAGTGCTCAGAGCATTTTTTGGCAAACCTGTGGCCATCTTCTCCTTGCTGAGACTGCTTGCCTCCCTGTTGCCATCTCCTGACTGTGGCCATCAGTTCATGAGGCTGGATTGATTTGCACCATTCCAGACAACTTTTTCTTCCTTCATTTTCTGAAAATATCACTCATAAAAATGTTTAAGTATTTACTGAAAAAAAATGGGTACACTGGGAATTAATGCCAGTGCAGAGAAGAATACTACATCAAGATCAATGTCAGATAACACAATTCCTTGAAATTCCCTGACAAAATGAATTCCCACCAGTTGAGTTCCCTCACGGTCCCTTGGCCTAGGAAGGTAAGTGAAGTTCTGTTCTTCACCCCAGTCTTCTCCCTTCTTGATTTTTCCAGGATCCTATTGTCTTGTGTCTCATGAGATACAGTGAACAACTCTCAACCCCATGTTTCTTTTGTAAGCAGAGTAGTCTTTATTTAGTTGTGCTCCATTCTTCCCAGAAATTCCTGAAAAAAAAAATTGGGGGATTATGTTATGTTCATTACCTTATGAGAAATATCAAAATATTTGTCTGAAACATGAAAAAAATTCTCATATTTTGGTGATTTATTCCACTATATTAGAGGCAAATTTAGACATTTTTTTTAATGAAATACATTGTTTACAGTAAATAAGGGGAGGGGAAGTCACTGTGGATGAGGATAATCAGATACAATTTTAAAAGGATAAAAATGTGGTCTTAACCTGAATTCCAAGGTCTTTAAAATGAGAATGAAAAGAGAAGTGAAGAGAGGTGATGATAGGACAGAATGCTAGACTTCATTTCCTAGGCCCCCTTGCAATCAGATGTGGCATTAAGCTTGAGCTATAGCCAATGAAATGTGAGTAGACATGATATGTACTAGTCTTAGGTACGTATTTGTATTCTTCCCCTTCTGCCAGCTGAATGAGTAGGATGGTGAGGGTATAGAAGAGACAAAGCCACAGGTAGAAGGAACCTGGACCTCTGAAGAGCTATGTGGAAGAGAACTCCCTTGCCGATGCACTATTGTCTGTGAATAATGTCCACGATTATTTTTCTTGATCCAGAGGAGAAATGAGTAGTATGCTAGTTAAACTTTACATCTGTACTTTTACCTGGGTCTTTCTCTATACTTAGAAAAGGACCCCTGTCTTTACTAAACAGTGTCCCTTCCTTATCTTCAGTATTGGCCTCAGAAATCCCCTTCTACAAAACTAAATAAATAAATAAATCATTCTTTATTTCTCAATAGCTGTTACCTCTGTACTTCATTTTCTCGGTTTACATTAGGATTGTTCTCATACTGCATCATTTATAGTTCTTAGTGACCCTTGCCCTTGCTAGATCAAGCTTGAAGTCAAAATGTAGGAGCCGATATCTTCTTTATTTCTTCAGATGGATGTAAAGAGTAGTAGTGCTCTCTGAACTAGCAAGCTTGTTCTGTAAAGGACAAGATGGTAAATATTTTCAGCTTTGCAGACCATACAGTTTCCATCATGACTACTTCACTCCACTGTTGTAGCAGGAAAGCAGCTATTGATAATAAAATAAATGAGCATGGCTTTGTTTCAAAACTTTGTATTTACAAAAATACAGATTTGGCCTGCAGATCATAATTTGATGAAGAGTATTTTTGGTGATTCCTTAGGCCTTCATACTCTCCTACAGAGTGCATATTAGGGAGTATCTCAATGGCCATAATACTGACAACATACATCTCTTTATATGAGTGAGCAGAGCCTAATGTCTGGAGATCAACAGGATCAATCAATGTTCCTTAATTCAAATTGAACTGGAACCTGATCACCTTTGAAAAAGTAGGGAAATAGCTACTCTGTGGTAAGAAAAACTCAATTCACATTCAAGATGAACCCTTAAAAAAATCTTTCCTCTTCCTTCCCCTACCTAAAATTCTATTGTTATTGACTGGATTGCATTTAAATGATAACTCTAATAGAACAATGATGAAGAAAATAATTAAATCATTACTTCTAAAAGTCCAACATCTGGATATTGCAATACACATATTATGTGTTATATGCATTATACAAGTTGGTGTGTATATATCTTTTCTATACATACATTTTAAAAATAATTTAAATCAAACTATATTTATTTGGAAGACTTTTTATAAGAACATATTATAAAAATTACCACATGTCACTAATATGGACAAATAACCTCAACCTAACATTCATCTTTTATTTGTCTGAGTATAATAGGTGTTCAATAAATATATTTAAATGAATGAATAAAATGTTTTATTACAATAGCCTTTATATTGCTGAAAAATTTCCCATTCTTTGAATGTTTCAAAAAATTAACAAATTTATATTGATTGATATTTATTTCAATAACTTTTCTTTCACTTTTGAATACCTATTGTGTTAATACATTAATATAAAATCACAGAAAAGCTTAAAATCTATGGCAAATTTTAAGGCCTTTTACAAATCTAGTTAAATTTCAAAGAGGGCTAGAATTTAAATTAAAGTAAAGCAAATGACCAATCTGCTCTATTTCCAACCAATCTTATGAAATCATATATATTCAAAGTTTCATAAACTTTGGAATGAGAAGCCAAGCAGAATTTGAGATAAAAAGCCATTTCCTTAGGATTTCATAGAAGCGTATATAGAAAGAGCCCATTGTGCAGCCAAATCAGTTCAGTTCATCACACCTTTACTGAATAACTGTTTTGGTAGGCTTTGGGTTTGACCCTGCCCTAAAATACATATACTCTTGGATGAAGAGAGTCTATGCAAAAAGTCAAATAACCCAATTCATTCTATAAGGACAGTATTACCTTGGTACAAAAAGCAGATATTACAAGAAAATAAAACTACAAACCAATATCTCCTACAAATATAAATGCAAAAATCCTCAGTAAAGTATGAGCAAACAATTCAGCAACATATATAAAGAATTATACACCATGACCTAGTGGAACTTATCCCAGGAATGCAAGATGGGTTCAACCTGCAAAAACCACTTAATGTAATGCACCATGTCAACAGAATAAAGGCCAATAACAAATTATCACCTCAGTGTTTTCAGAAAAAGCATTTGACACATACAACACCTCTATTGATAAAAGTGCCCAACAAACTAGTCATAGAAGAGAATTTCCTCAACTTGATAAAGGGCATCTATGAAAACCCCAAATTTAACATAATACTTAAGAGTCAAAGACTGAATGCTTCCCCCTAAGGTCAAAAAACAAGACACATATGTCTGTTCTTGCTATTTCCATTCAGCTGGTAGTCCCAGCCAGAGCAATTAGAGGAAAAAAAAGAAAGAAAAGGCATCTAGATTTTTTTAAAAAGAAGTAAAACTATCTCTATTTCCAGATGACATAATCTTGTGTATAGAAAATCCTAATAATGCACAAGAAAACTATTAAAGTTAATGAAAAATTCAGCAAATTTGCAGGATACAAGATCAATACACAAACATCAGCTGTATTTCTATACACTAAAAAGGAACAATCTTAAATGAAATTAACAAAACAATTCCACTTACAATATTGTCAAAAAATAATAAAATGTTTAGAAATAAATTTAACAAAGACATGCAAAACTTATACTCTGAAAACTACAAAACACTTTAGAAAGAAATTAAAGAAGACCTAAATAAATGGAAAGATCATCTATGTTTATGAATTGGAAGACCTAATATTGCTAAAATGGCAATTCTACTGAAACTGATCTATGGATTTAACATAATCTCAGTTTCTATTTTAGTAGAAATTGGCAAGCAGATTCTAAAATTCATATGGTAATGCAGAGGTATCAATAGCTAAATGTCTTGAAAATGAACAAAGCTAGAGAACTTGGTCCTTACAGTTTCAAGATTTACTACAAAAGCCACGTGGTACTGGAATAAGAATAGACATATAGATTACTGGAATAGAAGAGTGACCCCATAAATAAACCATTGTATTTACAGTCAATATATTGTTGGCAAGGGTGCCAAGCCAATTAACTGGGAGAAGAATTGTCTTTTCAATAGTGGTGCTGAGACACTGGATAGCCACATGACAAGGAATGAATTTGTACCCTTTCCTTAAACCATTTAAAACAAAACTAACTCAAAACAGATTATAGATAGACATAAATGTGAAAGCTAAAATTATAAATCTCTAGTAAAAAACTTGAGAGCAAATCTTTGTGACTTTGGGTTGGTGAGGCAAAACTTTCTTAGACACAACATCAAAAGCATGTGTGGCAAAAGAAAACAGAGATAAATTGGACTTCACCAAAATTAAAGTCTTTGGTTTTGAAAGGATATCATGAAAGTGAAAAGACATGCTGTAATCAAAAGAGTATATACTAATATATGCTGGTGAAGATGTGGAGAAATTGGAATCCTCATTAACTGCTGGTGGGAATGTGAAATGTTGAAGCCACTTTGGAGAACAACTTGGCAGTTCTTTAAAAGGTTAAACATAGAATTACATTATAACCCAGAAATTCCACTGCTAGGTATACTTCCAAGAGAAATGAAAACATATATCCATACAAAAACTTGTACATGAATATTCACAATGGCATTATTAATAAAAGCCCAAAGTAGAAAGAATCCAAATGTCCATCAAATGATAAACAAAATGTGGAATAGGCGGTGGTGGCCAAGATGAAGGAATAGGAAGACCCTGAGCTCACCTCCTGTCAAGAACACACCAAAATTACAACTATATAGAACAACAATTGATGAAAACGGCTTGAAAATTAACAGAAAAAATCTTCTACAACTAAAGACATAAAGAAAGAACCACAAGACAGATAGGAGGGACACAGACATGGTATAGTCATGATCTATACTGCTGTGGAGGGGATCCACAAATGGGAGGATTATTACAATTGCAGAATCTCTATCCAAGGAGTAAGGGTTGCAAGCTCCATATTGAGCTCCACAGCCTAGGTTCCTGCACCAGGAAGATGAGCCCCTAGAACATTTGGCTTTGAAGAATAGTGTGGTTTAATTTCAGAAGAGCCAGAGGGTTGTGGGAAATGAAGACTCCACTCTTAAGGGGTGCACACAAAATTTCACATGCTCCAAGACTCAGGGAAGAAGAAGTAATTTGAAAGGAGCCTGGGTCAGACCCACTCGATGATCATGGAAAGTCTCCCAGAGAGGCAGGAGGCAATAGAGACTCAACCTGGGGATGTAGATGCTGGCATCAACAATTTATGGGAGCTCATCTTACTATGAGAACACTAGTGCTGGTAAGCACCATCTTGGGATTCACCCACTACCTTATTAGTGTCCGTACATGGCCCCACCCACCAGCCTGTCAGCACGAGTCCTAAGATGCTGCAGCCAAACAGCTAGCTGGGTAGGGACACAACCTCACCCACCAGCAGACCAACTCCAGCTCCAAGGCCCTCAGGGCCCTGAAACCGGAGGACTCAGCATCACTCACCAGTGGGTCAGCACTAGCCCCAGGGCTGGCTGGGTTTCAGCCCCACCCACCAACTTGTGAATACCAGCCCAGGGACTCTGTGGCCCCAGCCCCAGCCACCAGAATGTACATATCAGCCCTGGGACCAACATGACTCCACAGCCAGCTGTGTCAAGACCCAGCCCACCCACCAGCATTCCAGGACCAACCATAGGAACCCCAGGCCTGCAGCTAGCCATCCCACTAGCCCTGATATCTTGTGGGGTTCCACAGCCAGCCACCTCATGACCTGGCCCTGCCAATCAGCTGGCCATTCCTGGCTGACACCAGGAATGGTACTCCCCTGGTCTTGCATCCAACCATGCCAGAACCCAGCCCTGTCCTCCAGTCACCAGCAGCCTCTATACAAGGCAGGGCCTGGCAACCAACTGAACCAGGAGCCAACCATGCCTACCAATGGACCAGTAATAGTCAGCCCACAAAAACAGAAAGTCCCATGCAGCCTAGATAGAAGGCATCCTTAAAACATATGGCTTTGGTGACCAGAGGGGAGTGCACTGCTGGACCCCATAGGATGTCTCTTACATCAGGCCGCTTCTCCAAGATCAGACAATGAAACCAACCTACCAAAGACATTGAAATAAGAACATCAAATTAAGGAAAATGAGACAACAGAGAAATACGTTCCAAATGAAGGAACAAGATAAAACCCCAGGAGAAGAACTAAGTGAAGTGGAGAAGAACAATCATTTGATAAAGAGTTCAAAGTAATAATCATAAAGATGTTCAAAAAACTCTGGAGAAGGATGAATGAACACAGTGAGAAGTTTAATAAAGAAATAGAAAATATAAAGAAGAACCAAAGAGAGCTGAAGAATTCACAGCTGAAATAAAAAATATACCAGAAGGAATCAATAGTAGATTAGATGATAAAGAAGAATGGATGCCCAATCTGGAAGATGGAGTAATAGAAGTAAACCAAGCTAAACAGAAAAAAGAAGTTTAAAAAATGAAGAGTTTAAGAGACCTCTGAGACCACATCAAGTGTACTAACATTCACTTTATAAGGGTCCCAGAAGGAGAAGAGAGAAAGGAGCAGAGAACATATCTGAAGACATAATACCTGAAAATTTCGCTAACCTGGGAAAGGAAAGAGACAAACAATACAGGAGACAAAGAAAGTCCCAAAGAGCATCAACCCAAAGAGGACTATGCCAAGACAAATTATAACTATTATGGCAAAAATCAATCATAAAGTGAGAATATTAAAAGCAGCAAGAGAAAAAGAAAAAAAAAGTTATGAAAAGGGGAACTCCCATAAAGATACCATCTGGCTTTTCAGCAAAAACTCTGCAGGCAAAAAAAGGGAGTGACACAGCATATTTAAAGTGATGAAAGAGAAAAAAAAACTACAACCAAGAATACTTTACCCAGCAAGGCTATCATTCAGATTTGAAGGAGAGGTGAAAAAATTTATAGAGGAACAAAAACTAAAAGAGTTCACCACCAAGAAACCAGCTTTACAAGAAATGTCAGAGGGACTTTTCTAAGCAGAAAAGGAAAGGCTGCAACTAGAAATATGAACATTACAATGGGAAAAATCTCATTGGTAAAGAAAAATATCCAGTAAATGTAGTAGATCAACCACTAATAAAACTAGTAGGAGGGTTAAAAGACAAAAGTAGTGAAACCATCTATATCCACAATAAGTAGTTAAGACATACACAAAACTAAAAGATATAAAATATGATGTTAAAAACAGGAAATATGGGGGGGATGAGTAAAAATGCAGCATTGTTAAAATGTAATTGAACTTCAGAGATCAGCAACTTAAAATAAACACACACACATATATGTGTGTATATATAGTATATATATTTAAACCTCATGGTAACTGTAAACACAAATCTGTAATAGATACAAACACACACACAAAAAGAGAAAGAATCCAAACATAACACTAATGACAGTCACCAAATCACATGGGTACAGAGCAAAAGAAGAAGAAAGGAACAAAAATAACTACAGAAACATCCCCAAAACAATTAACAAAGTGGCAATATATACATACATATCAATAATTACTTTAAATGTAGATGGATTAATGCTCTAATCAAAAGATAGAGTGGCCCAATGGATACAAAAACAAAACCCATATATATATATGCTGCATACAAGATATCACATCAGATTTATATACACACACAGACTCGAAGTGAGGGAATGGAAAAAAGTATCCCATGCAAGTGGAAATCAAAAGAAAGGTAACAATACTTATATCAGACAAAATAGACTTTGTAGCAAGAGACAAAGAATGACTTTACATAATGATAAAGAGATCAATCCTACAAAAGTGTATAATGATTATAAATATATATGCATCCAACATAGGAGCACCTAAATATATAAGGCAAATATTAACAGACATAAAGGGAGAAGTTGACAGTAACACAATAATAGCAGGGGACTTTAATACCACAATTACATCAAGGGACATATTATCTAGACAGAAAATCAATAAGGAAGCACTAGCTTTAAATGATACATTAAATCTAATGAACTTAATAGATATATGTAGAACATTCCATTCAAAAGCAGCAGAATACACATTGTTTTCAAGTGCACATGGAAAATTCCCCAGGATAGATCACATAATAGTCCACAAAATAAGCCTCAGTAAATTTAAGAAGATTGAAATTATATCAAACATCTTTTCCAACCATAATGCTATGAGACTAGGAATTAACTACAAGAAGAAAACTGACAAAAACACAAATGTGTGGAGGCTAAACAATATGCTACAAAACAACCAATGGATCACTGAAGAAATCAAAGAGGAAATTTAAAATAATACCTGGAGACAAATGAAAATGGAAGCACAACAATCAGAAATATATGAGATGTGGCAAAAGCTGTTCTAAAAGGGAAGTTTATAGTGATACAATTCTACCTCAGAAAACAAGAAAAACCTCAAATAAACAACTTAATTTTATACCTAAAGGAACTAGAAAAAGAAGAACAAAGCAGACCTAATGTTAATAGATGGCTTATAAAGATCAGAGCAGAACTAAATGAAATGGAGAGTAAAAAAGGAAAAAAGAAAAGATCAACGAAACTAAGAGCTGGTACCTTGAAAAAAAATTGATAAACCTTTAGCTAGACTCATTAAGAAAAAAAGAGAGAGTCCAAATCAACAAAATCAGACATGAAAAAGGAGAAGTTGCAAAAGACCACACAGAAATACAATGGATCATAAGAGATGACTATGAACAATTATATGCCAATAAAATGGACGACCTAGAAGAAGTGGACAAATTCCTGGAATTATACAATCTCCCAAGACTGAATCAGGAATAAATAAAAAAAAAGAACAGACAAATTACTAATATGAAATTGAATCAGTAATAAAAACTTCCAACTAACAAAATTCAGGACCAGATGGCTTTGCAGGTGAATTTTACTGAATGTTTAGAGAAGTATTAACACCCATCCTTCTGAAATTATTCCAAAAAATTGTAGAGAAAGGAATGCTTCTACAAGGCCTGCATCACACTTGTGCCAAAAACAGACAAAGACACCATACAGAAAGAAAATCATAAGCCAATAACACTGATGAACATGGATGCAAAAATCCTTAACAATATATTAGCAAACAAAATTCAACAATACATTGAAAGGATCATACAGCATGATGAAGGGGGATTTATTCCAGAGATGCAAGAATGGTTCAGTACATGCAAATCCATCTGTGTGATACATTAACAAACTGAAGGATAAAAACCATGTGATCACCTCAATAGTTGCACATAAAGCTTTTGACAAAATTCAACATCCATTGACATCCAATAGAACTCTCAAGAAAGTGAGTATAGATGGAAGATACCTCAACATAATAAAGGTCAAATATGAGAAGCCCACAGCTAATATCATACTCAACAGTGAAAACCTGAAAGTACTTCTTCTAAGATCAGGAGCAAGACAAATATGACCCACTCTTGACACTTTTATTCAACATAATATTGGGAGTCCTAGCCACTGTGATCAGACAAGAAAAATAAATAAAAGAAATCCAAATTGAAAAGGAGGGAATAAAACTGTCACTGTTTTAAGATGACATGGTAGTATACTAGAAAATCCTAAAGATGCCACCAAAAACTACTAGAACCCATCAATGAATTATGTAAAGTTGCAGGATACAAAATTAATATACAGAAGTCTGTTATATTTCTATACACTAATAACAAACTATCAGAAAGAGAATTCAAGAAAAAAATATCATTTACAATCACAACAAAAAGAATAAAATACCTAGGAATAAATCTCACTAAACAGGTAAAAGACCTGTACTCAAAAAAACTATGACATTGATGAAAGAAGTTGAAGAAGACACAAGACAGATGGAAAGATGTACGGTGCTCATGGTTTGAAATAATTAATATTGTTAAAATAACAATACTACCCAAGGCAATCTACAGATTCAGTGAAATCCCTATCAATATACCAATGGCATTTTTCACAGACTTAGAACAAATACTTCTAAACTTTGTGTGGAAGCACAAAAGACTCTGAATAGTCAAAACAATCTAAAGAAAGTAGAACAAAGATGAAAGAATTACATTCCCTGCTTTCAAATTATACTACAACATGACAGTAATCAAACAGTATGGTACTGCCATAAAAACAGACACATAGATCAATGCAACAGTCTAGAAAGCTCAGAAATGAATCCACATATATATGGACAATTAATCTCTGATGAAGTAGAAAAGAATGTACAACAGAGAAAAGACAGCTTCTTCAATAAGTGGTGTTGCCAAAACTGGACAGCTCCACATAAAAGAATAAAACTAATGCATTTTCTCACACCATATACAAAAATATACTCAAAATGGATTGAAGACTTAAATATAAAACCTGAAACCATGAAACTTCTAGAACAAAGCATAGGCATTATGGGCTTTGACATTAGTCTTAGCAATCCCTTTTTTTTTTTTTTTTGACATTTCTCCTCAGGCGAGGGAAACAAAAGCAAAAATAAACAAATGAGACTACATCAAACTAAAAAGCTTTCACACAATGAAGGAAATTATCAACAAAATGAAAAAGCCGACTACTGAATGGGAGGAGATATTTGCAAAAGATATATCTGATAAAGGGTTAATATACAAAATATACAAAGAATTCATACAACTCAACATAAAAAGCACAAACAACCCAATTAAAAAATAGGCAGAAGACCTGAATAGACATTTTTTTCAGAGAAAATATGCAAATGGCCAACAGGCACATGAAAAGATGTTCAACATCACTTATCATCAGGGAAATGCAAATAATCAAAACCACCAAGAGATATCACCTAATACCTGTCAGAATGGCTATTATCAAAGACAACAAATAACAAATGTTGGATAAGGTGTGGAGAAAAAGGACAACTTGTCCACTCTTGGTGGGAATGTAAATTTGTACAGCCACTAAGGAAAACAGTGTGGAGATTCTTCAAAAAAATAAAAATAGAACTACCATGCAATCCAGCATTTCACTCCTGGGTACTTATCTGAAGAAAATGAAAACACTAATTCAAAAACATATACATACCCCTCTGTTCACTGCAACATTATTTACAATAGACAATATATGGAAGCAACCAAAGTGCCCAATGGATAGATGAATGTATAAATAAGGTGTGATATCTATATCTATACATATACATAATGGAATATTAGCTATAAAAAAGAATAAAATATTGCCATTTGCAACAACATGGATGGACTTTGGACCTAAAGGGCATTATGCTAAGTGAAATAAGTCAGACAGAGAAAGACAAATAGTGTATGATTTTACTTATTATGTGGAATCTAAAAAGCAAAACATATGAATAAACATAACTAAACAGAAACAGGGTCATAGATAGAGAACAAACAGGTGTGTATTTGGGGAAGGGAGGAAGCAATTACACATACATGTGAAGCCTGTCTAGTCCCAACTCCAGCTACATAATGCAGAAAGGAGGTGAGGGAATAAAGTATTGTGTCAGTTGAAGTGCTTGAGGATGGTTCATAGAAAATTAATCAAAGTCATTGAGGTATTTTTTTTTCTCTAGACACCGGCATCTTGGCCCTTTTGAGTGCAGTAAAAGTGTGGCTAATGCTGTAAGCTAACTAATTGCTATGTGCACAAACACTAATTACAAAGAGATAAGGTTTAATATTAGATGTACAAGGGGCGTTGAGCAGCCAGCTAACTTTGAAAAGGAAAGAAAAAAAAAGGAACTTACTTTACTTCTTAGAAAGGAAGAAGAAGGAATGAGGGTGATTGGAGTAAAGCTAGGAAAATCCATCAGGATAAACATATCATTGTTTCCTTACCTTTTTGATGAGATTGCTGCATGATTCATGCATCTCACCTTGCAGGGATATTAGAATAGTGACAAACGTCCAGCCAAATACTCTGAGCTGTGAATGAAGGTCAACAGTGAGATTTAAGCTGGGTGTGAAACATCTGTTTTGCTAAAGGCTTTAACTACAATCTTTGTATTTTAGCCTTCACCCTTATCTGAACTTCAAATATGCACCTCTTAAATCTGGTTAAATTTTATTTTTCCTCACCTTAACTGTTGTTTGAATTTTAATTTACACATGGTCTAAACCTTAATCGGTACTTAGCATAATTTCTGATGCATGAATTCTTGAATGAATGAATGAGACTAATGGAGCATAGCTGTCTCAGTCTACACCTGTGCCACTGTTGGGAGAAAACAAAGCATATATTCTATGAAGGATCAGAAGGTAGATTTCACATAAAATGAAAGCCTGCACAGTTCATTTCATAAGTAAGCTAAAAAGAATTGACTGTATGATATCATTTGAAAATTCTCTAGAACAGTGGTTGGCCAAGTGTATATTTCTAGTACCATATCTTTCCATTGACTGAAGTTTTACATTTTGCTTAAAACCTTATGTATAGTTAAAATAACACTGCCCTTGGGAAATAATACATGAATATATTTCAGATGTAAATGCTTCTGTGGGAAAAGACTTACCAGATTTATTCCGCATGCCAAGGGGCTGAAGACTGCTTCTGCAAATGAGATAGCTAATAGACCAGGTTTGCTGGAAGAAGGATGGTATAATGTCCACAATGGGAGTCTAGGTGGGGAGTCTAGGGTGAGAACTGAATGGGGGTTTGTAGCAACTGTAGGGCAAAAAGATTGTGAAGATAAAAGTGATTGACTCTGAATTGGAGGTTAGGAATGTGAGAGAAGTTTGCTGACTTCCTAATGACTAATAGCCAGCTGGGACAGACTCTATCTTTAGAGTACAGTGAGTCTGCATCCTGTGTCAATATTTCACCTTCTGAAGACTAGTGAGAGATGATAATAGAACTTCAGCTCCAAAGAAGTCCTTAGAAATCATTTAAACTAATCACTTCATTTTACAGCTGCATTAAGGTAATTGGACTAAATCATACATAAGTAGTTGATGACTAGAACCCCTACTACAGTGCTTCTTCAGTTAATCCACATATCCAAGTTATAATTCCTCTGTCTGCTTTAATCCTCAAATTCCACAGGTATGAACATTGAAAATTTCCAAGCTGAGGTATGAGTTACCTAAAGCTGAGCCACCTTGTGGCCCAGTCTTAGCACAGATAGCCATTCTAAAGAAACACACAAGTGTAAGAACCAGAAGGAAATCATGAACAATTAATATTTCTCAGTTACTCAGAAAAAGACACTTGTAACATTCAGCCAATCTTTCTAAAAATACTTTTCTCAAAGTTTCACTCATTGCAGTATAGCTTCCCCAGTCTCTCTTCCTCTTTCTCTAATGTTCCTTCAAGCTCTCCTTTGGACTTGGGCTAAGTTGGCCTTCACTATCTCAATTTCTCACTTTCTGTATTGATTTCTTCCTTTAAAGGAAAAAAAAAAAGAAAATCTTTCTCTTAAAAAAGTCAATTCCATCTAAGCTTCTTTAAATTATTCTCCTCAGCTTTTATTTCCCATATGACCAACAATACCCAGTAACTACATGAGCAAGGACAGTATTTCCTTACTAAGTTGTGAATAATCTTATGTTATGTAATAATTTGCATTTATGGCATAATTGCAAGGATAGTTTAAACATATGTAGAAAAAGCACTTGATATAATTCATCACTTGCTTGTGATTTAAAAATAAAAACTCTCAGAAAAACTTAAAAGTAAACTTACTAAACCATCAAGGGCATTTAAAAAACCAGTAGCAAGCATCAAGAAGGAAACTTAGAGACATTTCCTTACGGTTAGCAAGAATGCAACCATTTTATCACCATTGCTCTTTAGCGTAATGTTGAAAATTCTGACCAGTACAGTATGACCTCCTAAAATTGACACACAGTATTTGAAAGGAAGAGACAAAACTCTTGTGATTTAGATACACTATAATCCTCATATGGAAAACTCAAGAGGATCAACAGACTATTAGGTATGTTAAGTAGAAGACTGTTTGATAAAAGACCAATATATACAAATCAATAATAATTCTTATACTGGAAACTACTGATTAGAAAATGTAATTGATAAAGAATATAGTATTTACAATAAAAATGTACAGTATATAGGAATCAACCAATAAAAATGTACAGATTTTATGAATAAAATTATAAAATATTATTAAAACGCACAAAGAAGCAGAAATAATGGAGAGATACACCAGATCTGTGAGAAAGAGTATTTAATATTGTAAAGATGTCAATTTTCCCTTGAGGTGAAATTAGACAATCTGGTTATAAAATGGACATGGAAAAAATAAAGGTTGAAGAAGAGAAAGAAAAATTCTCAAAAGAATGAACACCACGATACACTACACCATATTACAAAGCCAAGGCAATTAAAACAGTGTAGAAATGGGTCAGGAACAAAGAGAACATTCTGGAAAGTCCAGAAATATACCCATATACATGAAACTCCCCATTTGATAATGGAGACAACATGAAGCATTAGGGAGGGGATTTTTTTTGATAAATGATATGGGGAAGTTTGTTTGCAGTATGGAGAAAAGAAAAACCAGATTATACTCCAAATAGTGAGCCAAAATAATTTCCATATAGGTTAAAAATGAAAACTTGAGTGAAACTAGAAAACTATTTGAAAATATAGGATAAGAAAGGGAAAAGACTTCTTAAGACACCAAAACCAAAAACCATAAAAGGAAACATTTTATGGATTTGAATATGTCAAAATTAGGTTGCAAATAGTTATATTGTGAGAGAATAAATGTTCATATATATAATGAATAGAGAATTAATAGTAATTAATATATACAACTAATAAACATAAAGGATATCTGCAAGTCAGGGAAAGAGAGTAATCTCAATAGGTATCTGTGCAAAGTATGAATAAGCCATGAACAAAAGACAACACCCCAAATTGCTAATGTTCATGTAAAGAGATGCCCAGTCTCAGTAGTTATCAGATAAATGCAAATTAAAACAACAATTACACACCACCTTCTACCCATCTGATTGGCAAAAATTAAAGTCAGATAAAATCATGTTTTGGTGAGGATGTGAAAACAGGAATTGTAAACTAGTACAGCTATTCCAAAATGATATTTAAGTATTAATAAAATTAAATATGCACATGTATAATACTAGATATGGAACCTAGACAATTTCTCACACAGATACACAGAAATATGAGTGAATGGGCAAGAATATTCATCATAACATTGCTTGCAACAGTTAAAAATTTGAAACAGCTTAAGTGTCCATCAAAAGTGTGCTATCTGGGAAGTCTGAAGTGTTATGCATAAACTACAAAAAAGTTCTAGATTTCTATCTAGCTATAGATTGGTCTATATAGATAGATGGGTAGATAAATAGCAACATGGATAGATCTCAGAAAAATTATCACGCTGAAACCTTAGAAGTGCAGTTCATTGTATAGAATAATATCAAAAAAGTAAATTAATGACTTAAGACTGAGGGAAAAAAAGAGTGAAGAATGTAATAAAACATAAAAGAGAGAGTATGCACAGGTCAATTAAGATAGAGTTACAGGGCTTCCCTGGTGGAGCAGTGGTTGAGAGTCCGCCTGCCGATGCAGGGGACGCGGGTTCATGCCCCAGTCCGGGAAGATCCCACATGCCGTGGAGCAACTGGGCCCGTGAGCCATGGCCACTGAGCCTGCACGTCTGGAGCCTGTGCTCCGCAACGGGAGAGGCCACAGCAGTGAGAGGCCCGCATACCACAAAAAAAAAAAAAAAAAATAGAGTTACAAAAACTGAGGATTAGGGTCAAATCCACATCAATGTATATGAATTTATATACATACATGTATGTGTAGATATACTTTTTTGTGTCACATAAGAATGTGTTAAGTTTTTCAATTAAATACACTTCAGTTTTTGTTTTAAAATGACTTCACATTTTCTTCCCTCAGTCCTTCTGACAAGGAAGCTGAAGTGTCCTGTTTTGCACCTGCCCATGTGGATACTCCTTGGTTACCCATGTGCCCCACGGTCACACACTTAGTGCAGTATCCTGGTGTAGTCTTTCCTTGTGTATGTGACTTGTCATACTCAAGATGTTTTGAACTTGTCTGCAAAGCTGGAGATCTCATTGAGGATTTTACTCCACAGTTCATTCATATTGATATCAGATAAGACCAGTTGGTATTCAGCAAAACCTACCACTCAGTGAACAACTCATTTTTGTGTGCCTCACTGCCCCAAATATTCATGAGTTCTGGTGCTATCTTAAAAAGAATATGTTTTTGTCTTGTTTACATATCTTCACTGTGGATAAAGATCTGATAACTGCTGACTCTGGTTAACTCAAAGTTGGTTCCTAATTTGATATTGCTCAGTCTTTGAGATGTATAACCACACCAGATATTTATTGGTTTCTTAAAAGAGGGCTTTTCTTTTTGAGTTCTTAAAATAGTGCAATCTGTTGAAAAAAGAACCATTTGCGGGGAACAAAAAGAACAATTTGGGGGGAAAATCTTCTCCCTTTCTCTGTAAGATGTACTTAATCCTTTTGTCTATGAATCCACAATCAAAGCACATTTGGACACCTGGGATAGCCTGTTTGTATTACAGATAACTTCCCCAGGAAACAGTAAGTAGCCTACCTCACCTAGGGAAGCCCTGGCAGTGTAATCCCTTGAAGTAAGTAAAAACAGCACAGTGCAACTCGCATTGATATCCATTTTCTTTTTGTGTGACTCAAACAAATTTAGAACATCCAAATAAAATCTGGGATGGCTGTGCCAATTTCCTCATTCCTCTGGAGTAACATCTACTGTGAAGAAATGAAGTGGCCTGGGGAGTGGGGGAAGCTGGAGAGATTGTCTCAGTGTGTCCATGTAACAGCACTATATGGTGGTATCCCCTCCTACATCTCATCCATGAAGTCCTATATGGTCAAGACCACATTCTGGATCAGGACCTCTAGTCTCTATTACATGATGCTGTGGGTTAAAGACCTTGAGTTGATGATGAGACAAAACTCACTTTCCAACCCAGCTTTCCTTCTACTTTTACGTTGTGTTCTTGGGCTATAATAACAATTCCTATCTTACATGGTCAAAAAGCAATGTAGCATGGTATCTAAGAGTTTTGATATAGAGTCAACTATCAGACCTGCTTTATTAAGTATGTTTCCTTACTTAATAAAGGAACTTCTCTTTGTGTTCCATTCTTATCTACAAAGCAAGGATAATTTAAAAGTAACTATATGATGTGTGGTTGTGAGGCTGAAATTAGGTCGCTTAAGTAAACCTGTTAGCAAAAGGCCTGACACATTATTAGAGCTCAATAAATGTTGGCAAAATTATTATTATGGTTGTTGTGAAAATTGCAATGCTAGCCATTTATGCAAATCACTGAACTTTATGCCTGGTGTCAAATAGACACTCAATTAATGAGTCCTCTTCTTTTCTCAGCAGCCAGAAAACATGGGTCTAATTTGCATAGGACTTGAAAGAGTGCTATCTCAAAACAAAACTATCCTCCTGTCCTAAGGAACTGCGTAATCACATTTGTTAGCAGTTTTTTTAGACAGACCTCTCATCAAAATACCACACTCTTCATTGAGAAGGCAGCTAATATTTCCTGACAAGAGAAAGATGGCCCAAACTCTCCAAAGAAAAGACTAAAGGAATGAGAAAAACACATCAGAGTTGTCTTTTGCCTCTCCCACATTCCCATAGATACTCTTCAGTCAAGTGACAGAGGGGTAAAAGGAGTTTGATATTTTGTTTCCTGAGTGAACAGAGCCAGTCTGGTTTGACACTGAGAAGAGTGGACAGCCTCTCCCAGAGAAAGAGGAGCTGCTGTTGCCCAGCATTGCCCATGAGAAAATGAATAGGAGGAACCTGAGCCAGAGGTGGAGAGCAGAGAGGAACAGGGAATATGAGAGGTGAGTATTGTCATGATAACTCTCTCAGATGTGGGTTAGAGTTTGATCTCACTAAGTCTTTTCAAATAAATTCCCTGTTCAAGGGAAAGCTTCTTATTTAATGAGAAAGTCCAAATCTCACTCCTCTGACTCCCAAGAGAGCCAACTGAGGGATGACTCAAGTTGTCTCCTGTTGGGCCAGCTTCACAGGCATTATATTCTGATTATAGTCAAGGGGAAACTGGGGAAATGAGAAGGCAGCTGTGGGAAAATGTTGTCTATGCCAAGCTAAGAGCACTGAGAAAAATAATCTCTAGACGTTGCAACAGAGTTCAAAGACATTAGTAGTGAAAATAGGAACATATAGCATCTGATCCTTATCAGGGTTCCTGTAGTCCATTCCAGGTCCTCCTGTACGGGACTGTAGTTTGGGTCAACTGTAATCATCTTCTGAGATGCTGAGAGAGGCAAGAATTCAAGCACAAGAGCTCTACTCAGTGACCAGTCAGGAGTCAGCCTGGCCTTGAGCACATACTCCTTCATTCATTTAAACATCATCTACAGACTATATTATGTACCAATCTCTATATCAGTCAGTGGTGGTGGATCTAATGGTGAATGAGTCTTTGCCCTTATGAGTCTTACAATCTAGTGTAGTATGCCAATAGTGAAATAGATTACTTTATAAGCCACAATAGGTACGTACAAAACTAGAGATATACACAACGTTTATTGAAATCCAGAACAGGGGACTTAACACAGTTGGGACTGAAGATGAAGGAGGGAAAATACGTCAGGAAAGGCATCTTGTAACATGTAATATTCAACTAAGAATGAAGTCAAATAAAGTTGATTAAGGGCCATAGAATGACAGTTTAGAAAGAAGGAAGAATAAAGCAGTTACAGAGTTCAGGAAAAATGATATGCTTTTGGCAAATGAAATGACCTTGGTCCTTATCTTCTCTGAGGAAATAATTCAACTAAGAGACCAAGATTGCAAAGCAGGCACAGTGCTCATTAGAAGCACTGTGTATGTGGGAGAACACACAGGCAAACTCTCAGAGTGAATTGCCCACTATAGGGGTAGCTTAGGTTGTTAATGTGGGGTTAAACTTTCAGGGTTTACATAAGAGTGACTCCCTGTTCCCTTCCTATGAGGTCATCACCTGTAATTTCCTATTTGGGCTTCCACCAGGCTTAATTTTGAATCTTTCCTGTGAACACATAAGTGAAATCCACAGTGGGGTGGGAGGTCAAAACTGCAATGCTAATGGTATTATAATGATATTATAATGAGGCCAAGGTTACTAGAGGATAACTTGAGACCCCTCCTGTGCATGTGTCAGGCTGTGAAATCTTCTCGAACACAGAAATGTAGAGGCTGCAGCAGGCTGCCTCTGCTTTTATCCAATCAAGGTGCTTCCTTCCCACTGGTATTTTATCTCAGAAGGTCAAGATGAAACTGACTGCAGCAGTTTAACCCAAGACCTATCTCTCTCCTACCTCAGTTGCACAAGAAATAGTGTTGCCAAAGGGCAAAGTGAGGCAAGGAAGAGCCACAGATGAATCTGGGGAGGCAAGTAGAGCCAGATGATGGATGTCATGCAAAGGGAGTGAAGAGTGATCAAATGATTTTAGGAGAAGAGTGACATGAGAAAATATTTCTATATCAGAAAGATGTCTCTAGAAACAATGAAGAACATAGATGGAGGAGGGCATGTCTGAAAGCAGAGAGAAAAGAGAACAGAATATTGGAATAGTTTGTGGAGAAATGATGAGGGCCAGAACTATTTGTATTTAGAAGAATTTAAAAGAAGGTATAGACCTAATAAAATTTAAGAGATTTATTAGGTAAAATCTTCAGGTTTGGGATAATTGGTTGGAAAGAGTTTGTAATGACACACCAACTGAGGTTGCAGAATACAGAAAGAATTCTCTCAATCATATCCTGATGCCGTTGCTGTATATAAACCAGTACTCTCACAATGAATAAATTCTACATGGTCTTTCCCCATTAGAAAAAGAAAGGGATGTAGCCTCCTGGATCAAGTTCCCTAGATCCTGGAGGGTTTTATGATCTATTGTTAAAAATACATATTTCTACATCCCTAAACAGAAATGTACTATCAAGCCATGAAACATTTTTGCTCAACCTTAAGTGAAATGAGACAATCTTGGTATTAGCAAAGGCTACATAGTATATGATTCCAATTTTGTGGCATTCTGGAAAATGCAAAACTATGGATCCAGTCAAAAAGTTCAGTGGTTGACAGAGGCTGGGGAGAGAGAGGAAGGGGTAAATAAGTGGAAGACAGGGGAATCTGAAAACAGTTAAACTATTATGTACGATACTATAATGGTAGATACATGCTGTTATGCATTTGTCAAAACCCATAGAATGTATAACACAGAGTAAGCTCTAATATAAACTGTGGGCTTTACTTAATAATAATTTATCAGTATTGGTTCATCTGTTGAAACAAATATACTGCACTAATGCAAGGTGGAATTAATAATATTAATAACATTGTGGAAAGTGTGTGTATGTGTGTGTGTGTGTGTGTGTGTGTGTGTGTGTAGGGGCAGGGAGTGAGGAGGTGTAGAGTAACTCTCCATGCTTTCTGCTCAATTTTACTATAAGTCTAAATCTTTGAAAACAAAAGTCTATTACTTAAAAATACAGATTTCCCTCCACATATGCTTCCTAATTTAAGGAAGACTGTTACTGTAGAGGAGCATCAGCTGTAACCCAGTGTGACTTAGTTCTCTAGGGCTGTCTTGGAACTGGAATTATTGGGGATGTGGAAAGCGCAGGGCATCTGGAATTTTGCTTCAATTGTGGAAAATTTCTTCTAGCTTTAGAGCCAAAGAGTCCTCAGTTTGTTTGATTATTTAAGGTCAGACACTTACCTTTTATTGTTATTGATATAACCATATAATCCTAGAATTCAGTCATTATTTCTTCCCTACTCATCTCATGTTGGCTGCTTTGTGCATATGATCCTCAAGATAAAAAGCAGGGGTAATTTATTTAGTTTGGGATTTCTAATTTCTCCCATCACTGGTTTGGCAGTGGGCTCTTCAACAGAACAACCTCTTAGACTCCAGAAAAGAGAATTAATCTATAAAAATTCAATTAACCTGTACAATGCTCATTGAATCTTCATGGAACTTAATCAGAGTTTTCTTAATTTATTAGCTGCTTCACCTATTTTGCATCTTGTAGCCTGTGACAGTGACACTAAACAATCAAAATAATACTGACAGACTAAACAAACTAATGGGGTACATCCATGGATTGGATCTTTCTATCACTTGCTAAAGATATCCCAATGAATCTTACTGGTGAGTTCCAGAAGCAAGGTTCTGAGTGATGGTGGGCTTTGTGGACAAGCCATCACACACTGCCTAACACATGAATCCACAAAGCAGCTGTGTTTCCTGTTCCACTCCTGACTTCCTATATCCACTTGAGGAAATCTCCATGTTCTTGGGCTCCAGCCTAGAGATCCCATAAAATAAAGTCTATTTCAGAGGCAGTATTCTCAACAAAGCTGGTGGGAAAGTTGTTAAAGATGGATAATGAATAGCCATGAATTATTTTAAGCTCTTCAAATGAAGATATTCCTTCAGAGATCTGAATAGAATTAGGAGACATTACACTGCATAAGTTACTCAGTGATTCCAAGTTCAAAGTCCTCCCTACTCATTCAAAATCTATTTGTTCCACCAACTATGCATAAGGCACAGATTTGTGAAGAGGATATTTGAAGGAAAAGAAGGCAGATTCAGTTTTGGATGTTTGGAGCTTGAAATGCCTATAGTGTATCGCAGTGGAGATGCCCAACAGACAGATGGAACTGAAGCTCTGGGGAGAATTTTGACTTAGATATAAGATATGGGAACATCAGCATCTAAAAGGTAGTTGGGCCTTTGTATATGAAAGAGGGACTCTGTATATAGAGAGGAGAACAGTGGGCAGAGGAGAGAACTTGGGGAACACTTATACTGAGAAGATAATCAAAGGAAGAGTGGGAAGAAGACCCCTGAGGAGAAATTGAGACGAAGCAGTCAGAGTTGGGAGGAGGAATAGATGAATTATGTCAAGTAAGCCAGATTTTGGTGGGGGGGGGGGATGGAATGCTTGAATGTTGTAGCAGCATCTAGAATGATGATGACAGGCTGGTTTGGGAATAATGGGATAATGAGTGGGTAACTTTTGGAGAAGTAGTTGCATGAAGTGTTAGGAGCTGAAAATAGATTGTAGGGATTTAGGAATCAAGTGGAAAATAGGTGAATAACTATTTCCAGTTGCTTATTTGTTTCCAGTAAGTGTGGACAATGTGTCTCATAATTTGACTATAAGAAAAAAAAAAAAAGAAAAAGAGTGGAAGTCAGAGAAAGGGTTTAGTGTGAAGCAATGAGTAAATAAAAGATTGATGATAGATAGATACACAGATAGGTAAATAGATAGATAGATAGATTTGGGGAGAGGATGAATTTGTACTGTCTCTGATCTGCACAGTTGGATGATTTTACTCAGCAGTGTGGAAATAGGTGTGGAACAATTAAATGATTGTATTAAACCAAGTTTTGGTCGCAGGGAAGGTGACAAGGAGCTTTAAGGGTAAAGGAGAGGAAATAATAAAATGAACCATGAGGTTTAGCTGAGGTTAGGAGAAAGTAATGCCAGGTGGGGCACTGAAGTAATTTGGAGACCATGAATCTTGATAGGGTCACAGAATTGGTCTTTCAGGAATTTCCTTCAGAATTCTTGTGCAGATGTAAAAGAATGGGCAGAGAGGGCAGGAGGTTGCTGTCAGAAGGTGAGGTAGTGGGGTTGAGACTTCAGAAATGAAATGTTTCTGGATGATGACCAGATCCAAAACATTAGTGGAATTGGGTGGCTGCACTAGACAGGTGACAAAGGTCCCTCAAAGCATTTTTAAGATGGAATTGAGAACACGTTGTTGTCAAAACACTAAACACATTCAGGACTAAGGCAGGAGTATGGGGATTTTCCTGAACTAGATGCGCAAATCCTCATGAGATTGAAGAGCAGAGACCAATGCCAATGAGAAATGAGGGAAGAAAAGAAAATGATTCAATGGTATGCAGCAAAGTAGATATTCAAAGGGATATTAAAAATTTGGTTTGGAAGCAGCAATCCTGAGCAAGAAGAATGTAAAAGCCCTACCCTTGCCTTTAAGGCCAGTGGGAGGAGGAAGTTTGAGCAAACACCAGCTGAGAAAGCAAAATAGAAGGCAGGGTCTTGCAGGGACAAGTTGGGAGACACTATTAGTACCCGTTTAGGACTTAAGGGGTTAACGCCTTTGCAATCTTCCAGAAGCACAGAGCTGTGTGGTCCTGTGGTTTTGGAAAAATCCTCTGAACAAAGTACTGCAAAGAGAGCATTACTTTCCTCTGTGGGGGATGGGAGGTGGAGAGGAAGATCCTCTCTTTTATATATGATTCTTATTTATCATTCAACTTTCAGATTCAGTGAGCTCCATGAACATAAGATTCTTGTCTGTCTTACTTACTGCAGTATACTCAGTGCTTAGCACAGTGCCTGGCACATGGTAGGTGCTCAGGTGCACAATAAGTGCATTGAATAAGTGTATGGACAAAATGAGAGTAAATGAAAAAAAGCAAGCATGCTTACTAAGCAAATTGAACCTTTACTATTCCAGCAGAAAACCTCTTTCGTGACTTTTAAAGTCTTCAATTCTTTTTTGACCCATAAATGATGTTGATGGAAATGCTTTGAAAGTTCAAAAAGGTAAAAGTGATGCATAAATTAAAACAGATGAGAGGAAAGAACACTGTGATTCAGGAAGTCAGATAATTTGGTATCTTCATTCTGCAACTATATACAGACAATATGATTACTTGTCTCTGTTGTGGGGAATGTTCTTTCAAGTTGTATGTGTTTATATCTTGAATCCACTATTAAATATTATGTAATCTGGGAATAGAATTCAGGGAATTTAGGTCAACACTTTCCTCTTTACCTCCCAAACTATTCCCAGGAATCTATTAATAAGTGTTTACAGAAGTTCTACTGTTTAGTATTTTTAAGTATAGTATGAGGCAAGGCAGAAAAAAGAGAAGTGAAAATTTCTGCCTTTGGAAACTTACTATTTTGTTGGGGGAAACAAGATTCACATCCTGGAAATATTTGGCAAAGAGTGTATAATCAAAGACTCAGTACTGTAGCAATCCGGGTGGTCCTTTAGGCATCTAATGAAGGAGGAAAGAGATCCCAGAGAGGATATAATAAGGAATTGGTAGAATTTGGGTACACAGAGAAGTGGGGACGGAGGGTAGTTTCCCCTTAATATTCTCTAAGTCCATCATTTGTAGTTTAATTCCCTTCTTCAGCTATCAACCAACTACACACATCAGCATTTTCTAAAGAGCTTTTTAAGGACTCACTTTGTACAACACACGTGCAGGAAGAGAAAAATAGGTACAGTTAGAAAAAAAAAGTGGAACCAAAAAACAAGAAAACCAGCCAAGTGGAGAAAAGCACATTTTCCATTGATTGGAAGAAAGAATTGGCACCATTTCTTGTGTCTGTGGCCTTTTACTTCTGGCCTAGAGCTGGCATTTAATTAGAATTTTATTAGCATAAGAAATCTAATGCAGCAAACTGATTCTCCCAATTCAGGGTGTTTAATTAAAAAAAAAAAGAGAAAAGCTTACAAGTTGAATAAGTGGCTTTGTAAAATAGGCAGGCAGTATTTCTTCTCAGCAAGGTAAGTCCCAAGGTTATCTGAAGAAGTAAATGCTGCGGGAGAGAACAAATGTGGACTCCACCTCAAGAAGGAAGCAATAGTCCTCGATAGCAGAATAATTGAACAGCAAAGAACAGGAAACAAAATAAGTTGAGAATGGTCAAAATATTGAGCACAATGAATTTTCTGGATGGCCTTTTAGTAATTTGCATCAGACCTGAAGATGAACATGAGCAAAGATAGATATCCAAGTGCAAAGATATGAGAATGTTCATCATGGCATCGTGTACAACAGCAAATAGATGAGTAACATGTCCTTGAAGAGGAGAATAAATAAATTACAGAATAATACTGAAATACAACTACAATAATATATAGCAACTAAAGTTATTGTCTTACATTTAGTGAAATAGAAAATTGTTCAAGACATGTTGAATAAAAATTGCAGGTTGTAAAATAATGTAAATATCAAGTGAGGGCTTCCCTGGTGGCACAGTGGTTGAGAGTCCGCCTGCCAATGCAGGAGACACGGGTTCGAGCCCTGGTCTGGGAAGATCTCACATGTCACCGAGCAACTAGGCCCGTGAGCCACAACTACTGAGCCTGCACGTCTGGAGCCTGTGCTCCGCAACAAGAGAGGCCACAATAGTGAGAGGCCCACACACTGCGATGAAGAGTGGCCCCCGCTTGCCACAACTAGAGAAAGCCCTTCCCATCCTCCAGAACTGTGAGAAATACATTTCTGTTGCTTAAGCCACATAGCTTATAATATTTTGTTATGGTAGCCCAAGCTGAATAAGACATTACTTTCCATAAATTATTTCATTCAGTTCTGTACAAAACTCTGAAAGGAGTATATTGTTATCCTCATTTTACAAATGAGACCATCCTCCTGTACCAGAGACAATAATTTACAGATATATCTAAGGTCACATTGCTGATAAAGGTTGAAGGTAAGATTGAAATCCAGGTCTGTTAGTTTCTAAGTCTGTTAGTTTCTAAGATCAAGATGACACACTGTAAAAGTCATGGGTTCCCAGAAATGTTCCTTCTTTGTGGTCTAGTGGTCTCCAGAGAAATTTGCCTGTCTTTAGCAGAATAGCTAATGTATTATTTCTGGTGCTTCATAACCTCTTTTTACCTTTAAATACATTTCCATATGTATTTCCTTCATCTTTTGGTTCCCTGTTCCTTTATGCCCTCTTCTCCCTTTTGTGATGAGCTTGCTATTGTCTTTATTTGGAGATTAAGTATGGTTTAGGGAGAAGCTTATGGGGGCCAGGTTGACAAGGAATGGACTTGTGATGGTTTTATGTGCCAACTTGACTGGGCCAGGTGATGCGCAGACATTTTAGTCAACATTATTCTGAATGAGTCTATGGAGGTATTTCTGGATGAAATTAACATTTGAATCAGCACACTGAGTAAGTTACTCTCCCTCATTCGGCTAGGTCTCATCCAGTCAGTTGAAGGCCTGAATAGACCCAAAAGGCTGACTCTCCTGGGAATAGGGGAACTCCTCCTGCATGACTGCTTTGAGGTGGGACATTGGTTTTTGCCTGTCTTCAGGCTTGAACGGAAGCATTGGCTTTTCCTGGGTTTCAAGCCTAATGGCATTTGGACTGAATTGGCTCTCCTGAATCTCAGTCTTTAAGACTTGGACTGGAACTATACCATCAGCAATCCTGAGTCTCCAACTTTCTAACTGCAGGTATGGGGACTAGTCAATCTCCATAGTTGAGTGAGGCAATTCCTTATAATACACACACACACACACACACACACATATATATACATATATCCTATTGGTCCTGTTTCTCTGGAGAATTTTCTCTCCGTTGATCAAAGGGTACCTGTAGGAAGGGCTCTAAAAATAGTCTCATTTATGTAGCTATGAAAATACTCACGTATTTTCTCAAGCAGAGGGATTTGCTTTCAACATCTATCTCAGTGTAGTATACAAGACATCAGTAAAACTTCTTAATATTTCTTTGCCTCATGAAAGCAGATATGTACTTCACCTTCTAATCAAGCTGCATCTTAAGAAAGTTTTTTGATTACCCTGGAGTACATGAGACCCTTGGGATCTCTGAAGACAGACATGATAGCAACCTTGAGGAGGCAGCTCTTTCCCATCAGACTCAGTGGTTTGAAAGCACCTTATTCAAGCCAGATGTTTCCCTTCTCATGTCCTTAGGACAAATATTCTTTTTAATAATTTATTCTACATTGTCTTTGAGGAATTGAGTTACACTCAGAACATAGTCACCCAAAGAAATGTTGAGTTCCTTTATGTGGACACTTTTGTTCTAGAACAAGAGCCTAAGACTACTGGCACTTTGAAGCCTCCCATAACCCCTCTATTCAGTCCCCCAGGTCATATTTATACAAAATACTTTTCACTTTTATAATACTTGTTGCTTTTGTTTGGAATTTGCTGGTTTTATTTATTTCTCCATTTTCCCTTTCTTATTCCTGTGAAACTGAAACTGAAGCAGGAAACAGTTATTTGCATTTCATAGCACATTATAATCACCTATGTGAGCCAAGACTTCCTCTTCTTTTGTTTTTTATCTGTCCCTCATTCCCACTCCCTTTTTTCCCCACATGAAGGCACCCACACTAACGTGTTTGTTATGAGTGATTAACCCACCATGTGTCCTTGAAAAACAGTGTTATTTTGTATGTGTATTTTTAATTTACATAAATGGTCTATGTTCATTCTATTTTCTTTTATTTGACCTTCAGCTGATGGCAATTTCCTCTACAAAGTATTTACAAACTTTTCCATTCTCTGTGCCTTTGAATTCCTGTATAGAATCCTTTTTGTCTATATTACTTATTTGATTCATAATATATTTGCCTGATATTGCTTTCTCTCCTAGCTGGAGAGTAAGCTCCTGGAGAAGGACTGTAGTAATATTTGCTTGGCACCAAAACTGTTTTTCACATATTGCTTTAATGCATTCACATTAAATAAATGAATGAAAATGCCCATGGAATCTAAGCAGTCAATTTACGTTCCTAAATTTTTTCTTCTGCAACATTTCACCTCCTGAATGAGAAACTGGCCCATACACCTCATGAAAACATTTATATTCTGCACATCTTCTAGGTAAAACCCAAAATGTGGCTCAATACTGCAAAACCACTGATGTCATCAGTGGCCTCATGCATGCAAATTGATGTTTCCAAAAGGAGGTCAGCTTGAGAGCTCACTCAAGAAAGGCCCACCAGATTTTGATGAGTGAGGGAATGCTGCCAAATAGCCTAGGAGAAAGCTTTGGGGGATAAATCAAAGAAAGTTGAAGCAGAGAAGGAAGAAAAGGTGATAAAGAGCTCAGGCAGGTAAGTGGTGACATTTGGGTTGTTGCAGAAAGCAGGCAATGTTGTGGACCTGAATATTCCACTACATTTGTGAGAGAAAACAAAGGTTATTATACTAGAGAATTCCAAAGAGAAGCCAGTGCTCAATGCAGTGTGATACTGACCAGACCAACGGCATTGTCCCCACTCAGAAATGCTCCAACAGAACAAAGGGCAGGATTACGGGAGCCAATAGGTTTTTGTTAAATTCTTGCACTGAAGCCAGAGTTGCTCAGGGAATAAAAGCTCAGTTTGTTAACTCTGATCCTCAATTCACCCAAAATTCAGGACTTTATTTTTCCTTATTATTTCCATCATTCCTTTCCTGTGTAAACATCCCTTTCCATCTGGGCCTCAGTGACCTACCCTGGGAAATGGGGTACTTGTACTTACCGCACCCTTGTTTCTAAAGACACACTGGGGAAATTAGTAAAGAAAGTTAAAAGAAAGCTTCATCTTTTAGTCCCTCAAAGACAATTTGGCATTACAATTGATTACCTAGGTGATGATTCAAGCCATTGTATCCTCGCTGCTCTGCATGAACTTCTCTTCCAGCCAGGCTTTGAAAGAAAACCAGCCAGTTAAAGCATCAGCTTGAAACCCCAGTGACTGCAGAGTGAAATATAGCTCTCAGCATAGAAAATGTCCTTCCAGTGCTCCGATAAATAGTGTTCAGTTTTCAGCCCCAGGGAATTCAATGTAGTCCCAGTTACCCCTCACCGTCATCACAGCCATTGATTCCTTGGGCAGTGGAAATGATTTATAAAGGCGAATAGCCATTCCAAACTTTAATTAAACATGTAAAGAACCATCATTTTTTAAAAGGGCACCAACCAGGAAAGATTAGAGCTGAACTCCTGTAGAACATTAATTACCTTTTCAACATTTTATCTTATCTCCTTGTTTTTCTTCAAGATGAGCTGAGAGACAGAGCCAATCCACTGCCCCCACAGGTGAGCTCGATGAACCAAAAGCCTTGTATCTCAAAGAAGTACTGCTCCTGGGGGCCTGTGAATTTCCTCCTCAATCCTGTTGCTAATCAACTCTCACTTTCTTTTCTTCCCCTTCTCTCTCTCTCTGTCTCAGTCTCTCTCTTTCTCTCATCTTTGCAATATAAGATCTTGGCTGCCATGGCAATAGGAACCATGACAGTGCACAGGTAAACAGTTTTCTCTTTAAATAAGTATGTAAGGAAATAAAAATAAGTGCACATGACACAGGGGCCAGATCCTTCCTAGTGCCCAAGTCACTGCTTTGGCAGGAAATTATTCACAAATGATATAGTCAGACTACTTGACAAATTAGTGAGTTTTTATGTGTATTCACTTCCTTGGGAGAAAGATTGGAATTAAGGGCAAAAAAGGGGGCTGGTAGCCACACATCTAAGTAAATGGGGGTTTCTCAAATCTCAGTGTGGTGCTCCAAGGACAATGGTGACTCAAGGACAAAGGATAACGCTGCCTGAAAAAGTTTCAACGTTACACCCCCTCCTGGACTCTTAATCACCCCCCGCACCATGTTGTGATGGTTATGAAATTCCTGAGCCCACCTGGGCAACGGGACCTGTCCCAAATAAGGAAAGGCATCTGGCCTGTCCCTTTCCCACCCTATAGAAGGAAGGTATATGTGCCTCGACCAATCAGTAAATGAAATTTTCACCTTGGACCATTCCTTTGTTTTCTGGCTATGAAAACTGATCAATAACAAATATTCAGGCTCGACTCTCCCAGACTACTAGGAAGTCGGCCTGCTGTTCTGGTAGTGACCCTTCCCTCTAACAAATTCTATCTACTTTACATTCTGCCTTGTGTCTGGAAATTCTTTCCCAACCCGCGTTCGGACCACGACAGTTAGGGGACAAGTCGTTCACATGCTGTAATGGGAAATGCTTTCCTAAACCTTTGGTTCCAGGGAAGAAATAGAGGAAAGAGAGAATAGAAGAATGTGGACGCCTGGCAATTTTGGAGTTCAAATACCAGATAAGTAATGCACTGTCAGTTATACCTCAGCAATATAGACCCAAGTATGAGACAGGGGTCCAGAAAGTACTTTATCAGTAAGAAGATGGAGAGTATGCTGTATTCATTATCTCTACTTTTTTTTTTTTTTTTTTTCTGGAGATCTCTTTGAGACCCACATATGCCTCACAACCTCCTGGGATGGTCACATTTGTTATGATGCATGTAATTTAAAATATTTCAGCATAAACAGTGTAACATAATGCATATGATAGTTAGTTTAATTTTTAACTTTTTGGTCAGTTGTTGCTTGAATCAAGAATCCACTGCCCAGGGCTCGTTAGCTGGCATCCTATCAAATGGGACTACACTCCAGGGACAGATACTCTAGTGCTTCTGCTCTCTGTACTTGATCAGTAGCCAGTGCTCTCCTAATCAACATACCAATGTCACAGGCTTTAATAATGAAAAACGGTAGCTGTTGACCAAACTGGCAAATGGTAAAACTGTCTCTCTTTACTTGATTTTTAATGATTCCATGTCTGGCTGAAGGCCTGGGTTAGAGTGAGGCAAGCCAAGAGCCTAGGTTGCAAAATTTATGGAGATGCTTACTTTCAGGGTCCTGCAAGTGCAGGGTGGGCACCTGAGAGTGACTCCCTAAACGTGCTTGGCTTGCCTCACCCTAGTCCCCAACCTGCTCAGCCATTTGTTTAAGAGTGCTTCTGAATATTTGATGCTAACTCTAAGGCACCACATCCTGGCTCTGGAAAGTGGCTGTGTTTGCCACAATTCAATCTTTCATGTAACATGTGGTGAGAACATTTAAAGGGACATGGCAGGGGAGTTCCCTGGTGGTCCAGTGGTTGGGACGTGGGGCTCCATCCCTGGTAGGGAACTAATATCCCACAAGCTGTGTGGCATGGCCTAAAACAAAACAAAACAAAACAAAAACCCATGGCATTGGAACCTTATCAAACTTAGGGGACGATTTATTGTATGCTGGCAGGTTTTGGTCTGAGACATTATTTTTTAACAATCAGATAACAAGGTTGGAGAGCTGTGGAGCTTGCTGGGAGCTTCCTGGTCTTCCTCTACCTCAAACTCTGTTGGTGTCCACTATTGTTTACCAAAAAGAACCTAAAATTGTGCTCGATTAAAATAACTGCAGTCCACCCCAACACCATTTGCTGCCATCCTTAGGACAGACAGTGGACAAAGCAAAATCACCACCAGCTCATGGATCTGGGGTTCACTTCATCTCTGTTATAACCCTGACCTGGAATTAAAGTTGGGGGCTTAACGGTTTAAAGGTGGTGTTCATATTGACATTTCTAAACAAAAGAAAAATCAGGGGGAAACTTAAAACCAAAGTGACTGGTTGATATGGAGGGATCATTCAATCTTTTTTAGATTCTGAATCTGTGATAGACACTAAACATTTTCTATGACAAAAACAATTCTACTTAATTAAAAATATAATTTTAGATACATTCTAAAGACTTTAGACAAAGACAGTTGGGTGGCCAAAGACATTTGGGTCTTCCTAAAGCCAAATCAATGGCTAAATAAGGCTTCAGGGGTTGAGGGGTTACAGCCAAATCAATGGCTAAGTAAGGCTTCATGGGTTGAGGGGTTACCTCCCCGCTTCTCTGAGTCTTAGGAACATTCCACTGAGCTGTGCCTCCTATATGAAAATGACCTCTCTGGTCCATCTTTATGCTCATCTAGTTTTCCTGTGTCTAATGCTGTCTTTCAGTAACGGTCACGGCTTGATAAAGGATCAGCTTCCAGTCAGTCAGGGTTAAGCCTCTGATGGAAGTTAATAATCAATTTATGGAAGGAGTTAGGGGAAGTCTGAAGCCATGGGATAGAATAATTGTCAACTGGAATACCTGCTAATGTTTACTGGTGTTTAGGAAGGCACTGCACTCCTCTGAGAGTCTTACATGTAGCAACATATTTAATCCTTATATACCCTCTAACATAGTTATTGTATACCCCCACTTGACAGAAGAGGAAATAGAGGCACAGAGAGCCTGGATAACTTTTCTAAAGTTGCACAGCTATAACCAATGCAATAAGAAATTAGGCAGTCTGGCTCTACAGCCCTCACTCTTTTTTTTTTTTTTTTTTTTTTTACATTTTATTGGAGTATAATTGCTTAATGAATTTACTGGAGGATAAGACATCATTTCTACCCCTTTATCTAGAAAGCCAGATCCTAGTGTCAGAGTTCCCCATGCCCTGTTTTCCTTCATGTTACTATTTTGAGGTTCACTTGTGGAAGAAGTATGATGTCCTTGTCCTAAATAAGTCTTCCATGTACCTTGGGCCACCTCCTGGATGTTTGGTTCTCATTGCTTTTTTTTTTTTTTTTTTTTTACATCTTTATTGGAGTATAATTGCTTAATACAGCCCTCACTCTTAACTGATATATTTAATACTATAGTGTCTCCCTCCAACCAACAGGGAACACTAAGGAGTTAAACAGTAACTTTGGTTACTGTTTGAACCAGTATTAGAATTAGAATTAGAATTCAGTAATGCTGAATTCTAACCAACTCATTAGCTCACCATTTGTCACATTTACCTATAGGAAACTAGAGAGAGAAATATAATTTCCATTCCAGTTCTATTAACAGATACCCACATCTTTTCTCATCTTCATCATTAAACCTGTATTTACCTTATGGAAATTTTGCTAGCTGCTCACAGATACAAAACAAAATAAAACAACCCCCAAAGAAAGGCAGGGGAGAAAATAGTATCGTTGCTTTTCCTGGCTGTGTTAGAAATCATCTTCTCCAGCTCACTTCTGTGAGACTGAGGAGGTAGAATCTATCGTCTACCCTCTTGAATCCTATAGACAATAATGATAAAACACTGAAATGTAGAGGTCTGATTTGGAAGAAAATAGATTCCCTTGAGTTCTCAGATGTTAGATGCCATCCTAGGAAAATGTGACTCGGCTTATATTTCTAACACAGAAAGACAGGCCTCACTACATCAGGCTAAAGCCATGTAGTTTATAGACCACACCCTTAAAATCTTACTATAAAACAAAAAGTAAAGCCATCAACTGGTATCTTGATATGTCAGGACAAAAAACACAATACCTACAGTAGAACAAAGTGATTTTCAGGTAAGTGAATTATTTTCATTTTTTGTTTCAATTTTGGGAAATTTATCAATTCATGTTTAGCTTTTCCATAGTCTTATGAAAGTGCTGACTGATTTTAAATTCCAATGATGGAGTTTAAGATAATGTGACTGATTAAAGAAAGCTACAAAGGGTTTGACACTCCTCCCACTAAGAAGTGGGATCTAGGTCTTTACCCTTTGAATCTGGGCAAATGCTGTGACTGGACAAACAGAATGCAGTGGACAAACAGAATACTGAGCCAATTTCTAAGCTCAAGTTTAAGAGATCAGAAGCTTCTACTTCTTCTTCCTTAGAATATTAGGACCTGGAGCCTGTTATAGACGGAATGCTTGTGAGCTCCCAAAATTCACATATTGAATCCCTAACTCCCAATGTAATGAAATTTTGAGGTGGGACCTTTGGAGATAATTAAGTCTAGACTAATCAAGGTAACTGATTAAATTAATTAGTTTAAAGACGGGATCTTCACTATGGGACTAGTGTCCTTATAAGAAGGACATGAGAAAGAGCTCTTTCTCTCCCTCCATATGCATGCACCAAGGAAAGACCATGTGAGCACACAGTCAGAAGGTGGCTGTTTACAGGCCAGGAAGAGGGCCCTCACCAAGATCCAAATATGCCAGCACCTTGACCCTGGATGTCTCCAGCTTCAGAACCATAAGAAGTAAATGTCTATTTTTTAAGCACGCAGTCTATGCTATTTTGTTATAGAAGCCCGTGCTAAGACAGAGCCCTAAAACCACCATCTGACTGCAACCACATGAGAGGCTTCAAGTGAGGAACACTAAATAAGCCCAGCGAACTCACAGAATCATGACAGATACTAATACATTTTAGTTTTAAGCACTGAGTTTTGGAGTTATTATGCAGAAATAGATAACACAAACAGATGGTAAATTCAAAATAGACTGAAAAGATGAAAATGTGGTGTCAGTTAATAACTATAGAGCATTTTAAAAAGGCAAGTTTTCTAAGCCCTGTTTTTCTCACCTGAGAAACTATAATTTTCCTGTCTCAACTGAAGCTAATCTCAAAAGGTGTCTTGAGGATCAACCTAAAAATTGGGTGATAAACTACAAAGCATTTACAGAAGACAAAAGTTATTATTACTCATATTTTTATTGACTGTTGCCTACTGTAAATTACAGTTGTCTGCAAAGAAGAAGTTGGGCTGAGGTTTTGGAAATACGAATGGAAATATTTGGAAAATAACTAGTGATTTCCTGGATATATAGCTACCAAATTATATTAGTCATCTCTGCTCTAAGAAAAAATGTGCTCCTGGAAACTATGTCAAATATTGATAAATTTACAAATACAAAGCAAAGATGTCTGAAATTACCTTATTTTACTTCTAGAAGATGCTAATACTGACATCAATAAATAAAGATGCAGACTGAGTGTGTGCTGTTGTCTTTGGTAGTTTCAGAAAGTTCTGTTGTCAACTACTGAAAATGTGAAATGCACAAGTAAAAACAGAGAAAAGTCAAATACAGGTTTTTTTGGTAATAAAGAAGCAATACAGTGAATGACAGAATAGCAATAAGTGGGCCTGCTCATGCAATAATAATAGATGACTTCAGAGGAGTACTTGCAGTTGACAAAGCATTTCTTTTTATTTGATTTGATTTCTGTGTCAGTGAGGGTTATTTAATCACAAGCAACTCTTGATAATGCAAGACCAAAATTAATTTATTCTAAGAATATAAGCCAGGTCACAGAAACGAAGAAAGTTGGGGAAAAGGGAGGCTGTGAAATGACAGGAAACGGCATGGTCTGGAGATCTGGAAGTATCAGTAGGAACATAAGTGGCTAGTGTCATTAGATTACCAGCTTCTTGCTCTGAGTCATCTGATCAAGAGGAAGATTCCCAGGCAAGAGGATTTGATTTCTGCTTGGGGTCACAATTTGCCCTTGGCCTGTGGAGCACAGGGCATCTGACTGATAGTTGCACCAAGAGTTCTTACAAGCATGGGCGGATGGTTCTTCTCTTAGTTTAGATTCTCCAGAAGCACACCTTGAGATGAGGACTTGTGAGCAAATGATGCTTTATGTGCTCCTGGGGGAAACCTATAAGGATGTGAGAAGGGATAAGAGCAAGGAGGAGGAATTTATCCAAGAGTGAGATTCCAGGGTGGCTTCAGCCAGATCCTGTAGGGGAACTCCAGGGTGTAGGTGGGGTCTCAGAGTGATCCCAATAGGCTTTTCCAGTCCTGTACCTATTGTTATTGATTGTAGGCTTTCTCTGAAGAGGGGGCTTATAAACACCCAGGCACTTCCCTCTGTTTGGGTGTGCAAAGCAGAATGCACTGGTAGACCAATTAGATCAAACGCAGTCATCCAGAAAGCTGCACAAGGGGGCGCGTGATGAAGCACAAAAAAAGAGTAAAATGTGGTCTGAGAAGTTGTGGGAACTACGTTTCTTCAAAGGATAATTAAAGCACAAGGCATAGATGTTGGGCAAATAAAATCAATAAAATGTCCATTGTGATATTTAAACCACTTTGTGAGATTATAATCTTTATTACTCCCATTTTTAAGCCCAGGGAGGTTAAGTATCATGACACTGGTCTTATGGTGGGGCCTGTATTTGCTGGTCCAGGGACGTTTTTCATCATATCCTAAAACAACTGGCTTGGCTGAATGTATATTTAATTTGTGCTTTGTTTGCAGAAATGTCCAGTTGTTTTGGCAGTCAAGACTTGCTGTAGTGTAGACACTGCTGGGTTCTTATACATGTTTCAGTTATCAGATTCTCCTAAAGAACTTCACAACTTTCCACCCTCCACACAGCCTTTTTGGATGAAATAATGAAAATGGAGTCCCAGGTAGGATTCAAGAAGTTTTCTAAGATGGGGCATAGATCTTACCAGGAGAGGCAGATAATTATGGACACATGAGAAGAAAAAGATGTGCCATTCTTTTGCCGTCCTTGAAACAAGTGGTAGTAATTTTTTTTCTTTTTTTAAAACTAAGATATAGTTACATATAACATTATACAAGTTTAAGTTGTACAGTGTAGTGATTTGATATATGCATATATTGTGAAATGATCACCACAATAAGTCAAGTTAGCATTCATTACAAAAAAAGTTAATTTTTTTTCTTGTGGTGAGAACTTTTAAGATCTACTCCCAGCAATTTTCAAATAAATAATATAATATTATTAACTATAGTCCCCATGTAGTCCACTATATCCTCAGGACTCACTTATTTTATTACTGAAAGTTTATACCTTTTGACCACTTCAGGGAAAATTTTAGTCCCTTAGAAAATTGATGGTGGGAGGAAAGAAATGTTTTGGGAGATGATCTTCAGTGTTGTACAGACCACAATTTCAAATGATAGTTTTAGTGTGGAAAACAAATACATGCAAATGAGTATGCAAAATGTTAACAGCACATTCTTAGCAAGGTTAAATAACGTTTTTAAGGATGGAGAAGAGCAAAAGGGTGAATTAACCTTGAGCATTCCATGTCCTAACTAATTGTCATTCAAGGAAACATTCTGGGAAAGTGGGCTCACCCAGGCAAGTCTTAGGGAAGTAAAGGAAACGGGATTTCCCAAGCAAAAAGAAAGATCATGTTTTCTTCTTCCCATAAATCCCACACACTTGCAGGCAGAGCTGTCTACATAATTTGCCCTGCCCAGTACAAGATAAAAATGTGGGGCCCTTTGTTCAAAGAGCAGGACCAAATGTGCTGGTAAAGGTACGGAAATATAATCTTTCTTCAAAGGTTTCTATCTCAACCAGTTTTTATTTTCCACTTAAGTTCACACAGCCTAGGGCTAGAAGTACTAGCTCGGTGAGTGCAGACCGTCACAGGCACCTGAGGCTCTGTCCCCTGGCTCAGCAGCTTCCTCTCCTGCCAGTCAGTTGCCAGAAAAATGTATTGTACTCCATCTGGGGCACCACAACAGAGGGTGGTGTACCCTCAAGGGATTGCATCCTCAGCCCCAGGAAAAGTTAATATGTGGGTCAAGGGTGGATGAAAAGCTCCCTTCTGCCAAATAGTCTGCCTAAGGCACCATGGGACGGCCAGTCCCATGTGAGACAGTCACTGTCATGCCCCTCCTAGGGATGCTGTTGGCCATGAATGCTCAAGCCTGATCCTCTCTGTATCTGCACTGGAAATCTCCCACCAGAGACAGAGATCAGCAGTGGTTGCTGGGCATGGTTTTGGAGGGGTGGCCAGGCAGGGCATGGGGGGCAGAGAAACTGGCAACTGGCAACCTGTCCTTGTAAGGTAATGAGGTAACTAGAAGAAGAATGGCTCATGAGCAACTGTTCCAAGTTCCCACGATGTGATTCCTTGTCCAGTCACATTTACTTACAAACCTCAAATTTAAAAATAAAACTGTTAAGAATTTCAATATAGCAGAGCAATAACTTCCAAGCGTGGGACCTCTCTGAGCAGGGTTCTCTTTGGGACTGCACTGGTTCCGTGCTCATGAAGCCAGCCCTGTGTGCAGGAAGGAGAGAGACTCATGACTCAGCCTCTGCAGGCAGCTGAAGAAGTCTCTCTGTTACTTGCTGAGTGACAGGACTGAAGTTATGAGTCACACATGGATAAAATTTGTCCACATGATAGAAACATAAATAAATCTAAACCTTGAGGGACAGGAAATAAAACCTCCCTTTATTTCCTCGGTGCAGTTATATGACTTGAATTTGTTCTCCATCAATTGCTCTATAGGTCATCCTTGTCTCTACCTCTGGGGCTCCAAGAGTTTATAGAGGGGATCCCCTAGGATCCCTGGCCATTACTCTCCAAGTGGTTTCTTCCATCATGCTGGTGAATCCAAAGTCTAACAGTTCTTCTCTCAGTCTTGTCTCTTTCTTTTCTTGTAAAAATCTCTTGCAGCTTCTTACATATGAATAACACCATTTCATGATCTCCCCTTATTTTTATATTTCTTTTGTTATTTCACTGAGAATTACAGAAAGAAAATTGTCAAATAGGGAAATAGGTTGCTTTTTATAATTGGAAGTTTACTTTTTTTTTTTTTTTTCTGATTGAACCCTGACAAACAGCTAAAAGGACCAGGTCTCTATCCACCTGTACTTAGCCATTTTTTCCCCCAATTAGTTCAGCTTTTGTTAACGAAACTCTTTATAAAACATCTGGAAGGGAGGGGGAAATGATAGACAAAGGTGACAACTGAATTGAAATCTCTCAGTTTGATCTTGACCCTATACGTGTAATCCATTTCCATAACAAGCTGGACTAGACCCCATAATAAGCCTATGATCCCTTGTGTGTCTTTTGCAGTGCTGGCCTAAGAGTCATGATAAATTAGAGCTGACTGAGCTTCTTGACTAATGTTGATATACATTTCCCTTGATTATCATCCTCTTTGATAATTTTAAAGGAAATTTAGAGAAGGCATTAGTATACTCTTCTGGAAGTCCAGTCAAGCAATTTACCCATCCATCCATTTATTCTTACCAAGGCTTGATTTGTGACGCAAGATGTGATGTATCTTGGAGAATGTTCTGTGTGTACAGTACTTGAGGAGAAAGTGTATTCTGCTGCTTTCCAATGTAATGTCCTATAAATATCAATTAAGTCTAGCTAGTCTAATGTGTCATTTAAGGCTTGTGTTTCCTTATTAATTTTCTATCTGGAAGATCTGTCCATTGGTGTAAGTGGAGTGTTAAAGTTCCCCACTATTATTGTGTTATCATTGCTTTCCTCTTTTATGGCTGTTAGTATTTGCCTTATGTATTGAAGTGCTCCTGTGTCGGGTGCATATATATTTACAATTGTTATATCTTTTTCTTGGATTGACCCCTTGATCATTATGTAGTGGCCTTCCTTGTTTTCTGTAACAGACTTGATTTTAAAGTCTATTTTTTCTGATATGAGTATTGCTACTCCAGCTTTCTTTTGATTCCCATTTGCATGGAATATCTTTTTCCATCCCCTCACTTTCAGTCTGTATGTGTCCTTAGATCTGAAATAGGTCTCTTGTTGACAGCATATATACGGGTCTTGTTTTTGTATCCATTCAGCCAGTCTGTGTCTTTTGGTTAGAACATTTAATTCATTGACCATTTAAGGTAATTATTGATATGTATGTTCCTATTGCCATTTTCTTAATTGTTTCAGGTTTGTTTTTTAGGTCCTTTTTCTTCCCTTCCTTTTTTGTTCTCTTCTCTTGTGTTTCCTGCCTAGAGAAGTTCCTTTAATATTTGTCGTAAAGCTGGTTTGGTTGTGCTGAATTCTCTTAGCTTTTGCTTGTCTGTAAAGCTTTTGATTTCTCCATGAAATCTGAATGAGAGCCTTACTGTGTAGAGTATTCTTGGTTGTAGGTTTTACCCTTTCATCACTTTAAATATAGCTTGCCACTCCCTTCTGGCTTGCAGAGTTTCTGTAGAAAAATCAGCTGATAACCTTATGGGGATTCCCTTGTATGTTATTTTTCTGCTTTTCCCTTGCTGCTTTTAATATTTTTTCTTTGTATTTAATTGTTGTTCGTTTGATTAATATGTGTGTCAGTATGTTCCTCCTTGGATTTATCCTGTATGGGACTCTCTGTGCTTCCTGGACTTAGGTGACTATTTCCTTTCCCACGTTAGGGAAGTTTTCAACTATAATCTCTTCAAATATTTTCTCAGGTCCTTTCTCTTTTTCTTCTTTATCTGGAATGCCTATAACTTGAATGTTGCTGCATATAATGTTGTCCCAGAGGTCTCTGAGACTGCCCTCATTTCTTTTTATTATTTTTTCTTTATTCTGCTCCACAGCAGAGATTTCCACCATTCTGTCTTCCAGGCCACTTATCCGTTCTTCTGCCTCAGTTATTCTGCTATTGATGCCTTCTAGTGTATTTTTCATTTCAGTTATTATATTGTTCATCTCTGTCTGTTTGTGCTTTAGCTCTTCTAGGTTTTTGCTAAACATTTCTTGTGAAGAAGATCTACACATGCAGCCTGTGGAACAAAAATCACATTCACAGAAAGATAGACAAGATGAAAAGGCAGAGGGCTATGTACCAGATGAAGGAAAAAGATAAAACCCCAGAAAAACAACTAAATGAAGTGCAGATAGGCAACCTTCCAGAAAAACAGTTCAGAATAATGATAGTGAAGTTGATCCAGGACCTCGGAAGAAGAATGGAGGTAAAGATCGAGAAGATGTAAGAAATGTTTAAGAAAAACCTAGAAGAGGAGGAGCTTCAAGATGGTGGAAGAGTAAGACATGGAGTTCACCTTCCTCCCCACAAATACTTCAGAAATACATCTACATGTGGAACAACTCCTACAGAAAACCTACTGAATGCTGCCAGAAGAACTCAGACCTCCCAAAAGGCAAGAAACTCCCCCACATACCTGGGTAGGGCAAAAGAAAAAATAATAAAACAGAGAAAAAAGAATAGGGATGGGACCCATACCAGTGGGAGGGAGCTGTGAAGGAGGAAAGGTTTCCAGACACTAGAAGCCCCTTCGCAGGCAGAAACTGTGGGTGACGGAGGGGGGAAGCTTCAGAGCCACAAAGGAGAGCACAGCAACAGGGGTGCAGAGGGCAAAGCGGAGAGATTCCCGCACAGAGGATCGGTGCTGACCAGCACTCACCAGCCCGAGAGGCTTGTCTGCTCACCCACTGGGGCAGGTGGGGGCTGGGAGCAGAGGGGCTTCGGTTACATCCCAGGGAGAGGACTGGGGTTGGCTGCGTGAACACAGCCTGACGGGGGCCAGTGTGCCACAGCTAGCTGGGAGGGAGTCCGGGAAATGGCCTGGAGCTGCCGAAGAGACAGGAGACTTTTTCTTGCCTCTTTGTTTCCTGGTGCGTGAGGAGAGGGGATTAAGAGCGCCACTTAAAGGAGCTCCAGAGACGGGCGCAAGTCACGGCTATCAGCGTGGACCCCAGAGACAGGCATGAGATGCTAAGGCTGCTGCAGCAGCCACCAAAAAACCTGTGTGCAAGCACAGGTCACTATCCACACCTCCCCTCCCAGGAGCCTGTGCAGTCCTCCACTGCCAAGGTCCTGTGATCCAGGGACAACTTCCCTGGGGGGAACACACAGCATGCCTCAGGCTGGTGCAATGTCACGCCGGCCTCTGCTGCTGCAGGCTCGGCCCGCATCCGTAAACCTCCCTCCCCCCAGCCTGAGTGAGTTAGAGCACCCGAATCAGCTGCTCCTTTAACCCCATCCTGTTTGAGCGAAAAAAAGACGGCCTCAGGTGACCTACATGCAGAGGCAGGGCCAAATCCAAAGTTGAAATCGGGAACTGTGCAAACAAAGAAGAGAAAGGGTAATTTCTCCCAGCAGCCTCAGGAGCAGTGGATTAAACCTCCACAATCAACCTGATGTACCCTGCATCTGTGGAATACCTGAATAGACAACAAATCATCACACATTGAGGAGGTGGACTTTGGGAGCAACAATATATATATATATATATATATACATATTTCCCTTTTTCTCTTTTTGTGAGTGTGTATGTGTATGCCTCTGTGTGTGATTTTGTCTGTATACCTTTGCTTTTACCATTTGTCCTAGGTTTCTCTCTGTTTTTTTTTTTTATTACTTAAAAACATTTTTTTCTTAATAATTATTTTTTATTTGTTATATTGATAACTTTATTTCATTTTATTTTATTTTACCTTCTTCTTCCTTTCTTTCTCCCTTTTATTCTGAGCCGTATGGAAGACAGGCTCTTGGTGCTCCAGCCATGTGTCAGGGTTGTTCCACTGAAATGGGAGAGCAAGATCAGAACACTGGTCCACAAGAGACCTCCCAGGTCCACGTAATATCAAACGGCTGAAATGTCCCAGAGATCTCCATCTCAATGCCAAGACCCAGCTCCACTCAACCACCAACAAGCTACAGTGCAGGACACCCTTTGCCAAACAACTTGCAAGACAGGAACAGAACCCCATCCATTAGCAGAGAGGGTGCCTAAAATCATAATAAGTCCACAGACACCCCAAAACACACCACTAGAGGTGGAACTGACCACCAGAAAGACAAGATCCAGCCTCATCCACCAGAACACAGGCACTAGTCCTTTCCACAAGGAAACTTACGCAACCCACTGAACCAACCTTAGCCACTGGGGAGAGACACCAAAAACAATGGAAACTACAAACATGCAGCCTGAATAAAGGAGACCCAAAACACAGTAAATTAAGCAAAATTAGAAGACAGAGAAACACACAGCAGATGAAGGAGCAAGGCAAAAACCCACCAGACCTAATAAATGAAAGGGAAATAGGCAGTTTACCTGAAAAAGAATTCAGAATAATGATAGTAAAGAGGATACAAAATCATGGAAATAGAATGCAGAAAATGCAAGAAACATTTAACAAGGACCTAGAAGAACTAAACAGCAAAAAAACAAGGATGAACAACACAATAAATGAAATTAAAAATTCTCTAGAAGGGATCAATAGCAGAATAACAGAGGCAGAAAAATGCATAAGTGACCTGGAAGATAAAATAGTGGAAATAATGGAGCTGGAAGAATCAGGCTCCCTGACTTCAGACTATACTACAAAGCTACAGTAATCAAGACAGTATGGTACTGTCACAAAAACAGAAATATAGATCAATGGAACAGGATAGAAAGCCCAGAAATAAACCCATGAACATATAGTCACCTTAACTTTGATAAAGGAGGCAAGAATATACAGTGGAGAAAAGAATGTCTCTTCAAAAAGTGGTGCTGGGAAAACTAGACAGGTACATGTAAAAGTATGAAATTAGAACACTCCCTAACACCATACACAAAAATAAATTCATAATGAATTAAAGATCTAGATTTAAGGCCAGACACAATCAAACTCTTAGAGGAAAACATAGGCAGAACACTCTATGACATAAATTACAGCAAGATCCTTTTTGACCCACCTCCTAGAGAAACGAAAATTAAAACAAAAATAAACAAATGGAACCTAATGAAACTTAAAAGCTCTTGCACAACAAAGGAAACCACAAACAAGATGAAAAGACAACCCTCAGAATGGGAAAAAACTATTTGCAAATGAAGCAACTGACAAAGGATTAATCTCCAAAACATACAAGTAACTCATGCAACTCAATATCAAAAAAACAAACAACCCAATCCAAAAATGGGCAGAAGACCTAAATAGACATTTCTCCAAAGAATATATATAGATTACCAACAAACACATGAAAGAATGCTCAAAATAATTAATCATTAGAGAAGTGCAAATGAAAACTATAATGAGATATCATATCACACTGGTCAGAATGGCCATCATGAAAAATCTACAAACCATAAATGCTGGAGAAGCTGTGGAGAAAAGGAAACCATCTTGCACTTTTGGTGGGAATGTAAATTGATACAGCCACTATGGAGAACTGTATTGAGGTTCCTTAAAAAATTAAAAATAGGAGTACCATTCGACCCAGCAATCCCACCACTGAGCATATACCCTGAGAAACCCATAATTCAAAAAGAGACATGTACCACAATGTTCATTGCAGCTCTATTTACAATAACCAGGACATGGAAGCAAGCTAAGTGTCCATCAACGGATGAATGGATAAAGAAGATGTGGCACATATATACAATGGAATATTACTCAGCCATATAAAGGAATGAAGCTGAGTTATATGTAGTGAGGTAGAGGGACCTAGAGACTGTCATACAGAGTGAAGTAAGTCAGAAAGAGAAAAACAAGTACCGTCTGTGTACAGATATATATGGAAACTAAAAAAAAATAAAAATAAAAACAATTGGTTAGATGAACCTAGGGGTAAGATGGGAATAAAGATGCAGACATACTAGAGAATGGACTTGAGGATATGGGGAGGGGGAAGCATAAGCTGGGACAAAGTGAGAGAGTGGCATGGACATATATGCACTACCAAATATGAAATATATAGCTAGTGGGAAGTAGCCACATAGCACAGGGAGATCAGCTCAGTGTTTTGTGACTACATAGAGTGGTGGAAAAATGAGAGTGGAAAGGAGGGAGATGCAAGAGGAAAGAGATATGGGGACATATTTATATGTATAACTGATTCACTTTGTTATAAAGCAGAAACTAAAACACCATTGTAAAGCTATTATACTCCAATAAAGATGTTAAAAAACAAGAAAGACCTAGAAGAATTAAAGAACAAAAAGGAGAAATTAAAATAGAATAACTGAAATGAAAAAATACAGTAGAAGGAATCAATAGCAGAATAACTGGGGCAGAAGAACGGATAAGTGACCTGGAAGACAGAATGGTGGTATTCAATGCTGTGGAACAGAATAAAGAAAAGAAGAATGAAAAGAAATGAAGGCAGCTTAAGAGACCCCTGGGACAACATTAAATGCAACAACATTCGCATTATAGGGGTCCCAGAAAGAGAAGAGATAGAGAGGACACAAGAAAATATTTGAAGAGATTATAGTAGAAAATTTCCCTAACATGGGAAAGAAAATAGCTAGCCACGTCCAGGAAGTACAGAGAATCCCATACAGGATAATCCCAAGGAGAAACATGCAAAGACATAGTAATCAAATAGGCAAAAATTAAAGACAAACGAAAATTATTGAAAGCAGCAAGGGAAAACCTACAAATAACATACAAGGGAACTCCCATAAGGTTAACAGCTGATTTCTCAGCAGAAACTCTATTAGCCTGAAGGAATTGGCATGACATATTTAAAGTTCTGAAAGAGAAGAATCTACAACCAAGATTATTCTCCCTAACAATGATCTCATTCAGAGTCAATGGAGAAATCAAAAGCTTTACAGACAAGCAAAAGCTAAGATAATTCAGCACCACCCAATCAGGTCTACAACAAATGCTAAAGGAACCTCTCTAAGTGGGAAACACAAGAGAAGAAAAGGACCTACAAAAACAAATCCAATACAATTAAGAAAATGGTAATAGGAACATACATGTCGATAATTACCTTAAACGTGAATGGATTAAATGCTCCAAATAAAAGACACAGGCTCACTGAATGGATACAAAAACAAGACCCATATATATGCTGTCTACAAGAGACCCACTTCAGACCTAGGGACACATACAGACTGAAAGTGAGGGGATGGAAAAAGATATACCATGCAAATGGAAATCAAAAGAAAACTGGAGTAGCAATACTCATATCAGACAAAATAGACTTTAAAATAAAGAATGTTATAAGAGAAAAGGAAGGACACTAAATAATGATCAAGGGATCAATCCAAGAAGATACAACAATTATAAATATATATGCACCCAACATAGGAACACCTCAATACATAAGGCAACTGCTAACAGCTCAAAAAGAGGAAATCAACAGCAACACAATAATAGTAGGGGACCTTAACCCCTCACTTACACCAGTGGACAGATCATCCAAAAAAAATTAATAAGGAAACACAAGTTTTAAATGATGCAATAGACCACATAGCTATAATTGATATTTATAGGACATTACTTCCTAAACAGCAGATTACACTTTCTTCTCAAGTGTGCATGGAACATTCTCCAGGATAGATCATATCTTGGGTCACAAATCAAGCCTCAGTAAATTTAAGAAAATTGAAATCATACCAGCCATCTTTTCTGACCACAGCACTATGAGATAGAAATCAATTACAGGGGAAAAATAGTAAAAAACACAAACACTTGGATGCTAAACAATACGTTACTAAATAACCAAGAGATCACTGAAGAAATCAAAGAGGAAGTAAAAAAATACCTAGAGACAAATGTCAAAAAACACGAAGATCCAAAACCTATGGGATGCAGCAATAACAGTTCTAAGAGTGATGTATATAGCAATATAAGCCTACCTCAAGAAAAAACAAAAATCTCAAATAAACAATCTAATCTTACACCTAAAGGAAGTAGCGAATGAAGGACAAACAAAGCCCAAAATTAGTAGAAGGAAAGAAATCATAAAGATCAGAGCAGAAATAAATGAAATAGAAACAAGAAATACAATAGCCTTGATCAATAAAACTAAAAGCTGGGTCTTTGAGAAGATAAACAAAATTGATAAACCATTAACCAGACTCATCAAGAAAAAGAAGGAGAGGACTCAAATCATTAAATTTAGAAATGAAAAAGGAGAAGTTATAACAGAAACCACAGAAATACAAAGCATCCTAAGGGACTATGACAAGCAACTCTATGCCAATAAAATGGACAACCTGGAAGAAATGGATGAATTCTTAGAAAGGTATAACCGTCTAAGACTGAACCAGGAAGAAATAGAAAATATGAACAGACCAATAACAAGTAATGAAATTGAAACTGTGATTAAAAATCTTCCAACAAACAAAAGTCCAGGACTAGATGGCTTCACAGGTGAATTCTATCAAACATTTAGAGAAGAGCTAACACCCATCTTTCGCAAACTTTTCCAAAAATTTACAGAGGAAGGAACACTCCGAAAATCAGACTATGAGGCCATCATCACCCTGATACCAAAACCAAAGCTACTACACAATAGAAACTTACATACCAATATTACTGATGAATAGATGCAAAAATCCTCAACAGAATACTAGCAAACAGAATCCAACAACATATTAAAAGGATCAAACACCATGATCAAGTGGGATTTATTCCAGGGATGCAAGAATCTTCAATATATGCAAATCAATCAATGTGATACACCATATTAACAAATTGACGAAGAAAAACCATTTGATCATCTCAATAGATGCAGAAAACGCTTTTGACAAAATTCAACACGCATGTATGATTAAAAGTCTCCAGAAAATGGGCATAGAGGGAACCTACGTCAACATAACGAAGGCCATATATGACAAACCCACAGCAAACATCATTCTCAATGGTGAAAAACTGAAACTGTTTCCTCTAAGATCAGAAATAAGACAAGGATGTCCACTCTCACCACTATTATTCAACATAGTTTTGGAAGTCCTAGCCACAGCAATCAGAGAAAAAAAAAGAAATAAAAGGAATACAAATTGGAAAAGAAGAAGTAAAACTGTTACTGTTTGCAGATGACATGATACTACACATAGAGATCCTAAAGATGCTACCAGAAAACTAGTAGAGCTAATCAATGAATTCAGTGAAGTATTCATTAGTGTAAGAGAAGAAGATACATAGTTTCCAAACTAAGTGGAAAGTAGGACAAAGAAAACTTCAGAAAACCACTGAAAGATGAGAAAAGAGAAAGATTAGTAAACATTATCAATATACAACAATATATTAAACAACTAAAATAAACAAAAGGTTAAGAACGAGTGCAGACATTCATGTAAATTAGATACAAATGAAAAAAAAAAAACAAGAGTGACAACATTTTTATCAGACAAAATAGAACTTAGATAAATATTACATTGGACAAAAGGATTTACTTTTTATTATGGAAGGGTATAATTTACAATAAATATATACTATTCATTTTACTTTTATGTCCCCAAGAAAATGCCATTGAAATATATAAAGAAAAGACTATTAGAAAAAAAGGAAAGTTTAAAAAACCATAACATAAGCATATTTTAGAACAACACTTTCTAGCTCAAGCAGACTAAGAGGATGATATAAACATACAAATAAGTAAATATGTAAGCAAGAATGCAGAGGACCTACCTGTATAAAATAATTCACAAAATAAACAATTTGATGCAGAAGTCTTTGCAATGGCTTAGATTGTGCTCCTTTATCTGCTCCACATTTACTTCTTAGACCTATCTGTGTTTGCAATTTTGCACATTCTCACACTAGCATATTTGCACATTCTGTTCTCTCTTCCTAGAACACTCTCCCCAGTATAGTATATCTTGCATAGCTCATTTACTCACCTCCATTAGATCCTTATCCTGCCCAACCTCCTGCTTTGCCTTTTCTACACTGTGACCTAGGTCCACCTCTGAGGCTTCCTACACTTCTTCTCTGCTTCTTTCTTCTTTACCATTGTTCACCATCAAACATATTATGCATTTGTCTTATTAATTTTTGGTGTTGTCTTCCCCTACCCTCCAAATACAAATTCTCTGAAGGTAGGGATTTTTATCTCATTGGTTCATTGCTGGACCCAGAGAACAATGCCTGGCACATAGCATGAACTAAATAAATATTTGTTGATTAAGCAAAATTTTATTTTTACGTGCCCTCAGTTTGATGGATAAGCACATGCTAGGCAAGAAATAACACTATGATATAGTCCAAATACTATGAAGTATATAGCTGCCTTTTAAATAACAACATAATCACATAATAATAATAGTATCAGACAAAATAATAACTTCAAAATTTTCCATAAAATGTTCTCTTCCCTAAAAGAGACCATTCTTTCATCAAATTCATATGGAATGAAACTACATTAGGTTCTTCCAAAAACAGACCATAAGCAAAAAAAAATTATTTATGTGGTTTAGGAAGTGCCAGCAGTGGCGTGGAAAAAGATACAGGAAAGCAGAAGATCCAATAAAAGGATCTTTCTTAAAAGTTTGAGAGATTTCACAAGTTCGACTATGTGGGCCCAAATACATTACACTTATAATTTTAAGATAAAAAATAGCAACTTAAAAGAATCATGATGTTGGAAAGCATGCTGGTAAAATGGTGCACTCCCATGTATTTCTGGTGGAAATACAAATTGGTATTGCATATTTTAAAAGTAATTTGGCCATACTTACTAAAAACATATTTAGCATACCCATTGAGCTACAAAATATATTTCAAGAATTTTACCCTAAGAAACATATTCTGGATGTACACAGAGAATTCCACAAATCATTTTTTATAGGGAAAACTCTGTGTAGCTAACCAAACATGCATGATTCTTTACATATACTCAGAAAATACCTTAATAATTGTTTCTGTTTTAAATTTTTTTTTTCCTTTTCTATTAGCCTTGAATGTAACATTGGAAAGTCCAGTAGGATTTTCGACTCATCTGTTAATAAAAGTTTCTCTGTTCACTTTTTGTCACAAGAAATTTCAATACAGCAATGAGAATATTCTATCCTATGTTATAATACAAACTTTAATTTGCTTTGACTTTAAATTCTTCCCAACCCCACCTGGAACCTCTTGAAGCTGGAAGGCTGGTGAAAGAGGGCATGGCCCTTTCTGTCTTATTTCTGGCCACTACAACTTCTGATATTACAGAGTTTAAGAGAGTAGGGGGAAGAAAACAAAGAGGTGGGAAATTTCTAAATTGATTCATACTACTGTAAGTTTTCTTGACAGTCTGGCCCTGACAGATATTTAAATTTACATTTTCTCTTCAGTATCTTTATGATTTTCTAGAGGCCCCCAGTGAGAGACTTTATCTGTATGTTTTATAATATGTTGGTGTATTTTTACATGTATAGTCATTCCCATGTCAGCCCACCCAATCTAGAATCTTTTTTCTGGCATCTTAGTGCCCCTCCAGTTAGTCCTCTTGGATGAGATGTAAACTCTAGTGAGTTCTCTTGGGCATAGCTATATACTGTGTCATTCTTTGTCCTGACAAAGCCTGGTAATACTACCCTAACAATACAGCCATCTTTTCTGTGTTCATGCCTTTAGTCAACTCAACTCTAAATTTTAGAGTTTATAGGTAAGTGTCAATCCTAACTTACTCTGTCCTCCTTGCTTCAGGGAAACAACTCAGCTCACTGGAGCCCTTCTCTATTTACATGAAGTAAACAGAGAGACATTCCTATCTTTCCCCTTTGAGGTGGTTGCCCAGAGCACACCTTTCTCCTGGAAACTATTCTGGTTGTTGATTCTGTATGTGAGGAGCTCAGAAGTCACCACTCCATTCTAACAAGTAAAAAGGTGAACACACTGACAATTTAACAACTCTCCTTGGATCCATAAAAGAGGTAGGGACACTGGGCAAACTGCTGTCCCCAAGATTGAAAAGAAAGGCAGGTGAATACAGGGAGTCACAGTTTACCAGAGCAGAGACTTACAAGCTTAAACCACTGCAGAAACTATTGTCCAGGTAGGAAAACCTGAACTGTAATTGATGAATTGCTGGAGGCTCAGTGTGGACACGTCTGAGACATAAAAACTCCAGAGACACCAAATCATAGTGGGGACCCCCACACTTCTGTGAGTTTTACCTCCAGGAACTCTAATTATAAGACTATAGGATGCTTCTACTGTCCCCACACCTCACTGCCATATTATTAAAGGGCTATTTGTAGCAGTTCTTTCACTGGATACATCATGTCTGGCTATCAAGAAAAAATTACAAGGCATACTAAAAGGTAAAAAAAACACAGTTTGAATAGACAAAGCAAGCGTCAGAATCAGACATGGAGAGATTTTGGAATTATCAGACAGGGAATTAAAAAAAAAACTATTATTTATATGCTAAAGGCTGTAGTGGATAAAGTAGTAGTGTGTGAGAGCAGATGGACAATGTAAGCAATAGAAAATGAAATCTTAAGAAATAACTAAAAAGAAATACTAGAGATCAAAAGTGGTAACAGAAATAATGGGTTTGATGTCTTATTAGTAGACCAGACACAGCTGAGCAAAGAATCACTGAGCTTAAGATTTATCAATAGAAACTCTAAGAATGAGAAAAAAATAAGAGAGAGAGAGAGAGAGAGAGAGAGAGAGAGAGAGAGAGAGAGAGAACAAAGACTGTATAAAACAGAAAAAAATATCCAAGGGCTCTGGGGCAACTACAAGAGGTACAATATACATATAATGGGGATACCAAAAGGAGAAGAAAAAGAAAATAACAACAACAACAAAAATTGAAACAATGAGAATTCCTCAAATTAATGTGAGACCCCAAACCACAGATTCAGGAAACAGAGAAAATGAAGCAGGATAAATTCCAAAAATACTACATCTATCTAGGCATGTCATTGTCAAACTACAGAAAATAAAAGATAAAAAAGAGTAAAATACCTAAGAATAAACTTAATGAAGGGCATCAAAGATCTGTGTAATGAAAACTATGACATTAAGAAATTGAAGAAGATATGGATAAATGGAAAGGTATCTTGTGTTCCTGGATTGGAAGACTTATTATTACTAAAGTGTCCACTCTACTCAAAGCAATGTACAGATTCAGTTCAATTCCTATCTAAATTTCAATAATACTTTTCATAGAAATAGAAATAAAAATCTTAAAATATGTATGAAACCACAAAAGACCCCAAATAGCCAAATTAATCTTGAGAAAGAACAAAGTTGGAGACATCAAACTTCCTGATTTCAAACTATATTACAAAGCTATAATAATTAAAACAGTGTGGTATTGGCATAAAAACAGACACATAATTCAATGGAACAGAATAGAGAGACCAGAAATAAATCCATGCAGACATTGTCAATTAATTTATGACAAAGAAGCCAAGAACACTCAAGAATACTTAAAGGAGCCTAGAAAAGGCAAGACTCTTCAATAAATGATGTTGGAAAAAATGATGTTGGGAAAATTTTGCCACATGGAAAATAATTAATCTGGACCCATATCTTACACATACACAAAAACTACTCAAAATGGATTAAAATCTAAATTTAAGACCTGAAACCATAAAACCATTAAAAGAAAACACAGGGGGTAAGCTCTTTGACACTGGTCTTGGCAATGATTTTTTTTGGATTTGACACTGCAAACAAAGGCAACAAAAGATAAAATAAGCAAGAAAGACTATGTCAACAAAGTGAAAAAGCAACCTATGAAATGGGAGGAAATATGTGTAAATCATATATCTGATAAGGGGTTGATATCCATAATAAATAAAGAACTCATGTAACTCAATAGGGAAAAAAAAACAAATAATCTGATTAAAAAGTGGGCAGAGAAAAGAATAGACATTTTTCCCTTAGAAGACAAATAAATAGCCAACAGGCACATGAAAAGATGCTCAACATCCCTAATCATCAGAAAAACGCAAATCAAGCCCACAGTGAGATAACACCTCTTACCTCTTAGAATAGCTATTATCAAAAGGATGAGATAAGAAATGTTGATGAGGATGTGGAGAAAAGGGAACCCTTGTGTTCTCTTGATAGGAATGTAAATTGGTGCAGCCACTATGGAAAACAATAGGAAGGTTTCTCAAGATATTAAAAATAGAACTACCATATGATCCAGCAATTCATGTTCATTGCAATCCCCTGCTCATTACAGCATTATTTATAACAGCCAAGATAGAAACAACCTAAGTATCCATTGATGGGTAAAGAAAATGTGCTACGTATGTATACAATGGAATATTACTCGACATAAAAGAAGAAGAAAATCTTGCCATTTGCAACAATATGGTTGGACCTCAAGGGCATTACTCTACAAGAAGTAAGTCAGACAGAGAAAGACAAATACCATATGACCTCACTTATATGTGGAAACTTAAAAAAAAAAGTTCATAAATACAAATTGGTGGTTGCCAGAGGCAGGGGTAGGGGGTGGGCAAAATGGGTGAAGGGGATCAAAAAGTACAAATTTCAGTTATAAAATAAATGTCATGGGGATGTACTGTACAGCATGATGACTATCATTGATAATAATGTATTGCATATTTAAAAGTTGCTAAAAGAGTAGATCTTAAAAGTTCTTATCACAAGAAAAAATACTTTTGTAACTGTATGGTGACATGTCAACTAAACTTATGGTAATCAGTTGACAACATACACAAATATGGAATCATTATGTTGCACACCTGAAACTAATAAAATGTTATATGCTGATTATACCTCAATAAAAAATAATAGTAAGGAACTGTATCAAGTGCTCTCAAAGCTCTTTTATCTAAATTGTAAGTTTCTTGGGGCAGATGTGTTACCGAGTCTAAGCCCTTACTTCTTGCTGCACGACAGTCCAGTAACTGAGATAAAAGTTGTTGGGGCAAGGAATAACAACTTATTCCGAAAGGCAGTAAACCAAGAAGATGGTGGGCCTGTACCCCAAAGAACCATCTTGACTGAGTTAGAATTCAGGCTCCTTTTATACTAAAAGTTGAGGGAGTAAAGCCAAACATTTCCTGGTTCCCATCAGCCTCCGGAGGGGATGTTTATTTCTTCCTCTCTTCAGTTGTTCACAGGTGGGTGTGGTCAGGATGTTCCCTGTGAGCTAAACAGAGGTATTCTAGCTTAATGCTCTTTACCTGGGAGGCAGGATTCCCAGAGATGGGCCATTATGTATAATTTAATCTTATATGTGACATCCCTTTAGTGATTAACTTGTAATAGAATACAAAAGCTCTTCTCCATTACAGATGTTGTGCCTGTCTTGGTCATACATTGTATAACCCGGCCCCAGTAATATGTCTGGCACAACAATCAGTAAATATTATTGGTAGTATGTTTCTTCTTGTTCTGAAAAATCTTGGGATAAAAGAGGCCAACCTTAGCTAGGGAAATTGTGTTATATACTATACAGAAATAATTTTGAGTTATCAACTGTTTTTTTGTGCTTTGTGTTTTTGTTATGATTTTTGATTTATTGAAGTTTTCAATAGGGAGCTAACATAATGGAGTTTTTTACTCTACTCTTTTTATATCTGAGTGGGCACTCAAACAAGGAAACCTTCAGGAAGTTCCAGGAAGAGATCTGAGATCTTGCAGAAAGCAAGGCTGGCATTTTCAGAGAATTGCCATTATAATTCTCTTGGCCACCAAGTGAGACTATCCTTAGCAGAGTGGAAAGTTGCCTCCATTAAGTGATTTGAACAAGTAAGATTGCCAATCCTGTAATAGGGTTATTATGAGTATCACACAGGTAATAGAGGTAAAGTCCTTAAAATAGGGCCTAGTACATAATTGCCCTTGATAGTGTTAGGTATTATTATTGTAAGCTATTAGAGCTTAGGATGAATTTGTTTAACTCCAGTGCCCTGACAGAATGGGTTCAAGCCAGTTTGGATGGAGGAGGAAAGCTATGGCATGGAGTATGATCTGAGCTGATGAGGGCTCCCTGGAAGAGACTTCTGTAACTGGGGGGAGCAGAAAAACACACCTACTATTTGCCTGGGATGAAGATGGAGCCAAGGAGTGATAGACAGACACTGAAACACAGCCTGAATTACTTTGCAACTTTGCTCAGTGTCATCTCTGTTCACTTCCTGAGACAGGGGGAACTTCAAGGCCTGCCCGACCTGCCCTGGGGACATGGCCTCCTTCTTCTCTGTCTGTTAGCAGGAGAGGTGGAAAGGGGAGCACTTCAAAAGGCCGGGCTTGGTGCCCAGAGCGGGAGATCTGAGAGCTGCCTCCACCCACTGTTGTGATCCTCTAGTCAGGCTGCCAGAGATCAAAAGCATCTCCAGCTGTTCATCTCTCCACACACACATACCAAAAAGCTAATCGCATTAACCCCTTCATAAGGAATAAATTGTTATTTCCTCTCCACTTTGATTTCCCCCTCTTCACTCTGTGCTGTGGCCAGTAAATGGCTTTCTCTCTATCAGTCTTTCTAGGAATTCTCTGTTTTCCTTATCTGTTATGTCTCTTTTGCTGGGGTTTGGACCCCTGTGTGCCCAGCAGGAGTAAACCACCTCCTAGGACCAGCAGCTTCAGGATCTAGATATGCTCCTATAACCCATCTGGAGATCACCCCTCTCATGGCTCCATTACCATGTTGCTGTAATAAGAAAAAAAGTCTAATAGCCAAAATAACTGAAAGAGTAATTATACTAGAAGAATAACTTATGTTATTCTTCTACTATTATACTAGAAGAATAACTTAATGAAAATATTATTTTCATCACTCACAGATGCTTAACATCTTATTTTCAAAAGTACAGATTCCTACGCTACACCTTCAGAAATTCTGACTCTATAGGTATGTGGAGGGGGCCTGAGGGTCTGCATTTTCCAGTTATCCCGGGTGACACTGCTACAGGTGAGCTGAGGAAGCAGCATTGGAAAACCTTTGGGTTGAGAGCAAAGAACAAATGAGACACAGGAAGATGAAATGGTAGAATATAGGCAGGAAATGACATAGTAGAATTTTACTAGGAGGTAAGATTCTTCAGGCCTCTGGGCAATCTCTTCTTGGCTGGTCACTGAGAGCAATGCTGATGCCTAAGGCTAAGGTCTCTATAGCTGGTGAATGTGGTGGTGCTTCCTTCAGTTTGGTTAGGCTCAGCAGTCTTTCTTTGCCAACTTTGGGATCCACTTCTGCCTGGCACTGCAAATGCCACCTCTCAGCCATAACCTCCATTTAGCTCCTAACTTAGACTGTCAAAGTTTAGTAGCCCTTGCTGTGGGATCACTGAATACTTCTCAAGTGCTAAGGTTCTCAACTGGTCTCCCCCTGGGAGTACCCAGGAAGCTATGGGTCCTTTGTAACACATGAGGACTGAAGGAATCTCAGAAGCATTGTCTATTTGTCCTGAGCAGTCCAGCAGGAATTTCTAACACACTACATGGCTGGAGCCATAGTCAAGATACAGTCCCTCTGAGGTGGCTTAAAATGCTCCAGTTCTTCACAAAAGGAAGTGAGGGAAAAGCCCTAACACAATGGAGTTCAAAGTTATCTGGCTATGTTGGACATCCATTTCTGACGTGGGTAAAGGTATTCCAATTGCCTGGCAAGAATCATTGGTTACAGGAGTTGTCCCATTAGGGCCTTGGGCTGTTTAGCTGTATATCTATAGGGGCAATAACAAGGAGGAGCTCAATTGCTCTCTTTCTCTCTTTTTTCTGGGTGTTCTCAACTTGGAACTTATTTCCATAATATGAAAATAGTCTCTTTTCAATAGGAAAAAATGAGGCAAACATGGCAAATTAGGTCAAGATTAGGGGTAAGGGAAGGTGATAGACTGAAGAGACTGCTAGGACTGCTGAGGCATAGACTTCTCACATTGTTCATTCATGCTCCTCAATAACTATGTCTTGTCCCTTACTCTTCAAGGTAGTTTCTGGTTATTATAATATGATTGATGTCTATATATACATACATGATGTATTAAACATATATTATTATTATTATTATTAAGGAGACAAGCTAAATTCCTATTGCTGATCTTGTGGTTGGTCCCAAGGTCATAATTGACATTTATTTTATTGCTCTTCTACAGCCCATTCTAGAATTCCTTTACAGTCCTTATTCTCAAACAGTACTTCAGTGAGTTTCTATTGCTTCTCCTGGATAACCCAAACTTGTTGAGATAACCCCGAGAGCTCCAAGTCCTCTGTTAGTCTGTGATTATTGCAATTGCCCATTTACAGTTATCATTAAACAAGGAAACATCAAAAGGTATCCCAATAAATCCTACATGTTCCAGACATGCTCCTCCCTGCCCCATTCTTGCCTCATTTCAATTTATTCTCATTGAGGGGGGAGGGACATGATGATGCTTGGGCCATTTGATATTAATGAAATTGTGTGCCACTGGCCCAGCCTTTTAATTGAACTGTATTTATTACCTTGTATTGTATATATTTATTACCTTGTATTGTATTGTATACATAAATGTCAGCTTAGATCCTATACCCAACAGCTCTTGAAAGATTTGAATATTCCCTTTTTTCCAGTAAACTGTTACCTGGCTGAATGGTTGGGAGTCATTTTGGGAAAGTATTAGATGAATTGCTATTGTATTATTTCTGTGTCATTATAGGGTTGTTTCTTAAGGAGACTCAGAGCCCTTCAACTGATAGGATCTGAGTCTAAGAACTGGCTGATGTCTGGAAACTAGGTGAGGAATTGTGATTTGTCCAGTAAGACAGCCAACATTCACCTTCTACTCACCAGCTATTGATCTTGTTTTGATTAAATGGGTCAACCAAGACTCTTTCTTGTTGCCTGTCTATCTCATTGAGAGGAACACCAAGGCCTGGGCACTATTACCACATGTCCCTGTGGACTAGAGACTCCTGTCTGCTATTTTGACCTTGCTCTCTATGATGGCAATTATACACACTTTGCCTGGCTGGTATATAGCTGCCTGGCTTATCTCAATCTGGAATTCTATCATATGTATTTAAAGTAGGCAAACCAGTTTATAGCAGAATTTCCTGCCATCCACCTGGGCTTACAGAGAACTGCCACCAAAGAACTTCTCAATACTGCAGGCACCCTCCTTCACTAATGTATTCCTTAGTGCTTTAAAGAAGGGAATCTCCTCCAGACTTCCTGAGGAACACAGTCAACTTGTTCTCTGATCTTACATACTAAATGCAGTCCAGCTTTTTCATCTTTCTGAGCCTTTTGACCCCTTTCTCTATACTCTGTAAAGGAAGTTTTAGCATCTCCATCTCATTTACTGTAGGCCATCGTTTTTCCCCAAGCTCCAAGGAGCCATCCCCAAAACATGTTAGGATTGTCTCCAGTGGCCTTCCAGGATATAGGAGGATGCCCCCACATCATTAAAATCTTTTATTCAGCTTTATATCCTGGCCTCATCATCAGTCTAACATCTTCAACATTCATCTCCAGGTATCTTCTCTAAGTTCTGCTGCATTTCTTTAATGAGTGATAGAGTATTTCCCAAGGAGGCCAAGCTAAAATTTGACCCTAGTTATTGGCCTATAAATATAAGAAGGTTTATCTTTAGGAAGGCAAGCATTACTTTTTAAGGCATCTAATTCAATGAGGTATTTTCATGGTCTCCAAGCAAGGAAGGCTGCCATGCTCCATCAAGGGGGAATGGAATACTTCTGCTGACAAAGAATCTGGGGGTCCAAAGTTCTCAAGCACATTTATTCAGATATCCTCATCCCAGATCTCAGATCTGACCCCTTTCCATCAGGGCCTTTACTTTAACATAGAAGACTTTGCTGAGACTATGATTTCATCTTCTTTGTAAACCAGCTACTCTCAAAATCAGATATTAGAGTTGATTTTTAGTATAGTCTGTCCTTGGTTTACAGGAAATGAAGATCCCTTTAAATGTCATCATGAAACTCTATTGCTTTAATGCAGTGCCCTGAGTTGTCTGATCTGCACCTGTATTTTCTTCCTTTGGGGCACTAATGACACAACATCAATCAAGGAGCTTGTCTTCATACCTTCAAAATGTTGGAGATACTAGGTAAATCAAGGCATTCTATACCAACCAATTAATCACTGGTAAGATTCTTAGTAATTTGATGTGATACCATGCCAATGGTTATTATTACCCCACTACCAGGAATGTGATCATTGCTGCTAACTGTCCTAAGAAATGATTCATTTTCAATATTCTATTTTGAGAATCTCTTCCTGGAACCACATTTGGGACCAATTTTCTTAGTTTGGATACTTCCAGAAGTGAATTCTGAGGGAAACATTTGAGTCAGGTATTTTACTTAAGATTTCAGGAAATACTAGTGTCGACTAAAAAAGGTGCTCAACGTGAGAGTGGTGAGTTAAGTTTTATTTGGGGCAAAATGAGGACTATAGCCTGGGAGATAGCATTTCAGATAGTTCTGAGAAACTGCTCCAAAGAGGAAGGGGAGAAGGTCAGTATATATTTGATTTTAGTGGAAAGGGAGTACATGAAATCAAGCACATATTTTTTACAAATGGTCTTGTGAGGGTTACTACCAGTAATGAGGAGCAGATGTCACCATGAAGGATTTTAATGCTTTTCTAGATATGAGGAGATGCAAGAATTGGGCTCATAAAATCAGCTCCTGAAAACATCTAGCTATCTGAAGACCTGTTATGCCAGTTTTTCTTAGAGCACAGAGTGCCTCATTTCTGCTCTCCACCCTGAACTCCTTTCAGCGGGTGTTGAAAGTCAGCAGCTGCAGTGGCACCTGATTTAATCCTTGTAGAGGTAGATGACAAGTGCCAATGGCAAGTGCCAATTTGTAGTTGACACCAGTAGGAGAGTGAGGAAGTGAGGTGGGGAAGCAAAAGAAATCAAGAAGGATTTGTTATCAGACATATTGAAGCTTGAGCCCAATGAGGCCAAGGTAGGAATACATCTCAGAGTTATCTCCACTGAGGAAGGAGTTCGAGTGTTTAGTCTCCAAATCCAGGAAGTCCTTGCTAATGACTAAGGGGTGTTACTTTTTTTTTCATTTAGCCTTATTCTAAACAATAATACCCATAAAACCACAGGCTTATTGAGTTAATTATATTCCCATTAAAGGAAGTACATATTTTAAAGATACTTCATTTGTACCATTTAAATAATCATCTGTACCACCAATGGTATGAAAGACAGGGAGAATTTCATTTTTTTACTCTGCCCTTAGACCTTTAGACACAACTGGCCCTCACCCTCTCACATCACACCCCAGAAGTCCTTAAAGCCAACTCTGTACAATGCTCCCTATTCCAAGTTGTATCTATGTTTCCCTCCTCTATTCCAGATATGTTATTTTGGTCCTGAGTTATATTTTCTCTGCATTAAGTATTGCTCCATCCACTTATTTGTCTTAGCATTTGCCTGGAAACTCTTAAATCATAATCCTAATCATAACAATTATTATTATTTTGAGCCTTCCTGATATTAGGTGTGGCCTTCTTAAATAGTAACTATTGAATTTGGTTTTTATCCAGTCTGATAATCATAGTGTTCCAATTTTGCAAAATGTAGATTATATATTTATTGTAATAATTTGTTTATTTATGTCATCTTTTTCATGTATTCTGTTTTTTATATAGCCTCATGCTTTCATTGTTTAAATTTTTCCATATAGCTTATAGACTGCTTTATGACTGGAATGTCTACTACTGTATTCCCAGCACCTAGAACAGTGGTATGGACATGAGAGTTAACTCATAAATATTCGTTGAGTGAATGAATAATGACATTTTTTTCTATGGCTTATGTTATTTTAGGTTGAATTTATCGGCTGATTTTGGGGGGGCTTCACGTTCTACTAGAGCAGTGGTTCTCAAATCTCAGGATGTATCTGAATCAGCTGGAGGGATGGTTAAGTGACAGATTGCTGGGTCCCACTCTCAGGGTTTCTGATTCAGTCCATCTGCAGTAGGACCTGAGAAGGTGCATTTTTAGCTAGATCTCAGGTGATGATGATATTGATGGTGTGGGGCCCACACTTTGAGAACCACTGAATTGAAGGTTGTCTCTAAGTTTTGTAAAACTCCTAGGCCTAGACATTTTTCTGTATTTTTCATATTTGAGAACAATCTAATAACTTGATTTCTGCATATTTAAGGAGAGGACTTTTGTAGAATTTAAAGTTCTCTCATCTTTATACATTTTTATCTTTGAGGTTTTAGATCCACAATATTGATACCATTTAATTTAAAATTAAAATTTCAAACTGTTTATTGATCTCTTTCATATTCTCATTGATGTTTTCCAGAATTTCACTGAGAAGACAAAAAAATTGTATTTGAAAACCCTTTGTATGACTATACTTTTCCTCTGCATGCTCAGATTATCCTTTCCCATGGAGGAAGCTTTCTACAGACTTCACGTTAGTTTTTCTCTGATATTTCACCTTCAAACAAGGGTATCTCCCTCTCAGGCCCAGTGATGCTGAATGGAAGTGCTTTTTCTCTTTGAGCACCTGAGAGATTTTGAATCCCTTTGGCTAATCCTGAACTAGAGTGACAATTATTTGTATCCAGTCTAGTCATGCTCCTGAGCCTGAAAAGCATTAGCCAAAGGCGGGCATATAGTTTACCTGTGATCTCCTCCTCTTTTATGTAAGGATGTGCATGCATAGCTGACTAATTTTAAACAATTGTCTTTTACAAGAGGTAGTACATGAAAAATTAGTCAGCTAAACAGAGCTTCTTCTGTCTCTGCTTTTATCTTTTGTTAACTGCTATGGACTGAATTGTGTTCCCCCAAAAATGTATAGATTGAAGCCTGGGCCTTCAATGCAACTGTATTTGGAGATAGGGCCTTTAAGGAGGTAATTAACATTAAATGGGGTCATAAGGGTGGAGCTCAATTCCAATAGAACTCATGTCTTTATAAGAAGAAGGAGAGACACCAGAGCTCTCTCTCACCTTGAGTGCGCACAGAGAAAAGGCCATGTGAAGACAGAGAGAAGGCGCCATCAGCAAGCCAAGGAGGGAGACCTCACCAGAAACCAGTACTCTGCAAATAGACAAGGAGGCTGGGCTTCTACCTATGGCCATGAGGGTAATGCTGCCACCTCAGTGAGCCCAGAGGATAGTACATTGAGCCAAATGAGATTATTATCAAGCCTTATGATGGAAAGGAATTTGCATTGCTAGGTTTTAGCAACATCACCTCTTTCTTCTTTTTGGAATGGGAATATCTATTCTATGCCTGTCCTACCATTGTATTTGGGAAGCACATAATTGGTTTTGCTTCAAAGTTTCAGAGCTGGAGAAGAGCTTTGCCTAGTGATAAATCATAACTTGACTCTCACTCGTACCTGATTTAGATGACTTTGGATTTGGAATTGATGGTGGAATGAGTTAAGACTTTTGTAGCTATTGAGAAGGACTGAATGTAGTTTTCATGCAAGAAGGACATGAATTTTGCAGGGCCAGAGGGTAAAATTTTATGACTGAGTTGTATCTCCCAAAATTCATAAACTAATGGCTTAAACCCCTAATGTGACTCTATTTGTTGATAGGGCCTTAAATGAGGTAATTAAGGTTAAAAAATGTCAAAAGAGTGGGGTCCTAATTCAATAGGATTGGTGTCCTTATAAGAAAATGAGAGACACCAGAAATCTCTCTTCAAGTACATGCACAGAGAAAAGGCCATGTGAAGACACAATGAGAAGGCATCATCTTCAAGCCCAGGAAAGAGGATTCACCAGAGACCTGCCGGCACCATGGTCTTGGACTTCCAGCCTCCAAAAATGTAGGAAAATAAATATCTGTTTTTTAGTCCAGTTGGTCTGTGGCATCCTTCTATGGCAGATGATCAGACTAATACAATAACTTTGCATCTTAATAAGTGATACAAACTCCATGGTTACCACTCTAGCTATTATTAACTTGCCTCCTAATGTGTGATGTATATACCAGGGTCTCCCTTTTACCTCACATCTTACTGTGCAATGAATGCCATTCTGTCACCTTTTTCCTCATTGTTGTGTTGTTTAGAGCTTATTTCCCAGGTGGATGAAAAATAAGAAGTGTTGGTGAGATTAAGAGTATAGCTGATGAGTAGACAGACCTTAATGCCCTGAAGTGCAACTTCTGTACAGTGGTGGTGGGTGGCAGAGAACTTCCTGATTGGTAGCATCCCTTGAGCCTCTGACATCAGGGTATACAACAGGTTGGGTTCAGGTCCTTTCCTGCCTCTTGTGTGTCTATGCTGACAAGTCTAGATATTTAACTAACTACTCCCTTTCTTAATCTTACTGTCAACATGTGTTTCCCACATATTGACATTAGCAGTTCTACCACTACTGCTTTGCCATATCTTCATAGGCTTTACAGGGAAATGTGAGGCAGAGTAAATTAGACACGTGTAAAGTACCACCATCATCATTTGAATGCCCTCCCTCACTCTGAGATGGCTTAAGGTTCCATCTTGAGTAGGCACTAAAGGTCTAAGTTGTGATCACAGTATGGATTGAGGTTGGAGTTCAGCCTGTTAATTGGGTTTAGGGTCAGTTTCTGGCTAGTATTGCTTATCATTGTAATCCATGATGGAACTGAACCCATCATCTTTGACTCTAATCACTCAGGGCACAAGAACTTTCTTTAGATTAGACCCTGGAATGTGAGATCCTGGAGACAAACTTTCTGGGCTTGTACAGAGGCAGAGTACAATGTTCAGTGAAAAACAAAACCAAAAACAAAAAACAACAACAACCAAAAAACAATTACAAAAGTCCTTCAAAATCCTGTGACTGTGGGATCACCTTAGATTTAAAAAAAATCTCATCATAGTTCTAGCCCTTATTTCTATTTAGCAACTTTTCTCAGCTCAATTGGTCCAAGTGACTAGAAAAGAAAAAATAAAATGAGTAACCAAGGCAGAAAGAAAACCCAGGTTCCCTCAGACACTTCTGAAATAATTTTAGACTGATATCCAGCAGAGACAGAAGAATTTGCTTTGCTTGAAGACAGTGCCCACTCTTTTACCAAATGGCTCATGTGTTGTGGCCCTGCCCAGACAACTGACATATTTGCTTCATATTGTAGAGGGAGGAAGCAAGGAGGGGGCTTCTGAGTGGGAGAGAGACCATGGGAGAACATTTCCTTGAGCTGAGAGGAATGAAAGAAGGCGGGTGATGTTTCCTTGGCTGCCAGATTTAGCAACAGTTGCACTCAGAAGAATTTTCATGCAACACCCATGGACACCAGGCTAGCTTCAAGGGGGAGGAGAGGCTCTGGTGAATGGCTAATCTTGTTCTAGGGTTTATTTTTGGGGAACTTTAGGGTTAGAAATGCCTAAGTGGGAAAATCCACAAAGAATATTGACAAATAGAGAAATTGCTAGGCGTCATCTCCTCCTTTTTTCTTTACTTTCACACTTTGCAAAATATATCTAATCCTAATTTCTTGCTTCAAACCTGACCAAATAAAGGTTTTTAATCACAGCTCTATCTCTTGTCTACTTGTGTAAACTGGGGCACAGACCATTGCTTGTTGAAAGTGCCCAGTCTATTCACAGAGTATTTTGGTGCTTTCATGCATTCCCCATGTTTCTTCCCAGTCCCTCACCACAGCCCTGAATGCAACTGTCCTCACTATGTCACTCTGACAATCAGTAGTGTGGGAGATGCTGATGCTGCAGATATAAACCTACACAGCCTCCTCATGGCCCTGCCCCACACTCTGCATCCTCCATCTCATACCCTAGCCCTCAACTCATTCTTGTCCCATTACCCATCTCCTTCAGACTCCTGGGCATTTTGCAATAAAAGCATCTCCAGCTGTGTGTGCCTTGGAAATTACTAGCTGGTGGGATTGTTGTTTTTTAAAATAAACCTGCTACACCAGAGCTGACTCACTTCAGATCCTTTTCCTGGCTACCACAGAACTTGTTCTTTCTATTGATTCCTTCCGGATCTGGGATCTGACCCTAGTTGATTTGAGTACTGTGATTTTGAGCTTTCCTTCTATAGCTCAGCTCAATTCTTTTTATTTGGGTGTTGAGGAGGTAGGTGTATATTAGGAGGAGTTGGGGAAGTGAAGCTGGCTGATATTCACCCCTCCTCTCCACAGAAATCTAAACAATAGAGAGAACAAGCACAAAGAGCATATGGCCAAAGGGGATATCATTGCATTGGTTTAATATATTGGCCAGGCAAGTACCAATAACTGACAAAATACAGGGCTCCTTGGTGCAACTGACTTTCTAGAAGTAGGGATCTGATCATTCTTCCCCATCTCTCAAAGTTAAGACATCTATTTAGATAGCTGGCTGTCTGGAGAGCCCTGAGTTGCCTGGAAAGCTCTTAGGGCTGTAAGCCTGCCTTTTTACACCTCTACATGGCAAAAGATCAAACAGAAGATCAAAATAGAAGACCAAGTTATCTTGCCCTTGTCTCGGAAAACTGAAAATCACTGACCGTCTGAAATTCTAACCACTCACATTAATTAGTCATTTTGTGTGGAGGAGTTGGGCTGGGCATGAAGAGAGCCTTCCGGACTTTCCCCATTGTGGGCAGATGTGCCCAATTTCCTCCATTATTGAAACTGGAGGTCTTGGAGGAGAAATACTGGCCTTTTCTCAACAGCATTGTACTTAGTTATACTTCTTTCTTCAAACCTCCTGGACTGCCACTGCTTGACACCTTCCATCGAGTGATCTCTTCTCTCTCTTTGAAACAGCAGTTTTATATTTTATCAAGGATGTTCTACAGACAAAGATTTCACACATAGAAAATGTTCCCAATCATTGGGATTTCTAGTCTGTCTGTACAGGTCTAGTGAATGACATATGGATAGAAGGATCAGTAATAATAGCACTTTACAGAGTTCAGGTCCAGGTCTCTGAGATCTCCAAGTGCTTTTACATCATCATTTTATCTCACCCTTTAAGAACACTGTCAGTTGTATGATACAGGTAGTCTTGTTCCAAAGGTTCAGAGAGCTTGAGGGGAATTGCCCAAAGTCACATGGATAAGAAACAGACATACCACGATTAGAACCCAAATATCCCAACTGCTTCAAGAGACCAGTTCTATCAATATAATACACTCTTACTGTTGTAAAAATTTCTGCTTTGACATTGTTATGGAATGAATTATTCCCTCTCTCCCAAAAAAGAGACATTGAAGTCCTAACTCCAGTACCTCAAAATGTGGTGTTGCTTGGAAATAGAGGCATTGCAGATGCAATTAGTTAAATCATAATGAGGTTATACTGAAGTAGCATGGGCCCCTAGTCCAATGTGGCTGGTGTCCTTATAAGAAGACAGCCCTATGAAGACAGGGACTCACAGAGAAAGCCACCTAATGATGAAGGCAGAAATTGGTGTCTGTAGCTGTAAGCCAAGAAATGCCAGATTGCTAAGAAACTACCAGAAGCTATGAAGAGGCAAAGAAGGATTTCACTACAGGTTTCAGTTGGAACATGTCTCTGCCGACACCTTGGTTTTGGACTTCTAGACTCCAGACCTGTGAGAAAATAAATTTCTGTTGTTTTAAGCCACCCAGAGTGTACTGTGTTACAGCAGCCCTATGACATGAACACAGTCATCATACAAGATCCTCCCTATGATGGGGTTCAGAATAATTTGAATCACTTCATATTCTTCTTCTTCTTAGTCACTTGTCCTTTCAATTTTCTTAAATATCTTTTTACCTTTTGATACAGGCTCTTTTTAATGTATTATTGGAGCAGTGTGGTTCATACTTCCTCTTCTCCCCCCTACAGTTTCTTTTGAAATCCTACCTATTTTTTGGTACTCTATTTAAATTTCACCTTCCCCATCAAGATTTCTCGACTACCTCTCCCCTGCTCTGCTTGTCACTTGTATCACTATCAAGACACTTATGATAAACACGATGGGAATTGTTTTCAAACAGTTGCGTACCTCTGTTTTCTCAAAACAAACCAACAAGCAAAGTAACGAAACCTGGGCTGTCCTTGAATCATTTTCTGTTGGGGCTCTGTGTCTTCTGGTGTTGAGTAAAGTGCCTGGTGAGGAATCAGCAGAACAAAGTGAAGGCTAGGAGAATAGGTTTGATTAGGAAACAGAAACTTTAGCATGCTATTATGTTTTCATATGTATGTGTGTAACACTATTTTTTTTAAATTCTATTATGGAAAATTTCAAACATATACAAAAGTAAAGAGGATAGTAAAGTGAATACCCATGTCTAAGTTGCTAAAACAGTCAATGGCCACTTTTATGGGCAGTCTTGTGTTATCTTTGGCCTCTCTCAATACCAGTCCAGACTATTTTGAAGTAGATCCAAATGATTCCAACAGTAAATATGTCAGTTTGTATTTCTAGAAAATAGGGGCTTTCTCAAAAAGATTTAAATATAGTATCATCACCACATCTAAAAAAATGAATAGAAATTCCTTACATCATCAGCTATCCAGACAGTGTTTAAATTGTCCCGTTTCATAAATGCTGCTTTTTTTATTTTTTGTAGTTTGTGTGCTTTTCATATGAATAATATAGTTTTAAAAAGTGATAGCTATAAAAATAATACTACTGTATATCGATTAATATTTTCTGAGCATACACTCTGTGCTAGGCACTATGTGCTAATCATTATACCTCATTTTATCCTCAAACTTAAAAAAAAATAAGTATTATTATCACCCCTATTTTAAAAATGAGGAAACTGGAGCTTAGAGAGGCTGACTTCTTGTGCAGGGCTGAAGAGCTGGACAGTGACAGAAGCATTTCTAGTACTCAGGTTGCTGACTCTGGGTACCATCCTCTTGCTAGAATACCATATAAGGTATCAGCTTAGCTACTCCCCAGGGGAACTCTGACAGAGACGTTTTCCTGAGCAAATACTGGATGAAATCTATAACAACTTCTTTCAATATTACTTTCAGGTCAAATACTTCCTAATACGTACATCAAAATATAGCACTCGTAGGGAATTAAATAGGGATTCATGATTTTTCTTCTCTGCTGCTGGTGTAGTAATGCGGTTTAATCATAGAGTTTCATTGTGCTGTCATTCATTCATTCATTCACTCATTCATTTCATTTCATAGTCATTCATGACTGTCTGCTATGAGTCAGGCACTGGGGATACAAACATAAAGGACAGCCCTTGACTTGGAGGAGGGACTGAGTTATACATTTACTTAAAACTTGTCAATGGCTTGCCATTGAAGGCAGAGAAATGTCCATATTTATTAGTTGGAGTGGAAGGGTAAAGTGATTAGAAAGAGCCTCGTGTAATCGATGAGATGCATCTTCTTCCCCCAGTTCCCGGAACTACCCGACACAGAGGGTCACAGCACCTCGCTTCCATCACTCCCCCTATTTGTCCTCCCTTCACAGCACCAGCTTTGTAACAGTACAAAGTGCTGATGTGACAATTGCTTTTCTAGGCACTTGCCATGTATTTACTTATTTAAACCTCGTAATAACTGTGTAAGATAACTGTATTATCTCCATTTTACAATTTATGGTAATCAAGTAGAGAGAATTTAAAGCAACAGAATTTTGGGCTCAGCAGTTTTTCTCCAGAGCCTTACCTCTCAGCTAATACAACAGGCTCGTCTGGAAAATTAATTTGCTCTTGACTTTGAGCAATGTTAGGTCCCAAACGCTTGGTAGAGTGTGGAATGAAGTAACAATCCTCATCCAGTTGTGTGGACATTATCAACTGTCAAATCCCATGATATTTATATATGTCTGATTTTAAGCAGCAGGGAATTTAAATACCCTCACGTATAAGATGTTATAATATGGGCTTCCCTGGTGGCATAGTGGTTGAGAGTCTGCCTGCCGATGCTAGGGGACACGGGTTCGTGCCCCGGTCCGGGAAGATCCCACATGCCACGGAGCGGCTGGGCCCATGAGCCATGGCCACTGAGCCTGCGTGTTCAGAGCCTGTGCTCCACAACGGGAGAGGCCGCAACAGTGAGACGCCCGTGTACCACAAAAAGAAAAAAAAAATGTAAAAAAAAAGATGTTATAAGAGTTAGACTCCTTTAGAGATTCCAGATTGTGCTAAGGTGTTCCAACCTTTTCCTGGAACTTCCCTTTTCCAGGTTTAGTCTTCCCACCTATCTTGTTTTGCTACACTCTTGCTCTTTCAGTACCTAGCTCTCGTATTTCTGACCACACTGACCGCTACCTCAGTTGTGATCTCACCCTATCCTTGTGCTATGACCCAATATATGTACCTCAATCATAACTCTGCCAGGGTGTATTTCCCTTATTTGTTTCATTTTCACTATTTGAGAGACAAGGGGAAAGCCAGTGGTTTATTTTCATCATTTCAGATGTACCAATAATGTGTCTTCTGTAATTGACCTTCCACTTAGTAAATTTAGAGTTGGGAGCTCTGACTTGGAATCTATGTAGTCAGTTCTGAGGTATAGCAAGTATCTGTGAACAACTAGCAAAGCCCTGAATGAAAGTCATCTTTATTATGAATGATGAAGCTTAACTGAATCTAATGCATTGATTATAGGAAATTGCATTTTAAACTAGGATACTAGAGTGAAATTCAACTAGTATAAAAAACAAATTGTTTTTCTACTTAAAATTATCTTGTGTTTTAAGAGTTTTAGGAAAATTTGAGGCCATCTAATATGGAGGTTCCTAAAACTGGGTATACAAGAAATCACTTGGAAAATTTATCATATAAATTCCAATGTCCTTCTTGTAGGTCCTTGTAGGGAGGTAGGATATGCCAGGGTGTTTCTACATCAGCCAAACCATGGACCACTGTTTTGGAGTCATTGGTCTAATGCATCTTCCTCACCCCCACCCTGCATGTTTCCCTTCTAGGCTGGTAAGCCTTTCTAGTAATTGTGAAGCTTCAAAGAATTTTCTCCCTATTTATGGGCACTATTTACTTCAATAAGGTAAGAGAACTTACTTAATCTGGATAAATAACTTTGTACTTAGAACTCTACATGGATTTGCTCACTGGCTTTCTCATTCCAGTTATTTCTGTTGCAGACATTCCTCATTGCTCTAGGCACTGAAACACATGTAATAGAACTAGTCCAAGTGCAGTTCACTTTCTGCCTTACAGAGAGTGATAGGGTCACCCTGTCTATGGTTTGGAAGGTACCTTTGAGGTCAACAAATGAACCTTGAGATGTTTCTCTTTGGCATTTATAACAACTAACCATCCAGCAACTGCTTGATATTATTTACTGATGTCTGAAGTAGCCTGTTCCAAGGAATCTCAACTCTCAATCAATCAATTCTAATATAGAAACTTCCTCTTTAAGTTAAGCTAAGAGTTCTTCTCTGAAACTTCCAAATCTTGGTCCTAGTCTCCCAAAGAAGCTACAAAGTAAAAATATGTTCTTTCTTACACAGGACAGCCAATCAAGAATTTATGACAGATAACAAATTATTTGTCATCCCCAATCCTAAACTCTGTGACAAACACACATGGTCTTCTTCTCTTCCAAGAAAAACAAGTAGCAAAATGATCAGAGCTGTTATCTCTGTTTACAAAAGTTACCAATAAAAGCAGAAATCACTTTTGCCCTAAGAGAGTTTGAAAAAATGGCTTCTTCCCTTCTATCTCTCTTTCCCTTGATCAGAATGCCCCTTGGATAACCAATGTCCACTATCAAGTATGAAATTACTAGACAGTGGTGAGCTGATTTGGGGCTCCTGGAAGCCTGCCAGTACAGTAATACAATTCAAGCTCTTTGAAAGCTCACCAAATTATAATATTAACCTTGGAAGGTAGATACAGGTCAATTTGCAAATCTTATTTAGATCATTAACATGCACCAGTGAGAGAAAATAAACATCAGCCTTTCCCTGGACATCTCTTTCTTGTTTGCCCATGCTAAGTAATATATTAGCATAAATACATAAATATCCTGTGTATCCCTCAATGTATTCAGTGCTCATTTCTCATTAACTTCAGTAAATATTCCCACACTGCACACAGATTGACTCTCCACCTTTGACCAGGCCAAACCCAGGAGCACACCATCTCTTAGACTTCTATTTCTAGATATGCTGAATTAGAGAATACATCAGACACAGGAAGGACCTTATAAACCTTAATTTACAGATCGAGGAATTGGGACAGATGAGTTAAGTAAATTGCCCCAAGTCACAGTCCTAGAATCTATTCCTGCAGAATAACCAAGTAAGAATATGCTCCTATGACAATGGCACTAAGAAAAAGCATTATAATATGTATTGTCTTAAAGCTGACATGCTCTGCCTGCCTCTCTTTCTCTTTTCTACAGTGTGGAAGAGCTGCAATCAACTCGAGGCCTAAGTGGGAGAGGATCCACTTGCAAGCTGACTCCTGTGGCTGTGGGCAGGACTGCTGCAAGCCACAAATTTTCATCAGATCTTTGCCAGTGGGCTTCAACATAAGGTTGATCTCAATATGGCCGCTGGCTTTCCCCAGCACAAGGAATTTAAGAGAGAGCAAGAGAGGTCCCAAACTTGGTCACCAAAGTGACATTCTTTCACTTTTGCTGTATACTAGTGAGTTACTAAATTCAGCCCTTACTTAAGGGGATGGGGATCACACATGGGTGTCAATACCAGGAGGTGGACATCTGAGGGGCCATCCTGGAGGTGATCTACCATAATAGCCCCTGCCCTCTGAGCATCCTACCCCCACCCCATCATACTCTCCCTGATCCATGCTGTACCCACTTGCTCCCAGGGAGGCCCTGCGTAGAAACAGCAGGCTCTTTGAATCATAGACCCATAACTGAACATGAATAGGAACTAGCTGCAGCCTGCCTGAAAGCTGCAGGTACAATACAATTATGTAAATCTCAGCACTTTTCATACTGACCACATCCCAGAAATTGGCATCTGGGGCCTGAGTGGCTTTGCAGAGTTGAGCTGAGCTGTTGGTTTATTGTAATAAAACAGATGGCAGTGAACATAGGTTGTAAGAATTGCCTGATTTTAACCATTGCTACACAGACATAGTTCTTTGATCTCAGAGTATATCATTTCTTCCCCTAATAAACCCATTTTCATTTGGAAAATGAATCTGAGCTGATTGTTTTCATTTTCATAAACCCAGAGGGGCAATGTCTATACAGGTTGGACCTGAAGCCAAAAATTCAAATGCCTTCAGGGTCAAGTACGTGTGAAGTGGACCAGGTGGATGACAAAATGGAATGGTAGGGACTGTGGGGATGCAGTGAGGCAAGCTTGGCTAAGGCATCCTGTAATATTGGATTTATAATAAAAAATATATATTTGATTTTTTCTGGCACAGAGATCTTAAAACGCTTGAGATTTCCTAAGTGATAAGAACAATGAAGGTGTAAGAAGTCTTTTTTTATTCATAATAAGCCCCTTTCAACCACACTTGAATTTATGTTAATGAAGTTAATTTTGGAAAGTCCCTGTGATTGGAAGGTTGAAACTTTCAGCTCCACCTCCTCACCTTGAGGAAAGGAGAGGGGCTGGAGATTTTCAGTCACAAGGGGCCAGTGATTACTAGTCTTGCCCAGGTAGTGTGACCCAAAGGGACAGGGTTCAGAGGGCTTCTGAGTTGATGAACTTGTGGAGGTCTAGGAGAGTGCCAGCTTAGAGAGAGCGTGGAAGTCCTGTCCTTCTTTTCATATACTTCGCCCCCTGAATCTCTTCCATTTGACTCTTCCTGAGTTACAGCCTTTTATAATAACCTGTAATCTAGTACATAAATGTTTTCTTGAGTTCTGTGAGCAGCTCTTGCAAATAAATTGAACCTGAGGAAAAGGTTATGGGCACCTCAGATTTATAGTCGATTGATCACAACCTGGACTATTTCTGGGTACAGTGTCAGAATTGAGTTAAATTGGAGGACACTCAGCTGGTGTCACAGAATTTCTCGTGGTGTTGGAAAGCACACATTAAACATCTGAATGCAATGCAAAACCAAACACTGTGCATGCCAAGTAAAACATGGCTGTAAGGTGAGTTCTGACTACAGATTTTCAAAATGTGATCTTGCAGTCCTGGAGGTAGAAAGGAATTCATAAACCAGATATCAAGCAAATGTCCCAGCGACCCTTTCAATAGGGCTTTCAGACAAGGCCAGCTCAACACAGATCCAGAGAAGATGCATGCCTTGCTCAAGGGCACAGGCAGTTTTGGCTAAAACTCAGGGTCCCTAACTGAGTCCAAGTCCCTGCATAAATGAAGCTTAAAATATCCATATTAGGGGCTTCCCTGGTGGCGCAGTGATTGAGAGTCCGCCTGCCGATGCAGGGGACACGGGTTCGCGCCCCAGTCCGGGAAGATCCCACATGCCACAGAGCGGCTAGGCAAGTGAGCCATGGTTGTTGAGCCAGCGCGTCCGGAACCTGTGCTCTGCAAAGGGAGAGGCCACAACAGTGAGAGACCCACATACCACCAAAAAAAAAAAAAAAATCCATATTATTTCTGATCCTGGCACCTCTGATAACAAAGTCCTCTGCGAGTAAATCCCAGTAATAACAGGCCAGGGGCAGGATGTTTGTGAGTCTACAGCAGACCAGGTGGTTTCCCACATATATGTATCAGGGTATCAGGGATATAAGAGACCCAGACCAATAGGAAGTCTAGGTCCTCATGACGGAGAATGTGGTGGAGCTCAACATGGAGACAGAGCCTAGGAAGGCATTTGCCTTTTGAGGGTTTCCTTAGACCTCTTAAAATCTGCCTGCACAAGACGAAGGCCTAAATAGGCTATAATTAACACATCGTTCCCTACTTAAGTGAATTAGATGGGCTCAGCACATAGACATACTTTATCTTCATTACACAGTGCCCACATAGAGGATAAAGGAGACAGTGATGGGCAGTCTTTGGCAGTACCAGCCAGCTTTTCTAACAACAAAGGTTGATACCAGTGCTGTCAGTAAGATGTAGCCTGCTCGGGAGAAATTTAATAAGTAGCCTGGTAAGGTGGAGCACAGCGGTGGCAAAATGTTGCTGATATGAAATATGTAGCTTCCAGGCAGTGGTGGTTCACAGTGATGTCTACATACACACATGCGGATTTTCAGCCAGAACACCAGGGATGGGGTTGAAGCAGCAATATTAAAGAGAAGGGATGGCAAACACTAGTGGGGTATCAGGGACACAGACCAATACGCAGAAGGGAAATGTGCGTTCCTCGTCCTACAGAGAGGAACTAAATGTCTAAGTGGAAAAGCAGTTGAAACTCTGGAAGAGGAAGGCCTAATGCTCTGTATGGTATAATAAAACCAGGATAAAGTCCTGTGCAACAGGGATATATAGACTCTATAACTCCAAGGTCTTCTACAAACTGATGCTCCAACTCACTACCTCAAGTAGATTTTAGTCAGTTGCTGTGCAAGGTCAAAGCATCCGTGTGTCCAGAGGAAGGGCTTGGGAAAGGAGTTAAGTGTTAGAGAAGGCTGAAGGAAGAGGCTCAGTCAGGAGCTCCCATTCCACTTTGGCAGCTCCGAAGGAATACCCAGGGAAATTGGTCATCTTTCTAAAGATTTGTTACAATATTGGATCATGAAATTAGATAATTTGATTAATGTCTAGTTGATTTGATACATTCTGAGGTCAGATGAAAACTTCCCTGTTCCAGTGAAAACTTACCACAAATTTATAGCCCAAGAACTAAGGCCAACCCCAGGGACAAAAATTCCCAATGCTGTTGGATTCTTAGTATGTTAGGGAAATGGTAGAGGTGTTAGAAATTCCTATATTCTTAGGGTAGACCTTAAGAGTATAGGAATCAAAAATCAGATATGTTGATTAAAAAAATAAACTCTCAATGATAGCTGACATTTATTAGGCATAAACTGAATATGTGCAGGCACTTTGCATTCATTATTTCTATTTAATTCCCTAACTATATTATTATTGTCATTTTACAGATATAGAAACTGAATCTTGGAAAGATTAGGTAATCTTTCTAATGACTCATAGCTAGTTAGTAGAAGAAATGGGTCTTCACATTAGATCTGTCTGACTCCAAAGTCTATGAAATTAACAGAGCCATATTGGAGCAGAGGCCTAATTGGTCCCTGTGTTGTCTACAGCAGTTCCAGACTTAAGCATGGCAAGGTGACTCTCTGTCAAACTGGTTTGGAAACTATAGATAACAAGGTGCTTTAATCATTGGAAAAATATTTAAAAGGGAAAGAAAAAGAAAACCCTTGGTGTTAAGTGCCTTCTTCCTCATATAAACACATTCTTGCTGTATTCCTACAAAACAGTTATTGAAACCCAGTTTTTTGAATCAATCCATCATTATCTATCACTGCCAGTGTTCATGGGGGATAAAGAGAAGCCCAAGCCTAATTCACACCTGGAATGAGATGAGACTGCCATGGTCCAGTCTAGTGAAGTTTAGAGGTTGGAGACTAGAAAGGACAGCCAGGAGATGCAGATGATATGGGAGATATCCAGAAATTTATTTTATTTTATTTTTATTGAGGTATAGTTGATGTACAATATTATGTAAATTTCAGGTGTACAATATAGTGATTCACAATTTTAAAGGTTATATTCCATTTATAGTTATTATAAAATATTGGCTATATTCCTTGTATTGTATAAGACGTCCTTGTAGGTTATTTCTTTATACATAATAGTTTATAGCTCTTAGCCTCCTACCCTTATGTTCCCCTCCCCCTTCCCTCTCCCCAATGGTAACCATTTGTTTGTTCTCTATATCTGTGAGTCTCTTTTGTTATATTCACTATCTTGCTTCATTTTTTAGATTCCACATGTAAGTGAGGAAATATCCAGTAACTGATGAGAGAAGTTAACATCACTGCTGGCAGCAGACATTGGACTCTAGGTCTGACAAATCAAGGTGGGGCTAGAGTTTTGAGCTCTTTATGTTTCAGGCATTGGGGTAAGAATTCACACTTTCTATTATGATGATAACTGCAGTTCACCGAGTGTACTAGGAGTCATTTTGTCAAGTCCTTTCCATACATTATCTCATTCAGTGTTCACAACAAACCGGTGAAGTCAATGGAGTAACCCCACATTTGTAGAAGACAGTCAGTATTTACTTATTAAGCACTGACCATGGGTCAGAATCACTACCAAGCCCCTTCTAGATCTAGCCATGTATGACTATTGAGGATGTGTAATGTAGTTTGTCCAAATTAAAATGTGCTGTAAGTGTAAAAGGCACCAGATTTCTAAGACTTATGAGAAAAATAATGTAAAATGCCTGATTAATAATCTTTATATTAATAACTTGTTAGTACGTTGGGTATATCCAAAATGACATTTTGAGTATATTAAGTTATGTAAAATACATTATCAACAATAATTTCACCTGTTTCTTTTTACTTTCTTAATATAGTTACTAGAAAATGTAAAACTACATATATGGATCACATATGTGGTTTGCATTATATTACTGATGGACAGCACTGGGCATGGTATTACCTTGTGATGCCTTAAAAATCTTAAAAACCCCACGAGTAAATTCATAATTAGAATTTATAAGTGAGGAAAGCAAGGCTCAGAGAGATTAAGTAATATTCCAAGGTCAAACTGATGAGTAATAAATACAGGCTTTTGACCCACACCTGGAGGCTACCCTGGATTAGTTTCCTATTGTTGTTGTAACAAATCACCACACATTTAGTGGCTTAAAACAACACAGATTTATTCTTTTATAGTCCTTAAGGCCAAAAGTCAAAAATCAGTTTCACTGGGTTAAAGTCAAAGTGCAGACAGGGCTGTTTTCCCTCCAGAGACTGAGGGGAGGAATTCCTTTTCTTACATTTTCCAGCTTCTAGAGCTGCACTTCTTCCATTCCTTGGCTCAAGACCCCTTATTTTATCTTCAAGGCCGGCCCCATAGCATCTTAAAATTGTCACTGCTTCTTTCTATTGCCTTCCTCTGTGTTCAAGCTTCCCTCTGCCTTCCTTTTATAAGGGCACTTGTGATTACATTTCAGGCCCATAATCCAGGGTAATCTGTCAATCTCAAGAGTATTACTTTTAATCACATCTACAGAGTTGCTTTGCCACAAAAAGATATCATTCAATGGTGCTATTGATAGTAACCAATGTTATTAGTTAGTCTTGGGTTGTATTTCTAAAGTGTTCCCTGAAGTCAGGCTATAATACAATGAACTTTCCTCCTATTCATTTTTTCTAAGATCCACTATTTGACAGGAAGGCAAACGTGTTAGAAGGCAATCAGGATAAATAAACAAATTAGACAAAGTCTTGACTTTCTAGTAAAGGAGAAAACATATAAATAATTATAATACTCCAAAATAAGTACCTTGATGAAGGTATTCACTCAGTCGTAGCTGGACAAGACCCAACTCAACAACAACTTACATATGGTACTTTCTAAACTATTCAACATATTTTCTCATGCTTAACTCATTTGATACTTGCAAACCTCTTGAAGCTTACAACTTTTCTGTAAGTCTAAAATTATCTCAAAATTAAAAGTTAAAATGTGGGTATAATAATCCTAAAAGACAGATCAATCTAAGGAAGAAAACAGGGGTCTGAAGTGAGTTGTGTGAAATTCTAGCTTAAGTAAGTAGGTGATCATACTGGGGACTTATGACTTCTGGTTCAGAAATCCTCTCAGTTTAATGAGTGATTCCATAAGATTCTGGGCCCAATGTAAGGTACTGAGCATTGTTAGAAACTGGAATAGCGCCATCATAAGCATGCCCAGAATCTCAATAGAAGAATGCAGATGTGCCACACTTGTGCTACAACTGACACATGTTTCTGCAGAAATGTTCAAGGATAAATGGTCTCCAGGATGATGTAGTTCAAAACATTCAACCATGGAATCTTCCCTCTCTTCTTCCAGATGTCTAAATATTGCACATCCTCTTCTTCTGTATCAGTTGGAGCTTGAGTAACTGGAAATTAGCAAGTATGTTGTCAATGAAATCATAAACACCCCCTTCTCTCTTGGAATTTGAGATCAGTTGTGATTTCTCCTCTCTCTACTGAAGGTAGAGAATGATTACTTTGGAATCACACCTTGTATGGATCCCGAGCTTTATGAAATCAAACAAACAGAGGGTTGATATAACACAATTACTGTCAGAAACTGTAACTTTGATGTTTATTGTATCTTTCCTCTCCCTCACCCCTTTTTCAGTTTTTCACTGCAATCCTTGAGCAAAAAGGCCTCTAGAACCCATTGCTGATACTAAAAGTGTTAATAGAGGGAAGGAATGCGCTGAAGCTAATTCCTCAGGATTTGTATGACAGTTTGGCAGGTGGTGGAAAAAAAATCATATACAGACAATGTCTCACACAGAGACTCAGTTGTGAATTATAGAGAATGAAAGGGACTCATGAAAGTAGGCAAATTAAACAACACCAATAAGAAAAAAGCTCCATTTTTTATAGCAATAAAAAAAGGATCAGAATGTTCTGGTCTGGATTTCCTAGGCTCCAGGATATAAAGGCCAGAGAAATGTTAGAAATCATTATGTCCACATCCTCAAACAAATAAGGAAAATGAGAGATATCTAAGAAGTACAAAGCTGGTATTGGTATTCAGATTATGGACTAATATTTCTCAGTCCTGAGCTCTTTCCACAATATCAGAATCTTCTTTCAAAGAAATCAAAGTTTGGAGAAAATTGTATCACCTCCATAAAACAATAATCAAAATGTTCAACGTAATAATGAGTTGTAGGAAGTAGCCTGAATTAGGGACTGGGCACTGGACATCAAGAAACAGATGAGGATTGGTGGCTTCCCTGAGCACTGAAAAACTTGAAGTTTGCCATGAGTGAGTCTCTGAGTTCTGGGGTGAGGTCCCTGTTGCCTTAAACTGCAGAGAGAAGGGACACAGCATCAAGCCCATCACCTTAGAAAAGACATTTGGTGTTGGGACCAACCAGCCCAGTTGCGTCTACCCCACACCAAAAAGTCACTTAGCAGTTTGTTACAATCACTGGTCATTTCCACAACAGTTTCAAGGACGTAAGTCAGAGGAACAGAAAATATAAGTCTTTAAAATTTCATTTCCAGTTATGAATCTGACACCAAATGCACCACCCCAAAGCTAAAGCTCATCCTTGAACGATCTCCAGAGCAGCCCTTCTTGGGAAAGTCTGGGCCCAGACCCATCCCTGGGACGGTGCAGATCTCACAGACTCATTGTAAACAAATAATAACATATGTTGGTATCTAATACATCCCTTTAGGGAAAGAAACCTTATATAGTTTGTACATGGATTTCTTTGCAGATTGTCTCTAATTCTACTGTTGCTAGTTATTTATCCATGTGTTCCACAAAGGATCATTAAACTGCTACAACATGATGGGCAATGCTACATTTGCAAGAGACAGCAGTGGATAAAAATCAATGAAATTCCTGTTATCATGGAGCTTATGTTTTAAAGGTCTACAGTCTGTTGTTAGAATTAACAGGTTGTTCTACATTGCATGGGCCCTGTAAATGCACATGATTGTCTTTCTACATATTTATCATGGTAGGACTTCTTCCTTTCCTCCCCAAAGCCTATCTGGGTAGCTGTACAAACACCCTGAAAATGAATTTATGCAAACTGGGGTCTGTGCCTGAATCTAGCTAGCCAAATGAAGCAGGAGCCAAAAAACATAGTAAAAACAAAAACAAAATAAAACCAAATCAATTATTGTGTCTGTATGTATATGATTAGCATCCAAGGGAGAATCTCACAGTGTTGGATCAAAAAATTGTTTATGGTATGCACATGATGAAACCCTCCTCCTGCAAAATAGAAATGAGATTGATAAAGCCTAGGAGAGACGGTGTTAAACTGAAGATGAAGTTCTTAGGAAGAGAAACAAAAGCAAAACAGTCTCTGAAGTCCACACAGATGATGAGGCCCAGAGCCAATGAGTCATTCCTCAAAGTGAGGAAGGACAGAATCAGCTGAACTAAGAGTGGGCAGTAGATCTGCAGTTAAGGTGAAGTCCCAGGGGGTGCCAGGGTAAATCTAAGCCTTTCCTCCAACTATCAGACCTTGCTTTCTGATCTTATCAAGTGTCTAAGCTTTCAGAAACAAAGAAAATAGTTAATTTGGTAGGAAAAAAATAAAGGAAAAGGACATTAGAAGAAGTAGCAAATTGATAAAGGGGAAAGATAGAAACTTAAGGGACAAGAAAAAATTTACCATTTCAAAAATTTGCCCTCCTATATGAAAAGGTCCTTTCCTGCCACATTTATTTTTCTCATATGTTGTTCCCTCTTCCTTTTTCCTGTTCCTTACCCCTCTTTCCTTACCCAGGTGAGTTTTAACTTCTGGGTTTCAGCTTAAAGGCTGCTTCCTTGGGAAGTCTTTCTCTGATCCTCATTAAGATCGTGGTTAAAAGCATCTATAGTACTCTGTGTTTCTCTTTCAAACAATTATTTATAGTTATAATTACCTATTCGGTGTCTTTTTTTCCTTTGCTTAAATGTGATTATCTATAAGAACCTTGTCTCTGTTTTTACCACCACAACTCTGATGCCTGCTAGATGTCTGGCACAAGGAATGAGCTCAGCAAAATTTGGTGCATAAACTGGTTAAATGAGAAGCAAGAGTTTGAGATAAGATGGGCAAATGGATGAAATACTTAAGTCCTGCAATTCCCTCTTTTAGACAATGCTAGTCTCTTTCTGTAACATTAGGACAAAAAATCTATAGTTTTTCTTTGAATTTCACTATCATGCGCTATGCCCTCTACAGTAAAACATGATGTTTAAAAAGAAATATTGAGACAATTCTCATTTAAAAGTTTAAACCTCAATTCAATGGTTTTCCTTCCTTACATTCCTCTGCCTTAATGAGAAGCTCCTTCACCCACAATCCACGTATGGTCAGCTGCTTTGAGTGGATGGATTCTCAAAATGTTTTCTTCCTCATAACTATGCTCCAAACCAATAATTTTCGTTCTCTTTTCTCCACATATCTTTTCTCTGGGAGTTTTCTCTTCGGATAAGATAGAGAATTTAAAAAAAGAAGACATGGTGTTATTTCTTAGCATCAGTTTTAGAATAATATTAACATCTAGAAAAGCAATAAGAATAGCTCTAAAATAACTTTGAGGCACAACTGGGGAAATTTGAATATAGATTGTATGTTAGGTAGTTTAAAATATATTATTGTGGTTAAGGAGGAGAAAGTCTTGTTTGCAAGAGATGAGTGTTGAAGTATTGAGAGGAGAGGTGTCAGGATGCTGGCATTTTATTTTCAGAGAGGACCCAGAGTTAGACAGACTGCAAAGTCAGACAGAATAATCCTCACAAGACTGTCCTCATTTCACAACTGAAAGTTAGAAGCTTTCCCCAAATCACCCTCAAGTTCAATAATTAACTAGAATGACTCACAGAACTCAGGAAAATGCTGTACTTATGATTACAGTTTTATATAATAAGGGTACAAAGTAGAAGCAACCAGAGGAAGAAAAATGTAAGGCATGGTCTGGGAGAGTTCCAGAAGTGAAGTTCCCATCATCCCTAGGATGTATTGCCTCCAGGCATTAACATATGACAAAAGGTACAGAGTATTGCCAACAAGGGAAGCTCACCCAAGCTTAAGTGTCAAGAGATTTTACTGAGACTTCATTACATAGTCAAGACTGATGACTTATTGCCCATGTAGTTGAACTTAATCTCTAGCAACCCACTCCCCCGCCAGATGAGGGCTGATATTATATGGTTCAAAGCTCCAATCCTCTAATTACGTGGTTGGCCTTTCTGGTGTGTCCAGTCTCCATAGGGAGTCAACTCATTAACATAAATTATTGATATGATCTTAGGGACCTACCATGACTTACAAAAACATCTATCTCTCATTTAACTCCAAAGCTTTTAAGGTTACCGTCCAAGAGTCATGACAATTACCAGACCTCTAATACATTATTACAGAGGGAAGATAAATAGAATGGATAAATATAAATTATTGGTGAATTCAGGTGAAGGAATTTGAGTATTCATTGTGTTATTAAAATTTTTCTGTAAATTTGAAAATTTTCAAAATAAAAATTTGTGGAAAAACAAAATTTTTGATGAGTGTTCTGTCCCCATTCAGAGTATAATTTACTATTAATCAATGTGGGAAAGATCTAAGAGTCATTATTTCAATTAGCCATACATTACTTCACAATCTTTGCCATATTCACACATGCCTGCACTTTATATACTTTATAGTTTTCATTAAATATACCACACTTTTACTTACATAATTTTATTTTAAAAACAATTTCTCTAATCCTACTGTTATTTTAAAATACCAACACACCTCTACCTCATGTCATATACAAAAATTATCTCAAAACAGATCAAAGACCTAAATTCAGGAGATAAATCTATACAACTCTTAGAAGAAAACAAAGGAGCAAATTTTTTGTGAGTTTGGATTTGGCAGTAATTTCATAGATTTGACCAAAAGCACAGCAACAAAAGACAAAAGTAAACAAATTAGACTTTATCAGAATTAAAAATTTTATGCATCAAAGGATATTATTAAGAAAGAGAAAAGACAACACACTCACAGAATGGGAGACAATATTCGTAAATCCAATGTCTGATAAAGGACTTTATCTAGAATATATAAAAAACAGATAAACTCAGTAACAGAAATAAACAGCCCAATTTAAATATGGACAATGAATATGAATAAACACTTCTTCAAGAAAAAACATGTAAATGGCCAATAAGTACATAAAAATATACTCAAGGGGCTTCACTGGTGGTGCAGTGGTTGAGAGTCCACCTGCCGATGCAGGGGACATGGGTTAGTGCCCTGGTCCGGGAAGATCCCACATGCCATGGAGTGGCTGGGCCTTTGAGCCATGGCTGCTGAGTCTGCGCCTCCAGAGCCTATGCTCCGCAACGGGAGAGGCCACAGCAGTGAGAGGCCTGCATACCGCACACACACACACACACACACACACACACAAAACCCTCAATTCATTGACCCTAAGTTAAGTGCAAACCAAAACCACAATAAGACACCACTTTGCAACCACTAGAATAGCTATCATCAACAAGACAGACAATAACAAGTGTTGGCAAGGATGTGGAGAACTGGGAAGCTGGTACGTTACTGGTGAAAATTTGAAATAGTGCAGCTACACTGTAAAACAATCTGGCAGTTCCTTAAATGATTAAACATAAAGTTACCATTTGACCTGCCAATTCCACTCCTATGTATATACCTAAGAGAAGTGAACACATATGTCTTCAAAAACACTTGTACCCAAAGTTTCATAGCAGCATTATTCATAACAGCCAAAAGGTAGAACCAATCCCAAATGTCCATCAACTGATGAATGGATAACCAAAATGTAGTATATTCATATAATGGAATATTACTGACTATGAAAAGGAATAAAGTATTCATACATGCTAAAACAAGGGTAAACCTTGAAAACCTTATGCTAAATGAAAGAAACCAGTCACAAATTATATAATTCCATTTATACAAAAGAACAGAATAGGCAAATCTGTAGAGGCAGAAAGCAGCTTTGTGGCTAGTTAAGGGTTGGGGGGAGGGAGAGGAAAAAGAGAAGGGTAATAGCTAATGTGTACAAGGCTTCTTTTGAAGTGATGAAAATGTTCTCAAATTGATTGTACTTGTAGTTGCATAAATCTGAATATATTAAAACCACTGAATTGTATATTTTAAATAGGCAAATTATATGGTATGGAAATTGTATTTCAATAAAACTGTTACCAAAATAAACCATAAAACAAAAACAATAAATCTAACACATCCCACAAATGAAAAGACTGTAAAGATAAATGAAAATGAAAACAAAGTTATGAAATTTTAGCTAGATACTATTCCATGCCAAAGTGCCTGACCCTAAGTTCTACTCTCTGTTTTAGAAAATGGAGGTGTAGTTGGAGACAGAACTGTCAATAAGCACCTCCATTACTCTCATTAAAAGCACATGGGAATGCTGGATAAAGTACACTTTAAAAAATGTATTATATGGCCAACTCAAGAAAAGAAAAGGAAACTGTATTATGTTTCTAACTGTATTATGTCAACACTACTCTAACTGTCCTATTAATAAAGAAATCTTCATTCTTCCTTTTGCACCAAATACTGAAAAGTACTTTTTTCTTATATTTTTCTGTAATCTTCAGCTTACTGACATTGCCCATGCTATTCTGTCAGCAGTGAGATACATACAAAAAAGATGCTGTGCAGGATGATCCACATGTGTTGATTTTGACACCCTCCTCTGTAAAATAGGGATAGAAATACCTGCCCTGCCTAAGTCACAGTGTTTTTGTAAAGACCAAATAGGATAATGGTTGTGATGGAGCAACCTTATCTTAAAACACTAAACTAATGATAAGTCAAACTACTGCTTCATTGACATATTTTCTTATGCTTATCTATTTCAATTTTTCAATAGGCATTTTCTCCCTAAGATTCTACATTGCAAGTAATTATAAAAAGATAACATTATGTATTATATTGGATGCCTTCGGAATCCAGAGGATTTTCATGCATATTATCTCATTTAATTCTCACTAATATCGTGAATATTAGTTAGAACAGAAATGTATTTCTCCATTGTATAGGTAAGGAATATGTTTCAAGAATTTGAAGACTGACCAAGTCTGCACATACATCAAATTATAGAATAAAATATAAATCTATGTCCTCTGCCTCCCAGTCCTGCCCCCAGCTCCCTTCATGCATATTGTATCATGATGCTTGCTTGCCCAAATGAAGACTCTTGCTTGCCATATATTGTTGTTCTTGTCTTTTTTGCCTATTAAGGAACTGCCCAAACCTCCACCTAAAGTTTGCACTTAATGTCAACAGGGAATCCATATGATTAAACAGTTTACTCTAAGGTCTGATGGGCTTAGCAGACTGTTGAATGTGTTAATTCTCCCAGCTACATTTTCATTTTAACAGAGTATTATTCAGCAGTTTCAGTCAGAGTGTCAGCCAGGTAGTGGAAGGTTGATATTTTTTAGTAGAGTGTTTGTCCCAGAGTCCCCCTGATCACTTCATCTGAGCAGCTGCCTGTTTTTGCAACTAATAAAAAGAAAGGCCATGGCAGTACCTTGGGATTCAAACCTATGTTGCACTGTTGCCTGTTGCTAGGGATTAAGTTGCCTGTAACTCAAATTATCATGAGCCCTGCCACCATAGTCATATGATCTGAGAATCTCCCATCCAACATTTCACATTCAATATTCTTTTCAGGTATGAATTTTTAATATAGTTCAGCATTATAAAAAAAAGTTAGATTTGTCCATTTATTCATTTTGAAAGATTCCAAATTATATATGAACTATTCTTTTAAAGAAGGGAAATCAGGAGAACCATAAATTAAATGAGCTATATTGGAAGAATAAAAAAACCTATTATCAAATTCAAGCATCTGAACACTATGCCTGCTATGCTCACTGTGCATGCTTTTTAATTTAATATTTGTGATTTAGGAACACTTAGGAAGGAAACAGGTGAAACTGGCAAATGTGATCAAAGAGAGTAATAAAAATAACTGACATTTATTGAGCCAGAGGCTGTGCAAAGCACTTAACATGCATTATCTTATGTAATCCTCTCAGCAAATTGATGAGGTAAGTTCTATCATTATCCCAATTTTAGAGATGAGAAAGGCAAGGTTTATGGAATCTAATTAAGTTGCTCAAGAGACAGACCATAATCTCGGGTGTATCTGATTGACGAGTTTATTTTCTCATGTACTATATGATACACATTCCTGAGGAAAAAGAGCATGAAAACGGATAGAGAAACTCAGGCCCATTTTAAAAAACAACAATGACATTGCTCTCTTCAGAGACCGCTGCCTTCATTTTGTGTAAAGAGCTATCCATGGTGCTTCGAACTTCAAAATAATAGAAAACATACGTTAGACTTTGTCATTCATTTGATTTCTCATACAGGGCAAGTCCTCTTCATCTCACAGTACACTGAGATATTGGTTTGAATATTGTGGTGTAAAATTAAAAATGAGAAATAATTTCTTTGTGAACATGTAGCAAGAAAAATGACCACACAACCAAATCTTGGCATGGGATTTAATGCCATTGTAATATTCGTGGAAGCCTAAAGTTTGCACATGGAGATGTAGGAGCTGTTCCGTCTCTTTTTCACACTCCTTGCTTATTCTGAATTTAGGGTCTTATGCTGGCTATTTTCCAAGCAGAATGCAAACCTCATTCCTCTCTTTATTCTATAACCCAAATAGCACTCTTTCAATCTCCAGCTTAAAGATTTCCCTAGCAGTTGACTCTTGCAATCACCATTCTTGTTCAAATCTTGCAGCACCTTGAGTCAGATTTAGTCACACAGGTCTCATATGTTATTGTAGATGTTAAGAATGTAAGCTCTTTCAGGACAGGCGTCATTTTTCTCTTTCACCTTTCACACATCTCCCAGTAATTCTACATATAAGAATAAACACTCAAACACATTTTTTCAAAGTTATTTATGGGTGGCCCTGAATATTAAAAACAAACCCCATGATTCATTCAAAAAAGAGCTGACACTTAGGTCAGTTAAAATATAAGACGCTGTTACATACATATTAAAATTGCTAAAATTAAAAAGACTGACAATGTTAAACGTTACTGAGGACAATGAACACCTGAAACTCCCATATATTGTTGGTGGGAATGAAAAATATTTAAAAAGGGGAAACTACTTGATAAAAATTTTGACATTTTTTTAATAAAACTAAACATACAACTCCCTTGTGATCTAGCTATTCTACTACTAGGTACTTACCCAAGAAAAATAAAAATATATTTCCACAAAAAGACTTGTACCTGAATGTTTACAGCAGGATTATTCATAACAGCTCCAAACTGGAAACTGCCAGTTGTCCAACAAATGTAATGGATAAACAAACTATAATATATTTGTAGATTGTAATGTTATACGGCAATAAATAAGAAAAAAAAAGCTATTGACAAACACAACAAAATGGATGGATCTCAAAAACATGATAATTAAAAGAAAGCTTATACATAAAAAATGCTTAATATATGATTCCATTTATATGAAATCTTAAAACAAGCAAACTTAGTTTATAGTGATAAATATCAATAGAACAATGGTTGCTTCTGGAGGTGGGGGTGAATATTTATTGGGAAAGCATATGAGGAATCTTCTTGGGATGATGGTAATGTTCATGCATCATGACAAGGATTTAGGTTGCAGAGGTGAATTGGTTGCCTGAACTCATTGAATGATACCCCAAGTGGTATGATTTTCATTGTATATGAGTTTTGCATGAAAACCATAAACAAATCTTGAACTCCAGTTAATAGGATGCATAGTGACTGATATCTCCAACCCACACTGAAATAAGATGTATCAAACAATATGATGAATTGACAGATATTGGCAGAATTCATAGATGTACTGATGAAACCAGGATAGTAAAATATTAATTGTAGAGTCTAGGTTGTAGGTATTTGGGTGTTTATGGTAAAATTCTCTCAGTTTTCAATGTGATTTAAAATGCTCATGATTAAACGTTAGAAATAAAGTCCATAAACACATAGCCAGAAATCTCAACTACTCATGGGTTTAGGGGAATTAGCAGATTAATTTTGAACTTAATGAGAAAGGAATCATTAAGAGAATTGTGACTGTCTGACAGTAAGTCACCCTTTATGATATAGATATATCAGATCTATCAATAGAATATATATGTATACATATGAAATTGATAGAAGCACAATATCATTGAAGACCTTGCCAAACCCCTCAGATAAGAAAGATATGTCAGAAAGAAACTTTTATCACAACCTATTCTTGAGCTTGAAACCCTGACATCCAATGTCTTCACTTCAGATAATGCGATTCACAGACTGAATTGGAATCATTTGGAACACTAATTAAACCTGCAGATTCCAAGACTTACTCTGTTTGTCTCTAGGAATTGGGTTCATAAATCTGTTCCCCTAGCAATTCTCATGTCCTTAGAGCTTAGATCACCTCTCGTGGTGAATAAAGAGATAAAGTGTCCTATGCTTACACGTTATGAATTTTGAATTTTGGTTGAGAAGCAGTGCCACCAACTGTCAGCTTAGCTCATTTACCAGTCAACAATATTGCATTTATATCTCTGGGTGTGGGGAAATGAGTATGGGAATAGAAAGGAGAGAAACGATTGGTGGATACAGAGGCAATCAGCAGAAAGAGTTGTGTCCTCGGAGTGCTTTCTGACCAATGGATGTACTGAATAGCATGTGCTTATGGGAAGCAATTTAGACCCATGAGAGAGATGAAATCCCCACACTTATTATCTAGTTCATAATACTTGGGAAGATATAGCATCCACTCTGCTAAATCTCCATTCTGAAAAGGGAGATTTCACAATGTACCCTTAAAAAGTTCACAAACTGATGAGGGAAAAGGGACAGAAAGAGAGAGAGCCCGCATGCATGAGAGAGGGAGGGAGGGAGAGAGGAAGGAGGAGAGAGGAAGAGGAAGAGGAAGAAAGAAGAGAAGGAGGGTGAAAGAAACCTCTGAAATTGATATGAGTGCTCCCAAACTACACCATACATTATTCTATCTAGTATTCATTATCTACATTGTTCAATATAGTATTTTCTGGTTAGTTTTTCAAGTCCCTAACCTGTTACATTAATAGAAAATCCAGCATCTACTGAGAGTTGGATGAGGTCATGCCGCCACTGCTCTTCGCTGCCACATGGCATCAGTGTTGACACTGACCCTGCTCCAAACGGCAGAACCTGAGTGCCCAGCACAGAAAATGCCTGTCTGGATCAGATTCCTACATTTGGCTGTGATTCTTTGAAGGAGGATTAACCCACCGTGTCAGTCAAGGGTCACAAACTGGCTGTCTATGGGCCAAATCCGACCCTCAGAAGTGGTTTATTCAGCACACACATTTCATAACAAACGTTATTGTCTTCTGTTTTACAACCAGCCTGACACAAACCTTTATATTGCCTGTCTGGTGGCATTTGTGCTTGCAATCCTAATCCTGGTGTTAGGTTTAATCAAAGAAGCACCATTCTTTGACTCCTGTACAATGGGTCTCCCAACTGGGCATTTTCAGAAGATGCACAGTGGTTCTCAGAACTCTCTCCTGGAAAAGGGCACCATCTCCTTCTCTCCTCAGAGATCCGTGCCAGGGACTCAGAACCTTTCCCATTCAATTTCTTAACATAGAAAGGCCTGACTAAATCTTTTTTTGAACAGTAGTCTATCCCTCCTACACTTCTAAGAGTAGTTATCCTTAGTAACCACAAATATCCTCAAGGATATTTAGATGGGACAAATGGGGTACCCACCTTCAGTGACTCAAATCAAAGTGAATTTCCTGGCATTTCTTCTCACCAGAGAAGATGATCTCTCCTGGATCCATATAGATACAAACTATTACGTCTAATACCAATTCCCAGAGTGACATATTAGTAGATCTAACTAGAATTGTTTTCATATTTATTGTTTCATGGACTAGTGAGTCTTTGGTGTTGGGCTGAATACAGAGTTGTCAGAGAGTTTTAAAATTTTGTCAAGTAAGCACACATGGAAACGTCTACCATCACCATCATTTTATAAGGATGATTATAAACAGTTTTGTGATGAATAACCCTGTAATAAACTGTTACATTCAACTGCAAGTATATCCTTAGGGTGAATTTCTACAATTAGAATTGTATATTTTTATTGTTGCTGTGAATGAAATATTTTATTACAGTGTAGCTTATTATTATTGTTATAATGTTGTTATGCAGTTACTGATTTTTACCCTTTATATTTTAACTGAATGCTTTTTAAACAACTTGATAATATAATAGTTTTTGAGCTAGTTCTTTTGTTTTTGAACTAGAAGACACCAGTGAATTTTTAAAGTCTACCAGCAAACTGAAGCAACATTTTAAGAGGACTGAGGCTGATATCAGTATTTGTTTTTGTTTTAGAGTCACTTACTGCAAGCACCTAATATATGATCCCTTCAGACTGAAAAAGATGAACAGAGTTGTGCAAAAATGAGTAAGTATCTGTTCTTCTCCCCAATAGCTCTCAGGTGAAGCTGAAATTATTTTGTCAAACAGCTAAATTTTTCACTAATATCATGCTGGAATATCATTTATTCATTTCCATTAGTGTGAATACTTTTACTGTCTTCCAATTTCTTTGAAGAGGGACTTTCCTTAAACAATCTGCACAGCCTTTAATTATTTCTACCAAAGAAGAATAAATTATAACTTACAGAATGTGAGATACCTGCCACTCCCAACAGAATCTCTCCTGCCCCCCTCTCTCCAGCTTCCTGCCTCCACCCACCTCTGGTCTCTGGGGCCAGCTGCCCATAGCATATATCTCTCTGGTCCGCCTTTATGTCCTGCCATTAGGGGGAGGCCCACGGTTTTACAGAGAGGCTTGCAAGTTGGTAGACAAGTCTTATTCTGGGATTCAATATTAGAATTTCCATCATTGCTGTGTCACGAAGCCATATTTTTAAAACAGTTCTGTCAGTAATAAAATGTGCAGTCTTCATGTGTTTTCCACCACTGTCTATCTCTTAATTAGTTACAAACCTAGGTGGGTAAGGGGGGAATCTTAATTTTGTTCCCCATTAAATCATAAATAATTTATATGTTCGAAAGATATATATATATATATATATATATATATATATATATATATATATATATATGTATATATATGTACACACGCACATATATCAAGCCAATTTTGAAAATTGTGTGCTAGATTTGGGGGAAGGATTTAGAGGACTTTTGAATAGGAGAACAAACAAAGGGGTTAATTTTGGTGTCATTACTCCTAGAGATTTCAGCTGTTTATTAAAAGATTAACCAAAACTGTCCCAAACATGCTTATTTTTAGTGTTTGTCCAGGCATTGACTGTCCCCATGTGAATTAATTTGCCCTGAGTACTGTGTTTTAGCAATGCCAGTCTTTAAATTTACAGATACATTATGTAAGCTACTAGGTGGACTTTTGTGGAGTTACAACTACAAATTGTGCTTATGATTGCAAATACAACTTGGTTTCAAACAATTGCACAGGCAGTTTTCTAAAAGGCCACAAGATGGGGGTATTCCTGCATACAAGCAAATACTTAAAGTGGTGTGATGAATTCTTCAAGTTCTGCTTTAAGCGTAAGGTCACATGTGGCTACTTAAATTTATTAAAGTTAGGTAAAGTAAGAAATCCAGTTAATCAGTTAATCAATTGCACTAACCACATAACAAGAACTTAACAGCCACATGTGGCTAGTGGATACTCTACTGGACAGTGCAGAATAAAACATTTCTATTATCATGAAATTTTCTATTAATTTTTAAATTAGTATTTTTCTTCAGTTACAAAATGGGGAGGTTTTAGAGAGTGCTGATTCTTTCCATTATTTGTAATACTCAACAAATGACAAAATTTTGTGTCCAGCATAAAATTTTGGCCATCTGAATTGTGATACAAATTCATGCTGGAATATAGACATAGGCATTAAAAATACTGTTTTCTTAGAATGTGGGGAATGCTTATGGTATAATTGTAAGGACAGCACAAGAGAAAGCAATAGTGTGTGTGTATACAGACACAGACTCATATATATATATATATATATATATATATATATATATATATATATGAGTGTTGCCAAATTGCCAAATTTGGCAATTTTATACTATATATACATATACATATTTACATAGAAAGAAATAAAAAGATCATAATATTATTAGCAGTTAACTGTGGATAGTGAAATTATGGAGGATTTTATTTTTTTATTTCAACTATGTTTTCAATCTTTTTCCAAGATCAGGAAAAATATATCAATAGAAGAAACCAAAAAAATAATGTAGAACTTTTTTTTCATCAAACTTGGTGTGAAGGGAACATATCTGAACATAATAAAGCCCATTTACGTCAAATCCACAGCTAACATCATACTCAGTGGTGAAAAGCTGAAAGCTTTCCCTCTAAATCAGGAACAAGTCAAGGATATCCATTCTTGGCACTTCTGTTTAACATAGTATTGGAAGTCTTAGCCCAGCAACAAAACAAGAAAAAGAAATAAAAACATCCAAATTGGAAGGAAAGAAGTAAAACTGTCACAATTTTCAGATGACATGATATTATGTAGAGAAAACCCTAAAGGCTCTACCAAAAATATATTAGAACTAATAAATTAATTCAATAAAGTTGCAGGATACAAGATTAATATGTAGAAATCTATTGCTTTTCTATACACTAATAATGAACTATCAGAAACAAATCAAGAATACAATCCCATTTAAAATCACATCAAAAATAACAAAATAGCTAAGAATCAACTTAAGCAAAGAGGTGAAAGACATACTCTGAAAACTATAAAACGTTGATGAAGGAAATTGAAGATGATGCAAAGAAATACAAAGATATCTTAGATGTGTTCTTGGATTGGAATAATTAATATTGTTAAAATGGCCATACTACCCAAAGCAATCTACAGATCTAATGCAATGTTTATCAAAATACCCATGACATTTTTCATAAACTTAGAACATATAATCCTAAAATTTATATGGAACCACAAAAGACCCCAACTTGCTAAAGAAGTCTTGAGAAAAAAGAACAAGGCTGAAGGTATGCTCCCTGACTTCAAACTACACTACAAAGGTATAGTAATCAAAACAGTATGGTGCTGACACAAAAATAGACACAGAGATCAATAGAGAGCCCAGAAATAAATCCACACTCTTCTGGTCAATTACTCTACAATAAAGGAGGCAAGAATATACAGTGGGGAGAAGATAGTTTCTTTAATAAGTGGTGCTGAGAAAACTGGACAGCTACATGTAAAAGAATGAAATCAGAACATTTTCTCTCACCATAGACAAAAATAAACTCAAAATGGATTAAAGACCTAAATGAAAGACCTGAAGCCATAAAACTCCTAGAGGAAAACAGGTAGAACACACTTTTATGTAAACTGTAACAATATCTTTTTGGATTTGTCTCCTCAGGCAAAAGAAACAAAAGAAAAATAAACAAAAGTGACCTAATTAAACTTAAAAATCTATTGCAAAGTAAAAGAAAACTTTGACAGAACAAAAAGAAAACCTACAGAATGGGAGAAAATGTTTGCAAATGATAAGACTGATAAGGGGTTAATACCCAAAATATATAAACATCCAATACCACTCCACATCAAAAAAAAAAAAAAAAAACCAAACAACCTGATTGAAAAATGGGCTGAAGACCTGAATAGACATTTTTCCAAAGAAGACGTACAGATGGCCAACAGGCACATGAAAAGATATGCAACATCACTAATCATCATAGAAATGCAAATGAAAACCACAATGATATATTAACTCACACCTGTCAGAATGGCAGTTCAGAAACAACAAATGTTGGTAAGGATATGGAGAAAAGGAAACTCTAATATACTGTTGGTGGAAATGTAAATTGGTGCAGCCTCTAAGGGAAACAGTTTGGATATTACTCAAAAATTAAAAATAGAACTAGCATACTATCCAGCATTCCACTCCTGGGTATATATTCAAAGAAAACTAATATGCTAATTCTAAAAGAGATGTGCACCTCAATGCTCATAGCAGCATTATTTACGAGATCCAAGATATGGAAGTGACCTAAGTTTTCATCAGCAGAAGAATGGATAGAGCAGAAGTGGTATATATAAAATGGAATATTACTCAGCTATGAAAAAGAACGCAGTTTTGCCATTTGGAGCAACATGGATGGACCTGGAGGGAATGATGCTTAGTAAAATAAGTTAGACAGAAAAAGACAAATATTTTATGTTATCACTTATATGTGGAATCTAAAAAAATTAAGCAAATACATGAGTATAACAAAACAGAAATAGACTCACAAATATAGAGAACAAACTCATGGTTACAGTTGGGAGAGGGAAGAGAGGAAGGGCAGGATAGGGTTAGGAGATCATTAAGAGGTGCAAACCACAGTGTATTAAAGAAATAAGCTACAATGATATATTGTACAGTACAGGGAATATAGGCAATATTTGTCAATAGCTTTAACTGGAGTATAATTTATGAAAATATTGAATCACAATGTTGTATGCCTGAAATTAATATAATATTGTAAATCAACTATACTTCAATAAAAAATAGCATGTTCCTTTAAAAAACGATACGAAACTTTCTGTACTTGAGCAGATGCTAAACTGTTTTGGGAGATCCTTGTAGTTCACTTTTTTTTCTTAACACCTTTATTGGAGTATAATTGCTTTACAATGTTGCATTTGTTTCTGCTGTATAACAAAGTGAATCAGCTATATGTATGCATATGTCATCATATCCCCTCCTTCTTGCATCTCCCTCCCACTGTCCCTGTCCCAACCCTTTAGGCAGTCACAAAGCACTGAGCTGATATCCCTGTGCCATGAAGCTGCTTCCCAGTAGCTATGTATTTTACATTTGGTAATGTATATAAGTAAATTCTACTCTCTCACTTCTTCCCATCTAACCCTTCCCATTCCCCATGTCCTCAAGTCCATTTTCTACATCTATGTCTTTATTCCTGTCCTGCCACTAGGTTCATAAGAACCATTTCTTTTTTCTTTTAGATTCCATATATATGTGCTAGCATACGGTATTCGTTTTTCTCTTTCTGACTTACGTCACTCTGTATGACAGACTCTAGGTCCATCCACCTCACTACAAATAACTCAATTTTGTTTCTTTTTATGGCTGAGTAATATTCCATTGTATATATGTGCCACATCTTCTTTATCCATTCATCTGCTGATGGATACTTAGGTTGCTTCCGTGTCCTGGTTATAGTAAAGTGTGCTGCAATGAACATTGTGGTACATGTCTCTTTTTGAATTATGGTTTTCTCAAGGTGTCTGTCCAGTAGTTGGATTGCTGGGTCATATGGTAGTTCTATTTTTAGTTTTCTAAGGAACCTCCATACTGTTCTCCATAGTGGCTCTATCAATTTACATTTCCACCAACAGTGTAGGAGGGTTCCCTTTTCTCCACACCCTCTTCAGCATTTATTGTTTATAGATTTTTTGATGATGGCCATTCTGACAGGAGTGACGTGATACCTCATTGTGGTTTTGATTTACATTTCTCTAATGATTAATGATGTTGAGCATCCTTTCATGTGTTTGTTGACAATCTGTATATCATCTTTGGAGAAATGGCTTTGCAGGTTTTTTGCCCATTTTTGGATTGGGTTTTTTGTTTTTTGATATTGAGCTGCATGAGCTGCCTGTATATTTTGGAGATTAATCCTTTGCCAGTTGCTTCATTTGCAAATATTTTTTTCCCACTCTGCGGATTGTCTTTTCATCTTGCTTATGGTTTCCTTTGCTATGCAAAAGCTTTTAGTTTCATTAGGTCTCATTTGTTTATTTTTGTTTTTATTTCCATTTCTTTGGAAGGTGGGTCAAAAGGGATCTTGATGTGATTCATATCATGGAGTGTTCTGCCTAAATTTAACTCTAAGAGTTGTATAGTGCCTGGCTTTACATTTAGGTCCTTAATCAATTTTGAGTTTACTTTTGTGTATGGTGTTAGGAAGTGTTCTAATTTCATTCTTTTACATGTATCTGAAAAGTTTTCCCAGGACCATTTATTGAAGAGGCTACGTTTTCTCCATTGTATATTCTTGCCTCCTTTATCAAAGATAAGGTGACCATATGTGCGTGAGTTTGTCTCTGGGCTTCCTACCCTGTTCCATTGATCTATATTCTTGTTTTTGTGCCAGTACCATAGTGTCTTGGTTACTGTAGCTTTGTAGTATAATCTAAAGCCAGGGAGCCTGATTCCTACAGCTCTGTTTTTCTTTCTCAAGATTGCTTTTGCTATTCGGGGTCTTTGTGTTCCCATACAAATTGGGAAATTTTTGGTTGTAGTTCTGTGAAAAATGCCCTTGGTAGTTTCATAGGGATTGCATTGACTCTGTAGATTGCTTTGGGTAGTGTAGTCATTTTCACAATGTTGATTCTTCCAATCCAAGAACATGGTGTATCTCTCCAACTGTTTGTATTGTCTTTAATTTCTTTCTTCAGTGTCTTATAATTTTCTGCATAAAGGTATTTTGTCTCCTTAGGTAGGTTTATTCCTAGGTATTATTCCTAGGTATTATTATTATTATTCCTAGGTATTATTCTTTTTGTTGCAATGGTAAGTGGGAGTGCTTCCTTAATTTCTCTTTCAGGTGTTTCATCATTAGTTTATAAGAATGGAAGAGATTTCTGTGCATTAATTTTACATCCTGCTGTTTTACCAAATTCATTGATTAGCTCTAGTAGTTTTCTGGTGACATCTTTAGGATTCTCTATGTATAGTATCATGTCATCTGCAAGCAGTAACAGTTTTACTTTTTTTTTTTTTTTTTTTTTTTTTGTGGTATGCAGGCCTCTCACTGTTGTGGCCTCTCCCGTTGCAGAACACAAGCTCCGGACATGCAAGCTCAGCAGCCATGGCTCATGGGCCCAGCCACTCCACAGCATGTGCGATCATCCCAGACCAGGGCACGAAACCATGTCCACTGCATCGGCAGGCGGACTCTCAACCACTGCTCCACCAGGGAAGCCCAGTTTTACTTCTTTTCTGATTTCGATTCCTTTTATTTCTTTTTCTTCTCTGATTGCTGTGGCTAAAACTTCTAAAACTATGTTGAATAGCAGTGGTGCGAGTGGGCAACCTTGACGTGTTCCTGATCTTCGAGGAAATGGTTTCAGTTTTTCACCATTGAGAACGATTTTGGCTGTGGGTTTGTCATATATGGCATTTATTTTGTTGAGGTAAGTTCCCTCTATGCTTACTTTCTCAAGGGTTTTTATCATAAATGAGTGTTGAATTTTGTCAAAAGGTTTTTCTGCATCTATTGTGATTATCATATGGATTTTCTCTTTTAATTTTTTAATATGGTGTATCACATTGATTGTTTTGCATATAATGAAGATTCCTTGTATTCCTGGCATAAACCCCACTTGATCACAATATATGATCCTTTTAATGTGCTGTTGGATTCTGTTGGCTAGTATTTTGTTGAGGATTTTTGCATCTATGTCCATCAGTGATATTGGCCTGTAGTTTTCTTTTCTTGTGACATCTTTGTCTGGTTTTGGTATCAGGGTGATGGAGGCCTCTTAGAATAAGTTTGGGAGTGTTCCTCCCTGCTATATTTTGGAAGAGTTTGAGAAGGATAGGTGTTAGCTCTTTTCTAAATGTTTGATAGAAGTCACCTGTGAAGCCATCTGGTCCTGTAACTTTGTTTACTGGAAGATTTTTAATCAGTTTGAATATCAGTGTTTGTGATTGGTCTGTTCATATTTTCAATTTCTTCCTGGTTCAGTCTTGGATGGTTGTGTTTTTCTAGGAATTTGTCCATTTCTTCCAGGTTGTCCATTTTATTGGCATATAGTTGCTTGTAGTAATATCTCATGATCCTTTGTATTTCTGCAGTGTCAGTTGTTATTTCTCCTTTTTCATTTCTAATTCTGTTGATTTGAGTCTTCTCCCTTTTTTTCTTGATGAGTCTGGCTAATGGTTTATCAATTTTGTTTATCTTCTCAAAGAACCAGCTTTTACTTTTTTTGATCTTTGCTATTGTTTACTTCATTTCTTTTACTTTTATTTCTCATCTGAGTTTTATGATTTCTTTCTTTCTGTTAACTTTGGGTTTTTTATTTCTTCTTTCTCTAATTGCTTTAGGCATAAGTTTAGGTTGTTATTTGAGATTTTTCTTGTTTCTTGAGGTAGGATTGTATTGCTATAAACTTCCCTCCTAGAACTGCTTTCGCTTCATCCCATAGGTTTTGGGTCATCGTGTTTTCATTGTTATTATTTTCTAGTTTTTTTTTTTTTTTGCTTTATAACAAATATAATCAGTTATACATATACATATGTTCCCATATCCCCTCCCTTTTGCGTCTCCCTCCCACCCTCCCTATCCCACCCCTCCAGGCGGTCACAAAGCACCGAGCTGATCTCCCTGTGCTATGCGGCTGCTTCCCACTAGCTATCTACCTTACGTTTAGTAGTGTATATATGTCCATGTCACTCTTTCACTTTGTCACAGCTTACCCTTCCCCCTCCCCATATCCTCAAGTCCATTCTCTAGTAGGTCTGTGTCTTTATTCCTATCTTACCCCTATGTTCTTCATGACATTTTTTTTTCTTAAATTCCATATATATGTGTCAGCATTTCCTCTTTGATTCCTTCAGTGATATCTTGGTTATTTAGTAGTGTATTGTTTAGCCTCCATGTGTTTGTATTTTTTACAGTTTTTTTTTTTTTTTTCCCGTAACTGATGTCTAGTCTCATAGCATTGTGGTCAGAAAAGAAACTTGATATTATTTCAATTTTCTTGAATTTACCAAAGCTTGATTTGTGACCCAAGATATGATCTGTCCTGGAGAATATTCCATGAGCACTTGAGAAGAAAGTGTATTCTGTTGTTTTTGAATGGAATGTCCTATAAATATCAATTAAGTACATCCTGTATAATATGTCATTTAAAGCTTGTGTTTCCTTTTCTATTTCCATTTTGGATGATCTGTCCATTTGTGAAAGTAGGGTGTTAAAGTCCCCTACTATTATTGTGCTACTATCAATTTCCCCTTTTGTGGCTATTAACATTTGCCTTATATATTGAGGTGCTTTTATGTTGGGTGCATAGATATTTATAGTTGTTATATCTTCTTGGATTGATCCCTTGATCATATGTAGTGTCCTTCTTTGTCTCTTGTCATAGTCTTTATTTTAAAGTCTATTTTGTCTCATATGAGAATTGCTAGTCCAGTTTTATTTTGATTTCCATTTTCATGGAATATCTTTTTCCATCTCCTCACTTTCAGTCTGTATGTGTCCCTAGGTCTGAAGTGGGTCTCTTGTAGACAGCATACATATGTATCTTGTTTTTCTATCCATTCTCCCAGTCTATGTCTCTTGGTTGGAGCATTTAATCCATTTTCATTTAAGGTAGTTATTGATATGTATGTTCCTATTACTATTTTCTTAATTGTTTTTGGTTTGTTATTGTAGGTCTTTTCCTTCTCTTGTGTTTTCTGCCTAGAGAAGTTCCTTTAGCATTTGCTATAAACCTGGTTTGGTGGTGCTGAATTCTTTTAGTTTTGCTGGTCTGTAAAGGCTTTAATTTCTCTGTCAAATGTGAATGAGACTCTTGCTGTGTAGAGTAATCTTGGTTGTAGTTTTTTCCCTTTCAGCACTTTAAAGTTGTGCGGACACTCCCTTGTGGCTTGCAGAGTTTCTGCTGAAGTATTGGCTGTTAAACTTATGGGGTTTCCCTTGTATGTTATTTGTTGCTTTTCCCTTGCTTCTTTTAATATTTTTCTTTGTATTTAATTTTTGATAGTTTGCTTAATATGTGTCTTGGCATGTTTCTGCTTGGATTTATCCTGCATTGGACTCTTTGTGCTTCCTGGAATTGATTGACTACTTCCTTTTCCATTTTAGGGAAGTTTTCAACTATAATCTCTTCAAATATTTTCTCATTCCTTTTCTTTTCCTCTTCTTCTTCTGGGACCCCTATTATTCGAATGTTGGTGCATTTAATGTTGTCCCCATGGTCTCTGAGACTGTCCTCAGTTCTTTTCATTCTTTTTTTCTTTTTTCTGCTCTGCAGTAGTTTTTTCCATTATTTTATTTTCTAGGTCACTTATCTGTTCTTCTGCCTCAGTTATTCTGCTATTGATTCCTTGTGGGGAATTTTTATTTCATTTATTTTGCTGTTCTTCATTGTTTGTTTGCTCTTTACTTCTTCTAGGTCTTTATTAAAATGTCTTGTATTTTCTCCATTCTATTTCAAAGATTGTGGATCATATTTACTATCATTACTCTGAATTTTTTTTCAGGTAGACTGCCTATTTCATCTTCATTTGTTTCGTCTGGTGTGTTTTTACTTTGCTCCTTCATCTGTTGCATATTTCTCTGTCTCCTCATTTTGTTTAACTTACTGTGTTTGGGGGTCTCTTTTTTGCAGGCTGCAGGTTCGTATTTCCCATTGTTTTTGTTGTCTGCCCCCAGTGGGTGAGGTTGGTTCAGTGTCTTGTTTAGGCTTGTTGGTGGAGGGGACTGGCTCCTGTGTTTGGGTGGGTGGGTCTAGATCTTGTCTTTCTGGTGGGCAGAGTTAGATTTGGTGGTGTGGTTTTGGGTGTCTGTTATCTCACTATGATTTTAGGTAGCCCCTCTGCTAGTGCGTGGTGTTGTGTTCCTGTCTTGCTAGTTGTTTGGAATGGTGCATCCAGCACTGGAGCTTGCTGGCCATTGGGTGGAGCTGGGTCTTAACGTTGAGATGTAGGTCTCTGGGAGAGCTCTCGCCAATTGATATTATGTGGGGTAGAGATCTCTGGTGGTCCAATGTCCTTAACTCAGCTCTCACACCTCAGAGGCTGAGGCCTGACACACGGCCGGAGCACTAATACACTGTCAGCCACACAGCTCAGAAGAAAGGGGAGAAAAAAAAGAAAGAAAAAAATATATAAAATAAAATGTATATTTTTTAAATTATTAAAAGAAAAAATTATAAAATTAGAAAAAAGAGAGCAACAATTCCAATAAGCAAATCCACTAGTGATAACAAGTGCTATATCTAAACTAAAGTAAGCATAAAAATCAGAATCAAATAAGTCACAGACAGCAAACCCCAAGTCTACCATTGCTCCCAAAATCCACTGCCTGAATTTTGAGATGATTCATTGTCTATTCATGCATTCCACAGATACAGGGTACATCAAGTTGATTGTGGGGATTTCATCTGCTGCTCCTGATGCTGCCTGGCGAAATTTTCCTTTCTCTTCTTTGTTTGCACAGCTCCTGGTTTAACTTTCATTTTGGTCCCGCCTCTGCTTGTAGGTTGCCCTCAGGCATCTGTTCCTCTCCCAAACAACAGGGGGTTTAAGCAGTGGCTGATTAGTCTGCTCTTGCTCACTCAGGCCAAGGCGAGGGAAGGGTATGGTAGTCATAATTGGAATGCAGGGAGAGCCTGCGGCTGCAGAGGCCAGCTTGACATTGCAACAGCCTGAGGTGATCCCTGTGCTCTCCAGGGAAGTTGTCCCTGGATCACGGGATCCTGGCTGTGGCAGGCTGCACAGGCTCCCAGGAGGGGAGGTATGGATAGTCACCTGTGTCTGCACACAGGCTTCTTGGTGGCAGCAGCAGCATTAGCATTTCATGGCCATCTCTGGGGTCCGAGTTGATAGCTGCAGCTTATGCCCATCTCTGGAGCTTACTTAGGTGGTGCTCTGTCTTCTGTGGGCATGGGGGAAGGAATCCCCTCTCCTCACTCACCCCAAAACAATAGTCTCTTGCCTCTTGTCAGGTCCAGACTTTTTCCTGGACCCCCTCCTGGCTAGCTGTATTTCACTAGCCCCCTCAGTCTGTCTTCACACAACCAACTCCAGTCCTCTCCCTGGCCTCTGACCTCTGAAGCCTGAGCATCAGCTCCCAGCGCCCACTGCCCTGGCTGGTGAACAGACAAGCTTCTCAGGCTGGTGAGTCCTGGTTAGCACTAATTCTCTGTGCGGGAATCTCTCCGCTTTGCCTTGTGCACCCCTGCTGCTGTGCTCTCCTCCATGGCTCCAAAAATTTCCCCCCGCCCAGCCCCCGTCTCCGCCGGTGAAAGAGTTTCTTAGTGTGTGGAAACTTTTCCTCCTTCACTGCTCCCTCACACTGGTGCATGTCCCGTCCCTATTCTTTTGTCTCTGTATTTTTCTTTTTTCTTTTGCCCTACCCATGTACGTGGGGATTTTCTTGCCTTTTAGGAAGTCTGAGGTCTTGTGCCAACGTTCAGTAGGTGTTCTATAGGAGTTGTTCCACATGTAGATTATTTTTGATGTATTTGTTGAGAGGAAAGTGATCTCCACGTCTTACTCCTCCACCATCTTGAAGGTCCCTCTGGTAGTACACTTAAAAAAAAAAAAAAAGAACTTTAAAGTTTTACTCACAGAAAATTTTGGATATGCATATAAACACTCATATGCATAAACCATTTACATACTTCTTGTCACCAAGGCAGTTTTCAAGATCCATAGTTTGTACCATGTTGCTCAGGTCTACAAGGGCAACTGAGTGGTCTCTGTATTCTCCCTGAAATGCAAGCCTTAGACACTGGAGGCATCTTGCTCTGGTGGAGCTGGCTGGCTTGGCAGGGCTCGGAGCCTTACCAGCTGCTGGTCTTATGCCTTATGTTGTCTGGTTTCAGTTTTCTGATTTCTAAAGTCCAGGGTACATGGAGATCTTCTGTGGGATTACAATAATTTATGTGAAGTACCTGAATCATGGAAGGAAGTTAGGTTTTTCAGCTGTTTTTATTCAGATGTTCATTTAATCAACACATTATCCTCTTTCTTTTCCTTCACCAAATATTTTGAGCATGTGGGAGATTTTATGTTATCTGTCTAGGAATTAGGCTATGTTTAATGTTTGTGTAGATGTAGGTGGCAGAGGCACTGATTTCCTCTAAAGTCTTTTTCTTTCCCCTCTTGTCTTCAGACTACCTTAAAAACATTTTAAATAGATCTTGTCTTGTAGCTCAGTTAGTTGTAATCCACTCAGTTCAGTGTGCTGGAGAGTTTCACACTGGGAGGCAATGGTAAGGTTACTGGTGGGGAAATGAGTGGTTTTCTTTACTAAAATGAGAGAGAAGACTGCAAAAGGTAAAATGAAATTTAAAAAAAAAATATGAATGCATCCTCAGGCAGGTCAGATTTGAAGAGTACCTAAAAGAAATGAAGAGCCTGGAAATTTATTCTTTCAAATACTTTGTGTACATGTCCTCTTGAAAAGTCTTTGCATGCCCTTGATTTTGAATTTGTCTTTAGATTTTACATTAAGGAAGTCCTGGGTTGATAGGAAGCTGAAGCAAAGCCTTCTGAGCTCTGCTAACTGTAAGGAGAAAATATAGGAACTGAGGAGGTAAAGCTTCATTTCCTCTCCTCTGCAGCCAGGACCTTCAGAGGGGAGAGGGAGGACATAGAAATACTAGGATTAGTATTGGAGGGAAAAGAATTTGGGGGCAAGTGTCTGCTCCCCTGAGAATATGGGAGGGAGAAGGAGGGCTGCTGGGAGCCTCTAGAAGAGATGTTACAGGTTGTCACTTGCTCTGGGTAATGGGAGCTGGAGGGGTACACACAGTGCAGGGTTACGGGCATTGCCAAAGCTAGCTATTCTGCAAGAGAGACAAGAGGGAATATAAAGAACCCCATCCTATTGCCACAGAAACAAAATTCTCCTCCCCCCATCCGATACCACACCAATCCAAAATGGACTGAGTTATTTTAAAGACAAGATTCAGTTTATGAGGCTGAACTAAGATTAATATATAGGGCTAAATATTTCTCCCTACCTCTTTCCTACACCCTGTGGTAGGGGACTTGGGAAAAAGATCAGATCATTTTAGTTAGAAGACATATATGAACTCTATTTCCTCTGCACATTTAAATACAATGAATTCACTTGCACATATAATAAGTACCTATTTTTTATTCATATGAGCCTGCAAGTATATCTGATTTTTTTTAAAATTAAACTTCTCAAATTACTGGCTTTTTAGGAAAAAAATGAGCTTTTACCATTTGCAAATACATTCAAATACTTTTTGGGCAACTAATATATGTGCAACACTTTGTTCCACATTGACAAATCCTAATCTGGATCCCTAGTGTGGAGTGCAGACGTGACAAGATTTCTGCTAAAAAAAAAAATAAAAAGTCAACTTGACTCTATAATCCCAAATTGGGCACTAGCACATATCATCTGGTAGAAGCAGCTGATGGTCATAATTACTGTTTTCATTCTCCTTCACCTTACTACACATACCATGCACACACATAGACTACAAAGAAAATCTGTTAATTAGGTAAAAGAGAGATTTTAAACTTATTGCAGCAAAGGAGAGCATATCTTTAACAGAACTAGTGGTTTCCCAAAAGGAAGAATGTAGGGAAGCATATTTGTTGGATTCTTAAGGCCTGGGCTGGATAATCTGTGGTCAAGTCTAGCAAGGTAGAGAACTGATGTAGTTGTACAGTTTAGATAGGTGGGCTAGTGGGTAGAGGGTCTTCAAGGGACCTTTGAAAAACACTCTACTAGCCTTGATAAATAAGCAATTTTAATTATCCTCCAGGAGCAGATATTTTCTGGCCTCACTAGTTGACTACAGACATGGGAAAGTGATCCTGGTCCCAATATTGTTTAATATAGTATCATTGGTTTCAGTTCTCATTAGTGTTAAAAGATAATTTTCAGAAAAAGAGAAAATCATGACTCTCAAATTGACATACAAATGAACACATTTAAAAAAAAATATATATATATATATATATATATTAAAAGATCATTATTTTACTCATTTAATGAGAGAACCAGGCAGATGTTATAATCAGTTTAAAGGAAAAGATAAAAAGGGAAAATATTATATATATGGAGTAAAGAATTGAATTGTAAATGAAGGCAGAACTGTTTTTTTCAACCAGAGGTACGGAAGTCAATCAAAACTCTACTGGAGAAGACAGAATTTTCATGACTAGCAACTTACAAGCAGTCATAACATAGCCTAAAGACAATAAAAGACTGGAATCTGATTATCCAGAAGGGTTGTATCATTTGTAGATAATTGGAGATACCATTTGTAGACAATGCATAGTTTTCAATAGAAACACAATTTATTCTATATTACTGTCTTTTCAGAATATTTTTTGCTAGTTCACATCCATTCCTTATACCTCCATTACATCCATAATATCATTGCCAAATGCCTTGATGGGGGTGGAGCCCTTGTTTTGACCACATATCTGTGTCTACGCATCTAGTCTCTCTGTCAAAGAAGAGAACAAGATGAATATAAGGTCACTCATTCCTGATAAGACTGTATTTCCACATCTCTTTATTCACAAATTATCTTTGAATAATTTATTGTCACAGCACAGGTTTCAGTGGCAAATCATGACAGCTTACAGCTATATTGAGAAGGAGAGATGGAGAGGGCCGTGGACTGGAAACAAAAACACCCACTAACACAGAAAAAGCCTAAAAGAAGAAGATGTGTGGCTTGACCGACAGTCAAGATTCAACCAGATGAGTAAAAGCATTATCCACTGGGAACAGCAGTTAGACCAAGCTCACTCCAATTCACACAGCTAGTCAGCCACAGAGGCTGGTATTCAAATGCTGGCCTGCTTCCAAGTACATGCACTTTCCAATTTATCTTTTTTAGTTTTTTCACTCCTTTTCATTTCAAACCTGATACTCTCTGTTCAAATAAGAATATAGGTTTAATTGAAAGATTTGTCATTTTGATTAGATCAACCTACCTCTAACAAACATATCCTTTACCATCTACACAAGAGTTACTTTATTCCTAGCTATGAGCCCATTCTTCGAGAAAATTGCAATATGTTTCAAAAATCCAAATATAATTTATTCACATCAATTGTAGAGCCAGTCTACTTACCACTTGTGAAAGACAAGATTCATTGGATAAATAGTTCTATTCAGGCTACTGGGATAGGAGTAAAGTACGTTAGTGATTGACATTTTAAATAAGAGGAAAGGGACCTGAAGATTTACAGAGGCTGGTGGGCAAGGGAATCATTTAACTCATCTGCAAATTTATGGGAGTGAGGTGGGAGAATGAAGACTAGTCTTATCTTGGAATATCTGAGGACAGGCTGGTCATTTTTGGCTAGCCATTTCCCACCCTTACTGGGTCATCAGGAATGGGCAATGGCCAGCAAGACTGACAAAGGACAAGAAGTGTTCCATCACAGAATGATTGGCCACACCAAGTCTGCCCGTGTGGAGCCACTTCTCTATAAGAAGCCTCAGCCACCATGCCTTGTTCTTCATGTCCAGACCAGAAACCACTTTCTTCACAAATGTTCATGCTTAGCTGTCATCCCTACTGTCTCATTCTATTCTAGAACACTGTAGAAAGTTGCTTTTGTTTCTTTGGGAGGGGATAACCCAAGTGATAAGAATTTGGTCTGCAAATCCAGATGAGGGACAGCTCTGGTTCCCACTTCTCAGCAAATGTCATACTCCCATTCTCTTCAATACCAAAGAACATTTATTTTGCAACTCCCTCAAGGTAGAGGGTGAATGGGAGTTTACTTCTGGTTCTCCCTTGCCCTAAGTTGTAGGTTTATGTGGTTCTATCTTTAAAGAAGTGGAGTCTCCTATTAGACGTTCACCTGAAGAGGGTCCTTGACTTTGAAGTGCTTATTCAGCCTTCATGAATTCTGTAGTCATGCCCAAAGAAGTGTACAAAATGCATGCTCAGGTTTTCCTGTTTTACAAATGTCCTCAGGACAAAAATGGCTTAAATGCTTGGGTTCCAGATTTCATTTAGATTTTGTCCTAACAATTTCTTACCATTTTACAATCTGTTTGATAGTTTTAGAAAGATTTTTTAATATATTATTTGGCATTTTTAGTTGTTTTTCCTCAGTTGGTTGGTTTAAACAATGTACTTTGCCATATTATCAGAATTGAACCTCCACTGGACCTTGAAAGGGAAGAGATGTAATACCTATCACTGACTCTAGGGATACTTTTGGTTGCTAGGAAAACAAAACAATTCATACTGACTTAAACAATAAGTGATCACATAACTAAAAATCCCAGGGATTAGGGATGCCTTCAGGAGTAGTTTCATTAGGACTCTGTCTTTGTTTCTCTACTATTTTCTTGACTGCTCTTTTCAGTATATTGTCCTCATTCACCAACCAGCTTTACAAGATGAATGCTGAAAGTAACTGGTACTACAATTTCCTTGCTCATAGTTTTGGGGAAAATAATGCTTCTTCCAATAAACACTGAATTTATCACTGTGTCTGGAAGATTCAATTACTGCAGCTAGTTTAGTTCAGTTAGAGTCTCCCTGAAGTTGGGGACATATTATTGCCATTTATGTAACAAATTTGCTACACAAAGAAGAGGAAGAAATGGATATTTGGGGTAAAACCAAAATGGCAGAGAAGGTAGGAGAGAAGAGTGGGAAAGCTTTGGAGGCTTGAAGTGTGAGAGAAGAGAGCTAAAGGATTAAAAATGTGCATAAGGAGGACACTGGGACTGACAAAGATAGACCTCACAGTTTTGCTGAGGACTGGAACTGTTTATCTTCACTGGATATAGAGAAGTAATTACAATGAAATATATTGACCCTATAGCTCCAAATCAGAGAGCCCTGCCTCTTATCATATTTAAAGACTTGTCAGTTTTTTCCATATGAAAACATTATTATTAAGAAAACATCCCTTAATTGTCGAATGCCCACTCACCACAGGGTGCTTTCCAGGTCCTAGCACAGATCTATGCCCCTTCTGGGAGGGAAATCCAGTACTTAAGTGCCCAATTCTAGAAATGTCTATAAAATAAATAAATATTTGGTAAATGTACAAAGAAACAAAGAAACGTAGAGGAGATTCTCCATTCTGATTGCTGTTTTTACAATTTGAAGACTATTTTTAAAAGGAGATTTGAAGCTTCCTGATGGTTTATAGCTTTTGAGGATCCTGAAAATACAGGAACCTGAAACTTAGATGTCTATTGGGAGGAAAACAAGAAATGTCTGGGCATTCAAATCCTTGTGCAGTGAGAATATTGGGAGACCTCAGACAAACTACTTCATCTACCTGAATCAGCTTCCATCTATAAAATTATTGACGTGTTTTTATGTCAAAAATCAGACCATCCTCAGCTTTTAAAGGTGCGCAAATTGTGTCATGCAAAGATTTCATAGGCAAGTGTGCTCTCTTTCATTGTACCGCTCCTGTATAAAACTCCACCAAGCAATGGGGAAAATGCCTTCAGCGTCAGTGAAGGTCACCCTGGGAAATAGGGACCTATGTTTAGTGAGCAACTGAGTTTTATTATCAGTTCAGTCTTTCCTGTTGAAAAGTGAATTACTATAATGGGCTCTTATACATGCAGTCAATAAATAGGCACAGCATGCTGGTTGACTAGAGACTCCTCTGTACCTTAACAATCTTATGTCTAGATTGAGGTTTTCAGGGCCCAGCTTTTCCATTGCCTCTCAAAGAGGTTGTTCAAGTTATCTAATACTACTAACAAGCCATCCCAAACTGAAACTACAAGAGCTGTCTGTTTATTATCATCTTTCACAGTTCTCGGTGTTGACCAGACTTGGAAAGTTCCTGCTTAGAATCTGAATCATTCTGAAGCCTTTTCACTTGTGTGAAAGGTTTCAGATATCTGGAGGCTGAAAGAGCTAGGGTGCCTCAGGAGTTGCTATCTGTGTGGTCTCTCAGTGTGGTCTTTCCAGCATGGCAGCTGCAGTGTAGCTGACTTCTTACATGGAAGGACTGGACTGCAAATGCACTTGTCCTGAGAGAGATTCAGGTAGAAGGTGTATGGCCTTCTAGTACTCAGTATCAGAAGTCAGCATTGTCACTTCTAGTGCATTCAAATTTTTACTGAACCAAACTTGGGTTCGCTCACCCACTGCACAGCAAAGCCAATAAACTGATACCAGGTTGTGGTGAAGGAAAGTACATCATTTATTGCAGGGTGTCGAGCAAGGAAAATGGGTAGTTAATACCCCCAAAACCCAAACTCCCAGACGGCTTTTAGGGAAAGGTTTAAAGGCAACATTCGGAGCGAAGGTTGTAGCTAGTAGACTTTCTTCTGATTGGTTGATGGTGAGGTAACAAGGTGATGTTTTAGGAATCTTAATCATCAACTTTCTGGTTCCAGTCACTCTGGGGTCTATGTACTTGTGGTTAGCATATGTCACCAGCCTCATCCTGGTTGTGGGTATCGGTTTCTGCAGTACAACTCAAAGACATGCATCAGATTGTTATGTATATCCCTTGAGGAGGAACTAGGACTCTGTTTTATCACTGAACTAGTATTAAAGCCATCATTAGTTTTCTTGTTTAACTGGTTTTCCTTTGTTTCTGCATTCCCTCACTTACCTAATTAGTAACTTCTAGATTCTGATCTTTGGAACTCAGGAAAGGCCTAGGAGACTAAAGCCTTTTTCTACAAATAAGCAACAGGGGACATAACTTTCATAACTGGAAGGGCCACAAGGGTCCTGCTCAGTTTCATAATCTTTAGAAGAATTGAGTCACTGAAGCCCATGTTCAAGAGAGGGAAATTAAACTTCACCTCTTGATGGCTGGAATATCAAAGACTTGTGGAATGTTTTAAATTATCCACAAAGACTGTCATTCTACTATAAGAAATTTATTCTTTTAACTGTGATGGGCTTTTCAAGAGTCTTATATTTAAGCCAAAATAATTGTTAGAAGTAGAAAGAGCTTCATCCATGATCAGTTCCTTATTTAACTGGGAATTAGCATACAAATCCATGAGTATTAAGCACCAGGAACATTAAGAATAAGAGAAAAGTCCCTGTGATGGGGGAGACAGAGGACTTATAGGACAAACCAAAAGAACTTAGATGGCTGGTTCTGGTAAAGCTGTCAAAAAACAAAAAACTGAATGCCAGCATGGCATTCCTGTGTTCCAGCTCCTGTTGTGCTATCACCCCTCATTGTGACCTTGGATGGCAGGTCACTTACCCTCTGGGACCACTTTGTCCTCATTTGTAAAATATAAAATTAAATTAGATAATTTCTAGAACCACTTCTGGTTCTGATATTCCACAATCTCATTATTGCTTTAAATACTGAAACATTTCCTTAATAGGCAATAAATTAAAAGTCTTGACCTTGGCTATTCATATCATCTGTGCCAACATTTAATGGGTTGAAATGAATCACTGAGGGTGAAAGACACCATAGCCAGGGAGGGGTATGTCAGTGGAGGCCTCATTCAGGAGGAAATGGGAAGAGACAGCTGGTATATTTTATACAATTCAGCTAAGACAGAAAAGAGGAAATGACCTCTGTAGACCTTCACTGAAAAAAATAGTCTAAATTGTCATATTGCTTTTTTGATGCTCAGATACTGCCTCCCAGTTTGATCATAGGGAAGGAGAAAGTATAATCTAAGAGCACTCATTAGTGTAAGTTAAGAGCACTGGAGAATGCTTTGACTCTCAAAGGGAGGACCCCAACATTTAATGACATTCTGTTCAACAGTGTGGGCCCCTTAATGAATTTTTGGATAAGCTAAGTACAGAAAAATTTTTTTCACTTCATTGAAAACTATGTTTGGTCTATAGCACATCCTTCTGGGCAGTCTGATTCCAGGCTTGTTCATTGTCTCTGAGCTACTTTCTGTACCTCTTTTTAAATTGCAGGTAACTGAAGGATATGCAAACTTGGTCTTGTCCAGGAGAGTTTCCATTGACTTCTCTCCCACTGTGGAAGAGTTATTTTGCCTCCATTTGCAATTTGATTCCTTTACTCTATATGTTTGTGCTTTTTGACATTTACTCTGAGCCACTTCCTTTATGTTATATGAATTAACTAAAATCTATTTTAAAGATTCAATTTGTTCAATTTGATATCTGTATGAAAGTGATGTTTTCCTTTTTCTGAAAATTATCATTTAACATAAGGTTGGACCTGAACTTAGTTTAAAATAGTGGTTGGAGAGAGATTTAAACTGTTCTCCATTAGTAATAAACAGGATTTTGGAGATTTGGGGAACCGACAGCTTTGAGAAGAAAACAGTCAAGCAACCACAGAGCTGTGGGAAGGAGAAGGAAAGCCAAAGTAACATGGGAAGATTTGGGGTGGGATAAGGAGGTGGGGGATGGAGTGTATAGAGTGGGGTTGGGAAAGATGACTGAGGAGTAGGCAAGTGAGAAATTCCACATGGAAGAGGGAATGAAAGAATTTTAAAGACACTTGTGTCTACTGTTAAACTACGTTGATCTGTATTTGTGATGCTTCAGTGGGCCTTTTAATTTATTTTTATTTATTACTCATTTATTTGGTAACAAGTGAAGGCACCCAAAGCTTTGCATTCATGGCACTTTGGGGGATGAATAGAGATGTATTGTGTGACAACAGGGATACAGATTGTAGCAAAGACAAAAACAAGAAAATCAGAGGCCTACCTCTAAAAGTTATAGAAGTATTGAGGGGGGCTTTACTCACAACAGGAGATGTGACTTTGAGCTATGCTATCATAATATTAAAGAAAATGGTAACCTCAGAAGTATGGAAGGTGTTGATATCAAGGCAGCTGAAATGTGAGGAAAAGGGGAAGAGAAGGACTTGTACCTTCTCCAATAATGGTACTTCATACAACCTTTCCTGTAAGGGCAATTAGAAAGGTGGGAACTTGTAAAAAATCTACTTGAGGGTCTTGAAGAGCTAAAAGAGTTGTAAAGAGTGAATGAGCCAAGATGCAGAGGGATGAGAGTGGTGTTGAGAACTCTTCAGCCATGGAGGTGCCAGATTATTCCAGAAAAGAGATGACAGCAGCCTGTGTGACAGCCTCCCAGGGCTGGGATGTAAAACTTGGAGTAAAGTTTTGTGCTTTAGTTTAGACCCAAAGGTTTACACCCCAGGCTCAGTAAACTGGAAGTTAGCCAGCCTCCAGTCACAGAGAGGCCTGGAAAGACTCAACATTTGAAGCTGGCTTAGGGTGATCATATTACTGGTGGTCCTAGGCATCTAGTGGAAACAAATGTAATCCTCTATGGAGGAAGATAATCATCTTATATTTGAAATTTTTTCTATGGTTAGTTTTTATGATACAGTTTTTTAGCAAGTTAGGAAAAGAAAGAGACTTTTAACCTGAGAAATGTTTTAATCTGATTAAGTTTAATCTAAACTTAACCCCCCCCCAGAATACAACAAAACTATACTAAATGGTGAAAGATTCTACCAGTTATGAACTTAATTATTTGCAGCTTAAATTGATAGAGTTTTGTTGTCTTACATAATCAGAAGTCTGGAAGTTGGTGGTTGATGGTTCAGTGGTTCAAAGGTGTTAGGGCCAGTGTTTCTGTGATTATTGTAATAGGATAAAATCACATAATGGTTAGGAACACAGATTCTGCCACCAGACAAACTTGTTTCAAACCCTGACCCCACTCTTTCTTAGTCATGTGACCTTGCACAAACGATATCATCAGTATTGTCATTTGTAAGATAATGAAAATAATAGCTATCTTAAGAGTTACCGCAATGATTTAAAGGGCCAATATATGAAAATCACTTAGAATAATACCTGGCACATAGTAATTTCTACATAAGCATTAGCTATTGCTATGGGTTTAATTGTATTCTCCCAAAATTCATATAATCAAGCCTTAACCTCCAAAGTGATGGTGTTTGGAGATTGGGCCTTTGGAAGGTAATTAGGTTTAGATGAAGTCAAGAGGGTGGGGACTTCCTGATGAGATTAATGTCCTTATAGGAAGACAGCTTGCTCTCATTTAAGACCACAGTGAGAAGGTGGCTTCTGCAAGTCAGGAAATGAACTCTCAACGGGAACCAAATCAGCTATCACCTTGATCTTGAACTTACTGGCTTCCACAACTCTGAGAAATAAATGTCTGTCATTTAAGCCACCTGGTCTGTGGCATTTTGTTATAGCAGTCTGAGCAGAATAATACAGCTAGTATTATATATGTTTTCTATGCTAGTTACTCTATAACCACAAGATGGCTGCTGAACTCCAGTAATTACATCTGTATTCCAGGTACAAAAAAGGGAAAGAGAAAATAGAAAAGACTATGCCAGTTGCCACCAAACCTTTTTATCAGGAATGCAAAAGCTTTCCTAGAAATTCCACATAGAAAACTTTCCCTTACATCTTGGACAAAACTGAGGCCAGCCCTGAGCTAATTTCTGGACAAGCTGAATGATGAAGGTATCATTTGTTCATTCATGCAGGCAGCGTTAGGGAACTCTGCATTTACCTAAACAAGTCAGAGTTCTGTTAGCAGGGAGAGAGGTGGTAGAGAAGAAGAATATTGAGGGGGCAGATAGAAATGTCTATTTTATGTACTGTATGTTTCTCTTTGCTATGTAGAGAAAAATACTGTGCTTTGATGGAAAACCATTCACCCTCTAGAGCATTTTCTTCTTGGTTATCTGATATTGATTCTATGGGAGCTATTTTACAACTCTATAAATTGTAGATAACTGATAAAATGCAAAATAATTCATGTCTGTAGATTTGCAAATGAACTCTGTGCATTGGCAGATTTTCTCTCAGGGAAAACCAGTTCTATTTCTTATTTGCATACTCATTTCAATATTCCCAAAAGACAAATTTAACTGTTCTTTAGTTTCACCTTTGAACTGGCTGTAACATCTTACTAGTTTCCTCCTTAATGAGTTAAATAAAATCTTTAAAAATGTAATCTTTTCATGTCTGTATGATGCATGATTTTACTTTTTTCTTGAAAATTTTATTTTAAGAGCCAGAAAAATCTAAATCTTTTAAATGCTATACTTTGCTTTTTGTTTAGTTTTTTAATCTCAGGTACTTACAACACATCTAAAACATATTAGGAGCTCATTTACTCTTTGATGAATGGATGGATGAATGAATGGATAGATGAAGGAATAGTACCAGTTATTTAAAGGCAACAGAGTTCTATTATAGAATAACTATTTATTAAATGACTATACTTGATGGAAGTATCTCTTAAGAATATACAATTCCTTTGCTCCTTTTGACTTATAAACTTGCAATTAATACCTTATTCTTCAGGAAAAAAAACACTCTTCAAATCATTAATATGGATTTATTATCTGAGATGAACCATTTTTTGTGATTTAAATTTATGAAATAACTTATGAATTACACCCCAGAGAGAAGTTAATATGGTGAGTAACTAGAATAAGCATTTTTGTTGTTGTTGCTGCTGCTGCTGTTCTTTATTTAGATGATCAACCTTCTTCTTATTATAAAAGCAATTCATGGTTATTTTAACAAAATAGTCAAAAAATATGAATATAAATTTAATAATATATTTTCCCAAGTTTCACACACTCAGCTTGGTATACATCTTTTTTCAAGATCTAGGATTTGGGTTAAAATGTTTACACCCCCATTTTCTAACTATGTAGTATTCATCAGGTTGGCTAACATATCTGAACTTCAATCTCCATGTCTGTAAAAAGAAGATAAAAACCTTCCTGACAAAGTTTACACAAGGATCCACATGGGGTGATGTAAGTAAAGCACAACACATTATCTAGTACCATGGACTCTCAAAAAAAAATAATCAATAGTACCAAAAAGCAGGAATGATCCAAAATTCTTGCTGACCATCTTTCTTCTGGATTTCTTTAGATTTATAGTTATTATTTTACATTATAAAAGGAAGTTAGGCAGTGAGAGATTGAACATCCAAATGGACAACGGCCAGAACATACATGATAATATAACTCTGACCCACAATTTCTACAGCAATGAGCCTAGGAAACCAAACCACAGCCTCCATAGCAATCAGCCCAGAACACTTAGGACTTGGTCAATGACTGCCAGCTTTCTTATTTTCTGCCCTGGCTTCCAGCTGAGGACCAACGACAGAAAGATAAATGTGCTTTACAAACCAATCAGACAAGATGCACCACTTAACTCTCCACTTGCAGCTTGTGGTGTAAGCAATTTCCAATCAGGCATTCCGGAGCTGTCCTTATTTTTCAATATAAAATTTTCCTATTCTCCTAGCTGCCTTTGAGTCTCTTCTAAGTGTAAGTGATGGTGGTTGACTTCCTTGCTATAGCAAACTCTGAATAAACAGTCTGTGTTTGTTCTAATTTGGTAGTCTTTATTTCCATGCAGGGCTTATCTCTAAGTGAGGAAGCAGAGGAAGGGGAGACAATGTGAATTCTAGCACTTTGTATGTTTCAAGGTATAAAGGAAAGAAAACAAAAGATTTTCCTGTGGGTTTGGTATTCATAAATGGATGAAGAATCAGATCTAGAGAAAGAAAACAAACCTTGAAATGATGTGAGAAAGAATCTGGAGAAGAGGGATGCTGATGGCACCAAGGTGAATTGGACCATCTCACTCTCTTGTTGTAAATATATAAAGCAGAACCATAAGAGATGTTGAGAAGAAATAAAGATGTATGTATACCTAAACAAGAATCCTGCAGCAACAAAAACAACAAAAATAGCTGATCACATAAAACTTTGACCCCAAGCCACGTCTACAAGTAACTGCATTAGGTAGCCTTTGCTGAGATTGTGGAATTTCCACTTCCCTCCAGTGTAATGAATTTGCTTTGCAGAGAAGTGAAATAAGTGAGAACATAAAGTAAATATTTTGAAAAATTTCAGAGAAACTTCAAAAATCTCCTAATCTTATTCAATTCTTTATCATGGACCAAAGCAAAATTATGAAGTATGAGGCACTCACAGGTAATCCTGTGAAATAGATATCTTCAAAGATCATTTTCAGAAAAAGGTAAAATCAAAATTTCATAGTGATTAAATGCATGTGAAAATTTTTATTTTACTCATATGATACAAGGCAACCAGGCAGAAGTTATGACCAGTTCAAAGAAAAAGTCAAAACAGCACAGATTTATGTATATGGGGAAAAGAAGTGTTGAGATGAATTGTAAATAGGATAAAATAAATCAAAAATGGAACTGATTTTTGTTTTTTTTTCAGGCAGGGTGGGAGTGGGTTGAGGAGTCAAATCACTGCTAGACAATCATATGAATATTTATTTATTATATATATAACAGGATTCCCCCTCTATCTAAAAGTAGAGCATTCCTAAGAAACCTTTTGTAAGCTAAAATGTCATTAAGCAAAGAAGCAATTACCTTAAGACATATCTTGCAAATGAATGCATACAATAAATCAAGATAAAGCACAGATGCTCACAGACACAGTTCAAACCTATTGTGTCTTAATGCTGTTACTGATGCAAACTTGGGTCTGCTCACCAGAGTGCAGTAAAGCCAATCTACTGACACTGGGTTGCAGTGAAGGAAAGTACAATGTTTACTGCAAGGTATCCAACATGGGGCCATGTAAGGAGAATGGTCAGCTCATGCTCAAAAGACACAAACTCCCTGATGGCTTTTGGGGGAGGGTTTTTAAAGGCAAGGTGAGGGAGAGGGCCACAGGATGCCTGATCAGCTTGTAGGCATTCTTCTGATAGGTTGGTGGTGGGGTAACAAGGTGGTACTTATTTCAGGAGTCAACATCATCAACCTTCTTGTTCCAACTGGTCTGTGGTCAGCAGTTAAATTCTTCCACCTAGTGGGAATTTTAGTATCTGCAAAACAACTCAAGGATATGGCTCAGGATATTATCTATAGCCCTTTAAGAGAAATTAAAGGTCCTTGACTTTATTATTATTTGGTCTTGCTTGAATGTTTTCCTTTGTTTCTTCATTTTCTCATTTCTCTGAGTATATTTGATCTCTGGGAATAGGGGAAGACCGAGGAGGCTAAAGCTTTTCTACAAACAAGAGGAGGGGGACACCAGGGGTCTGTTCCTGGGAAGGCCTCGCAGGGTCCTGCTTGGTTTCAATGTTGTGATGCTGAGTGTGGTTCCCAGGAAGGAGGTTGGTGGTGCCACTCTCCCTGCTCAGGATTGCCCACTGCTTCTATTATGGCTCACTGCAAAACCAATGCTATTTTTCCTTTTCACATTTTTGTTGTAAAAGCAAACATCCTCTTCAAGTTTCTTTCAGTTAGAGAAAACAGGTATTAATGTCGGTCTTTCATAAAGCAAAGTGGTGTAAAGAAAAGTTTTGAAAAGTAGAGGATACCTGTACTTACAAATTACAAAGAGTTGCAAAATAGCTTAAAGACATGACAATGAACAGGGCTGGAATCTGATAATCCAAAAGGTATGCTATGGATGATACATAGTTTTCTATTGAAAGAAAACAAATTTTCTACAATACATAATTTTAAGAAAGTGAAATTCACAGGGTTAATAGAGACAGAAATTCACTAATTCCTGAAAAGGCAGTAAATAACTAGAGTCTGGCTTCAGTCTATTTCTCAGAGCTACTCAACTAGGAGTAACTGTGTGAAAACAGTTGGGATTATCTAAGCACTATAAATTCTAATGTGTCACTTAAAAGGCCTCAGAGGACCACATTTCAAGCTGTAGATACATAAAACAGAGTCCACTCCCCTGCTTCCATCTACTCCTGAATCTCTTCCTCCAGCTTATTATTTACTTTTAGTATTTTAGGCGCCAGGACTTTCCTTCAGTGATATTTATTGAATCACCTCCATATACTGTGCTTTGTTCTCTCTGCTGAGGATTCAGAGATGACAAAACCTGCTCTTTCCTCAGATGACATTACTCAACCCTCTTGTCACACTCAGATATGAATGACAAAAAAGTTGATGGCAGGTATAAACGCATTGAGATCCCTGGGCTGGAAAAGTGCTGCAAAGACCTGCTGATATTACAGAGTCTGACTTTCATTTTCTGATTCTCTGGGTGTATCAGGTTTTATTTCCTGCTTCTGAAGCAAGAAGCACACACAAGGATGAGAAAAATGGAAGCTCTTCATACCATCAGGACAACATTGAACAGAGTCAGGATGACCTGTGGTAGGAGGGTGAGGGATACAGGTTATACAAAGGGACAAAAGTTATCAGGCTTTATCTCTGTCAAAGCCAAATTAGCCAAAGACCACCACAGGACAGGTTTTAGTCAGGAAGAATCAAATTTAATGACTCAAATCAGTGGCATTGTTCCCTAAGGAGCTATCTGCTGCTGTCCAAGAGGGAGGAGGGAAGCTCTTTGGTTAGATTTGGGTTCCTTCTGGAGGTTTCTAAGAAGGGTCTCATTTCTGCATATCTGAGGTAGGCTTAAGGGAAGCAGCAATTAACAAGAGATTCAGGGCTATTTGGATGCAAAGTATGCTCAGCAATTGGGTCTCCTAAGTAATAGGAATGGCAAATGGCTCTAGAGCTGTTATTATTAAAAAAGCAGTAGTCATGCAAAGAGGGTATCATTTTGGCACTAAAATCTTCTCAGAAGCATACTGTGAGTGCTTTGAAGACAGTAGTCTGAATTCTAATGCATACCAACTCACAGTTCCTTCCTTATGGTGGCAATTTCAAGTGGCTATGCCATCTTTATGCCTTAGGCAGCGCTGTTGAAAGAATCCAGAAGAAAAAAGAGATTTCACAAAATGTTGTTGGGGTTTGTTGGGTTGCAGAAAGGGAACAATATCCTCTGAGAAATTATAAAACAAAAAATAATATTTCAGATTCCACTGCAAAACACAATCCTTGAGTTTTTCTAAAATGGTTGTGGTTTTCTAGGTAAATTGGGCATGCTTTTCAGACACTTTGAATTTCTCTGAAGGTGAGAAGCAGAGACAGCCTCAGTGACAGTTGAAGGGGATGAAGCTTGCATACATAAGGTAAGCAGCCCTACCTGTGCTGAGGCTTGGGTCTTACTGACCTGTATGTTTGGACACCTGTCTTGGAGGTCAGAAGTGGACTGCAGAGAAGCCACTAACATCATGTGACAACATGTTTGCTATAGGTATTAGGGATTTATAATAATGTGTCCTGAAATCTACCAGCTAACCACTACCCCATTTAGAGGATTAAGTGTGTCAGCCACAGAGAAGACCAATAGTCTGGGATAACCTACTGGGTCTGGGTCCTCGGGAACCAACAAAAGCCAGATTCACCATAGCCTGATGTGAGATGATACAAGATGACATCCCCAAGCTCTTTCAGTCACTTCTTTTGAAGAGAGGAAAAAGTTTGCTTTTTTTCTGGGTAAAGGAAATTAGCAAACACAGACACACATGGACACAGATGGTCTATGATCCCCCCCACCCAGCCCCACTGTCATCATGTCATTCTCCACCTCCTCACCCCCAAACCCCCATCACTACCCCATCCCGCTACACCCCTTCAGCCCTTCAAATTCTCTCCCACCCTTTGTTTCATAGGAACTGAGTATCTGGACCTGGTCTGTTCTCTCTCCTCTAATGCTGACAATTTCTGTTTGCTCATTTTATTCTGGTGAGATTTTTCCTTTGTTTCCATTTTAAAGGAAAAGAGAAAAAAATAGCAAGTTAGATCCTAAGAGATAGAAAGATGAAAATAATATGGTAAGATCAGATATCAGTGAAATAGAAAATAAAAACATACTAGAGAAAAATCATAAAACTAAATTTGGGTCTTTGAAAAAATTAATAAAATAGATAAACTTCTAGTAATACTGATTCTAAAAAAAAATACAAATTATCAACATCAGATGTGAAAGAGGAGATATTTTATTGTACTTTTTGTTATTAAATACTAAAGACCATTCTTTTTATTTTACCTGTTTGTTATTCAATATTAAGTGTCATTCACAGTGCCATGAATGGAGATGAACTGCTTTGCAGCTTTACTCTTTTTGAGTGTGATTCCATGTTCACAATGTGGGCTTAACCAGCATCTTGATGTTGAGCTGCTCAGAACACATAGACACTCATTGAAATTGATTCAACAGATATTTTTGGAACATCCACAATGTGTCAGACACTGTGTTAATTGGATGTGGGTGTGCCACATTTAATAATACAAGTAGTGCCTTCTTCCATAGAGCTTACAGTTTAGCTCTGAGCTAGTGACTTTTAATTACTTTTATTTTATCAAATAAATAACAGTGTGCTCTTCCTTCAGTGGAGTAGAGGCAATTCTGACTGACAAGAGCTTACATTAAGAAAATACTCTCTCTGAGCATACATGAACATTTTCCCCATCACTAAACTTCCAGTTTGACCCCCTTAAGGAGTTTTTTTTTTCTTTTCCATAGTGGTGCTTTTTCTTCTATTACATATTCCCTGCCTTTAAAATACCTTCCGTCTGCTTTTCCACCTATGTAAACTCAACCTGTCCTCTAAGATCCAACTAAAGTTTCATTACTCCCACTCCAGTGAATTTTCTCATCTCTAAGAATATGTATATTTTCTATTGTCTGTACCTCACACTTACCTCTCAACCTATCTTGCCTCTTGCATCCAACCCCCTCCTCATTCTTCTCCAAAGAGGATGCAATTTTTCTGAATTCTTAGGTTCTGCAACTGATGGAGCCACTCTGCTAATGGGGCAGCTGCTCTAAAGGTAATGCTCCAGTGGTATTTCTGCCTCTTCCTATCATGAAGTCTGAGGGTGATAAGAACCAAAGTAAGTTTTGGTGATTGGAAGTTGAAACAGAGCAAGAATATTAGCCCAACTAGTTTAGGAAAAAGAGATTTACCATATGGTCCAGGCCTACCACACTAGAGCTCCCTCATTTGGGTGAGGGGAAAAGCTATGTTTAATACTCTATTTTAACTTATTCTAGAATGTCACATCATGCATTATAAGATACCACTACTTATATACTTTGGGAAAAATAAACAATACTTAATATATACATTAAAATTCTTATTAGATAATAATACACATATATCAACAAAATTACATATTTTCTTCTTCATTATTGATTAGTGTTTAAGCATCTTTTGAATATCTTCTGACTCCAGCAATTATGATATCATCACAATGACACAACTGCTTTTTATAAACTGTTTATGGTCTTGACCTATTAAGTTCTTTAAGTCTGAAGGATGTTAAAGAACACTAGGTTTTCACCTGCATTTAATGTTTGGTTAAACTTGTTTTCTTTCTTTGTTCCTAATCAGTCATGTATCACTGATATTTAGCCAAAGGTCTGATAGCTAAAGAATCTATGCCTGAGTGACAGAATTTTATAAAACATTAAACAGTCACAACAACATCTCCTAGCTGATATTCTTGAAAATTCTGTGATGTAATCCAAGATAGTTAGCAGTTCATACTGCCTTTAATTATTAAGAGGTAGTCTTCTATGAAAACATACATTTTAACTACAATGATTGATCTTCTCAACACATTTTAGTGACAATTATAGATGTATAGCACATTAAAAATGTGATACAAATGCATATGACTCTATGGGATTGAATAGAAAACTTAAATGTGCTTAAGTTTATACATGTACAATCAATGATTAATAAATTACAACCTTTCTGTCAAATTTTTTATTTGTTATACAAAACATCTCAAATTCAGAATAAAGAGCATATGAAAATATGGGTAACTCTCATGGTAAGTGTTTTTACCACAATAATTGAAATTTAAAAATAAAACAAAAAATTTAAAAGAATATGGTATTAAGGTTCCTTCTGTTGTTAATCCTTCCACTGGGGAACCAATAGACACAGTGCAGATCTAATATGGATTCAGACGTTTCTGGATCTTCTGGCTGTAACACCAGAATAAATATCCCCCATCCCACCATTATTTTCAATACCCAACTATATATATTTTTTTTTCAGAGAAAAGACCATACATTTGCCATTTCTTACATTCTAAAATCTTCTGGGTTTCAGGAAATAGGAGGTTGGTTTCATAGACATATGTGGAAATATAGGAAAACTGTGGTAGACACTAATTGGATTTTTGACGTACAGCTCTCTTCCTGCGAAATGCCTTCCTTTCCTCACTGCATAATGAAAATGAGAACTGCTGTTATGGGCACCTGATCCAAGCTAAGGCATTAAAACCCTTCCTCAGGAACTTAGAACTGGGAGTGGACACTGGCAGAGGTCAAGGTCTCTCTCTGGTGGCTGGTCTGTAAACTGGAGACTGGGAATTTTAGGCTAAGGTGATGGGAAAATTAAACAAGCTGCTCTGCTGCTTTTTTTCTAAAAAAGAAATGCTTTGAAAGAAGACTGAAGTAGAGGTGCAGAGACAGGAGACAGGGAGCAGTCAGGCGGCAGATTCCCTGCATCCAGGTCCTTGCTAGTACCCAATGGTTTTCTTGATTTGGGTTATGTGAGAAAAGCTCTTACCTGTATGGTAAAACCATCTTTCTTCCTTAAACTAGCTTGAGCTGGATTTGGTTATGTGTGACAAAAGAGAACTCAGAAACTATCACATGTAAGTGAAATCTTTATAGTTCAGGATACAATGGAAATTCTGCTCTTCTAATGGAAAGTAGAGTGATCATCTCTTAAGAAACAAGCATCTCTTATTTCCTATTCTTGGTATATCTTTCTTCCTTTGACATGGCTCCTATGATTGTTTGTAGAATGAATGAATGGATGGATGAATTTATATCTGTACTTTTTATCACACTTGTTACATCTTCTCAATAGGTTTTGTATTAAAATTTACAAACAGGAAAATGTATCTCCCTTGGTTAGACAGTATCAAATTTAGAGTGTTAGTTTTAGGCAGATACTTCATACCAGACCACCCCACCGCAGCTAAATCTACAGACCGCTCACCCTAGTCTAATCAAGCTGTTGTCAGAGTGGTAAGACATAGTACAAAGTATGGTAAATCTCAAGTCAAAATCCACCTATAGGAGCTTTGATCTGAAGATAGCTATATACTAGTAAGCACTTTTAGGTTTCCTGATTTGTCAAACAGATGAAGCTGTTTGTGGGCTGTCTTATACCAAATACATGTGACAATGTTTTGTTGAGTATAAACATATGTGCACAAAGAACACACATTTTCCTTCACTAAAGTCATTGCAAATTTCACCCTCTATTCTCCAGTTCACAAATGGGAGAAAAGAAATTCAGAAGAACAAATCCAACACCCTCAAATGACCAGTTTTCTTCATGGGAATAGCAATGACAATAACAGGCACTTATTAAATACTCTTCTGTGTCAGACATTGTGCCATTACAGACATTAGCTAGGATTTGGAGTACCCGTGAATCACTGAAGTCCTTATCAAGGTTTTGAATTTCATGGACTAGATATAGGAAGCTGTAATAGCATTGTCAATTCTGTATTTCATTTTAAAAAGTAAAACCAAACAAAACAGAATTTACCATCTTTCCTCATTATTATTTACAAATAGAGGATATTCTAATACCTCTAAATATATGAAAAACATAATCACAGGGGAAAATTTTAATTTTGAGTAAATTTAGCTTTGCATTATTTCACCAAATTCCTTATTTTACTCTTGATGCAGTCCAGTAAAGATTTGAGATGAGCTAGCGGAAAGAACTTAGTACAATACAAGCATTCCAGAGCTGCTGTTATATATCGCTCTACATTTGCAGAGGTGGAAAGAAGACCTTCACTAATTTAAATCAGAACATCAGTAGTCACTTCTTCCTCATGTGGCTGATTGTGGCTTCCTTTATTATTAGAGAATGAGATGTTAAAATATATGATATGACAGCTGTTAGGCTGAATTTCTCTTACCCTGAAAAGAATTGCCCATCATCAAAATATGGTGGTGGCATCTACAGGCTGTGTGTTCATTTGGGGAGGAGGTTCCACATGTTCCAGAAAAGACAGATGCTCATTACCTTTCCCAGGAACTCTGTTACAATTGTTTTGTATCAGTTTACTTCCCTCTTGAAAACAGATCCCACTGTGTTGGCGGGTAAGGCAGTTTTCCTCCCTCTTGAAACTAGATCCCACTGTGTTAACTTCTACGTCAGAGATTGAGTTAAATGGTATTCTGAGGACCATTGTATTCAGGTTGGTGATTCTTGGTTTCAATACAACTGCCATCACTGACACCCTGCAGTTGATGTAAACCACAGTGTCATGCTATGTTAAATAAGGAACAAGGAGGCAATAGGATATGATAATATGTACAGTAGTGTAGACAATTTCTCCGTGGAAAGACTCAGATGGTCAAGCAAGGGTATGACAGAGAACACAAGACAGTTCTAAGTGCTATTACACACTCTCCAAAGGTAACTCTTCCTGAATCTGAGCAACAGAATTCGGTAGTTTCAGCCAGGTATGTAGAAAGCTTGGTGTCCCAGTAAAACAGAGATATGAACAACAAGGAACACCTGCAAAGCCACAACTCACAGAAAAAGGGACCTAACTCAGACAACCTGCTCCCCACTACGCCCAGCAAGGCTGCAGAAACTAAGCCACAATCTGGTTTGACTGCTGGCATCTGGATTTCTAAGAAACTTCAGGTTGCTTTGGCCTGTGAAAACAGAAGAATTATAGATTTATACACTTCTAGCTGCTGCATTTTGTCATACTCACATTTCTGAAATCAGAAAGAACCTTCAAATACCTATGTTCCCTATTATGGAAAAATCATTATTAATTCAATGATACACCATATCATAAATTGTTTTTTATAATAATGGCACTGTAGAATTGAGAAAATAATATATAAAAACTTCATTCATAGACTGGAAGAAAGCTTTAATAGTCCTGAGGGCTGAGATTCCCTTGTTACCAGAACTAGGTACAGCAACCTCAAAAAAAGAATTGTAAGTTCAACAGAAAAGGAGTGAGGGCCATGCAAAGAGAAAAGCTGGAAAAGACTAAGTCCTATATACCGTCATGATATTTTAAGGATTATTTATATCCAGTACAGTTTTGTGTTTTGTGCTTTGTGTTTTTTAGAGCACTACTGACACCTCTGCTCAAATAAATTAATAAATGCCCCTCTCAATAGACTTTGTCAAGGAAAAGTTCTTGTTTATTTAACTTGCTTTTCTAAAATCAACCTGTCTGAATGAACCAAAGTTTGAGAGAGTGTAGTAAAATTCATTTTTCATCAACCTGTCTCAAGTCCATATAACAAACTTACCAGATACATGAAATTTGAATCAAATAGAAGAAAGACAGGCACAGAGGATACTTTCCATATCAAGAATAATACAGAGGTCTGAATATAAGATGAAAGGGAAGAAAAGGCCCTGAAAACAGGCCCCATTTTTGAAATGATGAGGCTAGGGAGAGATACATAGAAAGTTCCCCATTTGGGTAATTTCAGTTTACTTTTTACATTGAAAATTTAACAAAGATACAAAAGAAGAGAAAATGTAATAAACCACATGTGTCCATTATCCAGCTTTAACAATATTCAGTTATGAATGAAGTGGGCAGAACAAATTTAGAGATACACTGGGTCCATGCTGGCAGATCAATCCCTATATAGAATTCACCCAGATTCTATATTTTTATTTATACAAACAACTCAACAAAAACCTTATTGCCAAAGCCATTTCGGTTTCTTTAGTCAAAAAGAGTCCTGAATGATACAAGGTGAAGCCGGGCAGAGAATGTTGGGTAATGAAGAGGTGAGATTCAGGTTTGCAGTTTCAGATGAAAGTCAACTGAGGTAAGTTGATAACCATGCAACACAAATTTGGGAGCCAAGGGAATCTCACAGTCACTTGTTTCCCAAAATGTAACTTGCTTTCTTCAAAACAAGGGAAAGAATGAACTCGAGGTAGCCTCCACTTCTCATCAAGGGAGCACATACAGCCCTCAGGCAGATGGTATTTCAAATTTGGCAAATGCTAAAAAGAACTTACCATAATTAGAATTACCAGCTGTAGACTGCTCGTTTTGCCAGTTCACTCTGGATACTGTTGCCACCTCCCACACTCAAGCAATACAAGTTCTAACAGAAATTACAAACCACAGATATACAGCCTTCCAACTCAGACACTATGTGAAAAATAAAAATTATCCAGGAAAACAACGACAGGAGCTGAGTGGAGCCCTTCAATATTTTTTTCTAAGACAAATTATGTAACAATACATATAAAACTTACATTCAAAGATGAATAAGAAAAGATCTGTAAATATGTTGTTTCAAACAAAGGACATAGATATGAGAAGTGAAGTTCAAATGAAGAATACATGTTGAAATTCAAAAAACAGACAAAATTTTGCCAAACTTTATTAGTATTCTCAGAAGAATAAGAAGCTCTCAATGAAAAAAAAGATAGTACTGAAGACAGAAGATATAACAGAATAACAAGAGGAAAAGGTTATGATGGTGATATCCATTTCTTATTCTTGAAGTTTATTCATCTAGTTTAATCATCTTAATAGTAAGTACTTTCTCTTTTTTTGGAACCTGGAAGGTTCTGGACTCAGCCCTTTATTTTAAAGTTTTATTTTTATTATGTCCTTGACTAATTTTTCTGTCATTTTTGTTATGTTTTTCTTCTTCTATTGTACAAATTATACCATTATTATATGGTTTATGTAGTCCATATTCCATATGTATCATCTTATTACTAAGATATGGAAGACAAACAAAAAATCAGAATTTATCATAGATCTGAAACTAAGGAAACAGTAAAGAATAGATCTGAGATGAAAAAGAAGTAAATTTATAGCTTTTAGGACAAGGTAGAAAAATGGTCAAAATGCAATGGATAAGAACTAAAAATGTAAATAATTTAGTAAATAAATAAAAGACTATTGGAAGCTGTGTAGAAAGATCACATGTTGTACAAAGGAGGGGAAATATAAATTATTTTTACTCTTCTTCATAAAACATTAGATTCCAGAAAACAATAAACCACTTGCATAAAAAAACTGAAGGAGAAAATCAATTCCCACAGAATTTTATAACCAGCCAAGATATCATTTTTGGATTAAAATTAGAGGAATTAAAGATAGTATTTGTAGCACTCACAAACTCTTTCTTAAAAAAATACTTAAATAAATAAAGCATTTTCCTTTTTCTTTAACTACAGTTTGTATTTTATTCAGAGTTCCTCAATATTTTCCTAATGACTATTCTGTTCTAGGATTCTCCTGTATTTCTGACTTACAAAACTGTGATATAATTATTATCTGTTGCGTTAAGGGGCTAGCTTTGGGGGTGATTTTTACACAGCAATAGATAACTACTATAATTACTATAATTGTCTATTCTCAAATTAAGTAGTGTAGTCCTTCTACTCTGCTTATACCCTTTCTTAAGTGTTAATTTGCCTTATCTCTTCTCTTTGGATTTTCATTTTATCTTTTGAATTGATTCAATAAAATGCATGATTTGAACATCTTTTCTTTGTGGGTCTTTCTGTTTCATGCCATCTGGGTAGCAGACTTAGAAGCACAATAGTCTCAAGGCAATATCCCAAGACAATAACCTTTGTTGACATAAAACAAAAAAGAATGCCAGATTTTTCTCCAGGAAAGATGGGTTTATTTGGGATCAGCAGAGAATTTCAATTTGGAAGTCTGTAACCATGGCAAATGTAATGCAAGTTCTCCACACAGCAAGGGAAAAATAACACTTTTAGAGAGGGGAAAAGGAAGTAGGGAGGACTATAGTGAACAGAGTCCTTGGCTTTTCATTGGTGGAGGAGTCCTTGTCAGGGAAGAAGAGGAGCCATTCTTCTTCCTGTTGGGCTCTGCTATAATTGAAGGGCCTGAGAGCTCCCCCTTCTGATCTCCTACACTATTTAATTGAGGTGTCTGTTTATTAATTTTTTCACTTTCCCCTTTTGGTCAAGATCTTTCTCTGAAAGAGTCAAGTTTTCTAGTTTCAGTAGCTTTTTGTCCCTCAATGCTGGGAAGGACCTTTCTTGGGTGTAGTCTCTCATATCAGAGGGAAAGTGAACAGATTAGAAACCTACTGAGGTCACATTTGTGTTACAAGGAGGAGTAGGAGGTAAAACTCTCAGACACATTTTATGTGAAATGCAAATGTTTTCAAGATATAAGTATTGGAACTCATCTGAAGTATTATGTAATCATCAAGGTTTGGTAACAAACTTCCAACAGACCTAGTCTGGATACCTTGGGAAAGATGTCTCACCAGATGTCTTCTGCTTCAATTATGGGAATCTTTGCTTTCAAGCCACCAGATGATCTTCAGGTACAGGCAGGGTTCAGTGCTTTGTTTAGGTGTATGATGTGAAACTAAGAGTCTATTTCTTGGAGTTTAGTGGCACAAGTGTTGGTTAGCAGTACCTGATAGGGGTCTCTCTAGTGAGGTTGAAGAGAGTTCTTCTGGAGGTGTCTTTTCCAACAGATGAAATCTCCAGGTTGCAAAGTGTGATGCTTAAAATCTTTGTCACCCAAGAGTGTACTGTGAAGAGATTTCTCTACCAAAGCATGGGCATTTTTAATAAAATCAATTTAGGCCTTTGCAATATTGGAGTGTCTCTCCTATTATCAGTCTTGGCTCAAAAGAAGCAGGATACAAATGCATTGGGCATTCTGTTACTATCTCAAATGGTGAGAGTTAATGAGTTGCAGAATGGGGGGATCTGAGATTTAGAAGGATCACAACAATGCTTTTGGCCAGGGTATTTGGAAGGCTTCTAAAAAGCTTGCCAACTGAGTCTTAATAATGTCGTTAGTGCATTTGACTAAACCAGAGGATTGAGGGTGGTAAGTACTGTGAAAGTGTTGTAAAATTGGCCAAACAGCATGGATTTATTGAAGTACCAGGCCAGCAGTACCTATGGGTTCCATAATCACTGTGAAGTTTGAGAAGAGTTCCCCAGGTAAGGACAATGTTTTCGAAAATGACTTTAGCCAAGAAGAGGCAGTAACCTGTCTGCAAAGGAAGTCTTCAGTCCAGTGTGAAAACATTTAGATGATGACTAAAACATGTTTATCTCCATGAAACATAGGAAGTTGCATGAGATCCATTTTCCAGATTTTTTTTTAGTCAATAATTTTTTGATAGACAAAATGAAGGAAAACTCCATATGGAATTGGAACACAGAATTAAATGTTTTTCAGACGACAAAATCTTCCATTATTACTAACCTCAGTAGTTGCAATAGTACTTTTTTGAAAAAAAAATTATTGGAGTATAGTTGAGTTACAATGTTGTGATAGTTTCAGATGTACAGCAAAGTGAATCAGTTATACATATACATATATCAACACTTTTTTAGATTATATTCCCATATAAGTCACTACAGTGTATTGAGTTGAGTTCCCTGTGCTATACAGCAGGTTCTTATTAGTTATCTATTATATATATAGTAATGAATGTGTATATGTCAGTCCCAATCTTCCAGTTTATGCCTCCCATCCCCTGGTAACCATAAGTTTGTTTTCTACATCCGTAACTCTACTTCTGTTTTGTAAATAAGTTCATTTGTATCCCCCCCTTTTTTAGATCCCACATGTAAGCGATATCCTATGATATTTGTCTTTCTGCGTCTGGCTTAATTCACTCAGTATGACAATCCCTAGGCCCAACGATGTTGCTGCAAATAGCATTATTTTGTTCTTTTTTATGGCTGAGTAATATTCCATTGGATATATATAACACATCTTCTTTATCCAATCTTTGTTGATGGACATTTAGGTCATTTCCATATCTTGGCTATTGTAAATAGTGCTGTAATGAACACTGTGGTACATGTCTTGTTTTGAATTATGGTTTTCTCTGGGTATATGTCCAGGATTGGCATTGCTGGCTCATATGGTCATTCTATTTTTAGTTTTTTAAGGAACATTTACACTATTCTCCATAGTAGTTGTACCAATTTATATTCTCACCGACAGTGGGAAGGTTCCCTTTTCTCCACACCCTCTCCAGCATTTATTGTTTATAGATATTTTAATGATGGCCATTCTGACCAGTGTGAGGCGATACCTCATTTTAATTTTGATTTACACTTCTCTAATGATTAGTGGTGTTGACAAGACAGAGGAGGCAAGGATATACAGTGGAGAAAAGACAGTCTCTTCATTATGTGGTGCTGGGAAAACTGGACAGCTACATGTAAAAGAATGAAATTAGAACACTCCCTAACACCATACACAAAAATAAACTCAAAATGGATTAAAGACCTAAATTTAAGGCCAGATACTATAAAACTCTTAGAGGAAAACATAGGCAGATCACTCTTTGACAAAAATCTCTGCAAGATCTTTTTTGATCCACCTCCTAGTGTAATGAAAATAAAAACAAAATTAAATAAATGGGATCTAATAAAACTTAAAAGCTTTTGCACAGCAAAGGAAACCATAAACAAAACAAAAAGACAGCCCTCAGAATGGGAGAAAACATTTACAAATGAAGTAACAGACAAGGGATTAATCTCCAAAATATGCAAACAGCTCAATATATATAAAAAAATAACCCAATCAAAAAATGGGTAGAACATCTAAATAGACATTTCTCCAAAGAAGACATACAGATGGCCAAAAAGCACAAGAAAAGATGCTCAACATCCATTTTCCAGATCGCAGATGGTCCATTAACTGGTTTCAAATATCTGGGAGCAGAAGGAAAAGGCTTCCCTGGGTCGTACTTCTCACAAGAAGGACAAGGGAGGTAAGTACTTTTTGTGGCCTTGTTAAGTTTCCACATGAATATTGATTCACGAATGCTATAATTTTATCAGTAAAACAATGGTTTAATGCATATACATTGTTGAAGGGTAGTTATTTTTGAGTCTCTGGTAGGACTGGGTTGTTATTTGTTCCAAACCAGAGATTTCCATTTTTCTTAAACTAACAATTGTTGAATTTTCAATATTGTTTTTCTTTTTCTGAGGTAATTTTTGGCCACTCTAGCCAGTTTTTCTGAATTATCATTTGGGGAAATATCCTTTTGGACCATGACAGAGGTTTGGCTACTGTTGGCCCCTTTAAGGGAATCATTTCTTATGGAAATATAAGTAAGGTGATTTCCCTTACCTTCTAGAGAATAAAGTTTAGAATGCCCCAGAATCTTAATAATAGCTAAAACAGCAGGTAAAAGTATTGCACTTAATAATTCCTGAGCATGGGGGCCATTTTACATTTTATTTTAGCTGGAAGTAAGGAAGCCACATTGCTTCTACAACATTCCAAAATCATGAGCCACTCCAAAAGCATGTCTACTATCAGTATAAGTACTGGCAGTTTGTCACTGGCTAAAGTACAAGCCAATGGAAGAGAGTATAACTCAGCTTATTGGGCTGAAGTAGACTTAGGTAAAGATGCCACCTCAACAACATCAAAAGGGGTTGCAATAACATACCCAGCACAATATTTGCCATTGTCACTTTTTAAGTAAGAACCATTAGTGAACCATGAGAAGTCAATGTTACCCAAGGGAATTTCCTGTAGATCATTGTGAGGAGTCAGGAGATGGTCCATCAGCATGAAGCAGCCATTAGAGACTTTGTTGGTGACATAGGGGAGAAGAGTAATAGGGTGAAGGTTATTACAATGTAAATGAGTTATGTGAGGAGCAGCTAACAAAATAATTTTATAGGAGGTGAGGCCACTGGCTGAGAAATGTTGAGTGTGATGAGAATTCAGGGGGGCTACTACTGCATGAGGTAGAAAAATTGTTAAATGGTATCCTACAATGATTTTTCTTGGTGAACTTGACCAAAAAGATTGTGACCATAAAGGCTCTGGGGGTATCCCTGTGCCACAGAGTCCAGAGCTGGCTGTAGCAACATATGGATTGATGGTGGTCCCATGTTTTTGGGTGAGTAGCTCAAGGGCATTCCTTCCTTTGTATATACAAAAAGGAAAAAAAAAGGAATCTGATAATTGGGATGCTCAAGGGAAGGTGTATTCATCAAACTATTTTTTAAGGCCTTAAAATCTGTGCTGTCTTGTACTTCTCATAAAATTGGGTTGGGGTTGTTATTGTTGAGTAAAACATACAGAGGTTCGTTTGGAATCCAACTTTGGCAATAACCAACTAGCCCAAGAAAACGTTGAATTTGGTGCTTAGCTTTGGGTTTTGAGAAACTTAGGATACCATAAATTCTATCTGGATCTAGGCATAATCCTTGTTTTGATATCAAATGTCCTAAATACAAAACCTGGCTTTGGGCAAACTGCAACGTTTTTTTGGTGACCTTATGCCCCTTTAAGGCTAAAAGCTTTGACAAGTGAGTGTTGTCTTCCTGTAATAAGTCTGGAGAAGGAGAGGAAAAAGCAAATCATTCAAATGCTCCAACAAAGTAGAACCTCTAAGGAACATTTTATCATCCAGATCAGCCTTCAGAATTTGCAAGAAATAAGGACTCAGTAAAGCCCTGAAGCATTACTGTCCCGGTGAATTATTTTTCTTCCCAAGTGAAAGTAGAAAGGTATTGGCTAGCTTTATCAACTGAAATGCTAAAGAATGCACTACATAAATCAGTTACAGAAAGAATGTATTTCTGGTGGGAATGGATGTTAGTAAAGTATGAGGTTTAGGAACAACAGGTTATTGAGGGATAATAATGTTGTTTATTGTTTCCATGTTCTGAACAAACTTCCATCCCCAGAACGTAGGTTTTCTCACTGGTAAAATGGGATTGTTTAGGGGCTAGTAAAAGGGATAATGAGACCTTGAACCTTGTAATTTTTTTAGTATGGAATTTATGCTTTGAAGATCTTCTTTACTTATAGGATATTGGTTAATTTTAGGAAGAGGTTTTGAGGAGTCTGAATAAATTTTGATGGGAGTTGCCCTCTGAATTTTGCCAACATCAGTTGGAGATTTTTCCCATAAAAAATGTGGTAACTGATTCAGTAGAAACAAATAATCAGTGTTTCCAGAATCAGTTCTAGTACTGTCAGAAATAGAACAAATAAAAGGTGTCAAATGGTCATTTAATTCGATTGGTTGCTTTGATGACTGCTGTCAAGTTCTAGAATTAACTATACCTTTTGGAAAGGATTCTGGCATGATAATTACCTAAGAACTCTTGGCCTAATATATGGGTAGAGGCAGAGAAACTATGGAGATAAAAGTGTGGATATCTCAAAGGGCCTAAAACAAAAAGGCATAGGTTCAGAGATAGGAATCCTTTCAGGCTCATTATTGATCCCTACTAACTGAAATGTTTTAGTACCCTGAGGCTGGGACTGCTTTATAGTTGTGTGGTTGAGCATCAGGGGTGTGGATCATGTATCAATTAGAGTTGACAGAAATCCATCCCCAATCTGGAGGAATATTTCTCCAAACCAATTAAGAGGAGGGTTGGGAAGATCCCCTCTAGTGCCTTGGAACCCTATCATTGAGAATTGGGAAGACTATATTTGAAAGACTGATGAGGGGGCTGAAGGTGCCTAAAGTGCTTAAATTTTTAACAATCTCATTTCCAATATCCTGGCTCTTTGCAATAATAGTGGAAGCTACAAGGGTTTTGGTTTCATTTAGGAGCCTTCATTTCCTGGAGTTGAAGATTAAGATTTTGGTGGTCCTCATTTTAAATGAGTCACCTAGAGTTTGAGAGACCTGATTTGCCAGATTAACTAAATCTGGAGTGGACATTGTTTCCTGTTCCACGCTGGTCCTTTTTTCCTAAACAGGAAATATCCTGCTTCAGTCCATTAATAAACATAGAATTAAAAGTTACCTGGGTAGAATCAACATCTAAAGAAAGACCAGAATTTTCTTTAAAACAGTCTTTAGTCAGTCAATTGTAATACCTGTAGACATGAATAAATTCATCAGATTTTTGTGTGCATGCTTGAATTTCATTCCAATCAACAGACTTTTGGGAAAACCCTAGGAGTTGCTGATGAAGTCGCCTAGCAATTGCCTGAGCCTGAATATATAATAAGGTAATGGGCTGGTCTCCTGGTTGTAATTCTAAAGACCTTTCAGAATTTTCTCAAATTAGCAATTTTCATCCAATTGCTGCATCTGGTCTACACCAACAAGCATACAAACTAGCTGATATAAGTCAGAGAAACCAGGTTGATAAGTTTGAATGACTATCTTAAATCCCTCAGCAAATCTGTGAGAATATTCAGTCACTTTGGGAAAATCTTTGACTATGGCTTACAGTTTACCTTTAGTCCACAGAACACTCTTTGACATAAATTGCACCAAGATCTTTTTTGACCCACCTCCTAGAGTAATGAAAATAAAAACAAAAATAAACAAATGGAACCTAATTAAACTTAAAAGCTTTTGTACAGCAAATGAAACCATAAACAATATGAAAAGACAAACCTCAGAATGGGAGAAAATATTTGCAAATGAAACAAGGACAAAAGATTAATCTCCAAAATATACAAACAGCTCATGGAGCTCAATATCTAAAAAACAAATGATCCAATTAAAAAATAGGTGGAAGAACTAAATAGACATTTCTCCAAAGAAGACATACAGATGGCCAAGAGGCACATGAAAAGATGCTCAACATCACTAATTATTAGAGAAATGCAAATCAAAACTACAATGAGATAGCAGCCCATGCCAGTCAGAATGGCCATTATCAAAAAATCTACAAACAATAAATGCTGGAAAGGGTGTGGTGGAAAGGGAACCCTCTTGTACTATTAGTGGGAATGTAAATTGATACCACCACTGTGGAGAACAGTATGGAGGTTCCTTAAAAAGCTACAAATAGAACTACCATATGACCCATCAATGCCACTACTGGGCATATACCCTGAGAAAACCATAATTCAAAAAGAGACATGTACCACAATATTCACTGCAGCACTATTTACAATAGCCAGGACATGGAAGCAACCTAAATGTCCATCAACAGATGAATGGATAAAGAAGATGTGGCACATATATACAGTGGAATATTACTCAGCCATAAAAAGAAATGAAACTGAGTTATTTGTAGTGAGATGGATGGACCTAGAGTCTGTCATACAGAGTGAAGTAAGTCAGAAAGAGAAACACAAATACCATATGCTAATGTATATATATGGAATCTAAAAAAAAAAATGGTACTTATGAACCTCGTGGCAGGGCAGGAATAAAGATGTAGATGTAGAGGACTGACTTGAGGACATGGAGGAGGGGGGAAGGGCAATCTGGGGCGAAGTGAGAGTAGCATCGACATAGGTACACTACCAAAGGTAAAATCGCTGGCTGGTGGGAAGAAGCCACATAGCACAGGGAGATCAGCTTGGTGCTTTGTGAGGACCTAGAGGGGTGGGATAGGGAGGGTGGGAGGGAGGCTTAAGAGGGATGGGATATGAGGATGTATATATGCATATGGCTGGTTCACTTTGTTGTACAAGAGAAACTAACACAGTATTGTGAAGAATTATACTCCAGTAAAGACCTATTAAAAAAAAATTAAGGGGTTTAGCCTCTGGGATCCTCAGAAGGCTGGATTTTAAAGAAACAAGTTCTAACAAATTCAGAGTAAAGTGTGTGGAGAGAGTTTCAGAGAAAAGGGGAAATTTGGCTAGAGAATTAGTGTGGGGAAATGGAAGGTATAGAGGAGGTGCAAACAGTGTACAAGGAAAGGAGGAAAAGGGCGCTGGAAGTGGTGTCTGAGGGGCCAAGGGAGAGAAACAAGATGGCACTGGGGGCAGAGCCTGAGACAGGAATCCATGGAAGTAGATAGAGCCTGTGGCTTTGGGAGTCATTTTATCTTTATTTAATTATTTATCTTGCCTCAGTTAATCTTAAAGTTTTATTATAAAGAGAGGCCATTTTAGAATCTTGGTAACATTTGGAAGCCTCAAAATACCAATTGAAAGAGATTTTCTCCTCAGTTCTGGAAATTTTTGAGATATGGTAATCCAATTTGCTTTAAGGAAATAAGTTTGGGGAATTCAGAAATCCCATAACAGCCATTGATAGTCTAAATTTCCTTTTATAAGGTTGGTCCATTTAGCTAGAAACGAGCATGAGTAAGAACTGTGGTTTTTAAACATAAAATCAACCAGAGCCCCTGTTAGGCAGGGCACTCTCAAAATACTTGGATAACTGAGATTCCATTTCTCAGAAGTTCTTTTACTATGAGTAAAAGAACAGTTCTCAAACAGCCTATACAGCTCACTTCAAACAGCTTGCAAGCTAATACCAGACAGTTTAAGGGAAGAGCTTGGTCCAGAAGAGCCAGGTCAAATAATTTTTATCCAGTTTCCAGAGAACAATTTCTTCCAAAGGAATAAGCTGTGGCTGAAAAGCCAGCACGGTTTCAGTGAAGCAGCCCCTGTTTCTGAAGGAAAGGGCTGAAAGCATTTTCAGCCAGGTTGTGTTGAAGAAGTCTGATCTCAAAATCAGACTGAAGTGTCAAATGAGCACTTGTAAACAGAACAAGGCCTTAACCAGAAAGACAAACCTTAAAATAGACAATGAATAAAACCTGGAGAGCTTCAAATGCAAAGAGGGTGTGAGCTTGAATCCAGGAGAAAGACATAACTTCAAACTTCAAGGTCAATGAGAAAAGCAGTGAGCAAAAAGGGGCTCAGTTGTGTGTTCTGCACCTATTTGCTCACTGGCCCTGGAGGCTTTGGGTGTCTTATCTGTTCCCTGTATGGGTCACCAAAGTATTAACCTAAAACAAATAGACTGCCAGATATTTCTTCAGCAAAGGTGGGTTTAATTGGGATTAACAGAGAATTGGAATTCCAGAATCTGCAATTGTAGCAAGTCATGTGCAAGCTCCCCACATGGCAAGGGAAAGAGACCACTTTTATAGAGGGGAATAGGAAGTTGGGAGGGCTGTAGTAAACAGAGTCCATGACTTTTCACTGGCTGAGTCCTTGCCAGGAAAGAAGAGGATTGTTTCTTCTTCTTGCTGGGTTCTGCTATTGTCACAGGGCATGAGCACTTCCCTCACTTGCTTTATGTCTCACAAAATCTTCCTCCCTATTCTTGGGGTTAAGGAAATGTAAACAGTTTTCCTGGTGTTGCATTGCTCATTAATTAGGGGGATTTGTCATTTTTTACACAGAGTAAATGCTGAAGAAGGCTTAGAACTAATCTGAAGATTTTGGTGAATTTCCAAAGTTAATTTAGAACTCTGCTTAAGCCACAAGCAGAAGATGATATAAGTGCTAACCACAAGTTAATCTTCAAGAATGTTTCTAAATCTATAGACCAACACTTGATCCCTCTTTTCAGACTGACTTCTAGATATAATTACAGACTGATCCCTAATTTTGTGTTCCTTCTTACCTCTAGACACAGCCACAGAGTAAAACTTATACCATAACCCGTTTCCTAAATATATACCAGTGGAACTAGGAGGTCAGGTAAGCGTTTGTTTGCATTAGTGTTATCGAGTCCCATTTCAGGGGAGCTACAACTCAATGACCACCTCTGACATATTGTCATTAATTGGTTTAAACTTGGGAGAGAACATCTCAGAATATAAAAGTGTTTAGATAACATTCATGGGGAAAAAAATATATATCGTCTACTCCAGTGAGTGGTTATTGAAGACCTTCATTCAATGTGCAAGGCTCTGCACTAGGTGCTATAAAAATTTAAAAGATGAGTAACATTCAGTTTTTGCAGAAATGCTTTGAAACACATTTATTCGTGAATGATAGCGTCACAATAGTCTGCCTTGAGGAGAACATGGTGGTAAAGACAGAAGGAGGCGGAGGAAAGTAAGGATGTGAATGACTATGCTATTGGGGTGAATACTGAGGTTTGTGTGAAGATGACACCATGTCACGTTTTATCGGAAAATTTTACTTCTTATCTAAAACCTAATAAATATTTGTATTCATTTTCTATAGCTTCCATAGCAAATAATCACAAACTTAGCAACTAAAAACGATATACTTTTATTATCTCACAGTTCTGTATTTGAGAAATCTGGGCATAGCATGGCTCAACTGTTTCTCTGCTCCAGGCTTCACGAGGCTGAAACCAAGGTAGCAGTAGGACGGCATTTCTTTCTAGAGGCACTGGTGATGAATCTGCTTCCCAGCTGACTCAGGGTGTTGGCCGTATTCAGTTCCTTGTGCTTGTAAGACTGAGGTCTCTGTTGCCTTCCTGGCAGTCAGCTGGGGTCTGTTCTCAGTTTCTAGAGGATAACAGCATTCCTTAGCTCATGCGCCCCTTCCTCCATTTTTAAAGCCAGCAATAAAGGGTCTCGTCCTTTTCACACTTAAGGTGTCTCAGTCCACCCCTGCTGTCCAATCTCTCCTGCTTTCCTCTGCTACATCTCTCTGACTGACTTTTCTCTCTCCCTCTTCTTCTTTGAAGGGTTCATGTGATGTGCCCACCTGGATAATCCAAGGCTATTTCCCTATTTAAGAGCAGATCCATGGTAGCCTTAATTGCAAACGTCCTTACAGCAGTACCTAGACTAGTGTTTGATTGAATAACCAGGGGGCAGAAATCTTGGGGGAATATCTTTAGAATTTGTCAACCACAATGTTCAACAGAGCTCCTGCACTGAAGAAACACTGATTTGTTTCTTCGATGTGAAGACCATAAATCATAGATTCTCTCAGAGCCAGAAGTTTGCAGAAAGTGGTATAAAATGATGGGAATTACTGATCACTTACAAATATAAAGGCTGAAATGATTTTGCTGTTTAAATATCAGTTTCCTTTGAAGCCATGGATCAGAGATATCAACTATGTGGTTAAAAAAATCAATGCATTCCTGAATGATGATCAGTTAGAAGGGTCATAAATTGTGTGTATGGCTTCCGAGAAATGGATGGGGAGACCTGTCCAGTATATTGACTGTTTTGTCTTTGAAATGTAGCCATTTCATCAATTGTGATGACTTCTTAGGCAGAAGAAGCCAGATTTATGACTGTGATTGGAGGAGACGGTACAAACTTTTACTGAGCTTTGACTTGGGACCAGAAATTGGTGAGTCACTTTCACACTCATAATGTATTTTGGCTTTATGGTTGGACAGAATAGGTGGCTCTGTGCCTCCCTGTGCTTTCCTATTGGACAGGGCCAAAGGAGGTGAAGAGGTGCAGAGGTCTGGCTGGCCCATGCAGTCATGCTTGGTTGTGAGGCTGCTCCTTTTAGGAGGCTGCCATGGGAATATATATTACGGATGGAGGAAACAAATATGGTCATTGTTTTGGGCATTGAAAAAACACTTCTTGATTTCTCAGATTTCCATTGCTTCCTATTTGTATAATATACTCCAGGTCTTCATTAGGGTGGAGGAAAGTATGCTAACTTCTCTTATAAAATTTTACCTTGGAAACATGCGCCACCAGGGAAAATTGGATGCAGTGCTTTCCCTTTAGAGCCTTACACAAAGTGAGGATATTTTATTTTATTTTATTTTATTTTATTTTATTTATTTATTTATTTATTTTATTTTATTTTAAAATATAATTATGGTTTTAAAAAGTGTTTTGGTTCTCTTGTTTGTTTTTATTATGAAGCAGGGCAATACCTCTAGTCACCTTTATTATAGAGAGAGGACTGGAGCCCTCCACAGAGAAGGCAGCAGTTGCCCCAGAAGAAGGGCTGCATTGCTAAAAGCTGGATATATATACACACATGTGTGTGTACATGTGTGCATGGGAATTTTTTCTCCTACTTCTGGTTCCACCTTGGATTCCCACCACCACTCCTTATATATGAAAGTGGTCACTTTTATTATCCTCCAAGAGTTTCTTCATGCATATGAAATCAAATATTAATAGAATTTACTATCCTCTTTTTATACAAAATACAGTGTACTCTATTTGTACCTTTTATTCACTTATAATAATCTCTTAGGATTTTTTTCTCATCAGTATAGGAAAAGCTGCCATTTTCTTTTTTTATGGATATACAATATGGATTTTCAACCCTTTATTAGCCTTTCAGAAAAACAAAATAAAACAAAATCTTAAATCACTGAGTATTTCATTCCCAGATATGTATCTCAGAATAGATTGTACATGTATATGCTACAAGACATGTATTAGAATGTTCCTAGCAGCACTACTCACAAAGCCAAATGCTGAGAATTACCCAAATGTCCATTAACAGAAAAAAAGTTAAATAAATTACAGTATATCCATATCGTGAATACCACACACCAATTAGAATGAACAATCTATAAGTACACAAAATATTTTAGATGTATCTCACAAACACAAAGTTGATTGAGAGAAGCCAGACACATATTGGCACATATTTTATGATTTCATTTATGTCAAGTACAGAAGGAGGCCTAACTCATTTAAGTATCTGAAGTCAGGCCTCTGTGGAAGAAAGCACAGGTGGATCTTCTGGGATGCTGATACTGTACTATTTCCTGGGCTCTGGACGCACTGATGTACTCAGTCACTGAAAATTCGTTAAAATATTCCTGTATCATTTGTGGATTTTTCTGCATATATATTATACTTTAATAAAATGTAAAAAAAAATTGAAAACAAAGTGTTTTTTATTACTCATTTGGTGATTGTATTAGTTTTCTATTTGTTGATTGTGTTAGTTTTCCATTGCTGCCTGGGCAGATTACCACAAAGTTAGATTCTTAAAACAGTTTAGAAGCCTAGGTATGACATGGATCAATCAGAGAATTCTGTTCTGTGCATTTGAAGGGCCGAGGTCTCCATTTCCTTGTTGGCTGTCAGCCTCTTTCAGTCCCTCTGAGGACATCTGTATTCTTTTTTCCCCCTCCACCTATAAACCAACAATGGTGCATAGAGTCCTCTGTGCCTTTCCTTTCTGCCACATCTCTCTTCCTCTTCTCTTCTGACTTTCATTTCCAGCCAGAGATGGTTCTCTATTCTTAATGGTTCATGCAACTGTACTGGATTCATCCAGAAAATACATGATAATCTCCCCATCTCAATGTCCATAATGTTAATTACATCTGTAAAATTTCTTTTGTCATGTAACCTAATATATATAAACTAATGTGATGTCATGTAGCCCTGGGACTCATAGGTTCCAAGGATTAAGACATGAACATCTTTAAGGAACCACTATTCTACTTGACCCAGCAATGCAATCTCACCCTATCTGAACTGCCCTGCCCTGACCTGAAGATACTTAGATATTATGGTCTTTATATATCCTACTTAATGTGATTTTTCAAACATTTTGCTGCAGAATGTTAATGTGGTTGATAAAGAGATGTTGTCCTAGTCTTTAAATATCATGTAATGCACAGTTACCATATTATCTTTAAATCCAAAAGTTCTGAATTGTAAAACACACCATGTTCAGTGACTGTGGATCTGTATTTCATTGAATGGAGATACCATAGTTTATTTATTCTACTCCTTTGATACATATTTAGGCTATTTCTATTCTTTTCCAGTTACTAATAGCCTTATAATGAGCAACTTTTAACATATTTAATTTTGTATACATGTAATGATATTCGTATAACAAATATCAAGGAAAAACCCTCTAGGATCAAAAGATACACACATTGTATATTTTGATAGATATTGCCAAATTGCCCTATGGAGGGGGAGGCAGCAAACTAATTTATCTTCCCTAGCTTCATATATGAAGATTCTACTTCCTTACATTCTTGCTCACATAGTGTGCAATTGAACTTCTAGATCTGTCACTCTGAGTCAGTATACTTTTACTTTAATTAATAGACTTCATTTTTGAGAAGTTTTAAGTTTATCAAAAAATAGAGCAAAAAGTACAGTGTAGTTTAAATTTGTAACTATTTTATTATATGTGAGCATATTTGTAATAGATCATTCATATTTTTATATGTTTAAAAGAAAATAATATTTCTTTTATTGTGAACTATTTTTCATATTCTCTACAATTTTTCTATTGAATGTTGGTCTTTTAAAATTGTTTTATGGGAAATCATTGTATATTTGTTATATTTTTGGTACACATTAGAAACGGTTTTTCCCAGGTTTGCCTTTTGACTTTGATATTTTATTAAATCTCTTTCATTAAAGTGTTTTATTTTTATGTAAAATAAGTTACCAATTTATTCTTTTGTATTTTATAGATTTTTAGTCATACTAACAAAAGTCTTCTGTGGATTACTTATGTGTATGAATTATGAATACAAGTTCTAATTCTGACCATAACTCCTTATCAGTAACTACATACAAGGGTTGGCTACATCCCAGTCAAGGCCACCATAGACCATATGGGTTAACATATTAAGGTTTTCTAACTTGCATATTCATAAATACTACAGCTATAGAGATGAAGATAACAAGAGAAGCATGTTCATTAATTATACATAGGACAACATATTATGTTTTATTCAGTATTAAAATCCTGAACTCAGATGTATTTGTTCACGTTATAGGGAGGCATCTGTCACTGTGCTCTTCTTCACTTGAAGGGTGAGTCTTTGTCCAGATGCAGGGACTTCACTAAGATGAAATCCTTTGTTTCGGGTCTAATTTTCAGTCTTGCCCTAAGCAGCCAGCATAGAGAGACAAAAAGCATCAATACTAGGAAAGTGAAACTGAGAGGAATGTATATTTCTGGGCTTTCTTGCTCTTATGCTCTTGCTTATGAAAATATTTGGGAATCAGCTTGTGTCATAAAATAGGAGAAGGGAAAGGATGGGGGGAAATATTGAGGGAGAATTAGCAAGTGTTAGAAGAGGGGAATATTCTGGGGAATCAACATTAGATTTAGGTAGAAGGAGGAAAAGGATGAATAAAATCTAGGGGAAATGACAGATGTTACAAAGGAAGAGATGTCATTGTGGAGGAAAGGGTGGAAAGTCATAGAACCTGGAATAACCCGGAATTTGAGATTGACATTACACATGGGCCTAGACCTGGAACTGACCTAAGACATGTACATTGGATCACAGATATGGACCTTTACCATAAAATTGTATTGAATATAGACATTGGAATGGGACCTTCAGTCTTTTACCTGTGCTTGGAACCATGATTTTGAACTTGGACTTCAGACCAAGACCTAGATATCAGACCTTGATCTTGGACCTTAATCTGAACTTATTCTCTGGATTTGGACATTGGAATGAAACATAAGACCTAAAATTTGAACCTGAATTTGTCCAGAAACTTGAATCTGATCTTAATCATGCTCTATGGTTATAGACTTGGGCTTTAGACCTTGACATTGATGTAGAGATTTAATCTTAGATGTGGACCTTATATCTGGACCTGGACCTGACCTTGGACCTGTACTTCAATTCTAGACATAGACGTGAACTTGAACTTTAGAAATTTACCTTGACCCTGAACCTGTACCTTGCTCTGGATGTTGAATCTGGAACTCATAAATGCATTTGACTTAGATATTGGACCTGATATTAGACCAGCTCCTGGCTGGAGAAAATATACCTTGGACCATGACATTGAACATGACTTTTGTCCTTATATATATGAACTTTGGACCAGCACTTGGACTTGAACTTAGACCTAACCTTGGTCATAGATATTGACTAAGTACCTATACTCTAGACATGGACTTTGGACCTGGAACTTGGATCTGCATTTTCTAGTTCCTTGCAGAAAACCTTCAGTTGGAATTTGGATTCAGATCAACTTATTATCTGTCTGTTAAGATCAGATCAGGTCCTCTCTGTCTTATGTTTTAAAAATCTTTATACTTGTCTTTTCAAAGCTCTTACCATACTATAATCAATTGTGTAATTATTTGATTTTTCATTTTATATATACCAGGTGTTTATATAGAAAACTTCAGTCAGTGGGCAAAATCCTGCACACTGCCTGTTTTTTTATGGCCCATGAGCTTAGAATTTTTTTCTTTTTCTTTTACATTTTAAGTAGTTAGAAAACAATCAAAAGAAGAATATTCTGTGACACATAAAAAGGACATGAAATTCAAAGTTTTATGTCCATAATTAATGTTTGACTAGAACACAGACATATCCATCCATTTACACATTGTCTTTGGCTGCTTTCATGTGTCAATTGTAGAGATGAGTACTTATGACAAACATGGTGTGGTCTACAGAGCCCAAATTATTTACTATCTATTCCTTTATGGAAGAAGTTTGCTTACCCTTGCCCTACACAGTAAAGATGAAGGCCATATTTGTCATTATTAGCACTGTAGTCAGATTTCAGAGGTTTTTAAATGTGATAAGTTACATCTTAAAGTCAACAAAATACGATAAATTTCCATGAGTAGAGAAATGAATATATCGTTTTGAAATACTTACATGAATAAATAGTATACTGCAGCTAAAATCAATAAATAAGGACTATCTCAGTGTAGATTTTTTAAAACTAAGGTCAAATGAACAAAAACATTTTAGAATGTTATATAAGATATGATACATGTATATAATAGGAAATATTACATAGTATGAAACAGTATGAAATAATACTACATATGTTGATTTATACATCTATATGTAGTAAATTATTGAAAACTTAAATTGGGGTTTCCCTGGTGGTGCAGTGGTTGAGAGTCCACCTGCCGATGCAGGGCCATGGGTTCGTGCCCTGGTCTGTGAAGATCTCACATGCCGTGGAGCAGCTGGGCCTGTGAGCCATGGCCACTGAGCCTGCACATCCAGAGCCTGTGCTCTGCAATGGGAGAGGCCACAGCAGTGTGAGGCCCGTGTACCACAAAAACAAAAACAAAAACAATAAAACCTAAATTGGAAGAATGATCAAAAATTCATAACAGAGAAGTAAGAAGAGAAGTGGAACTGAGGGGTGATGCAAATAGACTACTATTGTATTTTCTGTTTATTACTTCATTTTTCTCCTTCATTTCTCAAAAAAAATGAAGATATGAAGAAATATGTCAAGATATGAACATAAAGAGAAAGGAGTAAAATGTATATGGTATAACTTTCTGAACCTGAAAAAAGAAACAGATATCCAGGGACAGGAATCACAGAGAGTCCCAAACAAAATGAATCCAAAGAGACCCACATGAAGACATATCATAATTAAAATGGCAACATTTAAAGATAAATAGAGAGACTTCCGGGTAAGATGGCGGAAGAGTAAGACGCGGAGATCACCTTCCTCCCCACGGATACACCAGAAATACAGCTACACGTGGAACAACTCCTACAGAACACCTACTGAACGCTGGCAGAAGACCCCAGACCTCCCAAAAGGCAAGAAACTCCCCACATACCTGGGTAGGGCAAAGCGGAGAGATCCCCACACAGAGGATCAGTGCCGAGCGGCACTCAGAAGCCCGAGAGGCTTGTCTGCTCGCCCGCCGGGGCGCGCAGCGCTGGAAGCTGAGGCTCGGGCCTCGGTCAGAGCGCAGGGAGAGGACTGGGGCTGGCGGCGAGAACTCAGCCTGAAGAGGGCTAATGTGCCACAGCTAGCCGGGAGGGAGTCCGGGAAAACTCTGGATCTGCCGAAGAGGCAAGAGACTTTTTCTTCCCTCTTGGTTTCCTGGTGCGCGAGGAGAGGGGATTAAGAGCGCTGCTTAAAAGGGCTCCACAGACGGGTGCGAGTCGCGACTGAAAGCACGGAGCCCAGAGACGGGCGTGGGACGCTGGGGCTGCTGCTGCCGCCGCCAAGAAGCCTGTGTGCAACCGCAGGTCACTGCCCACACCGCCCTTCCGGGAGCCTGTGCAGCCCGCCACTGCCGGGGTCCCGGGATCCAGGGGCGGCTTCCCTGGGAGAACGCACGGCGCGCCTCGGGCTGGTGCAACGTCACGCCGACCTCTGCCACTGCAGGCTCGCCCCGCACTCCGTGCCCCTCCCTCCCGCCCGGCCTGAGTGAGCCAGAGTCCCCGAAGAGGCTGCTCCTTTAACCCTGTCCTGCCTGAGCGAAGAACAGACGCCCTCTGGCGACCTACACGCAGAGGCGGGGCCAAATCCAAAGCTGAGACCCAGGAGCTGTGAGAACAAAGAAGAGAAAGGGAAACCTCTCCCAGCAGCCTCAGAAGCAGCGGATTAAAGCTCCACAATCAACTTGATGTACCCTGCATCTGTGGAATACATGAATAGACAACACATCATCCCAAATTGAGGAGCCAGGAGTCAGTGCTGTGCCTCTGAGGTGGGAGAGCCAACTTCAGGACACTGGTCCACAAGAGACCTCCCAGCTCCACATAATATCAAACGGCAAAAATCTTCCAGAGATCTCCATCTCAACACCAGCACCCAGCTTCACTCAACGACCAGCAGGCTACAGTGCTGGACACCCTAAGCCAAACAACTAGCAAGACAGGAACACAACGCCACCCATTAGCAGAGAGGTGGCCTAAACTCATAAAAAGTCTGCAGACACCCCAAAACACACCACCAGACGTGGACCTGCCCACCAGAAAGACAAGATCCAGCCTCATCCACCAGAACACAGGCACTAGTCCCCTCCACCAGGAAGCCTACACAACCCACTAAACCAACCTTAGCCACTGGGGTCAGACACCAAAAACAACGGGAACTTTGAACCTGCAGCCTGCAAAAAGGAGACCCCAAACACAGTAACATAAGCAAAATGAGAAGACAGAAAAACACACAGCAGGAGAAGGAGCAAGATAAAAACCCACCAGATCTAACAAATGAAGAGGTAATAGGCAGTCTACCTGAAAAAGAATTCAGAATAATGATGGTAAAGATGATCCAAGATTCTATTTCCCAGATCCAAAGTCTTGGAAATAGAATAGACAAAATGCAAGAAACAGTTAACAAGGACCTAGAAGAACTAAAGATGAATCAAGCATCGATTAAAAACACAATACATGAAATAAAAAATACTCTAGATGGGATCAATAGCAGAAAAACTGAGGCAGAAGAACGGATAAGTGAGGTGGAAGATAAAATAGTGGAAATAACTGCTGCAGAGCAAAATAAAGAAAAAAGAATGAAAAGAACAGAGGACAGTCTCAGAGACCTCTGGGACAACATTAAACACACCAACATTCGAATTATAGGGGTTCCAGAAGAAGAAGAGAAAAAGAAAGGGACTGAGAAAATATTTGAAGAGATTATAGTTGAAAACTTCCCTAATATGGGAAAGGAAATAGTTAATCAAGTCCAGGAGGCACAGAGAGTCCCATACAGAATAAATCCAAGGAGAAATACGCCAAGACACATATTAATCAAACTGTCAAAAATTAAACACAAAGAAATCATATTAACAGCAGCAAGGCAAAAACAACAAATAACACACAAGGGAATCCCCATCAGGATAACAGCTGATCTCTCAGCAGAAACTCTACAAGCCAGAAGGGAGTGGCAGGACATAATTAAAGTGATGAAGGAGAAAAACCTGCAACCAAGATTACTCTACCCAGCAAGGATCTCATTCAGATTTGATGGAGAAATTAAAACGTTTACAGACAAGCAAAAGCTGAGAGAATTCAGCACCACCAAACCAGCTTTACAACAAATGCTAAAGGAACTTCTCTAGGCAAGAAACACAACAGAAGTAAAAGACCTACAATAACGAACCCAAAACAATTAAGAAAATGGGAACAGGAACATACATATCAATAATTACCTTAAATGTAAATGGACTAAATGCTCCCACCAAAAGACACAGATTGGCTGAATGGATACAAAAACAAGACCCATATATATGCTGTCTACAAGAGACCCACTTCAGACCTAGAGACACATACAGACTGAAAGTAAGGGGATGGAAAAAGATATTCCATGCAAATGGAAACCAAAAGAAAGCTGGAGTAGCAATTCTCATATCAGACAAAATAGACTTTAAAATAAAGACTACTAGAAGAGACAAAGAAGGACACTACCTAATGATCAAGGGATCGATCCAAGAAGAAGATATAACAATTGTAAATATTTATGCACCCAACATAGGAGCACCTCAATACATAAGGCAAATACTAACAGCCATAAAAGGAGAAATTGACAGTAACACATTCATAGTAGGGGACTTTAACACCCCACTTTCACCAATGGACAGATCATCCAAAATGAAAATAAATAAGGAAACACAAGCTTTAAATGATACATTAAACAAGATGGACTTAATTGATATTTATAGGACATTCCATCCAAAAACAACAGAATACACATTTTTCTCAAGTGCTCATGGAACATTCTCCAGGATAGATCATATCTTGGGTCACAAATCAAGCCTTGGTAAATTTAAGAAAATTGAAATTGTATCAAGTATCTTTTCTGACCACAATGCTATGAGACTAGATATCAATTACAGGAAAAGATCTGTAAAAAATACAAACACATGGAGGCTAAACAATACACTACTTAATAACCAAGTGATCACTGAAGAAATCAAAGAGGAAATTAAAAAATACCTAGAAACAAATGACAATGGAGACACGATGACCCAAAACCTATGGGATGCAGCAAAAGCAGTTCTAAGAGGGAAGTTTATAGCAATACAATCCCACCTTAAGAAACAGGAAACATCTCGAATAAACAACCTAACCTTGCACCAAAAGCAATTAGAGAAAGAAGAACAAAAACATCCCAAAGTTAGCAGAAGGAAAGAAATCATAAAAATCAGATCAGAAATAAATGAAAAAGAAATGAAGGAAACGATAGCAAAGATCAATAAAACTAAAAGCTGGTTCTTTGAGAAGATAAACAAAATTGATAAACCATTAGCCAGACTCATCAAGAAAAAAAGGGAGAAGACTCAAATCAATAGAATTAGAAATGAAAAAGCAGAAGTAACAACTGACACTGCAGAAATACAAAAGATCATGAGAGATTACTATAAGCAACTCTATGCCAATAAAATGGACAACCTGGAAGAAATGGACAAATTCTTAGAAATGCACAACCTGCCGAGACTGAACCAGGAAGAAATAGAAAATATGAACAGACCAATCACAAGCACTGAAATTGAAACTGTGATAAAAAATCTTCCAACAAACAAAAGCCCAGGACCAGATGGCTTCACAGGTGAATTCTATCAAGCATTTAGAGAAGAGCTAACACCTATCCTTCTCAAATTCTTCCAAAATATAGCAGAGGGAGGAACACTCCCAAACTCATTCTACGAGGCCACCATCACCTTGATACCAAAACCAGACAAGGATGTCACAAAGAAAGAAAACTACAGGCCAATATCACTGATGAAAATAGATGCAAAAATCCTCAACAAAATTCTAGCAAACAGAATCCAACAGCACATTAAAAGGATCATACACCATGATCAAGTGGGGTTTATTCCAGGAATGCAAGGATTCTTCAATATACGCAAATCAACCAACGTGATACACCATATTAACAAATTGAAGGAGAAAAACCATATGATCATCTCAATAGATGCAGAGAAAGCTTTCGACAAAATTCAACACCCATTTATGATAAAAACCCTGCAGAAAGTAGGCATAGAGGGAACTTTCCTCAACATAATAAAGGCCATATATGACAAACCCACAGCCAGCATCGTCCTCAATGGTGAAAAACTGAAACCATTTCCACTAAGATCAGGAACAAGACAAGGTTGCCCACTCTCACCACTCTTATTCAACCTAGTTTTGGACGTTTTAGCCACAGCAATCAGAGAAGAAAAGGAAATAAAAGGAATCCAAATCGGAAAAGAAGAAGTAAAGCTGTCACTGTTTGCAGATGGCATGATACTATACATAGAGAATCCTAAAGATGCTACCAGAAAACTACTAGAGCTAATCAATGAATTTGGTAAAGTTGCAGGATACAAAATTAATGCACAGAAATCTCTGGCATTCCTATATACTAATGATGAAAAATCTGAAAGTGAAATCAAGGAAACACTCCCATTTACCATTGCAACAAAAAGAATAAAATATCTAGGAATAAACCTACCTAAGGAGACAAAAGACCTGTATGCAGAAAATTATAAGACACTGATGAAAGAAATTACAGATGATACAAATAGATGGAGAGATGTACCATGTTCTTGGATTGGAAGAATCAACATTGTGAAAATGACTCTACTACCCAAAGCCATCTACAGATTCAATGCAATCCCTATCAAACTACCACTGGCATTTTTCACAGAACTAGAACAAAAAATTTCACAATTTGTATGGAAACACAAAAGACCCCGAATAGCCAAAGCAATCTTGAGAACGAAAAATGGAGCTGGAGGAATCAGGCTCCCTGACTTCAGACTATACTACAAAGCTACAGTAATCAAGACAGTATGGTACTGGCACAAAAACAGAAAGATAGATCAATGGAACAGGATAGAAAGCCCAGAGATAAACCCACGGACATATGGTCACCTTATCTTTGATAAAGGAGGCAGGAATGTACAGTGGAGAAAGGACAGTCTCTTCAATAAGTGGTGTTGGGAAAACTGGACAGGTACACGTAAAAGTATGAGATTAGATCACTCCCTAACACCATACACAAAAATAAGCTCAAAATGGATTAAAGACCTAAATGTAAGGCCAGACACTATCAAACTCTTAGAGGAAAACATAGGCAGAACACTCTATGACATAAATCACAGCAAGATCCTTTTTGACCCACCTCCTAGAGAAATGGAAATAAAGACAAAAATAAACACATGGGACCTAATGAAACTTAAAAGCTTTTGCACAGCAAAGGAAACCATAAACAAGACCAAAAGACAACCCTCAGAATGGGAGAAAATATTTGCAAATGAAGCAACTGACAAAGGATTAATCTCCAAAATTTATAAGCAGCTCATGCAGCTCAATAACAAAAAAACAAACAACCCAATCCAAAAATGGGCAGAAGACCTAAATAGACATTTCTCCACAGAAGATATACAGACTGCCAACAAACACATGAAATGATGCTCAACATCTTTACTCATTAGAGAAATGCAAATCAAAACTACAATGAGATATCATCTCACACCAGTCAGAATGGCCATCATCAAAAAATCTAGAAACAATAAATGCTGGAGAGGGTGTGGAAAAAAGGGAACACTCTTGCACTGCTGGTGGGAATGTGAATTGGTACAGCCGCTATGGAGAACGGTATGGAGGTTCCTTAAAAAACTACAAATAGAACTACCATATGACCCAGCAATCCCACTACTGGGCATATACCCTGAGAAAACCATAATTCAAAAAGAGAAATGTACCAAAATGTTCATAGCAGCCCTATTTACAATAGCCCGGAGATGGAAACAACCTAAGTGTCCATCATCGGATGAATGGATAAAGAAGATGTGGCACATATATACAATGGAATATTACTCAGCCATAAAAAGAAATGAAATTGAGCTATTTGTAATGAGGTGGATAGACCTAGAGTCTGTCATACAGAGTGAAGTAAGTCAGAAAGAGAAAGACAAATACTGTATGCTAACACATATATATGGAATTTAAGAAAAAAAAATGTCATGAAGAACCTAGGGGTAAGACAGGAATAAAGACACAGACCTACTAGAGAATGGACTTGAGGATATGGGTAGGGGGAAGTGTAAGCTGGGCAAAGTGAGAGAGTGGCATGGACATATATACACTACCAAACGTAAGATAGATAGCTAGTGGGAAGCAGCCGCATAGCACAGGGAGATCAGCTTGGTGCTTTGTGACCGCCTGGAGGGGTGGGATAGGGAGGGTGGGAGGGAGACGCAAAAGGGAGGGGATATGGAAACATATGTATATGTATAACTGATTAAATTTGTTATAAGGCAAAAAAAAAAAGATAAATAGAGAATTCTAAAGGCAGCAAAAGTAAAACAAAGAGTCACATACAAGGGAACCCCCATAAGGCTATGAACTGATTTCTCTGCAGAAACTTTGAAGGCCAGAATATATTTAAAGTGCTGAAAGGGGAAAATCAAAAACCTAGGATACTCTATGCAGCAAGGTTATCATTTAGAATAGAATAGAAAATAAAATACTTCTCAGAGAGACAAAAATAAAAAGTTCATCAATACTAAACTGACCCTAAAATATATGTTAAAAGGCCTTTGCTAAGTGGAAAAGTAAAGGTAAACAAAAGTAAGATTTTATGGGAAACGGAAAATCCCACTACTAAAGGTGACTACATTCTGAAAGCTGTGGACCAACCACTTAAATAAGCTAGTATAAAGATTAAAAGACAAAAATTGTAAAATTATTTCTAACTACAATAAACAGTGAAGGGATTAACATGAAGATGTAAAATATGACATCAAAAACACAAAACATGGGGGGAAGATTAAGAAAGGTAAATCTCTTAGAATATGTTTGAACTTAATGACAATCAGTTTAAAATAAAATATAATTATAGGTCAACATATATGTACCCCATGGTAACCACAAATCCAAAATTTACAATAGACATAAACAACTAGAAAGAAAGTAACACAAGCCTACCACTAAAGAAAAACATCAAACCACAAGGAAATAAACTAAAAGAAGAAGAAAGGAACAGAAAAGTACTACAAAAACAACCAGAATCCAAGTAACAAATGGCAGTAAGTACATACCTGTTGATAATCACTTTAAATGCCAATAAACTAAATGCTCCAATCAAGATGTGGCTGACTGGACAAAAAACAAAACAAGATCCATCTATACGCCACCTACAAGAGACTCACTTCAGAGGTAAAGACACAGTCAGAATCTATTAGCATATGTGAGAAGATGGAAAAAGATATTTCATGCAGATGGATACAAAAAGAAAGCTGGGGTAGCCATACTTATATCAGACTAAGTAGACTTTAAAACAAAGTCAATAAGAAAAAACAAAGAAGGGCATTGTGCAATAATAAAGGGATCAAGACAAGAAGAAGATATAACATTTGTTAACATATATGCACCCAATACAGGATCCCTTAAATATATAAAGAAAATATTAACAAATATAAAGGGAGAAATGCACAAGATTACAATCATAGTAAGGGACTTTAATACCCCACTTACGTCAATGGACAGATCATACAAAAGAAAACAAGTAAGGCAACAGTGGTCTTAAATGACACAAAAGACAGTTGGACTTAATAGATATCTACAGGACATTATATCAAAAAAACAGCAGAATACACATTCTTTTCAAGTGCACACAGAATATTCTCCAGGATAGATCACATGTTAGGCCACAAAACAAGTCTCAACAAATTTAAGAGGATAAAAATTGTATCAAGGATTTTCCTACCACAATGGTATGAAACTAGAAATCAATTACAGAAAGAAAAATGGAATAAGAACAAACAGGTGGAGACTAAATAAAATACTACTAAAACAATGGGTCAATGAAGAAATCAAATAAATATCAGAAAGTACCTTGAGACAAATGAACATGGAAACATGACACTCCAAAATCTATGGGATGCAGCAAAAGCAGTTCTAAGAGGGAATTTTATAGCAATAGAGAACTTCCTAAAGAAACAAGAAAAATCTCAAACAACTTAACCTACCATCTAAATTAATTAGAAAAAAAAAAGCCTGAAGTCAGCAGAAAGAAGGAAATAGTAAAGATCAGAGAGGAAATATATAAAATAGAGATTAAAAAATTAGAAATGATCAAAGAAACCAAGAGCTGTGTCTTCGAAACATAAAATAAATTAATAAGCCTTTAGCCAGGCTCACTAAGAAGAAAAGAGAGGGGGCCCAAATAAACAAAATGTGAAATTAAAGAGGAGAAATAACAACCAATAACTCAGAGATACAAAAAATCATAAGAGATGGCTATGAAGTTATGTGCCAACATTTTGGACAAGCTGGAAAAAATTGACACATTTCTAGAAAGATTGAACCTGCTAAGACTACATCAAGAAGAAACAGACAATTTGAACAGACAGATCACGAGTAGTGAAGTGGGATTTGTAATGAAAAACCTCCAAGCAAACCAAAGTCCAAGATCAGATGGCTTCATGTGGGAATTCTACCAAACATGTAAAGAAAAGCTAATACCTATACTTCTCATGCTTTCCCCCCAAACTGAAGAGGATGGAACACTTCCAGTTCATGTTATGAGGTCATCATTACCCTGATACAAATACCAAGGGAACTCCAAAAAACAAAAAACAAAAAAAAACAAAAAAAAAAGAAAGAAAGAAAGAAAAAAAAATTACAGGCCAAATTGATCTTTGATGAATATAGATGCAAAAACCCTCAGCAAAATATTGGTCAGCCAAATGCAACAATATAAATAAAGTATTATAGGCCATCATCAATTTGGATTTATTTCAGCAACTCAAGGATGATTAAATATTCACAAATCAATCAATGTGATACACTACATTAACAAAAGGAAGGATAAAAATTACAGATCATCTCAATAGATGCAGAAAAAGCATTTGAAAAAATTCAACATCTATTCATGATAAAAACTCTCTTCAAAATGGGTGTAGAGGGAACATTGCTCAACCTAAAAAAGGCCATTTATGACCATCCCAGAGCTAACTTCATACTCAATGGTAATAGACATTTTTCCAAAGAGGTAATGCAGATGGCTAATAGGCACATGAAAACATGCTTGATATTGCTAATTACTAAAGAAATGCAAATCAAAACCACAATGAGATACCTCACACCTGTCAGAACGGCTATCATCAAAAGGTCTACAAACAACAAATGTTGGCAAGGATGTGGAGAAAAGGGAACCCTTGTACACTGTTGGTGGGAATGTAAACTGGTGCAGCCACTATGGAAAATAGTACGGAGTTTCCATAGTAAACTAAAAATCAAACTACCATATGATCCAGCCATTCCATTCCTGGGCATATATCCTCAGAAAACACTAATTTGAAAATATATATGCACTCCAACGTTCATAGCAGCACTGTTTACAATAGCCAAGATATGGAAGCAACCCAAGTCTCCATCAACAGACGAATGGTAAAGTAGAGGAATATTACTCAGTCACAAAGAGAATGAAATTCTGTCATTTGTAGGAACTTGGATGGACCTAGAGAATATTATGCTTAGTGAAATAAGTCAGGCAAAGAAAGACAAATACTGTATGTTATTACTTATATGTGGAATCTTAAAAATAAAACAAATGAACATATATAGCAAAACAGACACAGGCTCACACATGTAGAAAACAAACTAGTGGTTACCACTGGGGAGAGGGGAGGTGGGAGGGGAAAGATAAGGGTATGGGATTAAGGTATACAAACTACTATGTATAAAATACATAAGCAAAAGTAAATATTGTAGAGCACTGGGAATTATAGCCATTATCTTGTAATAACTTTTAATGGAGTATAATCTGTAAAATTACTGAATCACTATGCTGTACACCTGAAAATAAAATAATATTGTAAATCAACTATACTTCAATATATTTCTTTTTTCAGGAATATAAACACTAACCACAGGGCTAGAAGGATCTAGGAAGATAGTCTAATCCCAAACTCCCCATTATACAAGGTAAGAAAGTCTCAGGTTGGGAAAACTACTTGCTCAGTGTCACACAATAAGTTGGTACCCAAAACATCCTTGGAAATACCCTGAAGGAACAAGTTACATATCAGATGAAATAAAAGTTATAAGTAACCACTAATCAGCGGGCTACCAAAAAAAAACCCATGATGAGAACAATGAGATATTATCTCATACATGTTAGAATGTATACCATCAAAAAGACACAAATATCAAATGTTGGCAAAGATGTAGAGAAAAGGGAACCCTAGTACACTGTTAGTAGCAATGTAAATTGGTGCAGCCACTATGGAAAACAGTATGGCGTTTCCTCAAAAAACTAAAAATAGAACTGCCATGTGATCCAGCAGTTGCACTCCTAGGTATATATCCAAAGAAATTAAAAACACTAATTTGAAAAGATACTTGCACCACAATGTTCATAGCAGCATTATTTACAATAGCCAAGATATAGAAACAACGTAAGTGTTCATCAGTAGATGAACGGACAAAGAAGTGGTGAATATGGAATTTTGCTATTTGCAGCAGCTTGGATAGACTTGGAGGGTATTATGTATTATGCTTAATGAAATAGATCAGACAGAGAAAGAAAAATACTGTATGCTGTCACTTATAAGTGGAATCTAAAAAATGAAACTAATGAGTACAAAAAAAAGAAATAGATTTACAGAGATAGAGAAAAACTAGTGGTTTTCAGTGGCAGAGAGAAGAGGGGAGGAGCAACATAGAGTATGGGATTATGAGGTGCAAACTACTATGCATAAAATAAATAAGCTACAAAAATATATTGTACAGCACAGTGAATATAGCCAATGTTTTATAAGAAACTTAATTGGAGTATAATATATAAAAATATTGAATCCTGATGTTGCACAACTGAAACCAATATTGTAAATCAATTACACTTCAATAAAAAAGGAAAGGAAAGCAATATGGTTAAGGAAGTATTTCTTCTTTTTATTTTTATTTGCTGCCAAAAGAAATGTGACCACTGGAAATGCAGTTCAGAGCTGCAGATATAATAACCAACTAAATATAATTGGTGGTAATCTGTTGGAAACATAATCTTAATTACTTCTCAATTGAAGAACACCTTGTGTTATGACCAGTTTATCCTAAAAGAAAAATAAATAGCAGTCAATAGCCTTTATAAAATACTCAGTAGATATATTAGAAGAATAAACATGAAATAAAAGAGTGAACTGTCCCAAACCAATGTGAGACATTGAAACCAAATAAATTTTGATACAGTTTCCTCATAAAAAATTTATTGCCCCCAATAACTGCATAGGTCATAAGATAGTTACTGTTAATTACTAGTTACTATTCATTACAAGAATATGACTAACAAAATTCAAGCAGCTGTGGTATCAGTTTTCCAATACACTGATAACTTTCCTTATTGCCTGAGGGACTTTGAGGTTTGTCCCATTGCCTTGTTTCACAAAGTACATGGTATCTTTATATTTGATTATTTTCCACTTCTTCTGATAGGCTTAGGATAAGATGAAAGGACTAAACTAACATCCTGAATATTTGGTTAATATATCCCAAATGGTGTGCTTTAATGATGTCTTCAATAAAATATGTTTTAAGGCTATTTTTGAACTTGGCTCTGCTAAGTCATCTTCCTGGAGCTCTTCACATATTGACACCCTTGGAAGAAAGATACTGGATTCCTGCAAAGGGATCATTTACCCCTTGTGTTATTCTAGGAATAACCAACTGAGAGTTATCTGCAAATATTAATATTATTGGACTTGGAAGGTAATAGGAATAAAAAGTACAGCTTGGTTACCTTATTTTTTGGTAAAGAAAACTTAAAGCTGAGACTTGGCTAATATAAGAGGAAGAATTCCTCTCTTACCATTAAGAATTATATTGTAAGTAATCAAAATCTAGCTGTATAAATATAGTATATGAACAAACTACTCAGACTAGTTAATAAGGACATTATGAAGTAGAGTGAAAAAAACTTAAAAATCAAAAGAGTGAAACACATGTCACATTCGGTGATATTGGCAAATAAGGTCCCTTTGTTCTCCTAACTTTTATCCAACTATTATGTGCACTTGCTATTACTATCATATATTTTTATCTACCAAAATTTAGATGGAGTGTAAAGTCAATGACAGAGGCACCATCAGAGGCTGAGGAGCCTGTGGAGATGTGCTGATCCAACTGGAGTTGAGGTTTGGTTCAGTTCATTGGTTCCCAGTGACTGGTAGAAATTCAAAACACATAGTTCTCGAAGCAGATGAGGATCAGAAAAATACCATGAGGAGAGTGAACACAACAGCTAGTAGGATAACTTTGGATAAGTGGAAGGTAGTCCAAGGTCAGAAGGAGATATGGTACCTGAGGAAATATCCAAGGAGGGTATCTAGGTCAGAAAACAGGCCAAAGTCAGAACAAGAGGCTGAGATAGTCTGTTTGCTTCAGTAACTTATGTTGGGGTGCCTTCTTGGTTGCCTTCTCTAAGAACTAGGTCTCATCCATAGGTCCTATCTAAGAGGTGAGTACAATTCCCATAATAATACCAAGTGACTCAAATTCCTTTTCCCAACTGATTGAATGGGAGTGAATACCCAGGCCTACCTACACTAATCATATATTGTACTGAAAATTAATTTGTTCACTGAGAATGTAGTCAATTTTTAAGTCCATGAAGTGAAAAGTTTAGGAGAACTCTAATGAATTAACCATGTTTGATCACTCTTCCTGTATCATCAAGGCAAGGAAACTGACAGACTAAAAGAATATGAATGAAACCCAGTGAAATAAAAAGAAAAGGAAGGCGAGCACACCCTCATTTTCTGACTTTGTTCTTCCTTTATCTAGTACTTCGTGAGACTTGGCTATATGCCCCAATCTTGGGTACACTGAGATAAATCTGTGTCCTTCCTAAAACATTCCTTTTTGCTTGAGTGAGTTACAATGCATGTCAGCACCTTATATGCAAATAGTTTAAACTAAGTGAGCCTGAAAGAAGCCTGTGTCCTATCTCAGTCAAGGCACCTTTGAATTCTCAACAACCTAATAGGAGTATGCACTCTAGAAGAGGACACTGGGGAACTCAGGTACCGGATATGATAGAAAGTTTCTCATACAAAGTTGGTGTGTTGAGGGCTCACACACAAATTGGAGGATCTTTATCTTCTCTCCAAATTGAGTGGAAATAGTTTCTAGAGAGAGAAAATAAGATATTATAAATATTAGAGGAGAGGGACAATTTTATCAACTGTGCCAGGAGGAGTAGAACTCTAGACAGCCTGAAAGGCACAAAGTTATGGAGGGCTCAATGGGACAGAATGGATACAGGGGAAGGAAAGAGGGAAACTGCTCCCCTACCTCTGTTCTAGACTTCTAGATGGAAAGCTTCATGATTGTTTACCAGGGGAAGAAAATTTATAACATAGTTCAGGACACAAACTGGTCAGCAATAAAGACTATGAATTTAGCAAAATATCCTCTGTGATCAGTAAGTAAGGAACTTGAACATGGCTGTAAGTACAGTAGACATGTTGATTGACTTGACAACAGCTATTCTTTTAAATTCTGCTAACAGGACCCCAACTTTGCATGAAAGACAGTATGTCCAGTCCCAGGAGATGGATCCTGATTTGTCAAAACAAATTATGACAATTTTGAGACCTTTTTTTGCAGGGGGGACGACTAGAACTGCAACCCAACATTGTCCAATAAGATATAAGACTACATTGACTATGGGCTTGTGAGACAAATATTCCTCCATAGTAAGAAAGAAAGTATAAGAAGGGAGTCTTTTTTTCTCCTCTTCCCTTCTTTCCTTACTGCACTGGAAATTGTTGGACAATGCCTAGGCTGCTGTGGTTATTTTGTGTCCATGAGGAAAAGGCCAAGGTCATCATGGAGATCTCTACCTACAGTCCTGACATCTCTGAACTTCTGAATATGAAACCTGAAAAAGTCTGTTCCCAGAATACTTAAGTAAATCAATAAATCTCTGTATTATTTAAGCTGTTTATGGTTGGGTCTTTTGTTACAGCCAAAAGTATCATAATGCATACAGTAGGTGAAGGGAAGCAGGGACAACTCCACTGGAGGGAAGGAAAGTCCTAGCAAAAACAAAATCATATACTAAGTCAAAATAGCAGAAGACGCTGGGATTGAAGGTAAAGATATAAAACTGAGTTCTGTAGAAAATTAAAGATCAGAGTCAACAAAATTTTTATTATGCATGGATCAGCTGTCCCAAAGGCTCCATGGCCTATGTGTCCCACCGCTGACCAAGAACAATTTGAAACTCCGCTCAGACGTCTGGATTGGGCTCCATGACCCCACAGAGGTACACTTACATCCTCTTTAATCTGTTACCTCCTAAGATACTATGGCCACCCAGGCTCCTCCCTGTCCCCTGTGCCTGCCAAGTAAATATCCTAGAAATCCCTTCAGCTCAGGTGCTAATTGGAAAAACTGGAAAGCCTTGAGATGAGCTGAAGAGCTGAGTTCTGTGCAGGTCTCTAGTCTCCAGGTAAAGTTAATCTGCCTTTTGTCAAACTTTTTACATGATTCACACATTATGCCTTGTAATTCAGTTCTCTATGTTTCCCTGAGTCTGCCCATACTGTGCTTAGTGAGTCCTAAATGAAGATTTAGGACTGACACATTTTTACCTTATAAAACTGTTGTTATCTTCGAGGTTTAGATGTTAATCACAAATGTACCACTAAGTGTAGTTCAGATTGTGACATGTTACTCTGAGAGGTTCCATTGGTGTTTGTGATCATTCATTTTGGAATTTGCTAATATATTTAGTGTGAGTTTCCCAGAGTAGAGCTGTGGTGGCATCACATGGAAGAGCAGAGCAAATTCCATGATGCTGGGGAGGGGATCAGGCGTTCCAGCTGAGGGAATCAGACCAGGATAACTCTAAAGGCCTTTCCACCTCACCTGACTCCATCCTCTGCTCTATAGGGCTCTGAGCCCAATGCCGGTGTATGGGAGTGGAGTAGTACTGATGTGCTCAATTAAGTTGACTGGGAGAGAAATCCAGCCACCATCTCAAACCCTGGCTAGTGTGGGAGCCTGCCAAAAAGCACAGGTAAGAAACAGAAGAAGTCACTTCTGCCCAACCTTTTCCCTCCCCTCATCCCCTATTTCTGGGTCTGGTCTTCAGAGAATCATCCTGGGCTGGAACTGTAATATTGGCTTGTCTGTTCCCATCCCCTCTCTTCTCTCCTTTCTTTCTGTTTCTTTAGCTGGGGTGGGACCCTGATGAAGATGAAGGAGAGCATTTGAGTCCTAGGCCAGAATCTGGGAAGCATCTCCATTGGATTCTCAAGCTCCACCAGCCCCATTCACTTGAGTTCTTCTGTCACTTTAGGGTATCTGAAGTGGAGAGTTTATAACTGTTATATGAACTTATCCTATGTCTGCAAGTTCAAGGGCTAGGTCAGAAGGGAAGTCAGCAGCCTGAATCTGGTGTGCAGTTCATCGTGGACTTGGAACCAAGTGTGAAGACCATCCCAGAAGGGGATATTCTTCCCACACCTCCAATCTAACCACCTTATTTTGAACTTTCCTCCCCTCCAACCTCATATCAGGCTCTTTTCTATGTTCTATAACCTGAGTTTTCAAAGTACTATAATAAAAATTTTAGTTTTCCATTGCTTGTCTTCTCTGCTTCATTCTCATAGACAAACTCTGGGGAGGAAGTGGGTGAGTGAGGGGAATTGGTGCGTCAATCTGTGCCAAATTTCACTCAGGTCCCTGGGGAAATAACTAAATATATATATATATATATATATATATATATATATATATATATATATTCCTCTTGGCATATTTGTGGTGAGGTATGTCAGCACTGCTTCTGTAGAATGTGGGTTGTGTCCATATAAAGACATTGCTCTCCCACACACTCTACTGAACACAAATTCCTAGACAAGATCTCTGATGGTATGAGGCAACCAGTTTAGGATTTGATGATGTTTAGAACAGTACTTCCTAAACCATCCGTGTAAAAGTTAATGATAAGATTTTATTAACATTCATAAAATAGAAATAAAATGAAGAAATTCAAAAATTAAATGGATAAAACACATATTTGAAATGCATATATAATTGTTTTGTTATTAGTTTTGACAGAAAAAAAGGTAATCTTTCTAATTGTTGTACAATTTTTTAATGTCTTTCAGCTTCTATACTTCCCTTGCCATGGTCGATTGGCATGAGTCCATTTAACTACATGTCGCCCTGTACCTAGAAGGCACTTGGGAGAACAAACCCCAGAACGTCCTCTTAAAACACTCTGACTCCAGTCAGGACTGGATTTGGGCAACTTATTGTCTGGCAGGATTTCTCTTAATTTTTTTTTTTTTTTCATGGAAGCAACCTAAATGTCCATCAACAGATGAATGGATAAAGATGATGTGGCACATATATACAATGGAATATTACTCAGCCATAAAAAGGAACGAAATTGAGTTATTTGTAGTGAGGTAGTTGGACCTAGAATCTGTCATACAGAGTGAAGTAAGTCAGAAAGAGAAAAACAAACACCATATGCTAACGCATATATACGGAATTTTAAAAAGTGGTAGTGATGAACATAGTGGCCAGGCAGGAATAAAGACAGAGGCTTAGATAAGGGACTTGAGAGCACGGGTGGGAAGGGCAAGCTGGGATGAAGAGTAGCATTGACATATATACACTACCAAATGTAAAATGGATGGCTAGTGGGAAGCTGCTGCATAGCACAGGGAGATCAGCTTGGTGCTTTGTAACGACCTAGAGGGATGGGATATAGAGGGTAGAAGGGAAGCTCAAGAGGGAAGGGATATAAGGATATATGTATACATATAGCTGATTCACTTTGTTGTACAGCAGAAACTAACACAACATTGTAAAACATTTATACTCTAATAAAGATGTGATTAAAGACCTAAATGTAAGGCCAGACACTATAAAACTCTTAGAGGAAAACATAGGCAGAACACTCTATGACATAAATCACAGCAAGATCCTTTTTGACCCACCTCCTAGAGTAAGGAAGTAAAAACAAAAATATGCAAATGGGACCCTAATGAAGCTTAAAAGCTTTTGCACAACAAAGGAAACCATAAACAAGATGAAGGGACAACACTCAGAATGGGAGAAAGTATTTGCAAATGAAGCAACTGACAAAGGATTAATTTCCAAAATATACAAACATTTTTTGTATTAAAAAAATGATGCTTTTTTGAAGAAGTTTCCCTTACCTAACTGATGGCAAGACCCAGACTTTTCATGCATCTGCATATTTCAAGACCACTAATCTACCTTCCCCCCTTATCATCACCTCTCCCTCGCCACAAGCTTCCATTGTGGAAAAAATGTTTTTGGTCAGATTTTCCATAATCTGGAAAAAATATTTATTCTATGAGAACACTGACAAAATTTTCCATATGGGCCAAGAACACTACAGCATTGCCATGTAAGGGTATTGCTTCTTAAATAAAGAGATGAAAAGAACCGTGTCTTTTTCTTTTAATGTTTGTTAAATGTCATTTGTTCCTTCTAGGATAGACTGCCTTGACTAAATACTCTTTCTGCATTTGTAGTGGAAACACTTCTCCATCAGTTTCAATGAATTTATGATTGCACAATGCCAGACGTTTTGATTTTCTTCCCTGTTTAAAGTCACAACATGGCTTTGAAAAGTTCACAGTAATTGTACTTGTGCCAGTTTCTATTTTAGTTGAGTTCTCCCTTTGACGGCAGGTGAGCCACTCCAGCTGTGGGGACCAGATCATATCCTTCCTGTTGGAGAACCCATTGTGTTAGATATGACATTTGAAGTTGAAACTAAGAAAAATCCCAAAATGATTTGGCTCAAAAATTTAAGGTATTTACTGGACCACATTACTGAAAAATCTATCAGTGAGGAAGGCTTTGATCTCAGTTTGACCAGGGCTCAAGTGTCATTTCTCTTGGGTTCTCCTGTCTACATTCTCTTTTATATGTATCCTTTATTCCTCTACTGGCTTCCTTTTTTTCATAGCTCAAGAAAGTTGCCAGCAGCAGCTGGGGCTACTGTTTCCTTAACAATATCGGTAGAACATATATTATTTCCTCAATTAATAAAAGAATAATACTGACTTCCTCCTGCCTTTTTAGACAAAACTGAGCATATCACTATGGTCAGGAAAATATCATGGGCTGTTGCTCGAAGCCTGAATTACTGTGCATCTTTGAACCATAATTAAAGCAAAGTGGATATAGTATTACATGAGTTATAAACTCTCCAGGATCTTGGAGTGTGATCACTATCAACAAACCTCAGGAAGGGGTCTCAGAAGCATGGAGGGAGTGGATTTTCTTAGTGGACCACCTGAGCTCTTAGAGAAAGGGGAAAAGAGAGTAATGAAAAGGGTAGGTTCCCAGGGATTTTCACCACACACACATTCAGACCATTGGAGATAGGTAAGGCTAGACATAATAATTAACTGGAATTAAATAATGTAAAAAATGATATAATCCTACTTTTTTGGTTGATTATCAGCAATTACCATATTTCCTCCATCAAAAGACTCAAAATACAGGTATGTCCAGTGAGGGGAAGCATCCCAAATTTGCAGACTCCAAGTCAAGGATCAGTCACTTTCTAACAGTCAGTTTGTTATTGACATGCGACATCATAAAATATCACTCTTCTCATTCTTCTCATACCTTTGGTCGAAGCTTTTCAGTTCTCTTTGTCAGCTTATATTGTGAATTCTCCTTTGGTTTCCTGTTCCATAGATCATCATGTAAATATGCTCTGGTTATTCTCAGCCTCCCTTTGAAAGTAATCAGTCCCTCTGATACTGAAGGTTTAGATGACATTATTTTTCAAACCTAAGCTGGTGATATTATATATTTTCAAAAAGTGAGTAAGTCATTTGGTGAAGATAAAATAAAAATTCTGCTTTCTCCTGAGAGCAATGAAAGGACAGAGAATTAGGAAGACACTTGGAAAAATTTGTGATATTTTCACTTACTAAATATTTTGAAAAGTTTTCTGTTTAATCAGGTTTAGACTGGATGTCAATGTATTGCTGTTCTTCTAAGGATGTGCTAAACACTATCATATTTAGTTTACCTGGAACTTGAATAAGGCCACTTGGTATTCATATTCTGGGTCTCTAAGCCAACTGGTTACTTCGAGAATATAGGAAATTTGTAACTAGTTCTTCACTGCCAGGCCTTTCACAGAAAGAAGTACTTCCTGATTTTCTTAAAATGAAAACAACAACAACACCATTGCAAACAATCCTGAGCATTTTTAACTATTAATTTACAAAAGTTTTTATTCCTATCTTTCCTAAAATGAAAATAATAATAATACAGACAGTCAACAAGCCAGATAAGTTTAAGAAATTGTGGCACACTATTGAATTGAATATTAGCCATTATAAATTACATAGAAATATTTAATTTTGTAAAATTATAAAATGTGTATGTGGGAGGAGGGGGAGGCAATGAAGGGACTCCTTTTCCATCTCCTCATTCACTGTCCAGCTTGAGTGGTTTTGCCAGAGTAGATGAGGAAGATTTGTTATCACGTGACCAGAGGAAAGGGTAGAGGCAAAATTAAAGCCTATGAAGTGAGCAGAACAAAGCCAGGACACTGAGAAGGGATAAGGGTTATGTGGGCTCAGAGAGATTCCCAGAATGGGAAGAGGCCCTTCCAGGCATAGGCTGGAACCATCCAAGGTAAGGTGTCCTCTCCTCAATGTCTCACTTTCCTTTAGGCAAACGTGGAGTTTTATCATTCTATGAATTCTCCCAGGTGCCCAGTTCTCATGTCCTTAAGAGTTGGAGGGATTGAGAAAAGATCTTCCAGGAAAGGCAGCAAAAGGGAAGCAAAGAAGTAGCCAGAAATGATGAAGGAGATCAGGACTCCTGCTGTTACGAAGCATAACTTTACATGCCTGATACACAGTGAAGTCAAATAAACCAAAACATTGGAGTTTGGAGCAGAGAGAGGTTTATTGCAGGGCCATGCAAGGAGAATGGGTGGCTCATGCTTCCCCAAATCCCTAACTCTCCAAAGGGTTTCAGCAAAACATTTTTAAAGGCAAGGTGAGGGAGGGATGTTGTTGGTAGTTGCAAACTTCTTGGTGTGGGAATACTTTGTTCTTGCAACTGTCCTCATAGGTCAGGTCACGATGTTCCTGTAAACCTCCAACAAGACAAATGTTATTCTCTATTCTGAAACTTTTTATCTGTGTATGAATGGAAGAGTGTTATATGCTTAAAGGTCAGAGCCTTGAGAATGGGCTATCCTGTATATTTCAGGCTGTAGGCAACATTCTTTATTTTTAAATTTTTAAATTTTATTGTATTTATATTTTTATAGTGCAGCTTCTTATTAGTTATCCATTTTATACATATTAGTGTATATATGTCAATTCCAATCTCCCAATTCACACCACCCACCCCACCCACCCCTTTTCCCCCTTGGTGTCAATGCATTTACTCTCTACATCTGGGTCTCTATTTCTGCCCTGAAAACTGGTTCATGTGTACAATTTTTCTAGGTTCCACATATATGCATTAATATACAATATTTATTTTTCTCTTCCTGACTTACATCACTCAGTATGACAGTCTCTAGATCCATCCACGTGTCTACAAATGACCAAATTTCATTCCTTTTTAAGGCTGAGTAATATTCCATTGTATATACTTACCACTTCTTTAACCATTCATCTGTCGATGGGCATTTAGGTTGTTTCCATGACCTGGCTATTATAAATAGTGCTGCAATGAACATTGGGGTGCATGTGCCTTTTTGAATTATGGTTTTCTCTGAGTATATGTCCAGCAGTGAGATTTCTGGGTCATATGGTAATTCAATTTTTAGTTTTTTAAAGAATCTCCATACTGTTCTCCATAGTGGCTGTATCAATTTACATTCCCACCAACAGGGCAAGAGAGTTCCCTTTTCTCCACATCCTCTCCAGCATTTGTTGTTTGTAGATATTCTGATGATGCCCATTCTAACTGGTGTGAGATAATACCTCATTGTAGTTTTGATTTGCATTTCTCTAATAATTAGTGATGTTGAGCAGCTTTTCATGTGCTTTTTGCCCATCTGTAGGTATTCTTGGGAGAAATGTCTATTTAGGTCTTCAGGCGATTTTTTTTTTTTTTTATGGTATGTGGGCCTCTAACTGTCGTGGCCTCTCCCGTTGCAGAGCATAGGCTCCGGATGTGCAGGCTCAGTGGCAATGGCTCACGGCCCTAGCCACTCCACGGCATGTGGGATCTTCCCAGACCGGGGCACGAACCCATGTCCCCTGCATCAGCAGGCGGACTCTCAACCACTGTGCCACCAGGGAAGCCCTTCAGCCCATTTTTGGATTGGGTTGTTTGTTTTTTTTTTTGATATTGAGCTGCATGAGCTGTTTATATATTTTGGAGATTAATTCTTTGTCCATTGATTGGTTTGCAGATATTTTCTCCCATTTGAGGGTTGTCTTTTCGTCTTGTTTGAACTTTCCTTTGCTGTGCAAAAACTTTTAAAGTTCATTAGGTCCCATTTATTTAGTTTTGTTTTTATTTCCATTACTCTAGGAGGTGGATCAAAAAAGATCTGGCTGTGATTTATATCAGAAGTGTTCTTCCTATGCTTTCCTCTAAGAGTTTTATAGTGTCTGGTTTTACATTTAGGTCTCTAATCCATTTAGAGTTTATTTTTGTGTATGGTGTTAGGGAGTGTTCTAATTTCATTGCTTTACATGTAACTGTACAGTTTTCACAGCATTACTTATTGAAGGGACTGTCTTTTCTCCACTGTATATCCTTGTCTCCTTTGTCATAGATTAGTTGACCATAGGTGTGTGGGTTTAAATCAGGGTTATCTATCCTGTTCCATTGATCTATATTTCTGTTTTTGTGACAGTACCATATGGTCCTTATTTCTGTACCTTTGTAGTATAGTCTGAAGTCAGGGAGTCTGATTCCTCCAGCTCCATTTTTTTCCCTCAACACTGCTTTGGCTATTCAGGGTCTTTTGTGTCTCTGTACACATTTTAAGATTTTTTGTTCTATTTCTGTAAAAAATGCCATTGGTAATTTGACAGGGATTGCATTGAATCTGTAGATTGCTTTGGGTAGTAGAGTCATTTTCACAATGTTTATTCTTCCAATCCAAGAACATGGGATATTTCTCCATCTGTTAGTATCACCTTTAATTTCTTTCATCAGTGTCTTATAGGTTTCTTCATACAGGTCTTTTTTCTCCCTAGGTAGGTTTATTCCTAGGTATTTTATTCTTTTTGTTGCAATGTTAATTGGTGGTGTTTCCTTCATTTCTCTTTCAGATTTTTCATCATTAGTGTATAGGAATGCAAGATATTTCTGTGAACTAATTTTGTATCCTGCTACTCTACCAAATTCATTGATTAGCTCTAGTAGTTTCCTGGTGACATCTTTAGGATTCTCTATGTATAGTATCATGTCATCTGCAAGCAGTGACAGTGTTACTTCTTCTTTTCCAATTTGTATTCCTTTTATTTCTTTATCTTCTCTAATTGACATGGTTATGACTTCCAAAACTATGTTAAATAATAGTGGTAAGAGTGGGAATCCTTGTCTTGTTCCTGATCTTAGAGGACATGCTTTCAGTTTTTCACCATTTAGAATGATGTTTGCTGTGGGTTTCTCATATATGACCTTTATTATGTTGAGGTAGTTTTCCTCTATGCCCACTTTCTGGAGAGTTTTTATCATAAATGGGTGTTGAATTTTTCAAAAGCTTTTTTTGCATTTATTGAGATGATCATATGTTTTTACTTCTTCAATTTGTTAATATGGTGTATCACATTGATTGACTGCATATATTGAATAATTCTTACATCCCTAGGATAAATCTTACTTGATAATGGTGTATTATCTTTTTAATGTGTTGTTGGATTCTGTTTTCTAGTATTTTGTTGAGGATTGTTGCATCTATATTCATTAGTGATATCGGTCTTTAATTTTCTTTGTTTGTAGTATCTTTGTTGGTTTTGGTATCAGGGTGATGGAAGTCTCATATAATGAGTTTGGGAGTGTTTCTTCTGCAATTTTTTGGAAGAGTTTGAGAAGGATGGGTGTTAGCTCTTCTCCAAATGTTTGATAGAATTCACCTGTGAAGCCATCTGGTCCTGGACTTTTGTTTGTTGGAAGATTTTTAATCACAGTTTCAATTTCATTACTGGTGATTGGTCTGTTCATATTTTCTATTTCTTCCTGGTTCAGTCTTGGAAGGTTATACCTTTCTAAGAATTTGTCCATTTCTTCCAGGTTGTCCATTTTATTGGCATAGAGTAGCTTGTAGTAGTCTCTTAGGATTCTTTGTATTTCTGAAGTGTCTTTGGTAACTTCTCCTTTTTCATTTCTAAATTTAATGATTTGAGTTCTCTCCCTCTTTTTCTTGATGAGTCGGGCTAATGGTTTATCAATTTTGTTTACCTTCTCAAAGAACCAGCTTTTAGTTTTATTGAACATGGCTATTATTTTCTTTGTTTCTATTTCATTTATTTCTGCTCTGATCTTTATGATTTATTTCCTTCTACTAACTTTGGGTTTTGTTTGTCCTTCTTTCTCTAGTTCCTTTAGGTGTAAGGTTAGATTGTTTATTTCAGATTTTTGTTGTTTCTTGATGTAGGCTTGTATTGCTATAAACATCCCTCTTAGAACTGCTTTTGCTGCATCCCATATGTTTTGGGTCTTCATGTTTTCATTGACATTTGCCTCTAGGTATTTTTTGATTTCCTCTTTGATTTCTTCAGTGATCTCTTGGTTATTTAGTAACATATGGTTTAGCCTCCATGTGTTTGTGTTTTTTACATTTTTTCACTGTAGTTGATTTCTAATCTCATAGTGTTGTGGTCAGAAAAGATGCTTGATATGATTTCAATTTTCTTAAATTTACTGAGGCTTGATTTGTGACCCAAGATGTGATCTATCCTGGAGAATGTTCCATGTGCTTCTGAGAAGAAAGTGTAATCTGCTGCTATTGAATGGAATGTCCTATAAATATCAATTAAATCTTTCTGGTTTATTGTGTCTTTTAAAGCTTGTGTTTCCTTATTAATTTTCTCTTTGGATGGTCTGTCCATTGGTGTAAGTTAAGTGTTAAAGTTCCCCACTATTATTGTGTTACTGTCAATATCCTCTTTTATAGCTGTTAGCAGTTCCCTTATGTATTGAGGTGTCCCTATGTTGGGTGTATATATATTTATAATTGTTATACCTTCTTCTTGTATTGATCCCTTGATCATTTTGTAGTGTCCTTCCTTAACTCATGTAACATTCTTTATTTTAAAATCTATATTATCTGATATGAGTATTGCTACTCCAGCTTTCTTTTGAATTCCATTTGCATGAAATATCTCCTCACCCCCACTTTCAGTCTGTATGTGTCCCTAGGTCTGAAGTGGGTCTCTTGTAGACAGCATATAGATGGGTCTTGTTTCTGTATCCATTCAGCAAGCCTGTGTCTTTTGGTTGGAGCATTTAATCCATTCACATTTAAGGTAATGATCGATATGTATGTTCCTATTACCATTTTCTTAATTGTTTTGTCTTGTGTTTGTAGGTCCTTTTCTTCTCTTGTGTTTCCCACTTAGAGAAGTTCCTTTAGCATTAGTTGTCGAGCTGGTTTGGTGTTGCTGAATTCTCTTAGCTTTTGCTTATTTGTAAAACTTTTGATTTCTCCATCGAATCTGAATGAGATCCTTGTTGGGTAGAGTAATCTAGGTTGTAGTTTCTTCCCTTTCATCACTTTAAATATATCATGACACTCCCTTCTGGCTTGTAGAGTTTCTGCTGAGAAATCAGTTTTTAACCTTATGGGAGTTCCCTTGCATATTACTTGCCATTTTTCCCTTGTTGCTTTCAATAATTTTTTCTTTGTCTTTAATTTTTGCCAGTTTGATTACTATGTGTCTTGGTGTGTTTCTCTTTGGCTTCATCCTGTATGGGACTCTGCACTTCTTGGAGTTGATTGCCTATTTCCTTTCCTATGTTAGGGAAGTTTTTGACTATAATATCTTCAAATATTTTCTCTGGTCCTTTCTCTCTCTCTTCTCTTTCTGGGACCCCTATAATGCGAATGTTTTTGCATTTAATGTTGTCCCAGTTGTCTCTTAGGCTGTTATCATTTCTTTTCATTCTTTTTTCTTTATTCTGTTCCACAACACTGAATTCCACCATTCCATCTTCCAGGTCACTTATCCATTCTTCTGCCTCAGTTATTCTGCTATTGATTCCTTCTAGTGCAGTTTTCATTTCAGTTATTCTGTTGTTCATCTCTGTTTGTTTTTTCTTTAATTCTTCTAGATCTTTGTTAAACATTTCTTGCATCTTCTTGATCTTTGCCTCCCTTCTTTTTTCCCATGTCCTGGATCATCTCCACTATCATTTTTCTGAATTCTTATTCTGGAAGGTTACCTATCTACACTTCATTTAGTTGTTTTTCTGGGGTTTTATCTTTTTCCTTCTTCTGGTACTTAGCCCTCTGCCTTTTCATCTTGTCTATCATTCTGTGAATGTGGTTTTTCTTCTACAAGCTTCAGGATTGTAGTTTTTTCTGCTTCTGCTGTCTGCCCTCTGGTGGATGAGGTTATCTAAGAGGTTTGTGCAAGTTTCCTGATGGGAGGGACTGGTGGTGGGTAGAGCTGGCTTTTTCTTTGGTGAGCAGAGCTCAGTAAAACTTTAATCCTCTTGTCTGCTTATGGGTGGTGCTCAGTTCCCTCCATGTTGATTGTTTGGACTGAGGTGACCCAAGACTGGAGCCTCCTCTGGCTCTTTGTTGGGGCTAATGGCAGACTCTGGGGGGCTCACACCAAGGAGCACTTCCCAGAACTTCTGCTGCCTGTGTCCTTGTCCTCACAGTGACACACAGCCACTTCCCACCTCTGCAGGAGACCCTCCAACACTAACAGGTAGGTCTGATTCAGTCTCCTATGGGGTCACTGTTCTTTCTACTGGGTCCCTATGCACACACTACTTTGTGTGTGCCCTTCAAGAGTGGCGTCTGTCTTTCCCCCTGTCCTGTCAAAGTCCTGCAATCAAATCCCTCTAGCCTCCAATGTCTGACTCTCCAGGAATTCCTCCTCCTGTTGCCGGACCCCCAGATTGGGAAGCCTGACATGAGGCTCAGAACTTTCACTCCAGTGGTTGGACTTCTGTGTTATAAGTGTTCTCCAGTTTGGAGTCACCCCACCCCCCAGCAGTTATGTGATTTGATTTTATTGTGATTACACCACTTATACTGTCTCACTCTGGCTTCTCCTTTGTCTTTTGATGTGGGGATATCTTTTTTGGGGAGTTCCAGTGTTTTCCTGTTGATGATTGTTCAGCAGTTAGTTGTGATTCTGTTGTTCTTGCACGAGGCAGTGCGAGCACATCTTTCTACTCTGCCATCTTGAACCAATCTTCAATTCATTTAATTTAAGAGTAAATTCTTGTACTCAAACTTCCACTCATCTTTCCCAGTTATTATGAAAAGAAGGTGATATAACTTTAAGCAGTCATGAAGACTTGCCCTTTCTACTGTCTTAATAGCTCTCTAGTGTGTGACCTTCTCTGCTTTACAGCTGCCACTAACTAGTTCGGGCCATCTCCTCCTCTAGGGTGGAGGCAGTGTTCCAGCATGTAAGAGCCCAAACTGAGTTCATATCCTGATTGTAACACTTCTCAAGAAAATGTTAACCAGAGACACTGTCCGCAGGTTATGCCTGCAATACCTTAGGAGCTATTCAGAATGTATCATAGGGATGATAAAAGGTTTCTAGTTGTATAGTACTTTATACACAATCATTATTCAACTCCATACATTTCAAGATTGTCAAATGCTCTGAGCATCTCTCTGTTGTCAGTTACCCAAGGACCCTTCCCCAGACTCTTAAACCCATACAAATAATTTTTTATTCTAAAAGTCATTGACTATCACAAGTGGAAAGAACCCTATTGTTTCATTGAGGAAGTAAAGAATGTTCAGAGAAGCCTTGGGAAACAATTCTGTGCAGAGCTCTGATGTTTCTGCAATTCATGCAAGCAGAGGCACTGACTGCCCTTTGTTCTGGACTATCTTTGCAAGGATGTCTGTGTAGTAAAGAGCCTTTAAAAATAGTGATGGGGGGGCTTCCCTGGTGGCGCAGTGGTTGAGAATCTGCCTGCCAATGCAGGGGACATGGGTTCGAGCCCTGGTCTGGGAAGATCCCACATGCCGCGGAGCAACTAGGCCCATGAGCCACAATTACTGAGCCTGCGCGTCTGGAGCCTGTGCTCTGCAACAAGAGAGGCCGTGATAGTGAGAGGCCCCACGCGATGCAATGAAGAGTGGCCCCCACTTGCCACAACTAGAGAAAGCCCTCGCATAGAAATGAAGACCCAACACAGCCATAAATAAATAAATAAATGAATAAATGAATAAATAAATAAATAAAAACCCTGCCTTGCCTCAAAGCTCAGCTCCAATGCCCATTTCTAGAAAAAAAAATAGTGATGGGTTTGCAGATGACATGATACTATATATATAGAATCCTAAAGATGTCACCAGAAAACTACTAGAGTTAATCAATGAATTTGGTAAAGTAGCAGGATTCAAAATGAATGCACAGAAATCCCTTGCCTTCCTATACCCTAATGATGAAAAATCTGAAAGTGAAATTAAGGAAACAGTCCCATTTACCATTGCAACAGAAAGAATAAAATATCTAGGAATAAACCTACCTAAGGAGACAAAAGACCTGTATACAGAAAGTTATAAGACACTGATGAAAGAAATTAAAAATGATACAAACAGATGGAGAGATATACCATGTTCTTGGATTGGAAGAATCAACATTGTGAAAATGACTCTACTACCCAAAGCAATCTACAGATTCGATGCAATCCCAATCAAACTACCACTGACATTTTTCAAAGAACTAGAACAAAAAATTTCACAATTTGTATGGAAATGCAAAAGACCCCGAATAGCCAAAGCAATGTTAAGAAAGTAAAACGGAGCTGGAGGAATCAGGCTCCCTGACTTCGGACTATACTACAAAGCTACAGTAATCAAGAGAGTATGGTACTGGCACAAAAACAGAAATATAGATCAATGGAACAGTAAAGAAAGCTCAGAGATAAACCGATGCACATATGGTAACCTTACCTTTGATAAAGGAGGCAAGTATATACAGTGGAGATAAGACAGCCTCTTCAATAAATGATGCTGGGAAAACTGGACAGCTACATGTAAAAGAATGAAATTAGAACACTCCTTAACACCATACACAAAAATAAACTCAAAATGGATTAAAGACCTAAAGGTAAGGCTAGACAGTATCAAACACTTAGAGGAAAACATAGGCAGAACACTCTTTGACATAAATCACAGTGAGATCCTTTTTGACTCACCTCCTAGAGAAACGGAAATAAAAACAAAAATTAACAAATGGGACCTAATGAAACTTAAAAACTTTTGCACAGCAAAGGAAATAATAAACAAGATGAAAAGACAACCCTCAGAAAGGGAGAAAATATTTGCAAATGAAGCAACTGACAAAGTATTAATCTCCAAAATTTACAAGCAGCTCATGTAGCTCAATATCAAAAAAACAAACAACCCAATCCAAAAATGGGCAAAAGACCTAAATAGACATTTCCCACAGATTGCCAACAAACACATGAAAGAATGCTCAACATCATTAATCATTAGAGAAATGTAACTCAAAACTACAATGAGATATCATCTCACACCAGTCAGAATGGTCATCATCAAAAAATCTACAAAAAATAAATGCTGGTGAAGGTGTGGAGAAAAGGGAACCCTCTTGCCCTGTTGGTGGGAATGTAAATTGATACAGCCACTATGGAGAACAGTATGGAGTTTCCTTAAAAAACTAAAAATAGAACTACCATACAACCCAGCAATCCCACTACTGGGCATATACCCTGAGAAAACTATAATTCAAAAAGAGTCATGTACCACAATGTTCATTGCAGCCCTATTTACAATAGCCAGGACATGGAAGCAACCTAAGTGTCCATCAACAGATGAATGGATAAAGAAGATGTGGCACACATATACAATGAAATATTACTCAGCCATATAAAGAAGCAAAATTGAGTTATTTGTAGTGAGGTGGATGGACCTAGAGTCTGTCATACAGAGTGAAATAAGTCAGAAAGAGAAAAAAAATACCATATGCTAACACATATATATGGAGTATAAGAAAAAAAAATGGTCATGAACAATGTAGGGGTAAGATGGGAGTAAAGATGCAGACCTAACAGAGAATGGACTTGAGGATACGGGGAGGGGGAAGGGTAAGTTGGGATAAAGTGAGAGAGTGGTATGGACATATATTCACTACCAAATGTAAAATAGATAGCCAGTGAAGAGAAGCCGCATAGCACAGGGAGATCAGCTTGGTGCTTTGTGACCACCTAGAGGGGTGGGATGGGGAGGGTGGGAGGAAGGGAAATGCAAGAAGGAAGAGATATGAGGATATATGTATACATATAACTGATTCACTTTCTTATAAAGCAGAAACTAACACACAATTGTAAAGCAATTATACTCCAATAAAGGTGTTAAAAAAAACATGTAGAGAAGGCATCTCTCTCCAAAGCAAAGGACAGACTTGCTTATAGTTTTAGAAAATTGACATAGTGTTTCCATCCGGAGTGAAGTAAGACAGACCTGGTTACTGTCCAATACAAGAAACATGTCTCCATGTGAAGTAAGAAGTAAGCTAGCTTACTGCCCATCATAAAGATTCAGGTTACCCTCAATCCTTTAGTGTAATTGTAGAGGATATTCCTTTCCTATAACATAACCCACTACATGTGAAGGCACCTGTCTGGGCCCATTTATGTCCCCACCATGGGACTAGGGAGTAAGGGGAACTGAGATGAATATTGTGAAACTCATGATTCTACAATACCAATGTCCTTTGTCTTGTGCAAATATCTGTGCAACCATGTGGGGACAACTAGCCTTGCTATTAGAACAAAATTTCAGAGAGCTCATGGTCCTTGACATGAAATGAAGTAACTTTTGCAGCACATTGGAAGAAAGGGACATTAACTGAGAAGTCTATGTCTCACTTCCTAATTTCTATTGCTGTTTCCATTGCATTTTCCTTTCAATAAAAAAAAAGGTCTCTTGCTCTTTTTTATTTTATTTTTTTTTTATTTTTATTTTTTTTTTTTGCTGTACGCGGGCCTCTCACTGTTGTGGCCTCTCCCGTTGCGGAGCACAGGCTCCGGACGCACAGGCCCAGCGGCCATGGCTCACGGGCCCAGCCGCTCCGCGGCATATGGGATCCTCCCAGACCGGGGCACGAACCCGTATCCCCTGCATCGGCAGGCGGACTCTCAACCACTGCGCCACCAGGGAGGCCCTTGCTCTTTTTTAAATTACACCTGTCAGACATGCTTCCCTGGCCTTTTCCTCTGGCAGTTCTCCCCTCCCTCCCTTTCCCCACAGGTCCTACAGTGTCTCTCTTTCCTTATAAATCTACAGTTGTTACAAACCCAGTCTTGACATGGTGTCTAGTCCTGCATGATACTAGGGAGAGTTCCATCTTCTTTCCTTAGGGAAAGCTGAGCTTTCCAAGAGCCTCTCTCTGAAGGAAAACTGACTCTTATACCAATACCCTCCTAAAATATCTGCTAACATCAAATACTGTGGACTTCAAGAGTTCATGGATCAGGAAATCCGGTAAGAAAACAAGTTTGGAAAAGAATCAACCAGAATACCATTAAATTTGGGGGGTTAGATTGTCTGTTTTATTTGTCTATCCTCAGGAATGGTTAAAGAAAGGAATTTTCAACTTTTCTTACATTTTTAGAGTTTTTATATATTTATAAATTCATCTTCACAAAATTTTTAAAAATGTAGGTGATTAAATATTTAGAATCTTTAAACCTTTTGATTTTAAGGTACTATACAATGAGAGTGTCTTATTTATATATCAAATTCCCCTAATGAGACTATGACATTCTAATTTTTCTTTTATAAAATCCTAGCTGAGCTTCAAGTGTTTACTGCTATTGATACCATAATCTTTGTCATGTTAAAAGGCAGAAAATGACCCTGAAATTTGTTCAATGACTGTCAGTTCCTCATAGTCAAGTGATAAGAAGATAGAAGAAAAAATTCAGCATCTCCTCATCACTGCTTTCCCAGGTTGTCTTTATAACCATGAGTATCATGGTGAAACAGATTAGGTCAAGAAGCTTAGACCAAGGACAAAGAAGGGAGAGAATAAGGACTTAAACCATGTTTTAAAGCAAAAAGAGTGGAGCAGTGCTTAGGAGGGGCCTTTCTCAGCCACATATTTGCTGGGACTCTCAGGTGGAGAGATGACAAGGAGAAGTGGCTGAACTGCGTGTTAGGAGGTCCAGCCATGTTCAAGTCAGTGTACTAAAAACTGGAAGGAAATCACGCAGAGCACTAATAGCCTTTATTCAAAATACCTGGCCTGAGAAGATCCCCAAGGAACATTCTGATTTGGGTCAGAAATATGTATTGTTTTATGGAGCTGTAGCATGGGAAGGTGGGTTAAGTTTCAGCCACTGTCAAGATTAAAGGAAATGTTCTTGAAAATTAGCAAACATAACTTGGGCCATAAATATTTTCTCTCAGTGAGGGAAAAGATACAGGGGCTGATTTTCTGTACATGGTGGGGGTGGTTGGGAGAGAGGTGGAGAATGGCCACAGGAACAAATACAAGCAAATTAGAGAGGAAATGTCTCAGTCTCCAATCCTTCAGGTGCTTTCATATAAGAAATAGGGAGATTATCTCCTTGTACAGGTTTGAGTGAGCTGCATCTCAGGTAAGCATGAATGGCAGATAAGTCTGGGTTATACAGAATGCCAATGACCCCCAATGAAACTTGATCTTATATACTGTCTCCCCTTGATTGTGAAAAGAGCCTTTGGCAAGATGAGACATCAACCCCTCAATGATGTTATGTTATATGACAAAATGGATTCTTGAAGAACCAATTCAGGTCACTAATAAGTTACCTGAGTCAATAAAATGAGAACTTTCTGGGAGATTATTGAAGTGAGCCCAATCTAATTACATGAGCCATTTAGATGCAGTTTTCTCTGACTGACAGTGTAAGGGGAAGTCAAAAGATTCAAAGCACCAAAAAGATTTATTGTGTCTTTGCTGGTTTAGCAGATGGAGGTGACCATGTACCAAGGTGTGCAGTTGAGAGTGGCACCTCAGTGGACAGCCAGCAGGAAATGGGACCTCAGTCCTACAACTTCCAGGAACTGAATTCTGCCAATAACCTGAAAGCAAGTGGGAGTTTGTCACACAGCAAAATTAAACTAATACATTGGGGATTCCATGGGATAAAATATGTGGGGCTTAGGCTGGAATCGCTCTTGTTGAGTGAAAATGACCTTCCCTGAGTATCAAAGGCCCTATACCTGTCAGATCTTAATGAACAGATTTAGCCTATCTTCTGGTGTATCCTAAGCCTGTATCAGGCCATGCTTAAGGAAACTACTGTGAAAGAGAATTCTCTGTCTGACCCTATTTTACCCTGAAGTTAGAAAAATAAGGAAAACACCAGTGTTGAAAACATCTGAAGACAGACCAGCAAGGTCCCATCGGAGAGATGTTTAAAGATTCCAGGAGGTCCATTTGCAAGGGTTGGTGTGTAATCCTGACTGACCATAAAGTGTGCTCAATGGAAGAAAAGCAGCATGGGCTTACAAGCTACTTGGAAGATGGTCACAATTCAAATGAAGGAGCGGTTTGGTCAATCCATTGAAATCATATCAGAGCAATGCAGGCAGAGGAAGGGTCAGGAAACTGATGGAAGGGGAGGGCCAAAAAAACAAGGACTTAGTAGGAAATCTGCAAGTGGGAGTGTTCAGAGATAAGAACAGCATGAATTTTGAAAGAAAGCAAAAGAAGGAAAAAATCTACTGGAAGACAGAAGTGTTGAATTTTAGTCCCTCTTTCTTTGACAGTAAGATATTGGACAAGTCAGTGAAGTTCTGTGATTTCAAGCTGCTTTCCCCATTTGCCCCAAGAAGAGTTGCTCCACATTTTGCCCCACTCCCCCCTTGTCCCTTTGTCCCACAGATTGTCCCATTATAGGTGCACATTCTCTTTGCCTGCCCCCTGCTGCCCTCCCTCTCACACCAGCCATCACTCTTCCTGGAAGGACTCAGTTCCTTCCTCTTGTGCTCAGGATCATGGGAACAGAGGATCTGGTAGCTGCTGGGGAAGGGTAAATCCTGCCTTTGACTTGGACAGTTTGCCAACCTGGCTGGGGGATGGGACGACATCTGTGAAAATTGCCAGGGTGTTCCAAGAAGAGGCTACTCCTGATGCTGGAATTTCCTTATGTCATGACCCTCTGTAGGTCTTCTGAGCTTTCACCCGTGCCCTCCCCTTATAATTCAAATTCAAGGCTTTATAGCAGAGGAATCTAGAGGAAAAAAAAAGCCATTTCTGAATGGGAGAAATTTACAATACTTCTAGAGACTTCTTGTTCAAACTAAGTAAATTAAATAACTGGTGGCTTGATGGATAATGTGTTTCTGACCACTCAAAGATAATGCAATTTAGTGGAGGGAGAGACCATGGAGGCTTTTCTATAATATCTGGTTCTTTTCCTAATGCTTTTATTTTGTTTCCATGGGCACACACTGAGTCGTGAGTGAGGTGTGGAGGCTCTATCCTCCAGGCTCCATCTTGATTTTAATTTATCTGACCCAATGTGTTTGTGACCATGGGCGGGGCTTGCTTACAACTATATTAAGATGAGACATTACAACATCCTCTCCCCCCCATGTTGGTGAATCTGGTGTATGTAAATACGTAAAGGACAAATTAAGCTGTGGGTCAAAGGACGCGGTGCTTGATGTCTCACCTTTATTCACTTTTTAAGCTCTTCTCGTGGGGTCTGTAGTAATAGCCATGACTGAGATGTGGTTATTTATTAAGATCAGTCAGGCCTCAGAGAGCTGGGTAGGTTGAATATAGAGATACTAAAGAAAAGGAAAACAGAAAGTTTTAGTAATATAAAAATTACCTTGAAGGAAAACTTCTTGGTTTCAAATCAATCCAACTCCAACACTTTGTAGCTATTTCATCTTAAGTTTCTTAGCCTCTGTGATCCTCAGGTCCTTCCTCTGTTAAATATGCTCAATAACATCACCTGTATTTTCAGATTGTTATGTGATGGAGATGAACTAGTCTACTATTTATAAAGCACTTATGATAGTAGCTGCCAATAGAACATGCAATAAAAGTGTGTGTTAAATGCTCTAGACTTTTCCTTTGAAGTAAAAATGGTTGTGTTGTAAGTAGACCAGAAATGGCCTCAGTCCAGTATGTGCTTTTTTAACCCCTTTTCTCCCAGGTCAAGTTTTCTAGACAGGTTGTTACCCAGAGGACTGCCAAGAATTAAAGCAATTTGGAGATAATCTCTCTACAGAAAGTTTTCAATACCTAGTACAAGGATAGAAGATAATGAACAACTACCAGAAGACAGCCAACAGCACCACTTATCAGTCACAGCCTTGAACTGTCCTAACCTTACTGGGGTTTATTCAGAAATTACTCCACTTGGGAAACATGAACTCTAGAAATCCAGCATTCTGTTTTCCATCTATCAGAAGAGTTTCAGAGGACTTTTGAATGGAAAGGCCTGAAATGAGTTCCTCCGTACATGGTGAAACGAACTCAGAAGATAGTATGTTGAGGTCCCTGATGAGAAGGAGGTACATTTTGAAGGGATGGGAGTAAAGCTTCCTTGAAAATGGCATCACTATGGACAGAGCAAAACTCCTCAATTTTATTACCTTGTATGTGAAATTCGGCCAGCCATATATGTAAGCAAAAAGGATAATTATCTCAATGAGTATGCAGTTATTGGGGCCAATAAACACTTTGATGAGCCAACTGTGTCATTTGTTGTTTTAAATCTTACTCTTTTATCTTGCAGCAGCTCCCTCTCTATATCACACTAGCCACAATATATTTATATGCATTTTAAAGTATTAGATCTTTTATTCCTGGAAACTCATTGTGTGTTTAAAGTCCTCTTGAAAAATGAAATATCTCAAATTAATAAAAGTAACAATCCTACATGTATTAATATTCAAAAATTAATTGCTTCCTTACTTTTATCAAGAGAAATATATCATGGTACTGCTGGAGATGGGGAATTTTCCCCCTCCACCATTCTTGAGTTCTTGTGGCTGAAATAAAATTGAAGCAAGGCATTAAATGGTGAAAAATAAACAAATTTTAATTTATGTACATGTAGGCCCCATAGAAATGGAACCTAAGAAGTGGACAAAGTAGGAAGCTTTTATACGTTTAGACAAAGAAATAATAAATTTGTGAGGAATTGACAGAATAAAGAAACTTAGGCTTTGGGTACCTAATTAGTGAAGAACCTAAACAGAGCTTGGGTTTGGGGCAGTAAATTAAAGAAATAACACAGTTTTTTTACATGGGGCTCTCAGCTGAAATTCCCTACCATTGGCGCTAAGGGTGTCCTGTACCTCCAGATGCAGGGGTGTACATTTCACATGAGAGATTTAATTCTTGCTTTCAGGGAGACAGAAAGGAGGGTCAGAGTGTCCCTCTTCCTTAGCTACTTCTTAAGTAACTTTAATTCAATAGGATCAATGTACCATTGAAATACATTTAGGGAGAGTCTAGCCTGGGCCCCAACAGCTACTTCCTCTGAAACTTGGAAGTTTCTCATATTTAAAGCTGAGCTGTTGACTATATAGAAAGAGAACAGGTTAGTAGGATCCTCCATTTCATTGAACCAACTTTTTAGTTCTGAGAACAGATCAGTTAAACAGTTGTATCTCATTTACAAATTGATGATGCAGACGGACTCCCCAAGCCAGACATATGTGCAAGGAATCAGGTATTTAATAATAGACACATCTGTGGAAACAAAAGGAAAACAAAGGTTAATGAGACAGCAGATTATAAACCAGTTTCTGAGCCCAGGTTGCAGTCAGTCAAGCAGATTTCTAGATGTCAGGGACAAAGCATCTTTTGCATTTTGAATGATCTCTGAGGAAGTAAGAGGATCTGTGGGTAAACTTTCTGAGTGGCTTATACAGAAACAGGCACAAGGATTGTTTAAATATGAGCTGTTGTAGTGCTTTCTTTGAAATTTATATCACATAATCTAGTTTAAATTTGCAGGGCTTCAGGAAAAGGGCAGTTTTCGTTCTCAATAATGCCAACACCAAGGAATAGTGTAAAACTGGAAACTTTAGAGAACTGTAGTTAGATATTGGAGAAAACTAGAAAATTTTGGTATCCAGTCCAATTTTCATGTAAGTAACAAACCTCAAAAGAAAGTAACAGCACTAGAAATTAATATCTACAAGTGGGCGTTATAGTTTAATTGAAACATATTTTTTCTCTCTAAAATCACCTTCATTTTACAAAGCCAGATAAAGACTAATTTGTTTGCAAAATGTTTTAATTTAATAAACTTGACCTGATAATTTTCATAAGTCCAGCAAGAATAGTGATTGACCATGTAGGCCCTTTTAATTATGTTTTGCTGGAACTTGTTATAAGAAATCTCCAGATTAAACTTTTAATAACCTCTCAGGGACAGTAAGTCTCACCAGATACTCGCCGTCAGGTTTGCCTATGATAACTATAGGTTTTGTGAATTCCACTCCTCTTGAATTCCCCAAAGTAGCCTAAGTTTCCTGAGCCTTCCTTATTTACCAGGTAAGGCTGCTGGGAACCCTGTTAAGAATGTACAAGGATTTTTTTCCAAGGGGGCTTATTTGCTCCAAGAAGTCAGCCTCAGTTCCTCTAAGCTTTCTGGTCATATTTGTCTATGCATGTCTCTTTCCAATATGACGTTGCAGTCAAAGCCTTGGTAATATAATCAGTAGATTGCATGTTAAAGAAAAAGAATAGATCCTTAATGATCATCCACAGCAAATGATTTCAGAAGTGCATTCTATAATAAATAGCATGGGACCCCACTAAGGCTGCTTGTGTCATACCATCAGGAGGAATGGACAGTACAGTGTGTGGGGAAGCAATGCCTTTGTATAATACAACCCAATTCCTAAGGGAACAGGGCCTACATACTCATCACAAATACACTGGTGGGAATGTACATTCAGTCATTTTCCAAGGAAACTGGATGAAACTTAACAGAGGCCACCCCTAATTTCTTCCCATACAAACTTCTTCCTCAGAGTCTTGTTATAAGACAAGAGCACAAAAGCAGGTAAGTTTGGAATAAGATATTTATTACTGTTCTCCAAAACCTCAGGCCATGGCACGCATACACACACACACACACACACACACACACACACACACACACACAGATGCCTGAAATGAGGCCGAGAGACAGGGAAGGCCAGAATGAGGTGGTCAGGTTGGGGGTGTGGGGAGGATTCCCCTTTCCTGGATGGGTCTTCACTCTTGCTTCCAAGTCCATGATGAGCTGCACACCAGACTCTGGCTACTGACTTCCCATCTGACTTAGACCTTGAACTTGCAGACATAGGGTAACTTCATACAACACTTATAATCTCTCCACTTCAGATACCCTGAAAAGACAGAAGAGCTCAAGTGAATGGGACTGGTGGAGATTGAGAACCCAATGGGGAGGCATCCAAGATTCTGGCCTAGGACTCAAAGGCTCTCCCTCATCTTCACCAGGGTCCCACTCCAGGGGAAAGAGAGAGAAATAAAGGAGAGGTGAGAGGGTATGGGAACAGACAAGCGGTTCCAGCCCAGGAGGATTCTCTGAAGACCAGACCCAGAAATAGGGGATGACGGGATGGAAAAGGCTGGGCAGAAGTGACCTCCTCTGTTTCCTACCTGAGCTTCTGGACAGGCTCCCACAATAGCGAGAGGATGATCTGGTGGGGGCATCTTCCTCCCAGGCAACGTAATTGAGCTTATCACTGTTACTCCACTCCCATCCACCGTCAGAGCCCTATAGAGCAGAGGATGGAGTCAGGTGAGGTGAAAAGGCCTTTAGAGGTCCCCTGGACTGATTCTCTCAGTTGGAACACCTGATAGCCTCCCCAGCATCATGAAATTAGTTCTGCTCTACTAGGTGATGCCCCACAGCTCTCCAATGGGAAACACCCCCTAACTCTTTGCTTCTATTGGCAAATTCAAAAGTCAATAATCACAAAGACGAATAGAACCCCTCAGAGTAACTTGACACTGTGTGACATTGGTGGTACATTTGTGATTACCCTCTGAACCTCCAAGACAACATATGTTTTATAAGGGAAAAATGCAACAATCCTAAATATTCATTTAGCACTTGCTAAGAGCAGCGTGTGCAGACTCAGGGATGCACAGTGAATGGAATCAAGGCGTGGTGTGTGAATTGTGTAAAAGCTTGACAAGAGGCAGATTGACCTTAGCTGGAGACTGGAAACCTGCACAGAACTCAGCTCTGCAGCTGGTCTCAAGGCCCTCCATTCTCCAATTACCCCCTTGATCTCCAAGCTCTAAGGATCTCTACGTTATTTCCTAGGCAGGCACAGGGGACAGCGAGCAGGCCTGGGTGGCCATAGCATCCTGGGAGGTAACAGACTAGAGAGGATATAAGTGTACCTCTGTGGGGTCATGGAGCCCAATCCAGACGTCTGAGTTGGTTTTCAAGCCATCCTTGATCAGGGAGGCCACGAAGGATCCCTCACTCCCACTGAACACAGACACAAGGTGTCCTGAGTATCTCTTCTGGCAAGCCATCTGTGTGGAGAAGGGAGAGACTCGGGAGGAGCTTGAGACCCTCACTGAGGCAAGGACAGGGCTAAGGTAGGTGAGAAGGGGTTGTGTTTGCAAAAGATGAGACGCTCATTCTCACCCTCAAGAAACTCTAGAGAATGGAGACTCCCAGACCCCAAACCCTGTCTCTAATTTGCTTCTCCTTATCAGCCCGTACTGTAAATCCCAGCACTCACGTCTGCGTCCATCCAGGCTTTAGGTGTTATCAACAAGGCATAGCAGTTGGACACATAGGCCATGGAGCCGCTCGGACAGCTGATCCGTGCAGAAGGCAGTTTTTCCTGGGAATCTTCCCCTGAGGAGGAAGAAGTAAGGGAGAGGGTTGGGGTGAAATGGAGAGAAGGATTGGAGTGAGGAGGTGACCTTGAGGAATATCTGTGGTGCCACCGCTTGGGACAGTGACACCAAACTCCTAACTGCCTGTCACTAATGACAACATTTCCAGTTTTTCTTAATCATGAACTAGACCTAGTAATTGGGAGATGGTCTATTTTTTTTTTAATTCATCTACCTTATTCAAAAGTACAAACCTTCTCCTCGTCTTGGCTGACTGTTTCTACACTGGATCCTCCAGTCATTCTCCTTCTACTCATCTCATTAATGATACTCTATGTTTTCCCTTCTTAATATACCCACAAAAATTAGACTCTACTGAAAATTGAGAATCATCTCATCCCACTGTTACTGGACCACTGAGGTGCCTCCCACCACTAGTCACCCAGAAGGAAGGATGATGATGCAGGAAGTGCAGGCAGTGTTGTTGTGTGGGGATGTACCATTACCATGGTAAGCACACAGGAGCTTTCCTCCTCTTCTTGGCCCTGAGCAAACACTGGGAACCCAGTGCTAGAGGCAAAGAAGTCTCACCTCGGACTTGAGACAGGAGCATCAGGCAGGAGAGCAGCATCCAGGACAGGCTGGGGAGGCCCATGGAAGGCATCATTTTGTCTGTGATGTGTGGAGACAACCAGAGAACTAAAGGAAGGGTGGTCAGAGAGAGGATATGAGAAACCCCCTGTTGTACCTCTTGTCTTTTCATCTGTCTAGTTCCCTAGGAATAAATTCATCTTGATGGCATCCATCCCCCTCCATAGTTCTGGAAGGAATTTGAAAATCTATATATCCTACTACACCTGAGGCCTCCCAGAACTGTCTTTGCCTGGTCTCAGAGCTCCTGCATTCTCTGAGGACAGGGATCCTTGTATACCTTCCCTGAAATATGTGAGGTGAAACCCCTGTCAGGGGTGTCACCTTGTCTCAGCTCCCACTTACTTCTCTTGCAAGGGATCTTCACTGGTTTTTCAGGGCAGAAAAGACTGGGTTTTTATAAGAAGATTTCAGGGAGGGGCACTGAAATGAATAACAGGATGGGGGAGCCGGGACAGGGGTCATGGGAAGGGCCTGGCTTTGGTTCAAGGAGATTCCTGCCATGGGGAGGAGTCTCTTCCCAGCAAAGCCTGGGAACTTCCACAGATATTGCCTGTTTCTCATTAACAGGTCAGCACTTTTTCCAGGAACAGTTGAAGTTTATTCTTTCCTTGACTCTTCCCTGATAGGCAACTGTGGCTCAAAATGTGGTATTAACTTTTAAGGGGCACATCTACTGGCGTATTTCTTCTGGTTGATGTCTCAAGTGCTCACTCCTGTAGGCATACACATGTATTTCTTTTTAATTGTTCAGTAGAATTAAATAAATGTTGAATGATAAGTGGAGGTGAGTATGGGAATGACAAGTGTCACAGATAAGTGAGGTCAGAGAAGGAAATGAAAGTAAGAGGAGACGGTGGGTCAGGGTTGCCTCTTCTACATGGTAGTTAGGTTTAAAGCAACTTCATAATCATCTCACAACTCAATAGATGAGCCAAAATCTTAAGGAAAATGAAATGTGGAACCTTGTCTTGCTGATCTTCTGAGAGATGGAACTTCCTTGATGAATAATAATAATGTGATATATTAAGAGGCAATGGAGGAATTTCAAGCCTAGGAGGACTAGAGTCAAATGATGCAGAGTCAAAGGAAGAATGAGAGAGGGTTAAGGAAGGGTAAGAGAAAGAGCTGGATGAAATTGTAGACCTGATCCTACATTGCATGTAAGTTAGATCTCTACTTCATCAAGATGCTCACTCCCCTGGGCTGCTGACAACTGCCTCGCAAACCATCATTTGGCTGTAGAAGAAGTGTCATTTCTTTTTGCATTCTACCTGGAAAGGTGATCAGCTTCATGTGGGGATACTGAGAAAAATTCCTTAGTCATGTTTACTTCTGAGTTGGCAATTTTTGCAAGGATGAGATATATACTAAGTGGCTCAGGTTTATTTTGGTCAGTGTAGGAATATGTTAAGCTGGAATTCTCTGCAGACCCTGACTCTCAAGTGGTTTTTATAGGCCAGCTTGTGTGAGATGGAGTCAATGCAACTGAACTTGTAATTGATTCATGTCCTCAGAATCCAAAAGTCAGTAGAACACACAAATAATCTAATAGGAAGGATAGGACAGCCAACAGATTATTTTGTTACAAAGGAAAAAAACTTACTTCACAAAAAAATATTTAAATGCAAAGCCATAACTATATTTAGAGCTCAGTGGAAATTCAAGTTTGAAAAAACAATACTTCATGGAAATATGATAGATAGCATGAGTTGAGAAGTAATCTTGCTACAGTAAAACAATTATTTGAGAAAAAGTAAATAATGGCAATCAGAAGCACAGAATGGCCCAAGCTTCTTGAATTCCTGAGAAACACAGTGTCGTGGGGAAAGATACCATTTAGATTAAAAGACTCTGAAAAGATATAACAATCTATCCTAGTGAGTAAATTATAATAGGGTCTTGATTAATAAAGTATGCTTTGGGGGACAATTGTGAAATATGAACTCATTTTTGATAATGACAGAATTTTCACATTTCTTTCTTGTGGTAAAAGTGTCATAGTTAAATTGACAGGCATCCTGCCCTCCAACTTCTTAAGGTGGGTGACTGAAACTTCCAAACCTCTCTTTGCTCTAAATATGGGTGTGTCTTTCAAAGGAATATAAGAGCTCATCTGGGCTGTGTCAGTGACCATATTCCCCAATCCTGGGAAAACTAAATGAGTGAAGGTAGCTCTGTAGCATATCATCCCAATTTGATGAATGAACGCAATGGCAGCAGCCCCAGCCTGATCCATAGTCAGTAAGTGCACTGTTTCTTTCTTCTTCCTCTATCAGAGCAAAACCACATATTCAATAGCCATTGTCTTTAAAGTCACTCACATTGGTGGAGAGGGCTGGATTCATGGGGTAGAAGGAATGAGAAGAGGTCTTTGCTGCATTTTTTACCTATTTTTCAAAAATTGACTTTTTTTTTTTTTTTGATATGTGGGCCTGTCACTGTTGTGGCGTCTTCCATTGTGGAGCACAGGCTCTGGATGCACAGGCTCAGTGGTCATGGCTCACGGGCCCAGCCACTCCATGGCATGTGGGATCTTCCTGGACCGGGGCACGAACCCGCATCCCCTGCATCGGCAGGTGGACTGTCAACCACTGTGCCACCAGGGAAGCCCACATATTTTTCCTAAGAACAAGAAAAGAGGAAAAAATGCTGAACTACTATCAATTTGACTACTTGTAACTAAATTAAAAGTGATAACGTTCCCTAGGGGAGAGTCACGCTCATGGGAGAGCCAGAAGACAGAAACGGGAACAGGTAAACATTGTCCCCTCTAGGGAAGTGTCCTTTGTGTCATTTTTCTACCAAAATTTCAGAAGCAACAAAACCCAAAAATCCAACACAAAAAGTAAACAAACCTCCCCCCTAAAATCCACAAGATGGACTCAATGATTTAGTCAGAAAAAATAACATTCCCTTAAGAAAATAAGGTCCTTTTCCAGTGATATCTCTCAGCACTGTTTTGCCAGCAGGGCTGAATGACTTGAGCATGAGAGAAAACTTTTGGCTTTCAGCTTCAAGAGGATTTAAGTTCTCAAGCAGATGGGATTTTGATCACATCAGCATGTTGATGTGGGAAGACTTGGGGTCTTTTCAGGGTTGGTCTGATTTTGTAACTCACCAATTTATGACCTTTACCATCCTTTGTACAGCTTTAGCTCAACAATGGGTATAAAGTGGAAAAGGAAATGCACTGGAAGTTGGTAAACTGGATTTTAATTTCTGCTATACCTCTTCTTACCTATGTGTCTATGCTGCCCCTTGTTTTCTAAGAGAGACAGCCTATCAATGTCCTTTCCAGCCCAGGAAGGTGATTTGCAAACACTGGCAGTTATTGAAACACTTCCCTCCATCTATGTTTTTTTTTTTTTTTTTTTTTTTTACCTTTAGCTTTATTAATTCTTCATTCCTATTTTCCACTAGCCCCAATATCTTTGCTTTGAGCTAAACCCTTGAACTCTCTTCCTGGTACCTGTTTTACGTGATTTCCCATTAGGGTTAAATGATCTATAATGACACTTAGCTCTAACACTCTATAATACATGACATAAAAAAAAAAGTGCTTGGCAAAGCATTAAACATTAACATTCTGAGTTACAGATCCAGGAAGTATTCAACTGGGTTGTGATTTGTCTAATACCATCAGACTATACCACAAATGACCCTACACTTATTTGCTCAGTTAAGCAGATTTAGTAGTCCACCAGAAGTCTTTAATCAGTATTTGGAGTACCATGCCTTTTGGTTCCAGATGTGACTCCTGTGGTCCCAGAGCCAGATTTCAGTGGATGTGCACCTGTGGATCTGTGCTGGTGGCTTTGTGAGCACAAGACCTGGGGCACACCCGGAATGATTGCCTGCATTCCCATGGTTGAGGCTGGGCCAAGAGCAATGCCATCAACAGTCTTTTGTGAGACCACACAAAGGGTGACATGTGACAACACAGACCACACTTCCCGGTGGACAGCTCCTGCAGAGGAATACTAAGTGGCTCCTCTCCCAGCAGGAGTGCTCCAGTCCTGCCTACCTCACACCAAAGCTTGGAAATGGATATGGGGGTTTCTATCCAACATCTGGGGAGCAGACCATGTCCCAACAAGGCTGTGACAACCACAGAGCAAAGAGGAGACTCTGCTCAATGTCAAGTGCAGGCTCTGGTCATCACAACCACAATCACACCCCCTATCTAGGAGATCTGTCCAGCACACATTGAGGAAAGATATGGAGGCATCCATATAAAAAACAACCCTTGCACCAAAAATATAAGACTCATGCAGGCTACACAGGGATGCTCCCACTTAAAATTAGACTTTCAACACCACAGGAGATAACTGTTTCTCTTAACTTCAGAGAGTCAGAGAAATATAAGTAAAATGAAGAAGGAGAGGAAACACTCCCAAATAAAAGAACAAGAGAAGTCCCCTGAAAGAACAAAAAGTGAAACAGACCTTTCCATTCTACTAGATCTTGAGTTCACAAAGGAGGTAATAAAAACACTAAAGGAATTAAGAAAAGCAATCAGTATAAAGGGAGACCACTGTAAAAAGGAACTAGAAAGTTAAAGACGAACCACTTAAAATTAGAAAACTCACTTGCCAAGACCAAGCTGAGCTAAAGGCTTAATTAGAAAACTAATTAATGCAAGAATGAATGAGTGACCTGGAAAATAGAATAATGGAAATCACCGAATCAGAACAGAAGACAAAAAGACAAAAAAAAAAAGCAGTATATGAGGCCTATGATGTAACATAAAGCACACCAATCTATGCTTAATAGGGATCCCAAAAGGAGAAGAATGAGAAAAGGGGGTTGAAAATACATTTGAAGCAATAATGGATGAAAAATTCCCAAACCTAGAAAAGGAAACAGATATCCAGGTACAGGATGCACAGAGGGTCCTAAACAATATGAACATAATGATCTACATCAAAACATATTCTACTTAAAATGAGAAAATTTAAAGATAAAGAGAGGATTCTAAAGGCAGCAGAGAAAAATAGATAATTAATTATAAGGGAACCCACATAAGGCTATCAACTGATTTCTCTACAAAAACGTTGTAGGTCAGAAGAAAGTGGCAAGATATACGTAAAATCCAGAAAGGGAAAACCGGCAACCTAGGATACTCCACCCAGAAAGATAATTTTTCAGTATAGGAGAGATAAAGGATTTCTCAGAAAAGCAAAAACTAAAATAATACAGCAATACTAAACTAAATATTCCTAAAAGAAATATTGAGAGGTCTTTCTTTATAGGAAAGAAGTAAGTATCTAGAGGAAGGAGAATATAAAAATTGTAAAGTAAGTCACTTAAATAAGCCAGTACACAAATAAGAAAAAAAATTTGTGAAAACAATGGTAACAACAATGAACCGCAAAAGGATAAACATGAAGATGTAAAAGAGGACATCCAAATCCTAAAATGGTGGGGGGGGGTGTTTAAGAAAATGTAGATTTTTTTTAAAGAATGTGTTTGAGTCTATATGACTACAAGTCTAAAGCAAGTAGACATAGTAATGGGTTAATACACTTGAAAAACAGGGTAACCACAAGTCAAAAACATACAATAGATTCACAAAAAAAAAAAGAAGAGAACACACATATAATACAAAAGAAAAGCATCAAACTACAAAATGAAAAACAAAAAGGAAAGAAACAAAGGAGAAATACAAAATCACTGGAAAACTAAGTTTAAAATGGCAATAAAATCATACTTAAAAATAATTAACTTAAATGTCAATGGACTAAATGCTCCAATCAAAAGACGTAAAGTGGCAGGTCGGCTAATAAAACAAGAACCTACAATATGCTTCCTACAAGAAAACCACTTTATGGCAAATGATATATACAGATTGAAACTGAAGTGGTGGAATAAAAAATCATGCAAATGGAAATGACAAGAAAGCAGGGGTAGCAATACTCCTAACAGACAAAATAGACTTTAAAACAAAGACCATAAAGACAGACAAAGAAGGACGCTATATAAGGATAAAAGGATCAATACAAGAAGAGGATATTAGATTTGTTAACATATAAGCACCCAATACAGTAGTAACTAAGTACATAAAATAACTACTAACAGATGTAAAGAAAGAAATTGATGGGAATACCATGACAGTAGAAGAATTTAACACCCCACTCACATTGATGGACACATCTTCCAGACGGAAAATCAATAAGGAAACAGAGATCCTAAATGACAAAAACAGAATAATTAGACTTATCTTTTCAGGATATTAAATCCAAAACCACCCAGTATACACATTCTTTTCTGGTGCACATGGAACATTCTCTAGGATAGACCACACACTAGGAAACAAAACAATCGTCAACAAATTTAAGAGGATAGAAATTATTTCAAGCCTCTTTTCTGATCACAACAGCATGAAACTAGAAATCAACCACATAAAGAGAAATGAGAAAAAATGATTACATGGAGACTAAACAACATGCTACTAGGAAACAAATGGTTCAACTATGATGTCAAACTGGAAATTTAAAAATAGCTTGAGACAAATGACAATGAAAATACAATCATACCAAATCTATGGGATGCAGAAAAAGGAGTTCTTAGAGGGAGGTTCCTAGCACTACAGTCTTTCCTCAAAAAACAAGAAAAATCTCAAATAAACAATGTACCCTACCATCTAAAAGAATTAGAAAAAGAAGAACAAAAAAAGTCTAAAGTCAGCAGAAGGAAGAAAATAATAAGATTAGAGATGAAATAAAATAGAAACTAAAAAAAAATAATAATAATGGAAAAAATCAGTAAAACCAAGAGTTGGTTCTTTGAAAGGGTAAACAAAATTAACAAATCTTGGCCCAGTCTCACCATGAAGAAAAGATAAAGGATCTAAATGAACAAAATAAGAGACAAAAGAGGAGAAATAACAACCTACACCTTAGAAATAAAAAAAAAAGAGAGAGAATCGCCCTCCCTGATACCAAAACCCGACAAAGACACTACCAAAGAAGGAAATTACAAGCCAATATCTTTCATGAATATACATGCAAAACTTCTCAACAAAATATTAGCAAACCAAATCCAAGAACACATAAAATAGATCATATACCATGATCAAGTTGAAGTCATCCCAGGATCACAAGGATGTTTCAACATAGGCAAATCAATCAATGTGGTACACAACATCAAGAAAAAGGGGCCAAATAACACATGGTTGCTTCAATAGATGCAGAAAAAGCATGTGATAAAATTCAGCATCCCTATGGAATCTAAAAAAAAAAAAAAAAGTCACATGTTTCTGAAGAATCTAGGGGCAGGACAGGAATAAAGACACAGACATAGAGAATGGACTTGAGGACACGGGGAGGGGGAAGGGTAAGCTGGGACAAAGTGGGAGAGTGGCATTGACATATATGCACCACCAAATGTAAAACAGATAGCTAGTGGGAAGCAGCCACATAGCACAGGGAGATCAGCTCCATGCTTTGTGACCACCTAGAGGGGTGGGATAGGGAGGGTGGGAGGGAGATGCAAGAGGGAGGGGATATGGGGATATATGTATACGTATAGCTGATTCACTTTGTTATACAACAGAAACTAACACAACATTGTAAGTCAGTTATACTCCATTAAAGACGCTAAAAAACATATTCAGCATTCATTCATGATAAAACCTCTAAACAAAGTGTGTATAGAGGGAGCACATCTCAACATAATAAAAGCTATTTATGATAAACCCACAGCTAACATAATACTCAATCATGAGAAGTGGAAAGCTTTCCTTCTAGAATCTGGAAGAAGACAAGGATGACCACTCTTACCACTTCTATTCAACATAGTATTGGAAGTACTAGCAACAGCAATTAGACAAGAAAAATAAATAACAGTTATCCAAATCGGAAGGGAAAATGTAAAATTGTCATTAAATGCAGATGACATGATAATCTATATAGAAAACACAAAAGACTCCAGCCAAAAACTATTAGAACTGATAAATGAATTTGGCGAGGTAACAGCATACGTGATTAGCATACAGGACTGTGTTTCATTTCTTTATACTAACAATGAAATTTCAGAAAGAATAAGAAAAGAAACAATTCCTTTTAATATGCATCAAAAAATACTTTGGAATAAATGTGACCAGGGAGGTGAAAGACTTGTATGCTGAGAACTATAAAACATTGATAAAGGAAACTGAAGATGACTCAGAGTGGAAAGATATTCCATGCTCTTGGATTGGAAGAATCAATATTGTTAAAATGGCCATACTATCCAAAGCAATGTACAGATTTAATGGGATACCTATAAAATTACCCATGACATTTTCCACAGAACTAGAACACATAACCTTAACATTTGTATGGAACCACAAAATAACCAGAATTGCCAAAACAATCCTGACGAAAAAGAACAAAGCTGAAGGCATAACCCTTCAAACTTCAGACAATACTACAAAGCTACAGCAATAAAAACAGTGTAGTACTGGCACAAAAATAGACATATAAATCAAAGGAACAGAATAGAGAGCCCAGAAATAAACCCACACACCTACGGTCAATTAATCTTCAACAAAGGAAGAAATAATATACAATGGAGAAAAGAAAGTCTCTTCAGCAAGTGGTTCTGGGAAAGCTGGACAGCCTCATGTAAATCAATGAAGTTAGAACACTCCCTCAAACCATACACAAAAATAAACTCAAAATGGCTTAAAGCCTTAAATATAAGATATGACACCAGGAAACTGCTAGAAGAGAACTTAGGAAAAACATTCTCTGACATGAATCTTAGCAATGTTTTCTTAGGTCAGTCTCACAAGGCAAGAAAAACAAAAGCAAAAATAAACAAATTGGACCTAAGCAAACTTATAATCTTTTGCACAACAAAGGATACCATCAACAAAATGAAAAAGCAACCTATGGACTAGGAGGAAACATTTGCAAATGAAAAGACCCACAAAGGCTTAATTTCCAAAATATATGAACAGCACAGTCAACTGAATAACAAAAAAACAAACGACCCAATAAAAAATGGGCAGAAGACCTACATAGACATTTCTCCAAAGACGACATTCAGATGGCCAATAGGCACATGAAAAGATGATCACCATCGCTAACTATTAGAGAAATGCAAATCAAAACTACAAAGAAGTAGTGCCTCACACTGGTCAGGATGGCTGTCATTAAAGAGTTTACAAATAATAAATGCTGCAGAGGATGTGGAGAAAAGGGAACCCTCCTACGCTGCTGGTGGGAATGTAAATTGGTGCAGCCACTATGGAGAACAATATAGAGGTCCTTAAAAAACTAAACATAGACTTACCATATGATCTAGCAATCCTACTCTTGAGCATCTGTCTGGAAAAGACAAAAACTCTAATATGAAAAGATACATGCACACCAATGTTCATAGCAGCACTATTTACAATAGCCAAGTCATGGAAGCAACCTAAGTGTCCATCAAGAGATGAATGAATAAGGAAGATGTCATATATATATATATATATATATATATATATATATATATATATATATATATATATATACACACACACACATATATATATACACATACACACACACACGCACAGCGGAATATTAATCATCCATAAAAAGAATGAAATATTGCCATATGTAACAACATGGATAGATAAAGAGATTATCATACCAAGTGAAGTAGGCAGAGAAAGACACATAATATATCATATATATATGTGGAATCTAAAAAAAATACAAATCAATTTATTTACAAAACAGAAACAGATTCGCAGACACAGAAAACACACCTTTGGTTACTAAAGGGGAGGTGGGAGTGATAAATTAGGAGTATGGGATTAATAGATATACACCACTATATATAAGAACAGCTGTTGTCAAGTCAATCAACATTGTCTACTGTACCTACGGTCATACTTAAGTTCCCGAGATACTGATCTCAGAGGATCATTTGCTACATTCATAGTCTTTATGGCTGACCAGTTTGTGGTCTGAACCACATCTTAAATTTTCTTCCCCTGGTAAACTCTCATGAAGCTTTCCATCTAGAAGTCTAGAACAGAGGTACAAAAGCTCTTTCTATCTTTCCTCCCCCTGGTTCCATTCTACCCCACTGAACCCTCCATAATTTAGTGCCTTTCAGGCCGTCCAGAGCTCTTCTTCTCCTGAAACACTTGATAAAAAATGTCGCTCCCTCCTAATAATTGTTAGCTCTTATTTTCTCTCTCTAGAAACTAGTCAACCTCAGTTTGGGTGTAATAAGGTGGGGGTTCTCCAATTTGTGTGTGATCCCTCAATGCATGAAATTTGTATGAGAAACTTTGTGTCATATCCAATACCTGAGTTCCCTGCAATTTCCTCTTCCACAGATCATAGTCTATTGGGTCACTAATAGCTCAAAGGAGCCTTGACTGAGATAGGGCACAGGCTTCTTTTAGGTTGGCTTCTTTGCATATAAGTTTAGGCTAGTCGCATATAAGATGCTGACATACATTGTTACTCACTCAAGCTAAAGGGGATGTGTTTAGAAGGATATGGGCTTATCTCAATGCATCCAAATTTAGGGTACAACCAAGTCTCCCAAAGGCCTAGAAAAAGGAAGAAAAAAGTCAGAAAGTGAAGTTATGTTCTCCTTCATTTTCTTTCTTTATTTCACTGGGTTTGGGTCATTATCTTTGATCCAGTCAGTTTCCTTGCTTTTCGGATACATGCAGCATGATCAAACATGGTTACCTCATTAGAGTTCTTCCAAACCTTCACTGCAGGGACTGAAAAGATTAAATATATTCTTGGTGAACAAATTCATTTTCAGGAGAATATCTGATTCATCTAGCTATGCCTGGTTATTCACACGAGGCCAATCAACTGGGGCAAGGAATTTGAGTCACTTGGTGTTACTATGGCAACTGCACTCACCACTTAAGTAGGACCTGTGGATGAGACCTAGTTCTTAGAGAAGGGAGCCAGAAAGGCACCCCAATAGAAGTTTACTGCAGCAAACAAGACCTCATTGTCTCAGCCTCTTGTTTTGATCTTGGCTTGTTTTCAGACCTAGATTCCTTCCTTGGATGTTGCCCCACACACCACATCTGCTTCTGACCTTGGACTGTCCTCCAGACTTTCAGGAGTTGTCCAGCTGTCTGTTGTATTCACTACTCTTATGGTATGTATTCAGTCCTCTTCCGCGTCAAGAATGATATATTTAACCTGTCCTGATTTGGATATCTGCCAGTCACTGGGAGGCAAAGAAAGAGAACAAAACCTTTTCTCCAGTTGGATCAGTACACCCCCGCAGGTTCCTGGGTCTCTGGTGGTGCCTCTATCATTGATTTTGCCTACCATCTAGAGTTCAGGAGACAAAAGAATTTGATAGCAATCACAGACGCAGAGAATATCTGGATAAGAGACCTGTAAACCAAGTGACTCTAGTATCCTAATACCCCTGAATGTTCCTTAGTGATTCACCCCTTTTACTTTTAACAGCATTATTCTCTCTCCACCTCCAAACCTCCTACCAATGTTAGGCAGTTAGTCAGACATTAGCAGCAAGGAGGTGATAGTGGCAAGAAAGACAAGAAGTCATCGAGTCGCACCCAACCAACCGGCGACTCTCCCCTGAACCCGCCCAGTACAGATGAAACTAGGGTCGTGTGGTGGGCAACTTATCCTGATATAGAGGGGCACCGTAACACAAGGGAACTTCTCTGGGCTGTGCATGCCCAGACCAGACAGGTGTATGGCCTATAGTAAACCCAAACTCATTATACCAACATTATAATAAAATCTCCGTGTGGTTTTGCCCCACCCCCCACTCCGTGGGCATTTCTTAGCAATTTAACGCTGAGAGCATGGGCAGCAGTATACTTGTTACATGGATCAGGGCCTTCAATCAAATAATTATCCCCTGTCACTCACCCCCGGCTCCCTGCAGAATGCTCCTTAAAAGCACCCTTAAACCTGTACAGGAATGCTGCTTTCAATTCGCAGAAACAGCCTGCCCTCTCCCTTTGAGAGTGTAAGTTTGCTTAGATAAACTTTGCTTTGGGATTTCTTCACTTCTCAGAAACAGCCCCCTTTAGTGCTCTCTCTCTCTTTCTCTCACTCCCTCTTTTACAGTGTACCTATGCTTAAATAAACTTTGCTATGTGTTTAAGCTTAAATTGCTAGTTGGCGATTCTTTGCTTACTACTGTGGGACTGAGATTGCTGGTCCGGGTCTTCTGTTGACCTCTTCCATTGAAGCTATTTTGTTACAACACATGCCAACCCCGTGACACCACCAAACCACATTTGTCTACACTTCCCAAGTAGTTTTTAGAGTGCACCTCGGGGGGACCATTGTACCCCAGCTGCATAGGTCTGTGCTACAATTATGAGCATGTTTGGCACTTGGATTTATTTATGGATTTCTACTTCATGTCTAAAGCAGAATTCTCCTGAATCTCATTCCTTCAAACACTCTTTCAAGAGCTAGTCCTAGATTTGTTTCATTTTGCTGTCTGCAAATATTTTGGAAATGCTTTTTCCATGGTTAAGTTCAGGAAACACTGTTATGTAAACTTAAGCAAGTTTCTTTACTGCAGGGCTGTTCTTAGACTCTGTGTGCAAATGCACAAAAATGAAGGAAAGTAATAGGGTTTGCAGCTCATCAGGCATTTGGTCATAGGTTTTTGTGGGAATGTTTGTGTATTCCTACTTGGGAGAAATACCTCTTAATAGATCACTAAGTTAATTTAGTTTTATGAATAGTTGAAAGCACCACTTTTCAAATCATGGCTTGCAACTTACTGGTGTCTGAAATGATTAAATCAATTTAGTGGGTAATAACTAACATATTCTTTGTAAACACAAGGACAATAGAATAGAAAATTCCATAGTATATTACATAAAGTGGGGAAATACTGTTTTGTGAAATTTTAATTTTGATTTTCAGCGTACATATGATTGAAAAGTGTTGAAATATAAAATATATTTCTTATTGTAAATAGCAGCCAAAATTTTGAATATTGCCAGTCTTCCTCTTGGGGGTGCTCTGGTATTTCAGCCAGGCATCTCTCCCATAAGATTTTGGCCCACTGAGTTGATGCCTTCTCTTATTTTATCAATACCTGGCAAACCAGAGCTACTGGTCTCATGGCAAAGGGGGATGATAGTGAGTTATTTTCTCTTATAATCTATCTCCTGAAGCCCAGTGTGGGATTTAATGCATAGAAAACGAATATCTCGGCTTGCCACCAGCATGCAGTATGAAGTTTTAAAGTGGGAATTAGGCACTTGAAAGTATAGAATCCATTTGATTATAAATAAAAGCGAACTGTATATTTTCATTTATATCTGGTTATATACAACTGGGAAAAAAGGAAGACAAGGAAAGACGATGACCTCCTGTGTCCCTGCTCTCTGAGCACTCATTCTTCTGCACCTGATCACGGGGCAGAGCTGTATGACAGCCTGGGTGTCCTCAAACTCTCTGACTCCGAGTGGGGTCCTATAGGTGTAGTGTTGAAAGCCTCCCAGTCCTTCTGATGTGTCCCGCTGGTGCCGTAGAAGGACCAGTGCCCTGGACCCTAGCTCTGGCTTTTGGAGTTTGGCTCTCAGTACCCCCATGTGTAGTGAGATTCTCTCTTAGCCCTTGGAGAATGCATTTGGTTGATGACCTTACCTGGAGAGGCTGCTGTGTTGAGAGCTTTATCACACTGACCCAGTGTATGTAAAGTCATAAACACAGGGTGCATAAATAATGTTTTTACCCCAACAGTTTTGTGGTTCTTCTAGGCAACACAAAGGAACTCTGTTGATGCTGGTATGTCTTTGGGTGTCGGGGTGGGAAGGATAAACTGATAAGTTTGGTTCCTGTGTACATACTGGAAAAACCCTTTCATAATAAACTAGAGACTCTACAACAACAACATCAAAAACAACAAAAAAATCCAAAACAAAACAAACAAAAATAAACCCCAGTATTCTAAAGAATAGGCTTTTAGGTAACCATGGGAGGATTAAAAAACTACCACTAGGGGTGAGCTGGCTGAGCACACAATTTAGTGCTGGGGAAAATTAGAAGCAGCAGTAAACTGCTTCTAAATACAGGTGGATTAGAGAAAGGCATCAGGAGAAAAAATAAAGTTTAATCTACTCCTACATCCTCTAAGTTTGAATGTCTGTCACAGCTGCACATTCATTGCAAGGGACAGAGGAAACACATCTTTCAAATGAAAACGCAGGGTTGTAATAACACAAAGGTCAGAATTGGGTAGCTGAGCTGTGTCCCTAAGCAAGTAGAGAGGCAGGCTTGCATGATGCAGAATGCTGTATACCCAGGAGTGAGTCAGAGAGAGAACTGGGATTCCAGGGCTCCTGATCCTTCAGAAATGATGACTGATGTGAATGCTCTTGGAGCCATTTGTCTTTTTCCCCTCTTGGCTACTCAGAATGAGAGTGCTTCCTTTGTGTCGAGGGACACCCCTTGGTGTGGGTCATGGCGAGAGTCAGGGTTGCAGCTCCCAGTACAGAAGCAAAGGTGACAGACATCCTCCACCTTCCAGTTCTCTGGAGGCTAGGATATCCTCCATTGTGATGGAGGCATGACAATGGGATGCCCAGCTAGGTAGTGGAACAAAGAGGAAGAAGCAATTAGAGATCATTCCCAGTGTGTATGGAGCTGGGGGCCCTGCAGTGCTAGCAGTTAGGGTTCAATGGTTGTGGCTCACACGGAGCTTCACCATCAACTTGCTCTAACTACATGATTTTGCTTTTAGCCGCCAGACTTTCCTAGTTCCTTTCTTGTTGTCAAGACCTGGTGCTCCAGCCTCCCAGTGAAACTCTGATCCAATGAATAACCTTTATTTTTTGTTTATTTTTACTTTTCAGCTATTTCAAGGTATATCTGAGGTGCAGTCAATGGTACATATTTAAAGTGCAGTTAAATATTGATGTCTTGACATACAGATGCACCCAATGAAACCATCAAAATAACCCCTATAATAAACATAACCATCACCATGAAGGTTTCCTCTCCCACCCCTATTTCTCACCCTCAACTTCTCCAATCCCCCCCAATCCACGGTAACCTCTGATCTGTTTTCAGACAATATAGATAAGTTTAACTTGCATTTTCTCGAATTGTATATAAGTAGAATAATACATGGCATGCATTCCTCCCTGTTTTCTTATACTAAGCAATTTTATTTCAAGATTCATTCATATTATTGCTTGTTTCAACACTTCATTTATTTTCATTGTTGAGTAAATTCTATTGAGTGGGTATGGCACAATGTATTCTATTGATAGACAGTTGTGTGATTTTCAGTTTCGTGTATTATAAATAGATCTACTGTGAATGTTAGTGCACAAATTTATGTAGAGACAAATGCATTCCTCTATCCTGGGTAGATAGCTAGGAGTGGAATACCTGTGTTGCACAACAGGCATATTGCTAATGTTTTAAAACCTGCCACACATTTTCTGAAGTCATAATATTGTTTACATCACCACCAACAGTGTTTGAGAGTTCCAGCGGTTTTGCATTCTCAGTATGGTCAGGCTTTCTAATTTCAGCCATTCTTATAAGCACATCGTTACTTCTCATTGTGATTTATTCTGCCTATCTTAATAATGAATGATGTTGAGAAATTTTTCATGTGCTAATTTTCCATCTACATATCTTTTCAGGGAAATAATTATTTAAATATTTTGCCCATTTTGTACTGGGTTGTTTGTCTTATTATCAACTCGTAAGAGTTCTTTATATATTCTAGATAAAATTTCTTTGTGGACATATGTTTTTGAAATACTTTCTCCCGGCTGGTAGCTTGACTTTCATATTCTAAACAGGGTCTCATGAAGAGCAAAAGCTTTTCATTTTATCAAGTACAACTTATCTATTTCTATTCTTATGTAGTTTGTATTCTTTTTCAATCTTTGCTTAACTTAACAATATTATCTCTTATATTTTCTTTTTCAACTATTATAGTTTTATATTTTCTGTTTAGGTCTGAAATCCATTTTGAGTTCATTTTTGAATAAGGTGTGAGTTTTGGTCAGACTTAATTTATTTTGCATGTGGACATCAAATTGTTTATCACACCATTTCTCAAAAGACTACCCATTGAATGGCCTTTTTTTCTGTTGTTTTTTCCCTTAGCTTTATTGACATATATTTGACAAATAAAAATGTTATATATTTAAGATACACAACATGATGTTTTGATAAAATTGTAAGGAACCACAGATAGAATGCAGATGAAAGCAAATGGACCTAACTTCCTTTACAATAAACCAAATAACCATACTAGGAGGGTGGGGAAAATGAGCTGATTTAAGTGACTTTGGAAAACAATATTTTGGCCAGATACTTACACACACTAAAGACAAAAAATAACTGCACACACTGTACTCTAGTAGGTAAGTTTGTTTCTCACAAGGATCTAGAATAATAACCTGAAAAATACATTATATAAATATGGAGTTGGGTAAATACATAAGTAAATATACTGTAGGTAATCAGAGCCAGTTTTCTCTCTGTGGGAGAATGTAATTACAAATAAGATAAGGAGGAATTCTAGACAGAACCTTGTAATTCTGTATTACAGTTGGAGTATTTGCTCCTTTAAAATAATAATATCCAGACATATTTTTCTTTTATATTCCATTAGTATGGTGAATTATACTGATGCTTTTGAGTGATAAAACAACCCATATTTCTGAGGTAAATAATCCTTGGTCATGGTTTATTCTTTAATATATTTCTTTATTCAATATACTAAAATTTTGTAGGGCATTTTATAGTTTTGTTCATGATGAGTATTTTTGCTTAGATTTTTCATATATTTTTCTGGTTTTCATATCAGCATAATGATGACTTTATAAAATGTGCTGGAAAATGTTCTTTTATCTTCTATTTATTGACAGAATTTACATAGAATTGACATTAATTCTTCCTTAAATGTCTGGTAGCGTTCACTAGTGAAGTAATTTCCTTACAAAGTTTTCTTTATGGGAAGGCTTGAATGAGCTTTTTAGTTTGTGTCTTTCAAGGAATATTTCTATTTCATATGAATTACCATATTTGTTGATGTGAAGTTACCTATAACATTTCCAGTGCCTTTTAAGGTCTGTTGGATTTGTAGTGATGTCTCTGTTCCCATTATTGGTATTAGCCATTGGGATCTCACTCTTCTTCTTCAGTTAGGTTAGAGGTTTTGTCAATTTTATGGACCATCTTAAAGAGCTATCTTTGGGTTGGATGGCTTCAATTACTGTTCTGCTTGCAGCTCAGGTCAGAAAACATATTTTGTATGATTTGAATACTTAAATTTATCGAGATTTGTTTTATAGTTGAGAATATGGTTGATATTGGTACCTGTGTATGTGCACTTGAAAAGAATGTGTATTTCTCTCTTGAGAGGTGTAGGAGTTTATAAAAATCGTTTAAGCTGCATTTATATCAGAACATTAATGACTGATTTTTGCTCTTATCTGGATTACTTCCTTCATTCTCCTGCTATTGGGTTTAGTTTAGATTTTTGGTAACAACCTTGATTGTTGATTTGAGATCTATCTTCTTCTCTAATGTAGGTATTTAATGCTGTAGATGCCCCTCTGGGGACTGCTAAACAAATATCCAAGATACATTTAAAAAATATATTTTCACATAGAAACTTGAAAAGAAAAGTTTATAGCAGGTTTATTTGTAATAGCACAAAACTGGATACCACCCAAATGCCCTTAGGTATGTGAATGGTTTAACAAACTACCTTTTGTCCACACCACAGGCACTATTCAGCAAGAAAAAGGAGCAAACATTGATAAAGACAATAATTTGGAAAACCTCTAGGAAATAATGCAAGTGAAAAATCCAATATCAAAAGATACATACTAGTTGATTCTATTTATAAATCGTTCATGAAATAACCTTATTACAGTGATAGAGAACAGATTAGTGATAGCAAAGGTTTAAGGATGAGGGAGAAGAGAAGGAGAGTCCCTTCAGGGATATCAAGAGAGAGCCTTGTGATACAGTTAAGTGTCTTGATTGTAGTGAAGGCTAGAAAAAGGACAAGCCTCTGCCTCTTCATTTATGTTCCTCCCTTTGAGAAAGCCGCAGTATCATCTTAGACTAAATTTTTCAGAAGAGAAAAAAAAAAAACAAGAAACCTTTACTTATAGCTCTGACTTTCATAAAGCTTTGCATTGGTTGGAATATTTTTGAAGATCCAGGAGACCCCTCCTGAGGAACATGCAGGCATCTTCTTGGGAATACCCAGATTAAGCCAAGAGAGAACTTCATAAAAACTTGGGTTCCAAAGAGTCAAGAGGGATGACAGCTCATTTTGGTGAACTGGGCAGTGTCACCTCATTTGGTGGTCAAAATTTTCTGGGGACCTGATAGCCTAGGAGCACAGACAAGGACCCCTACTCAGAAACTTTCAATTCAGCAGCAGGTGCTATTCTTGCTGGTGGCATCCTTGGTCTTTTCTCTGTCTCTGTCTAGATTTTGCCCCCAGATTTTGCTAAGTCTTTGTTACCCACTCCATTGTGAACCTCTGGCTTCCACTGCCTTTCCTACCAGAATTTAACAGGCTGCATCCCTGATTCTGGACAAATGTTTTTCACTCTTGGTCCCTGAGTTTCTCTGGCCCATTCCCCTACTGCATTCCCATTGGGAAGCTCAAAGAGGAATCTGTATTTGCAGGATGGCAAGAAACAAGGTGCTGGAGCAAGGGGGTGGGAGGCATGTACAGGAAAGTCTGGGCATGACATGTGGTGCTGAGTTGCTGATGATAAGCAAATCTCACTCAGAGAAGACATAAGATTTCACTAAAAAAACATAGTAGCTTACCAATAAAACATCAAGAAGTGACAACGCATATGCTGTGACTTACAAAACCGCTGATTAAACAAAATATGCACATGCTGGCAGCTTACTAAATGTGGCATGTCACCACTTAGACTCCTGGTACCCGGGAAACTCCTCCACCCCCACCCACCAACATCATCTGAGCTCTGCACATCACATAGACAATCTGTTTTTCCATCCCAGCAGTGCCAGCTGTCCCTTGAGACGAAACTCTGGAATGCTCACCAAGAAAGAGAAGTGTGAACTCTTTTCAGTAGATCCTAGCCACTCTCCGGATCTTGGTATGAAGTGAAAACAGCTGGTAGCTAACTCTTGCCAGCTTCAGGCTGGCTGCTCCCCACATAATCGGGCTCCAAATAAGCTGTCTTATGACAGGGAAGAAGCAACCATTGGAAGTCTTTCAAATTCAACACAGGCTGACTTTTCTCTCCCAGATCTAAATGTATCCACATCCAGCTGCCAAGTTTCTACGATCTGTGGAAACCTGCAGATTCTTTCAGGTTAGAAAACTGGTTTGTCTACTGAACAAAAGCCATTGGCTGCTTTGCCCATTCATGGTTCTATAAAGGTTCCAGATTTTTCATGACATTGTTCTCATTCCCTCACTTTACTCACCCCCCCCCCCACTATCACAGGCTTCAGCTTAACCTTCCTGTCTTGGAATAAGAGTAAAAAAAATCTTATCTCTGGCAAAAGGACTCCCGACATGAGGGAGCAGGCCTGAAAGGAATTGGCAGGTGGCTTAGGCTAAGGAAAACTTTCCAAGAAAATTCCACTGAATCCAGAGGATTCAAAGCACTGATTTCCAAAGGTAGTACTGCAACCCATCTTTTAGGAAAACAAAGACACTAAGGATCAACTCTTACTCTGGTTAATGAGTGACCCACCAGCAGAGCCTGTGCTTCAGATGGTCTTTCACAAACTATTTTCGATTCACTCTCAGGGAAGAAGTTTCTGGGGTCTTGAGACTCTCTCCTCTAGAAGGTCCCCAAATCCTAAATGAATATTGGCCCAACTCCTCCCCTAAATTCTGTCTTTCAGGACCAGAGTTGGTTAAATCAGTAAAATGCATAGAACTTATAATATTGGTATTTTGGCTACCCATCTCCTTTTTATTTTTCCTTCCCCAGTGTGTAACTACATTTCTTGGGAAAATGTGACTTTTGAAACCCACTCAGGTAATTATTCACAAAAAGTATCCTGAGGCCTCTCTTATGGACAGAGCAAAACTGGCATAAATTTTAAGTTCTGCCTCAATAGTTGTGCTTTTGCTATGATGCACTTATCCTCGGAACTGAATGTCCCATGGATTGTTTTAGGCTTTGGACACACTTGACAGTAATTCTTGAAAAGAGTATTCATTTGGATATTACTTCAGAATGGACACTTCTCTTATCCAAATAATATTGGTGTTACCTACATATTAGGTGTTGCTCACCTACCAGAAATTTTATATAGCTTCTACTTACATTAACTTATTTTTTCATCATTCCAACCTTATGAAACAAGTAATATTACTATTCCATTGTGCACATAATCTGCAAGAGGAGGCTCCAGTAGAGCATCTGGAGGGAGCTCAGCCCTGCCAACACTTTGATTTTGTCCCAGTGATACTAGTGTCAAATTTCTGGCCTCTAGAACAGTTCCAGAATAAATTTCTCTCATCTTAAATTGCCAGGTTTATGGAAATTTGTTATAGCTGCCATAGGACAATGTACCTTTTCAGAAGCCTTTACCACCAACAGCATTCCTCAGTATAAACCACACCCAACTTGAGTTGTTCATGAAAAAGAAAGTGGCCGAATGTTAGTAAGGTGAGTCCATCAGGGATTGGTTGCTTATGATTCAGTGCATTACTTATGGCACAGGACATAGCTTCCTAGACCCAGATGATGCTAATATTTCATTCAAAGCTGTCTTCCTCCTTAAGCTGCCCCCTTTCTTCCAATAGTAAATTGGTAGGTTTCCTTCTACTCCCTGTAAATATGGAGTCCTGTCTTTGGTGTCAGGCATGGGTTGGAGTGGTGAGGAGATGGCCAAACCCAAATGACTAAGCACAACTTTTGGTGGCTTTAGGAGGTTCCTCCATTTCTTCTTAGGTACACTAACCTCACAAGACACACTTCAGGTGCCATAGGTTAGACTTCCATTCATTTCAACATGTTTAATACGTCTGAGCATAAATAGTTGCCATCACTCAAAATATCCAAGCAGGTGGGTACTGTATGAAGCTGATAATTAAGGAAGGTCAGGGTAGCTGGTGAGGAGGCTGGGTTTCTAGGGTCATTGAAGTTGTTGGCTTGATGTAAATTGCTTCTGAGATGCTGCGGTGAAACTAAATACTTACAAGAATCACTGAAGAATATCCATTTGGAATCTAAGGAACACAAGTGAATACAGAATGAAAATTTAGGAAGAAAAAGTTTAAACTAAATAGCCAAAGAAAGAGGCATGTGTATATCAAGATAAATAGATAAATCAAATATAATGAAATACTAAACAATAGTTCAATCAAATAAGCTAAATCTTAACATAATATTGCATGAAAAATACAATGCAAGTTGCAGGAAGAATACAAACTACTTGATAAAATGCATGTGTGCTTTTAAAGGACATAAATTAATACCATATATTTTGTATTGATTGATTCCCATGTAGTTTAAAAAATAATGGAAGAATATACAAAATGGACGAATATACAGAGAAAATTTTTGCTGTATTTGCCTGGAGAATTTATGGTGATTTTTTTCTCTTTATAGGGACTGAAGGTTTAAACAAAGAAATAAATGATAATTTTCCCCCCTGATTGTCAGATTTACATGTGTTTGTTTCACTAATACATTTTATTTCTGCATGTAGTAAAAATAATTTTATTTCTTAAGATCTTGTAACCAGGGAAAGAAAACTTTTTACTTTTTCAATAAATAAGATATTCAGTCATATTCTTCAGAGTTATCAGAGGATGCAGATGGGTGGTGTCCAGTATACTTGGTACTATTGGGGCCCAGAGTAGGCCACCCCAAAATGGGCCTCAGTGACATATTGTTTATTTTGAATTAAAGTTACCATAGGAGCAGCTAAGCACAAGGGACACTGTGACCTTCCTTTCTGTCTCCCTGAAAGCAGGAAATAAATGTCATGTGAAAGACACCCTCCCTGTATCTAGAGGTAGAAAGACACTCTTATGACAAAGACAAGGAATTCAGACTGAGAATTATATGTTTAAAAACCTTATTATTTCTTTAATTTACTACCCCAAACCCAAACTCTGTTTATGTTGGTTCTTCACTGAGTGGGTATCCCAAACCTAAGTTTCTTTATTCTGTCAATTCCTCCAGATTTATTTTTACTTTATCTAAAAGTATAACACCTGCCTGCTTTGGCCCCTTCTTAGGTTCCATTTCCATGGGACCTCCATGCACATGAAATAAAAGTTGTTTCTTTTTCTCCTGTTAATATGTCTTCTGTCAATTTTATTATTAGTCCAGGTACAAGGACTCTAAAGGTGTAGAAGGGAAAATTTGCCCCTCCCAGACACTTTTTGAGCCAGGCAGGAGGCTGGTTGGACCCTGCTTCCCACCCTAAGTCTGCTGGAACTTACAGATCCTGGGACACCTGATAAAGGCCTGGAGAAGGTAAGATTTCTTAGCATGTCAGCCTCTCAAATCTCTGCCTGTAGGGTCTGATGGAAAGGAAAGTGATGAGAGTCCTTTTTTTCTCTCTCTAAATTTAGATAAGCAAGAGAAAATTTTAGTGAAGCTAGATCCTTGGATTAGCAACTCTTGGGAATCTTTAACCTCACAGAGTTGGTCACTGTTTTTCTTTGTCTCTGTCCCTTGTGATGTTTTTCATAATGAGCAAGAACCATAGGGCAGAACACAGGAATAGGCCCTCTAAGTCTGCCCTTGGAGCCAATCTCAGACTGGTGAGTTAATAGTTCTTACCAAACTGGTGTCAATTAGGCAAGCTTTATTGTGGGTCCCTTATGAAAAAACAGATGAAGTTTTTTTTTTTTTTTTCCTTCAGTCTTATTATGTGTTCTGAGAACTTGGCTTATGTCCAGTGAAAATATTCTCTCTGGTCTCTGCCTTCAGGAAGGTGTATTTACTGGGGTGCATGTGTTGGCCAGTGGAACTGACTGGGGCTCCAACACATGAAGTCACAAACAAAACTCTCTCTTTGTCCAGCTGTGCAAGCTCTCAGGGGAGTTTGTCATAAGGAGCCCCAATCCTTAAGGGACCTTTCTCGTCTCAACATTCATTGCTTGTTAGTGTTGGAATAGTCCCATTCCTGTTGCACCTGCATGGTGACATTAACTAGTAGCACATTTATGTCTGGAGGTACCTCGTGGTTTTGTTTGTTTCTCTACATCATTCTTACTGCCTATAGCAACAGAGGGATTTTACTTTCTTTGACTAACAAACACTGGAAGTGAACATTCTAAATCTAGTGCAAGCCATATACTAGCTCGTGACACTTGTCTTGTTTATTTCTTTAATAATAAAATGTTTATTGGCTTGATTCCCTAGTTGAAATCAATATATGAGCCTACTCATCAATGGCCTGATGATGGATCCTTTCAATTGGCTATATTTAAAAGGAAATAAATGTTTGAAAGATGTCATCATAAACAGCTTCCAGATTGGTACTTATGAGAGAGTCAAATTATAAGGAAAAAAAAGATTTCTAAAGAATCTTTTATTAAAAGAACAGAAATCCGGGCCTCCCTGGTGGCGCAGTGGTTGAGAGTCCGCCTGCCGATGCAGGGGATACGGGTTCGTGCCCCGGTCTGGGAGGATCCCATATGCCGCGGAGCGGCTGGGCCCGTGAGCCATGGCCGCTGGGCCTGCGCATCCGGAGCCTGTGCTCCGCAACGGGAGAGGCCACAACAGTGAGAGGCCCGCATACCGCAAAAAGAAAGAAAAAAAAAAAAAAAAAAAGAACAGAAATCCAACTTAAACAAAAATCTAATATAACTTCCCTTTCTTAAAAATCACCCCATTACTTCAGCAATTCCCCAGACCTTCCTACAAATAGTGAGGAAATAAATCAGCTGGAGGGCAATATTCAAGTGCTAACAGAATCTGTCTTTTTCTTGCAAATCTCTATAAAACCAGAAGTACAACTCTAGAAACATGTCAAGGCCCACCTATCTTTACTAGTCCTAAGGTCTCACCTATTCCTCTCAAAGTGTTTTTAAATATTATAAAAGATCAAGATATTGGACAAAAATTGTCCTTCACTTAAGAAAAAATATTTTAACAATAACTTCCCTAAAAGTTATGATAATAGGCCAATATATTCCAAAACTCTTAGGAGAAAACTTATATTTTCTTTCTCTGTCCCTTAAAGTTATAAACCTTACCATGTCTTTGAAATGTAAAGGTACCTCACATAGCTTCAGACTGAGCCCTTATTAAATAACTCAATGGGTAGAACATGATACTACAATTTAAATTTAAAAAAAAAAAGAAAGAAAAGAGAGAAGGGGGCCTTTTTCAGCACAAAATGCTAAAATGACTCTCATTACTAAACTCTTATAAATAACAACTTATTTAACATTGTATGTCCAGGGAAAATACAGATATTAAACATCTTCTCTTAAATAAGTAAGGACTTTAACTATCTCAGTGAATAATGATTTTTGTAAACTAGTGAGTTTTGTATTGCATCTGCTTCATGACTAAATTTTTAACATGAAAATATGAGATCTCTTGTTGTGACTGTCTGTATGTGTATGTTACCTCTGGGTAGGATTGCCAAATTAATTTGGCAAAGAGCTCTACTTAGTTGGCTTTAAAAAACAAGTGCCTATATAAAAATTGTCAAAAAGATATTAAAAGCTAACTCGAATGTAGTTCAAGTTCACATGATCTAAGATAATCTTTAGTAAATAAAAGCTAATTTTAAGATTGTTGCTTCAATATATACAGGTATGTCTTCAGAGTTAACATTAAATATAATGCAGATAAACAACTTTTATTCCACCTGGGTTCACTTGTCAAATGGGCTAATGTTGCTTCTGATGCAAACTTCGTTAGAAAAGCAGATAAAAAAAACGATATAATGTCTAACTGCTTTAATGTCTTAGGAAATTTTCATGAGTAGTCTAAGTATGATTATTAACAACAAATAGATTAAATAGATGTAAATGAGTGAAGAATTGTTAGGTGAACTTCTTACCAATATTTGTTTTAAAAATGTCTACTGAAAAAAAAATGTCTACTGAAATAGTTTCTTAGTCTCTTTGGTAATTATATCCTTAGATTTTTTGCTAAGTTCAATTAAATGATGGGAATTCATTGAATATCTACATCATTTCCATGTAAGATAAAATATTGAAACATTAATTGTTAAACAATATAAGTTTATACTTACTTTTTATCTCTTAGCACAGAGAAATTAAGTATGTTTGTATTTGTTAGTAATTATATTTTGTGCTCTTCTGAGAGACTGTACTATGAAATAACATATGTTTCTAAAATTATAAAATGTATTTGTGCTTCCTAAGTCACAAAATGCTAGTATAATTCACAATTTTATATTTTCACTAAAGAAATTAAGATTTCAAAGGTTTAAGAACTTTAATTAATATACATGGTTAAAACAACCAGATATAATAATAGGAAAAGGATATGTTTAGGAATAAGAAAAGGTATAAGGTATGGAGATGTTTTTGTTCTTTTTTTGTTTTTTATTTTATTATTATTATTATTATTATTATTAATTTATTTTTTGTGGTACGTGGGCCTCTCACTGTTGTGGCCTCTCCCATTGTGGAGCACAGGCTCCAGACGCGCAGGCTCAGCGGCCATGGCTCACGGGCCCAGCTGTCCCGTGGCATGTGGGATCTTCCCAGACCGGGGCACGAACCCGTGTCCCCTGCATCGTCAGGCAGACCCTCAACTACTGCGCCACCAGGGAAGCCCTGGAGATTTTTTATGTTTAGGAAAAAGAAAATGATTTTTTCCCATAGTTCATGGTTTCTAAATGGGAAAGAAAACCAGGGAGAAATTAAAATGCACATAGAAAACTGTAAAATATTTGTAAATAAAGGAATCTTTGGAAAGAAACTGTATGTGTGGTCAGCACTGAGTAAGACTGGAATGAATTTAATTTAATAGGTGAGTTTTAATATCAAAAGTAAGCTGGTAGAAAATTAGAACTGTTTTTCTCATTTTGTTAAAAGGTTTTGTTTTTGTTTTTTCTTTCTACTGGTCTGCTCCTGATAATAGGAGATTATGAAAGGTTTTTCTTTATATTTAAGTAATCTGCTAAAAGAAACATCATGTGTCTTGTCAAAATAATCACTACATTATATCTTAATCTTTATCAGGTCTTTGCTTACTTAAGGAAGACTAGTTCTCTCAATAATAAAGAGCAGAGTTTAATATAACCTTCTACATTTGCCTATGAAGTCTTTAATTGTTGTTTTAGTTAAATGGATGACCATGATTTGTTCTAATGTCACCTATATGACTAAGTGTTTTTAAGCTTTTTTGATAATTTTGGCAAACTTCCCCAAAAGCAAATTCTAAATAAAGTCTTTTTGAGTTAGAACTAACTTTGAGATATGAAATACGTTAGAGGGCTCTTGAAGTATCTCAAAAATTTGTTTTCTCTCCTTTATGAAAAAAGCAATGTTAAACTAAGTATATTTGATATGTTAAATTACACGGGACACATTGTCAAATAAGAAGTAACATTAACTCTTCTTTATGTTGTATCTGTATGGATTTGTACTATAAGTGTTCCCAGAAACTAAATAAAAGTAGTGGAAGTCATATATGTTCTGACATAAGATGTCATCTGTCATTAAAATTGAGGCTTATGCTAAAGGGACTAAACCCAAGTATCAGGGAAATGCCCTAACTGACTTCCACGAAAAAGCAGCACCAACAGAATCTGTAAGGTTGTGGCACATGTGGTTGAAGTTCATTGTGCTTCTGCAAAACAAAAACAAAACAAGACAAAAGAGAACAACAACAAAAAAAAACGCTTATTGGCAGATTTATGCAATCCCAAGGTGCTCGTGACAAAGCAACAGTCTGCACCTAAATGAGAGAAATTAAGATGGATAAGCAATAGCTCTAAATTAACCAACAAGGAAATGGGAAACCAAAATGGCCATTTATTTCTTCTTGGCTTTTTGGAAAATCTCATTTTTTTTTTTTTTTTTGCATTTCTTCACCCACCGTAGTACAGTTAAAATAATTCAAATTGTAAATACACATTGGCAGGAAGATTTCTATAAAATTGAGAAAACAGCCTACCTGCAATGTCTGAGCTGCTGGGTTCATAACCCTGGGGAAAAAAAAGTTTGTCCTCACTGGCCTCAGACTTCATTTCTCTGGACCTTCGAGACATCCACAGCAGGACTTCATTCAACTATCACTTAATACTGGGTTACCAAAATGTTCTTGTTACTGTATGTAAGTTTTTCAAATGGGTTGAATCCTTCCCCTGCTGCAAAGCTGATGCCCTCACAATGGTAAAGAAAGTTTTAAAAATGTGTTTTCTGCTTGGGGTCTACCTTTCACAATCTCCAGTGATCAGGAACTCACTTCACTGGGCAAATACTATAAGCCTTAACAACAAACTTGAAAACTTCTTGGATTAGCACTGTCCCTGTCACCCTCAATTATCAGGCAAGGTCAACAGAACTAATGGAAAACTGGACTAAAAAAACAAGAGTGAATTACATGGGAATGAATGAATTGATGAATTATTATAATTTTTATAACTTTTTGTCTAAAATACTACTGATTTTTTAACCTTTTTTTTACAGATACAAGGAAATTTTAAAAAATATTTACGATTTGGTAAGACATAAAGTTAAAAGCAGAGTTGAGACATTGATCTTTTTCTCCCTAACTGATCCTTCAGGAATTCAGAAATTCTCAGTGAGCATTGTTATTTCCTTGGCAGTATAATTATTTGCATAAGTTCAATAAGAATCTGTTCTCTTTATAATACAATGCAGTTAGAAACACTGATCATATTACCAAGGCTTTGGCTGGACTGTCATATTGGAAAGAGACATGCATAGACAAATATGACCAGAGAGCTTAGAGGAACTGAGGCTGACTTCTTGGAGCCAATAAGGCACCTTTGAAAAAAATCCTTGTACCTTGTTAACAGGGTTCCCAGCATCCTTACCTGGTAAATAAGGAAGGATTCTTCCTGGAAGAGCCAGGAAACAGGATACTCTGGGAACTTCAAGAGGAGTGGAATTCACAAAATCTATAGTTATTATAGGCAAACCTGATGGTGAGTATCTGGTGTGACTTAGTGTCCCTGAGAGGTTATTAAAAGTTTAATCGGGAGATTTCTTATAACAAGTTCCAGCAAAACATAATTAAAAGAGCTTACATGGTCAATCACTATTCTTGCTGGACTTATGAAAATAATCAGTTTAAGCTTATTAAATTAAAACATTTTGCAAACAAATTAGTCTTTATCTGGCTTTGTAAAATGAAGGTGATTTTAGAGAGAAAAAATATATTTCAATTAAACTATAACACCCACTTGTAGATATTAATTTCTAGTGCTGTTACTTTCTTTTGAGGTTTGTTACTTACATGAAAATTGGACTGGATACCAAATTTTTCTAGTTTTCTCCAATATCTAACTACAGTTCTCTAAAGTTTCCAGTTTTACACTATTCCTTGGTGTTGGCATTATTGAGAACTAAAACTGTCCTTTTTCTGAAGCCCTGCAAACTGAAGCTAGACTATGTGATATAAACTTCAAAGAAATCACTACAACAGCTCATATTTAAACAATCCTTGTGCCTGTTTCTGTATAAGCCACTCAGAAAGTTTACCCACAGATCCTCTTACTTCCTCAGAGATCATTCAAAATGCAAAAGATGCTTTGTCCCTGACATCTAGAAATCTGCTTGACTGACTGCAACCTGGGCTCAGAAACTGGTTTATAATCTGCTGTCTCATTAACCTTTGTTTTTCTTTTGTTCCCACAGAAGTTTCTCTTATTAAGTACCTGATTCCTTGCACATATGTCTGGCTTAGGGAGCCCGTCTGCATCATCACCTTGTAAGTGAGATACAACTGTTTAACTGATCTGTTCTCAGAACTAAAAAGTTGGTTCAATGAAATGGAGGATGCTACTAACCTGTTCTCTTTCTATATAGTCAACAGCTCAGCTTTAAATATGAGAAACTTCCAAGTTTCAGAGGAAGTAGCTGTTGGGGCCCAGGCTAGACTCTCCCTAAATGTACTTCAATGGTACATTGATCCTACTGAATTAAAGTTACTTAAGAAGTAGCTAAGGAAGAGGGACACTCTGACCCTCCTTTCTGTCTCCCTGAAAGCAAGAATTAAATCCCTCATGTGAAATGTTCACTTCCTGTATCTGGAGTTAGAGGGACACCCTTACCACAAAAGGTAGGGAATTTCAGCTGAGAAACCCATTTAAACAAACTTTGTTATTTCTTTAATATACTGCTCCAAGCCCAAGCTCTGTTTAGGTTCTTCACTAATTAGGTACCCAAAGCCTAAGTTTCCTTATTCTGTCAATTCCTCACAAATTTATTATTTCTTTTTCTAAAAGTATAAGAGCTTCCTACTTTGTCCACTTCTTAGGTTCCATTTCTATGGAGCTTTCATGTACATAAATTAAATTTTTTTCACCAGTTAATGTCTTGTTTCAATTTTATTTCAGCTACAAGAACTCAAGAATGGTAGAGGGGGAAACTTCCCCATCCCCAAGAGTACCATGATATATTTCTCTTGATAAAAGTAAGCAAGCAATTCATTTTTGAACATTAATACATGCTGGATTATAGCTTTTTTAAATTTAAGATATATCATGTTTCAAGAAGACTTTAAACACACAATGAGTTTCCAGGAATAAAAGGTCTAATACTTTAAAATGCATATAAATATATTGTGGTTAGTGTGATATAGAGATGGAGGTGCTGCAAGATAAGTGTAAGATTTATAACAACAAATGACACAGTTGTCTCATCAAAGTGTTTATTGCCCCCAATAGCTGCATACTTATTGAGATAATTATCCTTTTTCTTACATATATGTCTGGCCAAATTTCACATGCAAGGTAATAAAATTGAGGACTTTTGCTCTGTCCATAGTGATGCCTTTTTCAGGGAAGCTTTACTCCCATCCCTTCAATATGTACCTCCTTCTCCTCAGGGACCTCAACATACTATCTTCTGACTTTGTTTCACCATGTACGGAGGAGCTCATTTCAGGTCTTTCCCATCAAGAGTCCTCTGAAACTCTTCTGATAGATGGAAAGCAGAATGCTGGATTTATAGAGTTCATGTTTCACAAGTGGAGTAACTCCTTAATAAATCCCCACTGAGCCTTAGGACAGTTGAAGGCTGTGACTGATAAGTGGTGCTGTTGGCTGTCTTCTGGTAGTTGTTATTTAACTTCCACCCTTGTACTAGATATTGAAAACTTTCTGTAGAGAAATTATCTCCAAATTGCTTTAATTCTTGGCAGTCCTCTGGGTAACAACCTGTCTAGAAAAATTAGACCTGGAAGAAAAGGGGTTAAACGAGCACATGATGGACTGAGGCCGTTTCTGGTCTACTTACAACACAACCATTTTTACTTCAAAGGAAAAGTCTAGAGCATTTAACACACACTTTTATTGCATGTTCTATTGGCAGCTACTATCATAAGTGTTTTAAAAATAGTAGACTAGTTCATCTCCATCACATAACAATCTGAAAATACAGGTGATGTTATTGAGCATATTTAACAGAGGAAGGACCTGAGGATCACAGAGGCTAAGAAACTTAAGATGAAATAGCTACAAAGTGTTGAAGTTGGATTGATTTGAAACCAAGAAGTTTTCCTTCAAGGTAATTTTTATATTACTAAAACTTTCTGTTTTCCTTTTCTTTAGTATCTCTATATTCAACCTACCCAGCTCTCTGAGGCCTGACTGATCTTAATAAATAACCACATCTCAGTCATGGCTATTACTACAGACCCCACGAGAAGAGCTTAAAAAGTGAATAAAGGTGAGACATCAAGCACCGCGTCCTTTGACCCACAGCTTAATTTGTCCTTTACGTATTTACATACACCAGATTCACCAACATGGGGGGGAGAGGATGTTGTAATGTCTCATCTTAATATAGTTGTAAGCAAGCCCCGCCCATGGTCACAAACACATTGGGTCAGATAAATTAAAATCAAGATGGAGCCTGGAGGATAGAGCCTCCACACCTCACTCACGACTCAGTGTGTGCCCATGGAAACAAAATAAAAGCATTAGGAAAAGAACCAGATATTATAGAAAAGCCTCCATGGTCTCTCCCTCCACTAAATTGCATTATCTTTGAGTGGTCAGAAACACATTATCCATCAAGCCACCAGTTATTTAATTTACTTAGTTTGAACAAGAAGTCTCTAGAAGTATTGTAAATTTCTCCCATTCAGAAATGGCTTTTTTTTTCCTCTAGATTCCTCTGCTATAAAGCCTTGAATTTGAATTATAAGGGGAGGGCATGGGTGAAAGCTCAGAAGACCTACAGAGGGTCATGACATAAGGAAATTCCAGCATCAGGAGTAGCCTCTTCTTGGAACACCCTGGCAATTTTCACAGATGTCGTCCCATCCCCCAGCCAGGTTGGCAAACTGTCCAAGTCAAAGGCAGGATTTACCCTTCCCCAGCAGCTACCAGATCCTCTGTTCCCATGATCCTGAGCACAAGAGGAAGGAACTGAGTCCTTCCAGGAAGAGTGATGGCTGGTGTGAGAGGGAGGGCAGCAGGGGGCAGGCAAAGAGAATGTGCACCTATAATGGGACAATCTGTGGGACAAAGGGACAAGGGGGGAGTGGGGCAAAATGTGGAGCAACTCTTCTTGGGGCAAATGGGGAAAGCAGCTTGAAATCACAGAACTTCACTGACTTGTCCAATATCTTACTGTCAAAGAAAGAGGGACTAAAATTCAACACTTCTGTCTTCCAGTAGATTTTTTCCTTCTTTTGCTTTCTTTCAAAATTCGTGCTGTTCTTATCTCTGAACACCCCCACTTGCAAATTTCCTACTGAGTCCTTGTTTTGTTGGCCTTCCCCTGCCATCAGTTTCCTGACCCTTCCTCTGCCTGCATTGCTCTGATATGATTTCAATGGATTGACCAAACCGCTCCTTCATTTGAATTGTGACCATCTTCCAAGTAGCTTGTAAGCCCATGCTGCTTTTCTTCCATTGAGCACACTTTATGGTCAGTCAGGATTACACACCATCCCTTGCAAATGGACCTCCTGGAATCTTTAAACATCTCTCCGATGGGACCTTGCTGGTCTGTCTTCAGATGTTTTCAACACTGGTGTTTTCCTTATTTTTCTAACTTCAGTGTAAAATAGGGTCAGACAGAGAATTCTCTTTCACAGTAGTTTCCTTAAGCATGGCCTGATACAGGCTTAGGATACACCAGAAGATAGGCTAAATCTGTTCATTAAGATCTGACAGGTATAGGGCCTTTGATACTCAGGGAAGGTCATTTTCACTCAACAAGAGTGATTCCAGCCTAAGCCCCATATATTTTATCCCATGGAATCCCCAATGTATTAGTTTAATTTTGCTGTGTGACAAACTCCCACTTGCTTTCAGGTTATTGGCAGAATTCAGTTCCTGGTAGTTGTAGGACTGAGGCCCCATTTCCTGCTGACTGTCCACTGAGGTGCCACTCTCGACTGCACACCTTGGTACATGGTCACCTCCATCTACTAAACCAGCAAAGACACAATAAATCTTTTTGGTGCTTTGAATCTTTTGACTTCCCCTTACACTGTGAGTCAGAGAAAACTGCATCTAAATGGCTCATGTAATTAGATTGGGAACACTTCAATAATTTCCCATAAAGTTCTCATTTTATTGACTCAGTTAACTGATTAGTGACCTGAATTGGTTCTTCAAGAATCTATTTTGCCATATAACATAACATCATTGAGGGGTTGATATCTCATCTTGCTAAAGGCTCTTTTCACAATCAAGGGGAGACAGTATACAAGATCAAGTGTCATTGGGGATCATTGGTATTCTGTATAACCCAGACTTATCTGCCATTCATGCTTCCCTGAGTTGCACCTCACTCAAACCTGTATAATGAGATAATCCCCCTATTTCTTTTCTTTTTTTTTAATTTTTTTTTATTTTTTGCTTTATAACAAATTTAATCAGTTATACATATACATATGTTTCCATATCCCCTCCCTTTTGTGTCTCCCTCCCACCCTCCCTATCCCACCCCTCCAGGCGGGCACAAAGCACCGAGCTGATCTCCCTGTGCTATGCGGCTGCTTCCCACTAGCTATCTACCTTACGTTTGGTAGTGTATATATGTCCATGCCGCTCTTTCACTTTGTCACAGCTTACCCTTCCCCCTCCCCATATCCTCAAGTCCATTCTCTAGTAGGTCTGTGTCTGTATTCCTGTCTTACCCCTATGTTCTTCATGACATTTTTTTTCTTAAACTCCATATATATGTGTTAGCATACAGTATTTGTCTTTCTCTTTCTGACTTACTTCACTCTGTATGACAGACTCTAGGTCTATCCACCTCATTACAAATAGCTCAATTTCATTTCTTTTTATGGCTGAGTAATATTACATTGTATATATGTGCCACATCTTCTTTACCCATTCATCCGATGATGGACACTTAGGTTGTTTCCATCTCCGGGCTATTGTAAATAGGGCTGCTATGAACATTTTGGTACATGTCTCTTTTTGAATTATGGTTTTCTCAGGGTATATGCCTAGTAGTGGGATTGCTGGGTCATATGGTAGTTCTACTTGTAGTGTTTTAAGGAACCTCCATACCGTTCTCCATAGCGGCTGTACCAATTCACATTCCCACCAGCAGTGCAAGAGTGTTCCCTTTTTTTCACACCCTCTCCAGCATTTATTGTTTCTAGATTTTTTGATGATGGCCATTCTGACTGGTGTGAGATGATATCTCATTGTAGTTTTGGTTTGCATTTCTCTAATGATTAATGATGTTGAGCATCCTTTCATGTGTTTGTTGGCAGTCTGTATATCTTCTGTGGAGAAATGTCTATTTAGGTCTTCTGCCCATTTTTGGATTGGGTTGTTTGTTTTTTTGTTATTGAGCTGCATGAGCTGCTTATAAATTTTGGAGATTAATATTTTGTCAGTTGCTTCATTTGCAAATATTTTCTCCCATTCTGAGGGTTGTCTTTTGGTCTTGTTTATGGTTTCCTTTGCTGTGCAAAAGCTTTGAAGTTTCATTAGGTCCCATGTGTTTATTTTTGTCTTTATTTCCATTTCTCTAGGAGGTGGGTCAAAAAGGATCTTGCTGTGATTTATGTCATAGAGTGTTCTGCCTATGTTTTCCTCTAAGAGTTTGATAGTGTCTGGCCTTACATTTAGGTCTTTAATCCATTTTGAGCTTATTTTTGTGTATGGTGTTAGGGAGTGATCTAATCTCATACTTTTACATGTCCCTATCCAGTTTTCCCAGCACCACTTATTGAAGAGACTGTCCTTTCTCCACTGTACATTCCTGCCTCCTTTATCAAAGATAAGGTGACCATATGTCCGTGGGTTTATCTCTGGGCTTTCTATCCTGTTCCATCGATCTATCTTTCTGTTTTTGTGCCAGTACCATACTGTCTTGATTACTGTAGCTTTGTAGTATAGTCTGAAGTCAGGGAGCCTGATTCCTCCAGCTCCATTTTTCGTTCTCAAGATTGCTTTGGCTATTCGGGGTCTTTTGTGTTTCCATACAAATTGTGAAATTTTTTGTTCTAGTTCTGTGAAAAATGCCAGTGGTAGTTTGATAGGGATTGCATTGAATCTGTAGATGGCTTTGGGTAGTACAGTCATTTTCACAATGTTGATTCTTCCAATCCAAGAACATGGTACATCTCTCCATCTATTTGTATCATCTGTAATTTCTTTCATCAGTGTCTTATAATTTTCTGCATACAGGTCTTTTGTCTCCTTAGGTAGGTTTATTCCTAGATATTTTATTCTTTTTGTTGCAATGGTAAATGGGAGTGTTTCCTTGATTTCACTTTCAGATTTTTCATCATTAGTATATAGGAATGCCAGAGATTTCTGTGCATTAATTTTGTATCCTGCTACTTTACCAAATTCATTGATTAGCTCTAGTAGTTTTCTGGTAGCATCTTTAGGATTCTCTATGTATAGTATCATGTCATCTGCAAACAGTGACAGCTTTACTTCTTCTTTTCCGATTTGGATTCCTTTTATTTCCTTTTCTTCTCTGATTGCTGTGGCTAAAACGTCCAAAACTAGGTTGAATAAGAGTGGTGAGAGTGGGCAACCTTGTCTTGTTCCTGATCTTAGTGGAAATGGTTTCAGTTTTTCACCATTGAGGACGATGCTGGCTGTGGGTTTGTCATATATGGCCTTTATTATGTTGAGGAAAGTTCCCTCTATGCCTACTTTCTGCAGGGTTTTTATCATAAATGGGTGTTGAATTTTGTCGAAAGCTTTCTCTGCATCTATTGAGAAGATCATATGGTTTTTCTCCTTCATTTTGTTAATATGGTGTATCACGTTGGTTGATTTGCGTATATTGAAGAATCCTTGCATTCCTGGAATAAACCCCACTTGATCATGGTGTATGATCCTTTTAATGTGCTGTTGGATTCTGTTTGCTAGAATTTTGTTGAGGATTTTTGCATCTATGTTCATCAGTGATATTGGCCTATAGTTTTCTTTCTTTGTGACATCCTTGTCTGGTTTTGGTATCAAGGTGATGGTGGCCTCGTAGAATGAGTTTGGGAGTGTTCCTCCCTCTGCTATATTTTGGAAGAATTTGAGAAGGATAGGTGTTAGCTCTTCTCTAAATGCTTGATAGAATTCACCTGTGAAGCCATCTGGTCCTGGGCTTTTGTTTGTTGGAAGATTTTTTATCACAGTTTCAATTTCAGTGCTTGTGATTGGTCTGTTCATATTTTCTATTTCTTCCTGGTTCAGTCTCGGCAGGTTGTGCATTTCTAAGAATTTGTCCATTTCTTCCAGGTTGTCCATTTTATTGGCATAGAGTTGCTTATAGTAATCTCTCATGATCTTTTGTATTTCTGCAGTGTCAGTTGTTACTTCTCCTTTTTCATTTCTAATTCTATTGATTTGAGTCTTCTCCCTTTTTTTCTTGATGAGTCTGGCTAATGGTTTATCAATTTTGTTTATCTTCTCAAAGAACCAGCTTTTAGTTCTATTGATCTTTGCTATCGTTTCCTTCATTTCTTTTTCATTTATTTCTGATCTGATTCTTATGATTTCTTTCCTTCTGCTAACTTTGGGATGTTTTTGTTCTTCTTTCTCTAATTGCTTTAGGTGCAAGGTTAGGTTGTTTATTCGAGATGTTTCCTGTTTCTTAAGGTGGGATTTTATTGCTATAAACCTCCCTCTTACAACTGCTTTTGCTGCATCCCATAGGTTTTGTGTCGTCTTGTCTCCATTGTCATTTGTTTCTAGGTATTTTTTAATTTCCTCTTTGATTTCTTCAGTGATCACTTGGTTATTAAGTAGTGTATTGTTTAGCCTCCATGTGTTTGTATTTTTTACAGATCTTTTCCTGTAATTGATATCTAGTCTCATAGCATTGTGGTCGGAAAAGATACTTGATACAATTTCAATTTTCTTAAATTTACCAAGGCTTGATTTGTGACCCAAGATATGATCTATCCTGGAGAATGTTCCATGAGCACTTGAGAAAAATGTGTATTCTGTTGTTTTTGGATGGAATGTCCTATAAATATCAATTAAGTTCATCTTGTTTAATGTATCATTTAAAGCTTGTGTTTCCTTATTTATTTTCATTTTGGATGATCTGTCCATTGGTGAAAGTGGGGTGTTAAAGTCCCCTACTATGAGTGTGTTACTGTCGATTTCTCCTTTTATGGCTGGTAGTATTTGCCTTATGTATTGAGGTGCTCCTATGTTGGGTGCATAAATATTTACAATTGTTATATCTTCTTTTTGGATTGATCCCTTGATCATTAGGTAGTGTCCTTCTTTGTCTCTTCTAGTAGTCTTTATTTTAAAGTCTATTTTGTCTGATATGAGAATTGCTACTCCAGCTTTCTTTTGATTTCCATTTGCATGGAATATCTTTTTCCATCCCCTTACTTTCAGTCTGTATGTGTCTCTAGCTCTGAAGTGGGTCTCTTGTAGACAGCATATAAATGGGTCTTGTTTTTGTATCCATTCAGCCAATCTGTATCTTTTGGTGGGAGCATTTAGTCCATTTACATTTAAGGTAATTATCGATATGTATGTTCCTATTCCCATTTTCTTAATTGTTTTGGGATCGTTATTGTAGGTCTTTTACTTCTGTTGTGTTTCTTGCCTAGAGAAGTTCCTTTAGCATTTGTTGTAAAGCTGGTTTGGTGGTGCTGAACTCTCTCAGCTTTTGCTTGTCTGTAAACGTTTTAATTTCTCCATCAAATCTGAATGAGATCCTTGCTGGGTAGAGTAATCTTGGTTGCAGGTTTTTCTCCTTCATCACTTTAATTATGTCCTGCCACTCTCTTCTGGCTTGTAGAGTTTCTGCTGAGAGATCAGCTGTTATCCTGATGGGGATTCCCTTGTGTGTTATTTGTTGTTTTTGCCTTGCTGCTTTTAATATGATTTGTTTGTATTTAATTTTTGACAGTTTGATTAATATGTGTCTTGGCGTATTTCTCCTTGGATTTATTCTGTATGGGACTCTCTGTGCCTCCTGGACTTGATTAACTAGTTCCTTTCCCATATTAGGGAAGTTTTCAACTATAATCTCTTCAAATATTTTCTCAGTCCCTTTCTTTTTCTCTTCTTCTTCTGGAACCCCTATAATTCGAATGTTGGTGTGTTTAATATTGTCCCAGAGGTCTCTGAGACTGTCCTCTGTTCTTTTCATTCTTTTTTCTTTATTTTGCTCTGCAGCAGTTATTTCCACTATTTTATCTTCCACCTCACTTATCCGTTCTTCTGCCTCAGTTTTTCTGCTATTGATCCCATCTAGAGTATTTTTTATTTCATGTATTGTGCTTTTAATCGATGCTTGATTCATCTTTAGTTCTTCTAGGTCCTTGTTAACTGTTTCTTGCATTTTGTCTATTCTATTTCCAAGATTTTGGATCTGGGAAATAGAATCTTGGATCATCTTTACCATCATTATTCTGAATTCTTTTTCAGGTAGACTGCCTATTACCTCTTCATTTGTTAGATCTGGTGGGTTTTTATCTTGCTCCTTCTCCTGCTGTGTATTTTTCTGTCTTCTCATTTTGCTTATGTTACTGTGTTTGGGGTCTCCTTTTTGCAGGCTGCCAGTTCGTAGTTCCCGTTGTTTTTGGTGTCTGACCCCAGTGGCTAAGGTTGGTTTAGTGGGTTGTGTAGGCTTCCTGGTGGAGGAGACTAGTGACTGTGTTCTGGTTGATGAGGCTGGATCTTGTCTTTCTGGTGGGCAGGTCCACGTCTGGTGGTGTGTTTTGGTGTGTCTGCAGACTTTTTATGATTTTAGGCCACCTCTCTGCTAATGGGTGGCGTTGTGTTCCTGTCTTGCTAGTTGTTTGGCATAGAGTGTCCAGCACTGTAGCTTGCTGATCGTTGAGTGAAGCTGGGTGCTGGTGTTGAGATGGAGATCTCTGGAAGATTTTTGCCGTTTGATATTATGTGGAGCTGGGAGGTCTCTTGTGGACCAGTGTCCTGAAGTTGGCTGTCCCACCTCAGAGGCACAGCACTGACTCCTGGCTCCTCAATTTGGGATGATGTGTTGTCTATTCATGTATTCCACAGATGCAGGGTACATCAAGTTGATTGTGGAGCTTTAATCTGCTGCTTCTGAGGCTGCTGGGAGAGGTTTCCCTTTCTCTTCTTTGTTCTCACAGCTCCTGGGTCTCAGCTTTGGATTTGGCCCCTCCTCTGCGTGTAGGTCGCCAGAGGGCGTCTGTTCCTCGCTCAGACAGGACAGGGCCAAAGGAGCAGCCGCCTCGGGGACCCCTGCTCACCCAGGCCGGGCGGGAGGGAGGGGCACGGAGCGCGGGGCGAGCCCGCAGCGGCAGAGGTCAGCGCGATGCTGCACCAGCCCGAGGCACGCTGCTCGCTCCCCCAGGGAAGCCGCCCCTGGATCCCGGGACCCCGGCAGCGGCGGGCTGCACAGGCCCCAGGAAGGGCGGCGTGGGCAGCGACCTGCGCCTGCACACAGGCCTCCCGGCTGCAGCAGCAGCAGCCCCAGCGTCCCACGCCCGTCACTGGGCTCTGCACCCCCAGTCGCGACTCGCGCCCGTCTGTGGAGCCCCCCCAAGCAGCGCTCCCAATTCCCTCTCCTCGCGCACCAGGAAACCAAGAGGGAAGAAAAAGTCTCCCGCCTCTTCGGCAGCTCCAGAGTTCCCCCGGACTCCCTGCCGGCCAGCCGCGGCACACCAGCCCCCCAACGCTGAGCTCTCGCCGCCAGCCCCAGTCCTCCCTCTGCGCTCCGACCGAAGCCCGAGCCCCAGCCTCCAGCGCCGCGCGCCCCGGCGGGCGAGCAGACAAGCCTCTCGGGCTGGCGAGCGCCGCTCGGCACCGATCCTCTGCGCGGGGATCCCCCCGCCCCGCCCCACCCAGGTATGTGGGGAGTTTCTTGCCTTTTGGGAGGTCTGGGGTCTTCTGCCAGCGTTCAGTAGGTGTTCTGTAGGAGTTGTTCCACGTGTAGCTGTATTTTTGGTGTATCCGTGGGGAGGAAGGTGATCTCCGTGTCTTACTCTTCCGCCATCTTACCCAGAAGTCCCCCCTATTTCTTATATGAAAACACCTGAAGGATTGGAGACTGAGACATTTCCTCTCTAATTTGCTTGTACTTGCCCCTTTGGCCATTCTCCACCTCTCTCAATCACCCCCACCTTGTACAGAAAATCAGCCCCTGTATCTCTTTCCTCACTTAGAGAAAATCCAGGTGGCCCAAGTTATGTTTGCTAATTTTCGAGAACATTTTCTTTTTTCTTGACAGTAGCTGAACCTCAACACACCTTCCCATGATAGAGCTCCATAAAAGAATAAACATTTCTAACCTAAATCAGAATGTTCCTTGGGAGGCTTCTCAGGCCAGGTATTTTGAATAAAGTGTAACAGGGCTCTGCTTGATTTCCTTCCAGATTTAGTGCAGTGACTTGGACAGAGCTGGGCCCCCTAACCGCTCAGCTCAGCCACTTCCAGAAACCCCTCGACAACTCTCGACCTGAGAGTCCCAGCAAATGGGTGGCTGAGGAAGCCCTCTCCTAAGCACGGCTCCATTCTCTTTGCTTTAAAATGTGGTCTAAGCCCTTATTCTCTCTCTTCTTTGTCCTTGATCTAAGCTTCTGACCTAATCTGTTTTACTACTCATGGTTATCAAGACAAACTGGGACTGTAGCATGAGGAGATCTGATTTTTAGTTTCTTCTATCTTCTTATCATTTGAATATAAGCAACTATCAGTCATGCAACAAACTTCAGGGTCACTTTCTGCCTTTAACCATGACAAAGATCATGGGGCCAATAGCACTAAACACTGGAAGATCTGTTAGGATTTTATCAAAGCAAATTTTGAATGTCACTGTCTCTTCAGTGGATTTTGAGTTATAAATAAGACAATCTCTTTATGTGGTACTTTATAATCAAAAGGTTTAAAGATTCTAAATATTTAATCATCGGCATTTAAAAATTATTGTGAAGATGGCTTTAGAAGTATATAAAAACTCTAAAAAAACCGAAAATTTGAAAATCCCTTACCTTAAATATGCCTCAGGATAGGATTAAAAAAAAAAATAGAAAAGCTCACCCACACAAATTTTTTTATTTTTAAAATTTTTTCATACTTTTATTTTTATTTATTTATTTATTTAAATTTTATTTTATATTGGAGTATAGTAGATTTAAACTGTTGTGTTAATTTCAGGTGTACAGCAAAGTGATTCAGGTATACATATACATATATCCGTTCTTTTCCAGTTTCTTTCCCCATATAGGTTATCATAAAATATTGAGTTGAGTTCCCTGTGCTGTACAGTAGGTCCTTGTTGATTATCTATTTTTATATATGGTAGTGTCTATATTTTAATCCCAAATTCCTAATTTATCCCTTCCCCCACGTTTCCCCTTTGGAAACCATAAGATTATTTTCTCTTTCTGTGAGTCTGTTTCTGTTTTTTAAATAAGCTTATTTGTATCATTTTTTAAATAAATGATATATGATAATTTATTTTTATCTGTCTAAGTATGATAATGTCTAGGTCCATACATGTTGTTTCAAATGGCATTATTTCATTATTTCTATGGCTGAGTAATATTTCATTGTATATATGTACCAAACCCACACAATTTAATGGTATTCTAGATGACTTTTTCCGGACTTGTTTTCTTGCAAGATTTCCTAACCCATGACCTCTTGAAGTCCACAATATTTGATGTTAACAGATATTTCAGGAGGATATTTGTCTAAAATTCAAGTTTCCCACTCCCACTTACCACTGCAACAAAAAGCATAAAATACCTAAGAATAAGCCTACTTAAGGAGACAAAAGACCTGTATGCAGAAAACTATGACACTAATGACATAAATTAAAGATGATACAAACAGATGGAGAGAAATACCATGTTCTTAGATTGGAAGAATCAACATTGTGAAAATGACTCTAATACCCAAATCAATCTACAGATTCAGTGCAATCCCTATCAAACTACCAGTGATATTTTCACAGAACTAGAACAAAAAATTTCACAATTTGTATGGCAACACAAAAGACCCCGAATAGCCAAAACAATCTTGAGAAAGAAAAACAGAGGTGGAGTAATCAGGCTCCCTGACTTCAGACTATACTACAAATCTACAGTAATAAAGACACTATGGTACTGGCACAAAAACAGAAATATAGATCAGTGGAACAGGATAGAAAGCTCATAGGTAAACCCACACACATATGGTCACCTTATCTTTGATAAAGGAGGTAAGAATATACAATGGAGAAAAGACAGCCTCTTCAATAAATGGTGCTGTGAAAACTGGACAGCTACAAGTAAAAGAATGAAATTAGAACACTCCCTAACACCATACACAAAAATAAACTCAAAATGGATTAAAGACCTAAATGTAAGGCCAGGCGCTATAAAACTCTGAGAGGAAAACATAGACAGAACACTCTATGACATAAATCACAGCAAAATCCTTTTTGACCCACCTCCAAGAGAAAGGGGAATAAAACTAAAAATAAACAAATGGGACCTAATAAAACTTAAAAGCTTTTGCACAGCTAAGAAACCATAAACAAGATGAAAAGACAACCCACAGAATGGGAGAAAATATGTGCAAACGATGCAACTGATAAAGGATTAATCTCCAAAATATACACGCAGCTCATGCAGCTCAATATCAAAAAAATAAACAACCCAATCCAAAACTGGGCAGAAGACCTAAATAAAAATTTCTCCAAAGAAGATATACAGATTGCCAACAAACACATGAAAGGATGTTCAACATCACTAATCATTAGAAGAATGCACATCAAAACTACAATGAGGTATCACTCCACACTGGTCAGAATGGTCATCATCAAAAAATGTAGAAAAAATAAATGCTGGAGAGGGTGTGGAGAAAAGGGAAGCCTCTTTCACTGTTGGTGGGAATGTAAATTGATACAACCACTATGGAGAACAGCATGGAGGTTCCTAACAAACTAAAATTAGAAATACAGTATGACCCAGCAATCCCTCTATTAGGCACATATCCTGAGAAAACCATAACTCAAAATGAATCATGTACCACAGTGTTCACTGCAGCACTATTTACAATAGCCAGGACATGGAAGCAACCTAAGTGTTCATTGACAGATGAATGGATAAAGAAGATGTAGCACATATAATATAATAATTAATATTTCATTATTACTCAGCCTTAAAAAATGAATATTTTTATTCATTTTATTACTCTGACTTAAACTATTATTCAGCCTTAAAAAATTATTCAGCCTTAAAAAAAATGAAATTTTTCTCAGCCTTAAAAATTACTCAGAATATTACTCAGACTTAAAATATTACTCAGTCTTTAAAAAAATGAAATTGAGTTATTTGTAGTGAGGTGGATGGACCTAGAGTCTGTCATACAGAGTGAAGTAAGTCAGAAAGAGAAAAACAAATACCGTATGCTAACACATATATATGAAATCTAGAAAAAAAAATGGCAATAAAGACGCAGACATAGAGAATGAGCTTGAGGACACAGGGAGGGGGAAGGGTAAGCTGGGACGAAGTGAGAGAATGGCATTGACATATATACACTACCAAACGTATAATAGATAGCTAGTGGGAAGCAGCCGCATAGCACAGGGACATCAGCTCGGTGCTTTGTGACCACCTAGAGGGGTGAGATAGGGAGGGTGGGAGGGAGACGCAAGAGGGAGGAGATATGGGGATATGTGTATACATATAGCTGATTCACTTTGTTATATAGCAGAAACCAACACACCATTGTAAAGCAATTATACTCCAATAAAGGTGTTAATAAAGAAAAATTGGGAACAAGGAAATAAAAAAGATAATAAAGGAGTTTTGCCTTTTACTTTGAAAGTTTTAATGTTTATTATGAAAGGATATGAATTTATTTATTTATTTATTTTAATGAATAATCAAGTGTTCGAGAGATCTATAATGTAACCTCTGTCAGGTAGGAAGTTTTCATACTTTCATGGACCTCTTTCTGGGCTCATTGTTTTATTCCTTAGCTCTATTTTTCTATCACTGCAACAATGCACTGTCTTAATTATTAATTACATAACTGGTAAGACAAGTCTTTTCAACTAGTTTTTGGGGAGAGTCTTGGCTATCCTTAGCCCTTTTTTGAACATTCATGAAAAATTCCTGGTCATGATTTTGATTACATTTTGAGATAAACTTAATTTAGCCACAGTTTTAGTTTTTTAATATATTGCTGGGTTCACTTTGCTGTTAATTTTGGTTTCAAGTTGGCATATTGGTTCATGGGTGAGATTGGCCTGTAGTTTTCTGTTTTTTTGTACTGTCTTTGTCTGATTTTGTTATCAAGTTATACCAACCTCACAGAGTGTGTTGGGCAGTGTTCCCCTTTCTTCTATTATTTTAAGAGTTTGTATAATGTTTGGATAATCTGTTTCCTGACTATTCTATAGAATTTACCTGTAAAGTCCTTTAGACCTCATGTTTCCCTTTCAGTAGGATTTTTTTTTCTTTTAACTAACAGTTTAGATTTTTAAATGGTTATTAAAGAGAATTCAGTCTTTTTCTTTGTGGGTCAGTTTTGGAAATTTATATATTCTAAGCAGTTTATTAGTATGAGGTTATTATAATGCTTTTCTCATCTTTTTAATGTTTGCTACATCAGTAGTTAGGGTCCCATTTTATTTATAATATAATTTATTTGTGCTTTCTCTTTTTTCTTGATCAAGTTTTGGCCTCATGATCCTTTCTATTATATATTTATTTCATGTTTCATTAGTTTATGTTTCCCTCTTTTACTTTCTTCCTTCAAATATCTTTGTATAATTCTATAGTTCCTTTTTGACTTGTTACTTTGTTCTTGATATTTTTACTTTTTTGTCCTTCCTCATAATATAATTGAATTAAAGTTATAACTATCCATCAAACAAATTTCAGTTTTCCTTTAGAGGCTTTTGGAAAGCTCAGTTTTCCCTAAGGGAAGAATGATGGGACTCTCCCTGATATCGTGCAGGACTAGACACCATGTCAGGGTGGGGTCTGTAACACCAGTAGATCTATAAGGGGAAGAGAAAGAGAGACACAGTAGGACATGAAGGGAAAGGGGGGAGGGGAGGACTTCCAGAGCAAAAGGCCAAGATAGCAGGTCCAACCGGTGTGATTTAAAAAAGTACAAGAAACCTGATTTTTTTCTGCAAGGAAAATTGAATGGAAACAACAATAGAAATAAATTAGGAGGTAAGATTCAAGATCCTTCAGTTAAAGTTCTTTTCTTCCAACGTACTGCAAAAGTTACTTAATTTCATGTCAAGGATCATGAGCTCTCTGAACTTTTCCCTAGTAGCAAGCATAGTTGCTCCCCACGGTTGCACAGATATTGGCATAAGGCAAAGGACTTTAGTACTTGTAGCATGATGAGTTTCACAATATTCAGCTCAGTTCCCCTTACCCCCTAGTCCCATGGTGGCACATAGATGGGCCCAGAGAGGTGCCTTCATATGTAACAGGAATGAAATATCCCCTATAATTATGCTACAGGAGCTTAGGAAACCTGAATCTTTATGATAAGCAGTAAGCTAGCCTACTCTTTACTTCAGAGGGAAACATCTTTCTTGTACTGGAGAGTAACCATGCCTGACTTACTTCACTCTGAATGGAAACACTATGTCCATTTTCTAAAACTATAAGCAAGGCTGTCCTTTGCTTTAGAGAGAGATACTATCTCTATTTTTAAAGGCTCTTCACTACACAGACATCCTTGCAAAGATAGGCCAGAAGAAAGGGCAGTCAGTGCCTCTGCTTGCATGAAGTGCAGAAGCATCAGAACCCCACAAAGAATTGTTTCCCAAGTCTTCTCTGAACACTCTTTGCTTCCTCAGTGAAACAATAGGGTTGTTTGCACTTGTGATAGTCAATGACTTTTAGAAAAAGATGATATGTATGTGTTTAAAAGTCTGGGGAAGGGTCCTTGGGAAGCTGGCAGCAGTAAGATGCTCAGCATTTCGTAGTCTTTAAAAGGATGGGATTGAGCAATGAATGTACATAAAGCACTATACAACTAGAAATCTTTTGTCATCTTTATGATGCATTCTGAATAGCACCTAAGATATGGCAAGGCATATCCTGAAGACAGCATCTCTGGTTAACATTTTCTTAAAAGAACAACTCTTGGGTTTTAATGATCTAAACTCCACACAATGTGTATATCCCCCAGTGCAATATTTTTTCAGCCAAAATTTATATAAGAAAACTTCATAGTTGCATCCCCAAATCTCAATATGAATCTCAATATGAATCCTTTAATAAAATTACAAGTACAGAATTACAAGTACAGAATCATGTGTTCTTTTCAAAAAAGAGTGCAAGTCACAGATGATGCTGGTGTAGAGAGAGGAATCACTGGGTCATGCACCTCATACAATAAAAACAATTTTTTTAAACAAACTCATTCATTGTGTGCTAATCAGGAAATCAAGTTTTAAAGAGTTTTCCTTTTTTTTTTTTTTTGAGGAAGGCAGAATAATTCTTTATTATTATTATTTTAAATTTATTTTTGGCTGTGTTGCGTCTCATTTCTGTGCTAGGGCTTTCTCCAGTTGCGGCAAGTGGGGGCCAATCTTCATCACGGTGCATGGACTGCTCGCTATTGCGGCCTCTCTTGTTGAGGAACACAGGTTCCAGATGCGCAGGCTCAGTAGTTGTGGCTCATGGGCCCAGTTGCTCCGCAGCATGTGGGATCTTCCCAGACCAGGACTCGAACCCGTGTCCTCTGCACTGGCAGGCAGACTCAACCACTGCACCACCAGGGAAGCCCAAGAATTTTCCATTTTAACATGACAGCTTGCTACTTAAACAAGGGTGTCCATGGGTTTTAGAGCATTGGTTGGGGGATTGGGGTTTGGGGTGGAAACCCACTGTATCATGTTTTGTTTTGTTTTGTTTTGTTTTCACTTAAAATAATGAGATATAAGCTCACAAGTAAAATTTTTAGACTAAAGTCAGATTTTCAGGGATATTTGCAATTGGATTCAATTGGAAGAATTATCACCTTCTTTATCATCCTCATTTGCTACCATCAGATTCTACATAGGCAAGTGTTGGTCATTTTCTTTAATTTGAGGAAAAGGGCAAAATCAGGAGATGAGATGGGCTGTCAGTAGGGGTAACGGTCTGTCCACTCTTCCCTGCGTCTCTCTTCCATGAATCTCTTTCCAAATATTTTCCTAAATATTCCCAGGAGGCCTGATCTCTTGCATCCCTTCTGGGTTACTTCTTTGCTTCCTTTTGCAGCATCTCCTGGAAGATTTTTTTCTCACACCCTCTGCCTCTCAGGGACATGGGAACTGGGCACCTGGAGTCATTCAGAGTATGATAAAACTTTACCTTTGCCTATAGGAAAGTGGAACTGATTGTGGGGAGGATACCTTACATTTGACAGTTCCAGCCTATTCCTGGAAGGGCTTCTCTCCATTCTGGGAATCTTTCTGAGCCCATGTCACCTGTGTCCCTTCTCAATGCCCTGGCTTTTCTCTGCTCACTTGATAAGCTTTGATTTTACCTCTACCCTTTGCTCAGGTCCTGCTATAATAAATCTTCCTCATCTACTCTGGTAAAACCACTCAAGCTGTACGGTGAGTGGGGGAATGGAAAAGGAGGTCCTTCACTGCCTCAATCTCCTACATGTACATTTTGTAATTTAACAGAATGAAGCATTTCATTGTAATTTATAATAGCTCATATTCAATTCAATAGTTGTATCACAATTTATTAAACTTATACAGTTTGTTGAATGTCTATATTATCTTTATTTTAATTTTAGAAGATATAGGAATAAATAATTTCTTTAATCAGTCATTTAAAATGCTCATGATTGTTTTAAGTGATTTTTTTCTTATTTTAAGAAAAACCAGAAGGTACTTCTTTCTGGAAAAATGGCTGGCAAAATTTCCTGCATTGATAGAGAATCATTAAGCAGCCACTTGGTTTATAGACCCAGAATATGGGTACAGAAGTGGCCTTGCTGGAGTTCCAGGTAATCTAAATATCATAATATTTAACACATCCTTAGGAGAACAGCAATATCCAGTCTAAACTTGATTTAGAGAGAACAGTTTGAAAAGATTTAATAAAGTATATCACAGATTTTTCCAAGCATCCTCCTAATTCTCTATCCTTTCATTGCTCTGTGGAGAGGACAGTGTTTTGATTTTATCTTCATCAGATGACTTATTGCCTTTTGAAAATATACATCATCACCAAACTAGTTTTAAAAATTCATGCCATCTAAGCTTTAAGTGTCAGTGGGGCTGGTTACTTTCAAAGAGAGACTGAAAATAGCCACGGCACATTTACATAATCTGGGCAAAAGAAAACTACAGAAGGACATCCACTATGTAAGCTGGCAAAAATAACTGAAAAAATGGAATAGTGATATTATATGATGTCAGGTGTCAACAGCAAACTGACTTGTCCTTAACTTAGAGTCTGCAAATTTAGGATGCCTCCCCTCACTGGACATGCTTGTATTTTGATTCTTTTGATGATAGTCATATGGTAATTGCTCATTATTAAGCAAAAAAAAAAAAAAAGAAAAAGAAAAAAGAAAAAGATTTAACCATTTTTCATATCCCATAATCCCAATTACAACTTCAAGTTTTACTTACTTCCAATTCTCCAAATATGTCTGCAGTTATAATCCCTGGGGACCTACCCAGTTTCATTGCTTTCTTTTTCCCTTTCTGTAAGAGCTCCCAGGTGTTCCATAAGAAAACCCAATCCTTCCATCCTTCTGAGAGTAACCCTTCCTGAGGTTTGCTAATAGTGATCACACTCCAAGATCCTGGACAGTTTACAACTCATGTAATTCATCTAGGATAGTATATCCTCTTTGCTCTAATAATGGTTCAAGTATGCACAGTAATTCAGGCTTCAAGTACCAGCCCATGACATACCCTTGTCTATAGTGATTTGCTCAGGTTTGTCTAAAAATAGTGAAGCTCAGGATTCTTTTATTTTATAAATTTAGGGAAGAGTATAAATTCTCTACTCTGATGTTGAGTAGCAATCAGTAACCCCAGTTGCTGCTGGAAACTCTCTTGTGCTGTAACAAAGGAAGGCCGTAAACAGGTAAAGGATACAGATAAAAGAGAATGCAGACAAGTGAGCCCCAGAGAAATGACACTTGAGCCCTGGTCAAACTGAGCTCAAAGCCTTCCTCACTGTTAGATTTTTCAGTTATGTATCCAGTAAATACCTTTACATTTTTGAGCCAAATGATGTTGGGATTTTTCTTACTTTCAACTACAAATATCCTATCTAACACAATGGGTTCCAACAGGAAGAAGAGGATCTGTTCCCCACAGCTGTGGTAGCCCACCTGCCATTGAAGGGAGAACTCAACTAAAATAGAAACTGGCACAAGCACAATCACTGTGAACTTTTCAAACCCATGTTGTTACTTTAAACAGGGAAGAAAATCAAGACCCCTGGCATTGTACAATCATAAATTTATTTAAACTGATAGAGAAGTGTTTCCAACAAAAATGCTGAAGGAGTATTTAGTCAAGGCTGTCTATCCTAGAAAGAACAAATGAAATTTAACAAACATTAGAAAAAAAAGACACTACCATTCATTTCATCTCTTTATTTGAGAAGCAATACCCTTACATGGCAATGCTATAGTGTTCTTGACCCATATGGAACATTTTGTCAGTGGTCTCATATGATAATTTTTCCCATATTAGGGAACTGGCCCAAAACATGTATTTTTTCCACAATGGAAGCTAGTGGTGAGGGAGGGGTGGTGATAAGGTGGAAGACAGATTAGTGGCCTTGAAATATACATATATACAAAAAGGCTGGGTCTTGCCTTCAGTTAGGTAAGGAGAATTTCTTCAAAAAAAAAAACATTAGTTTTTCATCCAAAAAGTGTTAAAAAAAATCCTGCTAGACATTAAAGTCACAACAACTCCAGTCCTGACTGAGGTCAGAGTGCTTTTAAGGCCCAAGGACAGAGGACCTACTGGGGTCCATTCTCACAAGTACCCTATAGGAACAAGGCAGCATGTGGTTAGATGGACCATTGCTAGCTGAACATGGTAAGTTAAGTACAGAATTTGACAGATATTAGAAAACTGTACTCAGTTTGACAGATTACATTTATGTCTGTTGAAACCAATCACATCAAAAACAGGTTTTCATTTTGATTATCTGTTTTATCCATTTAAGTAGTCTGTTAATTCATTTGCATTGTATTTTATGAATATTAATAAAATCTGTTCATTATGTTTCACACTGATGGTTTAGGAAGTACAGTTCTAAACATCATCACATACCCTAAGACTGGTTGCCTCATACCCTCAGAAACCTGTCTTGGGGGAATGTGTGAGCAATAGAGTGTGTGGGAGAGAGATGTCTTTAAATGTCCACAACACACATCCTACAGAAGCAGTGCTGATGTACCTCAATATAAATACACAATACACAAATATACTAAGAAGAATATATATATATATATATATATATATATATATATATATATATATATATATATATATATATATGTAGTTATTTCCCCAAGGACCTGGGTGAAATTGGGCAGAGATTGATCAAAGTTTCTCCTTGCCCACCCACTTCTTTCTTCTCAGAGTTTCTCTATGGAAATGAAGCAGAGAAGACAGGCAGTGGAAGACTAACATTTTTATTATGAACCTTGAAAAACCAGGTTATGGAACACACAAAGGAGCCTGAAATTAGGTTGGGGAGAAGGGAAGGTCAGAATAAGGTGGTCAGGTTGGGGGTATGGGGAGCATATCCCCTTTTGGGACGGGTCTTCACACTTGGTTCCAAGTCCATGATTAGCTGAACACCAGACTCAAGCTGCTGACTTCCCATCTGGCCTAATTCATGAACTTGCAGACGTAGGGTAAGTTCACATAACAGTTATAATCTCTCCACTTCAGATACCCTGGAGAGACAGAAGGGCTCAAGTGAATGGGGCTGGTGGAGCTTGAGAACCCAATGGAGATGCATCCCAGATTCTGGCCTAGGACTCAAAGGCCCTCCGTTATCTTCACAAGGGTCCCACTCCAGGGGAAAGAGACAGAAAGAAAGGAGAGAAGAGAGGGAATGGGAACAGACAAGCCAATATTACAGTTCCAGTCCAGGAGGACTCTCTGAAGACCAGGCCCAGAAATGGGGAATGAGGGGATGTAAAAGGCTGAGCAGAAATGATTTCCTCTGTTTCTTTTTTTTTTTTTTTTAACATATTTATTGGAGTATAATTGCTTTACAGTGGTGTGTTAGTTTCTGCTTTATAACAAAGTGAATCAGTTATACATATACATATGTTCCCATATCTCTTCCCTCTTGCATCTCCCTCCCTCCCACCCTCCCTACCCCACCCCTCCAGGCAGTCACAAAGCACCGAGCTGATCTCCCTGTGCTATGCGGCTTCTCTTCACTGGCTATCTATTTTACATTTGGTAGTGAATATATGTCCATACCACTCTCTCACTTTATCACAGCTTACCCTTCCCCCTGTTTCTTACCTGTGTTTCTTGACAGTCTCTAACAGTAGCCAGGGTTTGAGATGGTGGCTGGATTTCTCTCCCAGACAATGTAATTGAGCACATCAGTGCTACTCCACTCCCATCCACTGGCATTGGGCTCAGAGCCCTATAGAGCAGAGGATGGAGTCAGGTGAGGCGGAAAGGCCTTTAGAGTTCTCCTGGCCATATTCCATCAGCTGGAATGAGTGATCCCCTCCCCAGCATCATGGAATTTGCTCTGCTCTTCTAGGTGATGCCCCATAATTCTCCTCTGGGAAACTCTCCCAAACTCTTTGCTCTTATTGGCAAATTCCAAAGCAAATGATCACAAATACCAATGGAACCCCTACGAGTAATGTGTCACTGTGTGAACTGCACTTGGTGGTGCATTTGTGATTACCCTCAGAACCTCCAAGACAATGTGTTTTATAAAAGGGAAAAATGTGTCAATCCTAAATCTTCATTTACCACTTGCTAAACACAGCATGTACAGACTCAGGGAAGCTCAGAGAACTGAATTACAAGGCATGATGTATGAATTGTGTAAAAGTTTGACAAGAGGCATTCATTTTAGCTGGAGGCTAGGGACCTGCACAGAACTCAGCTCTTCAGCTGACCTCAAGGTTCTCCATTTTCTCCTATTATCTCCTGAGCTCCAGGGATCTCTAGGATATTTTCTTGGCAGGGGCAGGGGACAGGGAGGGGCCTGGGTGGCCATAGCATCTAGGGAGGTAACAGATTAAAGAGGATGTAAGTGTACCTCTGTGGGGTCATGGAGCCCAATCCAGACATCTGAGAGGAGTTTCTAATTGTTCTTGAGACGGGAGGCAACAAAGGATCCCTCAGCCCCACTGAACACAGACACAAGGTTTCCTGAGGGTCTCTTCTGGCAGGCCATCTGTGTGGAGAAGGGAGGGACTTGGGAGGAGCTTGAGACCCTCACTGAGGGAAGGACAGGGCTAAGGTAGGTGAGAAGGGGTTGTGTTTGCAAAAGATGAGGCGCTCATTCTCACCCTCAAGAAACTCTAGAGAATGGAGACTCCCAGACCCCAAACCCTGTCTCTAATTTGCTTCTCCTTATCAGCCTTAACTGCAAATCCCAACACTCATGTCTGCATCCATCCAGGTTTGGGTGTTATAAACAAGGCATAACAGTAGGACACATAGGCCATGGAGCGTTTCGGACAGCTGATCCGTGCAGAGGGCAGTTCCTTCTGGGAATCTTCCCCTGGGGAGGAAACCATAAAGGAGAAGGATGGAATAAAATGGAGAGAAGATATTGGAGTGGGGGGGTGACCTTGAATAATATCTATGAGGCCAGTGCTTGGGAAAGTGACATCGCACACCTGACTGCCTGACACTATTGCCAACACTCCCAGGTTTTGTTTTTTTTTTTTTTTTTTTTTTTATCATGAACTAAACCTAGTAATTGGGAGATGGTCGGTTTTCTTTTTATTCATCTGCCTTATTCAAAAGTCCAACTTTTCTCCTCTTCTGGGCTGACTATTCTTTTACTGGATCCTTCAGTCTTTCTCCTTCTATTCATCTCATTAAAAACACTCTATACTTTCCCTCCTTAACACCCACATAAATTAGACTCTACTGAGAAAATGGAAATCATCTCATCCCACTGGTACTGGACCACTGGGGAGACTCCCACCACTAGTTACCCTGAAGGAAGGAGTGATGATACAGGAATTGCAGGCAGTGTTGTCATCTGGGGATGTACCATTACCATGGTAAGCACACAGGAGCTTTCCTCCTCTTCTTGGCCCTGAATAAACACTGGGAACCCAGTGCTAGAGGCAGAGAAGTCTCACCTAGGACCTGAGACAGGAGCATTAGGCAGGAGCACAGCATCCATGGAAGGCATCATTTTGTCTGTGATGTTCAGAGGCAACCAGAGAACTAAAGGAAGGGTGGTCAGAGAGAGGGCATGAGAAACCCACTGTTGTACCTCTTGTCTCTTCCTCTGTCTAGTCCCCTTAGAATAAATCCATCTTGATGGCATCCATCCCCTTCTAAATATCAATATTTATTATAAATATCAATAATTCTCATGAATAAAAATTCTTTGGTGTCCTCAATACTTTTTAAGAGGGTAAAGTGTCCTGAGATCAAAATGGTTTGATAACCTCTGATTAACAACGAGATACCAATTTCCAGGACAAATTTTATGTTACAAAACAGGGATACAATCAACAAAGTCTAGAAGGTGGGGTAAACTCTACAGGATAAATGACTCCATTTCCTTAGCAAATGAATTTAAGGAAGTAAAGCAATATGAAATTCTTAACATTTTTTGTTTATTTATTTTTTTTACAGTACGTGGGCCTACTCACTGTTGTGGCCTCTCTTGTTGCAGAGCATATGCTCCAGACGTACAGGCTCAGTAGCTATGGCTCACGGACCTAGCCGCTCCGCGGCATGTGGGATCTTCCCAAACCGGGGCACGAACCCGTGTCCCCTGTATCGGCAGGCAGACTCTCAACCACTGTGCCACCAGGGAAGCCCTGAAATTCTTAACATTTGAGAGATATATTAATCAAATACAAGGTATGTCTCATGTTTAGATCATGATTTGAACAAATCACATGAGAAAATAATTTTGAGACACTTAACTAGGTGTGAACATTTGAAAATATTAAGGGGTTCTATTACTTTTAGGTGCGATTACAATATTGTACTTATATTTAAAGTGATATTATCATTTACAGATAGATGATAGAATACTTACAGTTGAAATATGTTGTTCAGGATTTGCTTCAAAATAATCCAGTGTAGTAAGGGTAAGAAAAGGAATATAGATGAAATGAAAGGCCATGTGGGATAATTGTCATTGCTTGGTGATAGATACCTAGAGGATCAACATACTATTCATTTTGGGTTTCTTTGATTATTCTTCCATAAAATCTTGGGGAAATTTTCTGGAAAAAAGGAAAACTGAGGCTCAACAATTTGTTGAGAAAAAAAATTTAAGACCAGTCTGACTCAAGAATATAGGTGCAAAATTCCTGAACAAAATACTAAGCCAAAGAAGTTTACCAGTGTATGTAATAAATGAAGGTAAGAATATTTTAGTAAAAATATTACTAAATTTGACCACTTTAAAACAAAAACAAAAATAAAATAACAAAGTAAATGTGAAGGGAAAAATGAGAGAAAATACTTTATATAGATATATATCTGACAAAGAATTGATTTCTAGAATATGTTTATAACAGTAAATTCAACAAGAAATTGAACAATACATTCATTAGAAAAGAAGAGTGAAAAAACATGAGCATGCATTTCAGTAGAGAAGAAGCACAGTGATCAATACATATATGACAATATGTCAACCTCATTAGCAATCAATGAAATTAAAATCAAAATGAAATATAATTTCACACCTATCAGAATGACAAAAAAGAGATTTTGACTTTCCAAAATTTTGGTGAGGGTTTGGAGCAATGAGTTGTCCATATTGCTGCTGGCAGTAGTATAAATTGATAGAAACTTTGGGAAAACTGGCATTTTCTTACAGCCTGATACTCAATCATTCCACTCCTAGGAATATATAGTTTGCATATAAATGCCAAATAGTATGTATACACAGGATGTTAATAGCATCACTAATTATAATGGCAAAAAAGCCAAAAACAAACTAAATGTCCATTAACAGGAAACTGGATAAACATTTTGTGGTTTAAATAAGCAATGTATCTGAGTGAAACTGAGTGAACCACAGTTACAAGCATTGGTATGGCTTAACCTCAAAGACATAATGTTGAGGAAAATTTATCAAAATAAAGAAGATTATAAACTGTGTAATTTCATTGTTTAAAAGGTCAAAAACAACATTTGAAAAGGCTTCTATATCATTTAGGCATACTTATACATAATAAATTATATTAAGAAGAGGGGAATGATAATTTCAAAATTCTGAATTGTTACCTCTGAATGAAGGGAGAAGGAAATTGTTGGAATGAGGACACAGGAAGCTTCAAATATATTAGCAGTTACATGCTTTTTAAGTATAATGGTGGTTACTTGAATTTAAAAATTTCTTTTAATCATATAGATAATACTTTTATTGTCCTCTCTCTATAAAATATGGTATTAAAAGTTAAAGAAAATTGAATTAAGTAATGTAAGAAGACCAGAAATAATTTTAAATGGTCTTTAAATTATTAGAGTTAGCCCACAGAAATCAATCTAAAACAATTGTTGAACTTCAGACAAAGGTTTCATCAAGATAGTTGTCAGGTTATAGTCATCAGAAGGCTTGACTGGGGATGGACTATCCACTTCCAAGATGACTCATTAACATGCTAAATTTGTGCTGGCTGTTGGTAGAAGGCTTCAGTTCCTTAGCACGTGGACCTTTCCATAGGGCTTCTGGAGCGTTCTTACAATGTGGTGATTAGCTTCCTCCAGCACAAGTGATCTAAGAGAAAGCAAGGCAAGAGCTGCAATGTCATTTAAAACATAGCTTTAGATGTTGCACGTGGTCATTTCTGTAATATCTTATTAGTTACACGTGTCAGTTCAGTCCAATATGGTATGGACTTATATGAGCATGTAAATACCAGGAGGAAGGGATCATTAGGTCTTATCATAATAGCTTGCTACCAGAATTGGAACCCGATACTTTATCAGTTAGAAGTCATAGAAGTCAGAAGTCCTATATAAGAGGGCTGGTCCTTTATTTTATTTTTCTCCTCTAGGAGATCCTTCTGAATGTATGTAATATATACCAATTTTACATGGGAGGATAAATTTCACTCCATTCCATCCAACATCCCTCAAACTTCAAATAAACTTGGATGTGTGTGAGAGTAGGAAACAGGGTGTTTATCTCCTGCTAGTTACAGAATCTAATGCTTATGGCCCTACTTATTCAAAATGTTCAGTTATAAACTGAATTTATCATTCCTCTCCTGTTTAAAATCTTTCCATAGTTTCTTCATTATATATTTGTGTGATTAGCTATTGCTGCACAGCAAACTATCCCTATTTAGTGGCTTAAATAAACAATTTATTACTATTTCTAATGGTTTTGAGAGTTAACTAGGCATACTTATATGGTTTTTCCTGGGGATTTCTCATGCAGATAATAGCTGGAGCTGGAGTCACATGAAGGATCAAATGGAGGACTGAACCTCAAAGATGACCACATACAGGAGTGTACTTGATGCTGACTATTATTGGCTGAGAACTCAGTTGGATCTGTTAATTAGTGTGTCAACATAGGGCCTTTCTATGTGGCTTGGACTTCTTATAGCATGAAGGTGTCAGGAGAGCAGGACTTTCTTTGTTGATCAGGGCTCTTAAAGGGCAAAGAAGAAGTGACCAGTTGTCTTAGAATAGGTTGAGAAATGACATTATGTCATGTACACCATACTCTATTGGTCAAGCATGTGTTTGTATTCCCAGCATCTAGAACTTTAAGCACTCAGTGATGCTTATTTGAATAAATTAATAGATTTATTCATAATGATTTTGATAATTATAGCAGCTGCATTTAATTTCATAATGCCTTCCAGGTTTAGAAGACTTGGATTTTAATTTTATTTCTTTCATTTAATATGTTAATTTGGGGAAGTAATTTAATCCTCCCCTTCCTGGATCTGTGTTACTCAGTTTTCCAATGAGGATTTTGGATGAAGCAGACTCTGAGGTACATTCTATAATTCTCCTTTTGTTGGCTGGAATGCTGTAAATACCATGAAAGTTGGTCAAGAGACCCACTGAAAAATATTTACTGCTCTCATATTAAAACCTTAGGTACTCTTTAGGATGGTATTTTCTTACCTTATTGCACCAGAGGAATAATTTTTGAGCAAGCTTTGGGAAAATTACACTATCATGAAACCAGTCTGGAAATGGAGCCATTGCAGGTCATTTTCACTCTATTATTTAGTATTGACTGTTGCAAACAACTTATTTCCAAAATGGAAACGCACATCTGCTGGGCTCTCCTTGCATATTTGTATAAACAGAATATACTTAAATAATTGTCACATAGTATTTTCAACTAAATAACTTTATTCAAGGTGTAATAATTTGTTAAATTCTGTGAGCTCAGCCGCCTTGGAGCTTTAGAAGAAAGCTAAAGAACTTTGCCTAAAGAACTTAACATGGCAACTGACATATATATATATATATATATATATATATATATATATATATATATATATATATATATATGTCATATGTATGACTATCCTTAAGCATGGTGCCTAATACATATAATCACATAATAAATGGCAGCTAATCATAATGTTATCTTCAGTGCCTGGTAGTACCATAATAGATGTTCAATAATTTTCAGTGGAATGACATAAGTACATATATATGGTCTGCAGATAAAAGTTATGGAGAAGTGACTCCATTGAATCATTTCTGTAGCTTACCAGTTAGTTGATTAATTCTTTAGCATTCAACAATGTTCTCTTGAGGACGTCAAGCTAACAATGCTTTTCCAGCCGTGTATTTTCTCTATATCCTTAAATGCAATGAAATTATATTTATTTTTTAAAGGTATTCAGAAGTTACTAACTTAGGAAAGCACTTTACTCATAAATTCAGTGTTATCAAAGAATTGCCAAACTAATTTTTGCAGAAGCTCATCTGATTCTAACTACTATTTAATCAGCACTAATTTTGTGCCTGGCACTGTGCTAAGAGCTCTACATAAATGATCGATTTAATACCCAGATCATCATTATGAGACAGCTATGCTTACCCTCATTTTTCACACAAGAAAATGAAACTTCGGGAAGGTTGAATAACTGGGTCATCCTTCCTCAAAAGTAACCAAATGAGGATTAAAAACCCCAAAGCCAAAGCTATGCTCTTAATCTCTGTTACCCACTTTTGGGGAGAGAAGATACTTTTTTTTTTTTCTTATAAAAAAGAAATAGAGTACTGGCTTTTGCTGCAAGGCTACCCACTTTTGCACCATGAAAGAGGAAATATTTTTTCTAAGATATTTAACTTACCATTGGAATGAACTTGACATTTAGAAGACCTAAGCCCAGAAAATCTGATTTCTGATATACATGGAGGGGGTTGAAAATACTAGGGAAAATCTGTGACTAAGGACCATGTGTGGTTCTTTGCTAAGCTACATTAACCTAATGGACACTAAGAAAAAGAATGTGTTCAGTGGAGTTATCAGATTTTCTTTACTTACTCAAATACAATGCCACCAATTCCTTGTTTCTAGAAAAGGACTGCTACTGTTCCTGTTCTCCCTGTAATAAGTCATCCAGATGCTGTAAGTTCCAACTTCCCTCTGATTTAGGCAGTTGTCGAAATTTCCAATACTGTCCACTATTTTCTTTTATCCTCAAAACTACCCTGTACATTAGGCAGGGCATCTGTTAATGTAACTCCACATTACAATGAGGAAATTCAGGAACAGGAAGGGACCCCAACTTAGTCTATGTCACACTGCTCATTTGTGACCAAGTCAGGATAAAAACTGAATTCTACCTCTGAATTCTTCCTTGTCAGTATTAGACTCCACACTATTTCACTTGAATTAAAATATTCAGGTATTCAGCAGCAAAGACTTAAATTCTGAAATGATCCAATTAATTGCTCTCTGACGTGCTATATTTTTGAAAGTTTTCACCTCGCTTGATGGATTCATTAATTTTAGAACATCTTATTTGCTTTCTGCTAATGGAATTTTCAGCAGATAATTGGTTAGTTAGCTTTTCTAAGCCTCATGCATAGTTTCCATGTCATTTTATGCAAAGATATTTATTGCATGGAATATTGGTCTAATTAATTTTTGAGAGCAACTGGGAATTGCTCTAAGTTATTCTTGTCTGGTTACAGACAAGAATTCTTGTTAAGGTTACAGCATGAACCTTAACAATATCATTGGGATTTCTTGTAAGTATAGGTGCCCACATGTGTGAATCTAGGTGCACATGTTTGCAGACATAGGTTCAGAATGGTAGTTTTGCTTTGTTAAAATTAAGACATGGTTTTCTATTTTTTCAAGTAGTACATTTTTCTATAATTGTTCTAGCTCTAGGTAATACAAGAGCTTGATTGTGTTGTATTCCAGGGAATCCTTCTGGAGTGGGGATGTATGAGAATCAGAATGCTTACAGAACACAGAGAAAACTCACTAAGAGGATAGGCTTCCAAACCCAGGACAGTAAATGCAAAGGATAGGTGCAAAGAGAAGTCCATTACATGCAGCTTTCTTCATCCAACGGGATGGATTGAGGATAAATGTCAACTCTGGGAGCTGCAGTGGTTTTAGGCCCAAGGAATTTGTATTGAATTTGGAGACCCCGAGATAATGTAAGGAAGTAAAAGCAGTCTTGGGGAATGGTGTTGTCAGTCATAAAGGGTAGATTTTCAAAACTGAATTATGAATCCCTGCTGAACTCAGGTGCAAATTATGAAGCAAAGTTTGCAATTCAGGCAAGCCTGAATAGACTAATGGAATAGACTAATAGACTAATGGAATAAGTGAGGGCAATTTGTCTCAAGGGCAATTTGTCTCAAGGGCAATCTGCGGATTTGTTGCAAGTATTTTTAGGCTGGAAGCTGGAAGAGTACATTCAGATTCCATAAGATAGTGGGTAGAGTTACTAGAACACTGGATACGTTTGTTAAGATTGGTTGTGTGTCTGAGATGGAAGGAATCAGTGTGGAGAAAGTGATATTTTGAACCGGTCATGTTCTCTCCAGCTTCAAGTACTTGACACAGGGTTTTCCTTCCTTATGAAATACTCATTTGCTCCTTCCTTCATACTTTCTCTAATGTGTTCCTAGTTATCATTTAAGTCCCACCTTAAACATCACTTTTTTAGGAAGACCTTTCCTGAAGTCTTGTCTAGATAGTGTTCTGCTATGTATTTCCCATAGCATTTTGGCCCTTTGCACTTTATTGCAATTATTTACTCTATACCTATTTTTCTGTCTGGGCTATAGGATCAGTGAAGAAAAAGACTATAGTTTTCTTGTTTACTATCATACCTCGGTCCTTAGCATTGGGTCTGGCTTGAGTCTGAGCCACACTCATGAATTCAGAGATGTTTCCAATGATATATGACTGTAACTGTCAGAGCTGAAGCTAGAACCAATGTTTTCTGGCTTCTTATCTACTGAGTTTCAGTCTAGATAGCAAAAAGAATTCTTCAGCAGTAGACTGGTGTTCTAAATCCAGAACACCATTTGGCTTGCATGGATGAGCAATGAATTTGGACTTAACTGCTCTGGTGTCAACTGTCCGTTCTTGAGAAATAGTGCTCTCATGACCTTTTCTGGTTCAGAGGAATGATATGAGAATCTAGTGAGACCTATGGTGTAAAAATTCTTTGAGGAGATTATGGTGTAACCATGTTCAAGGATATAGATGATATTAACATTATCCTTTACAAAGTTCTTTACATCTCAAATTTCAACTGCATTTTATGAGGTCTGTTGGACTGGGAGATACATACATTATATATATATATATACACACACACACACACACACACAAACTACTGTCTAAACAACTCATGACTTACTCAAGCTCAGTGCCAGAACTGAAATTGGCTTCTAAGTCCTTCAAAACAATATTTCCTGTATAAAATTTTAGTCAAGTTCAGTGTGGTGAACATTTATATTTTTCTACTAAGTTAAAGAGGTGGACAGCTCCACTTGCACTATTTTATTAAGAGAAAAATCCAATAAGAACTTGAGCCCTTGAGTGTTTGTTCTTTAGCCCACTATGTCTTAGCACATCTGGTTTGATGAAAGTCAAGAATTTGACCTTGAACTCCACCTGTGACTCATAAATGCAGGTCTTCAACTTACAGGTAGTGAGCAGCAGTAAACTTTCTCCTCTGCGAAGGAGATGACTCACAGTTCAGCACCATAAATGGGGACTAACGAGTGATCAGGGACATTGCTTTCAAGTGGAGAAGGCAGCAGGCAAAACTCCAAGTGTTTGAATTATTTAGCAGAACATGCTTACCTTGGTGTTCTTGGTTTAAGCTCAAGGCAAAAGCAGAGATCCTCCAACCAGTGATTATAACCATAAATCACCCTTCTCACCACCATAAGCAATGTCTCAATGATACTCTAAAATGTGTTTTAACTTTTCACAGGGGGATAGTTTGTGATAAACTAAGTACTTTTGTCCCTCTGGTTATACTCTTTATATGTGCTTTAAATAAAGTGTTAAGGTTGTTTTATTCACCTCATAAAATCAGGAATGCATCAAGCAAAGCCACCATGGGGGTGTTTATTGGCTGGAGTTTATTTTAGTGAAAAGTTTACTCACTAAACTTTTCCCACCAGCAAGTGATTGCCATGCATGTGATGTTAGAGGAGCAGTCTGATCCACACAAGGTTTTACCTACGGCAAAGTTTTGAGGAAGAGTAAAGAACTGAGTTTTTCAGGTCAAGGATGGGTTTAAATGTATGCTTTGTCAGTTTCTGGTTATGTGAGATAAGGCAAGTGACTTAACGTCTCTGCATCTGTTTCATCAGTGAGAAAATGGAGACAATATCTCAAGATTCTTCTGAGAATCAAAGAGAAACATTGGCTTTCCCGGCACAGCACAAGGATAATGAGGTGGCACAGCCCTTTGGATCCAACTATTCCAAATTTCACATGCTAGTTCAATCCCCTGCTGACTATGTGTCTGAATGCTTCTCATGTCATCTCAACTTTAATTTTATTTTTTATTTTTTTAATTGGAGTATAATTGCTTTACAATGTTGTGTTAGTTTCTGCTGTACAACAAAGTAAATCAGATATATGTATACCTATCCCCTCCCTCTTGGACATCCCTCCCCACCACCCACATCTAGGTTATCACAGAGCACCAAGCTGAGCTCCTTGTGCTATATAGCAGGTTCCCACTAGCTATCTATTTTCCACATGGTAGTGTATTTATGTCAAACCCAATCTCCCAATTTGTCCCACCCTCCCCTTTCCCCACTGTGTCCACATGTCCGTTCTCTACATCTACATCTCTATTCCTGCCCTACAAATAGGTTCATCTGTACCATTTTTCTAGATTCCACATATATGTATCAATATATGATATTTGTTTTTCTCTTTATGGCTTACTTCCCCCTGTCTGACAGACTCTCAGATGGTGATGATAACATCTACCATCCAGGCTTCTTTGTAGGGTGAACAAACATTTGCTGCTACCTGACAGCTTTGGAACCATGATCCATCTTCCAAAGTTCTCTGCCTACTCTTCCCTCCCACACCTCTTTTGACCATAAACGTTAGGCGCTTGTGCTGCCTCATTGAAGCCCATAGCCATCTGTCACATCCCACTGTTTCGTCCAAACATCTCCAGCTGAATTCCATCTGTCTCTGACCAGAATTTGTTTATTCTTTGTCCCGATTATAGACCCCTTTTTGTTTCTTTGAGATACAAATGAAGTAATCTTTAAAGCTCAATGCTAATAAGGTATTATAAGGTTAAAACTACTAAAAGCTCTTTATGGAGATTTCACTCTTTAAGCAGGAAGAACAATCTCAAAATGTGCTCATTTTATGCTCCATGGCAAGCAATCTGGGAAATTTTTTTCTTTCTCTGTGTATGTGTGTGTATTTACATTTTTTGGTATTTTTGAAGGGGATAGTTTTCCATAGACCTTCAAAATGGGCCACATGAAATGCTGATATGACACCAGAAATTTAGAGCTCATTCAACATTTATCTGGCTAATGTATGGGTAGCTCATCATATTTAAACTAGGTGTGTTTGTATGTGGGAATTTCTGGACATGCCTGGGGGACCTGTAACTGAAACCTGAATTTCTCTAATTATGGATTCAAATTCTAATTGTGGATTCCCCTTAGAAATAAAAATTTGAATTTCACTGACTTCTGACCACACTTGCTGATGCAGGGCCTTCTATAAACTCTCTATCCTTCATGCTACCTCAAGAGTGTCTGCAAGTTTGAGGGGTATTTCACAAGTGCTTGTGGGCAGGTCTTCTGATATTGCAATTCCAACTTCCAGTACTGTCTCCACTGAAGTCTCCTACTGGGCATTACCACAGATGTATAGCTTGCAAATGGGCAAGGTCACCAGTGCTCACATGACAGCCCTATAGATCTGGTGGTAGACTGTGAAAAAGTGTGTGTGGGGAGGATGAGGAGAAGGTGGACCTCTCCACTTCATCTTATATCCTGTGAGAGGATTTCCAAAGCAGTGCCAAGGCCCCTAGTACTTTGGGATCCCTTATGCTTAAGCCCTACTGTTCCAGCACTTTTCTACTGTACCAGCTGTTTCTGTTTCTGGCTAGCCAGTCACCCCTCTCTCTCCTGAGAGACAGACATGGATCTGAGCAACGGGATTGGGGCAGGCTTTGTGTGATGGTCATGATACTGTATTCAGAATCAGTCCTCTTCTCTCATGGCTCAGGCTTTGTGACAGTCAGATGTGTCTACCTGATCCTCTTTTCTTGGTAAATTATTTCTCAAAACGCTCCTCAGCTTTCTACAAATAAATAAGATTCTGTTTGGCCTGAGCATTTCCAGATAGTTGCTGAAACATATCTGAACCCAAGATCTACGAACAACTTAGATTCTAAGGTACAGTCTTATACTTGGGGGATAAAGCTGAAACCAAGAGTCCAGGGTAAATTTTATATGCTTACCTTGGTAGAGGAGTGGTATGAATAGAAGTTAAAATGTGACAGAGCTGCTAGAGATGGAGAGACCAGTTAGGGGCTGAAAAATGTTGTATGGACAAATGTGTACCTAAACTACCATCACAATAATAGTAGTGAGGCTGGTACTTGATTTCATTGTTTTATTATTTTCCTTTCATTCCTTAGAAAATGGATCAAAAGAGAGATAGGGTCACATGGATATTAGTAACCCAAATTTACATGTGAGGAATCTGAATCTCAGAGAGGAGACATGACCTATCCAAGTGCACGTACCTGGTAAGGTATAAAGCCTGGTCAGAGTCTAGGTAACAGTAATATATACACCTAGAAAACAATTATGATGGAGGAAAGTGGAGAGAATTTTGATTTTGGACATGTTAGTTTAAGGTTTTGGTAGGAATTCCAAGAGGAGATGTGAGACTGAAGGTCAGAAACAAGGTCAGGTTTAGATTTCTCAGTGGAGTATCTACCTGATAAAACTCCTGATTCCATTGGTGTGGGTGACTGAAGGAAAGAACTAACCTAGAGTGGTGAAACGGCCAGAGCCTGAGAATCGGTGAGAAGGCATGGAAGACAGCAGTGCAGGTGGAAGCAGGGCAAATACCCCCCTTTTCCCACATGGATGCTGTGCTATTCATAAATCCACCTGCACATGTCTTTCCAACCACATCAAGGCTCTTCAAGGGCAGGAATTGTGTCTTTGCCTTATTTTTCATATACCATAGTGCCTAGCACAGGGCTGGGTACAGAGGACTTCAAAGTGAGAGGGAAATAGGCATCCTGATAACAACTTGGTCCTTGGAAATTCTCTAGCCTCAAATATCTGTGACAAGTAAAATAATGTAAATAAATATCAAGGCTGTTTGATTTATTACTCCTGTCATGCTGCACAGTGTGACACGTCACAGCATATGATATGTCACATGCTGTGACACATTGAATAAAATCTTCAATTATTAAAAAAAGGAGGGCTTCCCTGGTGGAGCAGTGGTTGGGAGTCCGCCTGCCAATGCAGGGGACGCGGGTTCGTGCCCCGGTCCGGGAAAATCCCACATGCCGCGGAGCGGCTGGGCCCGTGAGCCATGGCTGCTGATCCTGTGCATCCAGAGCCTGTGCTCTGCAACAAGAGAGGCCACAACAGTGAGAGGCCCACGTACCTCCCCCCCCAAAAAAAAAGAAAGAAGCATAAGTTTAAATATAAGATGTTAACCTGCTGCAAAAATGTTGAGATACAATAATAACTTGAAGGTACACTGTTTAACTCTTTTAGCAAGAGAGATGAGAAAATAGCCTGGTCCCTCATCCTGCTATCAAGGTGAGTTCAGTTTCAGGTTGCATCTAATTGGCATATCTTTTGACCTTTGAAATTACCTTCAACACCTAAATAGTTCCTGGCACATTTATCTCCATTGAGCTGCATTATCAGGGTTGCTTTTTTATCAACCTGAGTTGCTGTTTTATCTTCAGCCTTTGAGACCCAATTAACCTGGAACCAGGAAGAGACACCTCAACAGCAGTGGAGTGGTCATCTCACCAGCAATGGTCAAAGGCAGAGGGGGTGGGGAATGGGTGGGGCTACTAACTGGAAGTTTGAGAAGGTTTTTTCCCTCTGCAGAATTTCCTTGCCATAAATTTATTGAATCTTAGGATTGGAAGATACCCTAAATTGTACCCAAATCAACTCTATGTAAAATCTAAGTACATTCCATGATGGGAAACTCGATCTCTTGAGCCAAGCATTTTAATCCCAGCCCCATATTTTTTTCTGTCCCACCACACTCTGGGTTCACCCACAGCAATGGGACAGGACATCATGGGTTTAAGAGCCGAGTGGTGTGTGGAGGGGGAGACAGCTGCCTGGTGAAGCTGCAGTATGACCATGAAGCCAGGAGAAGCAACTAATGTAACTTGCTCTTCAACCCTAACTCAGTCCTCTCCAATTCCATTTAGACCTGCTTCATTTCCCTCCCAACTCTATCTTTTATGCTTCCTCTTAGCTCAATCTCATGCTCAGTTCTGTGGGGAAAATGACAAATACATAAGATGTGATTTCTGCTTTAAGATGCCCTGAGCACATGCAGAGTCCAGAGATGATGGCTGGTCAGGGCTCTGACCAGACCTCAGACTGCAGTCTGCACACTCAGCAGGCTGCAGCTATGAAGACCGTCCTTCTGAATTTAACATCTCCTGACAAGATTTGCCCTTGCTGATCTATGACTTGGAACATACTTTGCTCAGAGTTGTGCTTGCTAATTTCTTCTCAATCCAAATCTCACCTCAGCAACCTTTTCCCATCATCCCTATATAACACACCCCCTCTCCCCACTCCAACCCTCTGTCTATCTTACAATTTGCTGCCTTATTTTCCTAGCAGCTCTCATCGCTATCCAGGATTGCTTTTATTTGCTGGTTTGCTTGCTCCTTTGCCTATTGTCTGACCCCTGCTAGAGTGAGAACTCCAAGAGATTAGGGCCTGGCCTGGTGGGTTCAGTGTCATTTGCACAAACTGTTTGCCTTGAACCTACTGACACACAATAAATTTATTTAAATAAATTAAAGCATTCACCCAGGAAATAATCAAAGATTAATTATCAACATATTTCCTGACACAGGTGAGTGGTCCCATTGGGTCACTGAGATCATAAGGGGTCACTTAAAGGGAGGCGAGAACCTTCAGTGGGAATTCCTGGCTGAAGGAAGCTAATAAGTACAGGGTGTGTAGCAATTTTTCTTTATCAATTTCCAGAACCACTCCCTCTCTCTCCCAGATCTTAGAAGGAAACAAAACAGCCCTATGTTTAAAATGTAAACCCAATCCTCTGCTAGCAGCTTGTCCTGGACAGGGCCAGGCAAGGCAGGGCAGCTGGCCAGCCAGCCCCCAGCCTCCTGACCCTTGGATGGCAGGAGACCAGCTTGAGGATGGTAAGGAATGAGTTGCAATTCAGATTGATGTTGTTTACCTTTGCTTTCAGTTAAAGGACTGAAGACATGGGGTCTCCCTGCCTCCTGGCCTGGCAGACCAGGTGATGGACCACTCTTAGGAAGACAAAGGAAAAGTGAGGTAATCAGGAAGTGGTGGGCAAGATCAGAAGAAGCCACTGGAGGAGAGTCCATCTGTGTAATCTGCCAACGGATTTGCCCTCAGAGGAAGTAGAGAGCAGCATGGTTGGAGGGGCCTCCAGTGGTCCCAACTGAGAAGAGGTCCCTCACACAATGTCTCCTCAGCACATGATGTCCAAAGGTCATCTCAAATATGTCATTCCAAGACTTCTTGATCCATCACCACCCCCATGGTTTCAAACTTGTCTCTCCCCAGCTCTTCCTCATCTCCCTAAGTGACATCAACATCTACCTAAGTTGCCCAAGCCAAAACCTGAGGAGGCTCCTTGAGGCCCTTTCTTTCCACCACTGTCAACTTCACATCTCAAGTAGATCCAACATCAGCCTATTGCTCTCCATCTCCAATGCTACCATCCTGGTCCAGGTTAACATCACCTCCAACCTGGACTGTAACCACCCATCAAGTCCTTTGGTTCTACGCATACTCCTCTGTTCTTTATACAGAAACTGAGATGATCTCTGAAGGATTTAAATCAGATCAGCCCACTGTCTACCTCATTTCTAAAAACAACAACTACCTGCCTGATTTAGTCCTTGGTTCTGTTTAGGTATCTAGTCAGGATATTTAGTAGTACTGTATCCCCTGGTCAGTGGGGCAGATGAATCCAGAACTAGGGAGATCACTGCTTTATTTTGAGGCTCAAGTTGCATGGCAATCTAGTAGTCTTGAAGCCCAAGGTTAATTGTAAGAGAAAAGGGTTCCCGAAACTTAACATTTTAAAAACAAAGCTTGGAGGTCCTAATGATGAGTTTGACTCTAAGGTATAACATAGGGAAATGCAAGATATAACATCAAAGTAGATTCTCCAAAATTGAAAAGTGGACTAAATCTTTAAGGAGGGACTAAGTTACTATGATGTCTGAGTCCTGAGAAGAGACATAGTATCCTATTCCCCTAGATCTTGTCCTGGGCTCTTTTTAGGAATAAGATGATATTTCAGAGGGAAAACACTGGAAGATGAGAAGTAATACGAGATTATCCAATGTGGTGCTCTCTCTCCTGCCATGCTCTGTGTGGTCCAGGAACAGTCTCACTAAGAGGAGGTGTCCAGGTGAGTGAGCCTCATGTGGTACCCCTGATGCTCTCAGCCTGTGTTGGCACACAGGGATGCCATTGGGTGTTCTTCTGTATGTCTGTGGAAGGAACAGGATGTGTGAGAGACCTGGGTGGATGGGAGAGGCCTGGGGTTGGGATGAGGATGTTGCAGCATGTGACAACCTGGAGACTGGAGGCAAATGACTAAGCCAGAACATGGCCATTATCAGCAGTAACAATGTTAACTCTAGAGAAACCTCTCAGGACCAGCCACATCTCTTCAATCCCAGGGAGAGAACATTCGATGTCCATGTCCAATGTCAATGTCCAAAGGCAATGTATAGAAAAGTGACCCTCCCTCTGAAGCCATGACACTACTCAGTCTTTGCCTACACCTGAGACGGAGTATAAAAAGTAACTTCTTGAGACAGTATTAAAAGACATGGTTAGTTTAAACTTTGACCTGCACTGAGTGGGAAATTAGCTTGATGCTGAGGTAAGCTCATGCACCACTAGGCTATCCCCAAGACCATGGAACAGAAAGACTCCAACATCAAATTTTAATGCTGGAATCACAGTCTTCATTAAATCAATGGAAACTCACAATGAGAATGAAGCAAAGGGGAAAGATAGGGAAAATTAATACACTTCAGAGAGGCTGCAAGAAGGATGGAAGGACCAACCACACTACCTGTATCTTGGGACCCAGGATGTCTGCATCTCCTCTCTCTCTCTACAGCTTCAGCCTCCCCTACTGATGGCATCATTACAAGAATCAGAGTTGACATTCAGGTAAGAGACCCACAGATGGAAGTTGCCCTGGGCCAACAACACAGATTTGCTCTAGTGAAGAAATTTAGGGACAAGTATACCTGTTTGACAGCTGCAGCTTGGCAATTAGCCAGAAGAACAGTTGGCTAATTGGTTTTATTTGTGTTTCTTGGGAAGAGGACATATAGAGCCAGAATGGGAGTCTCCAATGGGCCACTGAATCGGCCTTATGTACATTAAGGGTTAATATATATTTAGTGTCTCTGTATATTTAGTACCTTATAAATCTTGTGCATATTTAGTGTACAGCAGTCATTTAGTACACAGGTGCCTCATAACTGCTAGGTATCTTTTGCTCCTTCATCTCTTCCTATCTATGTTTAACACACACATGTTCTACCTATCAACAATTATCTGCATTTAACTTAAAATATTTCTATTATCAAAGATGAATGTCTTATAGAAATTCATCTTTAATTTTAGAAATGAATATAATCTGCAGAAAAACTGAACCACTTTGCTGTATACCTGAAACTAACACAGTATTGTAAATCGACTATATTTCAATTAAAAAAAAAAAAGAAATGAATGTTTGCTAAAAGCAAATGCACTTTTACATCATTACAACTTGGTTGCCAATTTACCTCAAAGATAAATTTTAAACTAGGAATAAATACAATATCTTTGGGATGTTTAAGCTTTCCTTTATTTTTCCTTTATGGTAAATCTTTTTCTTTATTTTTTTATCGCCATCATTGGGAATGAGGGATCAAGAGCAAGATGAGAAGATTTACAGGAAAAGAAAGCTATTTGATTTTCTACTTCTGAGCTTTAGTTCATAAAATGTCACTGGAACACATTGAAGAGCAGAACAGTATCCAGGAAATTGATTATTGTGCTCCATGACCTTCTTTTCTGCTCCTCTCCTTCTCTGAGGTCTCTTGTCTCTCCTCAACCAGGGCTCGATTTATGCTTAGTCTATTGCATCTGCCTCCACCCTTCACTGTGCTGGAGACAGTCAGCATCTGCTTCAGGCCCTCAGCATTTCTGGCTTCACCTCTGACTCTTCCCTGGAGATAGAGAGTGGACTAAGACCCTCTGATTTCACACACAGGCACCTGCTGCCCATGCTGTTTACTTACTCTCATTTCATTTCCAAAATGAAAACATTCTGTAAAGGGAAAAGGTAAGGAGGCCCTCAGCAGTTCTGGCTTCGCCTCTGACTCTTCCCTGGAGATAGAGAGTGGACTAAGACCCTCTGATTTCACACACAGGCACCTGCTGCCCATGCTGTTTACTTACTCCCATTTCATTTCCAAAATGAAAACATTCTGTAAATGGAAAAGGTAAAGGAGTCCCTGAGCTGTGTTCTGTTGCTGTTTCAGGTGATGAGCCAGGGTCTGCTGAGAACCTGCCTACTCTGACAGGGACCCCAGCTGGGCTCCTGCAAGGAAGCAGCAGTGCCAGGTCTGAGGGAAAATGGGAGGAGAAGATGTAAACAAGAGCTTTGAGTCTTCAGTGACAAGCATCACCTACACAACTGAGCCACCGGCCAGTCTGAAACATCTGTGAATGTGAGTGTGATCTTATCAAATTGTAAGTAAGATTATTTCTTATCTCCAAGGTACTTCAGTGACTCCCTCTCTAAGTGATGAACTCCAGACCCCTTTCCTGTTTTCCAGCAGGAAAACACTGCTGGTCCTATCTACTGGGATCTTACCCTACTTTTTCAGTGACTCTCCCTGGCCTAGGCCTCTGGACAGCCCCAAAGGGAAACAGTCCCCTCCCAAATACAGACAGTCCCTGATTTAGGATAGTCAACTTAAAAGTTTTCAACTTTACAATGGTGTGAAAGTGATATGCATTTAAGAAACCATACTTGGAATTTTGAATTTTGATCATTTCTCAAGCTAGCGGTAACTGGTATGATATTCTCTTATGATGCTGGGCAGCAGCAGTCACCACAGCTCCCAGTCTGTCATGAGATCAGCAGGGTGAACAACCTATTGGTTGTCCCAATAGGAACCATTCAACCAATAGGAACTTGCAACCATTCAGTACCCAGACAACCATTCTGTTTTTCATTTTCAGCATAGTATTCAATAGATTACATGAGATATTTAATACTTTATTATATAATATAATTTGTGTTGGGTGATTTTTCCCAATTGTATGCTGATGTAAGTGTTCTGAGCACGTTGAAGGTGGGTTAGGCTAAGCTATGATGTTTGGTAGGTTAGGTGCCTTAACTGCATTTTCAAGTTATCATATTTTCAGTTTACAATGGATGAGTTTATCAAGATGTAACCCCATTGTAAGCTGATGAAGATCTACCCTGAACCAGTTGACACCTCCAAGATTGTGACCATGCTGTTCCCTCTGCCTCGAATGGCTTCTCCCTCTCTTCATGCCTATTTTCTGTCTGGAGAATTCTCTGCTCTCCACCACTGCTTGATTGAGCCAGTATCATAGCTCTTCACAAAGCTTGCCTTGGTCAGTTGGAAAGTGTCTCTTCCTAATGTGAATTGTCTCTGAAGTCAGGAACTGTATCTTACCTCTGAGTCATCAGAACGATACCCAGTTCTCTGCACATTGTAATTGAATTAATTAATTTCATTAATTTATTAATTAATACCGAGCTATTGTTGCAGGTTGTCCTATCCCATGCTCAGGCAAGGGCTCCACTATCCAAACACATGTTATTCACTGATGGCTGCTCATTTATGAGGCTTGAACTGCTGGCCAATTTTGCTTCCTCAGGTAGAAAGTAAAAAGGCTTAATTCCTGACAGTTCCTTGGCTGGTGATAGTAATAGAATATTATGTCAAAGTCCAAGAAATGGAATTGCACTCAACCATGGTGGGCGACATGCACAATTAGAGATGTTTATAATTAGCATTTGTGAACACAATTTAAGATTAAATGGTTATAAAGAGGATACTCATGAGGTTTGAGGTTTCCTTTTCCAGACTTATACTCTTTTTTTTCTATTTTCATGCTGAAAATCAATTATGCATGAGGAACAAAGTGAGAAAATTATACATTTTCATAATGTGTTTCTTTTAATGAAGGACAAAGCAAGAAGGGAGACAAAAAAGGCAAAGCTCATTTGACTCATGGCTTGATTATTTGTAAAGAGATAAATACTTACTTGTAATCAAATGGACACTTCCTTTTTTTAACTCGAGGACTAGAAAAGAACTGCCTTAGTGCAAAGAATAATGTCATTTCAAAATGAAAAAAAAAATAGGGAATTCCATTGCTAGCTTTTCTTTTAAACTTGACTCTAGAAGGAGGTTTCTTTGATACTGGAAAACTTTGATGATAAACGAGTTCAAATTCACTGTGGAGGCATCATATTAACAAGGAGGAAGGATTTGCAATTTGGTGACTTATTAGAATCCTGAAACTTTTGCCTGTCCCCAATTCCTAGGGATGCTGGTATCTAGAAAAAGGTGCATCCCCCATCCTACCTGGAAGTCAACCAATATAGCTCTGCAATCCTGTCAGTAAAGTTTCATCAGATGTCCAATAGCAAACTCCTCTAGAAGGGAACCACCTTTGTGATAAATATCTTACTGTGAATTTTGAAAATTGAAGTCCAACCGAATGGTGAGGATTTGAGGATTTGGTGAGGCCTAAGGCATAGGTAATGATACCTATCTATCTATCTATCATCTATCTATCTATCTATCATCATGGATCCATCTAATGATCTAGGGAGTTGATGAGTCTAAGTGTGTGTGTATTGGTTTCATGCTGGTTTAATCCTTTCTTATATAAATACTATTATATGAGAGACAATATACCACTTTCTTTAAAAGCATGAATTTTTCAAGCTGTCAGGTTGATGCTTGCATACTGTCTCTGCCTTTTAGTAGCAAAGGGAAAGGATATGTACCTCAGAGGCTCAGCATGATCTTCAATAAGATAGTATTTTAATAGAGTGTGCCTGGTTCACAGAAAACCTTCAGTATATGCTTGTTGCTGTTACTATTGCAAAAACTGTCTTCATCTCTTTGGCATTCTTCAAAAGTCAGGTTTCAAGTGCAGGACCTGGATGAGAAAGATTTCTGCTGTTCTAGTTATCATTTCTCAAGTTGGACAAGATGCTGGAGTGATGACTGGCCTCCAGTTCCAGTATTTTGCGGTCTCATGACCTCCTGTGCCCCCCTCAGTGGATGTCAGGGGATGCCACACCAGAGTCCTGTCATTTAAGTTCTGAATTCCTATTATTTGTGATCTGCTCTGAGGACAAACTCTATACAAAATATTCTGGGTGTGTGTTCTGAGAAAGTCAAGATATGTTTGCAGGAGCAGATAGCATGTCCATTGATACAAGTGGAGTGTTAAATTTCCCTACTATTATTATTATTTTGTCAGATTCTCCATTTATGTTTGTTAATATTTGCTTTATATATTTAGGTGGTCCTATACTGGGTGTGTATATGTTTATGAACACTATCTCCTATTCTTTTATTGATCCTTTTATGATTACATAATGCTTGTCTTTGTCCTTTATTATAGACTTTGTTTTAAAATCTACTTCATCTGTTATGAGTAAGGCTACCCCAACTTTCTTTTTGTTTCAATTTGCATAGACTATCTTTTTCCATCCCCTCACTTTCAGTCTGTGTGTGTCTTTAGGTCTGAAGTGAGTCTCCTGTAGGCAACATATAGGTGGGTCTTGTTTTTTAAATACAATCAGCCACCCTATATCTTTTGATTGGAGAATTCAGTTCATTGACATTTAAAGTGATTATTGATAGGTATGCACTTATTATCATTTTGGTATTTGTGCTCTGGTTGTTTTTGTAGTTCTTTTCTTGTTCTTTTAGGCTCTTTCCTTGTGGCTTGATGATTTTATTTAGTGTTATATCTGTGTTTCTTTTCACTTTAGTTTTTGTACATCTATTTAGGTTTTTTATTTGTGGTTACCATGGAGTTCATATATGTTGACCTATAAATATATCTAACTGATTTAAACTGATAGTCATTTAAGTTTAAACACATCCTAAAACAACTACGTTTTCTACTCTCCACTCCAACGTTTTGTGGTTTTGATGTCATATTTTATATCTTCATGTATGTTCCTTAAGTGTTTATTGTAGTTCTAGTTAACTTTACAATTTAATTACATTTTAACATTCTTACTAGCTTATTTATGTGTTGTTCCACAGCCTTTAGTATTTATTTGCTTTTACCAGTGAGATATTTTCCCTTCCTATGATTTCTTATTTCTTATTGTAGTCTTTTATTTTTCACCTAAAGAAGGCTCTTTAACACTTTTTGCAAGGTTGGTTTAGTATTGAAGAACTGTTCTGGTTTTTGCTTGTGTGAAAAGCTCTTATTTCTCCTTCAATTCTGAATAAAAACTTTGCTGGGTAAAGTATCCTAGGTTGTAGAATTTTTCCATTCAACACTTTAAATATATCATACTACTCCCTTCTGGTCTGCAAATTTTCTGCAGAAAAATCAGCTGATAGCCTAATTGGGGTTCCCTTGTACATGATTCTTTGTTTTTCTCTTGTTATTTTTAGAATTCTCTTTTTCTCTTTAACTTTTGCCAATTTAATTATGATACGTCTTGTTGTAGGTCTCTTTGGCTTCATCTTATTTGAGACTCTGTGATTCCTGTACCTGGATATCTGCTTCCTTCTTCAGGTTCAGGATGTTTTCAACCATAATTTTCTCAAATATATTTTGTGCCCTTTTCTCTCTCTCTTCTCTTTCTGGGATCCCTATAATGTGAATGTTAGTATGCTTTATATTGTCTGAGAGGACCCTTAAGGTATTCTCATTTTTTTAAATGTGTTTTTCTTTTTGCTTTTCTGGTGATTTCTATTAATCTGTCTTCCAGATTGCTTATGCATTCTTCTGTATCACCTAATCTACTAATATGTTAATTCCTTCTAATGTATTTTATTTGTTATTGTATTCTTCAGGTCTGACTGGTTCTTTTTTAAGTTTTCTAGTTCTTTGTTAAAATTCTCACTGTGTTCATCCAAATTTCAGTTAGCATTCTTCTTATTATTGCATTGAACTCTTTATGAGGTGAATTATTTATCTGTGTTTCATTAGGGTTTTTTTTCAGCATTTTTTCTTATTCTTTCATTTGAAACATATTCCTCTGTCTTCTCATTTTGTTCGACTTTCTGTGTATCTGAATTCAGGTGAAACAGTTACTTATCTCAGTCTTGAGTGCATATCCTCGTGTGGGATCATCCCTATGCAGTCTGCTTGTGCCCACTGGCTTTGGTGGAACAGCTGGATTTGAAGTGAGCATGGGCTGTGTTTTCCCTCAGGGTGTGCTGACAGCCATCACCTTGGTGTGAAGCAAGGCTGGAGATTGAGGGGCTAGAGCCAGAGCCAGGTATAAGGTGGGGCCTCTCCTTTGCTCAATGGCTATCACTACCCTAATGGCGATGGGTTAAGGGGCTGGAGGAGGAGGCCTGAGAGTTTTGGTCTTTTCCCATATGTGATGGCAGTTTCCACCTTGTTTTGGGATGTGGCCAGGGCCTAAGGGCTTGTGGCTGTACTGCTGTGCTTCTTTTACTTTCTCCCCAATGTGCATGCCTTGGTTAGAGGCTGGCTGGGCCAGAGGGTTTGGTGCCACACCACTGAGCTGGCCCCACCCCCTTCCAAGTGTGTATAGGGATGTGCACGCTTGTGATCATGGTCTCCACCCTGGAACAATTTTACTCCCTCCAGAGTGTTTGTAGGATGCTGGCCATGGCTGCCTCCACCCTGATCAGAGGCAGGGCCAGGGTCTGAGCTGCCTCTGTTCCCTCCAAGCTTATGCATTCCCATTGTTAACAGCAGCCTCTGCCTTAGTGGGGGCAAGAGCGTCTGGAGCAGGAATCTGGTGCAGGCTTGGGGGTGCTCTGTGGTGCTATTGCAAAGCTAGCCAAAGCCCCAAATAGTTTCAATGTGTTGCCTCTGTGCTACAGCTGGGAGTAAGCAAAGCAAGACTGTGCATGCACCCTTTAAGAGTGGAATTTTTGGTTTCTTATAGGCCTTGGGTAAGCCCCACTGGTTTTCAAACCAGCTAAGGGACCTCATCTTCCCGGTATTAGACTCTAGGGCTGGGGAGTCTAATATGTGGCTTGAACCCCACACTCCCTGGGGAAGATCCACTATCCTGTGATAACACCTCCTCTTCTGTGTCCCTTGTTAGGGGTGTGGTCCTGAGTAGATTGCTTCTCTTCCCTTCCTACTAGACTCCACATGGATCATTCTTTACAGCCTTGGTTATAGAAAAGCTGTCCTGCTAGACTCCAGGTAGATTTCACCAAGAGTCAGTCTATATGTAGTTGTAGTTTTGATGTGCTCATGAAGTTATCTGAGCCCAGTGTCTTACTACTCTGCCATCTTGATCTCTCCTCTAGGACCACACTTTTTAATTAGGTCACAGACTTGGTCGTCCCAGGGGCTAGAGGAGGCCAGGCTTGGAGAGACTGACAAGAGCAAACCAGGTGCTCATGGCAATGAGGAGATTTCACACGTCTGGACCCAGGGCTCCCAGTTGCCATGGTGAGGCCCTGCCACATCCACTTATGGGAGATGCACAGTGAGTTTCTGCAGCAGGGAGGTGGTATCCAGCTACGGAAGTTGCCACAGGTCACCACTTACCTTCCATCTTTCCATCCTGGATATTGCAGGATGCAGGGATTTTACATTAGGCATAAAGAGGCTCATGTTCCGAGCCTGGTCCGTGGATGGAATCCTGGCTGCAAAGTCAGGCCTGGGCTTAGGGACCAACCTAACTCCTTGTATTGGGTTGTGCTCAGTGTCCAGAGAGGTGGCTGAACAGCAGCCCTCTTTAGGAACATTCCTGTCTCATGAGCCACAAACACTGAGAAGAGTGGTTGGAAACAGTGGTCCAGCTGCATTGCCAGCAAGGTGTAGCCAGAGAGCCCTGACTCAGAAAGGAGCTGAAGTGGGACTTTCCTGGTGGGACAGTGGTTAAGAATCCACCTGCCAAAGCAGGGGATACAGATACGAGCCCTGGTTTGGGAAGATCCCACATGCCGCAGAGCAACTAAGCCCGTGTGCCACAACTACTGAGCCTGTGCTCTAGAGCCCGCAAGTCACAACTACTGAGCCTGTGTGCCACAACTACTGAAGCCTGCACGCCTAGAGCCTGTGCTTTGCAACAAAGAAAAGCCACCACAATGAGAAGTCGGTGCACTGCAAACAAAGAGTAGCCCCCGCTAGCTGCAACTAGAGAAAGTCTGCACACAGCAACAAAGACCCAACACAGCCAAAATTAATTAATTAATTAATTAATTAATTAATTTAAGGGAAATAAAGGAAAGAAAAGAAAGGAGCTGAAGTGATAAGGAAGCTGGACCTGGGGTAATTTCTGCTCTAATGACCAAAGGAAGGTGGAGGTCTTTTTGTTTGGAAGCCCACATCTTCGGACAGGGTAGTTCTTGGCATCTGCTGGCAATGTTTAGAACAGAGACATCTCTGTGCAACTTTAAGCCAGTTCACTCATTTGCCAACTGGACAGCAGCAGCAAAAAAAAAAAAACCCAAAAAAAAACCCAAACAAACAAAGAAAAACAAGGGAACCTCTGTCTCCCTGGACTCATCTGTACCAATTGCCTTGCACTCGCTTTATTCTCTGTCTGTGTCACCTTGGCTTCTAAACTTAATGGACTTTGCTCTTCTCTCTGAGCCATGTCATTAGCCGCCGGACCTGGCCTTAGAAAACGGCCCAACCCTTCGCCACTTACAACAGTACCTCCTGTGCCCTGCCCTGTCCTAGGGATCCACCCCAAGTATCTCTGCTGCCATGTTGTCATCTCCAGGAGATCAAACGCATGCAGGTGAGAAGTGAATGGCATGAACTCAGTGCCCACAAGAATGAGGAGGAGAGGAAGGGATTTGGGGAGCATGGGGGATACAGGGTCGGTTAGGAGAGGATGATGGCGTAGATACTGAAGCTGAGGAAATGGCAGAAGCTCGGGTTATGTCCCAGTTTTGCAAGTGTGTTTCAATTCCTACCAGGGGCCTCCTCCTGGGTCATGCCATGCCACGGAGAGGACAGGGCTGGGGACAGCCAGTCTCTGATTTTGGAAAACTCGACTTTATTTGAAAGAAGAAAGTGACAATAGGCAGAGATCTAGTGTAGAGTTTGCTCTGGTCAGAATGTTTGTGTCCCCCTGTATGTTGAACTCCTAATGCCTGATGTGATGGTATTAGCAGGTGGGGCCTTTAGGAGATGCTTATTTTATGAGTGGGGAACCCCATGAATGGGATGAGTGTCTTAGAAAAGAGGCTCCAAGAGATCCCTCAACCCTGCCACTGTGTGAGGACACAACAGGAAGGTGCTTCTTGTAACCAGGAAGAGGGCCTTCACCAGAACTGACCATGATGGCACCTTGGTCTTCCAGCCTCCAGAACTGTGAGAAATAAACTTTTGTTGTTTTTAAGGTACCCAGTCTGTGGTATTTTGCTATAGCAGCCCAAATAGACTAAGATAGGGTGTAACCACACTTGGAGTGTGTTGGCATCAATTTTATTTATTATTGGAATCAGAATAGTAAATGAGATGAACAGGACTTTGGTTTGTTTAAAAGGTGCTGACCTGGGAATCAGATGCCCTGGGTTCAGGTCCTAGAAGTTCTATGTGACCTTGAGCAAGTCACTTCCCCTCTCTAGATTTATTTCTTTATTGTTATAACAAAGAGATTGAACTGAATGATATTAAATGAATGATATGAACTGAAAGATATTAAAGCTAATGCTTTCTGTGTATCAGGGCTTTGGGTATACTTTTTCACTTAGTTTTCCTAACAACCTTCCTGAAGGTGTTGTTATCACATTTTACAGACATAAGACTTGACCATAGAGCGTTTAAATGACTACCCCAGGGGCTTAGGTCCAGATCTGAATCCAGGTCTGCCTGGTCCAAAGCTCATGCACTTTTCTACTATTGTTCTCTGTGGATTTCAATCAACACCAAATAAAATGAGTGAATGGTCTCTGCCCTCAAGAGGCTCACAGACTATGGGGGAGAAAAATAACTATAGAGCAATGCCTGCCTTGTAAAGAGGTGCAGAGAGGAGAGCTGTGTGTATGATGGGAAAGGGTATCAGAAGACGAGCAGATGATTAGGGAGAGCCAGAGGGAAGAGATGCCATTTGCACTTGGCCTTGAAGGATGAGTAAGACTTTGAAGGCTGGAACAGGGGAAACTGCCAGCCAGCATAAACAGTGTGAATAAAGGTGTAGAATATGGACATACACATGCACCTGAGGCTGATAAGCCGAGGGTGACTGGAACACAGGGAGCATGTTTAGGGGGCCTGAGGATGAGGTCCAACGGGCTCCAGTCTCCTCCACTTTCAGTGGTGGGGTCCCTGCTCCAGACTCCTGGCCCCTCAGCCTCACAGAGCACAAATGCTGGCCCCTGCCTGTGGAGAGCACTGCTACCCAGCTACCCAGCACAGGTATGGGAGGCAGGTAGGCAAGGATGCAGAAATCCACCTGTCTGGCTACAGTTCTAGCTTGGCTTTGCTACTTAACACTGGTTTTATACTTGAAGCTCCACCCTCTGTGAAACCACTGACTCCTGGCTGCTTTGGTGATGTCCTGACCCCAGAAGAGATGGGAACTGTGGATGTTTGTGGTCAACCTGAAAAGTCTTGAGAACTAACCAGTGAAGCATATGAGGCCTGGTGCAGCCAGGAGCCCTGGGTGATGTCTTGGCTCCTCTGTCACATATTAGCTTTGTGACCTCAGTCAAGGCCCTTTGCCTCCACTGTTTCTGATGGAGTTAATATATTCATGGCCTCCTTCTTCAGATAGACATTTTGAAAATACAATGAGATAATATATAGATTTCAGACTGATCTGGGATTTAGATGCACTGTTACAAATTTTTTCCTTCTTCACAATTTCCACTGGGAATGAGTCAGACAGTTTAAATTAAAAACAAAAAATCAAAGGAGGAGGGAATGTAAAAGATCTGAAAAAATAACCCAGTTCAGACAGAAGCCTGCACTTCTCAGAAGCAAACATTAGAGGGTACCATATATCCATGCTAAGGAATCTTTTGATTTCAATACCTGATTTTAATTTCTGTGCCATTCAGCTTCAATGACATTCTCCATGTAGGGGTTAGATGCAAATGGTCCCAGCAGCCATGGGTGGGTGTAGGAGCAAGGTGGACCAGCGTTCAGGGTAGAGCTGATTCCAGGGTGACCAGAGTGTGTGGCTACCAGTTTTATTTCCGGATGGGATCAGGTATACATGTGTGGCATTGGATGAGTATCAGTGCTCCTGCCTCTGGTTGGGCAGGAGACATAGTGGGAGAGCAGTAAGCTGTGAGTCTCTGTGAGATGCTGGGTCCAGACAGGCTGTCAGAGCAGGAAGTAGAAGAGTCAACGTAGGCGAGAGCCTATGCTGGAGACCACCAAGGTCTGCTGGGCTCTGTTAATTTGAACTCTGGGATATAAAGGCTAAGAGATTATCTAGTCCAGTCCTGGGCAAACTATGGCCAGCAAACACAGCCTCCCTCACTTCTGTATTGTTGTAGATGCTGTTTAATGCTATCAAGGCAGAATTGCAACAGGGAGTGTATGGCCCACAGAGTCTAAAATATCAATATCTGGGAATTCCCTGGTGGTCCATTGGTTAGGCACCCCCCACCCCCGGTTCAATCCCTGATTGGGGAACTAAGATCCTGCAAGCTGCATGGTGCAGCCAAAAAAAAAAAAAGAAAGAAAGAAAAATTAATATCTGGCCCTTCACAGAAAAGTGAGCTAATTCCTGGTCTAGTCTGACCCATCTGTTTTAGGATGAGGAAAGTGATTCTCAGAGATGTGACAGGGTCAAGCCGGAAGTAAACAGATATGACAGCTACCAGGGAGTTGCTGTGACTGGGATTGACCGCAGTGCCGGGCTGAGCTCATGCAAATTATCTTCTATTTCTTTAATTACCCAAGTAAGGCACAGCAGGCCAAAGGCTTGTAATTCATATTAATTACAGTGAGATTGTTCACTGTTTGGATGGGATTCTGGCCATGCCTGGGACAGTGATGAAGATACTAGCATCCTTGTTATCCAAAGGAAGGGCCAGGCTAAGGATGAAGGGGATGGTTTTATTGACTTGGCTCCTTGGGCCTTTAACTTCCTCTCACATATCTATGTTTTTTAATCTAATAGTAAATCTTTGCTCTACAGTAACTATTGGTTTTATTGATTTACCAGAAGTGTTTTTCTAAGAATTATAGTCCATGCTTGGCCCAGGGTCTGACATGGATATAGGCTTAGCCACGTATTCTTTACATCTGAGACTGTCGGTGTCCAGAGAGAGAACTCCCTGACCCTGGGTCCTCAGGGTTTGGATGACCAGATGAGCACTAGAGGAGACTCTGTGATAAAGCTCTCACCAGGATGTGCAGCTAAACTCACTGCTTCTAAGAGAGCCTCCCAAACTTAAGATGTTGTGATTCTTTTGTTTCATAGCAAAATAAAGCAACCTGCCCCTCAGCCCCCAAATCAATGAGGCATGTAGATGTAAGAACTCAAAATGAGAAGCCGCTAAACTTTGAACCTCCATAGTCCTTAGAATACACATGCACAGCACTCCCTTCAATTTAGCTCAGAGCCAACTCTTGCTCAGCACCTTCTTGTGGCCGGCAAAGGCAATTCACCCAGTCTATTTGCTAAAATCGAATATGTCAAATGTACTTGTTTCTTTTACATATTTATTTAATTGGCTTGTTTTTTTCCCCCTCTATATTAAAGTATTTAAAGGATAGTCGGCTTTGTTTCTATTACTGTTGGCAGCTGAAGACTAAGGGTGGGGAGAAGAGAGAATCCGTTTTATAAGAATATATTTCCAAATATGAATAGCTCCTGAATAAATTCTTTGTATTTTCAAAAATACTTTATTCACTATTTCTTTTAATATTGAGGAGAAATGCCCACTTCTACCCACTGGTGTGAGACAGGCACAAAATTTTTGGATGCTGGTAAAAGTCATAAAGTTGGGATTGCCTGATCTTATCCAATGACACCCTCCAGGACAGGGTGAAGCTCTGATCTTCTATTACTATTATCATTATCATTTACTATCTTAGAGGCTCCACTCACCAAACCCTAACAGTCCCCAGCTTTTAGACCTCAGGAAGTAGAAAAGAGCACAGGAACAGGAGTCAGACCTGGGTTTCAAACCAGAGGCAGGAGTGGATTGGAGAGAATGCGATGGGATTTAAGGAGACAGCACGGGATGTAATGTCGGGGTCGGGGTGCTGGTCTGGAACACAGGAGTTAGTGAGCAGGAGGTGGTATGGGTGCCACAGCAGCTGAAAAGGAGCGGCTCTAGAACTGTTAACCATGAAAGGCGGAGAAGGTGCTTGTAGCTGGCTTGCGGCCGCTCACAGCAGAGGTCTCGGACACCCTCTGCTGGGGGAGCAGATCCACACAATCTTTTGATGGCAGGAGGTGGGCGGATTGGGGCTGAAGCCGCCCAGTTGAATGAAGCAGGCTTCTTCTAGCAACCCAGGATGCAAAGCTGCCTTGGGGAAAGTTAGGTTGAGGTTCAGGTTATGCGGAAGCCTCTGCGCGGTTGGGTGGGGCACAGAGTAGCTGTGCAAGCGCTGGCCTTTGCACAGCAGCCAGGGCAGCAAGGCATCTGGGCATCACTGGTGCTTCCTTTACACGCAGCTGTGCTAAGAGGGGAAGGCTTGGTCTTGTGCAGAAGCACATGGGGAAAGTCTCCGTTAGGGTCGGCCAACTAAGGTTTCCTCTCAGACTGAATTATAATTTCTGTTTTATCTTCCGTTAAAAGGGAAAATTAATAGTAATGGGCTTATAGGCTTTGTTAAACAGTGTATTTAAAACAGGTAAAATCGTGATTACAGGCATAAAGTGAACATGTGCAATATTTTATTTAACTCATTATGAAGTGAGGGAACCAAGAAGATATTACAAAAACTTTAAAGAAGTCAAAAAGAAGAGCTGTTTATAGATTAAGAACACTGAAACGAATTTGCAAATGGTTGCAAAACCGGTGTATTTACAAATGATTTAGGGGAGAAGTTTTGTCCCAACAGAATTTTGGGTCATATCTAAAAACGAGATTATTTGCATTACAATCGGAAGGGGGCAAAGCGCAATTCCATCCCTATAGGGGAAGAGGCTGGAACCCTCAGACGCCGACGGGGCCTGGGGCTCCAGAGAGGGGCAGGTTAGAGAGTTCTGGGCGGGTTTGGGGCGGAAAGACTGAGTGTGAGAAGTAGGGGGAAGCGGGGTTCCTGCAGCATCACCGATCAGCAGGGAGTTGGGTGCAGCATCAAAGGGTGCGCGAGATGGGACCACAGAGTGAGAGTCGGGGCGGCGGTCAGAGAGAGAGGAGGGCAGGGGTTGGGACGTGGACCTCTCCCCTCAGGGCTCCCCGCAGCCCTCAGCCGGAAAAGACGCCTCCGGCCGGGTTTCTGCTGCCGCCGGAGCGGGAGGGAGTCCGTTACTAGGGCCCGGGACAGCTAGGAAGTCAGGAGGGATCGGAAGGGTGTCCAGCAGACCGTGGGGGGCTGACTGGAGCCTGCGGGATGGGGGGTCCCCCGAGGCCCCGAGGCTCAGAGGGGCCCGGGTGCCGAGTAAGGAGCCGCGGGTGGGCCGCGACACCTGGCGGTACAGGGTGTTCAGCGCAGGGAGGGAGAGTCAGTCGATCAAGGTGTGCCCTAGGTGGTCCTCGGCCACCTCCCCTTGGAGGAGACGCCCCGGCTTTTAGGTCGAGCGACCCCAAAGGACAGGGATGTGGGGCGGGGTCTCAGCGCCACAGAACCGAGCCCGCCGAAGTGATTTTTTTTTTTTTTTTTTTTTTTTTTCGGTACGCGGGCCTCTCACTGCTGTGGCCTCTCCCGTTGCGGAGCACAGGCTCCGGACGCCCAGGCCCAGCGGCCATGGCTCACGGGCCCAGCCGCTCCGCGGCATGTGGGATCCTCCCAGACCGGGGCACGAACCCCTGTCCCCTGCATCGGCAGGCGGACTCTCAACCACTGCGCCACCAGGGAAGCCCCCGAAGTGGGTTTTAACGGCAGTCAAGGACACCGTCTTGGCGAGTTGGCGCAGGTGGTGGTAGGGACGGGGAAGCCGGAATCAGAGGCTGGAGAGTAGAGAGTAGGGGACGTGGGTCCTGCAGGGCGGGTGCTCCATGAAGCCCAAAACAAGGGGTTCTCGGTGGGGGACTGGGGGACGGAATACCGGTGAGACTTAGCGAAGCAGCAGAGTAGGCTCTTGGGGCGGAGAGAGAACGAAATCTAGGGAAGTGAGAATCGGGAAAGTGCTTAGAGCCTCAGTGAGCGCGGTGGGTTTAGGGCGCCCAGAGCCGCAGAGCCCGGACCGCGGGGGTGTAGCGCGCCCCATCGTGGCAGTTTGGATGAGCGCAGAATCATTTCCAATATTCGCCCATTAAAGGCAAATACAGGGTAAGAGAGATGGAGAGTAAGGAATAAGAAGGGAGAAAAGAAGTCTGGGAGGTAAATAGGAGAGAAAATAGCAGGAAGGAGCTATTCCGAAGCCGAAGGAGGCGACCAGCCTGCCTTACTGTGGGGCTGACAGGCTGGGGGCTGGGCTGGATGAAACAGAGGTTGGGGGTCAGCGATCCCACACAGCACGCCCCTACCCCCATGAAGAACTGCAAGGACACACTCCGATATGTTGTTCTCAGCTGTAACTGTTACACAGAACAGAAAAATGGATTCGACATTTAAGAAAGAAAACAAAGTACTTATTCTGAAAAATAGCCCAAAGCTTAGAGAGAGTTGCAAAACCCACCCCATTCCCAAGACCCCAATGGACACCCAAAGTGTAATATCAGTAAAGCAAGTCAGTGGGGACTTAAATTTCTGTCGAAAATGCCCCTGTAGCTAAATTACGGATATTAACCAACTGGCTTTCTTTTATTCAAATAACTTTTGGCCAAATACAGTCCAGGGCTCAAGCTAGGGGTAACTTGCATCCTCGCTCTAGCATAGTTTGAGAAAGAAGTTTCTCTCTGGACCATGGTTTGCAAAGAGAAGAGTTTTGAGATGAGGAGACAGCCCTGACTGGGGAACTCGGCCCTGGGAGGAGGACCCAGGTGGGGTGGGTGACTCTCTCCTTTGCAGTGTTGAACCAACCGTCATTTACCTTTCTCTGCTCACTTTGTGTGTCAGTGGTGAGAAGCTCTAGGCTGTTCCTCCTGGTAGCTATCTGAGGGCCACGCAAAAATGACTTGAGGCCATAGCATCATTGCCCACTCCTACTATTTACCCCTGGACCCTTCAGGTACATGGAGTAGGCTCTAAAGCTCCACATTACAAAAGAAAAAAACTGATGATTGTGGACTAAATGACTCTTAAGGAGACAAAAATTATAAGTAATATTCTGTGAACTAGATCCCTAATTCTTCTGAATTTTAGTCCATTGCCTTTTTTACTGTCCTCCCTGCAGAATCTGGAGACCCAGAGATTCACTCTGCAGAGGTGAGGTAGTATTATGCTGGGCTACCTGAGGCATCTCAGTCTCTCTCTCACTGTTTTCTATAAATTTAGGATAAATGGCAATCATTCTTGCATGCTTAACATCCTGACCCTTGACATTTTAATTCCTTCAAATGGGGTCATTCATTTATTTATTCTTTAACTTTTGAAACATTGAGGCTCTGTGAATTAGGGGCCAGGGTCAGAAAACTAGTGAGGCAGATGAACGTATAAACTAATTGCAGTAAGTAAAGTGTAATACATGAATCAGCACAGACATGTACAAATAAAGCCAGGTGTCCAGGAGGGGACAGTTTAATTTGTCTTGGGGTATGACTTGGACCTGGTGATACAGTGACAGTTTTAATTGGATTTTGAAGGGTGGACGAATAAAAGAAACAAAATGAGGGTAAAGGTTTGATGCTGGGCATTTCCCAGGAAAGGGAATAGCACGTAAGAGGAAAATATATGTACTTGGTACAAATAATGGGATGTATTTCATTAGAACTAGAACTTGGAATGCAAGAGACAGGGCAGGAATGGAAGATGGGGAGATGATGTTGAAAAGATACAAGTGGCTGTGTTTTGATTTTATTCTTAAAGGAAGGGGGAACCAATAGTTTTTTTTGGAGGGCATAGTTAGTTATGCTTTATTATTTATTTCTTTTATGAAATCTTAGGGTATTATGAAGAATGGATTTAGGGATGAGGTGGAGCAGGGCCTTGCATTTGGGAGGCCACGTGAGGTGCTGTTTCAATAGTTTAGGTAGACAGTGAAAACTTTAGCACATGGGAGGTAGTATCATTCGGTGACTAAGAGAATGGTTTTGGTGACAGATAAGCCCCAGGTTGAAATTCGAGTTCCGTGTGATTGGGGGCAACTTGTTTAACTTCTCTTTTTTTATAATAAGAGTTTGTAGGCTTCAACTGGATAAAGTGTATAAAGTGGTCAGCCTGGTGCTTGGCACATGGTAACAGCCTCTATTGCTAGAATATAGAGTTGTGAAAAGGGTGTTAAGTGTAGGAGTTGGAAACTTAGTGTCTGTTCCTGACCCCATCACTTCACTTAATGGTTTCTTGGCAATAAGGAGGTTGATTCAAGAGACAGGTTAGATGAAGCCTGTCTAGAAAAGGGGAGCAGAGAGTAAGAGAGAGAAGGAAATAGAAGAACTCTGAGGTTACAGACTTAAGATGGATGGTGATTCATGATGGTTTCATTAGCCGAATGGAGAATCAGGAGAAACAGCCACTGCGGGGAGAAGGGAGAGAATTTGCTTTTAGCTTTGAGATTCAAGTTTCTTGAAAAATATCCACATGGGTTTGTTTCAGAGGTAGATGAACAGGGCTGGAAATTAATATTTTTGGAGTTAGCAGCTTGAAAATGGCAGTTGAGACTATGGGTCATTATTCATGTGGAAAAGAAAAGAGGCTGAGTATAGGCCATTGCGGCCACACATATTAGGAATGAGTAGAGTGAAATGGCAAGAGGAGTCTGTTACTAATGAACTCGTTGGTAAATAGAAAGGGAATAACCAGAGAGAATCATGGAAATGAAAGGAGTTACTCTTAGGAGGGAGCATTCAACTGTGCCTGACTCTGCATACTGTATTAAAAATTCAGAACAGGGGGCTTCCCTGGTGGCGCAGTGGTTGAGAGTCCACGTGCTGATGCAGGGGACACGGGTTCATGCCCCGGTCTGGGAAGATCCCACATGCCGTGGAGCAGCTGGGCCCGTGAGCCATGGCCACTGAGCCTGTGCATCCAGAGCTTGTGCTCCACAACGGGAGAGGCCACAACAGTGAGAGGCCCGCGTACCGCAAAAAAAAAAAAAAAAAAAAAAAAAAAAAAAAAAAAAAAAAAAATTCACAACAGGACAATGAACACTGGGTTTGAAAGGAAGAGATCTTTATGCCTTTTTAAGATTGGCTTCAGTAAATTTAGGAGTAAACTTGAGGCAAATAAATGTAAGCATGTGGACTGAGGAATAGACTGCTTCCCCAAGAAGTTCAGTTTTGAAGGGAAGAAGGCTGCATCTCTAAGTTCAGAATTAGGTAGGGTTGAAGGTAATTTTCTTCTTCCCAAGCTTTCTGAGGTTCAGGTGACAGATAAAAATTGTATGTATTTCGGATGTACAATGTGGTGTTTTGATACATGTATATGTAGTGTAGTGATTACCACAGTCAAGCTTATTAACATATCCCTCACTTCACATAGTTACAATTATTTATTAGTGTGGCGAGAACACTTAAGATCAAAATTGTTACCAAAGTTCCAGTATACAATACAGTATTATTAGCTATATTCTCCATCCTGTATATTAGATCTCCAGAGCTTATTCATCCTACGTAACTAAAACTTCTTACCTTTTGGCCAACACTTCCTCCTTCCCCATCCCCCAGCCTCTGACAACTACCGTTCTACTCTCTGATTTTATGTTTGACTTCTTTAGATCCCACATATAAGTGAGATCATGCAATATTTGTCTTTCTGTGTCTGTCTTATTTTATTTAGAACAATATCCCCAAGGTCCATCCATGCTATTACAAATGGCAAGATTTCCTTCTGTTGTTTTTTTTTTTTTTTTTTTTTTTTTTTTGCTGTACGCGGGCCTCTCACTGCTGTGGCCTCTCCCGTTGCGGAGCACAGGCTCCGGACACACAGGCTCCGCGGCCATGGCTCGCGGGCCCAGCCGCTCCGCGGCATGTGGGATCCCCCGGGACCGGGGCACGAACCCGCGTCCCCCGCATCGGCAGGCGGACCCTCAACCACTGCGCCACCAGGGAAGCCCTCCTTCTGTTTTAAGGGTGAATAATTTTTATGTATGTGTGTGTGTGTGTCTTTGTGTGTGTCATACCCAGAAGTGGGAGTTCCATTTTTAATTTTTGAGGAAACTTCATACTGTTTTCCATAATGGTTATACCAATTTACATTCCCAAAAATAATGTAAAGGGGTTCCCTTGTCTCCACATCCTCATCAACACTGGTTATCTCTTCTCTTTTAGATAATAGTGGTTCTGACATGTATGAAATGATATCTCATTGTGGTTTTGATTTGCATTTCTGATGGTTAGTGATGTTGTTTCATATAGCTGTTGGCTGTTTTCATGTCTTCTTTTGATAAATAACTATTCAGATCCTTTTCCCATTTTTAATGGATATATATATATATATATATATATATATATATATATATATATATATATATATATATATATATATTACTATTAGTTGTTTGGGTCCCTTACATATTTTAACCCCTTATCAGATAGATGGTTTGCAAATATTTCCTACTATTCTGTAGGTTGCTTTTTTTATTCTGCAGAAGCTTTTCAGTTTGATTCAATCCCACTTGTCTATTTTTGCTTTCATTACCTGTATTTTGGGGATCATATCCTAGAAATGATTGCACAGACCAATGCTAATAAGCGTTTTCCCTATGCTTTCCTCTAGTTGTTTTATACTTTCCACTTTTATACTTGTCTTCAATTCACTTTGAGTTGTTTTTTTTGTATATGGGATGAGATAAGGGCCCAGTTTCATTCTTCAGCATTTGGATATCTAGTTTTCCCAGCATCATTTATTGAAGAGACTATCCTTTCCCCATTGTGTGTTCTTGGCACCCTGATCAAATATCATTTTATCATAGATGTGTGGATTTACTTCTGGGCTCTCTATTCTATTTTTTTGGTATATATGTCTGATTTTATGCCAGTACCATACTATTTTGATTACTGTTGCCTTGTAGTATGTTTTGAAATATAAAAAGGTGATGCCTCCAGTTCTATTCTTCCTCAAGATTGTTTTGGTTATTTGGTATCTTTATGAATTTCATAAAAAACTTTAGGATGTTTTTTTTCTATTTCTGTAAAGAATACCATTGGGATTTTGGGAAGGATTGCATTGAATCTATGGATAGCTTTGTAGTATTGGGATTTTAACAATGTTAAGTCTTCCAATCCATGAACACTGGATATTTTTCCATTTATTTGTGTCTCTTTTAGTTCCTTTTTCAGTGTTTTATAATTTTAAAAGTGTACAAGTCTTTCATCTTTTTGGTTAAGTTCATTCCTAAATATTTTATTATGTTTTATTATGTTTATTATGCTCCTGTGAAAAGGATTGTTTTCTCAATTTCCATTTTAGATAGTTTGTTGTCTGTGAATAAAAATGCAATTGTTTTTGGTATGTTAATTTTGCATCCTGTAACTTTACCGAATTTGGTTATTAGTTCTAACAGGTTTTGTTGTTGTTGTTGTTATTGAGTCTTTAGAGTTTTCTAAATATATGATTATGTTATCTGCAAACAGACATGATTTTAATTTTTTTTCTTTTTGATTTGGATTCATTTTATTTCTTTTTCTTGTCTAACCATTCAGGCTAGGATTTCCAGTACTGTATTGAATAGAAGTGGTGACAGTGGGCATCTTTTCCTTGTACTGTATCTTAGGAAAAAAGCTTTCAGCTTTGCCACATTGATTATGATATTAGCTGTGGGATTTTTATATATGGCCTTTATTGTGTTGAGGTAAGTTCCTTCAATACTTATTTTGTTGGGAATTTTAATCATGAGTGGATGTTGAACTTTGTCAAATACTTTTTCCATGTCTATTGAGATGATAATGTCTTATTTTTCTTTCTAATATGGTCACATTGATACCAAAACCAGAGAAAGAAGCACAAGAAAAGAAAACTACAGGCCAAAATCCTTGATGAACATAGGTGCAAATATATTTAATAAAATACTAGCAAACCAAATTCTACAATGCACTAAAAGGATCATACATCATAATCAAGTGAGATTTATCCCTGGGATGCTAAAATGGTTCAACATACCCAAATCAATCAATGCAATATACCATATTAACATAATGATAGCTTTACCTTTTACACTGAAGAGCTGTTAAGAAAGTGTGGGGATTGGTTAGAAAGGAGGACAAGAGGCTGTGAGAGGGGGCCAATTCTAGAACAGAAGTTGAAGGGTGATCTTAGCCATGTATAGGTGGGATGTAATAATTGTTACAGTTTAGATATATGTAGATATAAATAGGATAAAGATTGAGCAAGCTCTTGACTGGAGAATTTATTTTAATGTCGTTGTCCAGAATGCTACCTTTGGAGACACATTTTCTGATTTACATCTCTGTTCTTCCACATAGTGGTTATATGATCTTGGGTAATTAGCTTAACCTTAGGGAGCTTTAGTTTCCTTATTTTTAGAGATTGTCATACTGAGTGAAGTAAGGCAGACAGAGAAAGAGAGATATTGTATGATATCACTTATAATCAGAATCTAAAAAGAAATGATACAAATGAACTTACAAAACAGAAATAAACTCACAGCCTTAGAAAATGAACTTATGGTTACTGGGGGGAAGGGTGGGGGGAAGAGATAGTTAGGGAGTTTGGGATTGACATGTACACAATGCTATATTTAAAATGGATTACCAACAGGGACCAACTATGTAACACAGGAAACTCTGCTCAATATTATGTAACAACCTAAATGGCAAAATAATTTTAAAAATAATAGATACATGTATATGTATAACTGAATCACTTTGCTGTACACCTGAAACTATCACAACATTGTTAATCAACTATATGCCAATATAAAATAAAAAGTTCAAAACAAAACAAAACAAAACAAAAAACAATAAAGGAAGATACTAAGAGTTTCTACCTCCTAGGGTTGTCAGGAGTATTCAGTGAATTAATATATGTAAGTTAATTAAAATTGAGCCTAGCCATAGTAAGCCTTCAATACATGTTAGCTGCCATTAGAAGCACTGGTGCTAAGATCTAAGACTAGATCATTTGCTGAGAGTTATTGATAAAAGATAGATGGGGCTGGAAAGAAAAGGTAAAATTTTAGAAAGATGCTATTGAGAACAGAAAAGCAATTCCTCCAGGAATGAGTTCGGGATGGGACAGGGGCCCCATCTCAACCTGCTTTTGGACACTACCTGATCCCTGGCCTCCTCTAGGGACCAGAGTCTTGGGATCTATTAGACTCTTAGTGGTTATAAGAACGTTTTGAACCATTGATTAGCCAATCACCTCCAAGCTGGCTTGACTGTTGTTTACTCTGCAGGACTAGGAATCAAGAGACATCTTTTGATTTATTTTTAAATTTAATTTAGAAATAGACTGGTATATTTCTTTGGATAGAATATTAGAATTTACATGAAGATTAGAATGTTAAAGAAGTTAGAGTTCTTGGACCATATGGCTGAAAACCAAAGTTTGGCACACTCCTTGGGTTTCTAATGCATATTTCATTCTGTACACTTTGTCAGATTTATGCACTATATATACATCTAGCTAGATGAAATTAAAAAGAAAAGGACAGCCACTTTGTGGATTGGAGAGTTTCTGAAATATCTGTAAGTTAAATTTATGACAGCAATGTTTTGCAAGTGTAGGCAATGATTATTAAAATGAAAATCACCCTCTGGGTTCCTTGCCCATGTCACTAATGACATGTGGACATTGGGGAAAAGCATGCAGAAAGCTAACAATGTAAAATGATTAAATAGCAAGGGACAGCGAATTCTTATTGTTGACAACTGGGAGTAACATGTAACTGGAAATCAGTAGAAACATTGTAGAAAATTATTAGAATCAACTAATTTATATATACAGAGAGAGTATATCTAAATATTTCAGGGTAGGGAGCACTCAGTACTACAACCTCATCTTTTTATTTGATAGATATTTTACATACTATTTGAGGAATTCCCTGTATACCACCTTGCTGATAATAGAAGGAATCAGAGAAGAGTAATGACAAAGTTGAAATTGAAAACTAAAATATTGGAATTGATCTACAGTTATGTAGTTAATTAGATTATTTAAAGCTCTGTTATCAAAACATCATGGGTAGAGAAATCAGTTTGGTTTTCTTGCAACCAGAATTTAAAAACATTGAATAAGACAGCACACATCAGAAGTAGTAAGATAAAATGTTCTATGACACTTTGATTTTGTCTTTGTGTGTGTGTGTTTATATAGGGTTGTGATGTAAAATTAATATCCTATTGTAGCTTTCAAATGTTTGAGAAATAATTTAGAATATATTAGAGAGAGGACACAAAGAATAGGAAACTCTAAAATTGAATTATTAGAAAATGTTAACCAGTGAATCAATTGATCAACCTCTGCAAAACAGATTATTATGTGATGACTGAGGAACTTCAAGAATAGACAAACATAGAGGAGTGAGGATAGCTATCCACTTGGGCCCTTCTTTTTCAGAAGATGGGGTGAAGTTTCGCATTATTACTAGATTGAATACAAATATAAGAAATACATTTCTTCTGATCTCAGGGGACTAAAAGCTAAAACTAAGACTCAGAAACTGAAACTATAGCAAGGTTTAGGGCAAAGCACAAAAGTTTAGTCCAAATGGTCAGAGAGGATATTGACACCAAAGAAAACTTGGAAATTAATGCCAAATTTTTATATCATTGCCTCTCCTTTTTCCTGCCTTCTTTTAATGTGGAAGTTTATTTTGCTTAATTAGATAGTGTCTAATGTGAATAGTGCAGGCTACTCTCATCCGAAAAAGTGACATGTAATATGTGTTATATTTTTATCCTAGTGCCTTTTGTTGAGATCAGCTGATGATTCAATTTGTGGGAAAATATTGGCATGAACTATGAGGCTTGAGTGATACACACTTGTCAGGATCCCTGCCTCCTCTCCCCTGTGTGTAACTTTCATGAAAGTTAGGATACAGTTTGAGGATTTTTTTTTGGATGTGGTGTCTCTGCCCTCTTTTAGACCATGTGTTCCTTTAGGGAAGAGCCCAGTCATATTTGTATTTGAGCCATGAGCACTTTGAATATTATTGACTTCCTCACTGTAGGAAAGCCATCCACATTAACTGCCCTGCACAGTTGAATTAACCTGAAAACAGCAATGAAAAAACTAACACACCATTGTAAAGCAATTATGCTCCAATAAAGACAAAATAAAACAAACAAAACTACCAGGAAAAATGGATACAGTAACTTAACATAATCATAAAAGTACCAAGGACGTAAAAGTTATCAAACACATGACTTAATTAAAAACAAATAAACCAACGGCTCTAACGTCTGATAACTTAGCTATATTTTTCATGCTTTTGAATGCGTGTTCCTCTCTTCCTCCTTAAAATTAATGAATGACTAGTTAGGAAAACAAGTATCTGATAAATGACATACTTGTTCTATTCCATGGAAAGGTGGTATTGCCTAGCAGTTTCGAGAACAGTCTCTCTGCTTTCAGAGACTACCTATGTTCAAATTCCTGTGGCCAGATTTCAGCAATGTACTGGGCCTCTCTTGTCAAAGCAGCTTGTGAAATAAAGGGAATGTATTAGCTAGCATAACTGAAAATAGGTATGCTGAAGAGTTTCAAGGCGGTTTATTCAAGGTTCCAGCTTCTTTCTTCTGTGATGCTCTCAGCTCTGTTGTTTCTATACTTATTAGCTTATTCCTCAGATCTGTCTCTATTATGGTTCAAAATTCTGTAGCAATTCCAAATCTTACATGTGCATAATGAAATATCCAGGTGAACAGAGTGTGCCATTGACATATTTCACAGCAGAAGTCCCCAAATTTTTTGGCTCTGTTTGTTTAGGATCCTTGGATTACATGATCATTTTTGAACCACCCACAGGAACCAGAGGAAAGGACTGGGGGCATTTGCTTAGCCAGAGTTGAAGACTCTATCCTGGCAGTTGAGAATGGATTCAAATTCCTTGAAATGATATGTATCAGGCAGGGAAATTAGTCAGTAGTCTTTCTCTTTTTTACTTTCCATGTATATGTTGGAGAAATATTGCCATTTGTCCTATATATTTCTAACATTTTGGACTTGGCTGATTGCATCCCCAGGTGTTATTTAAGTTGCTCTCCAATTCCCTGACTCCATCTTCTGAGTTGGGGGTGAGGGGGAAGGAGGAAGCATATGATGGCTAAAGTGCCACAGACTCTCACTTTTTCCACCAAGGTTTAGTAGATTTTATCAAATAAGTATTTCTTATTTGCTATATGTTCTTAAAATACTTTTCAGAGACTTTGGATGTTTCCTTTTACTTTTTTTTCAAATAAGCTTCACTAGTTATGGCTGTTTTACTGCAGAAAAGAGCTCCTCATGTAACCTTTGTGGAAGTGGAACTCTATATTATAAGGGGCATATTTGGACTTGTTCTCTGTCACCATTTTTAAAGTTGTATATTTGTCCAATTTTTATACATGTTTTTCTTTATTTTGAGTTTAAAAATTGTTTCTTACTTGATTGTTTTCTCTCAATTTGTTTGGAATTTATATGGTGTATTTTGGTAGTTGGTAGTTATCCTTGAAATTTTACCATATATGTTTAACTTTAAAAAAGTATAAAGTTAAATAGTGATTCTCAACTGGCAGTAATCCCCCTCCCCACACCCCAGAGGATATTTTGCAATGTCTGGAAACATTTTCTGTGCTAAAATAGGGTGAGGTATTTTCTACTTGCATTTATGGCTAGAGGACAGAGATGGTGGTAAAAATCAACACAAAGGACAGCCCTTTACAACAAAGAATTATCCACTTTGACCCCCGTCATTTTTATCACTCTGGCCCTTGTTTATTCTTACTAGGTTTGAGACTTTCTTTACCTTTTGTGAAACCAGGAATGCCACAAATACTGTATCTTTTCTGGGCTTTAATTGTGCCATAGTGGAAGGGTTACTTGGAACGCCTAGTCAGCCCTAACACCAGGGTGGAAGTCTCCTTGCATCTCTGTCAGAAGGCCATGCAAAAGAATGCTTAATAATTGAGAGTCCATTGCTTCCATCAGACCAGAAGTTCACATGACAGGTTAAGGAAGGGGTGAGTAAAGTGTGTTGTCATTTTGCAAACTGAACTATTGCAGTTAAGCCTGTATTGGCTAATGGTCAGAGCCATGATACTCTGGAGGGCTTCAAGGTAATAGACGCTCGTTTTTCATGATAGAAGTCAGGTTGGTGAAATGGACTTATTTTACTAGGTTGCCTACATGGTTTGCATGCCTTTGCAGTCAAATTTGAGTTCAGATTCTTTGAGGTAAAATTGCCTTCAATTCTTCTAGATACCGATGGATCAACTTTATAAAATGTCAGTGTCTAATAGCGAGAACAGATGCTTGATCCTTCCCTATTAGGGACTCCACTTGCTGAGGGATGGGGAAGTCAACGCTGTCACTAGGTTCTGTGCAGAGCTGTCAGGTGTAATAGCTCATCTTTGACTTCCTTTGTTTTGGGAAGCCATTGTTGTCAGAGTTGGAATAAGTAATTTGAACACTTTAGTTATAGCCAGCGGAAATGGAATCAATACATGCCAAGGTTAACTTCAGTGATTAATCCCAGAATAAATGAACCAAATGATTATGAGTTCTGTCAGCTGAAGATTCTGGGATGCAGAATTGTGCTTAAAGAGGTGGGTTAGTGTTCATCAGCTCGCTTCTGCAGCAGGCATATCTGAAGCCACTCTTTTTCACTTCCCTTGCCTCGCAGTTGCTCCAGTGATGCATTCATGCTGCAGCCAGTTCCTGTGTCACACAGTGAGGTGCTCAGAAGCCAGATGTGACAATGATGAGATGCAAAGTCGACTTAGTCTGGGCTGCTAAATCTCCAAGGATAATGCCAAGCTAGTGAAACTTCTAACTTTTAAATCAGAGTGATTATTCTGACTCTGTGTTATGTACGAGTGAGTGTCATTTGCTGCTTTTCAAAAGAGAGCAGAGGAAACTGCAGGAAGGGCTGCAATATGAGGCCTGTGTCTGTCGTCTACACAGGGGATTGGAGCCATTTCAGTAGCGGCGCTTCCTCCTGGAGGCCTTGGGCATAATGCACCCACTCTTACTAGTGGGATTGAAGAATTACCATGTGCCAGGTGTAGTGCTCAAGGTCCTATGCATCTTATTTAAAGATAACAGCAACTGTTCGTGGCAGGTGCTGTTAACTACCTCACTTTACAGATAAAAAAAAACGTATGTAACTTTGCCAAGGACACACACCTAATTTGAACTGAGGTCTATCTGATTTTCGGTTCTCAGGGCTCAGTTGCTCAGCTGAGATCATACAGGTTTGGGTAAGGCGAGATGGTTGTTGTTATGGATTGAATTGTATCCCCCCAAATAGATATATTAAAGCCCTAACCCCCAGTACCTCAGAATGTAAACTTCTTTGGAAATAGGGTCATTGCAGAGGTAATTAGCTAATTAAGATGAGGTCATACTGGAGTAGGGTGGACCACAAATCCAATACGAATGGTGTCCTTACAAGAAGATGGCCTCGTGAAGACAGACACAAGGAGAACGCTGTGTGAAGGTAGAAGATTGGAGTGACACATCATATAAGCCAAGGAAAACCAAAGATTGCCCACAAACCACTAAGTTTCAGAGAGATCATGGCTGTCAACACCTGGATTTTACACTTTGTGCCTTCAGAGCTGTGAGACAACAAATTTCTGTGGTTTTAAGCTCCCCAGTTTGTGGTACTTTGTGAGAGTCAACCTAGGAAACTCTTGGGTTAAGTGCTTATGTACGTGTGTACGTGTGTGTGTATTGTTGGTGTATCTATTAAAGCAAGGCACACATAGTCCCTAAAGACTACTCTGTACAGAGCACAACATCAAGAGTGATGGGAAAGTGAGATCTCTGAAGCTCAGGCTCTGGGCCTGGCCAGCACAAGGCTCATGACACACTTCTCCTTTACTACATGCCAGGCACTTCCCGGGTGAGGAGTTCACATCACAAACTGAGCTCCACCTCTGGAGTCAGATCTGATGCAGTGTGAGGCCCTCCCATATCTGCGCTTTGTGACCTTGGGGAAATGACTTAACCTGTCCTCTGACTCAGTCCCTTATCTGTAATATGGTCATATTATCTTTAAAGTCATATTATCTGTAAAGAGGCCACTGTGACTGTTGGTTAAACTAACAGGTTTTTAGCCCAGTGCTTAGCACACAGGTGTCTCGTAGACGGGATGTGTTATTACTACATTATCTTTGTGCCTTGAATAATTGTACAAGGTGGGTACGGTTATCCCCACTTTATAAAAAGGTTAAGTGACTTCCCCAGGACTGTGGAGCCAGTAGTTGGCAAAAAAGGAGTACCTACCAGTGTGCAGTTCTTCAAAATCTGGGGCTATGTCCCTTCCACTTCACAGCCTCCCCTCCCAAAACTAGAGAGCATGCAGCCTAATCTGATAAATAAGAGGAGACAAGTACAAGGCAGTGTATAGGAAATGAGTCCAGTGGGTGATTTGACCTCCTCTGAGAGTGTTCTCTTCTTCTTGGGACACTCAGAGGAGGCGCTGCCATGGAGAAAGTAGGGTCTCACACCACTGGTCTCCTCTTCATTCTTTTCAGGAGCATCTATCTCTCTGCCCTTTTTATGTTTCAATAACTTTGGATACTACTGTGTCTTGAAAGAGAGGGGAAGGACACAACAAAGGGAGGCTGAGTTAGAGGTGGCTATGTTCATTTCTTGCCCCATTAAGCTTATGAAACGGGGAGATCTGAGACTGGACATCAATATTTTTAAAAGCCTTGCTGGCTGGAAATGCCAAGAAGTTCTTTTTTTTTTTTTTTTCTTGTTACTCTAAGGATGGAGCAAAAAACAGAGCCAAACATAACACTTTAAAGGACCTTTTGGTTATGAAAATGCAAAGCCAAAATCTAGCTTCAAGATGGAGAAATTCAAGACAATGTGGAACTAAATAGTTTGCCTATATAAAAATCTAAATATTTCTATCATGGAACAAATGTCAAGGTGAAAAGGGAAGATGGCCACTTCACTACTAACTATTATGCATTAGGGTAGACACACATACTGAATAACTGGGGGGATGGGGTAGGTAGAACCAATTAGCAGTCCCAGACTCAAAGAACACTGTCTGTGATGGAGAAACACAAAAGCCATTTCAAATAAAATGCTCCTGAACTCAGCCTCAAACCACTTTCCTGATAAAATTACACAGCTTGTTCCATTTATATCTGTATTAACTTTTAACCTCCGCACCATTCCAATAGTAGAAGATTAATCACAGAGCGTAATAGTGTAAATTAATGAGGGCAAATCTGAATTACTGATAGTACCAAAGCCAGAAGTATTTAAAAAGAATGTAGTTTTATTGTATCTTGTTGAATTTGTAAATATAAAAGAGAAAGCTCTTTCAACAATATCACATGGCATAAAGTATTGACAATACTCCTCCACGTTAAATAATGCTTAGTACACATAAATGAATTGAAGTTGTTGTTGAAGGAATTCTCAAATATCCTTGGCTACTAATTTTCGTCACAGGTGTGTGAACTTGAATATTCACAGAGGAATTATTTTGAACTTTTTCTCCATAAAGCTCTCAAGATTTGATCATACATTCATAGGATTAATAGATTAAAGACTATTGGTATTTTCGGATTTGTCTGAATAGGCTGTCTGGAAAGTCTCCATTGCTTTGGCCTTGGAAAGCGTTCCTTGGTGTAAAAGAGGCAGAGAGCCAGTAGGTGGCAGTGTGTCCCCACCTGTGAAGGGAGCCTTCCTCTTCAAGAAAAGCCCCCACACAGGCTACAAGCAAGTAACAGGAAAATGTTTCTTTGCTTTGTGAAGGGTGGAAATCCATCAATCATGTTCTTTTCTCCACACAGCTGCAGAGGACTGGCGAAGCACCTACAACCAGAGTCCTTGGCTTTGGGGCAGGATGGGAGGGCTGGTGTCCTTGCAGTCGCATGGGGCCAATTTGGGGAAGCCCTGCCTGAGACTACTAGTCTGATGCCTGAGTCAGAGCCATTCCAGTCTGAAGTGTATACTCTCCAGAAAAGCAGTATCTTCCAAGCTCTCTACGGGTAATGAAAAGTTTGATTGGGGAACACAAGGCTTCCAACAGTGGTGCCCATCTTTCTTCTTGCTTCAGATAAGACATCCCTGGGTTTTGCTCAGCTATGTGAAGTCGTGAATCACTGAGCTGGAAGAAACCGTAGAGTTCATGGCCAGTGCCCTTGTTTCACAGAGAAAGCAACTGAAGCAAACCACCATTATTCACCCTGGACTACACTGCGGGTTATGTGGTCTTCCTCCCACTCAGGTACTCTTTATCCCTTACATTTACAATGCCTTGGCAATAGGTGAAAGGGTAAAAGGAAAGGACATCATGATTTTTTTGACTGTACTTGTTTCTTTTGTACACATGTAGTCCTTTAACCCCTAGAACAAACTGCTAGCTGATGTCACCCTCAATTTATAAATTCATCACCCGAAGCTCAGAGGGATTAAACGACCTGCCCAAGGTTAGGAAGCTAGTAAGTGGTGGTTGATTTGTTTCTCCTACCTACAAAGAGAAGCAAGGGTTTGTTTTTAGAAGCTGTTAAATGATAAGCAGGGAGGAAAGCATGAGAAAGAATAGTAGAGGATCTATGGCCAAATGGACTCATCCTTTGTCTTTGCAAATACCGCTCTGCCTTTCATGGAGTGCTTTCCCCAGTCCTCTTTGTATACTCAAATCCTCCCACTCTCTGAACACTCCAACTCAAAGTGCTTAATCTTCTGAATAAATGTATTAATTATGGTTGGTGTCCCTCACCGAACACATATCATTTATTGCTTTTAAGAGCCAGTTATCTCTTCATGAATAAAAATTATTTTCTTCCAGTTTGATGATAGGTGTTTACTAAATATTTTGACAGACTAATGAGTTAAATCTTTAAGTAGTTAGTTGGACTTTACAAAAATAGGACACATCCCTTAAGGGAACATTAATACTATGCTCTTAGATTCAATTTTTTTTTAGTTCTGTGAGTTGGAATTTCTTAGAACAGGGATCACTGCCGCCAGGTCTCTGGAAGCATTGAACTAGTGTACTGGTCTGGGTAGCCTTGACTACTGAGGGCGTACAGCCACTTAGAAATGAAGCAACTATCAGTTTTCCAAGGCTCTAGTTGATGTAATTTAAGCAATGTATTTTGTGCATAAGGTGAATTCTGGGATATCAAAGCCAGAGTAACTTAGATTGTGGGGGGAGCCATACGTGGTCTGAGATTAGAGAGTTCAGTCACTTGTGGTGTGGCTTAGAGATAACTCCTCCCGAAAAGGAATTCCATGTTGAATGTTTCATCATCCTGCCCCGTTGGAGCATTGTTTTGAGGAAGTGTGTTTGCTAGGTAAACAAAGAAAAATAGGTTATTTGGGATCAATTTATTATGCTGAGTGACACTGAAAGGTTTTTTAGTTCCCAACCTGGGTTGATAGTAGAACTAAGGTGACCTTGTTGTTGGTGAAATCACACTTGTATGCTATAACCATATTTCTGGGTATCCTGTTATAGATTTGCATCACTAATGGTAATCTTTATCTTTCTCTCTCAAAATTCTGATACTGAGTCGCATAGCTAGATATTTTATTTCCTGAACTAACAAAATCAGAAAAAGGTAGAAGGGAGAAGAACAGATAAAAATAAATTTGATTCTTGCCTCTATCATACATAAGTTTTTTGAGATCATGTATCATCTCAGATCTATTTTTTCTGCCTGTGAGCAAAGTGAGAACAGTAACGTTTTCTTCAGAGGGGATTGAATGAGATAATGTTCGTAAAGCGTCTAGAACAATACATACCATTTAACATCTGCTTAATATAAAACAATGTCAGTTATATCAACCAGCGGGGCAAGGGACACTTGAAAATGCTTTTGCCATTGAGAACAGAGAAAGACAATGTCTTGTTAACTAACACAAGCCACTTGCTCACTTGATTGCTCATTCACTTACTCAGTCACAGAAAATAGTGTACTGGACCTGAGCTAGATACAGCTAGTGAATAGTGATATGGTGATTTTTTTCTACTCTAAAATAAACTTTACTGAGATAAAATTTCATACAATAAAATAAACCTATTTGGAAATAATAAAGATTAGAGCCAAGATAAATAAAGAATAGAAAAATAATAGTGAAAATCAAAGAAATCAAGAGCTGGTTCTTTGAAAATATCAACAAAATTGACAAGTGTTTAGCTAGAATGACTAGAAAATAGAGGGAAGACTCAAGCAACTAAAATAAAAAAAATTAAAGAAAGACAGTACTACCGATTTTATAGAAATAAAACTCATTATACGAGAGTACTATGAACAATTGTACACCAACAAATTAGATAAGCTAGATGAAATGGACAGATTTCTAGAAAAATACAACCTACTCAGATTGAATATGAAGAAACAGAAAATCTGATTACACCTATGAGTAGTAAGTAGATGAAATCAGTAATCAGAAACCTCCCAACAATGAAAAGCCCAGTGCCAAATGGCTACACTGGGAATTCTACCAAATATTTAAAGAAGAATTAACATCAGTCCTTCTCAAACTTTTCTCAAGACTTGAAGATGAGGGGACACTTTCTAACTTATTCTATTAGGCTATTAGTACTATGATACCAAAGCTAGACTAAGGCACTATAAGTAAAGGAAACTACACACCACTATGTCTCATGAATATGGATGCTGAAATATCCAACAAAATACTAGCAAGCTGAGTTCAATAGCATATTAAGAGGATTACACATCATGGCCAAGCTGGATCTATTCTGAAATGCAAAGATGGTTCAACATACAAAAATCAGTGTAATATACTACACTAACAAAAAAAGGGGGGGGACAATATAACTATTTCAAATGATGTAAAAAAAAGCATTTGGTAAAATTCACTACACTTTCATGACAAAAACTCTCAGTAAACTAGGAATAGAATAAAAGTATCCCAACAGAATAAAATAAAACCACATTAAAAAAACTAATAGCTAACATCATACTCAATAGTAAAAGACTGAAAGCTTTTCTTCTAATATTAGAAACAGCACAATGATGCCAGCTTTTGATACCACTATTCAGTATGGTAATAAAAGTCCTAGCTGGAGCAATCAGAAAAGAAAAAGAAAGAAAATGCATAAAAACTAGAAATGAAGAAGTAAAATTATCTCTGTTCACAGATGACATGATCTTGCATGTATGAAGCCTAAATATTTCACATAAAAACTGTTAGAAATAATAAATAAATAAATGAACTCAGCAATGTTACATGATGTAAAGTCAACACAAAAAAATCAGTTGTTTCTATACATTAACAATGAACAATCCAAAGTAAGAAAACAATTAAGGAAATTAAGAAAACAATTCTACTTATAATAGCACCAAAAAGAATAAATTTTTAAAAAGAAAAAAAAATACTCAGGGATAAACCTAACTAAAAAGGGAAAAGGCTTGTACACTAAAGCCTAAAAACCTTGCTGAAAGCAACTAAAGAAGACACCAATAAATGAAAAGAGATTCTGTGTTCATGGATTGGAAAAATTAATAAAACAATCTCTAGTAGATAATTTTAGCCAAGGTAGTCATTAACAGCTTATGTAACCTCTGTCTTGCTTTGGCCCCCAGGCTTCACTTTTCTTTCCTTCAATTGTGTGGCCTCTACTCTTTACAAAGTTTACTTGGGTAGTGGTCATTCCTATATGCACCTTATGAAAACACTTATCCTTAGTATCATTCTTCTGTTCTCCATTTTATCTTCGACTTACTCCTCTACCATTTATGTGAGCATCTGAGACTACCTATTTAGGTCTCATTTAAATAAAAATGTTTAGGATGAGTATTTTTTCTGTCCAATGCTGAATAAAAAGTACCAGAAACCCCATATGATCAAGTGGGTGAGACATAGGAAGTTCACTGAGCCAAGAGATAAAAGAGCAAATAGTGAACTGATGTAGTAAAAGATATAGTCCTTTTGGCAGCAAGAAAATTGCTGTGGATGGTAGAGGGAGAGGGCCATTCAGCAGCCATATGGTATTATGGTTATGGAGAAAGAACAACACAAGCAAATGCAGAAGGAATACTTGAGGACCCAAGAAGAAAGCACACTCATAGGCCAGATGGATCAGAGTAGTAATTTCTGTAAGTTATGGTGGAACACCTGATCATTTGATCAAGAATTCATAGTGCCCTCTCTTGCCACCTCTTTTCAACCTTTATACTGGAAGTATTAGCTAATTTAATAAGAAAAGAAGAGAAAGTAAACGGTATACTGATTGGGAAGCAAGAAATGAAACTGTTCTCAGATGACATGATGGTCAATGTAGAAAATTCAAAAGAACCAACCAAAAAACTCTTGGAACTAATGAGTAATTATAGCAAAGTATGAGATACAAGGTAAATATATCAAAAAAATCACTTTCCAAATAACAGCAATGAACAAATGGAAATAAAATTGAACACATGATACCATTTACAGTAGCATCCCCAAAATGAAATATTTAGATATAAACCTAACAAGATATAAATACTATTTGAGGAAAATTATAAAACTCTGATGAATGAACTCAAATAAGAACTAAATAAATGGAGAGATATTCCATATTCCTGGGTAGAAATACTCAATATTGTTGAGATATCAGTTTTTCAAAACTTGATCTGTAAATTAATTGTAATCCCAAGCAAAATCCCAGCAATTCACTTTATGGCTATTGACAAATTGATTACAAAGTTTAGATGGAGAGACAAAAGACCCAGAATAGCACACACAGTATTGAAGGAGAAGAGCAAAGTTGGAGGACTGACCTATCCAACTTTAAGACTCACTATAAAGCTACAGTATTCAAGAAAGTGTGGTATTAGTCAAAGAATAGACAAAGAGATCAATGGAATAGAATAGAGAACCCAGAAATAGACCCATATATATGTCACCTGATTTTTGACAAAGGAACAAAGACAATGCAATGAAGCAAAGATAGTCTTTTCAAAATATCATGCTCAAACAATTCAACATCCACATGCCAAAAAAATAATAATAATCTAAACACAGACTTTATATCCTTCACAAAAATTCAAAGATTAACTCAAAATGGATCACAGACCTAACTGTAAAACACAAAACTATAAAACTCCTAGAAGATAACACTGAAGAAAATTTACATAACCTTGGATTGATGATAACTTTTTAGATATGACACCAAAGACATGATCCATGAGAGAAATAATCGATAAGCTGGGCTTCATTAACTTACAACCATCTACTCTCTGTGAATAACAATGTCATGAGAATGAAAAGACAAGCCACAGTCTGGGAGAAACATTTGCAAAAAACACATCTGATATAGAACTGTTATCCAAACTATACAAGCAACACTTAAAATTCAACAATAAAAAACAAACAAACAAAAAAAAAACAATTAAAAAAATGAGCCAAAGACCTTAACATACACTTCACCAAAGAGATATACAAATGTGGCAAATAAGCATGTGAAGAGATGCTTGACATTATATGACATCAGGGAAATAAAAATTAAAACAACAATAAGATATCACTCTACATCTATTAAAGTGGCACAAATCCATCATACTGACTACTCTAAATGATGGGAAGGAAGGAGGCAACAGGAACGCTCATTCATTGTTGGTGAGAATGAGAAATAGACAGCCGCTCTGGAGGACAGTTTGATGATTACTTATAAAATGAAACAAACCGTTACCATATGATCCAGCAGTTGTGCTCCTTGGCATTTACCCAAAGGACTAGAAAACTTAAGTCCTCACAAAAATCTACACATGGGTGTTTATAGAAACCTTATTTATAATTGCCAAAATTTGGAAGCAACGAAGATATTCTTTAGTAGGTGAATGGATGAGTTCACCATGGTACATCTAGACAATGGAAAATTATTCTACAGTGAAAAGAAATGGTCTATCAAGTCCTAAAAAGACATGGAAGAACCTTAAGTGCATATTACTAAGTGAAAGAAGCCAATCAGAAAAGACCACACACTGTATGAGTACATCTATATGACATTCTGAAAAAGGCAAAACTATGCAAACAGTAAAAGATAAGTGGTTGCTAGAGGTTATCAGAGAGGAGATGAATGGTCAGAGGACAGAGGATGTTTAGAACAGTGAAAATACTCTGTTATGAGACCTTAATGATGGATACATGTCATGCATTTGTCCTGACTCATAGAATGCACAATCCTAAAAATAAACCGTAATGTAAACTGTGGACTTCGGGTGTTTCTGATGTGCCAATGTAAGTTTATCGATTGTAACAAATATACTTCTCTGGTGGAGGATGTTGATAATGTGGCTCTGCATGTGTGGGGGCAGAGAGTATATGGGAGACCTCTATACTTTCCCTTCAGTTTTGCTGTAAATGTAAAAATGCTCTAAAAATAAACTGTTGATTTAATTAAAAAGAACTTAGTGTTTGGTGAAAGGGGCTAATTCAGACTTGGAAGGGATGTGATGAACGTGTCTGCATGGCAGTGCTGAAGTCATAGACCATGTATAGAAATGGTGAACTGGTGTAGATGATAAGGGATGGAGCATTCTCCAGTGCCTTGTTCTACATCCAGTATTAAGGATATAGGATTGTGGGTCTCAACTTAACCCAGGTCAGGACAAGGGGATGCATCAAGACAGGGAGTTTGGTACTATTTACAATCCAAATAGAGTACCAATAACATATTGCAAGAAAAGACTAGTGAAAAGGATGGCAGCGGACCCTCTTTTAAAAACCACATACTCCTTGGCAGGTTAGTTTTCTATCTATACTACTGCTACTGCATGCTATGTTATCCAGATATAACCTCTACATGTTCCATCAGGAGGCATTTCTCACTCCAGATAAAAATACTAACCTTCTTAGTCTTAAAATTATCTTTCTTCAGAGTTATTTTGACTCTAAGCAAACAAAAGTATCTAACCAGTGGTTTTAAGCACTTGTGCAGCCTTGGAAGGCTTTGTAGCTGTGTGTGAATTCACTGTTGAAATAAATTCCAAATGACTATCTCTGATTACCTCGATTACATCACTAGTCCTGGTGTCATTTTGGGACTCAGTGACAACATTTCTCTTTGCAAAACAGTATCCCTGGCAGTCAGGCTAGTAATAAGTTCAAGGTCTGAAATAGAGTTCACTCTTTGAAGTTGAAAACTGAAGAAAGTAATTCTGTGACTTGGCCAAAGACCCAGTGTACATCAGTGTTTGATCTGTACAAGAACTAAATCCTTCAGACTCCCAAAGTCTTTAATTATATGGATCTGCTTCTGCAAGAGGTGGCTTGTAAGCCAAATTCATGATTTAACATATAATTTTCTTTGAGAAAGATTTAAATACATTTGGGCAGGTGTGTGGATAAAAGCTCAGTAGTCAGTTTATTAAGATAAGCCAGGGATATTTCAGAGGCATAACAAACCTTTCAAGGTCAAGAGTGATTTTGGTTTTGAATATAAAATCCATTTTGGCTATCTTGCCATTGAATTAATTGTGAATCCCAATTAATTGTGAATCCTTGCATTTTGTGGCTGTTATTCAACAGGCGTATTCCTGTTGTAGAGTCCAGCTCTTGGGCAAGCACAGCTGCAGGAGAGCCTGGATGATGCAATGCTGTCTGATAAAGACCTTGACCCAGCTTTCCCCACGATGGCTGTGGCTCACCTTCTCCTTGCCACGGTGTCAGTTTTCATTACCTTGACATTTCTCACACTTTGATGTGTGATATGAAATGGTAGCCTTTGGCAATAGATTGGGAAATGAGGCTTCACGGGGACATTGAGCACTTGCCAAAGGAAAAGTGTGGAGAATGGATGTGACAAGGTTATTCAGTTTGCTTTCTTAAAGGCGTTTCAGCTCAGCTGTACATGACGATGCTACCAGTTTCTATTTCAGCTTGTTTATTATAGAGGTAGCTATGTATCCCTTTGTGAATTTGTCATAGATGCTTTTGTCATCATGTCTAGCATGGGGAAGTACTGCCTGGTAGGGAAAGCAAAATAACCAGTCACCTAGGAAAGCTTCATGAACAACATTCATTTCCATTTCAATTGCTGAGACCTCAGAATCATAATGGTGACCTGTTGTTTCCATAATGCTATTGCTGCTTCTCTTTTCACAGGTTTTATTTTGTTATTGTTTAGTGAGAGTCTTTATACCATGACTGAATTTAAAAACTCCCTTAGTCTTTCTTTTGTTTATAGTAAAATAACAACAGCAATAAAAATAACCAGACCACACTACCTTTTTTTTTTTTTTTTTTTTTTTTTGATACTGTAATAAGAACATGGGCCTGGAACACAGAGGGTTGAGCCAGAAATTCAACACAAACTTCTCAAAGGGTATATAAACCTAGACATGATCTGGGATAAGATTGCTATCTAATGGGACCCAGTCTGCTGGCTGGGTTTTAGTGGTAGGCTGTTTTAGGCAGGTGGGCAATGACAACACAATTCCAAATAATGGATCTGTTTCGTATCAGGGTTCTGTTCTGCCAGTGACTGGAAGAACAGTGTGGCTGTGTGGGTGTCTGCCTGAAGTCTGGTTTCCGTCCCTGGGTTAGTGTTCTATCACTGCATAACAAATTACCACAAATTTAGGGACTTTAAACATAAATTTATTAAATCTTAGTTTCCATGGGTCAGGAGTTTTGGGCACACGTTAGCTGGGTGTTTTACTCAGGATTTCATCAGGCTGAAATCAAGGTGTCACGCAGAGCTGTCATCTCATCTGAGGTTTTTAGCTATTTCAAACTCACATGTTTGTTGGCAAAATTCAGTTCCTTCTGTTGTAGGACTGAGACATTCAGTTCCTAGAGGCCATGCCTCTTCAAAGGCAGTTCACAATATGGCAGTTTTGCTTCTTCCTCCAGGCCAGCAGACATCAGCATCTCTGATGCTTTGTTCTCTTAAAGGCCTCACCTAACTTGGTCAGGCCCGTTCAGAATAACCTCCTTGATTAACTCAAATCCAGCTAAGGCCTTAATTACATCTGCAAAGTCTCTGCACCTTTGCCATGTTATATTGGCCAGAAGCAAATTACAGGTTCTAACCAAAAACCAAGATTGTAACACCATGGGACAAAGATCTGGGGCCATTGTCGCCCTCCTAATTGCCAAGTCCAGCAGCCTCTTCTGAGCTCTCACACTCTCTGTGGCACAAAGCACTGCTAACCACTCTTTTGATTCTTCTTAGGGTTTTGTGATATTGCTCTCTCCCAGTTTTCCTACCAGAGAGCCAAAGTAGGAACAAGGAAAGCATACAACATTTGTAGTCAAACAGAACCACGTCTCAGTCCTAGCTATGGCTCTTATCAAGACTAATTCATGGGCTCCCCTGGTGGCGCAGTGGTTGGGAGTCCACCTGCAGATGCAGGGGGCGCGGGTTCGTGCCCTGGTCCGGGAGGATCTCACATGCCATGGAGCAGCTGGGCCCGTGAGCCACGGCCACTGGGCCTGCGCGTCCAGAGCCTGTGCTCCGCAATGGGAGAGGCCACAACAGTGAGAGGCCCGCGTACCACAAAAAAAAAAAAAAAAAAAAAAAAAAAAAGACGAATTCATAAGTAGCTTGTGTCTGCTGCTTGCATGATGTGGATGGAAACTGGGAAATGCAAGGAACTCTTCCTCCGTTACTTACCCTTTTCAGTCTCCCTTCAGTAGCTTCCATTAGCAGACCCTAAGCAGAAGCCAGTAGTTTCTAGCAAGATAATTTGAGAAATACAGATTGCAGGCTCCAACCTCAGCATCCCAGAGCAACATAGAAGCTGGTCTCAAAGCTGAGAGTCAATCGGTAAATAATGGACAAGTAGGTGAATAGATAAATAACATACTCAGTGTAAATACCCATTGTGAACAACAGTAACACAGTTGAGCAAATATACCTGAGTCACTTGTTAACTCTAATCCAGGATAATAAACATTCCCTTTGAGCACAACTCAGCTTCATGTCACAAACATTGGATGTTATTTTGCCTGAAGTATCTTTCTCTACTCCGAAGACCTGTTTGGCTAGTTAACAGTGGCTTTCCACTTTACACCTGCATTAGTTCATCACACAGACTAGGGTTTCCTGAATTCCCCTTTAGACAGTTTCATCCCGTGAACTTTTTCAGAATTATTTCAATCCTTTACTGAACTCTGTTTCTGAAAGTTCTACCTTTCAGGACTCCACAGTGCTTTTGCCTTCTCTCCCACCTGAATCACAGCAGGCATAATGGTAGGGATTTTGGTAGAAGCAGAATCAGTTCTGACACCTCTGCCATAGGAGAGACTGCTCATGACTCTGCTCCCCACCCCCCATGCAGAGCCAAATAATAGTCTGACCCACTTCAACCCTTCAGCTGGCAAGCCTGAAAAAAGACCAGCTTCCTAAGGGTTAATCCACTCAGACATTAATCTGCTCCTTTTCATTGTGCTTTTTATTACTCTGGGTTATTGTAAAGGTGCAGAGATTAATTTGTAGATTTAAGACCTTGGAAGCTTCATTATATAATTTTAGTCATCAGGAAACCTTGGGAAAACTTAAAAACTGAAGGCACTAAATCATTTTAATTGGAAATTTAACTTGGTGTCTTTATAGAATATTTTGTTGCTTGTCTTCTGAACAGACAGCTGCCTTAATGTGTCCTCAGACACTGGAGTTCATAGCTGGGATGCTCCTTGGGAGATCTTGTTTTTGTCTTGGTTTGAGAAAGTGGGATTTGCCTGTAGCAAATGGCATCATTAACTACAGGCAGGCTCTGCTTTAAGAAATCCCATCACATGAAAGCCAGAATGTTGTGTTACAACAAGAATCTACTTTTTAACAACAACAACAAAAAGAGATTCTAAAATAGTTCATGTCTTTCTGTTTCCACAGACTAATTTAATTTGTAAGGATTTGTTTTTCTCTCAGTTATTCCAGGGACATGCTCACTGGGCTCTGATAAATCCTGCCACACCTGGGTAATGCCATCCTCTTGAGACTATGGATTATGAGAAGAGATCCAGTTGGAGATTGAATTTTCTCACACCTGTGTAGGCACACTGCCTTCTGGTCAGTACCAGGATGACCTTCTCCCCCCCAACCCCATCTTGCTCTGCACTTTATCAAAGGTACAGTAGGGAAAGGATAGCCTCTGAGGTTCCACTACTTGCTCAGAAAGAGACAATGCAGGTCTCTTGACAAGAAAGAAGTGAAAGCAGAAAGAGAAGTAAAGTATTTTATAAACAAAATTTTAAAAGTAAATAGCTATCCAAAAAAGTAACACAGACCCAGTGATTGTTGTGTTTCCTTTGATGTTTATACTTTCCCAAAAGTGCATTGGACTAAGGTAACCAAATCCTCCTGAATCCCTTGAGGAGTGACAGACAGGCCTCTGGGGGTTGGGTTGGCCACTTAGAGGTATCCTGAGACAGCCCCTCCCTCCCCAAATTACCATCACCCCAGACTCATGATGTTTCATATAAGTTCCTAACAGTTAGAGGGGAGGGGCTGTCCAAGTCTCCACAGTGTCCTGTACCTATTGTTCTGAATTGATCTGTCTGCATATGTTTTTTCCTGCTGTCTGTCCCCAAGATTTCTTGTGGAGACTCTGGAGAGGCCATGGGATCAGAGCACACACAACCAGGACAAAAGCCCAAGTGCTATCTTTAGCTTGTATCTCTGCAGCTCCCTCCCCATTTCTCAGCAGTTCTGGGCTTGGTTTTCTTCCCATTTCAATCTCTGAGTCTGTGTGCGGGTGTATGTGCTTTTGAGCTTCTGTTTGTCTCTATTAATACATGGTTTAATCATATGGAATGATTCACTGTACTTTTTTTTTTTTTAATAATAGACACTCAGAGTCAAATATAGACCTTGGAGTTGCACTTCATTGTTTGTTTTATTTTATGTATGAACTGTTTTATTCCTAAGAAAATCATTTGAAATATATTATTTGAGGAAAAGTCATATTACCTTTTAAAGAAAGAACTATGGTTATAATAACACAGATAGTAATTTCCAAGTGAGGAGCACTCCCTCTGTGTACAAGTTTTTCTATAATGTCCCTTACATTAATTATTTTCAATGCCAAAAATATTTCTTATTCCTTTTGAAAGTTTGAAACCCACATAAAGGTATTTAAGACACCAATGTTCTGAGAAAACCACTAAGCACTAATTATGAGTTCCTATATTTTTAGCCATTCTTCCTCAGTTCCTTCCCTGATATCACTCCCAACCCTTTTCTCCTTGGGATTGTGCTTGGATCCAGGAGTGAGTTTGGGTTTGTATGTAATTTAGGTGTTTGTCATTAATCTGAACCAGCATCCACTGAAGTCTTCTTATTCCCATCTTGTCTTCAGATGTGTTTTCAGTGACACACAGGCCACTGCTATCTTCTCTTGAATCCCAATCCTAAAGCAGCTTCCATTTTGCCACAATCTGTGTCACCTACAGACATGGGAAGTATCTTGCTGTCCACCATGATATTTTGGGGGCAGATGGAGGTGTTCACTCTGCGGCTTTCTCAGGCTTGTCTGCCGGTCACCCAATGCAAACATTTCTTCCAATCCAATCCCTTAGAACAGCATCTGTGTCTTATTTTAACTATCACCCTTCAACATCTTTGCCTTCAAATTAGACTTATCTCTTCTTAAACATTACCTTTTGTATTTAGAGGAGGCCATGTCTTCTCATACCTCCTTAGGATGAAGGGATTTTCTCCAAATTTTACTTAATTATAAAAAATTCATACATATGGAAAATTGAAAGTGTACAACAAATGAACATACACCTAACACATAGATTACACAATTGTTAGTATTTTGCTATACATGTTTTATCTCATGTCTATCAATATATTTATTAATTTACCCATCTATCAATTTGTCTTTTTCTGAATGCATTTAACATGGGTTGTAGACATCACTACCCTTGTGGTAACCAGCCTCTGAGATTATCCTCACATCTTGATATTTTCACCCTTGTGTAGACCTGCCTACATTGTACCAGGGTTAATCAGTGTGACTGGTAGAATTGAATATACCAGAAGTAATGGTGTGTGGCTTCTAAGGCTAGATCACAAAAGGTACCAAGTCTTCCTCTTTGCAGTCTTTCTTCGACTGTTCACTCTAGAGGAAGCCAACTATCATGTCATGAGAGGCCCTATAGAGAGACCTGCATGATGAGGAACTGAGGCCTCCTGCCAACAGCCATGTGAGTGAGCTCATAATATAATTCTCCAATATCCGTCAAGCTTTCAGGTGACTACAGCTTCTTCTACTATTTTGATTGCAGCTTCCTAAGAGATCCTGAGCCAGAACAACCTGACTAAGTAACTCTCAAATTATTCACCTATCAAAATTTTAATATAATAAATATTTATTCTGCCTATGTTTTTCTCTAAGAATTTGATAGTTTCTGGCCTTACATTTAGGTCTTTAATCCATTTTGAGCTTATTTTTGTATATGGTATTAGGGAGTGTTCTAATCTCATACTTTTACATGTACCTGTCCAGTTTTCCCAGCACCACTTATTGAAGAGGCTGTCCTTTCTCCACTGTACGTTCCTGCCTCCTTTATCAAAGATAAGGTGACTTATCAAAGTTAAGGTGACTATATGGTGACTATAAGGTGACTTATCAAAGATAAGGTGACTATATGTGCGTGGGTTTATCTCTGGGCTTTCTATCCTGTTCCATTGATCTATATTTCTGTTTTTGTGCCAGTACCATACTGTCTTGATTACTGTAGCTTTGTAGTATAGTCCAAAATCAGGGAGCCAGATTCTTCCAGTTCGTTTTTCATTCTCAAGATTGCTTTGGCTATTTGGGGTCTTTTGTGTTTCCATACAAATTGTGAAATTTTTGTTCTAGTTCTGTGAAAAATGTCAGTGGTAGTTTGATAGGGATTGCATTGAATCTGTAGATTGCTTTGGGTAGTAGAGTAATTTTCACAATGTTGATTCTTCCAATCCAAGAACATGGTATATCTCTCCATCACAGCAAGATCCTTATTGATGCAACTCCTAGAGAAATGGAAATAAAAATAAAAATAAACAAATGGGACCTAATGAAACTTCAAAGTTTTTGCACAGCAAAGGAAACCATAAACAAGACCAAAAGACAACCCTCAGAATGGGAGAAAATATTTGCAAATGAAGCAACTGACAAAGGATTAATCTCCAAAATTTACAAGCAGCTCATTCTGCTCAATAACAAAAAAAAAAAAAAACAAACAACCCAATACAAAATTGGGCAGAAGACCTAAACAGACATTTCTCCAAAGAAGATATACAGATTGCCAACAAACACATGAAAGAATGCTCAACATCATTAATAATTAGAGAAATGCAAATCAAAACTCAATGAGATATCATCTCACACTAGTCAGAATGGCCATCAGCAAAAAATCTAGAAACAATAAATACTGGAGAGGGTGTGGAGAAAAGGGAACACTCTTGCACTGCTGGTGGGAATGTGAAATGGTACAGCCACTATGGAGAACAGTATGGAGGTTCCTTAAAAAACTACAAATAGAACTACTACATGACCCAGCAATCCCACTACTGGGCATATACCCTGAGAAAACCATAATTCAAAAAGAATCATGTATCAAAATGTTCATTGCAGCTCTATTTACAATAGCCAGGAGATGGAAACAACCTAAGTGTCCATCACTGGATGAATGGATAAAGAAGATGTGGCACATATATACAATGGAATATTACTCAGCCATAAAAATAAATGAAATTGAGTTATCTGTAGTGAGGTGGATGGACCTAGAGTCTGTCATACAGAGTGAAGTAAGTCAGAAAGAGAAAGACAAATACTGTATGCTAACACATATATATTGAATCTAAGAAAAAAAAAATGTCATGAAGAACCTAGGGGTAAGACGGGAATAAAGACACAGACCTACTAGGGAATGGACTTGAGGATATGCAGAGGGGGAAGGATAAGCTGTGACAAAGTGAGAGAGTGGCATGGACATATATACACTACCAAACCTAAAATAGATAGCTAGTGGGAAGCAGCCGCATAGCACAGAGAGATCAGCTCGGTGCTTTGTAACCACCTAGAGGGGTGGGATAAAGAGGGTGGGAGGGAGAGAGACACAAGAGGGAAGAGATATGGGAATATATTTATATGTATAACTGATTCATTTTGTTATAAAGCAGAAACTAACACACCATTTTAAAACAATTATACTCCAATAAAGATGTAAAAAAATGAATAAATATTTGTTGTTTTAAGGTACTACATTTTATGATAATTTTTACAGAGCAATAGATATCTAATTCAGTACTTTATCCTTAAACATTTCAACATGCATATAACTAATTAGAAAATTAAATAGAATTTTACATTTCTTTCCTTTTTTGTGTGAGGCTAACCTTACATCTAATGAAATGTGAAAATCTTAAGTAAGCCATTCATTGAGTTTTGACTAATGCATATATCGAGTAACCCAAATCCCTATCATCATCCTAAAAAGGTTCCCTCATAACACTGTTTAGTCAGTTTCTACCTCATCCCAGAGACAACCTTTATTCTGATCCCAGATTAGTTTTGTCTGTTAGAAAAATTAGCACAAATTGAACCATACAGCATGTAATGTTTTTGTAACACTTCTTTCATTCAGTGTACTGTGTGTGATATTCATTCACCATTTATTTTCATTAGCAGTTTGTTCCTTTTTGTTGCTGAGTAGTTTCCCACATTATGACTGCAATTAGTCTATTAACCTATTAATAGATGTTTGGGTTGTTTCCAGTTTTTGGCCACTATGAGCAGAACTGCCACAAACAATCCAGTGCAAGTCTTTTTGCAGAAACATGTTCTCATTTCTGTGGATTAAAGATGTAGGAGTGGAATTGCTGAGTCATATGGCACTTGTATATTTAAAATGACAAGAACCTGCCAGATCTTTGTCGAAGTGGCTGTACCATTTTACACTCCCTTAATAATGGATGAGAGTTCTAATTGTGCCACATTCTTATCAACAGTTGGTATGCTCAGTCTTTTTAATTTTAGTGGGTCCCTGCAGTGGTTTTCTTCTCTTTCCTGTATCAAACTTATTCAGAGGTAGTCTTTTCTTTTTTGGCTGTAAGATAATGTTTCATTCCTCTGATTCACACTGTTTTAAAATTATTTACCTGTGGGTTTATTGTCACATTTTCATTTATTTTTAAACTTTTCACATGCTCATCTTGAATTCAGAAGTGATCTTTTCAGTTCTTAATTTTGCTCATTTTCAATGTGGGAGACTTTCTTCAAATGACTTCCAAGAAAATCTCAGAAAGTGAGCATGTATTTATAAACAAGTCTCTCTAGATCACTTCCTTTTCCTTGGACAGAAAGCCAAGTTGCTGAGTTATACAGGTAAACACCTGATATCTCCAAGAATATGCATGTATGCATGTAGAATCCTCTTTAGAGATATAGCCCAGAGGTAGATGTGCACAGACTTTAGCTCAAGTTCCATGGTTTTGAAGAAACATATTTGGCATTCTCATGACTGATGGAAGGATACTTTCTTTACTTTTTTCTTTCCCTCACTTTTATTAAAATGAGTTTTGGAAATCTACAGAACACAGTGTGTACAACCACCACAATGCTTCCTGTTTCTGTTCTTTCCTCCAGTTGACATTACTCAGATGACAATTTTCTGTACTATCTTTCCTCCCTCCTTCTGGATGTTTTCTATGAGAATTTGCTCTTCCTTCTATCTTACATTTGTTATATATTCATATTTCTCCCAGTTTTTGATATTGTCTTTTTTTTTTCTGAGCCTTCCCTGGTATGGTGATGAGGAAATGAGGGGAGCTCCTAAATAGAGGTATCCCATTGCCCTTTACTTCCTTTTGAGCACCTCTAGATTGTATGGATCTTGATGGTAAGGGCTATGTCTCATTCCTATTTTTATTACCCAGATTTCCTAATACATGGAAGTCTATAAAATATGTTATATTTGGTTGTATTGAAACAAATATCATTATCTAAATTTTATGGATGATGAAATATCTTTTGAAAGTCATGTATAGCTGATTCTTCACCCATCACCTTCCCCAGACTCACCAGCATTGCCATTGTGACAAGTGTGGAGCTGAAGGGAAGTCACAGCCCTCCAGATCTCAACTGACATGTTTCCTGCAGCTTGGTGGTCCAGTGTCCTGCAAGCTGTAGCGTGTGATTCCAAACTCTGAACTTTGTTATTATATAGAACCTATAGTTCATAGAAACAATGTGGACAGAGAGTGGGAATGGGATGTATGTGAGACTGGGGACAGGAGTGCAGGTTGAGGGGAAGCTCAGATATTAGACAGGGACAGTTATAAACAGGCACAATATAGGAACCAGATTCTGCAGGGAAGAATGTGAGCTCATTTCTTGCAATAGTTGATGTTGCCCTGTAGTTATCAACCATAATGGTTTGTTCGTTTTACCTGTGGGAACTTTAAATAAAATTCTGATGCCTGGACCCAGGGCTATAGGTAGTATGCTGCATCTTTTCATGATTAGAAAAAAGTATGACTTCTGAGAAGATGCATCCCTGAGCCCTGATGTCTTGGACATCAGTCACACCTTTGGGTGAATTAGAAAAAAAAATAATTCCTTCTTCTGGGCAAACTTAGCCTATTCCAAAATTCCAGGCTGGACTTTAGACTCCATTTGTCTCCATTTCTGGGCATGCTTGTCCAGTGAACAGCCTATACAACTCTCTGTGGAGGCCCTGTTATGTCCCTGTCCAGATCAGATACAGGTATATCTCTGGGGGTGGCTTCTGGGAAGCTGTAGTTGAAAAAACTCCCCAAGTGATGCTGAAGGAATGGAGGATAAAAAGCTTTGAAATAGACACCAGGCAAAGGAAATGGAAGTACCTCATTCATTCTCCATTTATTCATTTAGCAGCTATTTATTTAGTATTTAGCAGTTATTTATTGAGTATTTAACCTATTTATTTTTGAGAACCACATGAAGTTGGTACACTTTTCTGCAGTGGTGGGACTTCTTTTGAAGGTGTACATACAAATAAGCATCTCTACTCATTTCATAGGCACAGAGATGGTGCTGAACCACCTCTGAGAAATAAAGTAACTTCTCCTTACACACTGAGCCCTGCAATACCGTTCTCTAGTGAACACTACCCAAATTCTGCCTCTGCAGGGTGTTTCCTTTCAAGGTCACCCTGAAGCAGTAGCTATAAAGGGACTGACATAATGAAGAATGTAGGTCCAGAGAAAAGTATTCTATTCCCTACCTCTGTCCAGCTTTAAGAAGTCTGTAAGGAAATTGCTTGACTATCAGCAAAAGGATTAAACTTCACAGTGACAGACTTACAGAGAGAGAGAGAGAGAAAGAGTAATTCTTTGGGTCTTAGAGTTCCTTGGAGAGTTTGTGCCATTCTAAAATGGGTGCCAGCATGCCGGGGAGTGGATACTTTATTTCATTTTCTTACTGAAAAGATCCCCCATTACCACTTCAGTAAAGGCTTGCATTATAGTGCAAATAAAAACAGATTAAAGAGTAACAGTGTTGAATCATTTTATGATGATATAAGTAATATCATTTCATAAAAGTCAGCTGCACTTCCGTAATCTGGAGAGAGCCACTGTGTACACTATGATAAATTTTCTTTAATAATTTGTATATTAGATTATAATAACTGATATTATTAGATTATAATAACTGATATTCATCTGAATTTTTTACTGGTTTCCTTATATTTTACCTTTTAAATTTTTTTAAAATATTTTAATTTTATTGGAGTAACATTGATTTACAATGTTGTGTTAGTTTCAGGTGTACAGCAAAGGGACTCAGTTATACATATATATATATATATATATATATATAAAATCATTCTTTTTTGGATTATTTTCTCATAAAGGTTATGACAGAATATTAGGTAGATTTCCCTGTACTATACAGTAGGTCCTTGTTGGTTATCTATCTTATACATAATAGTGTGTGTATTCATCCCAATTAAATTTTAACTACATAATTCATTCTGGTATTTATTTTGGTTACTGGTATGAGGTAGGGCAATAGTAGTTTTATTATTGTTGACTCTTCACTTAAGTGCCATTTAAGTTCACCTATTTATGACATTATCTTTGTCCTACATTAAATTATTGCCTAACTAGGGACTGTTTCTGGGCTTTCTGTCTTATTTGATTGATCTTTATAGTCTTATTTCAGACTTTACTGTTTAAGGGGTAAACTCTCTTATTTCTCTTTTCCTTTTCAATATTTCTTTGTATATCATTTTTTTCAAATATATTTTAGGATTTTGATATTTTGATAAATCTTCCTCCAGCACCATCTTATAACTTAGTGGCATTTTGATCTATGGAGAAATTATGTTCCTCTAACATTGATCCTCACTGTTCTAGAATATTCAAAATGTAAAGTTTTCAAGTTGATTTCATGATATTAACATGAACATAAGTAGCAAGAGGTTACAACCCAATTATACTTCTAAATGGAGATCTAAGATTTTTTATAGAAAAAAATGAAAATTAATTATATAGAACTTCTGCTTCAGGATTTAGAATAACAAGAGCTGCATTTTCCCTCTTGTCTGATATAAGTAAAACAGTGGACAAAATGTATGAAAAACATATTCAGAAAGGTAGAGGGCAGATTGAGCATATTTAGTAGAGACACAGAGGATATAAAAGCAGCCCAAACTGCACTTTTATAGATGGAAATTATGGAAATTATAATTATATATATAATTATAATTATATATAATTATAGATGGAAATTAACAGCAGATTATATACTTCAGAAGTATTGATAAGTGAAGTTGAAGACATGCAATAAAAACTATCCAAATGAAATACATTGAGAAAAACACTAAAAAAATGAACAGAACATTAGCTAACTGCCAGACAACTTCAGACAGTCTACGTGTAATTGAAGTCCCTGAAGGAAAGAAGAGGAAACAGAAGACGTGTTTGAAAAAATAATAGCTGAAAAAATTTCAAATTTGGCAGAAAATAACTGGAAACCTAAAAACCCAAGAAATTTAATAAATCCCAAGTAAAAGAAACATGAACAAAGCTACAGCAAGTCACATAATAATCAAATTGCTTAAAACAAGGGATAAAGAAAAAAATCTTAAAAGCAGACAGAGGAAAAAATTGAGTGCACATTATGTCTATGTTAGTTTCTCTCCTCCCAAGGAAACTAATGATAAACTATATTTAGAAAAATTTTTTAATTAAATTCATCACAACAAATGAAAATAATATCTTTTCAATAGTCACCAAAGTATATATTATTAAAAAAACCAGCATCTGTCTTCATAAAATGCTTTGTAAATTAAGAGAGAAACAGTCCCTGAGCATGATAAAAATTAACCAAATTCATGATAACTTATGTAGTAAGGTGATATAGAATGTGGATTTAAAGATATCAGTTCTCCTCTACTTAATATATTTGTTTAATGAGAATGATACAATAACCCTAAGGAGTTTTTTGTTTGTTTGCTTTAACCCGGTTCACTTATTACAACTTCTTCTTGGAACTGAGTCTAAAAAATTGATTCAATTTTACAGTTGAATTTATTAGGGCTTTGAGGTAGAAAATAATTTCATATATGAGTAATACATTTATCTCTTTTCTTCTAATAATGCATATTTTAGACTATACCTTGATAATTTTATTGATGGAACATACAGAACAAAGTTAAGAGCAAAAACAAATGCGTAGTGAAGAATGAGGCTTTTCCTAAAGAGAGGTCTGGCTTATGTCTGTGATTCCTGGGAGGTAACTTCCAAATCCTTGGAATTTCCTGAGTGATAATAGTATCTGCTTTTTATGGTGAGCCCCTTAGACACAACTGATGGTTTATGCTAATGAGGTGACTCATGGTGGGCCCTTTGGTCCATACAATAAAAGCCTGAACTTTGGGGTGTGGGGAGAGTAAATACTGAGCTCAATAATATGGTCAATCAATCTATCATGCTTAGATAATGAAACCCCAATAAAATCCCTGGACACAGAGCTTAGATGAACTTCCCAGGTTGGCAATAATCTATGTATATTATCACACATCATGAAGAGAGGGTACAAATCCTAAGGATAACAGAAGCTTCCCATTTAGAACCCTCCCAGATTCTGACCTCTGAGTGTCCTTGGCTGATTTTAATTTTCTTACTCTCTCTGTAATTAACCATAGCTATGTGTGTAGTAGTTTTTGGTGAGTTCTGTAAATCCATCTAGCAAATTATAGAAACTAAGGGTGGTTTTAGGAGCCTGCTGAACTTGGGGTAGTCAAAAGTGAGAATGATCATATGTGGACTCTTTCTAAAAACTTTGGTATTGGACCCAGATTATTTGCAGTTGGTGTTATAAGTCTTGGGCAGACTTAACAGTCTGAAGTTCTATGCCTTAAACCTTGCAGTTTGGCTAGCTCTGGATCAAAAGTGTCACTTCTGTTTTATTATTGAGTGTATCAGGAATTTCTTTTTTGTTTTGGTTGCTAAGTGTAATTCTAGTAGTTTGAGATAAACATAGTATTACTCATGTTCTGATACCATTCTTTTATTCCTAGTTTCTTTAAAAAAATCAGGAATGGATGTTAAATTTTATTAAATGCCTTTTATTATTTTCTACCTGTCCAAAACTAATAGCCAATTACCGAGGACTTTCCAGGCATTGTGTTAAGACATTATACACATTATCTTACTTAATCCTCACAACAGACCTGTGAGGCAGATGGTATTTTATCTCAATTTTGTCTGTGAGAAAACAGAGACCCAGAATTATTAGGTAATTTGCCCAAAGTCACAAAATCAGTAATTGGTAGAGCTAGTGTTGGAAGTTCCATTTTCTATCATCCAATGTGATCTGGATCACATTGACTCTGAATTATATCAATATATATTCTCTTGCTAAAATATTCTTTTTAAAAAATAAGTTGCACTTCATAATGTATATTTTCCATTAGTATTCTTCTAGATTTGATTTACTGGTATATTAAATAAAACTCCTACATTGGGATGTGAGATTGGTATACAGTTTTCTTTTATTGTGCTTTGTAACCGGTTTACTAAACTAGCTTGAGTAAATGAATTGAAAAGCTCTATTTCTTTTTGTGCTTTGGATAAATTTATATATGATGGGAATTTGTTGGTCCATAACTATTTAAAAGCAATTGCTCATTAAATTATGTGTGCCTTCATCCCTTTCTAGGAGTAGATTTTCATACATATTTTTAAAATGATAATATTTCAATATCTTTCCAGATAGCTGGCTAATTCAGAATATTTACCTCTTTTGAGTCTATTTTAATACTTTATGTATATCTATGTAAATATATATGTATATATAGCATATATACTTATTTTTTCTATATACACATACATAGATGGAAATGTAATATTTTCATCCTTTTCAAATTTATTTTTCTTGAATTACAAATAGTATGTCTTTATTATGTTTTCATTTCTCGTCTGTCATCTTAATACATAATATTAAGTTTGCCATTTTAGCCATTTTTATTTGTGTAGTTCAGTAGTGTTAAGTATATTCACATTATTGTACAACAGGTCGCTACAACTTTTTGATCTTTCAACACAGAAACTCCATACCCACTGAACATTAATTTCCCTTCCCCTTTAGCCCTTAAAAACCACCTTTCTACTTTCTGTAACTATGATTTTGACTACTTTAAATAGTTACCATCAGTAGAACTATACAGTATTTGTCCTATTGTAACTGGCTTATTTCACTTAGCATAATGCCCTCATGGCTCATCCATGTGGTAGTATGCATCAAAATTTTCTTCATTTTTAAAGCTATATAATATTCCATTATATGTATATACTGTCTTTTCTATATCCATTTATCTGCCAGTGGATGCTTGGATTGCTTCTGCCTCTTGGCTATCGTGAATGTGTAAATTTCTCTTTGAGAAACTGCTTTGAATTATTTAGAAAATTTTTTTGAGGAACCTCCATTTTGTTTTCCATATCATTTTACACCTCCATGCACCATTATACATCTCCAACTACAGTGCACACAGATTCCAACTTTTCCATATCCTTGACAACTCACGTTATTTTCAATTCTTTTGATAGTGGCCCTGCTGATAGATGAGAGGCAACATCTTGTTGTAGTTTTGAATTGCATTCCCTTAGTAATTAGTGAAGTTGAGCATCTTTTCATGTGGTTATTGGCCATTTTAATATCTTCTTTGGAAAAATATCTATTCAAGTCCTCTGGTAAGTTTTAATCAGATCATTTTTGTTATCATTGTGGAGTTACTTATATATTCTGGATATTAACCACTTATCATATATAAGATTTGCAATTATTTTCTCCCATTATATATGCTGCCTGTCACGCTGTTGATTAATTCCTTTGAAGTGCATAAGTTTTTAAGTTTGATGTGGTCACGTTTTTCTAGTTCTTCATTTTGTTGGCTTTGCTTTTGGTGTCATATGCTAGAAATCATTGCCAAATTCAATATCTTGAAGGTTTCCTGCTATGTTTTCATCTGGGAGTTTTATAGTTTTAGGTCTTACTTTATGTCTTGAATCTATTTTGAATTAATTTTTGTATACAGTGTCACAAAAGGGTCTGACTTATTTCTTTTCCAGTTTTCCCAATGCCATTTGTTGAAGGGATTGTCCTTTCCACATTGTGTATTCCTGGCACCTTTGTTAAAATCATTTTACCATAATTATGAGAGTTTATTTCTGGGCTCTCTATTCTGTTTCATATATATATATATATATATATATATATATATATATGTCTTTATGACAGTACAACATGATCGTAATTACTGTTGCATTGTAGTCTGTTTTGAAGTCGGGAAATACAATGCTTCCAACTTCTTTGTTTTTATATTTTTTTAAGATCATTTTGTCTATTTTGGCTCCTTTGAGAGTCCATGCAAAGTTTACAATTTTTTTTCTATTTTTACAAAAAATGCCATTGAGATTTTCATAGGGATTACATTGTATCTATAGATCACTTTGGATAATATGGACATTTAAACAATATTATGTCTTCTTATCCACAACCATGGGATTTCTTTCTATTTATTTATATTGTCTTTGATTTCTTTTAGCAATGTTTTATAATTTTCAAGGTATAACTCTTTCTCCTTCTTAGATACATTTATTCCTAAGTGTTTTATTTTTTTTCATGTTATAATAAATGGTATTTTCTTAAATTATTTTTCAGTTTGGTCATTTTAGTATATAGAAGCAGAACTGATTTTGGTGCATTAATTTTGCTGCTGCAATTTTGCTTTAATCATTTATTAATTGTAACATGTGTGTGTGTGTGCATAATCTTTAGGACTTTTCACTTTTAAGATCATTTCATCTATGAATAAAGATTATTTTTTCAGTTTGGATGCCTTTTATTTAGTTAGTTTTCTTGTCTAATTTTTCTGGCTGAGACCTCTAGTACTATGTTGAATAAAAGTGATGACAGTGAAAATCCTTGTACAATTTTGCCTTCCCACCAGCAATGAATGAGACTTCCTAGTTTTTCACATCTTGCCAGCATTTTGAGTAGTCAGTGTTCTGGATTTTGGCCATTGGATATATGTGTAGTGGTACCTTATTATTATTTTAATTTGCATTTTCCTAATGTCATATAATGTAGAGTGTGTCCTCATATGTCTAGTTTTCATCCTTATATCTTATTTCTTCTTTCTGATTTTTTTATTGAAGTATAGTTGCTGTACAATATTATACAAGTTACAGGTATACAACTTAATGACTCACAATTTTTAAAGTTTATGCTCCATTTATAGTTATGATAAAACATTGGCTATATTCCCTGTGTTGTACAATATATTTTTGTAACCTATTTATTTTGTGCATAATAGTTTGTACCTCTTAATCCCCTACACCTATTTTGCCTCTCCCCGCTTCATTCTCCCCACTGGTAGTCACTAGTTTGTTTTCTATATCTGTGAGTCTGTTTCTTTTTTGTTATATTCACTAGTTCATTTTATCTTTATTTTTTTTTTACTGAAGTGTCTGTCTTTTCCTCATTTTTAATTAGGTTGTTCATTTTCTTATTGTTGAGTTTTAAGAATTCTCATTATATTTTGGATAAGTCTTTTATGAGATATGTGTTTTGCAAATAATTTTCCTAGTATTTAATTTATCTTCACATTCTCTTGGCATTGTATTTCACAGAGCAATTTTTAATTCTGATGAAGCCCAGCTCAGCAATTATTTCTTTCATGGATACTGCCTTTGGTATTGTATCTGAAAAGTTACTATCATAGCCCAGGTCATTTGGCTTTCTATCACATTATCTTTTAGGAGTGTACTTTTTATTACTGTACTTAATGGTAGGTTTTGATGGGTAGTGTCCATTCTCCAACTTTGTTCTTCCCAGTCAATGTTGTGTTAGGTATTCTGGGTCTTTTGCCACTCCAGATATACTTTAGAATCTGCTTGTCAATACCCACAAAATAACTTTATGGGAGTTTGATTGGGCTTGTATTCAATCTATAGATCAATTTGGAAAGGACTGACATCTTGAAAATTTTGAGAGTTTTTAATCCATGGATTTGGAATACTTCTTCATTTACTTAGTTCTCTTATTTCTTTCATGAGAGTTTTTAGTTTTCTTCCAATAGATTTTGTACATATTTTGTTAAATTTAACAGAGAAATTGGTCTATTTCATCAACTTTGTGAGCATAGAGTGCTCACATTCCTTTATTAGCCTTTTAATTTCCATGGGATCTGTAATGATATCCCTTCTTTTATTCTGATATTAGTAATTTGTGCCCTCTCTCTTTTTTTCTCTTAGGTTAGCCTGGCTAGAGGCTAGTCAATTTTACTTATTTTTTCATTACCCAGCTTTTGGTTTCATTGATTTTCTCTGTTAATTTCCTGTTTTCAATTCCATTGATTTCTGCTTTGAGTTTTATTATTTCTTGTCTTTTGCTTACTTTGAATTTAATTTGCTCTTCTTAATCATATCTCCTAAGATGGAAAACTAAATGACTGATTTTAGATTCTTCTTCTTTTCTAATATAGATATTGCTTAATCTCCATGTATTTTGGAATTTCCAGTTAATTTTTCTGTTTCTAGTTTAATTCCATTGTTGTCTGAGCATAGGCATTGTATGTTTTCTACTTTTTAAACTTGTTAAGGTGTATTTTATGGCCCAATATGTGGTCTATATTGTGAGCTTGAGAAGAATATGTATTCTGCTGTCATTGTATGAAGTAGTCCATAGATATCAATTATATATAATAAATATAACTATTATATTATATTAAAATATTTATTCTGTTCCTTTCTTCTCCTTCTGATACTTTCATTGTGTGTGTGTTATACCTTTTGTAGATGTTCCACAAGATTTATATATTCTCTTCTTTTTTTTCAGCCTTTTATTCTATTTGATTTTCAGATTTGGAGGGTTCTATTGAGATGTACTCAAGCTCAGAGGTTCTTAACTCAGCCATACCCAGCCTACAAATAAGTCCATAAAAGATATTCTTTATTTCTGTCACAATGGTTTTGAGCTCTAACATTGCTTTTTGGAAGTTTATTATAAGGAAAAACTTTAAATTTTTAAATTATAACCTGCACTTCCTCAGTCTAATTCAACTTTTTTCCTAGTTGCAATTTAGCATTTATGTTACATCACCATTGTTTGCTGACCTCCTGGTACTAGATGGTAGAAGGAACCACAGGCTGTAATGTTCAGTAAAGCTCTGATCCTTGTGTACTTGTGGACAATGTGTCCCAAGATAATAAGAAGTTGAAGGACTTTTTCTTCAAATATCTCTGATTTTTAAAGTTTGAGAAGTAGTATGTTAGAATACAATTTCTCTCTCATAAAGTTTAGTATCAGGCAGTCTGTGTTTCTCTTTCCTTTAAATCTACTACAGTACTTCCTAAGGACGCTGGCAACAGTAAAATATGTTTTATCATTTTCACTGAGAAACACTTTTTAGATGCATTTATTGTTGCTTTTAGCATTTTAATAATTCATTTTACTTCTGTCCCTGTCTTTTTCTTCTTGTCTTTGAATTGATATTCAGTATTAAGCCTTGAGTTCTATTTTCTTTTGTGATGAACATCCCTGAACTCCAGCGACACCTAACAATGTGATGGTTCTCTGAGATCTTCTGTTCGAGCTGTGGCTGGAAGTGAAATGGAATACTCTGCTTGGGAATCATCATTTTCTTCTTCAGCGGTGGGTGGTCTAGCAATGAGAGGCACTACCATGAGGGTTTAGGGTGAGTCCAGTAAGGTGGTCTGTAGGGATATTGACAAATACTTCACTTCCACTTCGCCATCCCCTTAAAGTTAGGTATGGCCATGTAAATAACTGGCTTTGGCCAATGAAATGATCAGGATTTATAGCGATCTGTTTGTCTGTTCTAGGTGGATGTTTTAAAAGTCTGTGTATGTGTTTCCACTTTTTATTATCCTTCTGAGAGAGTGTGGAAGTCCAATTCAAGATGTAGCCTCTTGGGCTTCCCTGGTGACGCAGTGGTTGAGAGTCCACCTGCCGATGCAGGGAACACGGGTTCGTGCCCTGGTCCAGGAAGATCCCACATGTCGTGGAGCGGCTGGGCCCATGAGCCATGGCCGCTGAGCCTGCACGTCCGGAGCCTGTGCTCCACAACGGGAGAGGCCATAACAATAAGAGGCCCAAGTAACACCAAGAAAAATAAATAAATAAAAAATAAAAGATGTAGCCTCTGACTGCCTGGGTCCCTGAGTGATAATCATGAGAACAACTCCCCTGCAGACTCATGTTGGAGATGTAGTGTTAATAATAAATGAACATTTGCTTTGTTAAATGACTGATATTTTGGAGTTGATTGTTATTGAAGCTTTTCCTAGCCTAACCTGACTGACATATCTGTAGTCATTTGAGAAATTAAATTTTAGTACCTGTGACAAATCTCTAGAGCTTCCTAGATCTGAGTAACTAGGTGCTTTGCAATTTTATTTTACACTTTACATTTTTTATTTATTATATTCTTAGCTAGATTATAAGACCTATTAGGTCTTATTTTACATAATACTGTAGTACTTAAAAAGTATGGGTCTAGAGCCAATCTGTATGGTTTCACATTCCAGATCTGTTACTCACTAGCTGGACAAGATATGGAGTCACCCTATTCCTCCATTTTCTCATCTGTAAAATGGACAGAACAATTTTACTTACCTTATGGGGTTGTTTGTATGATTAAATGAGTTAATACATAAACTACTCAGAAGAGTGGGTCTCATAGAGGAACTAACCCAATGTTTGCTTTTATAAAAAAAATAATTTAATTTTATTTATTTTTTATACAACAGGGTTATTAGTCATCAATTTTATACAAATCAGTGTATACATGTCAATCCCAATCACCCAATTCATAAAATGTTTGCTTTTATTACATCTTTTTATCATCCACAGTCCTTAACTGAGTTTCTTGTACAGTTTTGGTCCAAATTTTTGATTTAGTAAATGAGTCCTACCTCTAACTTTAGGTGAATTAACTGATTACTTATTTTTTTAATAGTGCCTTGGAAGTCTCAGGCTTAGTGATCAGGCAAGATCTTCTGGACATTGTAGGAGGACAGGAGGGATAAGGAGAGAGGGTAGAAACTGTGTTGCGACTCTTGGATTCTTCTCCCATTAGCCTCTTACTTGGTGTCTAAACATCAGGCTATGCAGGTGCCACCTGGACAGTGTCCATGTCCCAGATCTCAAATATTTCCCAGTTTAACTGCTTCCACTCTTGACTTGTACCTCCAAATCTTGACCTGAATATTCTGCCACAGAATTTCTATTTGGATTTCTTTTGCATTTCTACTTGGATATCTTATGTCAAAGGCATCTTAACTCAGTGTATTCAAGTTTGTCCTGAAAATTTCCTTGACAAACCTACTCTGGCCTAGTTTTCCCCATCTTATCCACCGGCATCAGCATTCATCTAAATTCTTTATGTCTCCATTTTCTCTTACAACATATCCCCAATTCACTACCTGTTCTGATAAAATTAACCTCCAAATACTTGTTGAGTCTATTTTTCTTCAGCGCTATTGCTAACACGTTTAGTGTTAAGTGACCATTACCTTTCTTAGACAACATGATAACCTTCCACTTTGCCTACCTGCCTCTACTCATAGATCCCTCTGTAGTACTCTTCATCTCCAGTGGCATGATCATATTGAACCATTATCTAAATGATCTTGTCACATCCCTTTTTACCATCTTCAAAATCTCCCATTGCTCTCAAGGTGAAGAATAAAGTCTTTCATGTAGTCCTCAGGGCACTGTTTGGGCTTGCCCCTGCCTACTCAGTGACCTCATCTTGGTCACTGGGACCCTAACTCCCAGCAATTTTTGTTTTCAGAATTTGTCTTTCACTAAATCATGTCTAACTTTTGCAAAAGAGCGGTTTGTGTTATTTGTCTAATGAGATCTTCTCATCTTTCAGGTCTCAGCTGAAACACTGCTTTCTCAAGGGACCCTCCCTGACTTCTCTGCCTATTCCCCATTAATTTTTGTCTTGGTTATTTACTTTCTGATTAGGCATTTGATGTCTTCAGACCTGTCTGCAATATTTGATCCAAAACTAGGAAAATATGTTGTATTATATCATGGAAACCAGAGGGATTAGTCACTGTGTTGCCTACACCTTAGCTAGGTATCTCTGAGTTCCATTCTAAGATCTCCCTTCCTTTGCTTCCATCTTGTCAAAATATAATCTTTTATACACCCCTGCCCTGCTCCGTGGTCCAGTCACCAGGGAGATAAGACAGCAGCAGCTCCTTGGTTTTGTTGTAGGAGGAGGTGCTGGTTCAGATTTTTCAGAGGGAATTATTTGCAAGAGAAACAATGCTTCTCTCCCTAATATTAGCCACTATTTATGCCATAACTTTCTGTGTTCTTTTTCTACCTTATCAAATATAGTTTCTCACAAACAGACAAAAATGACTGAGTGGGGGAGCAATGGAGATGGAAAAGTGAAAAAAAAGGAGTAAAGTGAGCAAGAAAAAATTCATCCTGCTATACATGTCACAGACTTCAATCTGTATATTTGCAACAATCTGTCTTCCCCACTGTACTAGAGGAAAAAAACCCTCTCTATGACAATACGACTTTGTTGAGTGGTTTAGTGAATATGGAATTATTTTTCTGTATAAGTATTGACTATGATCCAAACTGGACATCTTATAGCTTGCTTTATTTTTTAAAAACATCTTTCCTTAAAACTGGTAATTAAAACTATAGGAGTACATATCCTATATCTAAATTAGTTTCAGTTTATGTTTTGTAGCTGTCAGGAGACAATGAGAACAGTATTATTTATTTTTATTAATTTATACTTTAGTGCTTATATGTTTATAATCAGTGGAGCAAAAGTTTTATTTTCCTAATTATATGCATTATTCTGATAAGTTTACCCATATATTGACAAATTCGGTCATTTTTTATTACGATTACTAGACATTTGTGTTTGGTAAACATGTGTGCTATGTTTTGGGGGAATAAAAATTAGGAAACAAAATGTACAGATTCATCCTTTTTGATACTTGGTGTACGGTGACTGAGAGTTAATGGGAAATTCTGGCAGGGCTTGCAGTGGATCATGGACAATTGTCATCTGCTTGGCTCAAACATCTAATATACTAGATGTATATACAAAATGTATGTATTTACTTAAGCACACATCAATGGGCAAAGATCCACAATTCCTTTATTTTATTTTGGTTTATTTTATTTCATTTTTCTTTCTTTCTACTTTAACTTGGCACCTTTTATTTTTTTTCTAATATCTTTATTGGAGGATAATTGCTTTATAATATTGTGTTAGTTTCTGCTGTACAACAAAGTGAATCAGTTACATGTATACATATATCCCCATATACCCTCCCTCTTGAGCCTCCCTCCCACCCTCCCTATCCTACTCCTCTAAGTCGTCACAAAGCATTGAGTTGATCTCCCTATGCTAGGCATCAGCTTCCCACTAACCATCCATTTTACATTTGGTAGTGTATATATGTCAATGCTACTCTCTCACTTCGTCGCAGCTTCCCCTTCCCCTTCTGTGTCTCAAGTCCATTCTTTATCGTCTGTCTGCGTCTTTATTCCTGCCCTGCCACTAGGTTCATCAGCACCTTTTATTCTTATACAATTTCAAACGTGTCCATGTGTAGCTGCAAGTTTTTCAGTTTATCCTTGGAACCACCAGACCTGAGAATAATGTATTTGAATGTTTGCAGTTATGTGTTTTTCTTTAGAATCTTTTGAGTTCTATATTTGACTTGATTAAGATCTTGCTAGAATAAAACAAAAAATTAGGAAGAATAAAGAAAAATTATAAAAAAGCAATATTAATGACATAAGTTGTCCTGGCTAAGCAAGACTGTTATACAGGAGATATGCTTAATTCCTCTTCTTCTTCTTCTTCTTCTTCTTCTTCTTCTTCTTCTTCTTCTTCTTCTTCTTCTTCTTCTTTCTTCTTCCTCTTCCTCTTCCTCTTCCTCTTCCTCTTCTTCTTCTTCTTCTTCTTCTTCTTCTTCTTCTTCTTCTTCTTCTTCTTTCTTCTTCCTCTTCCTCTTCCTCTTCCTCTTCTTCTTCTTCTTCTTCTTCTTCTTTTTTTTTTTTCTGTATGTTTGATAATGGCAAAACACCTGATTATCAATGTTAACACAATCAATAAAATATTTTTTGTGCTATGAACAACTGTTCTTATTTAAATAAGAAAATGTAGAAACAATGCTTTCATTCTAATCTCAGTGTTTTCACAGATTGTCTCTTGTCTTTTAATTAAATAGTGAAAAATATCGCGTTTTTTATAGAGCAACAGTAAAATTAGGTTTTTGTAAGGCTTTAGGTGAATATGATTGACAATTTAGAATTTTATGTTGTTAGTTTTTCTTTCAACTATTTTCATCCATTTAATAAAAATGGTCAGATATAGGAACTATACTTAAATAAACCAACATTAATTTTTATGTGTTTATTAAGGCCAAATATATAAATCAGATTGTATGAATTGCAACTCAACTTGCATAGCTTTAAGAAATGTTACAGTTATAAGGGAACTTAAAAATCAAATAACTAATTATATATTTTATATAGAAGGTAAATATCACCCATAATCTCACTACCCAGAAATAACTACTGTTAATATCTTTGTGTGCATTCTTCCAAACATACACATACTTGCATGTACACATACACACTCACACGGCCATACAAACAGGATTTCATACTGTATAAACTGCACTTATACTTAAATCTGTATGATTGACAGCTTTTAATTTATTTAAACTTTCCTACCTAATACTGATGTGGAAAAATTCTATTATATGGATATACCATAATTAAGTTCAATAATTCCACATTCTTTGATGTTTGGAACATTTTTGATGTTTTACTAGTGAAAATCATGGATCAGGTTAATTTGCATATATTTCAAGTTTCTATTTTTAATAAAAGACTTATTCTGCTCCAATATTTAGAAAGCTCTGGGCATTTTTGATGGAAGAAGAGAGTGTTGTCAGAGTAGACTGAAATCCCTTTGAAGAAAATGTATCCCAGGGAAAAAGGGAGTTAAACAGGGTGGCTTGGTCCAGTTGAGAACAAATGTTTCTGTTAAATGTCAAGGGAATCAGTATATTCAGTTCTTTGGATTCAGATAGTTCCCCTGAGGCACCCCATGGATTCTGAATAGAACTCTAAGGAGGGGATGTTAGCACAAAATGCAGGTGTTATTTGTACTAAAACTCAATGGGCAAAGCAACACTGTTGATATCCCAAGGGGCAGAGTACAGGTACACAGGGGACAAAGACATTCTTTGAATTTGGTTCAGGCCACACCATTGCCATGGGTGAGGAAGTCACCAGAGTCCAGAGGGCAGCTTTGGTTTTCATCCACCTCAGCAGTGCCTGGGAAATGGCCACGATGCCCACAGACAGGCAGGTTATTGGAGCATCTGGAATCATGTCAAGTCTTCCCTCTAGTTACATTCTCAGAGAGCTGAGCACCTAGATACAAATGTAACCCAAGAGGAAGGTCAGGGAAGGAAGAGTGCAACCTGTCCCAAGGGGTGGTGGATACAACTTTAGAACAACTTTCTAAAATTTTCAAATATATTGAACTTATAAAAGAGGTTTAAATATGTCTTTATTATTTTAAAACGAATTCCAAATTGACTGTCTAGTATTGATTATTCAGATTAAGAGCCAGAACATTATTTGTATCTACAGCTTCCTGTGTAACTCTCTCACCCCATCTCCTGGAGTTTTGACCACAATTATGGATTTTGTGTTAACGATTTTCACACTCCTTTTTACAAGTTTTAACACTTATGTAGGGTCTCTAAACAATAATTGTTTGGTTTTGCTTGTTTTAAAATCTATTACTATATGTATTTTAGGCTTGTTTTGTTCAACAGTGTTTAAAATTTATGTCTGAACATTTTTTTAAGGTTAAGCCAAGTTGATGCATGTACTAGCAGTTGATTCACTTTTTCCACTGAATAAATATTCAAGATAATTATTGATTCTACTATTGATGGTCATTTTAATCATTTCAAGTTTTTGTTTTTATGAACATTGTTGCTATGGACATTCTTGTGTATCACTTGATACATGCATGCAAAAATTTCTCCTAAGGTATATACTTACTAGAGGCAGTATTTTTTTTTTTTCTAAGGAATATATCTAAGTGGAATTACTGGCTTTTATAGTATGAACATACTCAACTTCAGTGGGTAATGTCAAAATGTTTTATGGAATAGTTATAATTTGTACATTTATCAGTAGTGTGTTGTTTTCTCATTTCTCCACATCTCTACCAACACTTAGATTGTTGATTTTGTAATTTTTTGTTGGTCTGGTTGGTGTAAAGTGAATCTCATTGTGTTGTGTTTGCCATGAATGACTATTCTTTTTTTATTGAAGAATATATAGTTGATTTACAATATTATATTAGTTTTAGGTGTGCAACATAGAGATTAAAAATTTTTATAGATTATACTCTATTTAAAATTAACATAAAATATTGGATATATGCCGTGGGCTGTACAATATATCACTGTAGCATATTTATTTTATACACAGTAGTTTGTAACTCTTAATCTTCTACTCCTATCCTGCCCCTCCCCCCATGCTAGTAACCACAGTGTTTTCTGTAACTCTATGTGCTTGTTTTTGGAAATGCTTTTCATCTGATTAAGAAAATGTTCTTCCATCCAATTTTCAGGGATTTTGTCATGTGTGGATTTTGAATTTTATATAAAGTGTATTTCACACAATCTGAGGTTTTTACATATTTATTCTCATTTAATATATTAATATGTTGAACTAGTTTCTTCAGATTTCTGATATTAAATCATTCCTGGATTCCTGAAATTAATCTAACTTGTTAATGATGTATTATCTTCAATGTTTCAATATTTTTCAAAGGAATTTTGCAACTCCATGAGTTAGACTGGCCTATAATTTTCTTTGTTCTGCTCTTATTTGGTTTTGGTATAAAAATTATTTTAGTCCCATAACAGTGAACAGAGAAGCATTTCCTCTATTTCTATCACCTGGAAAAATGTGAGAGTTATATATATTCTTTAAATGTGTAGCACTGGCAACATCTATAGTTATGTGCCCTTTCTTATTCCTAGTATTGTTCTTTTTCCTTGATCAAATTCAAGGATTTTTTATCAGGCTTATTATCTCTTAAAAATAACTTATTTTGGATTTAATGATCCTTTTAGTATATGTTTACTTTTTAAATTTCACTAAATTTGTGTTTGATCTTTCTTTCTACTTTCTTTGGGTTTATCTTGAAGTAATTTTTATAACTTCACATACTAGATGCTAGGTTCATAAATTTTGAAACATTTTTATTTTGTAATTTAAGGGTTTAAGGCCATCTATTTTTCTAAAGTTCTGCTTTAATTGCATCCTACTTTTTTTTTATAATATGATAATAGGTTAGATTGACTCACTCTATTTTCTGTGTCACTAACTCCATCATCTTCTCTTCACTGGGTTGCAATGTGAATATTTATTGTGTTATTTTTTAGTTCACTAATTCTCTCTTCATCTAATATGTTTAATGTGATTCATTTCTATAAAATCTATTTTGTTATTTCCCCAATAGCTTGTATAATTTTTTGTTCTCTGTTTATATTTTCAAGTTTTTATAGTCTTTAAAAAATATTAAACATCATTATCTAATTTCTATAACTGAAAATACTTATGTCTGAAGTTTTTGTGTTTCTATTTACACTGATATTGTTTCTGCTGGCTCTCCCTCATTGTACTTTATTTCCTTATGTATTATTGTAATTTTTTTAATTCTGTACTGCTTATTTTCCTCAGAATTTTATCTACTGCAATTCCTTAGTGCCTAGGTTTAAGTTCAGTTTCCCTTAATAGGATTAACATTCAGTTCTATCTTCTGGCTGAATAACCTATCCTGATTACCTTAAACCAAATTTTACACTTGATATTTTTTGGACTACATAAGTAAGATAAATTTAGGCCTCAAACCCACATAATACTGGCTCGAATTTATGAATTGCCAGGAGTGATTATTTGTTCTATTTATTCTACTAAATATCAAATTTGAGAAAAACAGTTTTCTTTATTGTATTCTTTTTTTGTTTTTTGGCTGCTTATTTCTTATTTTTCCTTACATACAGACATAGCTAGCTTTTGTCAAGGGAAATTATATTTCCCTATTTGGCAAGTCCCTAGAATTTTTTTGTTTTTTGTTTTTTCCCTCAGTGCCCTATGCAATAGTCAAAGCAAAACTCAATATTTTGAGGGTATGAAACCCTCACAGTGAAATCTGGCCTTAAGGATAGTTTATCTCCTAAGGTTTTTATTTTTACTTTGTTTTTCAGGTCTGTAGTTTCCTTAGTTTTTAACACTCAGCAACACATTAAAAATAATTTTTATAATATTTATTCAATAGACTATATCAGTTATCTGTGGATTAAAACAACACACATTTATTACCTCACAGTTTCTGTAGGTCATGAGAAAATTAGCTTAGCTGGATTCTCTACAAGGTTGCAATCAAATTGTCAACCAAGTTCTCATCTGAAGACTCAACTGGGGCAGGACCCACTTCTAAGCTCCTGTGGTCATTAGCCGGACTCAGGTCCTTGAGTGATACTGAACTGAGGGCTTCAGTTTCCTGCTGGTTTTCAAGTATAGGCTGCCCTCACTTCCTAGCTGGTCATTGCCTACAGTCAGCCCTCAGTTCCTTACCTCATGGATCTCCTCGACATGGCTATTTACTTCATTAAAGTCAGCAAGGGAAATTGTTTCCTAGCAACATGAATGTTACAATCTTATGTAACATAATCACAGAGGTGATTTTTGGTGAGAAGCAAATCACTGATCCTGTCCACACTAAAGTTGAGGGGATTACACAAAGGTATAAGTATCAGGAAGCAGAAATCATGGGGGTCACCCTAGGGTCTTTTTAGTTGTTTTAATCAGGAAAGTTGTGCAGAGTATCTGATATGGTGTATTTCTAGAGAGGAAGTTGGCATAAGGCAAACTGAATGAATCTGAAGAATAACTGAGGGTGAGAGGTGGGATCTGAAGAAAGCTGCAAAAGTAGAATAAAGTCAGGGAAGCAACCATCAGTGAATCCTACTGACACTACATTTAAAACTTCTAGTTTGATTTGGCCTTGAACAATGTAAATATTGAGTGAAAATGTAGTTATAGATGCATTATTCAAAATGTGCTACTTTCTTTAAGGAGTTTTTGAGCCAACTTCCCTCTTTCCCTTCTTGAATCTGATCCATTGTTACAATCATGTAAGCCATGGTTTTTACAAGATTTTCAAATGGCCGCTTTCCTACGTGTGCAGAGAAAACACTGCAAAGCCTCAGCTGCTCATTTCTCCTCTGTCACTTTCACTCATGTGCAGAGTTCTTTATAATACATCAGATCCCTGCCAATGATGGAAATTGTATTTGTACTGATAATTCAGGCAAAAACAGAAGCATGACCAACCCAATTTCCTTTGCCTCAAATGTGTTTGGTTTTAGCCAAGTAATTTATATTGGTCAAAATAACTAAAATCACTATTTATCTTTACTTATATTTACACAGCTTGAAAACAAAACCACCAAACCTGATAATTCCCATGTCAGTGGTTGTACTCCTAGAGGCAAGCTTTTGACCTAGATTTTCCCAGTGAGACATCCTTGGCAAAATGAGAAAGACAGTAACATTTACTTTGTATACTTCTATTTCCCTTTTCAACATCTCTGTACCCCATTTTACTTGCCTGTTGAGTCACTCGTGCATTCTATCCCAGAAGTCTGAAGTCACTGGACCCTTGTCTTTAGTTACCATCAGCACCTTGATTTCTACTGAGGTGTGAGCTGAAAATAGAGTGCAGTGTTATTGCTTCCAAAGACATTTTCATTTAATTAATAATCAAAAATTAAAAAAAAATCTTTAATGAGAAGATTTTAAGCAATATGACTTCCTGGGAGGGAAAGGGATTACTTTTCTGAGGCCCTCAAATTATATCAATGCATTCTCTTATAAAACCAGTGCTAATAATAATAGGTAATATTTTGAGGGTGCTTACTATATACTAGTCATTGAGCCAAACTCTGATTGATTTATTTTAAGAAACACCTCCAATAGAATGAAGTGGGTACTCTTATCCTCACTTTACAGGTTAGGAAATTTAAGCTTAGAGAGGTTTAATAACTTGCACAAAGTCACACAACTAGTAAGTGAAAGACCCAGATGTGTATGTCTCCAAATGCCAGACTCTTAAAATTTGTATTCTATTATTGATGATAAATAATGTTTTACCCTTGACAGTCATATAGTGTTCATGTAACAGTACTCTGAAATCTTGATCTGGATTTGTCACTAACTAACCATTTGAACTTAATCAAGTCATTCATGCTTTCTTAGTCCTAGTTTCCTCTTAATAAAGGAGAGAACTCAACTAAATGAGTTTCTTCTTTCACATATAATTCTAGAATATACTATTATAAATTACATTTGGTATGGCAGGTGTCAATTCTAAAATATTGGGCTGTACTTCTAAATTCATGCAAAAAGTGGGAAAATGATGCCAATCTTGTTGAATTGAGAGCAAGATTAAACTGTCTCATTCTGGAGAGTTTTTCTTTGGCTTCTATGAAGCATGCCAATTGCTGTTATTGCCCATACATTTTGAATTGTTTGGTTTCTTAACTGTTAATTGAAATGTAATTTCATTTGCGTAATAGAAGACTAATATGGTGATTAGCACTCTTCTTACTAATTGCCACCCAATTAACCTGCTTTAGGTGTCTTGGTGTCAGTGCAGCATCTAAATATTATCTTCATACCTTAGTTGATTCATAAGGATGTGATTACCTTTCATGGCTTATAAAATTTTAAATTAATTTCATTGCAGCTAGAGATGTAGCTCAACCTTATACCTCAAAAAAGGTCCATTAGGTAATTAGTTGATAACTAATTAAGTTTTAGCCATCTCACTAAATCAACTTAAAATGCTACTCTTTTAAAGTAAATTTAAAGGCTCACAAGAGACTTCTGAAGAATCAGTCTGAGAGTCAACCTTATTATTCAGATTGTCTCTTTATGGTTTTTTAGGAACATCCATCCATCATTGTTAAATTCCTGTCCTAGTGTTAGAAAAATCTTATGTCCCATTTTAGAGGCAGAGCTTTGACAAAGAAAATCTATCTTATATTGAACTGAAATTGATGACAGCTTCAATATCTTTTAACATCCCAGAGTTGTTTTATGATCTGTTCTGGGCTGCTTGTTCCTACCTCCCACCTTTATCTCATTGCTGTGTTTCTCCAACACCCCCCCCATTCCATAGAGGCCTGAGACAGAATAACCAAGTCATGGATCCTCACCTCCCAGGGCTAGATTTGGCTTGCTGAATTGTAGGTATTTTAAGATTTCTCTGAGTGAGTATAGGCACTGAGACTTTGAGCCCAGGGAGTTATCAAGTTATCTCAGGAAATGCTGATAAATGTTAACAAAAGAAGAAATAATCCTAAATCCCTTGTATAAGAAAAAAATCACTTTTAAAGAAGAGACCATTGTGAAATCAAACAAATTGTAACAGGTTCAAATTCTAAAAGGTAAGGGTCACAGATGTACACACAGCACATCAAACTGAAGTTGTCATAAATATAACAATGCTCAACTATTCTTCATCCTCTGAAGGCTTTATCAAAGTGCCTATTCATTTTTCTAACTGTTAGTAGGTGGCCATTTGTGATATTTCATTTTCTTATGTAGTTTACTACAGTTCTGAGTTCTAGAAATAAACTCTATGAGCCTTTGTGGATTCGTTGATTAACTGATTCAATACATATTTTCTTAGTACCATTATGTTTTGAATACTATGCAAACTTTGAGGATACAGTGTTGAAAAAGAAATAACCTCTGAACTCAGGGGTTTTGGGGAAATATTAGGAAACACAGACATTAAACAAATGACGACCAGGATTTTTCAAATAGAAGCATAATATGATAATGAGCCAAGTAATGGCAGACCCTCTTAGGTCGCATGACTCCAAAGTGGGGGCTGCCCTGAGAAAATGATATCTAAGCTGAGTCTGGAAGTAGGAGTAACAAATTAGTGGACCTGTTGATGGTGCTGGTAGGTTCTTTGTGATTGGCAAGGGTGTCACAGGTATGGGAAACATTAAGTTCTGGCCCAAGAGAGACTGAGGCACAATTGAGGAGCCTAGAGGAGCTCAATATGACTGACCACAGAGGACAGGGTAAGGGGAGAGAGGTGAGATGTTGTGGAGGGGTAGCCAGGGTCACTTGACACAGGGTCACACGAGCCATGCTTGCATTTACCCCAAAGTTGTGGGAAGTCATTGAAGACTTTTATTTCCATGTGCAATGTGGTTGTAATTGTATCTTAAATGAATAGTCTGGGCTTAAAAAAGGGGAAAAGAGTAGAGGGCAGTAGCACCTTCTCACCCTTACTTTCTGGTTATATTCTTATCTCAAAAACTTTGAGTTAGTGACTCACATCCGAAGTTTTTTTTTGTTTTTTTTTTTGTTTGTTTTTTGTTTTTTTTTTTTTTTTTGGTGTACGCGGGCCTCTCACTGTTGTGGCCTTTCTCGTTGCAGAGCACAGGCTCCAGATGCGCAGGCTCAGTGGCCACAGCTCACGGGCCCAGCCGCTCCACGGCATGTGGGATCTTCCCGGACTGGGGCACAAACCCGTGTCCCCTGCATCGGCAGGCGGACTCTCAACAACTGCGCCACCAGGGAAGCCCATATTCAAAGTTTTAAGGGAAATAAAGACCATGCCACTGCTGTAGTTACAAGACTACAATAGGAGGAAATGGAGGAGATATTTTCAATTTGTAGTTGAAATGATTAAATTATAACATTATAAATGTTTTCCCTCAGTGAGGAAGTCTATAAAACTGTAGATTGTTCAACTGTACAGTTGACCCTTGAACGACACGAGTTTGAACTGTGTGGGTCCATTTATACATGGATTTTTTTTCAATAGTAAACATTACAGTACTATGCGATCCGCAGATGGCTGAATCTGCAGATGTAGAATCCTGTATATGGAGGAACAATGGATACAGAGGGCTGACTCTAAGTTATACATGGATTTTCAGCTGCATGGAGGGCCTGTGCCCCTAACTCCTGCATTGTTCAAGGGTCAACTGTAGTGCCATAAACTCTGAGAAAATTCAATGGAAAAAAAACATATGAGAGAGACCAATGCAGTCTAATACCAATAATAGTAACTCCTATTTATGTAGTAATTCATACTTTTCAAAAATTTACCTGGGGCCTCCCTGGTGGCGCAGTGGTTGAGAGTCCGCCTGCCGATGCAGGGGATACGGGTTCGTGCCCTGGTCTGGGAGGATCCCGTATGCCGCGGAGCGGCTGGGCCCGTGAGCCATGGCCGCTGAGCCTGCGCATCCGGAGCCTGTGCTCCGCAACGGGAGAGGCCACAACAGTGAGAGGCCCGCGTACGGAAAAAAAAAAAAAAAAAAAAATTTACCTGAATTATTGGATTTAATCACCTTAACCTTTTCAGGTAGGCAGGATAAATATTGCTATTCCTGTTTTATAGATAAGTAAGTCTATCTTTTGCTTTGGGAACAACCTCACCTCTTCTAAGCTATTTGGTTTCTGCAGGAATGACCCACTTTCCAGTCTTGGGACTGGGGCCTAATTAATAGAAACCAATCAATAGCTCTAATCCCTTGTCCACAGTGACTGGCTCAGGGATGGGCTCCTAAGCTAGTGAGAGCCATTAAAATGAGAAGATATATTCCTGAGGTTTCTTTTCTTTTCTTCCTTTTTTTTTTTGAAGGCAAGCCTCTTTCATTTTTTGGAGGGACTATTGTACGGGACACTCTTTGTTATTCCCCAATGAGGAGGAGTGAAAATGTAAGGTATTAAACTGTTTCAACCTTTCTCACCAGTTCACGAAGAGTTGCTGAAGCTGCAAAGGTAGCAACATATGGGAATTGAAAGTGAAGCTGAAATCCTGGAGAGGAGCATGGGAGAGAAACTTGATCTCCAGTGACACTGTATGAAATGTTGATTGAATTTTGCCTGAAGCCTGGGCTAGCTCACAACTTTGCAGTTTTGTAAGCAACTTTTTTTTTCTTATTGTTTAAGCCAGTTTGAGTTGAATTTTCGATCACTGTCACCTGAAAGAGGCATAAGCAATAGACAATAACCAGGGTTAACTGAAGCAAAAGTGTGACTTAATTAGGATCAGTGCAAGGAACAGAAGTACTAACCCTAGTAACCAAGACAAAGGTTTCTTTCCTTCAAGTTCAAAAATTTTAGAAATAACCAATCCAGGTCTGGCATAGTGCTCTGGTCAGGGAATCAAGATCCTTCTACTATGAAAATTTTCCACATTCCCAAGATTACCTTGTGGTCCAAGATGATTGTTGGAACTCCAGTCATTATGTCTACCTTCTAATCAGTAGGGAAAAAGAAGGAAAAAAGATAGCATAGCCTTTCCTCTTGAGGACACTTTTTGGAATTTGCACATATCACTTCTGCTTACACTCCATTAACCAAAACTGAATCATACAGCTCAACCTACCTGCCTAAATAACCTGAGATATAAAAGTTTTATTCTTGCTGGCAATGTGCCAAACTAAAAATTGGGGTACTATTACTATGGAGGAAGGGGGAGAACACATAGTCAGGGTCAATCATCATGCTCTGATCCAGAAAGATATGAGGAGTTCATGGAATTGAGAGGAAAACTGGAGAAGCAGGCATGGAAGAAGGCAACTGTGGAAGGCAAGAAGGCAAAAGCATAGGAACAGTCTCCTAGGAAGGGTGCAGTGGGATTCAAGCAAGACTTCCATCCATGTCTCCCCTGATCAGGAAACAAAGCTCTGGACAGGAGCAGCACATAGGTTGAGCTTGGGTCACATGTTGGCCCCATAACCATGCAGAGGTGATGAGAGGAAGGATCTGCCTATTGGGTTTCTGTGATAGGGGGCAGCACCTGGGTTTACCATCCCACTGTGAGTACATCTAGTGAGGGAAAAATAATTTTCCCAAAGAAACATGGCACTGCTCTGTGAAGGAAAGTTTCAAGGCAAATTATTAATAATATCAATAGTGACAATAATAATACAAATTTTAACTATAGTCTCGGGAAGGGGACCTGAAGTGACCTTTCCAAAAAAGACAGCTAGAGGCAGAGAGAGGAACAGAACCCAGTTTTTCCAACATCCAGTCCAGTGCATTTCCTGTATTACAGCTCTTTCTAAACTCTATATAATTCATGGAGGGAGCTAAAATAATACTATTCCTACTGCTGCTCTTTTAACAGACATTATATTATTTTAATTTTGTATTTTTGCTCTTACAAGAGTTCTAGGATCTAGAGAGAACATATACAATATTTTTTTTTGGGTGTGGAGACCAAGGTTCAGAAAGATATGATTTGCAGGAGAACTTGAACCCAAATCTTTTGATTCCTGTTTCAGTGCTTGTTCTACTTGGACTGTGGTTCTCAACCTAAGGTGATTTTTCCACCCTGATCCCACCTTAGTCAAGGATATATGGCAATACCTGGAGACATTTTAGTTATCATTACTGTCATTACTTGTGCTACTGGCTTCTAGTGTGTAGAGACAGTGGATGATGCTAAATTTCAGTTGAGTACAGTGTGCAGGACAGTTTCCCACAACAAAATGTAAATAAAGCGAAGTTGAGAAGCCCTGTACTGGAACAGTGGAAGGAGAATGGAGTATTTATTATCTGACAATTTTTAGCCCAGAGAGGCTAATCCAAGTTCTCTTTACTGGGTGAGGGGTAGAATTTATTAAGGATCTGATTCCATAAAGCAGCACTCCAGCTGGAATTCCCTTCCCCTTTGTCTTTTACCAGGTGACTTACGAACCTAGGGAACACCACTGTAACAGTGTAGAGTTATATCTTTTTCACCTCCTATGGGTAGACAGCATAGTCAGCCTGGGGTTTGAGTGCCAGCTCTGACATTGACTAGCCATGTGACCTTGGACTAATTATAACTTTCCAAGCCTCACTGGCTTAACCTATAAAATGGAAGTAATATAATTTACCTACCTCAGATGTGCCATGAAGTTTAAATTAAATAAAGCCTGAAATGCACTTGACACAGAGTAATTATCAGTTAAAATTATATAGTTTTTTCAATAAAATTGCTTTTTCTATTTAGAAAAACATAAAATTAAACCTTTGTTCCACATTGTATGCCCAAATACATTAATGTCCATCTGTATCAAGTCACGATTATCTCCCTGGTCTCCATATTTCACTGCCTGCTCCCCATCAGGTATATAACATAGCAATATTACAATGTCACTATATTTTTTGACTTTCAAAATGTATTTCCGAGGCTAATAAGCTTTTGTTGGAAGTTCTGAGGGGACCCAAGTCTCACGAATGAATTCAGACAAGACTCACCAATGTCCATTCATTTGCTTCCTTCAAAAGTGGGTAAAGGTCTCAGTGTCACCAAGCAGTTTTCCCCTTAAAACAGAGAGTAAGTCTTACTGCTTTCAAGGTTTCTTATTTAATACATCAATGCTCTTTGAAAGTCTAGCCTTAAATCATTTTCAAAGATAAAATGATAGGTGAATATAGAAACACTTAATTGGAACTGGCACTCTGCTGGGTATGGGGGCTTGTTCCCAAACCTGAAGGACTCATGGTCCAGAGGGGATTTCATATGTGTGTAAACAGTTAGCTCTCTTATAGAATAGGCATCACTGAAACAGAAGTACTATATATAAAATAAAGATGAAGGAAGACCTAGGAGAGTCTTAAAGTAGAGTCGGCATTTAACATGGATCTTGGATGAGATGACATTTTTCATGCAGCAAACATGTCATAGGTCACACAGACAGAGGACAATCCCACGATCAGAGACAATGTAGAGTAGGCTTGGGCAGTGGCAGGGCTGAGAGTATGAAGCTAGATATACCTTGGTGTGGTTGAGTTAACAGTCACAGAGCAGATGAGAAAGGAATGTTAAGGAGGGAAAGGGAGGGAAAAAGAAAAGGCTTCTTAAGGGAAACATCATATATCATTTTGTTTCAAGTGCCCTGGAGCACCCATGGAAACTCATTTTGCATGCATGCTGTATGCTGTTCAAAACTTGAGTGCAGAACTTAGGGGCTGGTAAACAAGGAGTGAGCATGATGAATTTCATAGATGATGGCTATGCCTCTTGACTCTGCATGTGAATGGTCTCAGTCTTGTTGTCTTGTTTAAATGAATGAAAGTAATCAATAAAACACATTAGATCAAAAAAAAGTGATGGAAATAATATAATTTAATGTAAATTAAAACAGCATCCCGCTCAAACTTCATGATAGAAATACTTTGATTTATTTAATTGTAAATACTGTGATTTAAAAGGATGGGTTAATATATGCAATTATTCATTAACAAGTATTCATTGAACATTTAGTATATTCTGGGCACTAGGCTGGGTGCTAGGGACAGAAGAGTGAATAAGAGATAGGGTCCTTGCCTTCACAGAACTTAGATAGGTTTCTGAAAGGTAAGTACAGGACCCTATGGGAGCATATTAGTTCTCTATTGCTGCATAATTACCAAAACTTCAGTAGCTTAGAACAACAACCACTTATTAGGTCACCATTTGGTAAGTCAGAAATCCAGACATGGCAGGACTAGGTTCTTTGCCCAGGGTCTCATAAGACTAAATCAAGGCAGCACTAGGCTGCATTCTCATCTGAGTTAGAATTCTTTTCCAGACTCATATGGTTGATTCAGTGCCTTACAGCTGGAGGAAAAAAGGGTTCATTTTTTTGTTTTTTTGCTGGCTGTAAACTGGGGCCTCTCTGAGCCCACATCCTAGGCAATGTGTGTGGACTCTTCCATCTTCAAAGCTAGCAGTGTATAATCTCTCATGCTAAGTATCTCACGTGATTTGAATATCTTTCTTCAGGAAGACCCTGGTCCCTTTAAGGGATCTCCTGATTAAGTCATGTCCATTCAAGAGAATCTACCTTCTCAAAGTGGATTGTGCCCTGGAACAGAACCTCATCACAGAAGAGACTACTTCATCATTTTCAAAGGTCCCAGGGATTATTCATGACATAGATGTTAGGATGAGAATATTGGGGGGCATCTTAGATTTCTGCCTACGAAACAGAGTGTATAGACATAAGGTCTAACTTAGCTTGGAGGTCAGGTGTGGAGAAAGGTCTCATCAAAGGAGAATGATAGACTTTAGCCAGGTGAAGCGTAAGTGATTCAGGCAGAAGCAGTGGCCTGGGACACTGCCTTCATATTTTTAAATGAGAGAAGCAGACTTTGCCAATCTCTGACCTATCCATTTTTCTGCCACCTTGCTCTCTGCTAAGGCTAGCTTAATACCTAAATCCTCTGGATAAAGCTATCCCGTCCTTTCACCTGTTCAATGTACCTGAACACATCAAAGGGAGACACAGATGGAGGAAGTCCCAAGGGAGACTGCAGAGATTGGGGTTCTCTTCCAAATTCCACAATGGGTTTGCTTTGATTCTGTTTGGAAACATGTCCAAGTCAGTGCCAGTTGAAATCCTTTCCCCTGGCCGACACTTGGTCTGTGAGGAAAGGTCTGGCTGTGTTTCCTCTGCAGAGAAAGTGTCCAAATGACACAGATGACTCAGAATTATACTCATTAACAGTCAGATCAGACAAGTCAAAGCCTCACCATACACCCAAGTCAGAATTTCTCTTCCTAGCGTTTTCTGTGTCAGTCTGGTTTGAGACACACTGGTCTTTAGAACTATGATAAAATGTCATTTCACTTGTTGCCATATTCCATAACTAGTAGAAGGTGCATCTCGTTCTAAATGATGTCACCATTTTAAGGAGTGTAGTGTGAGGGGGAAAAAAGAGAGGGCAAGATCCTTTACATTTCTTTTCCATGAGGCACAGGCAATTAATTCACTATATTTCATAAACTAAATTCACCCAGACAAGAAAATGAGATAAACACATGTGGCCCCTTTACTTAGGTGCCTGAAAGCTGCAGTACTTGACAAACCAACTCATATCACTGGGAGATCTTTGGAAGCACTGCCTTTTGCTCTTCACTTCATGCAAAAAAAAAAAAAAAAAGAATACCGTTCTTAAATATTTCCAATAAGCTATAAGCTTAGGTGCAAAAAGGCAGTACATGATTAAAAGTCATTGTTAAATGCAGAGCAGAGAGTACCAAGGCCTTATGTCACAATTGGGGTATATCTGTCCCTTCTTGGGGGAGTCCACACTTTACCTGACTCCTTAATTATGAACTCAGCCCTCATTATCTCATTTAACACTCTTAGAAACTTGTGGCATAAATACTGAGTTACCTTATTTGAAAATGAGAAGGTAGGGGCTCAGAGAGGTTAAATAATATGTCCAAAGTCACACAGGAGTAAGCAGCGGGCTCAGGATTACCACTCTGACCCTGTTCAGTCCCCTAATGTATGGCAGCTTCACATCCAAATAACAGCTTAAGTCAGTTGACTATTTACTATGTGTCAGGTGCCACCCAGGACTTTTACATGTATTACCTCATTTAATCCCTACAATGACACTTTAAGTGTTGATATTCTTATTCTTTCTTTCTTTTTTTTTTTTTTACTCATAAGATAACTGAGTTACATAAAGGATAAATAACTTATCTAAAGTCAGTAGCTAATAAGTGGTGGAAGTGGGTCTTGGACTCAGGTAGTCTGGCTCCAGAGTCTCTATGCCCTCAATAATTGTTTTGCCCTATTTCACCTAAAATATCCTTGCTTTGGTAATTCTGATGATTTATGTTAAGAACTATTTTGGTTTTCTTAAAATCACTGTGTTTGAAGACTTCAAGGGACTTTAGAAACCCTTTGCTCCAGCCCTACCCCAAACCTTCTTCTACACTTTGGATCTCCTTACTTCCCTTGCTGGTTTATCACTGTTATAATTTTTACCTTCTGTTAAGAAGAAAAAGGCACACATGCAACCACTTTACTTCAAAAGTATTACTCAGATAATCTTCCAATAAAGGTAATTTCTGAGTGTATTTTCATTGTAGTTTTACTATAGAGATGATAAGATTTTTTTCTAATGTGATAAAACCAGATACTCTTCTAGCTGTTAATGTATTTCAGAGAATTACGATGGTTATTAGATTATGCTTATTTGAATATTGATTTAATTTTTAATTAGAATGTTCCCATGCCAAGTTTCTTAGGAAATCCACCTTTAAGTAATAAATGATGTTTGGGAACATTATTGATAATAAGCCAAATATCCTATCAACAGCATTTTATATTATGTAAATTTAACTGCTGTGTGTCATTAAATTAAATTTTAAAATGTATTTAAAATTAAATAAATTTACCTTTTAAAATTGAACAAAAGAGGTAATATTTACTAAGTAAGTATCAGGGACATTTATGAATAGTATTTTCTTCCTACTGGTGTGACATACTGCTCTCAGTTTTTCTTTCATATTCCTGAAGAGGTTTTTCTGGGGCACACCAACTGCTTTTTTTCCTTTGAATAACATATGAGCTTAGCTTTTTCCCTGAAAGTCTCATTTCTTAGTTATCCTAATTTCTGTTTGTTTTTCTTTCACTTCTGTACATGCTGTTTAGATACTGCTTACTTTTCAATAATTTTTGTTCAGGAAGATAAAGCTTGCAAGCATAAATCCCTCTGGAACTCAGTTGAGAGAAAAACCTTAAAGTTGGGAAGCTTTATAAAAGTGGCTTTGAATTTTTTTGAGCCTGAGTATTCTTCTGATTTGGTAACCTGGGGGAAATGTTTTAGCCAATGTATTTGGTATCAAATGTCAGTTTTGTTTTCAACTCTGCTGCCAAGTATAAGTTGAGAGATTTATGACACAAAGGAAAATAATAAAATAGTGGTAGCCATAGAATATAAGAGATTAATGGGAGTTTTTGATATAGTGTACAAATTGAAGCTACTGAATTGTCCACCGGCAGACTCCAATAGGTAGAGTGGGTATTAGGCTTTGCTGAGAGGATGAAAAAAGAAAAAGACCCCTTCCCTCACAAAACACATTCTGGTCTAAGCAGCTAATGTTTGAAATGTCTTTGCAGGCAATGCTCCCCCTTTCTCCTTGCCCCCCGGCTCTGTCTTTCAATAAGGAATGTAGGGCCTTTGCCTACCTAAGATGGAGGAGAGTCAGAGACTGAAAATCAAAGTGATAATAATGCATTTTTTAATTTTTTTACCGAGGGTGTATTTTCTTTTCTTTTTTATAAACTAAAGTATAGTTGACTATAGTTAACACAACACTGTTATGTTGTGTTAATTACTGTTCAGTTATACACATACGTACATTCTTTCTTTCTTTCTTTCTTTCTTTTTTTTTTTTTTTTTGTGTGTGTGTGGTACACGGGCCTCTCACTGTTGTGGCCTCTCCCGCTGTGGAGCACAGGCTTCTGACGCACAGGCTCAGTGTCCATGGCTCACGGGCCCAGCCACTCCGCAGCATGTGGGATCTTCCCAGACCGGGGCATGAACCTGTGTCCCCTGCATCGGCAGGCGGACTCTCAACCATTGTGCCACCAGGGAAGCCCTCCTCATTTAATTTTAAGATAGCTTTATAAGAATGTTTCTGCCCCTTTTGTCTTGTAGAATTAATAACTTTCATTCATTTATTTGTCAGCTATTTATTGAATACTTTTTCTTACCGATAAAGAGAGCTTTTGTTTTATATGCAAGATTCCTTAGGATTTTAGAGTAATGTAGAAAAAGCAGAGACATTTGTACAACTTAGAAGACTTTACTGAGCTGTTGGAGACTATGAGCCTCATGACAGCAAACAATGTGATGTCACAAGCCTTGTTCAGAGGGAGAGTTTCAGGGATTTTATAGAGGTGCTCATACACTATTGCAATGTCTTCTCCAAATCCTTCCAATTTCTCCTAGGACTCCATCCTTGCCAGACAACCCTTTATACATAATAAGAAGGTATATTTATTACAGAAAGAAATAGGAGAGCCTCCTGGTATTTTCAGTTTTAAAGATCTTAAATCTTTACTAGAATTTCTTGACATTCTAATTATATACTTGGTATTCAGTCCTTGATCAACCTGTTCTCTTATCATTAATGTTTTCAGTGGTGTCATCAGAGGTGGAACACTGATGAGGACACACTCTTGTATGTGAGAGTGAGATGGGTCCTTGGTTGTGGTCATAGACACTGTCATCCTGTTGAGGCACTGAATCGTATTGTCTACTTTGATATCTCTGCTCCATGCCTGTAGAGGTCTATTGGCTTCCTGTCAACTGTGTTCTCTGAAGTGAAGCCCTTGACATGGTTAATTGACTATCAGTGATTCTCGCTCCAGTACTGTTGTGCTTAGTTTGTAGATCTTAGAGTAGAAATTTTATTTGTGCCTATTAACATTTTATATTATCTGGTACTTGGAAGACATTGATTCTGTAATCAAACCAGTGAACTATTATTCCTCACTAGATCCCATTTTATAATTTGGCAAATATTTTCTTTTCCAGGATATCAATGCAGAAGAGCCACTGTAATTCAGAATAGCTGTACAGATGGCTGTCAATTCATTAAACCTTTCCCACCAAGTGTAGTTAAATTATTTGCACTTTAAACTAAAGGTACTAGCTCATGTTACTTCAACTTATCCACAAGGTTAAAATAAAAAGTCTTGTCTAATGTCTGGCTGAAATCCAAATGATATATATTTACAGAATTAGTCTATCAATCCTATTATCTTAAAAAATAAACTACAACTTTGGGGTGCATAAGGATACATTTTTAAGACTTTTAAAGAAGCCGAGAACAATAATTTCTGACTGAACTTGGGTTAATTCAAACTCAGTTCATAAATCTCCATCTTCATATGCCATCAGGCATGGCATGGGCCAATTTTTCTAAATCAAGTTCCATAGAATCTTATATTAAATACATATTCTTCCTAGATTCTAGCACTATGATATTTGTGTATCTTAAATTTTAGTAGTATTGAGAGTTTGTGTCTTTTTTCCTTGTTTTCATTGATGTTGTAGTAATAATTTGGGACTGGTTGCATTGGCGACACCATTCTCACCCAGAAGTACAAGTCTCCATATATTTCATGGTGTGGTATCTTATTATGTAAGGTTCTGCACAATGGGGTCAGATGAATAAGTAGTTCGGATACCAAATCTAACACTTATTGGTGATATTGAGCAAACTATTTGTCTAGTCTAGGTATTGGGTTCCTCAAATGTAGCTAATATTCATTTCAAACTTATAGGATCACTATATGCATGTCTCTGTGTGTGTGTGTGTGTGTGTGTGTGTATGCAATTTGATTAAAAGTTCCTAACACATAGAAAACCCTTCAAAACCTGGAGTCCTCAATCTGCTTTTATGCTTATTATCATTTCCTAACTTGGCCATCAGGATTATTCTTTTGCTTCAGAAAAGTGACCTTCAGAGGTTACATGTAGAACCTTTCCAACATGCATGAATGCAATGCAAAATGTGTGAATTCAGCAATCACTGTCCTGCTGAATATCCTTGGGACTTTTTGCAATTGGAAAGAGCCCCAGTTGCATTGCTATGCCGTGGGCTGTGCTGCAGAGGAATGTGCTGACTGCCCTGGCTGTGCTGTCAAACTTCCTTCTTGACCATACATCAAATGTGCTGAAGGAAACATAGATCCTCCTGGTAGAAGAGCCTTTGGTTATGGCTGCATTTTGTCTTCAGTTTTAGTGTCATTTCCTAAGCACACTTTACAATCATTCATGCAATAATGACATCTTATAGTTTTAGAACGTCTATACATTTTTTCCACAATGTTTCCCCATGTGTTATCTTATTTGCTTCACACAACATTGTTTAATAAGTTGTTATTAATTCATTACAGGTGAAAAAGCTGAGGCTCTGATAAGTTAAATAATATGCTGCAGCCAAATCATCTAATTTTTATTGAAGATAGGATATGAAGTCTGGGCTGCTTCCAAATACCATGTTATCTTCCTTCTTATTGTCCTAGGTCAGTTTCAAACTCCTTCAAATGGGGAAGCAAGATTTTGGTGATCTGACTTGTATTCTTATCCCATCTTCCTACCCACTCCCACTCTATTCTATGTTCTGAACATTTTGACTAATTTTCAATTCCTGGAATACTTTACCCTCTTTCACCTTTTTTGCATCTAAATTAGATATTTTCTCTCAGAAGTCTTCCCTGAACTTATAGTCTATTAACTCTGGGTTTCATAGTCCTGCCATGTGCCCTCAGAACACCCTGCACATTCCTTTTATACACATTATTCCAGTGTATTTCAACTGTTCTTTATTCTCTGGCTCTCAGACAGGACTTTAGAGAATGGGATTATGCCCTTCTCACTGGTCTATGTCCAGCACTGCTATTGTCTGAAAGTTTGTGTTCCCACCAAATCCGTATGTTGAAATGCTAACCCCCAAATGTGATATTAGCAGGTGAAGCTTTTGGGAGGTAATTTAGTCATCAGCATGGAACCCCATGAATGAGATTAGTGCCTTATAAAAGAAGATCTAGAGGAATCCGTGGCCCCTTCTTCCATCATGTAAGGCAACAGCAAGAAGCCAGCAGTCTGCAAACCAGAAGAGGGTCTTCACCAGAACCTGACCATGCTGGCACTCTGATCTTGGACTTCCAGCTTCTAGAACTGTGGGAAATAAAATTCTGTTGTGTTAAGATACCCAGTCTGTGTTATTTTTTTATAACAGCCTGAACAAACTAAGATGAACACATGGTGGGTGGGTGTTGTGTACAACATATACTTGTTGAATGAATGAATGTTTTGCTTGTTATTACTCCACTCACAATCTATTGCCTTTGACACTTTCTCCATGCAGAACAGTGCCTTGAAAGTAATTAACCCTTAAGGAGGAGCGCAGCTGATATACATGTAAGGCCAAAATGATAGAAGATATGAGAACTACTCTTATGCAGCTCTAATCTTCTATTATTATATAGTGAACAAAGCTGATGGCATATAGATGGTTCTTTAGACACCTTTTTAATCTTTATTTCCTTCAAATTCACAGACTATGGGCTCAACTGTTGACACTGTAGTCTTGTGTATTGGCTATTTACACTTCAAACATAAAATACTTCTTTTCATGCCAGCTCTGCTGATCACTTGAAGTTTATTTGCTAAGGGCCTAATACTTTGCCTGGCCCTTAGTATGTGCTCCATTAAATATCAGTTAAACAAACAAAAAAAAATAGTTTGGAAATTACTTTTTCTTTTCTTACATTATCTTCACATGAACTCAATTTTTAACCTGCATGTCGAGCTTGCCTGCCATGATGACATTTATCAGTGTCCGGTTAGGTATTTCATAACACATGCGTATATGTGACATTTTATCTCAGGACAGTGAGAGTGTAAATATTGTAGATTAGGAGATGGAAATCACCATGTATTCCTTTACTTTTCACTTAATATTAGATTTTTGTATGTCTGCGTGCCTCTAGTAGGGCTGGTATTTAGGTTTGTACGTCAGGTTAATACAACTTTGAGGGCCCTCTTTATGAAAAAGAACACAGAGAGGAGCTTCAAGATGGCAGAAGAGTAAGATGCAGAGATCACCTTCCTCCCCACAGATACATCAGAAATACATCTACATATGACATAAATCACAGAAAGATCCTTTTTGACACACCTCCTAGAGAAATGGAAATAAAAACAAAAATAAACAAATGGGACCTAATGAAACTTCAAAGCTTTTGCACAGCAAAGGAAACCAAAAACAAGACCAAAAGACAACCCTTAGAATGAGAGAAAATATTTGCAAGTGAAGCAACTGACAAAGGATTAATCTCCAAAATTTATAAGCAGCTCATGCAGCTCAATAGCAAAAAAACAAACAACCCAATCCAAAAATGGGCAGAAGACTTAAATAGGCATTTCTCCAAAGAAGATATACAGACTGCCAAAAAACACATGAAAACATGCTCAACATCATTAATCATTAGAGAAATGTGAATCAAAACCAAAATGAGATATCATCTCACACTGGTCAGAATGGCCATCATCAAAAAATCTAGAAACAATAAATGCTGGATAGGGTGTGGAGAAAATGGAACATTCTTGCACTGCTGGTGGGAATGTGAATTGGTACAGCCACTATGGAGAACAGTATGGAGGTTCCTTAAAAAAAACTACAAATAGAATTACCATATGACCCAGCAATCCCAGTACTGGGCATATACCCTGAGAAAACCATAATTCAAAAAGAGTCATGTACCAAAATGTTAATTGCATCTCTATTTACAAGAGCCCGGAGATGGAAACAACCTAAGTGTCCATCATCAGACGAATGGATAAAGAAGATGTGGCATATATATACAATGGAATATTACTCAGCCATACAAAGAAACGAAAGTGAGCTATTTGTAATGAGGTGGACAGACTTAGAGTCTGTCATACAGTGTGAAGTAAGTCAGAAAGAGCAAGACAAATACCGTATGCTAACACATATATATGGAATTTAAGGGAAAAAAATGTCATGAAGAACCTAGGGGTAAGAAAGGAATAAAGACACAGACCTACTATAGAATGGACTTGAGAATATGGGGAGGGGGAAGGGTAAGCTGTGACAAAGCGAGACAGAGGCATGGACATATATGCACTACCAAACGTAATGTAGATAGCTAGTGGGAAGCAGCTGCATAGCACAGGGAGATCAGCTTTGTGACTGCCTGGAGGGGTGGGATACGGAGGGTGGGAGGGAGGAAGATGCAAGAGGGAAGATATATGGGAACATATGTATATGTATGACTGATTCACTTTGTTATAAAGCAGAAACTAATAAAAAAAGAAAGAAAGGAATAAAGACACAGACCTACTAGAGAATGGACTTGAGAATATGGGGAGGGGGAAGGGTAAGCTGTGACAAAGCGAGACAGAGGCATGGACATATATGCACTACCAAACGTAATGTAGATAGCTAGTGGGAAGCAGCTGCATAGCACAGGGAGATCAGCTTTGTGACCGCCTGGAGGGGTGGAATACGGAGGGTGGGAGGGAGGGAGATGCAAGAGGGAAGAGATATGGGAACATATGTATATGTATAACCGATTCACTTTGTTATAAATCAAAAACTAACACACCATTGTAAGGCAAATATACTCCAATAATAATGTAAAAAAAAAAAAAAAGGAAATACATCTACATGTGGAACAACTCCTACAGAACACCTACTGAACGCTGGCAGAAGACCTCAGACTTCCCAAAAGTCAAGAAACTCCCCCACGTACCTGTGTAGGGCAAAAAAAAGAGAAAAAAAACAGAGACAAAAGAGTAGGGATGGGACCCGCACCAGTGGGAGGGAGCTGTGAAGGAGGAAAAGTTTCCACACACTAGGAAGACCCTTCACGGGCAGACTCTGGGTGGTGGATGGGGGAAGCTTCACAACCTTGGAGGACAGTGCAGCAACAGGGGTGTGGAGGGCAAAGCAGAGAGATTCCCGCACAGAGGATCGGTGCCGACCAGCACTCACCAGCCCAAGGGGCTTTTCTGCTCACCCGCCAGAACTTGTGGGGTCTGGGAGCTGAGGCTCGGGCTTCGGTCGGATCGCAGGGAGAGGACTGGGGTTAGCAGTGTGAACAAAACCTGAAGGGGTTAGTGCACAACAGCTAGCCAGGAGGGAGTCTGGGAAAAGTTCTGGGCCTGCTGAAGAGGCAAGAGAATTTTTCTTCCCTCTTTGTTTCCTGATGCACGAGGACAGGGGATTAAGAGCTCACTTAAAGGAGCTCCAGAGACTGGCGTGAGCTGCGGCCAACAGTGCAGACCCCAGAGATGGGCATAAGACGTTAAGGCTGCTGCTGCTGCCACCAAGAAACCTGTGTGCAAGCACAGGTCACTGTCCACACCTCCCCTCCTGGGAGCCTGTGCAGCCCACCACTGCCAGGTCCTGTGATCCAGGGACAACTTTCCCGGAAGAATACACTAAGTGCCTCAGGCTGTTGCAATGTCATGTCAGTCTCTGACTCCACAGGCTCGTCCCATATCCATAACCCCCCCTCCCGCTGGCCTGAGTGAGCCAGAGCCCCCGAATCAGCTGCTCCTTTAACCCTGTCCTGTCTTTGTGAAGAACAGACACACTCAGGCAACCTACATGTAGAGGCGAGTCCAAATCCAAAGCTGAACCCAGGAGCTATGTTAACAAAGAAGAGAAAGGGAAATTTCTCCCAGCAGCCTCAGGAGCAGCAGATTAAAGCTCCACAATCAACTTGATGTACCCTGCATCTGTGGAATACCTGAATAGACAATGAATAATCCCAATATGAGGAGGTGGACTTTGGGAGCAATGATATATATTTTTCCCCCTTTTCTCTTTCTGTGAGTGTGTATGTGTATGTGTATGCTTCAGTGTATGATTTTGTCTCTATAGCTTTGCTTTCACCATATGGCCTAGAGTACTGTCCATCCATTTTTCTGTATTTTGTTTGTTTGTTTGTTTGTTTTTACTTTTTAAAATATTTTTCTTAATAATTAGTTTTATATATTTTATTTTAATATCTTTTTTATTTTATTTTATTTCTTTCTAATTTTTCTCCCTTTTATTCTGAGCTGTGTGGAGGTCAGGTTCTTGATGCTCCAGCCAGGTGTCAGGGCTGTGCCTCTGAGGTGGGAGACCCAACTTCAGGACACTGGACCACAAGAGACCTCCCAGTTCCACATAATATCAAATGGTGAAAATCTCCCAGAGATCACCATCTCAACCCCAAGGCCCAGCTTCACTCAACGACCAGCAAGCTACAGTGCTGGATGCCCTTTGCCAAACAACTAGCAAGACAGGAACACAACACCATCCATTAGCAGAGAGGCTTCCTAAAATCATAATAAGACCACAGACACCCCAAAACTCACCACGAGACGTGGACCTGCCCAACAGAAAGAAAAGATCCAGCCTCATCCACCAGAACACAGGCACTAGTCCCCTCCACAGGAAGCCTACACAACACACTGAACCAACCTCAGCCACTGAGGACAGACACCAAAAAAAATGGGAATTACGAACCTGCAGCCTGAGAAGAGGAGACCCCAAACACAGTAAGTTAAGCAAAATGAGAAGACAGAAAAACACAAAGCAGATGAAGGAGCAAGGTAAAAACCCACCATACCTAACAAATGAAGGGGAAATAGGCAGTCTACCTGAAAAAGAATTCAGAATAATGACAGTAAAGATAATCCAAAATCTTGGAAATAGAATAAAGAAAATACAAGAAACGTTTTACAAGGACCTAGAGGAACTAAAGAGCAAACAAACAATGATCAAAAACACAAGAAATGAAATTAAAAATTCTATAGAAGAGATCAATCACAGAATAACTGAGGCAGAAGAACGGAAAAGTGACCTGGAAGATAAAATAGAGGAAATAATGACTGCAGAGCAGAATAAAGAAAAAAGAATGAAAAGAACTGAAGACAGTCTCAAAGACCTCTGGGACAACATTAAACACATAAACATTCGAATTACAGGGGTCCCAGAAGAAGAAGAGAAAAAGAAAGAAACTGAGAAAATATTTGAAAAGATTATAGTTGAAAATTTCCCTAATATGGGAAAGGAAATAGTTAATCAAGTCCAAGAAGCCCAGAGAGTCCCATACAGGATAAATCAAAGGAGAAACATGCCAAGACACATATTAATCAAACAATTAAAAATTAAATACAAAGAAAACATATTAAAAGCAGCAAGCAGAAAACAAATAACACACAAAGGAATCCCCATAATGTTAACAGCTGATCTTTCAGCAGAAGCTCTGCAAGCCAGAAGGGAGTGGCAGGACATATTTAAAGTGATGAAGGAGAAAAACCTATAACCAAGATTACTCTACCCAGCAAGGACCTCATTCAGATTTGGTAGAGAAATTAAAACTTTTACACACAAGCAAAAGCTAAGAGAATTCAGTACCACCAAACCAGCTTTAAAACAAATGCTACAGGAACTTCTCTAGGCATGAAACACAAGAGAAGGAAAAGACATACAATAACAAACCCCCAAAAATTAAGAAAATGGGAATAGGAACATACACATTGATAATTACCTTAAATGTAAATGGATTAAATGCTCCAACCAAAGGACACAGAATGGCTGAGTGGATAAAAAAGCAAGACCTGTATATATGCTGTCTACAAGAGACCAACTTCAGACCTAGGGACACATACAGACTGAAAGCGAGGTGATGGAAAAAGTTATTCCATGAAAAGGGAAATCAAAAGAAAGCTGGAGTAGCAATTCTCATATCAGACAAAATAGATTTTAAGATAAAGACTATTACAAGAGACAAAGAAGGACACTACATAATGATCAATGGATCGAGCCAAGAAGAAGATGTAACAGTTGTCTATATTTATGCACCCAACATAAGAGCACCTCAATACATAAAGCAAATACTAACAGCTATAAAAGGGGAAATTGACAGTAACACAACCATAGTAGGGGACTTTAACACCCCACTTTCACCAATGGACAGAACATCCAAAACGAAAATAAATAAGGAATCACAAGCTTTAAATGATATATTAAACAAGATGGACTTAATTGATATATATAGGACATTCCATCCAAAAGCAACAGAATACACATTCTTCTCAGGTGCTCATGGAACATTCTCCAGGATAGATCATATCTTGGGGCACAAATGAAGCCTGTTAAATTTAACAAAATTGAAATCTTTTTTTTTTTTTTTTTTTTTTTTTTTTTTTGCGGTACGCGGGCCTCTCACTGTTGTGGCCTCTCCCATTGCAGAGCAGAGTCTCCGGACACGCAGGCTCAGTGGCCATGGGTCACGGGCCCAGCCACTCTGTGGCATGTGGTATCTTCCTGGACCGGGGCATGAACCCATGTCCCCTGCATCGGCAGGCGGACTCTCAACCACTGCACCACCAGGGAAGCTCAGAAAATTGAAATCTTATCAAGTATCTTTTCTGACCACAATGCTATGAGACTAGATATCAATTACAGTAAAAAATATGTAAAAAATACAGGCACATGGAGGCTAAACAATACACTACTTAATAACCAAGAGATCACTGAAGAAATCAAAGAGGAAATCAAAAACTACCTAGAAACAAATAACAATAAAAACACGATGACCCAAAACCTATGGGATACAGCAAAAGCAGTTCTAAGAAGGAAGTTTACAGCAGTACACTCCTACCTTAAGAAACAAGAAAAATCTTAAATAACCTAACCTCACACTTAAAGCAGTTAGAGAAACAAGAACCAAAAAAAAAAAAAAACCAAATGTAGCAGAAGGAAAGAAATCATAAAGATCAGATCTGAAATAAATGACAAAGGAATGAAGGAAACGAGAGCAAAGATCAATAAAACTAAAAGGTGGTTCTTTGAGAAGATAAAGAAAATTGATAAACTATTAGCCAGACTCATCAAGAAAAGAAGGGAGTAGACTCAAATCAATAGAATTAGAAATGGAAAAGGAGAAGTAACAACTGACACTTCAGAAATACAAAGGATCATGAGAGATTACTACAAGCAACTCTATGCCAATAAAATGGACAATCTGGAAGAAACGGACAAATTCTTAGAAATGCACAGCCTTCTGAGACTGAATCAGGAAGAAATAGAAAATATGAACAGACCAATCACAAGCACTGAAATTGAAACTGTGATTAAAAATCTCCCAACAAACAAAAGCCCAGGACCAGATAGCTTCACAGGCGAATTCTATCAAACATTTAGAGAACAGCTAACACCTATCCTTCTCAAACTCCTCCAAAATATAGCAGAAGGAGGAACACTTCCAAACTCATTCTATGAGGCCACCATCACCCTGATACCAAAACCAGACAAAGATGTCACAAAAAATGAAAACTACAGGCCAATATCACTGATGAATATAGATGCAAAAATCCTCAAGAAAATATTAGCAAAGATAATCCAACAGCACATTAAAAAGATCATACACCATGATTAAGTAGGGTTTATCCCAGGAATGCAAGGATTCTTAAATATATGCACATCAATCAGTGTGATACACCATCTTAACAAATTTAAGGAGAAAAAACATATGATCTTCTCAATCGATGCAGAAAAAGCTTTTGACAAAATTCAACAACAATTTATGATAAAAAAAAAAAAAAACCCTGAAGAAAGTAGGCATAGAGGGAACTTTCCACAACATAATAAAGGCCATATAGGACAAACCCACAGCCAACATCCTCCTCAATGGTGAAAAACTGAAAAGTTTTCCATTAAGATCAGGAAGAAGACAAGGTTACCCACTGTCACCACTATTATTCAACATAGTTTTGGGAGTTTTAGCCACAGCAATCAGAGAAGAAAAAGAAATAAAAGGAATACAAATCAGAAAAAAAGAAGTAAAGCTGTCAATGTTTGCAGATGCTATGATACTATACATAGAGAAATGCTACCAGAAAACTACTAGAGCTAATCATTGTATCTGGTAAAGTAGCAGGATACAAAATTAATGCAGAGAAATCTGTAGCCTTCCTTTACACTAATGATGAAAAATATGAAAGTGAAATTAAGTAAACACTCCCATTTACCATTGCAACAAAAAGAATAAAATATCTAGGAATAAACCTACCTAAGGAGACAAAAGACCTGTATGCAGAAAATATAAGACACTGAGGAAGAAATAAAAGATGATACAAATAGATGGAGAGATATACCATGTTCTTGGATTGGAAGAATCAACATTGTAAATATGACTCTACTACCCAAAGCAATCTACAGATTCAATGCAATTTCTATCAAACTACCACTGGCATTTTTCACAGAACTAGAACAAAATAGTTCACAATTTGTATGGAAACACAAGAGATCCCGAATAGCCAAAGCAATCTTGAGAAAGAAAAACAGAGCTGGAAGAATCAGGCTCCCTGACTTCAGACTATACTACAAAACTACAGTAATCAAGACAGTATGGTACTGGCACAGAAACAGAAATATAGGTCAATGGAATGGGATAGAAAGCCCAGAGATAAACCCACACACATATGGTCAACTTATCTTTGATAAATGAGGCAAGAATATACAGTGGAGAAAAGCCAATCTCTTAAATAAGTGGTGCTAGGGAAACTGGACAAGTTCATGTAAAAGTATGAAATTAGAACACTCCCTAACACCATACACAAAAATAAACTCAAAATGGATTAAAGACCTCAATGTAAGGCCAGACAGTGTCAAACACTTCGAGGAAAACAGGCAGAACACTGTATGACATAAATCACAGCAAGATCCTTTTTGACCCACCTCTTAGAGAAATGGAAATAAAAATAAAAATAAACAAATGGGACCTAATGAAACTTAAAAGCTTTTGCACAGCAAAGGGAACCATAAACAAGACCAAAAGACAGCCCTCAGAATGGGAGAAATTATTTGCAAATGAAGCAACTGACAAAGGATTAATCTCCAAAATTTACAAGCAGCTCATGCAGCTCAATATCAAAAAAAACAAACAACCCAATCCAAAAATGGGCAGAAGACCTAAATAGACATTTCTCCAAAGAAGATATACAGATTGCCAACAAGCACATGGAAGAATTCTCCACATCATTAATCATTAGAGAAATGCAAATCAAAACTACAATGAGATATCATCTCACACCAGTCAGAATGGTTATCATCAAAAAAATCTAGAAACAATAAATGCTGGAGAGGGTGTGGAGGAAAGGGAAGCCTCTTTCACTTTTGGTTAGAATGTAAATTGATACAGCCACTATGGAGAATTTCATGGAGCATCCTTAAAAAAATAAAAATCAAACTACCATACGACCCAGCAATCTCACTACTGGGCATATACCCTGAGAAAACCATAATTCAAAGAGTCATGTACCAAAATGTTCATAGCAGTTCTATTTACAATAGCCAGGACATGGAAGCAATGTGAGTGTCCATTGACAGATGAATGGATAAAGAAGATGTGGCACATATATACAATGGAATATTTATCAGCCATAAAAAGAAGTGAAATTGAGTTATCTGTAGTGAGATGAATGGACCTAGAGTCTGTCATACAGAGCGAAGTTTGTCAGAAAGAGAAAAATAAATACCATATGCTAACACATATATATATGGAATCTAAAAATAATAATAATTATAATAATATCGTCATGAAGATCCTAGGGGCAAGATGGGAATAAAGGCACAGACCTACTTGAGAATGGACTTGAGGATGTGGGGAGGGGGAAGGGTAAGCTGTGACAAAGTGAGAGAGTGGCATGGACCTATATACACTACCAAATGTAAAATAGCTAACTAGTTGGAAGCAGCTGCATAGCACAGGGAGATCAGCTCGATGCTTTGTGACCACCTAGAGGGGTGGGATACGGAGGGTGAGAGGGAGGGAGATACAAGAGGGAAGAGATATGGGGATATATGTATAGGTATAGCTGATTCACTTAGTTATAAAGCAGAAACTAGCACACCATTGTAAAGTAATTATACTCCAATAAAGATGTTAAAAAAAAAAAAGAAAAGAAAAGAAAAGAAAAAGAACACAAAATGTTGGAAGTAATTACAGGGCCTTGGGAGGGACCGGAGATGGTGGCGACGAGAAGCCCTTCCTGGCTCATGTACTCCTGCTTTTGATTAACCTGATCCTATTGCCTGTATTATTAGTTTAACCTTAAACTTTTTATTCACTTAAGCAGAGGTATTGACTGATGCACTAATTTGGGTAACATTAAAATAAATTTATTTTTCCAAGGTGTGTTATCTAGTGCTTAGCCTCCACCTTTAATGTTGCTTTACATTTGTTTAAATTTTTTAACATCTGTTTACACATTTCAGCTACTTCTTAAGTGTAGGTCCGCTGTTATTCTTGAAACATGAGCCAAAATGCACTACATTATAGCTGATCAGCAAGTGAATAGAGGAGGGAGGCTCAATTTTTGAAGGTCAATAGACTTCTAAACGCCTCAGTGGTATGTTTTAGAAAATTATTATGTCAATACAACTAATGGAGTCCATGGTGCCCGTGAGTGGACATGAAGCCTTTGTTTTAAGTGTACATTGTGTCCTTGTGGTCATGGAATTAACAGATTATATGGAAGAGTGTTTTCTGGAAGAATTTGGCCTTGTACAATAACTTTTAATGTTTCTGTGATTACTAAAGCTGGATGATTTTTCACAGAAAAGTGACTAGGGACTTCTGCCTGAGTTCTCTGGCATAAGTAACAAGTCCTATTGGCTGAATAATTACTAACTGCCTCCACCCATGTTCCTGTGTCCCCTCCCCATCTATCAGCTTTCCTATTTGAAAGTACACCTCTAATTCTTTTCTGATTTCTGAGTAAAACTTCTTTTGTGGGGGATTTTTTCAAGATAATGTAGTGCTAGTCCCCCTTCTATGGCAGGGGTCCCCAACCTTGGGCCACAGATAGGTACTGGTCCATGGCCTGTTTGGAACAGGGGGCACAACAGGAGGTGAGCAGCCAGTGAGCAAGTGAAGCTTCATCTGTATTTACAGCCACTCACCATTGTTTGCTTTACAACCTGAGCTCTGCCTCCTGACAGATCTGCAGTGGCATTAGATTCTCATAGGAGCTCTAACCCTACTGTGAACTGCACATGCAAGCCATCTAAGTTGCGTGTTTCTTATGAGAATCGAATGCCTGATAACCTGAGGTGGAGCTGAGGAGGTGTTGCTAGCACTGGGGAGTGGCTACAAATACAGATTACCATTAGAAGAGAGGTTTGACTGCACAGAGACCATAATATATCAATTGCTTGCAGACTCACTTTGAAACCCTATCAGTGAGTGGCAAGTGGAAACAAGCTTAGGACTCCCATTGATTCTGCATTTTGGTGAGTTGTATAATTATTTCATTATGTATTACAATGTAATAATAATACAAATAAAGTACACAATAAATGTAATGTACTTGAACCATCCCAAAACCATCCTCCCGTCCCTGCTCTGTGGAAAAATTGTCTCCCACAAAACTGGTCCCTGGTTCCAAAAATGTTGGGGAATGCTGTTCTATGGGATCCTCAGGTAGTCCTCAGCGATTGTACACTTTTGCACCACTCTCTTGGAAATAGAGTAGCTCACTCCCCACAAAGCCCTGGTTACTTTTCCTTTCAGAAACCACTGCAAAGCAAAAAGGAGAATGAAAAACAGAAGTAAAAATTTAAATTTAAACAAACTAGGTAACATCTGCAATCATGAACATCAATATAAATGGAAAGTCAGACAAATTCAGAAGAGATCAAACAGGAGTAGGAAGAATGCCAAATATAGTAGATGGTGTGATATGCTGCAGAGTTTCCCCTTCAGGACTGAAGGGCCTGTTTACCTGAACTTCTGAAAGATTGCCCTCAGCTGTCCATTCTCTGTGGTTAGCCCTTGTGAAGAGTTAGCTGCTTCACCCAAGGTTATGCCCCTCCTGGGATAGCTGGCATCCAGTGACTGATAGATCAGTGAGTATAAAGGTCTGGCTTGCATATTGCAGTGTGAGACACCTTTGAGGCTCCATCTGAATTTCAGAGCTCCCTGCAGGGTTGGTTAAATCCTTGTACTTTCACCATAACCTAACTTCTTCTTCCCTCCCTGTGTGTAATGATCCTGAGTTCAAATGCTAATCTCAGGCTCAGAGTCATTTGCTTGGAAAACAACCCATCGCCCAAGTAAGAAATATATAAAACAGGAAAGTGACTGATCTCATTGGAGGGGTGCAACAGTCCCAACACCAAATGTATCTTGGGAATTCACTCCTTTGTACACTTTATATTTTCACTTCATCTTAAAGCTGTATTTCTCTACTATCTTATTTTTTTTCTTTATTTTCTCCTAATCTCATTTCCTTTTTCTGTTTCTACTCTTTTCACTCATTCCTTAAGAATCAGGTATCTTGAAATGATTTCTTATGTGCTTCACGTGTTCCTTCATATTTTGTACTGCAATGTTGCTTTTGCCCCTCCACTACTTTGGAACAACTATTTGCAAGATAAGCAAGGCCTGGAAACTGGAGGATGTTTATAAGTCTATATCTTCCTTTTATTTTGGCTGCATTTGTCATAGTTGAACATGTCCTATTTTTAAAGTAAACTTTTATTTAAAACAGTTTTATATTCACAGAATTCTTATGAAGATAGTATAGACTTCACATCCAGTGTTCCCTATTATTAATATCTTACATTAGTATGACATACTTGTTATAATTAAAGAACCAGTACTAATACATTATTACTAACTAAAGTCCATACCTGATTTAGATTTTTTTCAGTTATTCCCTAATGTCTTTCCTGTTCTATGATCTCCCCCAGGATACTACATTTTATTTAGTCATGCCTCCTTAGACCCCTCCTAGCTGTGACAGTTTCTCAAACTTTGAAAATTTTGAGAACTGTAGGTCAGGTATTTTGCAGGATGTCTATCAATTGAAATTTCTCATACTTAGAGTGGGGTTATGGGTCTTTGGGAAGATCACAGAGGTAAAGTGCCATTTCATCACAGCACATTATGGTATATACTATCAATATGACTTATCGTTGTTCAGGTTGACATTAATTACCTGGCTAGGGTACTGTTTGTAAGGTTTCTCTACTGTAAATTAAATAATATTTTCTCTCTTTTCATATTGTACTCTCTGGAAGGAAGTCACTATATACAGCCTGCACCCAAAGAGTGGGGAGTTATGCTTGGCCTCTGTGTGGATGGAGTATATACATAAATTACTTGGAAATCTATATAGGACATTTTTTTCTAGTTTCTACCATTTATGTAATTATTAAATCATTTATTTATATCAATATGAATTTATGGATATTTGTTTTATACTTTGGGTCAAAATTCAAAATTAGTTTATTTTCTTACTTAACATATTCCAGCTTTGGCCACTGGGAGATCTTTCAGTTGTCTCCTGTATTGCTTTGACATGTGCTCATCAATGTGTGTTATTTAAATAACTTGCCTAAATTCTGGCACTACAAAATGCTCCTGGATCATCTTGTACATTAACTGCCCCTACCTTGCAGTCAACCATTTCTCGAAGAAGCCTGACTCTTTTTATTGGAGATGGATATTAGAAGCCAAGATATAGGCTCTAGGTTGTTCGGCATTTCTTTTTATGAAACACAGTTCTCTTAGTTTTTGTGACAATATGCTTTCCCTCTTTTCTTTGCCTCTCCGACTGCTTTCTAAATCTCCTTTGGATCCTCATTTTCCTCTTCCAATCTTTAATTACTGGAATTATTCTTGATGGTTCCTTGCAGGATACTCTTCTGTTCTCAATCTGTAATGCTTTTTTTTTTTTTTTTTTTTTTGCAGTACACGAGCCTCTCACTGCTGTGGCCTCTCCCGTTGCAGAGCACAGGCTCCGGATGCGCAGGCCCAGGGGCTATGGCTCACGGGCCCAGCCGCTCCGTGGCATGTGAGATCTTCCCGGACTGGGTCAGGAATCTGTGTCCCCTGCATCGGCAGGCAGACTCTCAACCACTGCGCCACCAGGGAAGCCCTGTAACGCTTTTTGGGTTATTTCTCTTAACCTTCTTCCAGTTGTCCCTTACTCCATTTAATGCATTTTCCACAACGTGGCTAGAATGATGGTTTAGTTTCCTTTAGGATAAAGTTCAAAATCCTTAAGAGCACATAGGTCTTTCATGACTTGGCACTAGGGCCTTGTCCAAGACATGTCCTCCTGATCGCACTTCTTGTCCTTCATATTCCCACAATGGTGAACTTCTTTCAGTTTCCTGCACAGAGCTGCTGGGTTTTCTACTCTATTATCACAGTATTTTGTATCTTTTGACCTCTCTTTTGAACACTTTTCTTTCTTATCTCCTTCCTGTTTGCTGGGAAATATCTAACATTTCTACTACAAAGTTTTCCTTGTTTCCCAGTGTTAAATTAAAGGCTCCACAAATTCGTTTCCCAATCACATTCCCCATATTAGGATGGAGAGCCCCTCCTATGAGACTCTGAGACTCCAGTTCCCTCATTGAACTGTAACCTCAGTTCTCTTGTTCCCTGACAATTTTTGGTGTCTAGGACACTGACTCATGGTGGACAGTTGATAATAATTGAAAGACTGAAAGAGAACAGGTAAGTAGGTATGGAGATATAGCTATAGCTAGAGGCTATCATATAGTCAGAAACAGGCTATTAGGCAACAACGTAGGTATTCAGAGAAATATAAAGTGTTTTTGCCTTCAAGAAGCTTACAAACATACAAAGCAAGATCTACATGTAGGAACCAAAGATCTCTGCATATATATAGATGACTATGTTCCCATGAGAGGTGCATAAGGGCTTAGAGAGAGCAGAGGTCTCTGTTTATGGTAGGGAACATGTTCGGGAAAGAGATGAATCTTAACCTTTGTTATAAAAGATGACTAAGATTTGAGTAGATGGAGCAGGGTGAATGAGAGGAATGTAAACAAAGTTTTGGGGGCTGGGATGAACTTCAAGGTCAGTAAGAGATTGGGTTGGTGGCAAAAAGAGGTCCAAGTCAGGAAAGTATTTCTGTTTGACTATTTCTCTTAACCTCATGCAATTTGTTCTTAGCCTCTTAAGAAATCTCAACTTGAACATTATTTCCACATTTATAAATAATGCTTCTAATAACTGTTATTTTTCTTTATATATATCTTTTATTTTCCTTTCTCCATTAGTGATAGAAGTAGAGCTATTGTCCATTTGGAATAGCAATTTATCTTTGACATTAAAACAGGCTGATATGTATATATGTACAACCCAGCTATTACTTTTAATGCTGTTTATTAAAATGCAACAGTGGATTCTCTTGTATTGCTTTTTATAGATTTCTTATCCTTTGCATTTAGATGATAAAATATTTTGTGACAAGGATAATTCAAATTTGTGTCTCCACAAAGTAAGAAGAAGGTGTAAACATATTTCATTTGGATGTGTGAACTTGAGCTGTTTTGACCTACTTCTGGGATTTATATTTTTCTTAGAAGCATTGAATGTTTACCTTAATTGTCTGTGATGGATTTGATTTCAACTCTCCTGGGAGGGATAATTGCTTAGTCCACTTAAAATTATAAATCACGGGCTTCCCTGGTGGCACAGTGGTTGAGAGTCTGCCTGCCGATGCAGGGGACGTGGGCTCGTGCCCCGGTCCAGGAAGATCCCACATGCTGCAGAGCGGCTGGGCCCATGAGCCATGGCCACTGAGCCTGCACTTCGGGAGCCTGTGCTCCACAATAGGAGAGGCCACAACAGTGAGAGGCCCGCGTACTGCAAAAAAAAAAAAAAAAAAAAAAAAAAAATTAAATCACAATATGGAGTGTCTTTGTTTAGACTTGAAGGTAGCCAATAGCTAAAGATTTTCTTGTGGTTTATCAGTTAATAAGATCACCACATCTCAAAAGGCTTTTCAGTTAACATTGTTCAGTTTCTATGCATTTTTCAAGGTTTAAAAGGGTAAAACCTGATACTGATTTGAATGTACCTATTTTGGAATGCTTCATGATATTCATAAAGTTAGGATTTTTATACACCTAAAATTTTTGCAGAGAAGAAAAAAACTCTGAGTATATTTATTCGTCTATGAATTTTGGTAGAAAAGAAAAAAGAATGTTCAAAGAGAGATCATAGGAGTGACTTTGTTTTAGGCTATAAAGTTCTATATGTCTGGTTCATTCTATATAATGTATTTACTCTATTTCTGGTATAATTAAATAAATCTTATGTTTCTATATTAACCTATTTCAAGACTTATTGAGAAATATGTATCTATTTACATACTGCATTTATTTAAATTTGTATCTATTTACATTTATATTATGCATTACTTTATATTGTAAAAATGATACCTATAAAAGATATTGAACTATTAAAATGCAAAGAACAAGAGTTAAAAAAATCTCACCAGGACAGCATCACAGATAATGCTTAAATGTGTTATTTTCAGTCTGCTTTCTATGCTAATACGTGTATGTTCTACTCATTTTTATCTCAAAACTCAGTATATTGTTTACTTATTTTATATCCTGCTTGTATCCAGTTTTGTTTGAACATATGCTCTACTATGCATATCTAGATCAACTACAAGACAGATGGACAGAACAAAAATTCCTACGATTTGATAAATTCTTAGGACTGGAAATGCTGAGAGGAGATTTATATTATAGCATTTATCATATCATGTATTACATCAGTAAGCATGGTATAACTGAAAGAATGGGAACAAAAATGTGGAGAGGGAAAAAATTAACATCAAATATATAATTTAGTAGAATTAATGACACAACAAAACAAAGGGTGTTCATTTAGTATAATATGTTAAAATTGTCAAATTTGTTAGAGATAAAGTAAATGAATGCAAAATTAGCAGATTGGCCTAACACAGGATAAAATAGGTGATTGTGGGAACCATATGAGCTTTGGGCTGAGTTGGTTACAGCTGGTTTAAAGGAAAAAGTTGAGAAATCTACTGGCCACTCTTGACTATTTACAGAAGAATTCAACTACAGTAAACAGCAAAGTGCCAAGCAGAGTTAAATATTTCTAACCCGGGTGGAAAATGAAGAGTGATTACTATAGATGAAGAGGGTGAGTTGAAAGTTTATAGCAGTAGGATATGGGAACTTCAGACCTGTAAGTGCCCTTACTGTTGATGGGCTCAGCAAGCTGAAGTTAGGCTCATGGAAGGGCACCTTTTCATGAAGGTTATCTTCTGTATAGAAATGGAGGTCATCTACCCCTGCAGATCACCCAAACTTCAACCACCACCAGAAGAAGTGGGTCAATAAGATCAGACTTGCTGTCTCCTTTGTTTTCTTTAATTTGCTGCATGGTCTATTTTGTTTACTTTCATACATTTTGGAAAGTTAGATATTTATTTTATGTTTATATTTAAATAAAAATATTTAAACTATTTTTCTAATATTATCATATTAAGAGTGACTGCAGCAGTATCTTTTGAGCTCCATGTATTTACAATGAAGACTTCAGCACTCATTTCTTTAACCCCTATCTTGATTTCAGATATTTGTTAAGCTGGGAATTTAGTATTAGATGAGTATTCTTAAATGATTAGTTTTTATATTATATAAATTTTCTTTTGTGCATATGCTTTATTCATATTTGCATTCACTTTTGAAACCAAAACTTTTTACTTTGCTTCTTAACATGGACATCAACCAGAAGAATTCTAGTGTGGTGAAAGGCTGGGTGCACCAGGAGAGGCAATTAGGACCCCTTGGGATATTTTAAGGAAAAAAGTCTTTAACAAGGGACTGGAAGACACATCTTTGCAGGCAGATTTCCCCTAATAATTTGTGTGTCAACTGGAGAGAAGTTAGTATAGTAGATGCTCTTATTTCAGTATTTCAGTTTCCCTAATTGTGGTGTCAGAAAGAAGCTTGGAAGCACAGAGATAAATAAGAAACTAATGTGAAGGGAAGCTGATTAATTATTGAATGTTCAATGAATTGAGTTTGGAACTAGTTTTTTATTTGCTGCAAAAGCACAAAGTGGCAGGCTGACTTCCAGGAGCAAATCCTTTCTCAAATATAAACTCAAAGAGCTTTAGCTGCCCTGAAGGATATGACACCACCTCATTATCCAGAATTTCACTTTCAGTATTTTGCTACATAAGGTAAATTTCTCTGGATTGGTTGTGGTGTTCTTTGCCCTTCTATTAGGATAGATGATTATATGTAGATGAATTTGAGGAAACTCCAGGAGGTCAATTCTCAAGGAAGAAAGGAACAAAGAGAACTTTGTAGGAAGAAAAACTTTTTCCTCCTTCCCTTCTATGTTCTTTGTCTGGCCTAATAATCAAATTGATGTAAGACAAGTTAACAGGAGAAAAACAAATTTAATTTCATACATATGAGAGTCCAAAGACATGAAGCTCTCTTATAGTCAGCAATTGAGACTTATATGACATTCAGAGCTAAGGGAAGGAGCTGGGGAGTCTGGGGCTTCAAAGGGGAGGAAGGTACATCCAATGGATATAGGAAGAACAAATATTTGGTAAACAAATTCTTGCTATGCCATGCAGATATGTCCTTCTGGTGTGTCTCTGATATTAGCTCTCTTCCTAGTACAGGACCTTTATCTAAGTTCTTTTAGGCAGTTAAGAGAGAGATAAAAAGCAAACAAATAAACAAAGAACAAAAACAAAACTCTGAGTCTGTCTGGCCTTGGTTATCTTTAGGTCAAAGTAATACACATGCCAAAATGGCATATTTTTGGGTCATGTATTCTGCTCCCTCTCAATGTCAGTTAAAGGTAAATGTCCTATCTGTAATGTTTTAACAGATCACCAATATATTCTATCATGTCAGTTATATTATTTTGTTATGAAAACCTCAATCCCCTTTTCTCATATATCTGTGAGAAGACTTCAGTTACAACAATACTTTGAGTCTTTTCTTTATTTCTAACTCATGGTTTCTTTAAAAAAAAGGAGAATTGATGTATTGGATTGCTAAGATTAGCAAAGGGAAGTACCAGACTTAACTCAAATATTTCTGGAATTTTCCTTTTGGAACTGTTGCCTTGAGAAGGTGTGAATTCTACTATATCCTAATTTCCCTGCTTCCTGGCAGGAAACTAATATGTTGATGTCTATCCTCTTACTCTTATAAATTTCTCAATTAATTGAGAGCCCATAGTGGAAGGAATGTGAGTTATCTGGCCTCTGTTAACCTTAACATTTATTTCAGAAATCCAAATCAGAGATGTATAGTTGTCATGTCTAGAAAGGTCTACTTAGAGTATTGTTTTTATCTTCTTTGCTTTATAAAGAATCAATATTTACTGAGCTTACATGAATAAAAAGAAAATGAAATCAGATCTGGAAAATCATCAAAGTTGGAGAAAGTCCTAGAAACTTCTGTCTCCTCCACTCCCTACTTCTTGGTCACTCTTCTTTACTTTTAGCTTCTATCTCCTCTCTGTTCCTCTTTCCATTGAACAGCTTCCTATGTTTACTCATAGTTTCTACTCAATTGTTGTTTAAACTTCTGCATAACAGGGGTTAATCTCAGATGGTCTGATTGATCACATGTTTATCTCCAGAGCTACTGACACTTGGCCAATACTATAGAATGTTTTACCTGAAAATAGATGATGTTCTGTGATCAGGCATTTATGAGAAGGATGTGCCAATCTGTCAACACTGTTTAGTTACAATAATTGGAATTATAACTTAGGTCAAGGGCATCTCAATTGTTAAATTTGGTCAGAAAGTTCATTCTAAGGGATCTCCTCCATGTGTTGACATTGGGCTTCTTGGTGCTGCTTTGCATGCACACCTGTGATGGTTGGGACCAGGAGATAGACTGAGTTCCGTGTGACCCAATCCAAAAAAGGGAGGGCAAAGAAACCTGTGTCTGAGCTCTGCAGACCCCTCCCAATGTATATTCTTCTTTCGCTGTTACTGACTTATACTTTTTTCCTGCAATAAAGCTGTTGTGTGAGTATAAACTCTGTGAATCCTGTGACTCCTTTTAGCAATCAAGCACTTCAATTGATTAATGTGCAATTAACACAGCTTTCCATGGCACAGAACTCTCCTTCACAGCATCTTCCGTTTTACCTCCTATCACTAATGGATTCAAGTATTCTTGGTTCAGATTTACAAGGGAGACTGACTGGCCCAAATTCTTTCTTTCTTTCTTTCTTTCTTTCTTTCTTTCTTTCTTTCTTTCTTTCTTTCTTTCTTTCTTTCTTTCTTTCTTTCTTTCTTTCTTTTTCTCTTTTGCATGACATAGACCATTATTTAAAAAAAAATAAATAAACTGTGGATTGGCTGCCCTTGGGTAGTCTCTGGGGTAATTGTTTGTGTCCAAAGATCCAAAGTCATACTATGCAAAGCATGGCCTCCTAAGAAGCAGGAGTTGTGAACCAGGCAATTTCACCTTACATACGGATATATCTCTGGCAGTGTTCTGAGGTTGGGTTACACAATTCAAATATCTGTCTGTACGTATACATCTAATGTCAGATGCCTACTTCCTTAGCCAGCAACTGAAGGCTCATTGTCCTCTGATTTCTCATCATAAATTCTGTTTCCTGATTTGATAAATATTTATCAAATGAGTGAATATGCTTATTCTGTATTGGGCAGAGACTGTCTACATTTCAGTCAAATGAGCTCATGATGAAAATAGATAGTCCAAGATGAGAAATAGAGGTGATCTGAGCTCATATATAGGAGATTAGTTTGATTGATCAGCTGATTCCAACCCTGAGAATTTGAAGATAAGTCTGGGTATGGACAATGAATAAGCCAAAGAGGAATGTGGTCATGGATGAAACCAAGAACTTCTCACCTGAGAATCACTGAGGGCTTTGGAGGAAGGTCTGAGTTTTTCACTGTTGCAGATAAAAAGTAAGTGGAAATTGAGGGACATGGTAAGTAGTTGTGGTTACTTGATAGCCAGGGGAACCATGTAGATGTTGAGACAAGTGGCCAAGATAAGAAAGAAAAATGGAAAGTTGAAAATAGCCAAAGAAAATAAGCATTTACTATGTGTCATATACTGTTCTAAGACCTTTCCTTATATTAACTCATTCAGTATACAAAAAAGCCACCCGTGATTATGGTTTATCTTTTTATACTCTTCATTTTTAAAATGAGGAAACCAAGTAAAAGAAGATAGGAAACTTGTCCAAAGTCATATAGCTAGAAAGTAGCAGAGTGAGGACTAGGCATAAACAAATTTGGAATCAGAGCCTGTGCTCTTAACTGCTACCCTAAACTTTTTCCTAAGCCTTCTTATAAGATGAGTTCTCTTAACACATGTTTTGATAAAAATTGCTCTAGAATTTTTGGTCTTAAAATGATCCTGTACTTTGAGCTGGAGGTATGGCAATAGAAACTTTCTTTTGAGACTATAGCCACTTGTATTTCACTGTCAAGCTGTTACCACACAAAGTCCAGTTATGCTATTCTTTTGAGTGATCTCTTGTATTTTTAATCAGTCCTCCAGCATTTCATTGTAGTCATGTTGCCATGGTAGGAAAAGGTGTTACTTAAATGGAATATTATTGATTTAAGATAATTCTTTTCTCTTGTAACTCATATGTTTGTTCTGGCTGTTCTTGCCAACAACCATAAGTGATGAGGTTTCATGTTTCCTTAAAGTGAGTATATATTTCAAAATCTGTCATGTGTTTTCATTATTATCAGATTAGACTGGTTGATTCCCTAATGTAAGGGAGGATAATTTTTTTCCTCTACACTTCTAGATTATTTTGGCTGGTTTAATAATTAAATTGACATAAGACAGATTAACAGGTTACAAACAAATGTAGGGCTTCCCTGGTGGCGCAGTGGTTAAGAGTCTGCCTGCCGATGCAGGGGACGTGGGTTCGTATCCCGATCTGGAAGGATCCCACATGCCACGGAGCAGCTGGGTCCGTGAGCAATGGCTGCTGAGCCTGCACATCCGGAGCCTGTGCTCTGCAACTGGAGACGCCACAGCAGTGAGAGGCCTGCATACTGCAACAAAACAAAACAAAGCAAACAAACAAACAAACAAAAAACAAATGTAATTTCATACATACGGGAGCCACACATAGACATGAAAGTATCCTAGACAGTCAGGCAACTGAGGTTTAAATGCCATCCTGTGCTAAGGAGGAGGGAATAGGGGTCTAGGATTTCAAAGGGGAGAAAGACAATTCACAGGAAGATGGGGAGAGCATATGTTTGGTAAAAATATATAGCTGTCATGCCCTGCAGAAACAATGGGACACAGAGAGGAATTTGAACAAAACAAGCCTTTCCAAATTCGCTCCAGCCCAACACACAAATCTCATAGTTACAGTTATCTTTGTAGTCATCTTTGGTGATAGCTCTCTTCCTGAACAAGGCCCTCTATCTAAATTCTTTTAGGCAGTTAAAGGGGAGGTAAAATATCTTCTTGAGTTGTTTGGACCGTGATTGTTTTCAGTTCAAAATAATCCACATGGCAAATTGTCATACTTTAAGGAGGCTCCTTCTGAACCCCTTTACTAATTTCCTCAATGACAGGGCTAATATCAGGAGGCACCTACATTCTCAAGTCTGTTATCTTTCACTTAAAAGAAGCAAAGTTCAAAATAACATTCCTGTGAAGTTCAGTATTTCACTAATAAAATGAAGACCTGCCTTACTTTCTAATCATGTGTTTCACTTATGATGGGATGACAACCTCAGATCAATTTTACTGGGTCAATGTAATAATAAGAGCTGACAATTATATAATTAGGTAATACGGTATGTCAGACACCGTGATAGGCATTCCACAAATTCCTGAATAATATTTTGAGGTAGGTTTTCATAGCTATCTTTTATAGATGATAAAATGGACTTAGAGAGTAACATACCCAAGGTCACATCAGCATTAAACAATGAAGCTGAGATATGTTCTCAGGTATCTATGGCTCCAAATTCCATAATGTTTTTTAAACTGCTTTCTCACCTACTTATTTATTGATGCTGTAATGGCTTGTAATAACAAGACATAAAAAAGTTAAAAAGATTGTTTTATTTAGTCTCTAAATAGTTTCACCAATAAAAAATGTTCATAATACAACTAGAAAGTTCTTGCTCCACTGCCCTTTGTGCTGTGGATTTAGTGTTTGTATTAGAGTGCAGTCATTATGTGAAGAAACTTGCCAAAGCCATTTGCTGAAACCACAGAGATACTATCAGTGTGAAGTACCCAAATATTTACAATATATTTTCTTCTTTTCCTTGGAAAAAATGTTGTCATAAAACATGAAAATGCCTCCCTAAAGATAGAAAACAACCCCAAAGGGCAATAATTGGATGTATTATAGCCTTAAACATCTCAAGCTTAATCCAGTAGATGAGTGATAAAGTTTTTCTCTCCCTTGAGATCTGAAAGAGTTAATTGCTTTTCAAACAGGGAACAGTTTACTACTATAGAGCAGAGCGATTAGGTGACAGTGAATTTTGGAAGGTTTTATGCTTGAAATACTTGAATATAATGGAATTTTATCTTCCTCTTACAAATGTCTTTTTTCCCTCTTTTATTTTTCTCCTTAAACATGAATGATAGGCTATTAAAGGTTTTCTTTGGGGGAAAATATTTTTGACTGACATTGTTGTGGAAAATTGATTTAATCAAAGAAATGTCAAGCTGATAACCACTCTCATTTCCTTGTCACAGAAAATGAGTGAGGAATTATAGGAGAATGCTCCCAGATCTTTCATCAGTAACATGGACCTTTTTAATAATGTATAATAGTATCTCTCATTGGTGGGGAGAATCAAGAACATGACTGTGTACACAATGTTTTCTAGGTAGATCTTTTATTCAACCCGCCTTAAATAGTCTCTGCCTTTGACTTATTTAATTACCTAGTTGGATTATCACTCTTCTAGGCTAAAAATTTATTACTTTTAAGAATTGAAATGAGGATCTCAATGAGATATCTGCACTCTAATGTTCATTGTAGAATTATTCACAACAACCAATGTATAGAAACAACTTAATGCCCATTCTATTGAGGAATAAATGGATAAAGAGAATGTGGCATATACATACAATGGAATATTATCCAGTCTTGAAAAAGAAGGAAATCCTACCATTTGTAACAATATAGATGGACCTAAAGGACGTTATGCTAAGTGAAATAAGCCCAGCACAGAAAGACAAACATTTTCTGATCACATTATATGTGGAATCTAAAACAGTCAACCTCAGAAGCAGAGTATAATGGTGATTGCCAGGGGCTGGAAGGAGGGAAAAATGAAGTGGTGATGCTTGTAGAGTATAAAGTTTCAGTTATGGAAGATAATAAGTTCTGGAGATCTACTATAAATCATAGTGCCTGTAGCTAACAATACTGTGTTGCATATTTGAATTTTGTTAAGAAGGTAGATTTAATGTTAATTGCCCTAACCACACATACAAAAATAAATGATAATGATAATAAAGAGGATGGAAGGAAACTTTTGGAGATAGTGGGTATGTTTATGGCCTTGATGGCAGGGACGGTTTCACAGGTGTATACATATTCCCAAACTCATTGATTTGTATTCATTAAGTATGTACAGCTTTTACATGTTAATCACACTTTAGAAAAGCCATTTTTAAAAATATAATGTATTACTTTTATAAAATCTCATATCTGTGTGAGAGGTTTGGAATCTCCTAAACCTGAAAAGTGTGTTCCTTAGTATGGATTTATTTAGGTGGACAATACCTAAGGCTTTATGTAGCACAAGACACAAAGCAAGTGTTAAATATATGATTGCTGAAGAAATGAATATAAGGGGCTTGATGGCCAGGCAGACAGCCTAAGAAAAGGCAAAACAAAAGAGAGACCTGAGAGCTCTACCTAGATGAAATATTACCTGGGTCTAATTCTATTTCTTATAATCACTCTAAGGAAACTCTCTTAGCATTTAAGGGCAACAGATAGGACTCACCCCTGGCGGCATTTATGTTAGATAAGGACAGACTAAATACAGAGCGCTAAAGACAGAGCCAAAATTATGGAAAGAGTGAGCCCAGACCTCCAAATTATAATTAAAGGAAAATTGTACCAGACCAATTAAAAAGCAAGGAAGACATTATTCAAGATAGATAGAGGTCAAACTATTTCAGTAGGGGAGAAAATTTAACTCAACTCTGCTGAAATAAAAGATGGGAGGATTTTTAAATGCTGGCTCAAGTTAAAGGAAAAGTGCTAAAGGACATTCCTGGAGAGGTTGGTCAGTGGGAATAGGCCATCTGTGTTTGTAAATTGTCCCTCATCAAAGGTCAGTTCCCACCCTCCTTCAGAATCTGGGGGATAGAGGCTTTAGCTTTCTCCATGATTACATTTCAGAGGGATGACTACCAGGATCTTGAGAATGACTGCCTGGGTTGTAGAAGATTTATATCTCAAAGGACAAAAGAAAGAACTTAAAATTACAAGTTATCTAAAGTTAATGCTCTAAGAAAAGGGAGATCAGGGGCCTATAGTCAGGAAGAGCCTGCCTAACATTTAGTCAAACTGAAGGTAATGTTAAGATCATCTTGGTTCCCTCCCTCTCTCCCTTCCTTCCTTCCTTCTTTTTAATTGTAAAGTTACCTTTAAGTACCCATAATGTAGGAAAGAAAATTTTACTAACAAACCAGAGAGGAATGGACACCACGTTGGGTCCTCAAACAGCAGCACTGGCCCTTGGATTTCTGCTCTCCTTCATTACCTGGTAGGAATCTCTTTACATTCAATAGACATGGCCTTAGAGGCCCCACACTATGCTTCTAAGGGACCTGTTACTGAACAAGGGCCTTAACTCATCATTACCAAAAATAATAAATTTGGTTTACAGGTACAAAATTATTAACTAATCTCTTCCACCCTTCTTTTCTCACTACTACCAACTGAGACAGGAAGACAAGATTGTAGCCATCTTGGAAAAGGACAGGGAACTACCTTGAGCAAACAGGCCTAACAAGCCCAGTAAAACAAAGTGTGTAAAGGCTTGGGCTTCTGAGACCATAACAAAAGACCCACAGGAGTAAAAGATTAGCTCTATCTCTGTTCCACAGATGCATGTTCAGTTTCCAAAGGACACAAGTGGGACTATAAGTCTACCACATAACAGAATCAGTGAACTCCCAGTTCCCTGAAAGATAGACACAAAGTCCTGAAGCACATTCCTGAGTTGTTTTTGAAGGAAGCAGCCCCCCACCAGGTGAAAGCAGTCCCCCACCAGCAAGTCAGCTTGCTGCTGACTGCAAGCACGTAGACCAGTTAAAACCAGAAGTTGATGATGCTCAAAACTTCACTTTGATGCCAACAAATCCAAGAATTGAGCACAAGCTGATCAGTCACCCTGTGGCCCCCTCCCTCATGCTGCCTTTAAAACCTCTTCTCTGAGAGTCCTCGGGGAATTGGCACTCTTTTCCACCTTATCCCTTGTGCACAAGCTATCCTTTCAATAAAAAGCTTTTCTTGCCTAAGAGTCTTGCGGGAGAGATATTCATTTCTATGGTATTGTTGTCCAAGAATCTGGAGAGTTCCCGGTAACACAGCCAGCCTTCCACAACACATAACTACTCATGGCCACTTTCCCCCTCTGCCTTGAAATGTACACAGTTTCTCTGAACGAGTTTGGACCAATTCTCCTGCCTCAGTATCAACAGTCTTTAATCCATGCCTAGCCTTGGAACAGATAGGCCAGCTCTCTTCATTGGTAACCACAGCTTAGTCTTATGCTGCTTTTGCTGCTGTTTGTAATCAGTCATCCTTGAAATAATAAACAAGTATAAATGGCTAAGATTCAAGAACTCAAATAAAAGTGTGTGTCTGTGTATGTATACCGGGGTGGGGGGGGATTCAAAGACAGAGAGAAAGAGAGAGAAAGAGAAAGAGAGAGAGAAAGGAGGGAAGGGGGAGCCGCAGGCTTGGGCTGCTTATATGCATATGGCAAAGGTAAATTAGAAGAAAGATAAGATCAAAACACATATCAGTAACTGTGTTTTATTTGGTCCTTGGAAGTAAAAATCAAGCGACATGAACAGTAGCCAGCTATATTTTTCTGGCTTTTTATTTCCATCAAATATTGCTGAAACTTTCAAAGTACACCCCCCACACACACACACACATATCTCCCTGTCCTCTTTAAGAAATAACTTTGCTTCTTTGCTTTCACTGTCTTATCTTGGCTCCTGCTGTCGTGAGAGCTGTGTGCACTGGCATCCCTGAGTGACCTCAGCCCCTTCTCCTTCTGGGAGCTGGGTTCTATCCTGGTTGGAGCTGAGGTACATCAGCCACTGGTGTTCCAAAGATGAGTATTACAAGGCTCTCTGCTGAGGACTGAATCCCCAGTGTTAGTGCCAATGCTCCAGTTTATACTTTATCATGTTTCTTTCCTCTGAAGAAGTCCCACATCATTTCATGTTTTTTGGAGTTGTAGTTTCTTCCTCTCCAGAACCAGATCCTAGCCCATGAGGCTGCAGCAGAGCACAAATATGAGTGATACATTCCATGCCGTCATCAGAACTGCCTCTCTCCTCAAGAAGCTCATAGGGAGCTCTTCCCTGAGGATGCCTTTTTGTTAAGAGACTTCTGCACCTTTCATGCAAATGTATTCCTAGCAGAGATTCTCACAACAAACCTTTAGATACTACAGGAACTTGGTTAACACTCAAGATGATTCCAATGACATACATATCCTTAATTGTTCTTCTATAGCCAGGTTAACAGACATAGGGCTCCACATCTCTATGTTCTTGTGTTGATGCAAAGATCACAATTTAGCAGTTGGTGTTAATTATGAGATTCACAATGGGGGCAGGGAGGGAGCAGGCCATGTGCTTGAAATTTAGTTTCTGGTGTGTGCAATCCCACTCAGGGGTGTAGGGAGCAGAAGAAAGGTTGAGTTGTTCTAATGAGTCTGCTGTAATGAGTCCGTTAGGAAATTTTAGCATCTCTCAGAGTGACTTTATAATTAGATACCACAGCTTGTTCTAAGAGTGGTACAGATAATAAATTCTTCAGAACAGAAAGAACACTTGAATATTGGGCAAAATTATAATCAAATATTAATAGTGATATGGCAGTAAATGATAACAACTTTCCTGGAAATTAATTTTGTTGGAAGGATATAGAGAATGGAAAACAAATTTACGTTTGTCTTGCTGACAGGAAGTTCTTCACATTTTTTCTTTTACATTTATATCAGTCATAATCTCCTACCCTGGATCCTGGTATGAGTCAGGACTTTTTCTGCAAGAGATGTTCTCTTGATTTCTTACTGTTCTGTAACAAATTACCACAAATTTAATAGCTCAAAATGATACAAATTTATTATTTTAGAGTTCTAGAGGTCAGCATGAAACTGAGCAGGACCCTGTGGGTCTCCTGGGCATGGAAGCCTTTCTGTGTCCTCATTTCTTGTTTGAGGAAATAGATTTCAGCCTCCATGACCTTCCCTGTGTTCCAAAGGGGAGGTTCAAACCATTGCTATTCAAGGAAGGGAGAAAATGAAAAGACAAGGAGGAACAGTCAAGAAACAATACTGTAGCCTTGGAATAGGGTTCTGACTCTGCCTCAAGGGATACACATAACAATACCTTTGAGCTCTTCTGCAGAATTATAACCCCCAACAAATGGAAGATGTTAACTAGTTGATGAAGCATTCTTCATTCCAGAGAGAAGGTCACAGTTTGATAATATCAAGAGCCACAGAAGCTCATCAGGAGACTGTTGAGGCCAGATTAAAGGAATGCAGGCCCTGCACACACTCTGATCCTTATCAGCAACCCTGCCCTTGAACCATTGCTATAAAACTCCTCACCAAACTCCCCCGGTGCTGGGACACACAGAGTTTGAGAGCACGAGCCCGCTGTGTCCCCCTTTGCCTGGCAAAGCAATAAAGCTATTCATTTCTACTTCACCCAGAACTCTGTCTCTGAGATTTGATTTGGCACCAGGGCACAGAGGCTGAGTTTTCAGCATCAAGAAGGCTAAAATGGATTACCAGGTCTCCTTGGAGGCTCTAGGGGAAAATCCATTTCCATGCTTTTTCCGGGCTACTCATAGTCCAACATCACTCCAACCTGTTTTAGTCATCACATCTTCTCTGACTCTGACCCTCCTGCTTCCTCTTATATTCTTATAAAAATCCTTATAATTACATTAGGTCCACCCAGAAAATCTCCTGAATTTAAGATCCTTATCTTAATCACATCTTCAAAGTCTCTTTGGCCATGTAAATTAACACATCCACAGGTTCTGGGGATTAGGATCTGAACATCTTTTAGGAGGGAGGGGTACATTTTTTAAAGACAAATCCAAGACCCAGTTGACTCTAAATCAACTGCAGATGGAATTTAATGGACTTAATGTAAATTGATAAATCCAAAGAAAGTGTATCTTAAGTAAGAATCCAAAATAGCTCATGAATCCAGTTTATGCCACTTTCTTTTGGTTCTTTCTCCTATTTCATTACTTTTAGACTCAATCTCACATGGAAGGATGATAGTGGCAGCTGCTCCAGACCTCATATCCTCAAATATTCAAGTCCAATGAGAAAAGTGTGTTTTCTTCCCAAGGTTCCCAGCATCTCATCCTGTTTCATTGGCTCTGATTGTAGCACATGCTCTTTTCTGAACTAGCTCTCGTGTCTAGATGAATGTTTTGTATTCTTTGTCCTCAGTTGCCTCAAGTTTAAGAGAAGTGTAATATTCAAGGTTGGAACCCCATGCACAAAGCACAAGATTAAATAGCAAATAAAAAAACTCCATGGCAGAGAGAGAGAGAGAGAGAGAGAGAGAGAGAGAGAGAGAGACTGCTGTCCTTCTTGAACAAAGGGCCCTGCATTTCCATTTTGCACTGGGCCCCTCATATTATGCAGCCAGACCTGATAACATTTATAGAGATTATGTGAAAATTTAAAGAGTTAATAGAAATAGAATATTGAGAATTATGTTTGGCATTTAACACTCAGTAAATACTAGTTATTGCTATCATCATCATTATCATAAAACATCTAGGGTCTTTTTAAAGCAAACATCTGATTGGAATTTTCTCAGACTCCACTTGTCAGCATTAATTAGGCTGTTTTTTTCCTTGGGAAAAAATATAAAGGAACTCATTATAAATCTGAGAGAAGGGGTTTTGATTGCAAAAGGAATTTTACTTTTTCTTCAATATCCAACAGTCAGGCCAGATGTTTTAGTTGAGTTTACCAATGGGAAGCTACTTAATGAAGTTATTTATGGCTTAATGATTTGTGTGGCATAAATTATTTGTCTTAATGGCATTCCTGGGGCATTTTCCAATTGTTTCAGAGAATACACAGTAAAAACAAAAAAACAAAAAACAAAAAACAAAAAAACACAAAAAAACCCCGAAAAAAACCCCACAAAACAGAAACAAAACAAACAAACAAACAAAAAACCCTACAGTGTGATTCCATATTCCCACAGCACCTGGTGAGAAATAGTCTGCTGCTTCAATTGTAGTTCCATCATTTGTTTTATTTTGAATACCTTCTCAGTGAGACTCTTCCATGCTGATTTACTTATTGCATATATGCTAAACATCCTGATAATTGCACATCCAGCTCACAGTTGATTTTCCTCAGAACCCTTATTACACCTCTCAAAGTTCTAGTAATGAAAAAGTTAGAATGAGCTTTAATAAGCATTAGGGAGTCAAGCTTTCTTAGGGAAATTATTTATTTATGGAGACATGTTCAAGTGAATGATGCACAAATACAGCATGATTATCAAAAGAGCTGGAGGTTAGAAAAGATGAGTGAATCACAAGGACAGAGTGAAGGAAGCCATTAAACTTTAACATGACAAATAAAATTAACTTGCTCTTTAAGACTTAAAACACTAATACTACTTATGATAGCTGTAGAGTTCTAGGATTTGTTATGCTTGGACCAAAACATAAACTAGTCAGTTTTCTTCCCCATTCATTTTGTGGCATGTCATTGACTTGGTAGCCAAGAGAATAACATATTTGCAGTATTTCACATTGTCCTGGTAATTATGCTATAATTATTTTGAAGGATAATTTTTCCAGTTAGTAAATGAACTATATTATGTGTTCTGATTATCTGATTTTACATATATTATTGATTCAAAATTGCTTTTCAGGTTTCCTCAAGTATGTTTTATTCCTGACTGGGTTACATACTTTTTCCAGGCAAAAACAAATGTCATGTGTTCATCTACACACTGTGGTAAATACAGCACTGAAGACTGTAAGTTAAAAAGTGCTTCATTGAAAATACAAACAACCCTTTATAAAACATTGGTCCGATATTCAATCATTCTTCAGTGAAGGAAATAGAATGAAGTCTATTAGTATATGTCTAGCATATCCTATTAAATTAGAATTCATTACTTTCCTGAATATCTTTTATTTTTTTGAACAATAATGATTTTCATATTCTCTGACAAGTAATGAGTTCTACCTCTCACAAAATAAAAGCATTAAAATTCCCCTCATTTTAGCCTTTAGAAAATAAATTACTAAGTATCATTAACACTAATACTTTATAAAAAGACTAAGGCTCCTCGGAAAGAAGTCCTTTCCTTAATTATTTTTCTAAAAACTCAGTCAAATGTCCAAGAATCCCTGTTTACAAAGCAAAAATATATTTTCTGCTGTTTCTTTTGACTGTATAACAGAACAATAAGGGCAAGTGCTTTTGGAGCCAGAGAAACCAGATTCAAACTCTGATTCTATCATCTGTGAAAGGTGAGCAAGTTACTTAGTCTCCCTAAGTCTCCTTCTCTGTCAAGTGCAAATAATCACATGAATGCATTTTTCTATGTATATGCTTATGCTGGTCATTATTACTAATTCTGTCTAATCATAGGTGGGAGTGGATTGAGTTCAGAACTTTACTTTCTGGGTAAAGAAAGATGAGAATATGATACAACATCAGTTCACAGTATTAGAGGTGTTAAAAAGTGAAGTGAGTCACAAAAAAGTGTATCATGTTGTCCTTTTAAAAATATTTATGTATTTGTTTGTTTGTTTATTATTTTTAAAATTTTTGGCCACACCATGTGGTTTGCAGGATCTTAGTTCCCTGACCAGGGATTGAACCTGGGCCACTGCAGTGAAAGTGCCAAGTCCTAACCACCGAACCTCCAGGGAATTCCCTAAAAAATATTTTAGATTATCAGAAAAACCTCAGATAAAAGCAATTAACTTCTTTGGATATGTGTGGATCCTGGGCCAATCATTTTTCTTCAATAGAAAAAAAAATGTGTATGTGTGTGCATTTTCTCCAAGGCTAGAAGGAAAAAGTTGAAGTGTTCTCAAAGATGCTTGAAAAGTCCCCTGGTGAAGATCTTTTCTGTCTTAATCACTGGCTCTCCCTGTTAATCTCCCCCTTTTTTTATCATTTAGATTACTGTGGGCAGAAAGACATGCCCATGGGATCTTTAGCACCCTTCCCTTTGTGCAGAAGAAGAGAGGGCATTGGATCTGTTATATTTGGGCTTTAAGGTTAAGAGAGTTTGTGGGTTAAGTGCTCTCTGTTAACAAACAGATGATCTACTGAGTGGATCTCTTTACTAAGATGGAAGAGGGGTATTAGCAGTTACTGTCCTTTTTCAGTTCCTCTGGTGGAATCTGACTCCCAAGGTTTGCCAAAGTGCTGAGGAGTTTATTGGGATTCTCGAAAAGAAGCAGAACTCTATGGGGCCTTCCTGTGATGAATCCCTCCCGCCATGTCCTCTGCCAGATTCTTGTTTGTAGAAAAGCTGTAGTCTCCCAGGTTTCCCCTGAATCACAAAAGCCTGGCTCAAGAATTAATGACTGAAAGGACATGAGCATGTAGTGACAAAAGTAGCAGTTGGGCCAGGAGAATTGGTAACAATTTAAGCAGTAAACAAGTCATATGGCAGACAGAGAATTTTAGCTCCTTGGTAAAATATATAGATAACAGTATCTGATGCACATTTCTTGAGTAGTTTTATAACAAATGGACGACGTTAACTGCTCAGTGACCATGAGCACATAGCCCCCAGACAAGCTGGAGCCTGATGATTGATAATGTTAACCCCTGTGACAATACCCTATTACCTCACTATCAACCAACTGTGCACAAGCTGATCACATACCCTGTGACTCGCCTCCCTCATCTGGCCTTTAAAAATGCCTCCTTGAAACCCACTGGGGAGTCCAGGTTTTTTGAGCATTAGCTGCCCCGGAATCCTTGTCTGGTGCCCTGCAATAAATGCTGCACTTTCCTTCACCCCAAGCCGGTGTCAGTGGATTGGCTTGACTGCATGTCGGCAAGTAGACCTAAGTTTGGTTCAGTAACCTTCTCAGTGCTACAGCTGTGACAGTACCCCACATTAGTTTTGCCTTCACTTTCTTTGGTTCAACAGTGTGAATTTGACATATTTTTTTCTTTCCTTTAGCTACAGGCAAGTAAAAAACTGTTTCTCCTCCTTGTCAACTTCTAAGAAACCACATGAGATTTCCTTAGAATGGTAAAACATTTGATGATGCTTTATGAAACTTGTCCACTTTCCTTTCATTCCTCCCTCACATGTGCAGAATACGAGTTATTTTCATTTATATTTTCTACATGTCATATTCCATTCCTCTAGCCATATGGCAGTTCTCTTTGGAATATAAACATGGAAAATAATATATTTCCCTTCCAACTTCAAATTGGTTGTATCAGTCATGTTCTTACTAAAATTATTTCTGACAATCTTTTCTTCTACTTTCATTTAGCATCTTGCTGCACCTATTGATGAAGTTAAATATATTTCCATAGCTTTCTTCTTCAAACATCCTGTTATTCGTATGAATTCTCATTTAATTTTGTTCCCTTTCCTACTTGGTAATTGCACTTGAGATAGTGTGTGTCTTCTAACCCTTTCTTTTTCTTACATAGGGTCTTCTTAGCTTGATGATGATGATTATTTAGCTTATTATTATCTGCTTCCTTAAGTTATTTATTTTTATTTGTATCTTTTCCTCTTTCATCACTGATAACTCCATGGTTCACCTCCTTTCTCATTAATTATCTTTGACTGTCTTTAGCATTCCTCCCAAAACTTCTCAATGACCAGAGTTATGGCAGATATAAGTTAAATGAGCCTAGGTAGCTAGATTTGTCTTCCTTCCCACCTGTAAAAAGTTCTTTGGTTTATTTTAAATCATAAAACACAGAGGACCACTGTGAAAATTTCAGAAAATATAAAAATACATAAAGTAAATATCATGTATCATCTCTCAGATTGAATAATACTCTATTGAATTAGAGATTACTACATACTCTGAGGCTGGCAAATAGTAAGCACTTACTGAATTTTTGTTGTTAATACTATTATTGTTATTAAACAGTAATGATAAAAGCTGATTTTTGAAAAACAATTACACTTTAAAATGTTTTTCTGTGAAGAAGGTAGATAATCTTTATTTCCATGGTGCATCTTTTGCTAATAATGATCTGATAGTCTAATCACAAATTTCATGTTTTTTATAGGAAGAAAGTCCTATATTATTACTTTACATGTTCCGAAGTTTGGGGTTTTTCATTAATAATAATGACTTTGCTTAATTATTCAAACTAATGTCTGATTCTTTTTATGCTAACAGCCAAAATTTGCAAGAACTCTGGCCAGATAGAGTAATTATTGTTATTTCTAATATGAATAATTATTTTTCAAATTAGGACAATATAAATTGATACTTTATGTGGCAATACCCCTTCGAAGAGCAAAATTCTAACATCAAAAGCTGATATTTTCAAGGTCCAACTGCCAAGATTCTTTCCTTATACCTTAGAACTATATTTTTTTTTCTGTAAGAAGCCAGATAATAAATATTTTTAGTTCTGTGGGCCATACAGTCTCTGTCACAAATATTCAGCTCTGCTGTTTTAGTTTGAAAGCAGTCATAGACAATAAACAAACGCTGGACTTGGTTGTGTTCCAATAAAACTTTATTTACAAAAGCAAATTGTCAGATTTCTTCTGCAAGCTGTAATTTACCAGCCTAGAGAACCCTATCACTTTCATAATTTTGTTCAATTATGGGAACTATTTATTAAGCAATCTTGTATAGCAGAAATTATGTTATGGTGCTTTACTACATTATAAACTTGAATCTTTACAATAAATCTATTATGTAGGTATTATTATCCTCCTTATATTATTAAGGAAACTGAAACACTGAAGCATAAGTTAATAGTAAGTGACAAAGCTGCTCTTTGAACCAGCCTTCTAACTCAAGTCTCCAAAGCCTGGACCTTGCTTTATGTTCCTAAAAAATGTTTGAGTCCTTCATTACTAAGATGACTACTCACTAAATCTGTTACTACTTCCAAGGGTATTTAAATGCTTAAACAATTTAATATTTAAAGGATTGATGTTCTCACTAATATATAATTTTAGCAGTAGTACCTTGTGAAAGAGTGGGGTTTCTTTCTTGCTCTCTTAAAAGTATATTATGGAAGCTGAGACCCAGACTGATAGACAATCTAGTCTATCTCTCTGCAGTTTACAAAATATCTCTAAATTATGAAAATAATGAATGAATTTTCTTTTATTTTTTTATTATTTTCTGGATTTTGTGAATATCAGACAAAGTATTCTCAAAAAGACTAGAATGAAACAGAATTTGTAGCACACCTGGATCCAGTTGAAAAATAGGTAAAGTATTCATAGATTAAAAATAACTGAATTTAGTTTACATGACATTAGTCTTAGGAAACTCTTGATGTTCTTGATGTAAATGGGGGCAGTGGGAAGAACTTCAAGTTATTCTGATATCTGGCTCCATCACATACTAGCACCATAGTCAAGGGAAACTTTCTTAGCTGGCCTGAGTCTCAATATCCTTAGGCATAAAATAAGGTTAATAATAACAACCTTATAGAATTATGGTGAGGACGAAATGTAAAACATTTTATATTACAGAGCTATTATACCAATGTTTATGTAACCCAGATGTCCGTAAATCTTCCATCCTTGCTAGAATCACCCTGTCTTATAAAATTTAAATAAAATGGCCCAAATCCTGTCTCACATAAGAAGGTCCACTCACTTTTATCTTAGTATTACTGTAGTTTATTTGTTGTCGCTGCTGTTATTGCTGTTGTTTTGAGAAGTCTTATCTTTCTCTTAGTTACTTTTTGCACTCTGTTATTTCCCATTTGTGCTTCTTTATTGCTGTTTTCCTCTGTTTGCTGTTTCCCTTTCTTTCTTTCATATCAAACTTGATGGGAACACAGCCTGAATTATGTGCATTAAACTTTACTGAAGAGGAAAGGACCCCAGGTGCATCTCTCACGACCTGCCTCTCTCACCTGCCACCTTTTAAACTCTCCCAAGTCCATTCCTGATATTTTTCTAGGAAGAGCAATTCAACTCACTCCTGCTGTCTCCTTCCACACTATGCTCAGTGCTGGCCTCAATTTCTGCAGCCAAACAGCTTATTACTTTTTTTCCACTATGAGATACCTTTCCTAGAGAGGAATTTCCATTCTCCTAACAGGCAAAATTAACTGCAATCACAGACTAATATCCACACCCCCTTCTCTGTGATTTTATATTAATGTAAGAGAGTAATTTTTTTTTCCTGACGCTTTCAGTTAACAGCAATTGAAGTCAAATAGTGCTACTATAAAATTTCTGTTAGCTAGGACTTTACTAACTTGGCCTTTCAAATAGATTTATGCATTCCATTTTTAAACCTCTGCCTTGTTGGAGTGTAACACACATAATGAATAGTAAACAAAACAATAAATGTACAGTTCATTTAATTATACTGAAATAAACTCCTTTGAATACATCACCCAAGTCAAGAAATAGACACTGGCATCAACCCAGGAGACTTTCCTGTAACCTGCCTCAATCACACTGCATTACTTCCACCCCAAAGATGGCCACTGTCCAAGCTTCCAACATTACAGTTTTGTTTATTTTGCAATTTTCTGTAAGCGGAACCATATAGTAAGGATTCTTTTGTATCTGATTTCTTTGCTATTGTGTTTGTGAGATTCACTCATATTGTTGTATGTAGCTCTAATTCATGAATTTTAATTGCTATATATTATTTTGTTGCATGAACACACCACTATTACCCTTTGATCTGTGGATGCATATTTAAGTTGTTTTCAGTATTTTGACTATTATGAATATGTTGCTCTGAACAGTATGTCTATTGTTCACATACATTTGGGAATGAATATAAGTCTTAGGTCTTAGGTCATATGTTTGTACAACCATAGTAATTACTGACACACTTTTTTCTTGGTCACATTCCCAAAGTTTTTTTCCTCTTTAAGGACCTAAGCTTTGATGTTCTACCTTTGTGCTTTTGGCTTTATAGCTCTCACGTCCAATTACCAGCATTCAATTCTGTCTTCTCCTGCTAAGAATTGACAGCTCTCAACGACACAGCTCAGTTGGGCAGCAGTCCTTTAAGCTGTGAGATCCAAAGCAACTTGCCTTTGCTAAATGAGTACATTTAACTTGTTTGGAAGACTCTGTCATTTTTTCTAAAGCTTGCTTCCTAGGAAATGGAGAACCATTGTCCTCTTCTATGAATTTGAAATTTTCATCTTATTGTTTACCCTCAATTAAAGAAAATTTGCAAAATTGCACTCAGGCCTTGTACTACATCCTGCTTTCCTGCAGCTAGTAAAACAAAATCCATCCCCCCTGCATGCAATTGTGAAGAAGGTAGTTAGAGAGAAGGCAACATACTACTGTAGTCATAATCAAGGCGTGTGATTTAGAGAATCTATATTAGAAGGAACCACAGGGAGTCAATTGCCATCTATCTGCCTCATACATATTTTAATTATACCACTAACTTCGGCAGGGAGATGTCATCTAACCCTCTGCTAAGACACATTCTTTGTAAAATTAAAATTGTTCTCCTACGAGGAGGTATACACATAGTGAGATGCAAACACAAAGACAGTCCTTATTTATTTAAAAATAACTACTGAAATAAGATGAGTCAGGAGGAGATATATATATATATATATATATATATATATATATATATACACACACATATATATATACATATATATACATACATACATATATATATATATATATATAATTTTATTTTTAGAATAGCCAAAAATTATGACTTTCAACCTCAAGAAAATTATAAATTCCAGGCTATTTAAAAAATCAAATAAAAGAAAGCAAATTTTAATAGAATTTCGACATGAGAATTATCTTCTCTGTCTTCTGCTTAGCTTTTTTCCTTGGAAAAAATTTCAACATCAGCATGGCAACTTTTTCAAGAGACTACTTTAAAAATTGAAAAAATGCTTAGTTGAGATGGAGAAGGTGTTAGCTTATATAATTCAATCAGAGTAGGACCCACTGTTAAGGTCATATTCAAGGAAAGACTTGGAGGAAGCAGGGTAAGTAGCCACCAGGCTATCTGTGGGAATAGAGCTCAAGGCAGAAGAAATAGCAAGTGGAAAAAGTCATACAGAAAATTGTGTTCAGTTTATTCCAGAAAAATCAAGAAGGGCAGTGTGCTTGGGCAGAGAGAATAAGAAAGTGCATGGTAGGATAAGACATCAAGAGACTTAGTGGGTATGTCACACCTTTAGATTGTGTTCTGGAGTCACTGGGAGATTATAAAGACAGCAATGTGTGATTCTAACTTATGTTTGAGAGGATCACTCTGACTGTGTGTGAAGAGTGGATCCAAAGGGGCAAGTAGTAGATGGAGGGGCGGTGTGAGCAAAGGTCTTTTTGATAGTCTAGACAAGAGGTGCTGATGGCTTTGACTGGATGGGTATAACCTAAAGAAGAACCCCCTGGATGACTAAGTGGAAGAATGGAGATATTATTTGCAGATGAAGCAGCAGATATCATCTTTATGGTTGATAGCTGTAGCTTGGTGGACACATCATGTAGAAAGAACCAAACTTATAGGCATCCTAACTTCCTAGACACTGACTACTCTAGGAAATGTGACAGCCTGTCAGAGGAAAGTTTGAATCTTGGTAAAATCCCTTACCTATGTTGCTGCCTCTCATGCTCAGTGGAGAGGAAGGGAAATCAAATGGACTGGATCACAAACCCATTCACTACACATTGTAGAAGAATTTATCAAATAAGGCTAGAGACCAGGTGTGTGCTAGATTAAAAAAAAAAAACAATTTTTTCTCTTGAAATCAAGAGAAAGGAATAGACAATCCATTGTAACATAAAGTTAAAGTAAGAATGTTTCCTTTCATTATTATATTAAGTAACTCACAAAACTTTTTCTAATTCCTGTAGCTTTGGGTTTTGCTGGCTTAGCTGTCTGGGTCCCTAACAAGAGAAGAAGATTTTCATTATAGGACACAGTAGTAATTCATTTTAATTGGAATATGGAGATTGTCATCTAAGTTCTTTGAGTTTCTTTTTCTACCTGATGAACAAGGAAAAAAGGAGTTGAGAATGATGACTGGCATATTTGAATGAGCCTGACTATCAATGGGCAAAAAACAATGATGCCACGCAATGAAGTGAGAAAATAGTATGTCCTGGGGGCTCTCCTGGGGAAACTTTCTAGTTTACTTTTGTCCAGTGATCAGTGGGAATGGAAAATTACTTCAAATTCAGACAGAATCACAAAAGGCACAGACCCCTCAGGAATGAAGTTTTGAGTCACGTCATGTGATGGGAACTGTTAATTTTCTCCTCAAAGTCATTTTCTCCTTTGCCTTAGATGCATGGTGGTGCAACTAGAGACATTATTTGCCAGCTGTAATTCTTATCAATGTACTGTGAGTGAAAGTGATGTCTTAACTTCTGTATTATGTACTTAAAAGGAAATCCCGTCTCCTGAGTTTCCCCCATTTTCCTCCCTGCCAGCCAGAAATGGTAGTGGCTGGAGCATCTTGGAAGCTACGTGTTGCCAGGTGCTCATCATTAATGAGCACTCTGCACTGTTCATAAAGTACAGATAGAGTTTTAATATTTTTAAGTCACTGACTTACTGTTGGCTCTTTTTTTTTACAGAAACCTAAACTTACCCTTACTAATACAACTCTTTAGGCAAAGAACTGTGGCAAGTTTAGGGCAGAGGAAATGTAGATAGGTAGCAGAAGAAGGAAGTCAAAATGTTAACATCTATGGTCTTGCAGAAAAAATATCCATATTTCTTTCTGTATAATGTACCTATTTTTACATTTTAGCTAATAATTCTACTTTCCTCTCATTTCCCCAGCTATTTCATATAGCATGTGTTGGTGTCACTAACCTTAAAATTTACAAAGTGGGACAGTAAGTTAAGAAGAGAGGAGAGGGCAAAGGAGAAATGGCTATCATCTAGAGATTCAGACTTAGATTTGAGTAAAATAGCTGGTGAGATTTGAGTTTTTCTCCTTTCATTAAGAAAATTATTCCCTTTCTTTTTTTATATGAGATAGGTTAGTTATATTAGAAATGAGTGATATGTGTTTTTGTAATTGATGCTATTATTACTTTTTTAGAGGTTGTTGCTGTGCATCCAGTAGATGAATCTTAATAGAATTTTTGGTCTGGGGAAGCAGATCCTGGGAAGGGATTAGACATGTTGGGAAAAGTTCAAGGCTGTGAGTGCAGTGTTGGATTCAGAAAGGCAGCTGCTGGAGCCTTCAGTCACTTATGCTCCCACACATTTCCATGGCTGCCACAGAGACTGTCCAAGCTCCTTCTTTGTGCTGTGCCAGTGACAAACACTCACTTTTCTGCTGACTTTCTGCCTGACATGGTTGTCAGGTGAATCTAGACCGTGCCCTTCCTTTCAGATGCTGCTTATTCTCAGCAAAATAGAGGCCCAAGGAGGGACCCTCTCTATGACTTTGGGTTGTTTTTCTCCTCACTACTGTATTACTAATCTTTCCATGACAGTCTATCATGATCTTCTCTAGAAGGAAGGTTCGGATAGTGGCTAAAACTTCTGATTTCAAGTAAAGAAGACCTGAGTCCAAATCTTAAATCTGTCAAGAACCAGCTACTGTAAAATTGGTCAAGTCATTTCATCTCTCTAACCCTCATGATCCCTGTGTTTAAAATGGCTCAGAAAACTTCTTAGAGTTGTGAGAATTAAAGGAAATAATGAATGTATTAACACTGTTCACATAGTAAGCATTCAAGTGTTACCTACTATTACTCCTTAATGTTTGTACTTTTCTCAAGATACGTGTTTCCAAAGGGAACTGTGGTTCTTTCTTTTCATGTTTTCACTTGTACTTCATCTATTACAAGTGCCATCTTTTAGAAGAACTTGACTCATATCATTTATACTAAGCAATGGGGCATGGGACTTGGACCTGGGAGTGTTAGACAATAAAGTACATCCTCTTAAATAATATTATCTTTACTGCCCCTATAGTTTTTATGTGGATAGTATTACTGTCTTTTTTTCCCAGACCACTGCCATGCCTGCACCCACTTTCCCCTCCTCCTCACCACCTTCACGCTCTGTGAGCCACATCATTGTAGACCTGTAGCGATGGTACTTATAGTCCTGACAACTTCTTTTTTTTTTTTTTTTTTTTTTTGCAGTACGCGGGCCTCTCACTGTTGTGGCCTCTCCCGGTGCGGAGCACAGGCTCCGGACGCGCAGGCTCAGTGGCCATGGCTCACAGGCCCAGCCGCTCCGTGGCACGTGGGATCTTCCCGGACCGGGGCACGAACCCCTGTCCCCTGCATCGGCAGGCGGACTCTCAACCACTGTGCCACCAGGGAAGCCCCTGACAACTTCTTATCTACGAATGCTTTAGTCCTTTAGAACAGAATATCTAAATGTCAAATAACCATTTCTACATTCCTATACTCAGTTTGGGGTCATTTTTTCATATTTATTCAAGATCTAGAGCAACATAGCCCTTTTCAGGTTTCAGGTTGTGCAATATGTTTCCACAGATTTAGTTTGCTAAGATATTTAGGACTGGACAGGTCTAACATGAATAACATCCTAGGTGACCAATTTCTTGATGGAAGAGATAATGTAGATCATTATTTCTCAAGTAGGTGCTATTGACATTTTGGACATTGCCATTAACTTTGTGTGATTACAGAATGTTGCAACATAATTAACACCCTTCTCTCCTATTCACCAAATACAAGTGATGCCCCCTCCTCTCTACTCCACAAGTTCCTATCCCCATACATTTCCAAAAGCCCCCATGGGTGAGTGGGCCCTGGCTCTTACTTAGTGCCAATGAATAGGTGAAGTAATCTTGAAGTTAGGGGAAGGTCATGAGAGGGGTACACAGTTTAAGACAGTCTTACATCATTGATGGGAGCAGAGCTGGATATTTCCTGGGATAACAGATACATTTTTAAGGAGGTTATAATATGGAAGGGGTTAGAAAGAAAGCAGTATTGTCCAATATTAAGGGTCTGATTTTTTGGTAAGACTCAACAATGTTTCCCTGCCAAGGAGGCATTGGGTGACATCTGGACAGAGGAGGAAAATTCTAGGGCAGGTCTGTCAGCAAAAATATGATTTTTGTAGTATATGGACTGTGTTCCAAGTCTGTTAAACTTCCAGTAATCACTTCATCTTCTCTTTAAAGATATGAATGCTTCAGGTGATTACAGTGGTTTTGGTATCTAGACTGTTCATTTTGAAGGACAAGTGTTTTGTCAGAAAAAAATTAAATTCCCTGAAATTCAGGTGTTGTTTAAAAGAAAAAAGATCTATAAAAAATGTTTGAAGTTTAGTTATGAGATTCATGCATTTTAAATTCCTTATTTTTCACTCTATTTGTCTGAGCATCTGTGTTGGTGAATTGTCCTTGGAGATAGAAAAGGAAAAAATGCTTTATTAAAATGAAAAACATGTCCATGTTAATCATTTGTATTTACTTGGAGACCAGATCTGAAAATTTTTAACGCTGGAGAACTTTCTACCAAGTTTTTATGGGCAAGTGAAACAAGGATATGAAATTGAGTTGTAAACTTAACCATAAAGTTGACTGTTGCAAACGCTATTATACTGGGATTCTGTTATAGCAGTGGTTTTATTTCAACATTCTATGTTGTATATTAAGACCTACCTTTTCTCATTGTGCTTATCTCTTAATGGTAAATATTTTCAGAATATCCTAGCAGTTAATAGCAAAAGTTTATAGAAAATATTCCTCCCCCAGAATGATGTGGTAAAATTAGTTTCATTATCATTGTTTGCTTATTTAAAAAATGTTGGAATGCTTGATGGTGGTGGTACTAGGTAAGTATCAGCTTCAAATCTTCCCTTCTTAGTTCCCTGGCAGAATTTCAATTGTATAAGCTTCTCATCTGGGAAATGTTTCACTTCCTGGCAAATTTAAATTGTCATTGAATTCTATTCCATTGATGAAGGCCACCTGGAAATCATACTCATTTCATGCTCAGTTGAATGGCTGCATTGCTGCTACTGCTGTTTAGAGAGGAAGAACCCATGCTATGAGACTGTTCTTTAAAAACCTGGGCTAAGGATATGACTATGTTTTGCTCATTTCTTTCATTCCTCTCTTCTCTTTGATGTTATTCTAATGTATATGCCTTTAGCTTTCTGAATACTATGGTAATATTAATTTTAGTGTCAGAATCTTGGTTTAAACTAAATGATATAAACAACATGTAGAAGAACTTTGTCTGAAACATCAGTTTCTACTGAGAAAGATTATGATATTTTATTTGTGTTGTTTTCTTACTCTTTACAGCAAAATGTTTCCTAGTTAGTAATGATGTTATTTGAAGAAGAACAATGGTCACTATAGGTTTGGTGAGTTAAAACACCAGTTGGATTATAAAAATCGTCCCTTTTATTTAAAATAACATAATTTTGAGCTTATATTACTTGAAAACTGAAATCCCTTTAGAATGGCATCATTTTGAGTGTTGTGGGTTGAGAAAAAATATTTATATATGTATTTGTAAAAAAATCAATGAGAACATATGCTGAAGTTTATTCTTCTGTGGTCTAATTATATTTAAACATATTCAATAAGAAAAATAAAAGTTTACCTTTATGACTATTTCAGAAAAGGCCACTTCTTCCAATATGATATTACAAGGTATAGGGCTTGCAATAACAAAATCTAACTGTATGCTACACGTTGGATGATAAAGAGAGCTTACAATTTGTTATCAAGTGTAAAATTTTAACTAATTTAATGTAAATAGGAAAGAAGAAAAGTTAGAACTCTTTGTTCACAGCTGCAATGAATCTCAACTTTAAGGCTCATTATCAGAACTGAGAAATTAGTAAACTTTTGATCTGATAAGAATGAGAAGAGTGTTAAATAATCCTCTTGAAATTTCATTACAAAATCTTGGAATATCATTGCATCAGCCATGGCACAAGAAGGTGGGTAACTCTAAGAAGCAATTTAATATTCCCTCTTGTTGGTTAGAAATAAAGACCCACAAACAAGCACTGATAAGTACTTATGTTTTATATTCAAGTTCAAATTTTGTTTTTCTCCCCACATTTATCTAAAATAATAATTTTGAACTTAATGTTTACCTTATTATTTTGTGGTTCAAGTAGTAGTATAGCCGCTAAGTTTTCTTCTTTTCTCAAAATACCACATAAATCACATAAATTAAATAATGTATATTTTGGAGATTAATCCCTTGTCAGTCACTTTGTTTGCAAATATTATCTCTTATTCTGTAGTCTTTTCCCATTCTTTTTTGTTTTGTTTATGGTTTCCTTTTGCTGTGCAAAAGCTTTTAAGTTTAATTGTCCCATTTGTTTATTTTTGTTTTTATTTTCATTATTCCAGGAGGTGGATCAAAAAAGATCTTGTTGCAATTTCAGCTAAGAGAATGTTCTGCTTAGGTTTTCCTCTAAGAATTTTATAGTATCCTGTCAGACATTTAGGTCTTTAGTCCATTTTGAGTTTATTTTTTGTATGGTGTTAGAGAATGTTCTAATTTAATTCTTTCACATGTAGCTGTCCAGTTTTCCCAGCACCACTTATTGAAGAGACTGTCATTCCTCCATTGCATTTTCTTGTATCCTTTGTCATAGATTAGGTGGCCATAGTTGCATGGTTTTATCTCTGGACTTTCTGTCCTGATCCCTTGATCTATAAGTCTGTCTTTGTGCCAGTACCATACTATTTTGGTGACTATAGCTTTGTAATATAGCCTGACATGAGGAGGCCTGATTCCTCCAGCTCTGTTTTTCTTTTTCAAGATTGCTTTGGCTATTTAAGGTCTTTGGAGTTTCCATACAAATTGTAAAATATTTTGTTTTAATTCTGTGAAAAATGTTATTGGTAATTTAATAGGGATTACACTGAATCTGTAGATTATTTTCGGTAGTATAATCATTTTGATAATATTAATTCTTCCAGTCCAAGAACATGGTATATCTCTTCATCTATTTGTGTCAACTTTTATTTCTTTCATCAATATCTTATAGTTTTCTGAGTACAGGTCCTTTGTCTCCTTAGGTAGGTTTATTCCTAGGTATTTTACTCCTTTTGACCTGATAGTAAGCGGGATTGTTTCTTTAATTTCTCCAAAATATACAAACAACTCATATAACTCAATATCAAAAAAGCAAACAACCTAATAAAAAAAATGTGCATAATATCTAAATAGACATTTCTCCAAAGAAGACATTAAGAGGGCCAAGAGGCACATGAAAAGATACTCAGCATCACTAATTATTAGAAAAGTGCAAATCAAAACTGCAATGAGTTACCACCTCACACCATGGCCATCATCAAAAAAATCTATAAACAATAAATGCTGGAGAGGGTGTGGAGAAAAAGGAACCCTCCTACACTGTTAGTAGGAATGTAAGTTGGTACAGTCACTATGGAGAACAGTGTGGAGGTTCCTTAAAAAGCTAAAAATAGAGCTACCATATGGTCCAGCAATCCCACTCCTGGACATATATCCAGAGAAAACCATAATTCGAAAACATATGTGTACCCCAGTGTTCATTGTAGCACTATTTACAATCGCAAGACATGGAAGCAACATAAATGTCCATGGATGGAGGAATGGATAAAGAAGATGTGGTACATATACACAGGGAGATGTTACTCAGCCATAAAAAAGAATGAAACAATTCTATTTGCAGTGACATGGATGGGCTTAGAGATTGTCATACTGAGTGAAGTTAAGTCAGACAGAGAAAGACAAATATAATATGATATCACTTACATGTGGAATCTAAAAAAATTGTACAAATGAATGTATTTACAAAACAGAAATAAAGTCACAGATGTAGAAAACAAACTATGGTTACCAAGGGGGGAAAGTGTGTGGGGGGGATAAATTGGGAGATTGGGATTGACATATACACACTACTACATACAAAATAGGTAACTAATATGAACCTACGGTGTAGCATGGGAATTCTACTCAATAGTAAGTAATGACCTTTATGGGAATAGAATCTAAAAAAAGAGTGGAAAAATTATTTACAATAAAAAATAACAATAATGCAGAATAAAGATAGCTAATATTTATCCAATATCTATGATGTGTCAGGGAATATTTTAAGTATTTAATGAGTATTAAACTACGAATTATGCCTATTATCCCTGTGAGGTATGTATTATTGAGACTATTATCCCTATTTTGATAAAATATTTTATCATGTACAAATTAGAAAACTGAGGGAAATGAAAGTCAAGTAACTTTCCTGAGATCACACAGGAATAAATGGCAGAGTCTGAGTTTAAATTTAAACCCATAGTCTTAACTACCATGCCATTGTGTCTCTCTAAGAAAAGAAAATAAATCCATAATCAAGCTGAAATTTAAATGGAGGATCATCTGTAGACCAGACATTTTGATAAGACAAATTGTGAGTAAAATTTTAGTGTCAGAGGGAAAAAAAATAAAGAAAACAGTGTCTCAGAAGATACCAGTGGCAGAGGTGGAAACTGTGTCTCCAAGAGGTGACTAGCTTTACACTGATAGATATTTAAAAGCTTTAGATTCAGATGTGTTAGTGAAGCTATGTCTTATTCCCTTCAATCATTTTGCGCAGAAAGAGTGACTACAATTTTTTTTTTTTTTTTTTTTTTTGCAGTACGTGGGCCTCTCACTGTTGTGGCCTCTCCCATTGCAGAGCACAGGCTCCAGAAGTGCAGGCCCAGCTGCCATGGCTCACGGGCCCAGCCACTCCGTGGCATGTGGGATCTTCCCGGACCAGGACACAAACCCGTGTCCCCTCCATCGGCAGACAGACTCTCAACCACTGCACCACCAGGGAAGCCCTAGAGTGATTACTATTTAATCCCAGGCTAAAATTAGACACTGATATTTTTAAGAAATTTAATAATCTATAGATTAATGGCAAGGACTTCAGGTTTGGACATGTATATAACAGAATAAACCTCTCCTTTTTTTGGCCAGCCTATCTAATTCTTCCCAGTGGTGATCTGTAAATAAACTACATATGACATGCCCAACCAGCATACAAAGAAGCTTCCATGTGACATTCACAACCACTGGAAATATCCGTATAATATATCCTAGCAGTATACCATATGACATCTCAGTGAGTGTACATAGAACCCTACCACACAATAAGCCCAAGCAGTACAGAGTTCCCTATTGCATGACATACTCAACTACTGTGCATAGAAAACTCCATATGACATTCTCAACCAATGTACATGGAAATTGAGATAGATCCTGTGCTCTCCTAAAATGTATTAGAAAGCACTCTCATATAGAAAAAGAGGAATCTTGCTATAGTTTAATCAATCTAATCCTTGATATGCAGATGTTGAATGAGCAGTAACTACTCAAGAAAAAGAAATAGAAGAACAGAGAAGATCCAAGATAAGCAAGCATAATACAGACCCTGGGAAAATGGGTAAATCATGCATTGGAAGATATCTCTTAAAAAAATCTACTTAGAATCGTCAGAGATATACAAGAAAATATTTCATTTTTAAAGAAACATAGACTACTAGAGAGAAGAAAACAATGCATGGGGATCTTTCCATCACTTTGCTGAGATTTTTCTTTTCATTTTTTATTTTTGAGTTTTATTTTTGTCACTGCTTTGATGAAGGGATGTCCAACTTGCTAGTGTGTGTTGTGGGAAGGAGAAGCAGGCCCCCAATTACTAAGAAATATTATATTCTGACCTCACAAGAGTCCCTCCTCAATGGGAAGGCACTCTGTACTCTACAACAGAAAATAAACTTCATTTATCAGCTTCCATGAGCTATTTATAAAAAACAACAACATTACCAAGAATTCACAAAGAAATTGTCAGTTCTAAAAGGAAAAAAAATTGAATATGTTATATTCTGTGACCCAAATTCAATTAAATATTAAAAGTAAAGACAAAAACTTCAATTAAATGAAAAGCCTCCCAAATAATTCTTGAATCAAATCTTAAATCATCTCAGCTATTTCAGAATATTTAGAAACTGATGACAATGCTTAAAATAGTTATCAGAGCTTAAACACTGTGGCCAAGCTGCACTTAGAGAAAAATTTATAAGCATAAGTTTTCCTACTAAAAGCTAATGAATATAAGTGAATTATACTATTGATTCAAGAGATTATATTAAAAGATAAAACAAAGCCTTTGTAAACAAGAGGAAGAAAAGAGAGAGAAATTAGTCCTACAAATAAATTAATTAATTTATAAAATAAATTTTTTGAACAGACAAATGAAGCACATATGCTACCAAATATTCTAACTAAAGACAAAAAAATGCAGGTGTGTGGGGTAAAATACATAAAATTAGAAAACCACAAAATTATAAGTAAGAAAACAATTATAATGACAAATACTGAAGAATTAAAATAACTGTATAGACATATGTTTTATAATTAGACTAACATTTTTCAAAATCTGAATGACATGGAATATTTTCTAGCAATATAGAAATATTTTTTTGAAAAAATCCTGAAATAGGCAATAATTATGAAAGTAATTAAGAAAGTTGCCAAATAACTGATCTCCTGCTCTCCAAAGTATCAGGCCAACATAATTTAATGGGGAAAGTAATTCATATTCCATTTAAAATAAACACAATATATAGAAAGAAAAAAAAAACTTGCTCAATTTCTTTTACAGGAGCTAGCATAGCACTTAGGCCTAAGCCCAGCAAAATAATAAAACAACATCAATATCATCTGTGCCTATAGCTGGATAATCCATTAACATAAAATGGCTAGGATTAAACTTAACTGATGAGCCCAACCACAATACTTTACTGAAAGCACAACATTTTACTGAGGGATATAAAATAAGAATTGTGTAAATGGTGAGAGATAAAGTGCACATTCCTATGGGAGTGCCCACTATAAAAAATGTGTTATTTTTTCTTATGTTTTATTATAAAAACAATTAGGGAATTTTCCCAAATCATTATGAAATATTTATAATTACAAATATATGAAAATTATCAGAAAATGTTTGAAATAAAGAGTTAGAATGAGTAAAGACTACTTTCCAAAAGATTAGCTTTCCAAGGTATCAGATTATGCTATACAACCACAATAAACGTACAGGAATGCTATTGGTGCCAAAGTAAATAGGTGGATCAGTGACTCAGAAGTGAAAATAAAAATATAGAAAAATAAATTTATATTTGTGTAAACTTTGTTACATAGTGTAGATGGCATTTAAAACTAGGGGTTAAAGAAGGAATTATTCAATAAATAGTCAATAGACAAGATTTTTGGCTCGGTATTTTTTTTGGAAAACACAATTAGATCCCTATTATTTATATATCTCTAAATATGTTTGAAATATAGTATAGATTTAAACAAAATAAAAATGTAAATATATTAAAATATGTAGATGAATAACTAAAAATCTTTAGCTTCTAATCTATAAAGGAAGATATTAATATGTTTTCAATATTAAAATAAACATTTTCACATGGGGAATATATATAATGTACAAGGTAAAAGCAAGGCATATCACAATCCTGTTAAAAAATTGCTATATATTTCATAATCAGGTAACTCATATTTTATTCTAATATTTGCTATAATTTCTCTCCAAATGTCCCCACATACTTGGAGCAGAATTCTCTAAGCAGTTCACTGTGGAGCTTTGACGACTCATAATGGGTTTATAGATAGCCTGAGATATTAATCAACTTGGGCATGGGGCAGAGTATGGACTAGCTGACTGAAATAGGCCTCATATTTTACCCCACTGTGCCATGAATGTTGTGATTTCTTTTTGTGGCATGATGTAAAAAAGATTACAGAAAACTGTAAGATTAGATTAAACTCTTTAATCAGAGCCTGGGATGTGTAGCTCTAAGAAACGTATGATCTCAAATTGAAGAAGACACAAATAAATGGAAAGATGTCTCATGTCTATGAATGGGAAGAATTAATATTGTTAAAATGTTCATGCTAGCTAAAATGACCTACAAATCAATGTAATTTCTGTCAAATTTCCAATGGTGGAAGTTCCAGATCAAAACAGTGGTGTAGGAAGATCCTGAATCCACCTCTTCCCATGGACATATGTAATCTACACCTACATATAAAGCAATTTCTCCTGAAGAAAAACTGAGTGTTAATTGAACAAGATGTACAACAAACCATAGAGGGACCCCATAGAGATAGAGATGGGTAGAAATGGAGACACAAACTTGACAGTAACACCATTCCTGTCACAGCGACCTGCAGTATGGAGTGATATCACTGACATACCCTCACACAGACTCATCTGCCCTAAGGTACAGCAAAAACTCAGCAGTTTATAAGGCTCCTAGTCTACATGTGGAGGAAATTCATTTACTAAACCTGGAGCAACTGCTTGGCTGGAACTGAAATGGCTGGAACTCTCTGGGGTCAGAGGCATTACAGAGCAGTATTTTTACTGCATTCCTCCACCTAGGAAGCATAGACAGGAACACTGTCCAGGAATTCTACCAGCCTGATATGCTGCCCCAGGACACACAAGGCCCATATCCCATACTAGCTATAATCATCCCCCCATATCAGCCCTGGTATGGCATGCCCTGGTATCCCCTAGCACACACTAACTCCAGCTCCAACTGGCCTGTCTAAGCCATCCAAAACATGAAGTCTACACAGGGGATGCTCCTACACAAAACCACAGCTTCAGAACCTGGAGAGGTGGCTGTTTTGCCTAATTCACATAAACAAACACAGAAAGTAAAACAAAATGAGGAGACAGAGAAATGTGTTCCAAATGAAAGAACAAGATTAAATCCCAAGGTGGTGGGGGATAGAAAAAAATAAAAAGGAGATAAGTAATTTACTTCATAAAGAGTTCAAAGTAATGGTCATAAAGTTGCTGATCAAATTTGAAGAAGAATGGAAGAACACAGAACTTCAACAAAGAGTTAGAAAATATAAGAAAGAACCAATCAAAGCTGAAGAATGTAATAACTGAAATAAAAAAATACACTACAGGGAATCAATAAGAGATTAGATATACTGAAAAAGGAATCAGCACTCTTGAAGACAGAATAGTGGAAATCTCGATCAAAAGAGCAAAAAGAAAAAAGAACTAAAAAAAGTAAGGATAGTTTAAGGGGCCTCTGAGACAACATCAAACATATTAACATTTGTATTATAGGGGATCTAGAAGGAGAAAATAGCAAGGAAGGGACAAAAAAGTTATTTGAAAAAATAATGGCTGAAAACTCCCCTAACCTGGGGAAGGAAATAGATATCCAGGTCCAGGATAACAAAAAAACTTTGCATTGCCAAAGCAACCTTGAGAAAGAAGAACAAAGCTAGAGGTCTCACACTCCCTGATTTGAAACTATACTACAATGCTATAGTAGTCAAAACTGTATGGAAGAAAAACTGACACATAGATCAATGAAGCAGAATAGAGAGCCCAGAAATAACCCCCCACATATATGGTCTATTAAACTACAACAAAGACAGCAAGAATATACAATGGGAAAAAGACAGTCTCTTCAACATATGGTGTTGGGAAAACTGAACAGCTATATGCAAAAGAATGAAACTAGACCACTTTCTTACACCATATAGAAAAATAAACTCAAAATATAATACAGACTTAAATGTAAGGCATGAAACCATAAAACTCCTAGAAAAAGACATTGGTAGAAAACTCTGACATTTGTCTTAGCAATATTTTTTGGATCTGTCTTCTCAGGCAAGGGCAGTAAAATCAAAATTAAAATGTGATTACGTCAAACTAAAAAGGTTTTGCACTGTGAAGAAAACGTGAAACTAAAGGAAAAGTCAGCCTACCAATGGGAGAAGAAAGTTGCAAATAATATGTTCTTCAATTAATATCCAAAATATATAAAAAACTCATATAACTCAATCAACCAAAGAAAAAGAAACAACCCAATTAAAAAATGGGTGGGGGCTTCCCTGGTGGCACAGTGGTTGAGGGTCCGCCTGCCAATGCAGGGAACATGGGTTCATGCCCTGGTCTGGGAGGATCCCACATGCTGCAGAGTGGCTAGGCCCGTGGGCCAAGGCCCCTGAGCCTGAGCGTCCGGAGCCTGTGCTCTGCAACGGGAGAGGCCACAACAGTGAGAGGCCTGGTACCACAAAAAAAAAAAAAAAAAAAAAAAAAAAAAAAAGGTGGATGACCTGAATAGACATTTTTCCAAACAAGAAATACAGGTAGCCAACAGGCATATGGAAAGATGCCCAACATCACTAATCATCAGGGAAATGCAAATCAAAACTACAATGAACTATCATTTCACATCTATCAGAATGGCCATTGTCAAAAAGACAAATAACAAGTGTTGGCGAGGATGTGGCAAAAAGGAAATACTCATGCACTCTTGGTGGGAATGTAAATTGATACAGCCATTATGGAAAATAGTATGGAGATTTCAAAATATTAAGAATAAGACTACTGTACAATCCAGCAATTCCACTCCAGATATTTATCCAAAGAGAACAAAAACACCAATTCAAATAAAATATATGCACCCCTCTGTCCACTGCAACATTGTTTACAATAGCCAAAATATGGAAGAAACCTAAGTGTCCAATTGATAGAGGAATGGATATACACACAATGGAATGTTACTCAGCCATAAAAAAATTCAGTCTTGCCATTTGTGACAACATGGATGGACCTAGAGGATATTATGCTAAGTTAAATAAGTCAGAGAAAGAGACAAATACTGTATGATTTCACCTATATGTGGAATCTGAAACACAAAACAAATAAATATAATAAAACAGAAACAGACTCATAGATATAGAGAACAAACTTTTGGTTCTCAGAGTATAGAGGAGTGGGAGGATGAAGAGGTATAAACCTCCAGTTATAAAATAAATAAGTCACAGGATGTAATGTACAGCATAGGGAATATAGTCAGTAATTGCAATTACTTTGTATGGTTGCTGATGATAACTAGATATATCATAGTGATCATTTCATAGAGTATAAAAAATCAAATCACTATGTTATGCACCTGAAATTAATATATTATGAGTCTATCATTCTTCAATAACATAAACAAAGAAATCAATACAGTAAGAAAAAATTATAGAGAGCTGAGGGAGTGGGAGAAAATCTTGAATGTCACAGAAATAGAGAAAATATCTAAAGTTAAAATGAAACTAAAAATGACCATGAATAGCCAAAGCAATCTTGAGCAAAAGAAGAAAGCTGGCACAGCACAACCTGATTTCAAAATATACTATAATGTTATAGTAATCAAAACGTGTTGTTCTGGAATAAAAACAGACATATAGACAAATGGAACAGAATAGAGAGCCCAGAAATAAATCTACAGATTTATAATCATCTTTAACACAGGTACCAAAAATGTATAATGGGGAAAGGAAAGTCACTTGAATAAATTGTGCTGGGAAAACTGTTATATATCAACATGCAAAGAGTGAAACTGGACCTTATCTCACTCCATATACAAATATGAACTCAAAATGGATTACAGACTTAAGTGTAGACCAGAAACTGTAAAACTCCTGGAAGAAAACATAGGGAAAAACTTCTTGATATTGGTCAGTAATATTTGTGTATAATGCCAAAAGCACAGGCAAGGAAAACAAAATTAGACACGTGGGTATTCATCAAACTGAAAAGTTTCTACACAGCAAAGGGAAGAATCAACAGAGAAATGAGGTAACCTATGTAATTGGATAAATTATTTATAAACTATGCATCTGATAAGAAGTTAACATCCAAAATTAATAAGGAACTCAAACAACTTAATAGCAAGAAAATAAATAACCTGATTAAAAAATAGGCAATGCCCCTGAATAGATGTTCCTGAAAAGAAAACATACCAATGCTCAACATCATTAATCATCAGGTAAATGCATATCAAAACCACAAAGAGATATCAACCCACACATGTTAGAATATTTTATCAAAAGACAACAGATAACAAATGTTCACAAGGATGTAGAGAAAGAAAACCTTTGTACACTGTTAGTGGGAATGAAAATTGGTACAGCCACTATGAAAAATAATACGGAGGTTTCTCAAAAATTCTTCATGTATCCAAAAAGAAACCCAAATTTTGAAGAGAAATCTGCACACAGTGTATATATATAATATATATATTTATATACAACATATATACAAATGAAATATTATTCAGCCATAATAACAAGGAAATCCTGCCATCTCTTGAAACATGGATGAACCTGGCAGATTTATACTAAGTGAAATAAGCTAGCTGGAGAAAGACAAATACTGTATGTTCTGCTTATAAGTGGCATCTAAAAAAATTCAAACTCATAGAAGCAGAAAGTAGAATTTTGGTTTCTTGGTGCTAGGGGTAGGGGAGAAAATGGGGAGATGTTGGTCAAAGAGTACAATATTTCAGTTATTTAGGATTAATAAGTCTAGAGATCTAATGTACAACATGATGGCTATAGTTAATAATAATGTATGGGATACTAGAGATATGCTGAGAATATATTTCAGGTGCTCTCACCACAAAAAATGCTAACGATATGAGGAAATTATATTTTAGTTTGATTGTCATAACCCTTTCACTATGTGTATGTATATCAAATCATCTTAATGTACACTTTACATGTTTATACTTTTTATTTTGTTCCCTTGTCTTGAGATGATGGAGCCTGTGCCAACTTCTGAATCAAGATGAGCCAATCACCTTTTTGGGAAATTTGGAATTAATAATTAGATTTTAAAGCAAACAAGAATTTTCAAGGGCTCACAGTCTATATGACCACGTGGAGTTGGAGCCAAAATTGATGCCTTGGCAACCCCAGAGGTAAATGAGCTGAAGAGTTATTGTAGTTTGGTGGAAAAGCACAAGAATCTAGAGCTGGACTGCCTAGTTTTTAATTTAACCTCTAACACTTATAATAAGTGTAACCTTGAATAAATTACTTGACTTATCTATGTCTCAGTTTCCTTTTCTTTGAAGTGGGGATCATAAGAGTTCCTACCTCACTGGACAGTTGTAAGGATTAAATAAGAACTTAGAACTGTGCCTAGCAAACTTATAACTATTGTAAAAGTATTTCTTCTGTTATTTTGCTCTTATTACCATTGTAGGTGGAGGAACAAAAACCTGCCAAGGAAACTTATCTGCAGAGAGAAAAATTGAGGAGACAAAGTGAGGGACCCATATGATATGAGAGAACTTCTTGAACTCTTGTTCATTTTGCTGTGTGGCCCATGAGACAATAGGATTTTATGTAGAATGTTTCTCTTTAAAATATCAACTTCTCCCCCCTTTTCCCACTGTTCACAAAACACCTCTTTGAGCCACATTGATTAGGCTTCTAATTCTTAGAGTGGAGAATGCCTGGCAAATAAACAAATCAAATTTAAAAAAGATGAGTCCTCCCTTCCATCCTAAATGCACATGCACAACAAAGACAATATATAGATTAATGATATTCAGTATCATTATTCAATTAATGATATTTCAATGCTATTCAATCGAAGAAATGAAACATTTAAATGACATTTTTCAAGTATCAAATTGGAAAACAATGTTGAGCATAATACTTATGTTGATTAGGAGACTGGGAAATTGACCCACTCATATACTGTTTTCACCCCACATAGTTCTACTTGTGGGGAATCACTCTAGGGGGTCAGATGCTCAGAAGGGCTAAGCGATGATATTCGCCAAGGCATCATATAAACAGTAAAACAATAAACTGAATAAAAACACAACATAGAATTAGGAAAATGAGTTGTGATATAGTTATTCAATTAAAATTTTGCAGCTTTTAAATATTATACTCTTGTTCATAAATATTTTTTCAAGGAAAAATGTGATTTTGCAAAACCCCATGGATAGTAGATTTTCCTAAATATTTTTTGTGAATACACACATACACATGCACACATATAGGTATACACACACACACATGTATACATATATGTATATATATATATGAATATAACAAATATATTTGTAAACATATACATAAATATGTAGGCATGTGGGTGTGTGCACATGTGTGTATTTACAAAGAAAATAACTCTGTGAGTGTGTATACAACAGGTAGGGAAACTACAGCCTTCAGCCCAAATTGAGCCCACTATCTATTTTTGCTAATAAAACTGTATTGGAACACAGCCATGTCCATTTGTTTATTCATTATCTTTGGCTGTTATTGTGCTGCAATGGCATAGTTAAATTGTTGAGATTAGGACTGTATAACCTGTAAAGCCTAAAATATTTGCTATTCAACACTTTGCAAAAAATGTTTGCCAATGTCTGGTTAAAAAACCCAAAACGTTGTGACTTGCTATGCTGATGGGATTTCAGATGATTAACATATTTACTTTTTGCTATATGTAAGACAATTCATATTTTACTTTTTGCTATGTGTAAGACAATTACATATGTGGATGATTTCCACTGCTAAATATTTTTAAACAGAGACAATTAACTAGCTAAATTCTATATATTTAAAATGGAAAAGACTTTGATAAAATTCAATTTTTGTGAAACTGAAAAATTTGTATTTGGTTTTGTGCATATACTAATGTACATGTGTCTTGGAATTGTACAACTAAATGTGTCATGTAATTATCATCATTAACAACAATACCTTGTAATTCCAGATAAATGTATTTAATGTAAGTAGTATTTGCAACTAACTCATGACAATGTTGAGTTTTTGAGGAGTAGAAGATATGTCATCCCAGGTCTATTTAAAATATTTTTGCTTTCAAAGTGTCCTATTTGGGTTGTCCTAATGCTTGTCATAGGCAGATGCCTCTCAAGTCAAGATGTGTTTGAGATTACTATCTATAGAAGCTCTCTTTTTGAAGAGATTAGTATTCTACCCAGAAACCGAAAGATATGAGATGGCAACTTGAAGAGTGTTATATGATAGCATTGCTTGGCAAGAGAAAACAGAGACTAGCCAAAGATAGCATCTGGTTGACTTGGGCTAGATTATGTTTGTTAGTTACATTGATTGCTTTTGTTCCAAATCCTTTCTAAGTGGTTTTACAGTCATTCCTTAAATTCCTAAGGGAGGATCTCCAGTGGGAAGAAGATGGACCAACAACCTAATGTTCCACATGGTTATTATATTTCTTATTATGAACAATGGTAGTCAGATTCTGACAATCTCATGTGAGTTTTGACACAGTGAATCCATTTTTTTTCCCAGGGTACTGAGTTTCCAGAATTGAGCAGTGGAGGGTTAGTTACTGGATTCAGAGTTAACCACAATGTTATATGTCTCCCTTGATTATTAAGATGAACTCATGCAGAGTGGTGACAATCTGTTGTCATTCCAGAGTGTAAAATTAAGGTCACCTTATCAGAGTTGAATCATTAGTTCAACATCTCATAGGTGGAAGTTTCCAGTACTCACCAGAAACCTAAAGCATGCCAACTTGCTTTTACCATAATCGTTGATTTTAATTCATATAAATAAAGTTTGTAGCTACAAAAGGGGATGGGAAGAATAGAAAAATAGGGTTTAAACAAAAACAAAACAAAGCACATAGTAGTTTGTATCCAGCATTGTACTGAGGGAGAGATGTTGATTTCATGGAAAATGAGCAATCCTATCATTATAGTCCTGTGCTGGAAAAACATTTCATTTCTGAGTAACCTGTTGAGGAACAGTGTATTGGGAATGAAAGTCAGGATCCTCCCAGGGTCACTGAGAAAGCATGCCCTAATTGATTAATGATATTGCCAGGGTTTGTTGGGGGAAGGGTAACACTTGAACCATAAATTTGCCACATTTCCATGGAGGTAAAATTTACAGTGGGTCAAAGAGTATTTACACGTTTCAGGATATATGTGTCTCATATGACTAGGCTCAGTCCCTGCCACTTTTTTTCTTTTTTCTTAACTCCACAACTAACAGTGTGATGACTAATTTTGGCTTCTCAGATACAAAGTTACTTCGAGAAATTATATTCCAGAAAAAGGACATGAGGATTCTGTTCTCCAGAATGAATTAATCACCCACATACCGCACTTACCAAAATTAAGGAATGAATGTAATCAAGGTGGTGTTATATTCACTGCTCTCCTGGCTCAGAGAATAATCTCTGGTTGTTCTGTAGAGTCCCAACTTGGTTAGGTGGTAAAAGTTTTTTTTTTAATCCCACCATTCAATCCCTGAGGGGACTGTTGCTGGTGTGGGTATGTTTCTTCCTGGGTGAGAAAGAGGATGCTAGGGGCTAGAAGACCTTCATCCCCTCATCTTTACCCAAGGCCAAGTTTTCCCTACCTCTTCCTATTTTGTCTGTGTCATCTTTTTGCTTTCTTTCTCCTCTTCCCTGGTTAATCTTGTTCAGCTTCTGATCAACAGAAAACTTTTGCAAGCTCCTATCTGAGAATTTGTAACATTCTGACCAGTGGCTCCTTTTTTAAGACTTACAGTCTTTCTTGGTGCTTATAAGAAGGTGAATTCTGTCTATTAGTGTAGGCTGGAGTGGAAAAAGCCATTGAGGTGCAAGAGAGAATTTGATAACTCCAGAGGGGCAAGGGGTATTATATACTAGACACATTTATCAATAAAACCCCACTAAAATAGCAGTTCCTAAAATGTGCACCGAGGCACCCCAGGTCCCTCAAAAATTCCCAGGGCAATGCAAGGTATTTTAAAATTCAATTGAAACACAACAATACTTGCTATATGTCAAACAGCACAGGAACTACTCTACTGTAATTATTAATTTCAATATTAGATTGTGCATCCTGTCCTTGTGAAGCTGTTTTTTGCTTGTTTGTTTTTGTGGATTCAACAACAAAAAACAAGCCCTGTGTGAAAATAAATATGGAATGGGAAATGAAGGTGGTAGTGTCCAATCTGATTCCAAGATATGAGAAGTTGTGCCATGCCCAGTAGGTACACACTTCCTGTCAATAACTAACTATGGTTATATAAGAATGAAATAAAAATGTTATGTTTCTTTTAATTTATGTGTATTGGTTTCTCTTTCAATTTGTGTATAATATTTTTTCAAACAGCTATTGAGGTCTTAAGACATAAATACTTATTAAGTTGTTTGGACCTCACTTAATACATATAACTGTTAAGTGCATCTTTGTACCAGGGCTTCCAAGAAGCAATTAGTGAGACACTAAGGGCACCATGAAGCAAGAAAAATTGGGGATATCTGCATCACACTATCAACCTGATTTACACTATACACCTTTGAAAGTGTGAACTTGTGTAGCTTTAGTCTTTCCCAGAGTTCTAGCAGGAAAGCTTTGTACAAGGGTAAGTCTCCAGAGCATGGTAAGTTTGGGGATGTCATTTTGCGTCCATGCTGTCCAGGTGCCCCTGGTAGCACTACACCTGGTAGAAGGTCCTATTTCAGAAGAAACCTACAATGATAGCACCCAGCACAGCACACTGTCAATAAATACTTTTAGGTAAATATTTATTTGTTAAATAATTTTTAATTAAGTGTAAAGTATCTAGTAAAATAATATCTAGGATGTATGTAGTCAGTACATTTTTCTTTACAGTAATGAGTCTTTCATCTTTCTAGTATTTTTTTCCCTGATGCTCCACTGATTTGAAAGAGAAAGGGACATTATCCCCTCTCCATCATCATCCTTCCTTTTATTTTGTTCACTTGGGATCAGGATGTGCTCATGCCTGGGACCAAGGCCAGTTTAGAGGCTAGAAGAGTTTTGTTTGCCATGAGGAATGCAGAACTGGATAGGATTTTTAGAGACTGATTAGGTTCTTCCCTTTATTTTATTTTATTTTTTTTGGGAGAGACCTCACAAATTTGAGTGGCTTGCTCATGGCCACTTGGCTTCCTACTCAGAGCTGGGACATACACATAGTTCCAATTTCCTGTCTGATACTCATTTAATTACACTGCCTTTGGTTTCTCAGTGAAATTTAAGCTCATTTCAGCCTTTAAAAAATCCTTGAAGTTGATCAGTCATAATTTCTTTCCTTCAATTTGAAGCAGCTTATTGCTTCATGTTTGAGAGGAAGCCATTATTTCATCCTGAAGATGGTTCTTTTGTAATGGCAGGTTAACTAAATTTTCTCTTTTGAGTCTAGGAAGTGCTTGGGAAAGAGGGGTGCTGTGCACTATAAATATAAATTGATATATTCTACTGAAACAAGCTATAGCATATCACGTCTGATATTTTCCATGACTTTGCATATAGATAGTACGAATTAAGAAATGCACTTTTTTTGAACTCTACAGCTGTTCATAAAATTGTCACAGAAATTTGCATTTAAAATATACATATGGGGATTTTGCACAAATTTATGGAGCTCTCTGGAATCCTTAAGAAATAGAATTTAATACCTGCTGTCAAATACTTCTTAGTTATATTCTAGGAAAAGAATGAATAACTGATATACGTAAGCCTTGTTTAATTTGGGGCTTATGAGCTTTAATAATGGAGTATACAAGCTCTTGAATTTGATGGATTACATTTCTATTTAAAAAGATGGGATATATTTATACTTTTTTCTGACAATGTAACAAAGCTAATAACGTATCATTGGATCAAGGCTATTTTTATGACACGGACCCCAAAATAATGTATAATAATCAAACTTTATATAAGTGGTCAGCAAATTAAAACATGGAATTATTTCAATAAAGGATTTATATTCAAATTCACTTTTCTAGGCAATGAACTTTTACACAAGTTACATTGAAATAATTGTATTACTTCAAACTGAGTTTAATTTTAATTCGTAAATTTTTGCTAAAAAATTCTTTTTGTATTACTAAAGTAGTGCATATTCATTGTGGGGAATTTAGAAAGTACCAAACAAACAAAAAAAACAAAGTCTTAAAATGATAAATTAATGCTCGTGTAATTCCACCATCTAGAGATAATTTCCATTAACATTTTGTGTATCTTTTTTGGATAAGGGTTTCAGTGAGAACATAAACTTCCACCACTTCATTATTAAAGGCAATGTATTTTACTTTATTGTATTTTACTGAGTCCATAAATCATGGTTAAATGTTTTCCTTTTTTTGAGCATTTAGAAAGTTTCCTGTTTTTTTTTTCTTTGCTAGTATTAATAACATTTTGATAAACAATTTTATACTTGTTCATTTGCACACCTTTTTCATTATTTGTTTAGGATAAATTCCCAGAAGTGGGATTTTCTAGATTAAAATGCTTGTACATTACTAAGTCTTTGGATAAACAATTTTTTTTGTATTAACCTCTAAAAAAAGCTGTATCAAATGCACCAGAGATGTACTCTTCTGCTCAGTGACTAAAATTCTGAATAACTATTCACATCTTCTGCCAACATGCTAGGAAAAAAAGGAAGGGAATCATAATGTTTATTTTGCATTTTAAATTACTTATGAGGCTGTTGACTGAAAAAAAAAAAGGTGCAATCTAAAAATTGAGAATTATGCTTATTCGGCAGACTTTCTGATGACTCAAGCCTGGAAGGCAGCCTCTCAGATAGCTCTGAGGTATTGCTTTGAAGTGGTAAGGGAGAAGCCAGGATATATAGGAGTTTTGCAAGAAAAACCAGGTAGTCAAAACTTTAAAAGTTTACTGTAAATTAAAGAAAACGAGACATCTCAAGTTAATGAATTTAGTGTTCTATGTATAGGAAGATGCAAGAGTCTGGGCTCATTGAAATCATTCCTTTGTTATGCACCTTAACTATCTAGAGTATCCCGCTTTTCTCCATCCTGAATCCCCTCTGGGTGCACAGTCAGGGCCCGCTGCAGTGGCTGCTGGCTTGATGGCCTCAACATCCTTTGTTTGCTGATATGGCAGGCAACATTCTTAGTCCACAAGGCTTTACATTTTTCTTTGTTACTGAAATCTTGTAAAACTTCAAAATGCATAGAGATTACTATGACAATATCCATGAAATGAGAATGTACAAATTATAATAATTTATTATTTTGGTTAGAGTATACAGTTACAACTCTGTGTGTGTGTGTGTGTGTATGAAATAAAATCTTATATGTAATGTTGAATTTCCCCTTATTCTCCTCCTAAATCCCATTTCTCTACACTCATCTCCAGAAGCAACCATATATCATAAACTTGTTATGTATCATTCCAGTTTATGTTTTTAGTTCCAAGTGTTCTTTGTTTTGTTTTGATTTTTGCACATTAGATTTTAAGTAATGACTATGTAGTTAGACATATGTCTGTTTCATTAGGGCTCTTTCAGTTTCTTTTTTGTTTTTGTTTTTGGTGTAATCCTTCTTGTATCCATTATTCTTATTTATCCTTAGGAAATTATTTTACAGAGGAAGAGCTAAGTTAGAAATTGGAGTTTTGGCTCAAGGCTGAAGGAGAAGGATGACTGGGAGAGTTCAGGGTTGTTTTCACTTTGTTTTACCCTGAAGCAGCAAACAGGCAGTGCAAAGAATACAAATGAGTTAAGAATCTAAGCCTATAGATGCAGCACCCCATTTTCTTCTTTATGCCTCACACAGGGCTTCTCCAACTCAGTGGTCTTGACAGCTCTTGTGGAGTGAAATGTGCTCCAGGCAGAAAAAGCATAGACCTGTGGGTTTCTTGCTTTTTTTTAATCCTGAAGGTCAACAGCATCCAAAACAACTTTACTACTAGTTTGGGACACCCAATCCCCATCCTCTCATATTCCTCACCAAGAGAATCCCAATTTTATTGGGATTGACAATGTTCCAAGCTAAACAGGAGCACTTCTCAGTTTCCTTTGATGTTATGAGGGACACAGCAATGAGAAAAAAATACGGAAGATACTTAGAGGGCTTTGGAAAAACTATAAGTGTTGATTCAGCTGCTGTGTACCTTTCTGCCCTGGGCTTTTTTCAGGCATCTTGAGAACATAAAGAGGATTAGAGTCACAACTTAAGGATGGCATGTTGGGAAGCTAGAATTATTTCCATATTTCTATAAGAGAAGATGCTTTGGGAGGGGGTGATAATAGGGGAGAAAAGGAGAAAAGAGAAGAGGAAGGGGGAGGAGAAGAGAGGGAAAGAAAGGGAAGGAGGGTGGGGGATAAACATCTCTCTATATACAGAGAAAGAGAGAAAGAAAGAGATTAATTTGTTAAAGACCTTATTTTGAGACATTTGTTACCAGGAGCTTCCTGTGAACATTTGCAGTCCTAATCCAGCACAGAATGTCCTGTAGTGCCATGTTTGAAGCACCGCAGATCCAAATATATCTTTATTTAGGATCATTGTTAGAACAATTGCTTAAATAGGTATAGAATAATTCTAGTTTCAAAATCACTTCATGCACATTATTAAAGATATTGATTCATTCAATATCTTCTTGCCATTAGTATTATGGTATGAAGTCTGATTCTAATCTGATTTTATAGGCTGTGAAAGCTTTTTAGTATTTTTTCATTATCTTATTATTTTGAAAAATTTCCATTATGTCATATATATATATATATATATATATATATATATATATATATATACCTTTTAAAATAGTATTGTTGTCATTTCCCATTGGTATTTTCATCATTTTTTTCTTTTATTTATCGAAAAAATATGCAATTCCATGTTTGAATTTATTTTTGTACTGTTTATTTTGTTAATGTATTTATGATCCTCACTTTCTCAAATATGCATTTCCTTTGGACTCAAATTTACTTAAAAATAATATTTCCACCTTTGCTTTTATTTAATATTTCTCTGCCAATCCTCATCTCTTACTTTTTTATTATGTTAGATAGCATATCATTTAATTCCATATTTTTATCCAATTTATAGTTATTGACAATAGGCAAGGAGTTGAGCCCATTTGCATTTGCTGTCATTAATTATATGCTTGACTTCTTTGCTCTTCCCCCCGCCTAATCCTTTGGGAGTTTAGGGGTCTAGTTGCTGCTGAAGAAAACCTTTAGATTTCTTCTTCATTTCTGAGTCCAATCTTGGAATCCTGTCTATGGGTGAGGAATCATGATAGTTTTGGTGTAGTTAGGCAAAAGTAATTGGAGCTTTCCACAAGAGAAAACGGTCAGTGCTGAGCGACACATGAGAGCAGAGACCATGTCTTTTCTAGATTCTCCATGTGTCTCCAGTACTTAAAGTAGTATTGGGTACAGAAGAGTCCCCAACTATGGACAGAATGAATGGATATAATCAATCCATTTGTCTTTTCCTATGCCTGGAAGTGTGGCCTAGATCATATTGGCCTTAAGCACTGGAAGTCAATATCCCCCTTTTTATCCCAGATTATGGTCATCTTTTCCCTGGTAAATTTGACAAGGGAGGCAAATATGCAGGGAAAAAGAAACACATTGATATTATATTACTAAGTAGAATTTTTGCCCCAAACACCAATGCCTATCCCTTATATATTATGTGCAACTAAATGATTCTCCCTGTCCCCTCTCTCTCTTTCCTCCACCCTGGAAAGTTCACTAATCACATCTCAGGCTTTCTCACTTTGATGAGAGATGACACTGAGTAAATGTACATCCATGGAAGTAAGATAAAATTCCAAAAGTTCTTCATTTCTTTCATTATAATTTTATGTCACCCTAAGCTGGCTCCAGGTTTTAGTAAGAATATTGATATCCTACTTTAAATTTTGTGATTTTTTTTTTAGTTTGTATTTTTAACTTCCATCCCTATATATTTTTTCATCACCTTTTCATTTTCTAGGTAATGTCTGCTGTATTTATCTGCAAGAAGAGAAATGGAGAGAAGAAAAGGAGGAGTGGGAACAGATACCATTCTTCAAGCTGCCACCTTTTCTTGGAGGTGTAGCTGAGTGTATTATATGTTGACATTAACTTGATGCTCCCCTGATCTATCTTACTAAAATGATTGACTCACAGCCTCATGAAGCTGAATGGGCCTGGTAGTGAGGCTAATTCTGTTGACATCTGAATTTAAAAACTAAAACACAATGGCAACAACAGTAAGCAACCTATACCACTAGAGCTCTTCATGCAAAATTTTTTTTGATTAGGCAATAATTTCAGCTCATTAGATGAAATAGACTTATAAAATATTCTGCATAAAAGAAAAATAAGTCATCTACAGCAAGAGAAGGACACTGGGCAAAAAAAAAAAAATACTTTGAGGAAAAAAATCAAGCCATTATAAAGGACTTTACTGAGAACAGCTGTGTTCCCCCATTCCTTTTTCCAGACTTGCTGGAGGTCAACAAGGGCATCTAGCTCTTTGTGTTCATGTCAAATATCAGGTCAGAACATCCTGATGCAAAGAAAAAAAGTAAAAAAGAAAAGAAACAAACAAACAACAAAGAAAATCCCTAATTTCTTCTCTCCCTTAGAAGGAAGAAGGAAGGGTTCATTTCCAGGATTTCCTAGTGGTGTCATAAAGTGTAAATATACCTCCTTAAGAAACATATTCAGCCTCAGTTTGAACATCTATCTCCTTGAATCTTCCACTTTTATAACCGTGAAGCAGTAGTTCCTTTGTTTAAATCTGTTTAACAAATCCCTATTCAATTTACTTCAGAAATGAGATGGTGTGGCTAAGATGAAAAATGCAAATTGTTGAAAGTATATAATGTAGTATATGCCTATATATAATATAATCTGTTATAATGTAAAATATATTGACTAAATATACAAAATATATTTAACATATTAGTTTTCTGATGCCATTTAAGTTATCTACCAGTGACCTAGAAATAATAAGACAAATGCGTGAAGGGATTTTAGGATTATATATTTGAAGGGCAGAAAGGTGTAGAGTAATCTATTGTACAGGCACGTTGACTGCTGCACCATGGAGAGGGACAGACTCCAGACACCACAGAAATGTGCCTTTCTGAGATTAGTGTGTAGATAACTCACCAAAAGAGTTTTATCGAAAAAGTAATAAGCAGAGATCAATGCATTAGCAGTTAATTTACAAATCAGGGGAGATGGTTACATAAATAGATCATTTCCATTTGAATAACTTCTATAATAGATATAATGGAGATAAAAGCAAAGACTTAGACAATTAAGTCCTATAAGCATTAATTTTCTCATCTTTCCAGTAGCTCTCAGAATTGCTCCAAATGATCACTATGATGATAAAATGAAGCCATAGTGTAAAGTGCTGAGTACAGTGTTTGAAACCTGAATTCTTTCATCTGTAAAGTAATGGTTTTCTCATCTATGAGATAATCTCCCTTCCTGAAGTTGGAGTGAAGACTAAGGGGGGCAATGTGTGTAAAGCATTTAGCACATTGCTTAGCACGTGTCAATCATTCAAAATTGTTAGCTATTGATCTTCATACCACCGTTGTTATTTTCATGGTGCAAACACAGGGCAGCTAATCCAGTGTATGGCACATTCGTTGGGTGGCTGAAAGGCTGTCAATGCAGTCTTCCGAGAAAATATGATACTTGAGGTGAGTCATGAAGAATAGAAAACTGTCTGACAAGGGGAAAAATTGGGGGGAAAGGGCATTCTAGTGTGTTCAGTTCTTCCATGCAACTTATACTAGTAAGATTTACACAATATCTTATCTCTCAAGTGTTGAACTCATGGTGAGTCACTAGGGCAGACCTTTAGAACTTCATGTAGCTTTGCTGCTATAAATGCTATAAGTAAGTGTGTATGCATAACATACTTAAAGTTAGAAGACTAGAAATTTTTTTTTAATATTGTTTAGTGAAAGCTATTAAAACAGAAAAAGAAAAAAAGAACAAGAATATGCTTTAGTTAGGGATCTGGGTTATGAAGTACAGAAACTCACTCAAGTTAGTTCAAATAAAGAGGTGTATACTGTGAGGAGGTATATGCATCAAAAATGAAGAATCCAGGAAAGACTCATAGCAAATTCAAACCTAAATAAAAGGCCTGCTTTTTAAAAGTATTTGGTGTTTCATGGAGTTTAGCCAGAGCTAGATTGAAGATTGCGTAGGTTTTCACAATACAATTCTATCTGTCTGATGTATTTCCTGCAATTTTTCCAAGCTTCTGCTATTCTATGTTTTGGTGTTCTTTCATCTGTTGGTGACATTTTCAATTTTCTTAGTATTGTGTGCTTTAGATGGAGTTTTCTGTTTTTTTTTGTTTTTTTTTTGGTGGTACACGGGCCTCTCACTGATTTGGCCTCTCCCGTTGTGGAGCACAGGGTCCGGACGCACAGGCTCAGCGGCCATGGCTCATGGGCCCAGCCACTCCGCGGCATGTGGGATCTTCCCGGACTGGGGCACGAACCCGTGTCCCCTGCATCGGCAGGTAGACTCTCAACCACTACACCACCAGGGAAGCCCTAGATGGAACTTTTGTGAGATATTGGAAGGGGATGAATTTGGGGGCTGCTACCCACTTGCCAAATTTAAAAAATACTTTCCTAGGGCTTTTTAAACCTTCAGTTACTGCTTATTTTATTGGCTGTGTTATATGTGAGTTTATTTATGATTAGCTGCGGAACTCCAGTATAGCTGTGGCACAGGCAACCCTAATCAATTCCATCTAATTTGGTGGAGGGGGAAGAGTGGCTTACTTTCTATTTTCAGTAACTCAACCATGGAAGGGATAATGACAAGACTCTTCAACCTTACTTAAAGGTAGTTCAAAGGCTGGTCTAGACTTTATCATTATTAATTGCTATGAGAAAAACAAAAACAAAAACTAATGCTGAATTGTAGGCTGTAATTCAGAAGATGCATAGCACTGTCTGTATGCAGTATGCGGCCTGTGTCCATTTATTCCAGAACCTGGCAAGGGACCTCAGCTGCATAATACTGGCCTAGAAGAAAGAAAGGTGCATAGGTTTGTGTCTGTAGTGATATGTTTTGTTGAGGAACTGGGGAGATGACTGTCTCTCTGTTCTCAGAGTGAGCGGTCTTAGGAAGAATGGTCCAAGGACTCTTTCGGTTAATATGCCCATTTCATGTAGGAATAATTCATGGTAAGCCACTTTTTCAGAAAATGAGGTTTTGCTTTTCACCCCTAGATTTAGGAGCTGTAACTGTTTGACAAGTTACAGCTCTAGACCAAAAAGTCATTGCCTGTTATTATATGATTACTGGAAACATTTGTCCCCACCTGAGAAAATATTAGGACCTTAATAGATATTTATTTTATGAATAAATCACAGCAAAGTGTGGGCTCAATCATTCTAAATTAATTATTATCTCCATTTTATTTATTTATTTATTTATTTATTTATTTATTTATTTATTTCATTCTGTATGTTATCATGAGCTCCCATCATTTCTGGACAAAAACATAGACTAAATGGACCCTCAGCTAGCTGTGGGACTATGATTGTGCATTTCTCTGTAAGCAAATGAGCTGAGAACTTTTTACAGAATGCTGCCTTGGCAACTTAACTCCTTCACGATGGTTCCTTTTACCTCATTTCCTTCATTCACAAGTGTCTGAGAGTCACATTTACTCTACTCCTTGTTTCTGTACTTATTCATCCAAAAGTTACTGAAGATTTTCCTGAACTGGAAGGTAGATCATGAAGTGCCCATAAGCTACTTCTGAGATAAGGGAAACTAAGCAGTAATTGTGTATTATGTGGACCTATCATAGCACTTTCCTGAATGTGTTGTAGACCAAGGAACAAATCTTATTCCACTTCTTTCTACTTTTTCAGAATCCAGGGATAGTTAGGGTGATCTCAGTTAGGGAAAAATAAGAATACTTGCAATTTTGCTTCAGGCTATCACAGTAATAGATCTATAAATTCTCAAATTTAGTTTTTTCTGTCTTTACTCTCTGGCCAGGCAATTTCCCAGTTCTAGAGACTGTGATATGGGCTGTCCTCTTTTAAGAGAATTTTAGGAGTAAATAAATGTATTTGACAAAAATACATATAAATATGATATTTTAATGTTTTATATTAACATTAGCTTTCAGATCACAAATCATCTGTTTCATGATAAAAATGATTAATATCTGTTAAAAGCAACATTCTGTGATAGTGTTCCTCTTTGTGACATGCTGAGAAAGAGATTGGAGTTCCTGCTCTGAGGTTTTTGTTTCTCTGACCTGCTATTAAGCTTCTCCGTACAATTGCAATGATGGGAAAGTCATATTATCTCTGTGCTTGTGGGAAGAGTCACTTCCAGCTTGAATTCAAGGTAGAACCTGTACACAGCGATACCTAATGTGGAGAATGATTAAACATGTCTCCTGTCCTGTGGCCACATTTTTACCATTTCATGTCCAAGAGCTGAGCATTAGGCCCAGAAAACCGATGTGCTACCTGGCTTTTCCCATTTTTTATTGAATTCTACATGCATAGTCACTCTAGCTGCCACCCAGCATTGAGAGAACTGATTTCATGAGTTTTCTCCACTGTATTTCTTTTTTGGTATCGGAGGTATTTAAGTGACCATGTGATAGATTATAAACTCCAACCTAGAAAGCACAGCACAGTAAAATATAACACAACGTGTAAAGGTCAAGTCATAACTTTAAATAAATTTTAACAATAAAATCATTATAGAATGCCTTACAAATACAGACAACGAGCAGAGGTTCCTTTCTGTTTTGCTATAGTTAAGAAGGCTTTGGGTTCAAAGAAGGAGAAAAACTAAAGGACTTAGCATTTGGAGTACAAATTGTTTGTTAGTCATTGGGGTTCTATGTGATAGATATAATTCTGTCCTAAAGGTAAGAAAGTAGGCAAGTAGACAACATATCTAAACTACAATGTGTTGAAAATTCAGCTTTTCGTGTTTTGTACAAGGAAGATTCAACTGCTTGGCCATCCAGGAGATTTAAATTTCTTCTTTTACAACTAGTAAAATTTTTCTTCAGTTTTACACTTTGTGTAATATGAAACAGTAGCTTAATTTCTAAAGTCACAGTAATATCTACAGTGTCAAATTCCCCTATGCTTTTCTTGGAGGAGATCTTAGTAGTTTTGCTAACAGAAATGAGTCCTCTTATTCTGGCAGGTTGGAATAAACTGAAACCAGATCAGAATTTTGTGACACAGCATAGATATGATCTTTTTTTTAACATCTTTATTGGAGTATAAATGCTTTACAATGGTGTATTAGTTTCTGCTTTATAACAAAGTGAACCAGCTATACCTATACATATATCCCCATATCTCTTCCCTCTTGCATCTCCCTCCCTTCAACCCTCACTATCCCACCCCTCTAGGTGGTTACAAAGCACCAAGCTGATCTCCCTGTGCTATGCTGCTGCTTCCCACTAGCTATCTATTTTATATTTGGTTGTATATATAAGTCCATGCCACTCTCTCACTTCGTCCCAACTTACCCTTCCCCCTCCCCGTGTCCTCAAGTCCATTCTCCAGTAGGTTTGTGTCTTTATTTCCGCCCTGCCCCTAGGTTCTTCAAAACAATTTTTTTTTTTAGATTCCATACATATGCGTTAGCATATGGTATTTGTTTTTCTCTTTCTGACTTACTTCACTCTGTATGACAGACTCTAGGTCCATCTACCTCACTATAAATAACGCAATTTCATTTCTTTTTATGGCTGAATAATATTCCATTGTATATATGTGCCACATCTTCTTTATCCATTCATCTGTCAGTGGACAATTAGGTTGCTTCCATGACCTGGCTATTGTAAATAGAGCTGCAATAAACATTGTGGTACATGACACTTTTTGAATTATGGTTTTCTCAGGGTATATGCTCAATAGTGGGATTGCTGGGTCATATGCTAGTTCTATTTTTAGTTTTTTAAGGAACCTCCATACTGATCTCCATATTGGCCGTATCAGTTTACATTCCCCCAAACAGTGCAGGAGGATTCCCTCTTCTCCACACCCTATTCAGGATTTATTGTTTGTAGATTTTTTAATGATGACTATTCTGACCGGTGTGATGTGATACCTTATTGTAGTTTCAACTTGCATTTCTCTAATATTTAATGACGTTGAGTATTCTTTCATGTGTTTGTTGGTAATCTGTATATCTTCATTGGATAAATGTTTATTTACGTCTTCTGCCCATTTTTGGATTGGGTTGTTTGATTTTTGATATTGAGCTGCATGAGTGCTTGTAAATTTTGGAGGTTAATCCCATGTCTGTTGCTTCATTTTCAAATATTTTCTCCCTTTCTGAGGCTTGTCTTTTTGTCTGGTTTCCTTTGCTGTGCAAAAGATTTGAAGCTTCATTAGGTCCCATTTGTTTATTTTTGTTTTTATTTCCATTACTCTAGGAGGTGGGTCAAAAAGGATCATGCTGGGATTTATGTCATTGAGTGTTCGTTCTGCTTACGTTTTCCACTAAGAGTTTTATAGTGTTGGGCCTTACATTTAGGTCTTTAATCCATTTTGAGTTTATTTTTGTGTATGGTGTTAGGGAGTGTCTTAACTTCATTCTTTGACATATAGCTGTCCAGTTTTCCCAGCACCACTTATTGAAGAGGCTGCCTTTTCTCCATTGTATGTTTTTACCTACTTTATCAAAAATAAGGTGACCATATGTGCATGGGTTTATCTCTGGTCTTTCTATCCTGTTCCATTGATCTATATTGCTGCTTTTGTGCCAGTACCAGACTGTCTTGATTACTGTAACTTTGAAGTATAATCTGAAGTCAAGGAGCCTGATTCCTCCAGCTCAATATTTCTTTTTGAATATTTTTTTTGGCAATTCGGGGTATTTTTTGTCTCCATACAAATTATGAAAATTTTTTTTCTAGTTCTGTGAAAAATGCCAGTGGTAGTTTGATAGGGATTACAGTGAATCTGTAGGTTGCTTTAGGTAGTATAGGCATTTTCACAGTGTTGATTCTTCCAATCCAAGAACATGGTATATATATCCATCTGTATGTATCATCTTTAATTTCTTTCATCAGTCTCTTATAGTTTTCTGCATACAGGTCTTTTGTCTCCTTAGATAGGTTTATTCCTAGGTATTTTATTCTTTTGGTTACAATGATTAATGGGAGTTTTCCCTTAATTTATCTTTCAGAATTGTCATAATTAATGTATAGGAATGCAAGTTATTTCTGTGAAATAATTTTGTACCCTGCTACTTTACCAAATTCTTTGATTAGCTCTAGTAGATTTCTGGTAGCATCTTTAGGATTTTCTATGTATAGTATCATTTCATCTGCAATCAATGACAGCTTTACTCCTTCTTTTCTGAATTGGATTCCTTTTATTTATTTTTCTTCTCTGATTGTTGTGGCTAAAACTTCTAAAACAATGTTGACTAATAGTGGTGAGAGTGGGCAACCTTGTCTTGTTCCTCATCTTAGTCTGGTCCTGGCCTTTAGTTTATTGGAAGATTTTAATCACAGTTTCAATATCAGTGCTTGTGATTGGTCTGTTTATATTTTCTATTTCTTCCTGGTTCAGTCTCAGAAGGTTGTGCTTTTCTAAGAATTTGTTAATTCCTTCCAGGTTGTCCATTTTATTGGCATAGAGTTGCTTGTAGTAATCTCTCATGATCCTTTGTATTTCTGCAGTGTCAGATGTTACTTCTCTTTTTTCAGGTCTAATTCTATTGATTTGATTCTTCTCCCTTTTTTTCTTGATGAGTCTGGCTCGTGATTTATCAATTTTGTTTATCTTCTCAAAGAACCAGCTTTTACTTTTTTTGATCTTTGCTATTGTTTCCTTCATTTCTTTATCATTTATTTCTGATCTGATCTTTATGATTTCTTTCCTTTTGCTAACTTTGTTGTTTTTTTGTTCTTCTTTCTCTAATTGCTTCAGGTGTAAAGTTCGGTTGTTTATTTGAGATGTTTCTTGCTTCTTAATGTAGGACTGTATTGCTATAAACTTCCCTCTTAGAACTGCTTTTGCTGCATCCCATAGGTTTTGGGTCATTGTGTTTTCATTGTCATTTGTTTCTAGGGAGTTTTGGATTTCCTCTTTGATTTCTTCAGTGATCTCTTTGTTATTTAGTAGTCTATTGCTTAACCTCCATGTGTTTTTATTTTTTACAGATTTTTTCCTATAATTGATATCAAGTCTCATAGAGTTGTGGTCAGAAAAGTTACTTGATATGAATTCAATTTTCTTAAATTCACCAAGGCTTGATTTGTGACTCAAGATATGATCTATCCTGAAGAATGTTCCATGAGCACTTGAGAAGAAAGTTTATTCTGTTGTTTTTGAATGTAATGTCCTATACATAAGTCCATCTGTTTTAATGCATCATTTAAGGCTTGTGTTTCCTTATTTATTTTCATTTTGGATGATCTGTCCATTGTTGAAAGTGGAGTGTTAAAATTCCCAACTATGATTGTGTTACTGTTGATTTCCCCTTTTATGGCTGTTAGTATCTGCCTTATGTATTGATGTGCTCCCAATTTGTGAGCATAAATATTTACAATTGTTATACCTTCTTCTTGGATTGATCCATTGATCATTTGTAGTGTACTTCTTTGTCTTGTGTAATAGTTTTTATTTAAAAGTCTATTTTGTCTAATATGAGAATTGCTACTCCAGCTTTCTTTTGATTTCCATTAGCATGGAATATCTTTTTCTGTCCCCTCACTGTCAGCATGTATGTGTCCCTAGGTCTGAAGTGGGTTTCTTGTAGACGGCATATATATGGGTCCTCTTTTTGTATCCAGTCAGCCTGTCTCTGTCTTTTGGTTGGAGCATTTAATCCATTTACATTTAAGGTAACTATCAATATGTATGTTCCTATGACGGTTTTCTTAATGGCTTTGGGTTTGTTATTTTAGGTCTTTTCCTTCTCTTGTGTTTCCTGCCTAGAGAAGATCCTTTAGCATTTGTTGTAAAGCTGGTATGGTGGTGCTGAATTCTCTTAGTTTTCGCTTGTCTGTAGAGGTTTTAATTTCTCCATCGAATCTGAATGAGATACTTGCTGGTAGAGTACTCTTGGTTGTAGGTTTTTCCCTTTCATCACTTTAAATATGTTCTGCCACTCCCTTCTGTATTGTAGAGTTTCTGCTGAAAGATCAGCTGTTAACCTTATGGGGATTCCCTTGTACGTTAATTGTTGTTTTTCCCTTGTTGGTTTTAATATGTTTTCTTTGTATTTAATTTTTGATAGTTTGATTAATATGTGTCTTGGAATGTTTCTCCTTGGATTTATCCTGTATGGGACTCTCTGTGCGTCCTGGACTTGATTAACTATTTCCTTTCCCATATTAGGAAAGTTTTCAACTATAATCTCTTCAAATAGTTTCTCAGTCCCTTTCTTTTTCTCCTCTTCTTATGGGACCCCTATAATTTGAATGTTAGTGTGTTTAATGTTGTCCCAGCTGGGTCTCTGAGACTGTCCTTAATTATTATTATTATTATTTTTTTGCTGTACACAGGCCTCTCACTGTTGTGGCCTCTCCCGTTGTGGAGCACAGGCTCCAGATGCACAAGCCCGGTGGCCATGGCTCACGGGCCCAGCAGCTCCGCACCATGTGGGATCCTCCCAGACCAGGGCATGAACCCGTGTCCCCTGCATTGGCAGGCGGACTCCCAACCACTGTGCCACCAGGGAAGCCCAACTGTCCTTAATTATTTTCCTTCTTTTTTTCTGCTCTGCAGAAGTTATTTCCAGTATTTTACCTTCCAGGTCACTTATCCATTCCTCTGCCTCAGTTATTCTGCTATTGATTTCTTCTAGAAAATTTTTAATTTCATTTATTGTTTTGTTTATCATTGTTTGTTTGTTCTTTAGTTCTTCTAGTCCTTGTTAAACGTTTCTTGTATTTTCTCCATTCTATTTCCAAGATTTTGGATCATCTTTACTCTGTAATGTTTTTCAGGTTGACTGCCTATTTCCTCTTCATTTGTTCGGGCTGTGGGTTTTTACCTTGCTCCTTCATCTGCTGTGTGTTTCTCTGTCTTCTCATTTTACTTAACTTACTGCGTTTTGGGGTCTCCTTTTTGCAGGCTTCAGGTTTGTATTTCCTGTTGTTTTTGTTGTCTGCCCCCAGTGGCTAAGGTTGGTTCAGTTGGTTGTGTAGGCTTCCTGGTGGAGGGGACTAGTGCCTGTATTTGGGGCAATGAGGCTGGATCTTGTCTCTGTGTTGGGCAGGTAGGTACCATGTTTGGGATATCTGTGACCTCATTATGATATAAGACAGACTTTCTGCTAATGGGTGTGGTCATGTTCCTGTCTTGCTAGTTGTTTGGCATAAGGTGTCCAGCCCTGTAGCTTGCTGGTCATTTCCTGGAGCTGGATCTTGGGGTTGAGATGGAGATCTCTGGGAGAGCTTTCACTGATTAATATTACATGGGGCTTGGAGGTCTCTGGTCATCCAATATCTTGAACTTGGCTCTCCCACCTCAGAGACTCAGGCTTGACAACTGGCCAGGGCACCAAGACCCAGTCAGCCACACAGCTCAGAAGAAAAGTGAGAAGCAAAAGAAAGAAAGAAAAAATAAAATAAAATAAAGTTGTTAAAATAAAAAAAACATAAAAAAATATTATTATAATTTTTTAAAGTAATAAAAAAGATAAGAACAACCAAACCAAAAAACAAAGCCACCTATGATAACAAATGCTAAAAACTAAGCTAAGCTAACATAAATATCAGAAAATATTCAGTTGCGTAGAGCAAACCCCAAGTCTACAGTTGCTCCCAAAGTCCATTACCCCAATTTTGTGATGATTTGCTGTCTATTCAGTTATTCCACAGACACAGGTTACATCAAGTTGATTGTGGAGATTTAATCTGCTTCTCCTGAGGTTGCATGGTGAAATTTCCCTTTCTCTTCTTTGTTCACATAGCTCTTGGGGTTCAGCTTTAGATTTGGCCCCACCTCTGCATGTAGGTTTTCCTCAGCTATCTGCTCTTTGCCAAGACAGGAGGAGGTTAAAGGAGCAGCAGATTAAGGGGTTCTGGCTCACTCAGCTGGGGAGAGGGAGGGGTATGGAATGTGGGACAAGCTTGCTGCGGCAGAGGCTGGTGTGACATTGCAACAGCCTGAGGCAAGCCCTGTGTTCTCCTGGGGAAGTTGTCCCTGGATCACGGGACCCTGGTAGTGGCAGGCTGCACAGTCTTCTTGGAAGGGAGGTGTGGAAAGTGGCCTGTGCTTGCACACTGGATTCTTTTTGGCTGCGTCAGCAACGTTAGTGTTTCATGCCCATCTCTAGTGTTCATGCTGATAGTAATGGCTCACTCCCATTTCTGAAGCTTGTTTAGGCTGTGGTCTGAATCTCCTCTTCTCCCACACCCTGAAACAATGATCTGACACTTAGAAAGTTCCAGACTTTTTCCCCGGACTCCATCCCAGCTAGCTGTGGTACACTAGCCCCCTTCAGGCTATGTTCATGCCACCAATCCCAGTCTTCTCCCTGGGATCTGACCTCCTAAGTCTAAGCCTCAGCTCCCAGCCCCCACCCTCCCCTGTCCGTGAGAAGGCAAGCCTCTCAGGCTGGTGAGTGTTGATTGACATGGATCATCTTTGCAGGAATCTCTCCGCTTTGCCCTCTGCACCCCTATTGCTACACTCTCCTTCATGGCTCCGAAGCTTCCCCCTCACCATGCCACCCCCAGTCTTCACCAGTGAAGGGGTTTCCTAGTCTGTGGAAACTTTTCCTCCTTCACAGCTCCCTCCCAGAAGTACAGGTCCGGTCCCTATTCTTTTGTCTCTGTTTTTTTTTTCTTTTGCCCTACCCAGGTATGTGGGGAGTTTCTTGCATTTGGGGAAGTCTGAGGTCTTCTGCCAGTGTTCAGTACGTGTTCTGTAGGAGTTTTTCCATATGTAGGTGTATTTTTGATGTATTTGTGGGGAGGAAGGTGAAATCCATGTCTTATTACACCACAATCTTGAAGGTTCCTCTCCCATGTATTTTTATGTGTAGGATTATTCTCTTCCTTTAGTTAGTTTTCAATACTTTTTTCCATAAAAAATTTAGCTACAATCTAATATTTGTTTTTATATATGTATAAACAGTGCCTTCTGGTTTTTCTTGTTGCCAGTCCACTCTATTATGTGCATAATAAGCACATAAAGCACATATTGTGATTTAAGAAAAATGGAGAAACATACAAAGAGATGCTTATATCTGAAATGGAACATTGAGCTTCATGTAGGGTGGTTTTCAGAGAGAAAACATACTTGGGTAATTGACTTTACAACATGTAAAATTATACAGATGTATGTTTGAAACAAGCTGAAAAAAATTCTAAGCCAAATAATGGTATGCTGTGTCTTCTAGACTGACTATATAAAAGCCACAGGGGAGAAAAATAGAAATTCAGTTAATGGTGGGATTAATTAGGCAGGTACTGAAAGCTGAATGAATGTCAGAGTAATGTCTATGCCTAGAAATCAAGAATATAATGAGATGTATAATAATGATAACAGAAAAAAGAATAAAAGAGGGGGGAGTTGTCATGAAGAGTCCAAAGACTAGGAATTGTGAATGTACTTGAACTCACTCTCCTTCTGATACCTGCACTGTGGATCAATGAGATTGCTTGCTGCATGACCAATGTGTTATTGGCCAAGAAGTGATCTGAACGAGTCCCCTACAGCACCCAGATCAGTTTGTTAAATGTGGCACCAAGAAAATCACTAAAACCAAGTAAATTTCCTTAGAACATGAAGTAATATCAATAAAGTCACTGCCAGCCTTTGTGGATAAGCCAACTTTGAATACTGTATAAAAGAGTCATCCCAAGGAGAACCATTGGTCTCTCTCCTCCACTTGCCTCCTCAATCCCTTGACCTTAATCTCTCTATATATAGAATTATTCTCCAATTCCACAATATGCTTCATTTTCTTATCTCCATAATTTTTCACTGGCTGTTCCTACTACCAAGAATGTTCTTTTACCTATTCTAAAATTATATAAAACAGCTAGCTTGGCATTAGAAGGGTCTAGTTCTAATACCCATTTAATCATTTACTAATTTATGACCATAAAACAATTATTTAAACTTTCTGAGCTTATGTTTCTTCATCTAAAAATGGGAATAATGATAATACTTGCTGTATTAGATTTCTAGGGCTGCCATACAAACTACTATAAACCGGTTGGCTTAAACAATAGAAACATACTTTCTCTCAGTTCTGGAGGCTGGAAGTCTGAAATCAAGATGTTGGCAGGGTTGTTTTCTTCCAAGGGCTCTAATGGAGAATCTCTTCAGTATCTTCATCCTAGTTTCTGGTGGTTTTCCAGCAATCTTTGGCATTCTGTGGCTTGTGGCAGAATAACTTCAATCTTCACATGGCCTTCTCCCTGTTTCTCTGTCTCTGTATACAAATTTCTCCTTTTTATGAGAACACAGTCATATTGGATTAGGAGTCCATCCTACTTCAGTATGATCTAATTTTAACTAAACTCTTAACTAATTACATCTGCAATGACCCTACGTCTAAATAAGTTCACATTCTGACATACTAGGGATCAGGACTTCAACATATGTATTTGCAGGGGACACAATACAACCTGTAACACCTAATTCACAGGGTTGTTGTGAAGAATCAACATCGGGTTTGACACACGATAAATGATGAAAAATTGCCTGATGCAAAGTGTTTCAGGTATTTTTTCCTATTTATTGTTTGCATTCCTCTCTCTCTCTCTCTCTCTCTCTCTCTCTCTCTCTCTCACACACACACACACACACACACACAGAGGAATTCACTCTTTTACTTTTTATGTAGCCAAATGTTTCCATTTTTTTCCTTTTGTGTGCTTTCTAATTTGGCATCATCATGCTGCATTTCTCTACAAAGAGAATACCTCTTTCACCAGCCTTTATTTTATTTCCTATAGCAGCAAAACATTGTGTGACAAGGGAATCATTGACACAGGTTATGCTTTACAAGTAACATAATTCTGTTTGTCTTTTCTACAACATTTTTACTGTCTCAACCACATAAAGGCAGTTTGAAAGCTAAACCTACCATCCTGAAAATGAACTGGATTTATAAAATGGGTCGTTTGTTAGACAACAGCCTTTGTCAATAATACAATGTTATTCTATACAGAGAAGGCAAGTTCTCACATCAAAAGTTCCCCAAACTTTCCACTTTGCAAGGACCTGTTCATAATACTCTCATAAGAAATTGCTTTTGGTACAGAATTCACTGTAAGTTGTCAAAACAAATGTGAAAATTTCTGGCATAAAAGTCATGGTTAATACACATCTTGTTGCCACAATGACAGCTGGAGCAAGCAGAGTTGTCCATTATGAAAGGATCAACATTCAATGGATTTTAACAAAAAGCCCTTAGAGAATCATGAGGTCTCAAAGTGTGGCATAGATGCTTAAAATGAAAATGAAAATGAATATAGATGGTAAACATTTCAGGATGAGTCAAATGTATAATTTCATGCCTTTTGTTTCTTTATTATAGACCTGGCTTTCATGTAAATGCATAGGAACTGTGGCAAAATTAAACAATTTAAATGCTTTATTCCTGAACCACATGAGAGGTTCTAGTAGCCCCCTTCCAAAACGTGAGACAGCATATTGTTATGAGAATGAAGTAATATAGTTCATGTAAAATCTTAACACAGTGCCCAGCTATGAGACTTTTCTTATTTATCACTGCCATCATCACCATTATATTAGAGATCATTTTTACAAAACATCTAAATTCAAGTTTGTGCTTTTTGCTTATTACCTAAAAAAGACTACATATAAAAGAGAAATTTCTAAAAGAACATTTGTTTTTAGAAATTGAAAATGTTTGCAGTTCTTCTTTCTCTTATCACTGCTTTCTCAACTGTCCAGTATCTCTGAATAAATCCTCTCTTCTGTTTGTGTGTCACCTCAAAGCATACAAAATTCTAGAAGGCATTTTGGGATTATGTGCATGTCACGGATGAAGTCCCTGAGAATCCACAATACTTCTCAAAAACATTGACAATATAACAAGAATAATTTAAAATATAAATACTGCAGAGTCTAGTGGAACGAATGATGAAATTTTTGAAAGCACAACCACATACAGCACAGGAGTAATGATCAGATAAACAGTAGTGATTTTTGACAGAGCCTTTTATTTCAAATAGTCTCAAGGTAGCCACCATTAATTAGGAGCTAGGGGAATAGGCAGAACATAGAGGCCAGAAAGTTAAAGATGAGTTCTGAGCTTTATAAATAATGTTTAGTCAAGCCTTTGGCTGTATTTACTTGTGCACGAGCCTGGCCAGAAGCAAATACATTGAGGTTCTACCAAGTTTTGAAAATAATATTTCTAAAGAACTGATAAGTCAGGCTTATAATAGCCTTTCCTGTCAAATTACCACAACAGTCTCCTGCCTCCAAACCCCCACCAATAGGAATGAAACTGCTAAAGCTATGTGAACCCCAGGAAGAACAGCCTTGTCAATGCCCAACTTGGTATGACCATGAGAGAAAATGGACAGATGTATCTCTTAGATGGAAGAGCCAGAGGTTATGTAGGGAAATTGAAAGCAGAACAGGGGTCATCAGATGAGTTAATCATAGAATGTACTCCATTGTTAAGACAAGGAACTCTCACTGTTTCTTCCAAACAGGTTAAGCAAATTGTTCTGGCCCAGTAGTGGTTGTATAATTCCCATTTTTTTTCTCTTTTCAAATGGAAGTTTTTATTGCATCTACATCTTTCCTTCTTATACTTTCCCCATCATATATTAGGTGTTCTTGGAATGGAGGAGTAGATAAATGTATTTAATTTACAATTGATCAAACCACAGAAGCTACATGGAAACCTGGTAAAGAAGGCTGTATGTTACTTGGGCTTTGAGCTCGATGCACTTACCACATGCAGAAACTGGGTTGTTACCTTTTGGCAGAGAAATAAGTACTTTTATTAGTGGAAGGAGGACCTGTAAAGATGTGGGTAGTTAAATAGGGGCTGTCACAGAGACTGTATTGGCTATCAAATATTTCATTTCACCTTCATCTTTAAAACAGAATTCTCATTTTTCTCTGGGCTGGTTTTATTCATTGCTTGAAGTATGCATTTTTCTAGCTTCTTTGGAATCTAAAATGGGTAAGGAAATGTAAACAAAAGTTACTGGGTAAGGCTTTTAGTGATTCCTTTAAGGTGGTTAACCCAGACCTAAGGGCTGCTGTTTTACTTTTCACACTTTATTTCCAACCTGGAATACAACCATTGTGGTTGGAGTCCTGCAGCCTTCCTGTGACTTTGAAATTAGAAATAACACACCAAAGATGGTTGGCAAAAAGGGAGAAAGTTCTGGATCCTGACCAAGAGGGTCTTAATGTTCCCTTCAGAATGACTAAACTTTAGACAATTTCTTCCTGGCTCTAAGCCCTTGATCCCCTTTTTCTTACCACACTTATTTTAGAAATTTTGTAATTGCAAATCCTATCTTGTTCTTTTGAAATGTATATGAATCTCCTTGAAAGCCTCTGTCAAGTTTTAAGACCCAAGAGATGTCTTTCCCAAGGACCTGGGAACCAGCTCTTTGAAATGTAAATATCAAAGGAAAATGGAGCCGCATCTATCAGTCTCTGTGAAAAGATAGGAGCCTAACTTCAGTGGGTGTCTTACTCCAAGTAAAACTAACTCCTTCCAGGAAGAGAGGAGAAAGTTTGTTTTTCCTATGTGTAAAGCTAATTAACAAACACTGATGACCCTAACTCTTAAAATCTCTCCTGATCTTTGTTTCAGCAGAACTGAATATCCAGACTGGTCTGTACTCTTTCCTTTATTGTTGGAAATAGTATCTGAATAAATCAACTTCTGTCTGCTCATCTTGTCCAGTACTATTTTTCTTTAACAATCTCTAATGACTTTATGGAATCACATGTCTCTGGACTGCCTAGCTCCAAACTTCTTTGACATAATAAAATAAATTTCTGATTTGTTAAAGTCACTGTAGTCAGGCCACTATTACAAGTAGCTAAAAGTGATTTCCAATTGATTGGAAGTTTTGAGGTGCAAGAGTGAGTAACAAAACTGGTATATATATGGACAAGTCTACTGCTGTCTTTAGAATATATTCTGAGAGTGGACCAATCATAGTTAAATATTCTAATCTCCTTTTATTTTCCAAGAGAAGGGTACAAAATATTAATTTAATTAGAACCTTATAAATTTACATATACATGCTAAATTTCAAAAGTAATTACTAAAAGACTAAATATGGAAGAATGTCGCTGTCAAACCTATGGAAATAAAACTTAGAATAAGGAAACAGGGACTTAATTAATCTAACAGAAAGTCAGTAAAATAGAAATAAATACTAAGTGTACAAAAATCCAGAGAGATAGAATGCACAAAATCAGATAATCTTCCATCAGATGCTAACGATGTGAGAAGCTGGATGATTGTGGCTGTCATTTCACAGTGGATTTGTATATTAAATCATCACATTGTACATTTAAAAATCACATTTACAGCTTAAATACATACAATTTTAATTTGTCAATCATACCTCAATAAAGCTGGAAAGAAAAATAAAAGTTATATATTTAGGGGATCTAAAAAGTAACCTTGAAATACATACCGTAAAAATTTATGAAACTCACAACCAGCCACACTCTTCTTTCAGTAACTGAGAAGTTAAGCAGAAGAACACACACACACACACACACACACGATGTGCACAGTGTAATTGGGCTTAAATTAACATATTCAGGAATCCTTATATAACAAAAATCAGAGACTATACATTTTTCTCAAACACACATGGAACTCTTACAAATAATATCTGCATTTTAGGTTGCAAAGGAAGCTTTAGTTCAACTTGATTTAGCATTAACTGAAAAAAAAATATGTATATATAAGGAAATTGAAATAAGATATGTTCCCTCCTTGCTGTGGTCCTTAAGGTCTTAACTGCTAATATTTCTTGGTCCACAATCTAATCTTATAAATAAAGAAAAAACAGAATCCGTTCTGAATTTTAGGGACGATCTGGTCTATCCCTAACTTGTAAGGAATATTCAAGAGTAGAAGAGGGAGAAGACATTTCCACTGACCTCTCCAATTTCTCTACAGATGTTCAAGAACTTTTAGTAAATGGAATCACTAAAAACCAGAACATTGCCTGGCCTTCTCCTTCTTCAAGTAAGTTTCAGGATATAGAACATTTGAGGATAGAATTGATCAAAAAAAGGGAAAACTCCAGGAAAAACTAGTGGTCCTCCAAATTAAACAATTAAATAACTCATGAAATAAAAGTCTAAGTGAAAATATCCAACTGAAAAATAGATAAGAGCATTTGACAATATTGTAAGAGAAAGGACCATTGGAAAATTAATTGCCCAACATTGGCTCAATGACATAGAAAATGGAAAGGGGATGACACCCTTTTCCTAAGTGAGGGTTGCCCAAGGAAGTTGTCCATTCTCTGTGTCCACAATTACCACAATCTTCTAAAGGGAAAATATCTCTACTATTATTGGGACAAAGGATCCTTTTCTTAATAGACAAACAAGCAATAATTTGATCATTAATCCTACCATCATTCTGTCACCTCTTCCTTGGAATAATCATGCTGTCTCACTGGAAGCAATTTTAATTACTCTTCAAACTCCATCTTATCACAAATATTTTCAGTCTTCTTAAGCCACTCAAGTTATCAGAAAGCCTTTTTGATCCCATTAATCTGGTGGAATGAGATATGTTTTGTTTATGAGGTGTCTTTAAATGTGAATAGAGTAGATTTTTTCTGGAAAACCCAGAAGAATCCCCAGCCATTTGATGACACAGATTGACCACCCACTTTCTGATACTTCCCCTACTGGTATTTTAGGATGTGAGTTTGTCCCATATAGTCTCTGAGACAAAGGTGGCTCAGATGTGGGATACATACACATACCCTTAAAAGTCTCAATTGAACTGACTGTGCCTTTATGAAAACTAGCCCCATGCTCACTGAAAAAACTGTGGACCATCCCCCAAGGACTCGTTATTTCCTCTGTTATCCGTAGTAACACTCCTTTCTGTCTGTCAAATAAGCAAATGGGTGAGGATATTGCTCTGTACAAGGCTTACGAGTCCTTAATAGGTTTGTACATCTTTACTTCCCAGTGGTACCAACTCTTATGTCATCCTCTGGTCAATTCTCAAGACAGATGCTTATCTTACAGTAGAGGATCTATTTTCAATATTACAGCCAGCTTCATGAGTTTTCAGTCTGTGTGGTATCACAAGCCTCATGCTGAGAAGGGCCCTGTGCTTGGTTTCCAGCTGCTGTGACCATGTTCAATTTTTAAAGAATGTTTGAACAAGGAGCTCCTCATTTTCCTTTGCACTGGGCCTCACAAATTAAGTTCCCAATCCTGGTCATCATTCAAAGAATGATTCATACATCTAGACTTGTACTATTTACTTACAGACATAGTGGGGAAACAACAGTATATGTGGACAGTAATTTCATAAGATTTGAGAGATGTGCTCTCTTACTTTTCTGCCATAATCTTAAAGATAAACTCCAATTTTGTCAGATTCAATGTATTACGTATGCCATGTCAGCACACAATGAAAACTGGGAAAGTCAATTACCAGATGCCCCATACATATGGGAATCCATGACTTGGCCTATCCATGACTTGGCTCTTTTTATAGGCTGATATGGCTAAACACTGCAACGGAGTAAATCAGTATACTGAAGTTTATAATCAACAGTTGCCGGTGACTTTTCTCAATGATAAACCATAGGAACCACTGCATGTCCTTCAGCTTGGAGACTTGGTTTACTAGAAATGACACCAACATAAGAAATAAGAATACTCTTGAACCTCATAAAACCTGATAAAATACTGCAGGAAATCTCCAAGAAATAGAATCTTGTCATGTTCCTCATTTAAAAGGGCATTACATACCTCATCCATATTAAAAATGTTTGCTCTTGGGCTTCCCTGGTGGCACAGTGGTTGAGGGTCTGCCTGCCGATGCAGGGGACATGGATTCGTGCCCCAGTCTGGGAAGATCCCACATGCCATGGAGCGGCTAGGCCTGTAAGCCATGGCTGATGAGCCTGCACGTCCGGAGCCTGTGCTCTGCAATGGGACGGGAGAGGCCACAACAGTGAGAGGCCTGCGTACCACAAAAAAAAAAAAAAAAAAAGTTTGCTCTGTGAAAGACCCTGTGAAGAGGATAAAATGGCAAGTTACAGAGTGGATTACAGTATTTGGAAACCACATATTCAGCAAAGGAATTACATTTAAAATATGTTAAGAACTCTCAAAAATCAACTATAAAGCAAACAAAGAAAAACAATCCAATTATAAAGTGAGCAAAGACAAGAGCAGACATTTCACTAAAAACAACAAACAGATGGCAAATAAGCACATTAAAAAGTGTTCAGCATCATTAACCATTAGGGAAATGTAGATTAAAACCATAATGGTATACTATTACACACTATTAAAATTACTAAAATAAAAAAAAAGTACTGGCAATATCAAGTATGGTGAGAATCACTCACAGGTTGCTGATGAGAATATAAAATAGTGTAATAACTTTGGTAGCAGTAAAATGTAATGAAATATCCTTACATGCAATAGTTTGGATGAATCTGGAGGTAATTATGCTGAGTCAATAAAAAAGAAGTCAATCTAAAGGTTATATGCTCTATGTAATATATGTATGTATAGTTACATACTCTACAATTTCACCTATATAACGTTCTTCAAATGAGAAGAATACAGAAATGAAGAACATATTAGTAATGGCCAGGTGTTCAGAACAGGTCAGATAGATGTGGAAGTTAGATGGGTATGACTGTATAAAGACAACACCAGAGATCCTAGCAGTCATAGAATCATCACTGTATTAATGTTGATATCCTTGTTGTGACTTTGTACTAGAGTTTTTCAAAATGTTACCCTTGGGAAAAATGAGTGAAGGGTACACAGACTCTCTCTGTAGCATTTCTTACACTGCAGGTAAATATATAATTATCTCAAAATAAAAAGTCAAAAAATATATTCTTTCACATATTTTCCTGAAATTGTTACCATGATACACCTTAGAAACTAATTTTTCTAGCTTTTCATGTTGCCCATTTTCCAATCAAGAAAGGCTCAAATCAGTAATTTTGGAATATTAAAATAAGATGAAGTCAAAGCTGTCTCTTGAGATTCAAACTCGGGTTGTAATTTCAACTAAGTTTATGGTCTGATAATTAATGCAGGTCATTAAATTAAGCAATTTATTATGTCCTTAGTGGCTTATTATTAATAATCTCTGTTCAGTTCCAGTTCTTTGCTCTGAGTAACAGTGTTATATTTAAATGTTTTGGCTGACCTTCCTTTTTATTTAGCAGATATAAGGTTATTAAACTAGTTATGAAGAAATATGACATCTTTAGTTGATCTGATAATTGGTATCTTTGATTCTCTAAAGGAATAATTGTGCTGACTCTCATTCAGATCAGTGTGGAAAGGAAGAGGAAATCAGTATTCTTACAAGAGGGTAATGCAGTACTACAGAAACAATCATCTTGCTCAGGGGGGCTGTAAACAAGACTGGGTGGCTAAAGATGTAGTGACATTTGTGGTGTGGTAAAAAGAATACACTCAGTTCTACAACTAAAATATAGGAATTTCCTGCACATAGAAATGAAAAGAACAAGAACAGCTATGGCAATCTTGTGCAATACAAACATGGTAAGAAATCTTGTTCTACCAGTGAGCAAAAGTTACTACAAAGCCACAACAATTTAGACAGTGTAGAATTTGTACACAACCAGACAAAAAGTGAAGGCATTTCCATTGAGTATATACTCTTTTTATTCTCTTTCACCCTCACTAGGTTTTTGTTTGCTTGTTTGTTTGTTTGTTTTTACTTTCTTCCTTCTTTACCTCCTCATCCTCCTGATTTGTGAATATTGTAGTGCCCTGGAACTCGGACTTCAGGCTTTTTTTACACTCATTTTTAACATAATTTCAATGTTCTATCTTTAAGTATCACCTATAAGCTTATAACTCATGATTTTATATCTTCAGCTTAACATCTCTCAATCATCTGTACAATATATCCACCACATAGCTAACAGACATCTCAAACTTAATTGTCCCAAATCACTTCTGATTCTCAATTCTGTGGTAGACACCACTCTTTGTCTACTGGTGTTCATTCTCCCTGTCTGCCTTTTTGTAACAGAAACTCCTGAGTTTTCTTGTGATTAGGACATATATTTATATTCTCATATTTTCTTTCAGCTAATTGTTGCTGTAGGACAAAACTAAGGCCACTAGAATGTCAATGGAAGTGCTGTGTTCAACCTCTAGGTAGTCTTAACGATGTCCTGAAATATACTTTTCCCTTTACTGAGCTGGATTTGAGATATGGAAGTGAGCCATCTCTACTTACGAGCAACAAGACAGCCCCCTGGAAAACTATACAACAATGAGATGAGAAGGAGCCTGGGTCTCAAAATGACTCCTGAGCAGAACCATCTTTCCAGTCTTGTATGGTTTTCTGCTGGTATGTTTTGTGAGACAGAACTAAGCTTTTCTCTTAAACTACTGTTTATTTGGTGTCTTTATTCTCGCACTGTAGTCTGTAATGTAATTCAAACACCCTTCAAACCTAGTCCCGCCTCATTTTTCTTCATCCTTGACTCCTCTCACACTCCATCTTCAAGCACTCATCATATTCTGTTGGGTCTAGTTTCAAAATAGATTCCAAATTTTACTATTCTGTACCTACTTCCATTGTCTGAATTACCATGATATGTTACCTGGATTATAGTATTCATATCCTAAATGCTCTTTTATTGTTTTGTTTCTGTCTTCCTCAAATTTATTTTCAGTCTAACAATTTATTTTGAAACATCAAATCATATCACTCCCATGCTTAATTGCCTCCAGTGGTTCTACTTTACAACATTCTTACAAAAAGCCTACATGGTATACCCTACTTCTACCTCTGTGAACTCATTTTTCATCATTCTACTCCTTACTAACATGTCTTCACAGATTATGGCCAATTTGTTTAGGACTTTTCCATCTTAAGAACCTCCATTTGTTTGAAATTGTTTCATGAAAGATATCCACATGGTTCACTCTATCACTTTTTACTTTATTTTATGAATTTTTTTTTACTGAAAAAAAATATATTCCCATATAGGTTATTACAAAATATTGAGTATAGTTCCCTGTGCTATACAGTTGACCTTCTTTTTTTAATCTATTTTATATTTAGTAGTGTGCATATGTTACTCTCAAATTCCTAATTTATCCCTCCCCTCTCCAACTTTTCCCCTTTGGTAATGATAAGTTGTTTTTTATATCTGTGAGTCTGTTTTTGTTTTTTGAATAATTTTATTTGTATCACTTTTTAGATTCCACATGTAAGTGGTATCGTATGATATTTGTCTTTTTCTGTCTGACTTATTTCACTTAATATGATAATCTCTAGGTCTATCCATGTTGCTGGAGATGGCATTATTTCATTCTTTTTTGTGGCTGAGTAGTATTTCATTGTGTGTGTGTGTGTGTGTGTGTGTGTGTGTGTATGGTACATCTTCTTTATCCATTCATCTGTCGATGGACATTTAGGTTGCTTCCATGTCTTGGCTATTGTAAATAGTGCTGTAATGAATATTAGGGTGCATGTATCTTTTTGAATGAACTCCATCACTTTCTTTAGATCTCACCATAAGCATTATCTTATCAGTGAGGTCTTCCCTATAAAATATCAACTCCACATCATTTTCTCTTACTACTTATTTTCATTACTCTGTTTTATTTTTCTCCATAACATATCACTTTTTGACTTATAATGAGTTAACTCTTTATGGTTTTATGTAAGCTTTATAAAGACAGGGCTATTTTGTTTGAATTCCTGGTCTCCTGCTATATTTCATGTCTAGAAAATTGCCTGAATCATAGTAGCCACTCAATAAATAAGGTTTAAATTAATTGAGTAAGTAATAATGAACATATGTTCAATAAGCTATGAAACAACTATAACAAATGATATTACTGAAGAACACCTAATTATACAAAAATAATCCAGGAAAGCTGGGGGTGGGAGATAAATTAGGATTGACATATACACACTACTATATATAAAATAGATAACTAATAAGGATCTACTGTACAGCACAGGAAATTCTTCTCAATACTCTGTAGTGACTTATATGGGAAAATAATCTAAAAAAGAGTGGATATATGTTTGTGTGTAACTGATTAATTTTGCTGAACAGCAGAAACTAACACAACATTATAAATTAACTCTACACCAATAGTTTTTTAAAGTAATTAGATTGCTAAAAATAATCATAAAAAAGTGCTAATTTAAAAATATAATATTTAAGTAAAATTAGTTTGATAAAAAAATGAATAATGGCTGTATAATATGTCCCTTGCATGTATCACTTCCAAAGAACCCAATGACTTTACATCCATTCATGAACAAAAGTGACTTCATGGAAGCTTTGGGGTCCAGGTAGGAGATTGTGAGCATCTAATGCAGTCCAAGACCAAAGAGATCTATTTTGAGAAGGCAGGCCCATGCCCAGGTGACTGACTCACTGACTGTGGTCCCAGCTATAGACTTGGAAACAGCTCTGTATCCCTGAAGGCTTAGCTGTAGCCCCGTTTGTAACCATCCTGTCACCAGCACCATGCCCCAAGGGACTTGGGAGGAGTCATTCCCAATTGTTCCTTGGGCAATAGACATATAGGACTTTGTCCTGGCTGTCGACCCTGAAGTGGCTTGTGAATGAGCTCCAACCCCTCTTGGCTGTGGTCCAAGAGACCCTGGACCATAAAACTCAGTCAGACTGTAGATTCTGAAAGGGTCCTTTAACTGGACCTTAGCCTATCCCAGCCACAATCTGATAAGTCTGGCTGGCTCAGGAACCCACTAGGAGAAACTCCCATATGCATCCACAGAGATCCTTAAAGGCCCTATATGCAGCTCAGACTTCCAAACAGCCACAGTCTGCTAGTCTGCCAGCAGTACTGAGGGTCTGGTGTCCCAGTGGGAGATACTCTATTGATGGCCCTGGAGATCTTGAAAGGGCCCTACACTTGACTCCAAACACCTCGTAGCCACAATCTGCCAGGAATCCTAAGGGTATACAGGGTATCAGTGGGAGACATTCCCACCTACAACCCCATAGAAATTCTGAAAGGATCTACGTTGTGCTGAGCTCCTTCACACCATAGTCCATGAACTGTCCTATTGGTACAGAAACACAGAAGGAGTTACATGCAGATGCACCCCCATAGATCTTGAAGGACCATGAACTCAGCTCCAAACACCTCACAGCTGCATTCAGCCAATAGACCTGCCAGCACAAGGATCCAGTAGGACACACTCCTGTCTGTGATACTGGAGATCCTGAAAGGACCCTGTAATTAGTTCCTGGTCCTTCCAACCACAGTCCACAAGAATACTGGTGGACCAGGGAAGTAGTGGGAGGCATCTAAGAAGATTCTGAAATGGTCCTATACTTGACTTCAACCCTTCCAATCATGGTCAGGGACAAGTCTAGCCTGACCAGAGAGGTAGTGGGAGACATGCTCATTTGAACCTCCAGAGCCAATCTTGGCTGTGTAACCCAAAATTGCCCTAGGGCTTAATTCTAGTCTGACGGTCTCAGTCAGTCTAGGACCATTCCTGCCCACCCAGAAACACTTTCAGGGATAAGGCAGCAGCCCTCACAGAGACCTGGCAGAAGCCACACTTCCCATACACCTATTTAAAGGCTTGCTGTCTAAGTATCCAATAGTGGACAGTGAAACAGACTCTTGTCCCAGCACCATCCTACTGAACAAGGTACTGGAAATGGTCCCATCCACCCAGGGACCTGAGAGAATTCACACCTTCCCAAGCCCCTGGTAAGAAGCTCACCAACCATAAACCCCACTTCAAACCCAATATCAGCTTCAAACTAGCTTCAACCTAGCACAACTGCAATTCTGGATGAAATCCTAACAGCCTAAGAAGCAGACAGAAGGAGCACTTTACCTGCTAAGGCCAGTCTTAAGAACAGAATAAGAGTTTACTCCTTCAAATGCATAAACATAAATGCAAAGCTACATTGATTATGAAGAATTGGGCAAATATGACACATTCAAAGGAAACTAAGTTCCAGTGACTGCCCCAAAGGAATGGAGACCTACAAATGTCTTGACAAAGAATTCCAAATAATCATCTTAAAGCAGTTCAATGAAATGCAAGAGAACACAGATAAACAGCTAAACAAAATTAGAAAAACAATGCATATACAAAATGAGGAGTTTAATAAAGACATAGAAACTACAAAAAAAAAAAAAAAAACACCAGAAATCCTGGAACTGAAGAGTACAATGACAGAACTAGAAAATTCAATACAGAGCTTCAACAACCAACTTGATCATACAAAAGAAAGGATCAGAAAACATGAAGAAATATCATTTGAAATGAGCCAGTTAGAGAGAATCAAAGAAAAAAAAAAGAATGAAAAAGAATGAAGAAGATCTATGTGAATCAAGCAAATGGACAAGCAAATGGACATTCACACCATGGGACTCTCAGATGGAGAAGAGAGAGAGAGAGAGAGAGAGAGAGAGAGAGAGAGAGAGAGAGAGAGAGAAAGGGGCAGAACAATTATTTGAAGAAATAATATTTGAAATCTTCCCAAATTTAGTGAGAGTTATGAACAATCAGGTACAAGACATGATCAAACCGAAGATTACTACAAAGTACTATAATCAGAATGTTAAAATCAAGGACAAGGAGAGAATTTTGAAAGAAATAAGAGTAAAATGACTCCTCATATACAATGGAACCCCCACAAGCCTATCAAGAGATTTATCTGCAAAAATCTTACAAGCTACGAGAGAATACGATGATATATTCAAAGGGCTGAGAGAGAGAGAAGAAAAAAAAATACCCCAAAAAACCAAACAAACAGAAAAACAAACAAACAAAAAAACTGCCTACCAAGAATATTATACTCAGCAAAACTTTCCTCAAGAAATGAGAGATAGAGATATTTCCAAAAGAGAGAGATGTTTCTAGATATTTTGAGGTAAAAGCTAAAAAAATCCACCCCCCTAGACCTGCCTTAAAAGAAATGCTAAAGGGATTTCATCAAGTTAGAATGAAAAGATGCTATGTAACAACATGAAAACATATAAAAGTATGAAACTAGTAAGAGTACAGAATATGTATTCCTAATATCTAATACTGTGTAAATCACTTTTATATTTAGTATAGAAGTTCAAAAACAATAACTTTAAATAAACTATACAGGATCAATGGTACTTCTATTTCTGTTTTTTTAAGGAACCTCCATACGTTCTCCTGAGTGGCTGTACCAAGTTACATTCCCACAAACAGTGTAGGAGGGTTCCCTTTTCTCCTCACCTTTGCCAGCATTTATTATTTGTAGATTTTTTGATGATGGCCATTCTGATAAATGTGAAGTGACATCTCATTGTAGTATTGATTTGCATTTCTCTAGTGATTAGTGATGTTGAGCATCCTTTCATGTGTTTTTTGGCAATCTGTATATCTTCTTTGGAGAAATGTCTATTTAGGTCTTCTGCCCATTTTTGTATTGGGTTGTTTGGTTGTTGTTTTTTTTTTTTTTTTGATATTGAGCTGTATGAGCTTTCTGTATTGACATATTTCAGAGATTAATCCCTTGTCAGCTGCTTCATTTACATACATTTTCTGCCATTCTGAGGGTTGTCTTTTCATTTTGTTTATGGTTTCTTTTGCTGTGCAAAAGCTGTTAAGTTTAATTAGATCACATTTTTTATTATTGTTTCTATTTTCATTACTGTAGGAGGGGATCAAAAAAGATCTTGTGATTTATGTCAAAGAGTGTTCTGCCTATGTTTTCCTCTAAGAGTTTTACAGTGTCCACATTACATTTAAATCTTTAAGCCATTTTGAGATTATTTTTGTGTATGGCATTAGGGAGCATCTAATTTCATTCTTTTACATGTAGCTGTCCAGTTTTCCCAGCATCATTTATTGAAGAGAGTGTCTTTTCTCTGTTGTATATTCTTGCCTCCTTTGTCATAGATTAGGTGACCATAGGCACATGGGTTTATCTCTGGGATTTCTATCCTGTTACATTGATCTGTATTTCTGGTTTTGTAAGTCAGACACAGAAAAACAAATAGCATATGATATCACTTATATGTGAAATCTAAAAAAAGCATAAAAATGAACTTATTTACAAAGCAGAAGTCGAGTCATGGATGTAGAAAACAAACTTATGGTTACCAGGAGATAAGGGGGGTGGAGATAAATTGGAAGATTGGGACTGACATATACACACTACTATATATAAAATAGATAATTAATAAGAACCTGCTGTATACCATATAATGTTAAAAAAAGAGTGGATATATGTATATGTATAACTGATTCACTTTTCTGTACACCTGAAACTAACAAAACATTGTAAATCAATTATACTCTAATAAAATTTTTTTACAAAATAAAGTAACTGCCAAACTGTTCTCCAAAAAATAAATAAATAAAACTTGTTGAATTCATTGAAAAAAAAACAAACAAAGAAAATCGCTAGATTTATATCAGTTATGGAAGGATGCAAGCATTCTTAAATGGCATTTGTAGTTCCCTTATATTTTTTCCAATACTCTCTGTGCTACAAAAGAAGTCTTTAAATTACTAAAATTTAAATACAATAAAGAGTAGTAGTGCTAAAATTTAAATACAATAAAGAGTAGTAGTGCTAAAATTTAAATACAATAAAGAGTAGTTTCCCACTTAGATGGCAAGTCAACACATCCTGGTACTATACCCTACAGATAATCTAAATTAAAAATATATATATATATATATATATATATATATATATATATATATATATATATATATATATATGTATGTATGTATGTTTTATTCAACATTTTTAAACAATCCTCCAAAACTAAAAAAAAAAAAAAACCTGCAGTCCCTGGTTTAAAAAAGTATAAATACCTAGAACAATTTGTTGATGGATGCACAATATAAAAACATGTAAAGTATGACATCAATAACACAAAATGTGGACTAGAAGTAAAAATGTAGAGTTTTTGTATGTGATTGAAGGTAAGTTGTTATCAGCTTAAAAGAGACTGTTATGTCTACAAGTTTCTTCATGTAACCCTCATAGCAATCTCAAATAAAAAAAGAACTATTGCAGTTATACAAAGGAAAAAGAGAAGAGAATTAAAGCATACCACTACAAAAAAAAAATCCAAAGAAGACAATCATAGAAAAATTAAAAAAAAAAGGAAAGTCAGAAAACAATTAATAAAATGACAATATTAAGTCCTTGTCAATCAATAATTACATTAAATGTAAATGGACTAAATTCCCCAATCAAAAGATACACAGTGGCTGAATTCATTAAAAGATAAGATCCAACAATATTTTGTCTATAGGAGATTCACTTTAGCTTTTCGGACACACATAGGTTAAAAATGAAGGGAAAAAAACAGATATTCTATGCAAATTGTAATGAAACAAGAGCAGGAGTGGCTATACTTAGATATAATAAAATAGACATCTAGGCAGAATCGGTCACAAGAATAGTGACCAAGGTCAAAATGTAGTGATAAAGGGGTCACTTCTTCAAGAGCATATAACAGTTGTAAAAATATATGCACCTAACTTGGGAGCACCTAAATATTCAAAGCAAATATTAACAGAAGTGATTGGAAGAAAAGACAACAACACAATAATAGTGAGATATTTTAATACCCCACATTCAATATTGAATATTTCATCCAGACAGAAAATTAATAAGGAAACAGCCAATCTGAACAATAGTATAGACCAAATGTACCTAGCAGACTTATATAGAAAGTTCTATCCAAACAGCACCAGAATACACACACTTCTCAAAATGAATGAAGCATTGTCCAAAAGAGGTTGTATATTGGATCACAAAGTAAGCTTTAGAAAATTCAAGAAGAATGAAATCATATCTGATATCTTTTCTGACCACAATTGTATGAAAATTAAAACATATAACAGAAGCATATCTGAGTAATTTACAACTACATGAAAATTAAACTACACATACCTGAATAACCAATGGATCAAAGAAGAAATCAAAAGGAAAGTTAAAAATACCTTGAGACAAATTAAAATGAAAACACAACATACCAAAATGCATGGGATACCACAAAAAGTTCTGAGAAAAGTTTATATTGATAAATGTCTACATTAAGAAACAAGAAAGATCTAAAATAAACAACCTAACTTTACACTCCAAGAAATTAGAAAAATAAAAATAAACTGAGCCCAAAGTTAACAAAAGAAAGGAAATTAAATATTAGAGCAGAAATAAATAAAATAGAGACTAGAAAGAAAATAGAAAAAATCAATGCAACTAATAGTTGGTTTTTGAAAAGGCAAACAAGATTGACAAACCTTTATCTAGACTAACTAAGAAAAAAAAAGAAGGAGAGAGGATTCAAACAAAATTATGAATGAAGGAAGGGACATTACCTCTGACATCACAGAAATATAAAGGATTATGGGAGGCTAATACAAATGTTTATACATCAACAAATTGGATGACCTACAAACATACCACTTATGAAGACTGAATCATGAAAAAGTAGAAAATCTGAACAGACCAATAACAAGCAAGGAGATTGAAAGTGTAATGAAGAACTCCCAAAAAAGGAAAGTCAAGAAACAGATAACTGCAGCTGGTGAATTCTATCATACCTTTAAAAAAGACTTAATACCAATTCTTCCCAAACTCTTCCAAAAATTTAAAAGGAGGAAACACTCCAAAACTCACTTTTTGAGGCCAGCATTACCCTGGTACTAAATTCAGAAAAGAAACTTAAAAAAAAAAAAAAAAGGAAAATGACAAGGCAATATCCCTGATAAATACAGAGGCAAAAATTCTCAGAAAAATTCTAACAAACTGAATTCAAGGGCACATTAAAAGGATCATACACCATGATAAGCTGGGATTTATTCCAGGGACACAAGGATGGTTTAACATAAGCAAATCAATAAATGTGGTACATCACAATAATAGAATTAAAGATACAAATCTTATAATCCTCTCAATTAATGAATAAAAGTATTTGACAAAATTCAACATTTGTTCATGATGACAGCTCTCAATTTATTAGGTACAGAAGGAACATATCTCAACATAATAAATGCCATATGTGGCAAGACAACTATTGCTAAAATTATAGTCAACAGTGAAAGATGAAATATTTTCCTCTAATATCAGCAACAAAACAAGGTCACCCACTCTCACCACTTCTCACCTTCATAATACTGGAAATTCTAGCCAGAGCAATTAGGCAAAGAAAATAAATAAAAATCATCCAAATTGGAAAAGAATAACTAAAATTACCTCTGTGATAGCAAGATCTTATATATAGAAAATCATAAATGCTCTACCACACAATTGTAAGAATTATAAATGAATTCAGTACACTTGCAGGATATAAAGTCACCATACAAAAATCAGTTGCACACCTACACACTAACAGTGAAATATCTGAAAAAGAAATAAAGAAAACAATCCCACTTACAATAGCATCAATAATAATAACATACTTAGAATAAATTTAAACAAGGAAGTGAAGTTCTATACATTGAAAACTAGAAGATATTAATGAAATAAATTGAAGTCACAAATAAATGGACCGATATCTCATGTTTGTGGATCAAAAGAATTAATATTGTTAAAATATCCATATTACCCAAACCATCTATACATTCCATGTAATCCCTATCAAAATTCCAATGACATTTTTCACTGTAATAGGAAAAACAATTCTAAAGTTTGTATGGAACTGAAAAAAAACTAAATGGCCAAAGCAATCATGAGAAAGAAGAACAAAGCTGGAGGCATCACACTTCTGACTTCAAACTATACTATAAAGCTAGAGTAATCAAAAGAGTATGGTACTGGCATAAAATCAGACACACACACCAATAGGATAAAATAGCAAGCCTAGAAATAAACTCATGTTTAAATAGTTGACTAATATTTGACAAGGGAGACAAAAATACTAAATGGATAGAAGATAGCATTTCCTATAAATGGTGGGGAAAATAGATATACACATACAAAAATTTTAAATGTTTGTACGTGTATATCCACTGTCATACACCACTCACAAAATTAATTTGAAATGTATTAAAAGCTTAAGTGCAAGATTTAAAACATAAATCTCCTAAAGAAAACAGGGAAAATCTTCTTGACCTTGGTCTTGGCAATGATATTTTGGATATGATATCATAAGAACAGGCAACAAAAGCAAAAATAAATGAGTGAGACTACATCAACCTAAAGCTTCTGCACAGGAAAAGAAACAATCAACAGAATGAGGAGGAAACCCACAGAATAGGGTAAAATATTTGCAAACTGTAAATCAGATAAAGGGTTAATATTCAAAATATATAAATAATTCATTGAACTCAATAACAAAAAGAAAAGAAAAGAAAAAAATATTCAATAATCTTATTTTAAAAATGAAGAGAGGTCCTGAATAGACTTTTTTTTCTGAAGAAGACATAAAAATGTCCAACAGGTACCCATAAAGATGTTCAACATCAATAAACATCAAGGAAATTCAAATATAGACCACAATGATATATCACCTCTTACATGTTAAAATGGCTATAGCCAAAAGGGCAAAGATAACAAGTGTTGGCCAGGATGTACAGAAAAGGGAACTCTAGTGCACTGTTGGTGGGAATGTGGATTGGTGTAGCCACCATGGAAAACAGTATGAAATTTCCTCAAAAAAGTAAAAGTAGAACTGCCATATGATCCAGTAATTCCACTTCTGGGTATATATCCAAAGGAGATGAAGTCACTATCTCCAAGAGATATCTGTATCCCCATGTTCTTTGCAGCATTATTCACAACAGTCAAGACATGGAAATAACCTAAGTGTTCACTGACACTTGGATAAAATGGTGTCATACATTATACAATGGAATATCATTCAGCCATAAAAAGATGGAAATCCTACTATTTGTGGCAACATGGATGGACCTTGAGGTTATTATGCTAAGCGAAATAAGTCAGACAGAGAAAAATAATACCATAGGATCTTGCCTATATGTAAGAACTAGAAAAACAAAAACAAACAAACAAACGAAAAAAACCCCATAGCAACATTAGCTAGAATGGTGGTTACAAGGGGCTGAGGTTAGGGGAAAAGGGGAATTGATCACAGGGTACAAACTTCCAGTTATACAATAAATAAGTTCTGGGGATCTAGTGTACAGCAATAGTGACTATGGTTAACAATACTATACTTTAAATTTATTACAATACTTGAAATATTCAAATACTTATTTTAATACTTAATACAATATTGAATACATGAAAATTGCTAACAGAGTAGATCTTAAATGTTTTCACTACACACAAAAAACTGTAATTTTGTGAAGTGATGAATGTGTTAACTAACCCTACTCTAGTAATCATTTTAGCATATATATGTATGTTGTCATCATGCTGTATACCTTAAACTTATGCAATATTATGTCTATTGTATCTCAGTAAAGCTAGAAAAAATATAAGTATTTATGTAAGAAACACTTTGGTTGATGTAATAGCTACTGCTACTGGATCTTGCTAGCTATCAGAGAATGTTAAATGCATTGTTTCATTTAATACATGCAACATTTTCTAATTGGGTTATATTGTTTTCCTTATTTTTCAAGTAATAAAACAAAAACCAATGCCTCAAAGATCAATGACTTGCCAAAGGTCGCACAATTAAAATCTGTCTCACTAGTACTCCCCTAAACATCATCATTATACAAACCCTGAAAATACAGCCACAAAAATTAACAGTGGTTTTCTTTACTAAGTGGATTTATAATAGATTCCCTTTTTTATTTTTGTACTCTATATTAGAGTAATATAAAAAGAGTTTAGTAACAAAAATAAATAAATATTATTAATAACAAGGAAAGAAAATGATTAAAATACTTTTATAGAAGAAAGTGGAAAGTTGTTTTGGTTTGATAATTCACCATAAGAGGAATACAAATGGTCAAAAAATATATGAAAAATCTTTACCCAGCTTTCTTGTTTTTGTTTTATTTTATTTTAAGACAATTTTTAAAAATTTACTCTTGTTCCTGTATTGTTGAGACTCTATGTTCTTGCATTCTGTGGACAATATTAAAGTGTTCTCTAAAATTCTTTATAATCATATTTAGAGCTACTCCCTCTCTTAACCTTCAGAATTAATCTTCTTTCCCTTGCAATGTAGTCTTTCTGCAAGGGAGAGAGATAGAGATGAGAGAGGGAGAATGAGAAATCTATCTAGACGCTATAGTGGACAAAATAAATTTTGTGGCTTGCCCTTAGCTTCTCTATCTGTGCATTTGATGACATTCTCATCCTTTTCTCAGAACTAAGCCAGAAAAAGCTAGATGTAGGCACATCTCTCTGCCAGTTCCCAGTTTCCAGGAAAAAGCAGAGTCTGTCAGACTTTTATCTAGTGTAGTTTTAGTGACCCAAGATGAAATCGTCTCTATCACTTTCTCGTTTATATGGCACTCTTAGCAGTTAAAGTACATTAATAAAAGCAAACACTTCCCCCAAAACAAAACAAAACAAAAACTTAGTTTCACTCTTACTCTTTTTTCTTGTTGCTGTTCTTTAGTGACTGCAGACTTTTAATTGTTGGGACTCTACCACTGTCAGTCTTCTCCTTTATTTTCTGTCCACTTGTTTATAAAAGGAGATATTGATGGAGTAAATAACATAATTTTTGCCTCAAAAATCAACAGCAATGCTGTGGGATAGTGTAGTAATATTACTGTTGGATATTTGGGGTTTCTCAACCAGGGTTCATACATATGGGAAATCATCAAAATTCTTGCTATATGCCATCTAATTGCTGGCTTTCCTTTCTCTCTGATGAGGTGGCCACATGCTGAGTTGCCCAATCAATTCCTTTAACCTTCTGGTTAATGATGTTCTTCTTGGGCTCTGAAAACACGTTCACTGTTATTTCTAGTTTTCATCTTAAATTTGAATATTCTTCTTTGTCTCTGTTTATAAACATTTTAGTTGAATGTTGAGAAATTATTCACTGGTATCTACAAGGCACTTTATACCCCCCAAAATAATTAATTAACTCTTATTGATCAGATTTGGTTTTAGTTTTGATTATTTGCAACTGTATTGCAGTTAGAATTAACTTTTAACCTTATTTGTAGATAATTTCTTATGTGATGTACATGTATCAGTGACACCATTTTTCATTAAACAGCACTCAAATTTAAGGCCACTTTTTTCTTTTCTGCAACTGTGTTTGTAAAATAGTGGTATCCATAGATTTACTTAAGGAAGTATTCGGTGTTGTGTAAATATCAGTTTTCAGTATTTTGTTCATTTTATAATCAGTGAATACCATTATTAGCTTCATTGTTTCCCAAAAATATTTTTCTGACTTTGTTACGGAGCTATGGGATAAGAGAATAACTCACTAGTTCTGGGACAAATGTCTCATACCCATTTCTGCCAATTTCAGGAAAATACTCTTCCTCTCCTCTTCTTTGCCAGCCTATTGATTTGGAGCTAATATACTGTAACAGAAAGAAACTGGCTGTTGAAGAGATTTTAGCTCTGCCACTTGGTCAGATTTCAATGGGCAGGCTATCTATTTTTTTTTTTTTGAGTCTGTTTACTCATCTGTAAGATAAGTATAATTCCTTTGGGAGGTTGATGAAAGTATTGCTTGAGATAGCAGCAAGTGAGAATCCAATGACTATAATTTTCATTTTTGATTCCTTGAACATCAGAAACAGCTCATTGTCTTAAAAAGTGAAAGTGATTAGAATTGGAAAAGAATAATCTTTAGTGTTCCTTTATTCTCCAACCTTAGGATGTTTGCTTTCCAAACACCCTGTTTGCCTGGCAGAATAAATCTGATAAATAGGAGCAAGAACTCACACCTGCACTATTCTCTTTTCCTTTCCAGATTTCCCTCTTAGAAGTGACAAATATATACTTTTCTCTGAAAATTGCTTAACACTTTTCATACCAGGCATTAAATCTTTACTGAGTACCTAACATGTGCCTGGCTCTGTAATAGTTGCAGGGGTTATGATTTTGAACAATGAGTATCCAATGTTTAGCACAGACACAATTTCTTTCTTTTTGAAGCTAAGTGTTGAAGAGGGAAATAAACGTTAATCCAGAAATCATACACACAAATATAAAACTGTAATTCTGAAAAGTGCTAAAAAGAGGTTCAAGGCTTATTAGAGACCATAATTTTGGGATATGACCTAGTGAGAGAGGTAAGGAAACGTTTTGATGAAGATGTGCTCTTTTTCACTTGAGATTTGAATATTGTGAAGGTTTATCAATGTGAATGGGAAAAGAATAAAGCAGAGGCAGCAGCCTGTCCAACGGCCATATGGTGAAAGGGAGCATTCCAAGTTCAAGAGCCAGAGAGATTATGTTTATGTCTAGAGAGGAGAGAATGAAGAGGAACATGGTGTTAGATGAGAGAGGATAGCTTGATAAGAGAGACCTTGCAGGGACTTTCAGCTTTGTTTCAGTTACCTATTACAGTATAACAAACAACTCCATAACTTAGTAGCATAAATCAATAACCATATTAATATGCTCAAAGATAGTGTTTATCAGTAACAAGGAGAGAGTACAGTGAGAATGGCCCTCTTCTCTTACCTGGTTTCTGGAGTTACCTGAATGGATGGAGGCTGAAATGGTTGGGTCTGAAAGATCCACCTCGAAGATTGTTTCTTTATTCCCATATCTAGCATCTGAACTTGGATACCTGAAGACTGACATGTCTGGGACTGGCAAATGGTGTCTACATGTGGCCTCTCCAGCATGTCAGTCTTAGGGTTGTCCAACTTCCTACTTGTCAGCTTAGTACTCTAGAAGTAAGTGTTCTACCAGAGAGAATGCTGCATGACCTTATATGATCTAGTCTTGGAAGCCATATAATGTCACTTCTAATGTACTTTACTGGGTGAAGATTCCAAGATACAAGTGGAGGAAATATTTACTCCAAATCTTGGTGGGAGGAGAGTCAAAGAATTAGGGACCATGATGAAAAATCACCACACAGATAATGTTAAGGACTTGTGGTTTTCATCCCAAGAACAGTGGAAAGGGTTTTAAGCATGAGATAATCATGGCCATATTGTGTGTTTTGATAATGGCACTGACTGCGGAGTAAGAAACAGTTTAGAAGAGGACTAAAGTAGAGGCAAGTGGACAAGATGGATGTTTAAAGAGTGATCTAGGCAAAATAATATTAGCCTGGAATAGAGTGGCATTTGTAGAGATGAAGAGAAGCAGATGACTTTGAAAGGAAGGGAAACGACAGGGATGAGTCCCAGGTTTTTTTGGTTTACACAACTGGATATATGATAAAACTTTTTTTCTCAGATTGGGAACAGGAATAGAGATGAGACAGAGAGGAAGATGATACATTTCATTTCATAAATAATGAATTTAGTATAAATTTAATATATCCTAAAGGGGATGATAAGTGACTAATTGATTATATCTTTCTGGAAAAGTGAGAATAATATGAATAAGGGGCTTCCCTGGTAGCGCAGTCGTTGAGAGTCCACCTGCTGATGCAGGGGACACAGGTTCGTGCCCCGGTCTGGGAAGATCCCACATGCCGTGGAGCAGCTGGGCCCATGAGCCATGGCTGCTGAGCCTGTGCATCCGGAGCCTGTGTTCTGCAACGGGAGAGGCCACAGCAGTGAGAGACCTGCGTACTGCAAAATTAAATAAATAAATAATAATAATAAAAATAAAATAAAATAAAATATGAATAAAATAGAGAATCCTGCATCTTATTAATTGCAGCTTGTTACTTAGATATGTTAACAGTTTGGTGGAAGAGCATGGTTTGATGTTGCTCGATAAGCCATTAAATATGGTTGGAGCATCTACTGTGTGAACAGCAGTGTAGTAGGAGAGGAGTTATAGGTAAAATTCTTACCCTTAAAGAAATTAACATGTAATTAGGATAGCATAGGTAAGGACATGAAATGTTAAGAAAGAAATAATAAAGCACAATTCAGTAAATATTATAATGTAATGCTTTTGTAGTGGTTTGGAGTTATAGGGAGGTCTCCTGTAGCCTACTAGTAGTAGGTAAGTTAGGTTCCAATAGATCATCTGAAGCAGAGCCATGCTACCCTTTAGGTGTGTAGGTGTTCAATAAAAATATATTATATAATAAAAATGCAGAACACCTGCTCAGAGCTGAATGATTATTAGATAAATCCTCATAATGACATGACATTATTTACAGTAGTGTGTTTTGCTTGCTAGTTGATAAAACTCAGCTTTCGTTTCTAGGTTGCCACCTCCCTTCACTATCTCCACTATATCCTCTGCTCACGACCCTTAGGGGATTTTAGTTTATGGCTGGCACTCTAAGAGAAGAAGCTCTTAAAGGGGATGTCAGCATCTGATCCTCTCCAATCTGTTACATTTCCTGTAAAATCAACCACATTTTCCAGAGATTTCTTGTGTAAATGAACCTGTGACAGAAGAATAATGTGTTATCAAATAGAAGATACAGATAATACATTCTAAAGCTGTACAAGTTGTGCCATGCTACTGGGTTATTAAATTTACTTAGTGTGCCATGACCAGAGTTTTAAAAAATGAAATAGAATATGATAGAATAGAAAATAATGGAATAAAATGGGTGCAATATAATAACAAGTATTGAAATGGGTTGCTATTATTACTATTCACACAAAATATTTACATTAGCTGCAGTGTGGACATGTACACTTTGACCTCATTGAAAAAGAAGAAAAGAAACAAGCTCAACTATGTACCAGATTTGCATGTAACATTGACCTCATGTGTTCCCTGCTGGATTAATTTATAATCTAGCTAGCACCAGCACCACCAGATGCATTAAACATCTTTCCTAATATTTAATTTTTTACTATTCATATAGGGATTTCTCTAAATTTTATATTTAATATTAATAATCTCAAAATTTATATTCTTTTAATTTGTGCATACATAATAAGGGAAAGTATTGTTTTATATAACATATCAATATCCCAACAAAAATGGTGTTATTTCAGAGTGAAGAATTTATTTGTCTTATTCGCATACCTATCACCTAGAGCTTGATGAATTTTGGTTATTTAAAACAAATTTTTTATGGTCATTGAATAAGTTAATTGATTCATTAATAACATATTATACTGTTATCAGTCTGTATAATCTTTCAGCTTCAACACAAGAGAAAGAAACTGGTGCTTAAGGGGCCTGGCATGGTCTTAGAGAAGCTCTTCCCCTCTGTGATGACAAATGGGTAAAGCCTGGCTTCATGGCAACACATTATTCTCCCACTTCAAATCATTCTGCCCTAGGTTTCCGACTGTCCCTTTGAGAACATTACTTTGTTCCTCTGGCTCAAAGATTTAGAATCATGTCACTATTTTCCATGTGGATAATAATGATATCTTATTAACCAATGAACCTGAAACTATCTGGTCTGAAGCTTTCCAGTAATCAAGCATTGTTGGGAGATCCATCCTTCCACCTAGTGAATCTACTAAACTCTACAGTCCTTCAGTGATGGGATAGCAAGAAACAGACCTCAGGCAAACGTTTACACCGAGTTGCTGTGGTCAGGACATCAGAAATGTCCTGACATTTAAGAGAAGTGGGCAGCACCTATCACATTGTGATTTCTGGCTTCCAAGGGATTCCATCTACCCTGATTGAATTCCATCTACCTTGATTGTCTCTGTTTTTTCTTTTTCTTTTGCCCTACTCAAGTACGTGGGGATTTTCTTGCCTTTTGGGAAGTCTGAGGTCTTCAGCCAGCATTTAGTATCTTTCCTGTTGGAGTTGTTCCACATGTAGTTGTATTTTTGATGTATTTGTGGGGAGGAAGGTGATCTCCATGTCTTACTCCTCTGCCATCTTGAAGGTCTCTGAAAATATATGTCTTTTTAAAAATTCCTTGGCCCAGTATTCCCTACCTACACCAGGCCAATAATCCTGCTTGAAATTTTATCACTGCAGTGTCTCCCTATATCTACGTGATAACATCAGAAAATGTCTCTTAAAATTCACGTTTATAACTCCTCTACCACTTAAGGAATATCTAAACTTCATTGTCTGGCTTAAAAGCTCAAAGGAGTTTATTAAATTAGACATTTTTCATTTTGGAGACAAAGATGAAAGATCAGCAAGGTGAATGTCAGTGGAGAGAAACTCTTGCTTATGTTTACATCCTCCATATTCAAATATCCCAGCAATACCCCTGCCCCTTCTGGTCTTATTCTGAACTCAAATATTGGAGTTTTCTTTTTTATATTGAAGCTGTCTCTTAATTTTCTTTCACTGAGGAATCAGATGCTCAGAGATGTTTAAAAATACTTATTTATAAATAATACCTCTGGGAACTTAGTTTTGTTTTAGCAGTTAGGATTCCCATGATATCAAAGAAAATAATTTTGTTTTGAGAAGTGGGAATACAAGGGACCTGATCTATCTAAAATATTTATCAGATCCTATGAAGAAACTGTACCTTTGGAGATTAGAAATAAGAAGTTGACATTTTAATTGGTATTACTTGTAGTCATTGGGTTGAGATTTCTCAAGACATCAATCTGTTTTAGTGACAGAAAATTCAACTAGATCAAAATGAAAGGTTTGCAGTAGAACTATAAACCTGGCAGTAGCTATATGCAGGTTCCTTCCTACAGTGGTAGTAATTTGCTTTTATGTCAGAGAATCTCAAGGATTTGGTCATAATGTGGTTCTAGTGTGCTGTTGGGATTCTGTAGGAAAAAATGGGACATGAAATAGCTGATATTTTCTATGCTGAAGGATCATTCTTATTTGATCAAATGTTAATAGATTGACAAGAAGAAGGGCACAGCTAGGTTTTGGAACCAAATAGGTGTTCTTCCACCAGGCTTACTCCTTTACTATATCTTTGACAATGTCTTGAAGGACTGTTGGTTTCTAATGATTAATTAGATTTAGTCCTACAGATAAGTGAACTTAAAGCGTATTAGCAAACTTTGGGCACCAGGAAAGATTTCTTCTGTTTATTAATTGCTGAAACTATGTTTGGGAGATGTTCTTTTTGTGAGTTTAAAATTTCCAGTAAAGAAAAAATCAGAATTTTTTTTCAGATACACTAGTATTGTCAAAGTTCAGACTCAATCAGAAAAAAAGTAAAATTAGCTGGATCTTCTTCAAAGAATTACATACAATTTTTAGATGTTTTTAATTTTACATATATATTTATACAAATATATTCAATAGACAAAAATACTTTTGAATCTACTATGTGTCTCACACAATAAAGGATCTTGGGATTATGAAAATACTGTACTTTTCTCTTTTTTTTTTCTTTTTTTTTGGCGTATATCCCTTCCAGTAACTTTAGGTGAAGGATAGAGAGGGGAGTGAATAACTTACCAAATCTCTCAGGGTTTGTATAGTGTTCTACTTTGTACTGTAGTTATTTGTGTATATTTTATTTATCATTATAGAGTTACATAAAATAATTGTTTAATGATATTATTTACACCCATCATTATTCCTAAAAAACTCTCTGTAATATAGTAAAATGCAATATAGTAAGATTAATAAATAATTCCTTATATTTTTAAGGCAAGATTTTGTTATGAAGCTAGTTTCTGCAGAATATAAATGTGAGAGTAAACCTATCAACAGATAATAAACTAGAAAGAGAGTTCACAAAGAGAGAAACATATTACTAAAAATTCTTGAAATGAAATGGGAGCTCTAGTTAAAGATGGCAGATTGAGCAAGTATGTTGAACTCTTCTCCATTCTGACACTGACTAAATAACAAGGAATTTTTAAAAAGGCATATATTTTTCGAGACCTTCAAGATGGCAGAGGAGTAAGATGTGGAGATCACCCTCCTCCCCACAAATACATCAAAAATATGTCTATATGTGGAACAACTCCTTCAGAACAACCTATTGAATGCTAACAGAAGACCTCAGACTTCTCAAAAGGCAAGAAAATCCCGACGTACCTGGATAGGGCAAAAGAAAAAAGAAAAAACAGAGACAAAAAAATAGGGATGGGACCTGCATCTCTGGGAGGGAGCTGTGAAGGAGGAAAAATTTCCACACAGTAGGAATCCCCTTCACTGTTGGGGATGGTGAGGGGGAAGATGTGAAGCCACAGAGAAGAGTGCAGCAACAGGGGTGCAGAGGGAGAAGTGAAGAGATTCCTCACAGAGGATCAGTGCTGACCAGCACTCACCAGACTGAGATGCTTATCTGCTCACCCACTGGGGCGGGTGGGGGCTGGGAGCTGAGGCTTGGGTTTCAGAGGTCAGATCCCAGGGAGAGGACTGGGCTTGGCATGTGAAGACAGCCTGAAAGGGGCTAGTGCACCACAGCTAGCTGAGAGGTAGTCCGGGGAAAAGTCTAGACCTTCTGGAGATGCAAGAGATCATTGTTTTGGAGTGCATGAGGAGAGGGGCTTCATGCTCTGTGTACCCACAGACAGCATAGCAATGCCTAAGTGAGCTCCAGAGATAGGCACAAGCTGTGGCTATCTTTTGGACCCCAGAGAAAGGCACAGACTGCTCCTGCTGCCACCGCTGCCACCAAGAATCTTGTGTGCAAGTGCAGGTCACTATGCACAACCCACCAGGATCCTGTGCAGCACACTACTGCCAGGGTCCCATTATCCAGGGCTAACATCCCCAGGAGGACACACGTTGTGCCTCAGGCTGTTGCAATGTCATGCCAGCCTCTGATGTTGCGGGCACGCTCCGCATTCCAATTAAGACTACCATAAACCTCCCTCTCCCTCGCCTCAGTGATCCAGAGAGTCCTAATCAGCAACTACTTTAACCCCTTCCTGTCTGGACAGGAAACAGACACCTGAGGGTGGGCTACACACAGAGGTGGGGCCAAAGCAAAAGCTGAACCCCAGGATCTGTGCAAAGAGAAAGAGAAATTTCTCTGTGCAGCCTCAGGAGCAGAGGATTAAACCCCCTAAATTGGGTTGATAAACCCTGCATCTGGGGAATATCTGAATAGAAAACAAATGCTCCCCAAATTGAGGTGGTGGACATTGGGAGCAACTGTAGAGTTGGGATTTGCTTTCTGCATTTGATTTATTTTTGGTTTTAGGTTATCTTAGTTTAGTTTTTAGAGCTTGTTTTCATTGTTGGGTTTGTTTATTGTTTTGGTTGGTCTCTTTGTTTCTTTCTCATTTTGTGAGTATGTGGGTGTATATTTCTTTGTGGGATTTTGTCTTTAGTTTTGCTTTTACCATTTGTCTTGGAGTTCTGTCTTTTTCTCTCTCTCTCTCTCTCTCTCTTCTTCTTCCTTTTCTTCTAAGCCATGGAACTGCAAGGGTCTTGGTGCCTCCAGTTGGGTGTCAGGCCTGAGCCTCCGAGGTGGGAGAGCTGAGCTCAGGACATTGGACCACCAGAGACCTCCCAAACCCACATAATATTAATTGGTAAGATCTCTCCCAGAGACCTCCATCTCAACAATAAGACCCAGCTCCACCCAAAGGCCAGCAAGATCCAGTGCTGGATGCCTCATGACAAACAGTTAGCAAGACAGGAACACAATCCCACCCATTAGCAGAGAGTCTGCCAAAAGTCATTCTAAGTAAACAGCACCACACAACACACCACTGGACATGGCCTTGCCCACCTGAAAGACAAGATCCAGCCAGACCCACCAGAACTCAGGCAGCAGTCCTCCCCACCAGGAAGCCTACACAAGCCACTGAACCAACCTCACTCACTGGGGGCAAAGAGAAGAAATAAGGGGAACTACAAACCTGAATCCTGAAAAAAGGAGACCCCAAACACAGTAAGGTAAACAAATGAAGAAGAGAGAGAAATATGCAGCAGATGAATGAGCAAGGTAAAAATCCACCAGACCAAACAAATGAAGAGGAAATAGGAAGTCTATATGAAAAAGAATTCAGAGAAGTGATAGTAAAGATGATCCAAAATCTCAGAAATAGAATGGAGAAACTACAAGAAATGTTTAACAGGGACCTAGAAGAACTAAAGCACAAAGAAGCAATGATGAACAACACAATAAACGAAATTAAAAATACTCTAGAAGGAATAAATAGCAAAATAACTGAGGCAGAAGAATGGATAAGTGGCCTGGAAGATAGAATAGTGGAAATAACAGCCACAGAGCAGAATAAAGAAAAAAAGAATGAAAAGAATTGAGGACAGTCTCAGAGACCTCTGTGACAATATTAAATGAACCAACATTTGAATTATGTGGGTCTCAGAAGAAGAAGAGAAAAAGAAAGAGTCTGAGAAAATATTTGAAGAGATTATAGTCAAAAACTTTGCTAATGTGGGAAACGAAATAGTCAATCAAGGGCAGGAAGTGCAGAAAGTCTGGTATAAGATAAATCAAAGGAGAAATACACCAAGACATGCATTAATCAAACTATCAAAAATTAAATACAAAGAAAAAAATATTAAAAGCAGCAAGAGAAAAGCAATAAATAACATAAAAGGGAATCCCCATAAGGATAAAAGCTGATCTTTCAGCAGAAACTTTGCAAGCCAGAAGGGAGGGGCAGGATACATTTAATGTGATGAAAGGAAAAAATCTACAATCAAGATTACTCTACATGACAAGGATCTCATTCAGATTCAACAGAGACATTAAAAGCTTTACAGACAAGCAAAAGCTAAGAGAAATCAGCACCACCAAACCAGCTTTACAAGAAATGTTAAAGGAACTTCTCTAGAAGGCAAACACAAGAATATAAAAAGACCTACAAAAACAAACCCAAAACAATTCAGAAAATGGTAATAGGAACATACATATCAATAATTACCTTAAATGTAAATGGATTAAATTATCCAACCAAAAGACATAGACTGGTTGAATGGATACAAAGAAAAAAGACCCGTATGTATGCTGTCTACAAGGGACCCACTTCAGACCTAGGGACACATATAGACAGAAAGTGAGGGGATGGAAAAATATATCCCATGCAAATGGAAATCAAAAGAAAGCTGGAGTAGCAATACTCATATCAGACAAAATAGACTAAAATAAAGACTATTACAAGAGACAAAGAAGGACACTACCTAATGATCAAGGGATCAATCCAAGAAGAAGATATAACAATTGTAAATATTTATGCACCCAATACAGGAGTACCTCAATACATAAGGCAAATACAACCATAAAAAGGGAAAATGAACAGTAACACAATCATAGTAGGGGACTTTAACAAACCACTTTCACCAATGGGCAGATCATCCAAAATGAAAATAAAAAAGGAAACACCAACTTTAAATGACACTTTTAACCAGATGTACTTAATAGACATTTATAAGACATTCCATCCAAAAACAACAGAATACACTTTGTTCTGAAGTGCACATGGAACATTCTCTAGGATAGATCATATCTGGGGTCACAAATCAAGCCTCAATAAATTTAAGAAAATTGAAATCATATCAAGTATCTTTTATGACCACAACACTATGAGACTAGAAATCAATTACAAGAAAAAAACTACAAAAGATACAAACATATGGAGGCTAAACAGTATGCTACTAGATAACCAAGAGATCACTGAAGAAATCAAAAAAGAAATAAAAAACTAGATAGAAACATATAACAATGAAAACACAATGACCCAAATCCTATGGGACACAGCAAAAAGAGTTCTAAGAGGGAAGTTTATAGCAATACAATCCTACTTCGAAAAGCAAGAAAAATCTCAAATAAACATGCTAACCCTACACCTAAAGCAATTAGAGAAAGATGAACAGAACAAAACAAAGCAAAGTAGTAGCAGAAGGAAAGCACGAAGATAAAATAAGAGATAAATGAAGATATATATACACTAATATGTTTAAAATAGATAACTAAGAAGAACATGCTGTATAAAAAACGATAATAAAAGTCAAAAATGAAGAAATAAATGAAAAAGAAATGAAAGAGACAATAGCAAGGATCAATAAAATTAAAAGCTGGTTCTCTGAGAAGATAAACAAAATTGATAAACCATTTTCCAGACTCATCAAGCAAAAAAGGGAGAATAATCAAATCAACAGAATTAGAAATGAAAAAGAAGTAACACCTGACACAGCAATAATATAAAGGATCACTAGATTAAAACAAGCAACTGTATGCCAATAAAATGGATGACATAGAAGAAATGGACAAATTCTTAGAAAAGTACAACCTTACAATATTGAACCAGGAAGAAATAGAAAATATGAACAGACCAATCAAAAGCACTGAACTTGAAACTGTGGTTTAAAATCTTCCAACAAACAAAAGCCCAGAACCAGATGGCTTCACAGTTGAATTCTATCAAACCTTTACAGAATAGCTAACGTCTATCCTGCTCAAACTCTTCGAAAATATGGAGAGGGAGGAACACTATAAAACTCATTTGATGAGGTCACCATCACCCTGGTACCAAAAACAGATGTGTGACAAAGATTTTTGTGACAAAGATGTCACAAAAAAGAAAACTACAGGCCAATATAACTGATGAATATAGATGCAAAAATCCTCAACAAACACTAGCAAAGAGCACATTAAAAGGATCATACACCATGATCAAGTGAGTTTCATCCAAGGAATGCAAGGATTCTTCAATATATGCAAATCAATTAATGTGATACACTGTATTAACAAATTGAAAGATAAAACTCATACCTCAATAGATACAGAGAAAGCTTTGGACAAAACTCATCACCTATTTATGATAAAAACTCTCCAGAAAGTGGGCATAGAGGGAACCTACCTTAACATAATAAAGGACATATATGACAAAATCACAGCAGACACCATTCTCAATGGTGAAAACATGAAAGCATTTCCTCCAAGATCAGGAGAAGACAAGGGTGCTCACTCTCACCACTATTATTCAACAATGTTTTGGAAGTTTTAGCCATGGCAATCAGAGATGAAAAAGAAATAAAATGAATCCAAATCAGAAAAGAAGGAGTAAAACTGTCACTGTTTACAGAGGACATAATACTATACATAGAGAATCCTAAAGATGCCACCAGAAAACTACTAGAGCTAATCAATGAATTTGGTAAAGTCACAGGATGCAAAATTAATGCACAGAAATCTTTTGCATTCCTATACAATACAATGAAAAATCTGAAAGAGAAATTAAGGAAACACTCCCATTTACCATTGAAACAAAAATAATAAAATACCTAGGAATAAACCACCTAAGGAGACAAAAGGCCTGTGTACAGAAAACTATGACACTGATGAAAGAAATTAAACAGGATACAAACAGATCGAGATATATACCATGTTCTTGGATTAGAAGAATCAACATTGTGAAAATGACTATACTATCCAAAGCAATCTATAGATTCAATGCAATCCTTATCAAACAACCACTGACATTGTTCACAGAACTAGAACAAAAAAATTTCACAATTTGTATGGAAACACAAAAGACCCCGAATAGCTAAAGCAATATTGAGAAAGAAAAACAGAGCTGGAGGAATCAGGCTTCCTGGCTTCGGACTATACTACAAACCTACGGTAATCAAGACAGTATGGTATTGGCACAAAAACAAATATAGATGAATGGAACAGGATAGAAAGCCCAGAGATAAACACACACACAAATGGCCACCTTATCTTTGATAAAGGAGGCAATATTATACAATGGAGAAAAGACAGCCTTCTCAATAAGTGGTGCTGGGAAAACTGGACAGCTACATGTAGAAAAATAAAATTAGAACACTTCCTAACACAATACACAAAAATTTGATTAAAGTGGATTAAAGACCTAAATGTAAGGCCAGACAATGTAAAACTCTGAGAGGACAATATAGGCAGAACACTCTTTGACATAAATCACAGTAAGATCCTTTTTGAAACACCTCCTAGAGTAATGGAAATAAAAACAAAAATAAACAAATGGGACCTAATGAAACTAAAAAGATTTTGAACAGCAAAGGAAACCATAAGCAAGATAAAAAGGCAATGCTCAGAATGGGTGAAAATATTTGCTAATGAAGCAACTGACAAAGGATTAATCTCTTAAATATACAAGCAGCTCATGCAGCTCAATACCAACAAAACAAACAATCAATCCACAAATGGGCCAAAGACCTAAATAGACATTTCTCCACAGAAGATATACAGATTGCCAACAAACACATGAAAGAATGCTTAACATCACTAATCATTAGAGAAATGCAAATCAAAACTACAATGAGGTATCACCTCACACTAGTCAGAATGGCCATCACCAAAAAATCTACAGACAATAAGTGCTGGAGAGGCTGTGGAGAAAAGGGAATACTCTTGCACTGTTGGTGGGAATGTAAATTGATAGAGCCACTATGGAGAACAGTATGGAGGTGCCTTAAAAAAACTAAAAATAGAACTAGCATATGACCCAGCAATCCCATTACTGGGCATATGCCCTGAGAAAACCATAATTCAAAGACTCATGTACCAAAATGTTCATCACAGTTCTATTTACAATAGCCAGGTCACAGAAGCAACCTAAGTGTCCATTGACAGATGAATGGATAAAGAAGATGTGGCACATATATACAATGGAATATTTCTCAGCCATAAAAAGAAATGAAATTGAGTTATCTGTAGTGAGGTGAATGGACCTAGAGTCTGTCATACAGAGCAAAGTTTGACAGAAAGAGAAAAACAAATACTGTATGCTAACACATATATATGGAATCTAAAAAAAAAAAAAATGGTTCTGGTGGACCTAGTGGCAGCACAGGAATAAAGACACAGAGATAGAGAAAGGATTTGAGGACACCATGTTGGGAGGGGAAGCTGGGAGAAAGTGAGAGAGTAGCATTGACATATATACACTGCCAAATGTAAAATAAATAGCTAGTGGGAAGTAACTGTATGGCACAAGGACATCAGCTCTGTGTTTTGTGTCCACCTAGAGGGGTGGGATAGGGAGGGAGGGAGGCAGGCACAAGTCAGAGGGGATATGGGGATAAATATATACATATAGCTTATTCACTTTGTTACACAGCAGAAACAAACACAACATTGTAAAGCAATTATACTCCAATAGAGCAGTAAAAAAAAAAAAAAAGGGCAGGACATATATTTTCAAGGACTGAAAAAGACTAGCAAAGACAGTCTACCAACAAAATTTCAGAAGCTAGAAAACATTTGCCTAGTGTCAATGACTCAATAGAACTGAGAAGGCAGAATCCAAAGTTTGAAGTAGGAAAATCTAGTAAGCAATATAATATTTATATAGGGCTTTACCCTCCAAAGTGTATGGAAAAACCGGTTACCTTTGGAAGTGGTGATAAAAATGGGGTTACAAACAGAAGGGCTGGTTCAAAGTCTGTTTACAGAACAAATACTCTGTGCCCTCCTGAAGTCCACACTGCCAGGACATCTCCTCCCAATCCCTAATTCTCTAAAAAGCGTAAAACAAGCTGGGTGACAGATAGGGATAGATATTTGCATTACCTACAAATAACCAAGAAACTTGGAAACCCAACAATAAAAATACAAAATATCTGGTAGAATTGAAATTGCACACAATATAAGTGAATTATTCTCCGTAAAGGAAATAGCAGTAGGGATATCAGTTAAGGAGACTGTCTACTTGATTGGTTATCAGAGAAATACAAATTAAATGAACACTGAAAGAACGTTGCAGTTTCATACTGGGGGAAAAATGAGTGGTCAACTTCTAGGGTAGTAGTAGTGAAATAGAAATTCTCTTATAATGCTGGTGGGATTGTTAATGAGTGTGGTCAATTTGTAAAGAAATCTGGCTTTTACTCGATAGTGATATACAACATTTGCAATTCTGTCATATCTGCATAGCCCAAAGAAACTGTAACATTGACACACAGAAGGGTTCATGGGGTGTTTGTTTCTGACTTGTCTGCTCTAAGCAAAGTTGCAGTCTTTAGTATTTAGTCAATCACATAAAATAACGAATATGAATTTTGACCAGTTTTAGATTCGGATATAAGTGGGACAATGTATTACCTGTTATTCTGTGTCTGGCTCATTCCATTCAGCATAATGTCTTCCAAGTTCATACATGTTGTAGCAAAGGACAAGATTCCTTCTTTTCTAAGTCTGAATAATATTTCATGGTATGTATATACCATATATTCATTATCCATTCAGTCAATCATACATCAATAAAAACTAAGTGGAATGTGCCTGTCCTTGAATACCATACAGCAGTCAGAAGGAACTAAGTAAATCCACATTAACCATTATGTGGAGTGAAAAAGTAAGATATACAATGAGACATATAGCACAACACCAATTACTACCTTAAAGCATATTGTACTCAAAATAATACTAAGCACAGCATTTTTGTGGATTAACAATACATGTGTATAAACAAAGAGAGTAGATCTGTGTAAGGAAATTGGTGAGATTAGAAATGGGATTACAGCTGCAGGATGAATGATTGATAAAATCATGACAATGTGTCATTAAATAAAGATGAGGATTAGCACAATTCTCAGTCCCTGGAATCCTTTAAGCAAACTATAATAAAAAGCAAACCACAAAAGGTAATTGAAGCAAGGAAAATTGCCCAACACTGTATCTGATGCATAGTTATTGTTCAATAATTGTTTTTCAAACAACTGAATGAATGAATGAATTTGTGAGTGAACAAACAAAAATGAATGAATGATATGATTTACACACTATGAAGTTTAGTATATTGAATAGAAAGTATGTACAAAAATAGAGTGCAACCAAAAAAACATTTTTCCCTATGTAATCCAAATAGAAGTGTGCTACAATGATTGATAATTGGCTTGGACTGGGGCTTAGCTATGATTATTTATGAAACTGAGGAAAAATGCAGAATTGATTTAGATGATGCTAATTGTGCTGAAAAAGCATTATGGTATTTGGAATTCAGTTCTTCTGCCCATCCTAGGGGCTTTTAGGTCTTTTCATAAGAAAAGGAGACTATTATCAATTTAGAAATCTCTGTAAGGCAAACATATTTCAGTGGGAAATACATTTTCCTATCTACAATATTTAGTTCAGCATAATTAACATGAATAATTCAGGACAATTTCCTGATACTTATCATATTTGAGAGCTTAGCTGGATCCTAACTGCCCTCAAAATGTAGTCAGAATGTAAATTTCTCAGCAAAGAGTGGGAAGTAGGTAGTTTGATTAAAATGTAATATGCATTTAGAATTAACAGTATTTAGGGTCTTAACAAAATGACCTTAACAGTATTATTTTACAGAAATACATTTGCATAATTGTTGCAATGACATCTCCCTCTCTTCCCAACTCTTCCCTTACACCTCCTTACATATTTAATTTCTCCCTTGATCAATAGAGAGGAACATAGCTTATTTTATAGTTCATTTTAAGTTGAATGCCAGCTAAAAGGAAATAGTAATTTTAAACTAAGTAAAGTAAGCAAAAACTCTGCTTTAATAAAAATTAGAATGTTTGAATCAATTATCTGTACTGGGTCTTTTTTGTCATATTTACTGCATTATTTCAGCAGGATATTTACCTTTGTGAATGTGTGAACGCCCAGTTTAGTCCACTCTCACTGTTTATAACACCTAAAGAAAAAGGCATTAGATTATAGTGTGGGTTATAAGAGAATGACTTTATATGTTAAAGTAGGATTTTTAAAAAATTTCAAGCTCTCTGGATCAATTTGAAATTTTTTTCAGTATGAAACAAAATATCTGAATAGAACTCTTGACTGCTGGTAAATAGGAGAAAACGACAACTCAGTGCTTTCCCTGACCTAAGGGATGAAGAGATTTTCCTTCACTGGCCTCTTATATTTTGAATGGCAACAGTTAATTTGTTGACCTGGACTCAGAGAAATAACTACTTTGATCTGGTCTTAGACAGACCAAGAGAAGAGTTTGGAACTGTTTGAGGGTGGACAGTTCAAATGGCAATGATAGGGAAAGAACGGGAGAGGGGCCAGAGGCAAGAGTGTCAGCTGACAGTCCACTACCATCAGCTAAAGAAATGATGAAGAGATGATCAGTTTAGACCAGTGCTCTTAACATTTTGGGGCTCATGGCCCTATGGAGTCTGATTAAAATTACATCCATCGAATATACTTACATTCATCTTTGCTTTCCTGTTACATGGGACTCTTTAAGAAACTGAAAGTAATGAAAGAAAATATAAGTTCCTGATGTCTTATTTTCAATCTTGTCACTTTTAAACTACATGGTTCTTTTATATAATAAATGATTATCTAAATTCAAATCTAGCTCTGTCATGTACAAGCTGTGGGTCACAGGATGACTTCCTTAATGTCTTTAACTATGTTACTAAATGTCTTACAAATATCATAGATATAATATTCCATACATAATTATAAATATACTATAAATGTATATATATATATATATATATATATATATATATATATATATATATATATATATATATATATATATATATATATATATTCAGTTACTTTCTCAATCATTCACTTTGGATGAAAATATTTCCATAATTGGAATTGCTGAGTGGAAATGAGTTTGATGAACTAGTAAATACATTTTATGCAAATTGCCAGATTATCTTCTAATTTATACTCTTTCTAGCAGTATAGGAGAGGGTCTTTTCCTCATACTTTTCCAAATGTTGAGTAGTATCATACTTTCTAATTTTGCTATTACTATAGTTAAAAATTATTCTTAACTGCTGTGCTTGCATTTCCCTGATATATTAGGAATTATTAACTTTTGAGTGTAAAATTAGCTATTTATATCTTTCCCCTATGACATTTACTGTTTATATTTTTAGTCTTCTTTCTCCAGAAAGAAAGGAGCTCTTCTTTTCCTTATGAATTTGAAAGAATTATTTGTATCGTAAGATTATCCCTAATTATTCTCATATGTATGTTGAAAATATGTTTCTGTTTATATTTTATCTTTTTTATAGTGTTTTCTAAAAATTTGAATATATTTTAAGGCTCACGTGAAGATATTTATGTTTCTCTTTATGACATTAGTTCATGCTAATGGAACTTCTGGGCTTCATTTTTTAATCAATAAATATCTAATGTGTCTAAGTTATTAGTTAGGAATTTAATTGATTTCAAGTATAATTTTATCATATAATAAGGTCTTAAAGAAATTTTATTTTGTAATAATTTTAAATTTATAGAAAAAATGTAAAGTAGTATGGAGATTTCTCATTCTATCCTTTATTGAGTTTCCTCTAGTTTTAATATCTTGTATAATGATGAGTACACTTGACAAAATTTAAAAGTTAATATTGGCACAACCTATTAACTAAATTACAGACTGCTGGAATTTCTTTGGTTTCATATTTATACTTTTTACTCTCTTTTATATGTCTGTCTACTCCTATGTCAACATTGATGTTTTCATTATTGTTAATTTATAAATAATTTCAGTGTCTTGTGGAGCAAAGCCAAATTATTATTATTAATAGATTCTGTTTAGTTGTTCTGGATGACATATTTATTTTTTCCAAATGAACTACAAAATCATGGAGCAAGATTTAAGAAAATGTATTATTGAAATTTAGTCAACATTGTTAACCAATTATACTCCAATACAAAATAAAATTATTTTTAATTAAATTAAATTTTGAAAAAAAAATTAATTCTTCCCTAAAGCTTCATTTTGGGAGGATTAAAATCTTTAAATGGCTCTTCTTCATGCATATATTTTGAGTCTCCTTTTTTTTTTTTTCACCTGGAGTCTGGTCTTCTTCACTTCAACTCTGTTTTTCATTGTACTACAAAAAAGTTCTAGTGTGTATAAGATGAAGGTTAGTGTTATTTTCCAGGACTGTAAAGCCTAAGTGCAAATGGGTTTTTATCATAGTTCTGCTTAATATTGCCTAACCATAGGAGACAAGAAAAGAAACTATTAGATATGTCTGCTTGCTACAAAAGCATTTTGACTAAATTATCCCCCAAATTTTAAGAAACATCTGACATTGAAATAATGATGGTGTCTAATATTACTACAATTTGCTGAACAAGATTGACTGAAGCAGTTTGAAAAATGATATATAAGCCCACAATTCCAATACAGCAATCTTAGAAATCATTGAGACAACCAGAAATAATTCCTCGTTTTGTAAATAAGTTGGGAAAGAATAGGCCAGTGAGAAGCAGGCCCTAGCTTCCAAAGACAGAAATAAGACAGGACCCCATGATAAGAGGCCTGAGCCTTGTCATAGTTCAGGGCTGCTGTAATGTTCATGCTGCTAGTTCCAAAGATTCCTTGGGAATTTACAATAGAAATATAACTGCAGCGAAAACCTAGAAATAAGTAGTCTCTCTTTTAAAGGAAGCATTAACTATACTCCATCCTGAGCTTGTGGTGGTGCCACTTCTTGCCTTTTTTATCTACCGCACCTCCAATAAAATGGGGTTTGTCTAAAGATCCCCATTGACAGAATGACAAACTGGGGCTTATTCTTATTCATTCCTCTCTATCTTCTCACCTCTCTTACCACCTACCTTTATTCCAAGGAACATTTGAACTTCATATCTTACTTGCTTTTGGACTTAATACCCATCTCTTGCCTTCTCAGCATTAACACTCAGATCCCAAGAGCCAACATAAAGCTTACTGAACCATCACACAGAGCAGATGTGCTCCAGTTAGAATGTTTGTGGATGAATGCAACATAAACTTAAACACAAAACAGAGTGTCCTAAGCTCACATAAACATATGATGAGACATAAGGCAGATTTTAGAACTGGGTTAAGTCCATGCTTTCATGGACTGAAACACATGTGGAAGGATTCTGGTCTTTGGTGTTTCTCTCCACTCTGCTCTTCTGCTCCTTGTGGTTCTTGCTTCTGAGTGTGGAAGAACTGTCCCTGAAAATTACCCTCAACTTCTCCTCTTAGGTCATTAGCCAGAATTTGGTCATATGCTCCTTCTTAAACAAACACCTGGCAAGAAATAGGGGACTATCTTTAAACCAGAATTTCTCAACCTTGACACTGTTGACATTTGGGGCCAAATAATAATATTTTATGAAGTGTTGCCTACACATGCTAGAAGGTTTAGCAGCATCCCTGGATGCTACCCAGTAAATATCATACCCCCTACCCAATGTGACAACCCAAAATATTTCTAGACATTTCCAAATATCCTTAAGGACAAAACTGTCCCTTGTTGAGAACTATAGCTTTAGACTAATGAAGCTTACTCTGGAGCTAAATGTGAGCTGAACTTGCATTGTGGCACTGAGTTATGTAAGAGAGAGGTAGGTACTCTATCCAAAGCATGAATGAAATAGAATAGAATGGTGACATGTGGGTAATCCACAGTGAAAACTTCATGTTTAAGTCAAGTCCCATGTCAATATTGCTGATAATCAATCAGGATATGCTTGACACTGTCCAGTTAGGTTGCTTTCCATTGTCTGACTGACAGTGGAAAGGGTATGTCTATAATGAACAAGATCTGGATAGAAAGAAGGAAGGCCTGATAGAGAAGGAAGCCGCTCTCCTTATGAAAGATCTCATTTCTGACACTGACCATGACTTCTCAGTGGGACTACAGCCTACAATTCCTACTAACTGGACAAATTAAGCTGTTCTCAGTTATCTACATTAACATACCACTGTTAGCATCTGAGATTTGTCAGCAGTTTTAGGATTTTAAGAAAATTTGGGGGTGAGTTGTGGACCATAGGGATTGACATTATACCTTTTGAACAAATTGGATCACTTGGTGGCCCTTGAACTAACCTGTCTTTTTGTTCATGCGTGTTATGTAATACCCAGTAGAAGGATCTATCTTGCAGTCATTCCCAATCTTTTCCTGTTCCCCTCATTTAGGTGTGAGGGGGTGCCCCTCTCCTCAGAAGCCCATGAATAATACAGAAGATAGCTTCTAAGTTGTTTACCATGAAGATGACAAGTAGAAGATACATGTTAATTATTTTGGTGTTTCCTGGAACATAGCTCAGGATAAACCCAACACATAGCCTGTGGAGTGTTGTAATATGCTGGCATTAATCTCTTTCTTTTATAAATTTTTCCCAGGTACTGGCCTGGATGCCTGGGGAACAGATTTCCATTTTAATGTTAGCAGATGCAGGTATCAAGCTTCTTTCCTCTGGACTTATTGTCACTTGTATGAATTATACTATATTTTAAACCAAGCAAAAAGGCTTTTGACGTGGCTTAAAGTTTTAACTAAATGGGCCACCATGGAATGGAATTACAAATTTGTGCATCCTTTCATTCATTCACCACAGATTTGTTTAGTAGGCGTTGTGTAAATTCCTAAAGGTATGTTGATAATTAAAGCTCCTTGATCTCTGCCATCAAGGAACTCAGAGTCTAATGGGGAAGAAAAATGTGTGAATAGATGGCTAAAGGGGGTTCTAAAAAGTGTCATTAAAAGAATGAACAAAATGTTGGACAGATGCAGTAAACTTCTAAACATAATCTGAGTCAAATTTCCAGCAAGAAACTAGGCACATTCAAATAACTAACTGAAAAGAACTTAGCTAAGTGACTCTTTACAGAGATGTTGGCTGCATTTGGAGAAACAGAATAGAATCATGGGGCATCAAGGGACTAGCAACAATGGAAGCCATGGGGCTTGAAGATGCAGGAGGAGAATGTTACTAGAACTCGCAAGCATTGGTGACATAGGAAAGGGATTTCCCACAACATCTGAGGCCTTGGGTAGAAGAACAAAAGGAATGCAACACTGTCCAAACTGTGGTCCAGGAAGGGGCAGTGAGCAATGTGCAGAATAAATAATCAGACCTTCCCCACTTCCTACATTTAATTTTGTGTTACTACCTCTCATTGGCTATTTCCAACCAGAAAACAGGGCACGGTGATTTGTTCTATAGAAATCAGCCTCTTGGCAAACAGGGAAGGAAATAAAGGGAAAGAATGGTACATCCATTGCATACCAACATGCATGGAGAGGGTTCTGCTGGTTGGGCATGGGCAGCTGAAGCCAGGTTGAGAAGGACTTTGGACTCTCATCTCACATCATTTAGTAGAGGTAAGACACGGGCAGAGTGAAGAAAATTTGGTTTCTTCCTTTGATGTTTCCCCTTACATAAGAAATTTCAGTGGAAGACTGTATATGTGTGTGTGTATGCATCTGTATGTATGTGTGTGTGTGTGCATTTTGCTTTCTGATTTGCATAAAGCAAGATTTTTCAGAGGTTAAGGTGATTATAGAAAATTAATTTTTAAGAAGACTTTTAATATTTCTTATTAGAAGGAATTACTGTAACTACCAAGAAAATATTTTAATAGGAAAAATATATAGCTAACCAGGATAAGCAAGTTCATAGTCATACAAAAATGCAAAGAATTGCAGCTCTATTGATCTTGAGGTACCTAGAACACTCGTAAGAGGTTAGTAAGCCTAATATCAATTCAGATCCTAGTTTTTAGTTCTGCACATCATGTGTCATGTTGATCAGAGATGCCCAGGCTTTTCAAGTCATCATTAAAATAGAGGTGGCTTAGGGCACTTTGAGATATGTTATTTTGCTCCCACTCCCATTTCATCTGGGTTCCAGACAACTGAGGTTTTTTTTTTTAAGATAGTTAGACTAATTGATCAAGTACATATGTATTTCCATCAGTTTTCATAATTAGGCTGGCTTTTTTTTCCCCTCAAAGCTTAGTTGGAAAAATGACAAAGGGTGAGCTGTTTGTGTATCATTAATCTGTATCCTCATTAACTTAAGTAAGATCTTTAGTCAAAAGGAAAAGATTGGACTGATAATGGTTTCTGGCTGTTTGTTTATCACTCTTTTTGTCATTTTTCACTCTCTACATCCCCTTTATTGAGCCAATTATGCATATAAGCAATCAATAAAACTCCAGGTGCCATCGTTTAGCACTTCTCTTGCATATATTACATAAGATGGGGAAAATAAAACTGTATTATAGTTAATTGATAAAGTTTTTAAGAAAAACAACAAAACCTTTGAACATTTTCAAACCAACATAATGCAGTTGTATTTTGTGGGTACATATTTGTATAAAATTATGACTGGAACATTATTTTGACAGATATGTAATATGAACCCAGAGGAGGTATACTTAGTCATATACAGGTTATATATCCCAATATGTGTTCCATTAGCATGGATTTTACCTATAAATCATGTGCACATGGGCATTTTTACCAATTGACAACTTTTGAAGAACTTCTGTAGATCTTATTCTTTTTCACATAGTAATAAGAAGGGAAAAATATTGATATTTCTTTTGGTATCTAAGATATCAATCAGCCAGTAAGCACTTGGTAGGCATGTTATGCACTAGTCTATATGCAATAAAAAGTAATTTTCCAGTATGATTCTTCACATCAAAGTAAAATGGATTATAGAGGAAATCTTAACCACTAGACCTGTATAAAACTCTATTAGAAAATATAGCAAATTATTAAGTATTTTGAAAATGAATTTTCAAATTTTTATTTTTAATAAAATAATATTTTAAATAAAATATTTTTAATTTTAATAAAAATTGTATAACATATATATATATATATATGTATGTATATATATGCACATAGTGAAATGATTCCTACTGTCAAGCTCACATATCCATCTCAGGTAGTTTCCTATTTTTCAATGAGATCACCTGAAATCTACTTTCTTAGAAAATTTCCATATCACCTATAGTATCATTAACTATAGTCCTCATGCTGTACTTTAAAGACCTATTCATCCTATAGAACTGCAACTTTCTGCCCTTTGACCAATATTTCCCCATTTCTTCCACCTCTCCACCCTGGTAACCACCTACTCTCTGTCACTATATGTTCAACTTTTTTAGATTCTATGTATGTGACATCATGCAATTTTGTCCTTTCTATCTGGCTTATTTCACTTAGCATATTGTCTTCCAGTTTCATCTATGTTGTTGCAAATGGTGAATATATACAGTGGAATATTTTTCAGCCTTAAAAAGGAAAATGAATTTTCTTAATTTCAAGTATGATACATGTTTTAAAGTATTTTTAAGTGAGTGCTAATGAAAGATAAGCCAATAAAAAGAAAATCTCCAAACTTACAGAGTATATGGTAGCTATAATATCACTTAACCTATAGTGATTACATTTTAGAGCTCATCAATTGAAATAAGTCACCAGGGATACCAAGGATGCATTCTTGGTTTTATCACCTCTAGGCTTTAAATAATTACCAATTTTTCAGTCAGTGCCCCTTCAATTTTAAATATACCTCTTAGATTCAGAACGAAAGAAATTATTTTGGCCTATTAAGTTAATTAAAAACCTGCAGTCTGTAACTGAGCTATGACACATTCTGGAATAGAGTATTTGGGGTCAGGAATGTTGAGTGTTGGGAGAGTGTTTGCTAAATATGTCTGCTCCATGTGCCGTGAGAACTCCCATGCTCTTTTTCGCACTTCACACTGTAGGATAGAGGACCAGGTTTGAAAGTTGGTGTGGAAATTTTCACCAGCCCTTTTAAACAGGAGCCCTGAGATCTGCTTTTGAGCAGTGGCTCTGTCATCATGGTAGTATGAATGACAAGCATAACAGAGAGACACTGAGAAGGCAGATGTTGTTACAATATCCTTGCTGTGTGACTTGGAAGCAGGGAGGAAAACAACTGAATAGCAGTGTCCACTGAATATCTGGGGTTGATCTTGTTGTTTGTGCCCAAGAATCATTGGCTGAGTCTCTTTTTGCTGTAATAATTGTGGCAGAACAAAACGAAGCAGCTCACTTCCCAGTTAGTTCTGCTTTAAGGGGTTCAGTGGGCAGCCACTTGAAGTTCTGTTTCCTCTTTCTTACAGAACTTCAAATATAGATTTGTCAAGATTATGTAAGAAGCTTTTTTTTTTTTTTTTTTTTTTTTTTGCTGTACGCGGGCCTCTCACTGTTGTGGCCTCTCCCGTTGCGGAGCACAGGCTCCGGACGCACAGGCTCAGCGGCCATGGCTCACGGGCCCAGCCGCTCCGCGGCATATGGGATCCTCCCAGACCGGGGCACGAACCCGTATCCCCTGCATCGGCAGGCGGACTCTCAACCACTGTGCCACCAGGGAGGCCCTGTAAGAAGCTTTTAATCATATGTCTCCTTCTTCCTTCTTCTCTCTCCTTACCTTGCTTACTTTCTTCCCTCCTACTTTCCTTTCTCCCCTCTCTCTCATTCCTTCTTTTCTTCCTTCTTTCTTCTCCTTTTTTCTTCCTTCTTTTAATCTTTCTACATTCAAATTATGAATCACTGTTATGTATTAGACAATGTTGAAGCACCAGGGATACAGCAGTGAATAAAAATAAACAAAGTGCCTGCCAACCTGAAGATAATGAGGGGAAATAAAGCACACGACAAATAGGTAAACAAGGTATAAAATATCATATAATATATACACTAAGGAGAAAAATAAACGAGGTAAGAAAACAGAAAGCATTTTTTTAGGTAGTGTGGCTGTATTGGTTTCTTAAGACTGTTGTAACAAATTATCACAAACTTGGTGGCTTACAACAATATAAACGTATGTTATAATATTTCTGAAGGCCAGAAATCCTAAATCAGGGTGTGGGCAAGGTTGTGCTCCCTCAAAGGGCTCTAGGGGAGGATCTTTCCTTGTCTCTTCCCATGTCTGGTGGTTCCATATATCCCATGCTTGTCATTGCATAATCTCAGTCTCTACTTCCATTTTCTTCTGTCTCTTATAAGTACACTGTCATTGGGCTCACCTGGGTCATCCAGGATGATATAATCTCAATATTCTTAACCTAATTACATTTTCAAAGCCTTTTATTTTCCCAAATAAGATCACATTTACAGTTTCTGTTGATTAGGCCATTGATATATCTTTTTTTGGCAGGAGAGACAACATTGAACCAGCTATGGTGGCCAAACACGGCTCTTCGGATAAGTTGGTCAAGAAAGGGCTTTCAGATGAGATAATATTTGAACTGAGACCAGGACAAAGTAAAGAAATGAGCCAATATGGAAAATTATATGATCAAAAATATGTAGTTCCCACAGTTCATCCCCAAAGGGATTGATATCTTCACAAATGTTTGAAAACATCTATGAAGTATACTCTAAAAAGAGTTCTACGCCCACCTTTTGGGACCAGGAGTAAATGAAAGTGCTGGAAGCTTCTTGAATTTTGATCACAAGTTCTCATTGTGGTATCCATTGTCCATACAAAGTTGTCTAGTAAAACAGAACCTCCCTAACCCTCCTCCAATTCTTCCCTTAAAATTTTATTTTTGCATATTACTAACATCTTAATTCTTCATAAAATGCATGTAGTCCTGGAAAGTCCATAATTTTCATAAATGTAGTTTGGAAGTATCAACTTGAGAAAAATGAGGAAGGGGTAAAATGTTCAGGGGTTTGGAGGGATAAGAATAAGGAGAATGAACAAAGGGAGTGATTATTTCCCCAAATAAAATTAATCAACTTCAAAATGTACCTAAGAATTGACTACAGTAACCGTAGTGTATTTTAAATGCTGCTGGGAAGTGTCTTGCTCAGTGAAGGAAAGAAAATAGTTTTTTTCCCACAGGAAGAGATTCTCATTCTGTTATCTAACAAGACTTCTTCATGCTGGAAGCAGAACAATTTTATTAAAAGGCAGAAAACAGCATGAGGTAGATCTGTTTTAGATTCTTCATAAATGTTTTTGTTTTTATTTTTTTTTACTCCTTAAACTAACATTTTACCTGTAACCCAGTTGTAAGTCATAGATATGAAGAGGTTAGTTATCTGTTCACATATTCTTCAAGTCAATATCTCATACCCCTATCTCTCCAAGTGACCCAGTGCAATAATCAGCATTCCCAAAATAAAGAGGAATACAGCTTTTCTCCCCTTAAATATAGTTTTTATTAACCAGATAACACAAAACATTAAAAGTAGAGGGCAACTTCTACATTTTATATTGAAGAAAAACTAGCTTTGTATTCAAGAGTTGGAAAACCTGATTCTTAAATCCATTTCTGAAATTCCATTTCCTCATCTAAAATGTGGCTAAATAACTGCTTTCATAAGATGTGTACAAATATTTTTTTTCTCTTAATATCCTAAGTATTAAGTAGAGTTAAAGATAACCACGACAAAGCATTTTAGCTTTGAGAACCCACTGAATGTTGGGACAAAGTGGATAAACTTGCAAGATATTATGCTATGTGAAATAAGCCAGACACAAAGAAAAATACTGCATGATCTTACATGTGGAATCTAAAAAAGTTGAATCATAGAAACAGAGAGTAAAATAATGGTTACTAAGTGTAGGGAGGTGGGGAAAATGGGAAGATGTTGGTCAAAGGGTACAAAGTTGCAGTTATGTAGAATGAATAAGTTATAGAGATCTAATGTATAGAATGATGTCTATGTTAATAATACTATATTGTATACTAGAAATTTACTGGGAGTCGATTTCAGGTGCTCTTAACACACACATACATAATGTAACTATGAGAGGAGATAGATATATTAATTAGCTTGACTATAGTAATCATTTCACTTTGTATATGTATATCAAATATCAGGTACACTTTATATAAAATTTTATAAAAAATAAAGTGTTTTTAAAAAAATCTTTACTTTCTCACTCTAGCTGTCATACAGAAGCTATGAGATGTGGACTATCTCTTCTTTCCATTGGGAAACAAAACTACTCACATTTCTATTGCAATGGGGGTGATGAGCCTTCTAAGGAGCTCTCCATTCTCTCACTATTGTACCTCCCTATCATCTTAAGTATTATGCTTATGCGTCTTTGCTCTTACCTATATAGTAAACCACATTCTCTTTCTCCAAAATCTTTTGCATTATCCTTGAAGCATGTTCTATTAATTTCCACATTTAAAATAAAACAGAAGCATTCATTACATCAATCACATTCTTCCCTTAACATTATCATTCAACCCTGACATCCTCTTCTAGTTACAATCTACTTCTTTTAAAGTCAAATTTCTTGAAAGAAATTTCTGCATTCATTGCATATGTTTTACAATTTTCTACTCATCATTAAGCAAGAGTAATCTGGCTTCTGCCTTCACTGATTGACTTGAAACTGCCATTTTCAGTGTCACGAGCAACTTCAATGTTTTAAATTCAACAGCAACAATTTAAACCGTTGTTCCTTTTTCTAAGTTGTTTTTTTTTTAATATCCTAAGTTATATTTTTAATATCCTCTATCTAGTCCTTAAATAATACAGTTCATCATGGCTTTGTCTTAGGTCTTCTCTTCGAATTTTACATATTTTCCTAGGTCACTGCATTAATCCCAAAGTTGGCAATTATTTTGGCCATGCTTATAACTCAAAATTGTGTTTTAAGCCCATTCATCTCTTCCTAACTTGAGAATCCCGTATCTACTCTCTACTGATGTCTCTAGTTTTATGAGACCAGGTATCTTAATTGCTACATAAGTAAAACTAATTTAATAACCTTCCTCTCTAAACCACATTTTTCTCTATGTTAGTCATTAATGTTTTCATCATTTATTCAGTTTATTATACTCAATGTGTTAGTGGCCATACTCTGCCTATCCAATATATAACAAAGTCCTCTTGATTCTAACTCTGGAATTACTCCAGACTTTTTATACATATATACTATCAAAGCCCTAGTTTAAGTCTGCATAGTTTTTCACCTGGAACATTGCAATAGCCTCCTAATTTGATTCCTTTCAGACACAATGTCTCTGTAAAGTTCATCCTCCTTATTGCAGCTAGAGAGATGTTCCAAAAATGGAAACTATGTCATATCATGTTTGGGTTTTCCTTTTTGAGTAAAAACATAATCCCTTAACAGGCCCACAAATATTGGCTGACTTGAACCATTAATTTGCCTCTGGAATTACAGCAATTACAACACATTCTTTCCTCTCTAGAGATCTTCACATAGACTCTTCTTTTTGCTTACAGTTCTCTTAAACCAGCTGCACTTAACACACAGCAAAATCAAACCGCTTTGCCTCTCCCATTCACCAAGTTAAAGTCAATGCACTTGTCAAATTGTGTTAACTCTCACCTATTCATACAGCATTTTTCTGACCATCCTGACTAAATGAGGTCTTCTCATTATCCCCTTCAATAAGCATATTCTGTGGCTTTGATAAATTATCAAAATTTTAGTTAAATGTAATGTAATGTACTTGTTTAGTGTCTGTTTCTCAATTTGGACTATGAGCTACATAAGAGTGGGAAAAATGTTATCTTCCTGGATATATTCTCAGTACAAATAAAAGCATCTTGAAGACAGACATGCCATATGAATTATAGAATGAAGAAATAAAATTCCATTGGTTTGAAAGATAGCCATCACTTTCTCACTTCTAGGAATCAGACATACCAGCAGTATCTTTCTACTTTCTGGAAAATACCCTCTACTCTTACTCCAGTCAAATGTCTATCTTTTCCATTGTTGTGAATTTCAACTATTAGGGTATAAATCTACTGTTCTTTATCATGACATTTTATTATTGTTTCAACAAATCAGTAGATCCTGGTATAATAAAGAGTTCTGGATTCATTAATTTTCTGTATAGACTTTAAACAGTACAAAAAGACAATTTCCTATAGTAAAAATAAAAGTATTATGAACATGGAAAACTAGAAATATATGCCACTTCAATGGTTGAACAGTTATTTAGTTTTAAGAAAATGAAAATACATGACTCAGTGACTTAATTACTTAAAATACTTAGGCAATTTCATTACTTCTCTAATTTATTTATAATCAAGCTATTTTCAAAATAATTTATTTAAAAGAAACACATCCAAGATTTTTATTCTATCTAATATTAAGCTTTATAAGATTTAATGAAGAAGGTTCAATGTTAGTAGATATATATTTATGTATTAAGCAAAAAATGTCTACTCTCTCACTTTACTCATTTTCAGTTAAAAGCCATTTTTGTTTTAATTTGATCAAGTTGTTAACACTGGTTTCACCTTCTCCAAATTGATTAGTTTGGCATAAATAATGTCTTGTAAATTGATGTTGCTTCAGTTAATGATAGAGACTTTCAACAGCTTCAGTTTCAAGAAATGCCATTAGATAATGAATTGGTCCTTTCCTTGGTTTTAAAAATGGCCTTGGGAAGGATTATCATAATGAAGTCAGTGATGTCCTCTTAGAATGAGAATTAAAAAGTGATGACAATTTTTGACAAGAATAAATTAAAGACCCAGAAGATAATTTACTTTATTCCTTAAATATTAGGGAGAAAGAGCAACAGAAGCCCCAAATAGTATAATAATAAAGTACAACAACAGGTAAATTAGGAGGAAAAAAATCAATGAGTTTCCCAGAACCATATACTAGTAAATCATTCACTCTGAACTTAAGACATCCTCAACTCCATTACATGCTCTTTTAGAAAGCAGAGTAGTTTTCTTCTTAAATTTGGGAAAATGTACACTTTTAAAGTTTAAACTTAAATTTGTTTTCTCCTCTGACTTTTGTTTCACTAATAAAGGTAAAGATAATTAAATTGTGCATTTTGTGAGACACATATATAAAAATTCTTATGGATGTGAGTATGTTAGATTTCATATTGCATTTCCATTTGTATATGGTATTATTTCTTTAAGTAAACCCTAATTAACATATGAAAGATAACAGTGATATCAGGAGGATAATAATAGTAAGTTAACATTAATTAAACACATATGGTTGTTAAACGTTGTTGTTTTGGGGCTTCCCTGGTGGCGCAGTGGTTGAGAGTCCGCCTGGCAATGCAGGGGACACGGGTTCGTGTCCCGGTCTGGGAGGATCCCACGTGCCGCGGAGCGGCTGGGCCCGTGAGCCATGGCCGCTGGGCCTGCATGTCCGGAGCCTGTGCTCTGCAGCGGGAGAGGCCACAACAGTGAGAAGCCCGTGTACTGCAAAAAAAATAATAATAATAAAATAAAAATAAATAAATAAATAAATAAACGTTGTTGTTAGTATACTATGTATATTAAATTATTTAATCCTCACAATAACTCTATGGTGAAGGTACCATTATTATCCTCATTATTTAAGATAAACACGAAATTTCAGTGATTTGCCTTAGGACAAGCAGTTGGTAAGTATACATGCAAACACGTTCACGTTCAAGGAGTATTTTAGAGTACCTATGTTGTTTCAGGTAATATGCTACATAAGTTCACACACTGTCTCATTTTATTATCACAACACACATGAGGGAGATAATATTCAATCCTGACTCTTCTAAAGAAGAAACCAAGATAGAGAAACATTTAAGCATCTTACCCAAGTAAGACTACAGGGATGTGAATGCAACAACCAGGCTCCAAACTTGAACACCCTTTACTATGCTATGTTGGCTCCCTGTATATCTTAACAGTACTGGGTTTTCCAAAGTGATAAAATGCTAATTTTCATATTTTTGTTATCCTGAGGTCATATTCAGCACTATTTAATGGACTACATAGTGATCATCTGCCCAACACATGCTAAAAAAAGCAAAGGTTTTAGGTCTCTTCTTTGGGAAGACTCATTGCTATATAATCTAAAGTTTAAAAAGAAAAATAAAATCTCAAACTGTGTTCTGTGTATTTTATTTTTTAATATGACAAGTGAATTGGCCTTATGAAATCTAGGTCTTTTGGGAAAAAGTCAAAATGTTCTCTATTACTGTTTTGTTGGTTTGTTATTTAGTCTTTAGATAGCTTTTGCTGTGTAGCTGGAAAAGAGAATGGTACCATTTCAGGGTAAAGTTATTGAAGTGCCCAAACTACAGCTCTATGTTATTATTGAGTTGGCACTGAGTTCAATAACTTAAAAAATGGTTCTACCTGGTAAGGATTAGCTAAATCCAACCTAATGTTTTTTTGGATTTAAAGAAGAAGGTTAATGGGATTGTGGCATGTACTGATTGATTTATAGAGTAGAAAGAGCATTTGCTGAGAATTATAATTCTCAATGATTTTTCCCTCTAAGATGATTTTGTAAACCCTCCAGTCTAAATTTCCTCAAATGCTAAAATTCAGGAATCATAATAGACTATATCTAAGCTCACTTCCTGTTTAAAAGATTACATTTCAATAGTTGAGATGAGATGGCTAATTTTCATCCCTCCAGCTTTACATGAAAGTGGACAAGTAACTTAACACATCTTGCTTCAGTTTTCTTGTATGGAACATGAGAAATAAATCTATTTTTTCCAATGCTTCTACATCAGTGCTGTCCAGTAGAAATATAACATGAGCCATACACATGAGTTTAAATTTTCTAGTGGTTACATTAAAAAAGTAAAAAGAAACAGGTGAAATTAATTCTTATTAGCTGCTGAATTCAATATTATAATTTCAGCATATAATCAACATTAAAAATGTCACACTTTGAACGGCAAAAAAAAAATCAAAATAAAATATTGATTATATATTGATGATATTTTTCATATTCATTTTATGACACTAGGTCTTTGATATTTGATGTATATTTTACATTTCAGCATGTCATGATGCAGATCAGCCACATCTGAAATGCTCATTAGCCACGTGTGGCTAGTGGCTACTAGTGGAAGAGTTAATTACATAATCCATTACAGCATGTTACACAGATAATGCTGCAGTTGGTATTACACTTGTTTTTATGATCTGCCTTACTTTATACCATATATTACTGCACCATTAAGCAGAGGACACAAAGACAGAAGAAATATTATAAATACAACCTGGATTTTCCCATTTTAAATTAGATATCTCTATGATGCCATTTCCTGAAAGTGAGAGTCAATAAGGTAGAGAGGCTTGAAATTAGGCTTTATAATCTGAAAGACTTGAATAAAGGCCAACTTTCCCCACATAGGATGTGTGTGTGTATGCATTTGTAATGTGTGTATATGTGTATGTTTCCTCTCATACAATGTTCCCTTTCTGAATTATATTTCTCTCATCTGTATAATGAGAATAACAACACTTCACAAGCACATAGTTATGATGACTGTCTGGCATTCTCCTCAACTATGATCCTCTTCCCTCACCATACTCTCCCATCTCTTGAATTTGATTTAGTCTTTGCCACTCTCCAGGATCTTACAGCTGCCTATAGAGATGCTGAACAGTTATACAAGTATTATATTGCACAATTTAAATACCTTGGTGATTTGTTTCATAGAGTTTAAGAGCTGATTGCTGTCATTTATTTATAAATAAAAATCCATATAACTCCATCAGCCAGATAATTTCATGAACTGCCAAAGAAATTAGTAGTAATCACACTGATATTGATGCTAATCATTACCTATTACTGAAGGTATACATCTGTATCTATCTGTGATTCCATGCTTGGAATTTTTCAGACATTTAACTTGATTCATAAAAATCATATGCTGATATTGTTTTTTTCATTTTATTAACTTTGAGTTTTACAAACACTTTGTCAATTTGATGTATAATCTGTTTGCTTCTAACCTTGTGAAGTTTAAATATTGTCACGTGGTCTCTCACTGTCCAGAGAAGAATTGCATCAAAGTACGTTACTTCTTCCTAGAATCATAAACTGCCAGGGGGGAAATGTCCTAAAAGTTCCTTTTACTTCAATGGCTTATTCAATAGTAGAATCTACCCTTCAACATTCTGGACATTTGGTGATCTAAGAATAGAGGAAAACTACTTTGAAAACAAATGTGGAAGGTCTTGTACTAACAGGTATACACATATTTTATAACGGTTACAATCCTTTCAACAATATGCTTGACACTGGTACATAGATAAAAATTTAAGAAAATATAATAAATAGCCAAGAAACAAACCCAAGGAATATATGAATTTAATGTATGTTGAAGTGAGCATGTTGCATCCATGAAGATAAAATGGACTTTTTATACCTGACATCTCTTGCTGGAATAGTGAGCATTATTTAGGCCCTTGTGCTCAGTCCCTGGTATTTTCTACATATTGTCTAATTTTATCTTCACAATGATGATAAGGTTTAAGTATGAATATTATTTACAATTTATGGCTCAGGAGAAAAGCTGAGAGAGGTTTAGTGACTTCCTCATTCTCATTCAGATAGAAAATTGCAGAGCCCAGATATCTTTGATGATAATTTTTTTTTTAATCAATAAGATTTTTCTCTAATGTCTTGAAGAGAAGTCAGACCTTTTTAAGGCCACTTACTTTTCTGTTTCATTTTTTAACATATAGTTTTGTTTCCCTTTCCCGTCTCTTCTCCATCTTCTTTCTTTTGTTTCTTCTACTCTTTCTTTGTCTCCTCCTACACAATCTCCTCCCTGAATGAGACTGACCCCCACAGACCCCATCATTTCCTGATCTTCTATGGAATTTAGGGGTTTTGGTTGGGGGGAATGGTGTTACCTGGTGTCCATCCCTGACATCCTGGATATGTTTTTTCTTTCTATGTGGTAAATCACATGTTGGTAGGTTCCCCCCTATATCCCGTCTTGCCTGTACTTACCTGAGATACAGATATGAAGTTTCCCAGATGAGGATGGTATGGTAGATTGTATGTACCAAAAACGGCCACACATTATTTTCTGGTTCACATGCACTTCCAGAGTCTTGCTTATCCCCCTAAAGAAGGGGAGTTTATTTCCCTCCCAGTGAAACTGGATGGGTTTTTGTGATTGTTCTATGAATAAAATGGAGCAGAAGTAACTCTGTCTGACAAATGAGGATTGGCTATAAAAGTCTATACAGTTTATGCCAGGCTCTCTTTCTATCGGATATTAGCCTTTGAAGCCTTGAACCACCACATAAAAATCCCAGCTGCCCCAAAGCTGCTGTCCTGAAGGGACCATGTGAAAGAACATCTAGGTGGAAGGATGTTTCTGAGGGGCCCCATCTTTTCCAGTTTAATCAGTCTTCCCAGCCCAAGTGCCAGACGCATGTGTGAGGGAGCCTTCAGATGAGCCCAGCCCTGCCCTATTTGACTGCAAACACATGAAACCCTGAGTGGGAACTACCTAGCTGAGTTCAGTCCACTCCAAAGCTATGCATGATAAAAATAAAATGGTTGGTGTTATTTTGAACCACTAAGTTTGGAGTTGACATTTTATTAACTAATAGATAACTGGAACATATGGTAACTTCTTAATGTTCACATAGAGATACAACTTTTTTAAAATTACATACAATTCCTATTACCATTTCCATGAAAATTTAGGAAGAGTAGAGTTATTTTTTTTAGGGTACATACTTTGTACTATAAATCTCTCTAGTTTATTTTGTTAATTAGGTAAAAAATGCTACTGATGCATTTTTCATCTGACTGTCATTGAATGGTACTTTACAGACTTTGCACAGCACTCATGTGGTATCATAATTAAGCTTTTTAAATTAATTAGGCCAATAAAAGCAATTAAATCACAGAAAGACTTCTTGGGTCACTTGGTCCAAGATCCATCCCACATTAAAGTTTTCAGACAGAAACCAATGACCGCCAAGGGTCAGTATGTTCAGGAGATTTCAAGGTCTGGGAAAGAAAGAGGATCCTAAATTATGCCAATTAGACTTATGGATACTTCACCATTTGGGAGGCCTGCCATGTATATCATTTTGCTAAAAGATAATAGCATATAGCATTTAACATAATAGCATAAAGATGAAAAGGTGATTTTTATACACACATGTTGTGTTCATGAAATCTAATCCAGAGTTATATTGATAAATTTATGTATAAAGTGAATGAGTTTAAGAGAGGAAACAAAGTTATTATTTCTATTCTGCTTGTTGCCAAAGAGTCATTTTAAGTGTTTTCTGATGCTGGCTAATGAATAACAGAACTTCAAGCTTTCAACACAAAGAGTCTAGGCTGTCAATCTTTGTCCCTAATCTGCAACACCAACTCTGTACTTCCCGTTGACCGCTCACAAATAGGATCCCTATCATTTTTGTTTAAGTTCTGTCTGCTCAGGCTGCTTTGTTTATACAAACCTAGCACAAGGCCTGTTAAACAATACTCAGGGAATGTTAGATTATGTGATAGCTATGATAATGTTTATGATGATACTAGGGTGTATTTTCTTAAATATTTAGGGTTTTAACAGTAAAGATCATTTAACTGGTGCTTTGTTTTCCTTTTAAAGGTGCAGACATTTGGAAATTTTAGAAATTTCTCAAGCTGAAAGAGTCTCTGATGTTCAGTTTATTCTATGCATTATAGCATGTTGCATATAAATACAAATTTACACATTAAAATATAATAAATTATATAATATATAAATAAATCTGGTATTAGATGTATAATGGAATATCTTATCATTTTTTCTTATACACTTTTACTCATCATTTCAAATACTAAAGACATTCTTCTGTTCAACTATCCTGAGATTTTAAGATTTCAACTAAGAAGACATATGCATTAAGCTGTCCAAGAATCAAGCATTAATGGATTGAAACAGACCACAGTTTTCTGGGTCCCAGCAATTTCTGAAGTATGAATAATGGATGTTAAGACTAAGAGACTATCCTCTGACCTAAATAAACCTGAAGCATTAATTCTAGTGGAAAATTCCACTAAAAATAAACAGCAAAAAAGTGAAGAAAGAATGTGGCCTTCTTTAACTGTAAGAAATTATAACCGAATAATGTAGTCCAAATTACACAGACAAAAATACATTTTCCAAGAAGAAAAAAATATCTGTGAACTGAAGTAAGTATAGGTATTTTTCCCAGGAGTGTTAGTGCATTCATAAAATGTCTGTTTATAATTGCAACTTTGATGACTGCTATCTCTTTATCTATTATTTTTATGGTCAACAACTTAGATAATTAGAAGATCCAGTTTACTTTCTTGACCACATTTCATCATAGCAATATTCAATCTAACACTATACAAATGTATTAAAGTATACAAACTTATTTTAAAAGCCAACTATATTTTCTCCTATTTTGAGTACAATATATATTATCATTTTTTTCAATTGCACAGGGGCTTTATTAAGATTCGGTCTGTTCTATTTCTTATGGAAGAATATCAAACATACAAATAGCATTTTTCTCTATGGTCATTTGCATGTATCCTCTTCAGATTCAGATTGATATTTACCTAATGATAATTCAACTATTGATTTGGAGAAGCAGTGTGTTCTTGTACATATATTTTCTAATTAATCTTCCTACTGTGAGGGTAATGTGTTTATTCCCATATTACTTAAAAGGGAATTGAGGAATTGAGGTTGTTTGGGGCCCAGGGCAGGGCACCCCTAAATATACCTCAATGGCATATTGATTATTTCAAATTAAAATTACTTTAGAAATGGCCAGTGCAGGAGGGAAATTTTGACCTTTCTCTCTGTCTCCCTGACAGCAGGAAATATGTCTCTCATGTGAAAGGTGCCCTCCTTATACCAGGAGTTCAAAGACATCCTTATCACCAGACATAGGGAATTCAGGACTGAGAAGGCTATGTAAACAAACCTTGTTACTTATTTACTACCCAAGCCCAAACTTTGCTTAAATTCCTTGCTTATTAAGCATCCAAAGCCTAAGTTTCTTTGTCTTGTCAATTTTTTGTCTAAAAAGTATAAAAGATGTCTGCTTTGGCCACTTCTTAGGTGTCATTTCTATGAGACCACTGTAGGCACAAATTAAACTTGTTTCGTTTTCTTCTGCTAATCTGTGTTGTGTCAATTTTATTATTAGTCCAGTCGCATGAACTCAAAAGAGGTGTAGAGGGGGAAATTTCACCCCCCATGACAGTTGGCAAGCCAATCAGGAGGCTGGTTCGACCCCTGCCCCAAGGTTGCCACTGCTGAGAAACCCTGTGACATCTGACATGTGCTGGCAGATAGTAAAATGTCTTACCACAGCAGCCTCCTGGATGTCTGCCTGCAAGATCTGGTTGAAGGAAAAGTAGTGAAAGTCCTCTCTCTCTCTCTCTCTCTCTCTCCACTTAGATAAGAAGGATAAAATATTGTGACAGCACAAATCTGATATTTGGTAAATGAGTACTGTTGGTTTGTATTGATCCTTTTCTCACACATATGGTCACTGTTTTTCTTTGTCTCTGTTGTATTGTTTGTCATAATGTAGAAGAATCATAGGGCAGAACAGCAGGCAAAGGCCCTTTAGAAGCCTGCTGTTTGAGCCACCCTCACATACTAGTGGGTTAAAGTCTCTCACAAGATCAGCATTTGTTTAAACAAACTTTGCTGTGGGTCCTCTATGTAAAAACCAGATGAAATTTTTCCTTCCACCTTGTTCTATGTCTTGAAAGTTAGCTTTGTGTCCAGTGAGATTATTGTCTCTGGTCTCCTATATCTGGAAGATGCGTTCACCACAGTGCATCTGGTGGACAGTCCAATAGGTGTGGGTCAAGACAAAATCACAAGCAGCACTCTTTTTTCTGCCATGCCAGATCTCAGGGGAATTTGTCATAAGAGGTCCCAGTCCATAAAGGTTCTTTGTCATCTTAACCTTTGTTGCCTCATTATTGCTGGAAAAATCCCATTCCAGTAGTGCCTGCCTGGTGTCTCAGATTAGGAAGTCTGTGAGTGGAGACATAACACCTTTTCCTGGGAAACTGGAGACACCATTTTCACTACACCATTCTTACCTCCTGTAGCAATGAAGGGCTTTGACATTCTTAGACTAACTCTGGAAGTAAACGTTCTCGATCTTAGGAGGGCTACATCCTCTCTTGTGAGACAAGTTTTCCGTCTTTGGTTAAGTCATAAAAACGGCTTACTGGTCTGAGTTGTTATTTGAAATTATATAAGATCTTACTTGTCAATGACCAGATAATGGATCCTTTAAGTTATCTATATTTAATAGGAAAAAAATTTGAAATTTTGAGATGACTCATCATAAACAGCTGTCAAATTGGTACTGATGGAGGAATCAAATTGAAGGGGACAAAAAAAGGATAATGGCTAGCCATTAGACTTAAAAAGTCCAACATAAATTCTATTTCTAAACTACCCCATCTCCTGAACAATTCCCTAGGTCTTCCTACAAATAATTAGAAAATAACTCAGCTGGAGGCCAATATTCAAGGACAATAATAACAAGTGTCTTTACCTTACAAATCTCTATGGAACTGGAACTATAGCTCTAAAAGCAAATCAAAACCCACTTAAATTTATCAGCCTCAAGTTCTTACCTATTTTTATCCAAATGCTTATAGATATTGTAAAAGATCAGGGTATAGCAGCAAAATTGTTCTGTACTTAAGAAGACAAAAAAAAATTGAATAATAATTACCCTAAGACTTATGATAATAGAGAAATATACTCCAAAACTCTTAGGAGGAAACTTATATTTTCATTCAGTGTACATTAAGTTATAAATCTTATCATGTCTTTGAAATGTAAACACAAACCACATCACCTGAGACTGAGCCTGTATTAACTCAGTTAGTGAAACTAAAAATAAAAAAAGAGAGAAAAAGACATTTTCCCCCTTCCAGTTTTATTGAGATATAAATGACAGATAGCACTGTATAAGGAGTACTGCAAAGTGATTTGACTTACATAAAGAAGGAAATGATTATCACAATATGTTTAGTGAACATCCACATAAAAACAAAATTAAAGAAATAGAAATTTTTTTCTTCTGATATGATATCTTAAGATTTAATCTTTTAACTGCTTTCATTTATAACATACAGCAGTGTTAATTATATCTATCATGTTGTACATCACATCTTTAGTACTTATTTATTTTATAACTGGAACTTTGTGCCTTTTCACTGCCTTCATCCAATTCCCCCGGTCCCCAGTACTCACCTTCTGGTAACTACAAATCTGATCTTTATTTCTATGAGTTTGTTTCTGAAATATAATTAACCTATAACAGCATGTTCATTCCTGTTATATAACATAGTGATTTGATATTTCTATACATTCAAAATGATCACCATGATAAGTCTAGTTACCATCTGTGAACATACAAATATATTACATAACTATTGACTATATTCCCCACACTACATTTCATACCTGAGACACATTTATTTTTCAACTGGAAGTTTGTACCTCTTAATCAACCCCCCCAACCCCTCTGCCTTCTGGTAATCGCATGTTTGTTCTTTGTATCTATAGCTCTGTTTTGCTATATTTGTTCATTTGTTTTGTTTTTGCAATTCCACATATAAGTGAAATTATATAGTATTCTTCTTTCTTTATATGACTTATTTCACTTAACATAATACTCCCTAGGTCCATCTATGTTGTCCCAAATGACAAGATTTCATTCTTATTTTATAGATGAGTAATATTTCATTGCATATATTGCGACAGATTCTTTATCAATTAATCTATCGATGGACACTTAGATTGCTTCCTTATCTTGGCTATTGCAAATAATGTTGCAATGAACAAAGGGGTACGTATATATATATCTTTTCAAATTAGTGTTTTTGTTTTCTTTGGATAAATACTCAGGAGTGGAATTCCTGGATAGTATAGTGGTTCTATTTTTAATTTGTTGAGGAATATCCATACTGTTTTTCATAGTGGCTCTACCAATTTACATCTCCATTAACAATGCACAAGTGTTTTCTATTCTCTGCATCCTTGGCAATGCTTACTATTTATTTTTTTGATAATAACAATTCTGACAGGTTTAGGTGATATCTCATTGTGGTTTTGATTTGCATTTTCCTGATGATTAGTGATGTTGAACATCTCTTCATATGTCTTTTGGCCATCTTTGTGTCTTTGGATTAGCTCTATTGAAACTAAACAAAAAAAAAAAAAGAAGGAAAGAAGCTTTCTTAAACACAAACTGCTAAAAGACACTCTTGCCCAACTCAAATCACAGCAAGGGTGGAGATCAATCAAGATAGTGAATTAGGGGCTTCCCTGGTGGCACAGTGGTTGAGAGTCCACCTGCCAATGCAGGGGACACGGATTCATGCCCCGGTCCGGGAAGATCTCACATGCCATGGAGCGGCTAAGCCCATGAGCCATGGCTGCTGAGCGTGTGTGTCTGGAGTCTGTGCTCTGCAATGGGATAGGCCACAACAGTGAGAAGCCTACATACTGCAAAAAAAAAAAAAAGATAGTGAATTAGAAGGACACAGAACGTACCTCTCCCCACAAACACATAAAAATTAAATCTACTTGTGGAACAATCTCCACTAAAAATGAATTAGAAACTAACAGAAATGTTTTAAGAAAGAAAGGAAGGGAAAAGAAGCAATCGGTCAAGACCTGTACCCCCAGGAGGGGCTCAGAGGAAAAGGGAAAATACACAGGAGGAGATCCACCCTGGGGTTGAGGGTTTTAAGCTACATATTGGGTGCCCCAGTCCTGGGGTCCAATGTAAGGAAAACAAGCTCTGTTTGTTGGTTTGAAGGGCTTCTGGGACTAGTAGGATGGTTGTGGCAAGTATGGACTCCACCTGTGAGGAACAGACATGTGCTAGCTTGCTCCCAAGGCAGAGCAGAATGGGACTGAGGACTGCTCTAGTGGCTGCATAGTTTCCCACAACTGCAGTGGTGTGTGTTCCATCCTGAGATGAGTGAACACTCCAGCCTTGCTTACTTCAAGTTACTTCTCCACACTGGACTGGGGGGTGCCATGACCAAGGAGAAAGCCTGGCTGTTGGATATAGAGGTGACTTGGACTTTAGGTGGTATCTGAGAGAGGTGGAGGTGGCCATGGCTGAAGCTTAGACAGGCAGGGCATCAGGGGCTCAAGGGTGGACCTGATGTCTGATCAAGGCTGGACCACCACAGCCCACATCTCAATACATGTCCAAAGCCCACATGAGCCCTGTATGCCATGAGAGGGTGAGGGCAGTGGAGGCTGGGGGTAGTGATCACCTGTGATGGACAAAAGAGACTCAGACCTGAAGCTGTATCTGAAGAAGTTGGGGAAAGACATTGCTGGTGATTACACAGGTGGCAAATCAGAAGCATCTGTCTATGGCCACCCCACTGCAATGTGCACGGGCCTCTCTTGTGCCAACATTGCTCCCCTTTTGAGCAAAGGTGCCAGTGCTGGGAAAGAGGAGAACACACACTTAAAGTGAACAGAGGCAAATTGGAACCAATCCTCAGGGATTCCGCTCTGGAAATTTTGGATCCAATGATACACCTGGGTAATGATGGACACTGAGGAGAGGGGAAGCCCTGGCTCAAACCTGGCTCCAGTCCTAGCCCCTCCATGTGCAGTCCACCCTCCTACCAAGGTGATAGATGCCAGCATATCCTGAGGAAAGATGTGACTTGTGATTATGTCAAATCCAGCTTTCCCAAAAAAAGGCACTGGGCACACAGAGACTGTATAGAGGTGCTCCCATATAAGGACACCACTTTAAGACTGCAATATGTAACTGATTCACTTAATTCATAGAGAGAAAATTTGGCAAAATAAGAATACAGAGGTACTGGTTTCAATTGAAAAAGTATGAAAAAAATCACTGAAAAAATAATGAAACTGAAATAAACAATTTATCAGATGAAGAATTCAAAGCATTAATAATATGAATGATAATAAAATTAGGGAAAATAATAGATGAACAAAGTACAACTTATTTAAAAGAACCAGAAAATACAAAAAAAGAACCAGTCAGAACTGAAGAATATAGTACCTCAAAAAAAAAGAAAAGAAAAGAAAAGAAAAACTAGATGGAATTAATAGATGACTAAGCGATACACAAGAACCTGTAAGTGATCTGGATAGGATAATGAAAATCACACAATCAGAACAGCATAGAGAAAAATAAATTAAAAAATGAGAACAGTTTAAGTGATCTCTGAGATAACATCATGTGTACCAACATTTGTATTATAGTGGTGATTGAAGGAGAAAAGAAAGAGAAAGAAGTTAAAAATATATTTAATGAAATAAATACTTTTCATTATTTGGATATATCTGGATAGAGGAAGCACAGAGAGTCCCTAACAAGATAAACTCAAACAGATCCACAACAAGATATATCATAATTAAATGACAAAAGTTAAAGATAAAGAGAAAATTATAAAGGCAGCAAGAGAAAACCAAAGAGTCATATACAAAGGAATCCTCCTATGACTATAAGCTGATTTTTCTGCAGAAACATTGCAGGCCAGCAGGGAGCATCATGATATATTCAAAGTGCTGAAAGGGTAAACCCTTCAAACTAGGATGGTAAACCCAGCAAGACTATTATTTAAAATTGAAGGACAGATAAAGAACTTCTCAAACAAGCAAAAACTAAGAGTCCATCTATACTAAACCATCCTCAAAGTAATGTTAAAGGGTCTTCTTTAAGTGAAATGGCTATCACAAGAAGTAAGTGTCTATAGGAAAATCCCAGTAGTTATGGCAAATATATAGCAAAGGCTGAGAATCAACCAGTAAAGTAAGCTAGCATGAAGATTAAAAGCCAAAAACTTATAAAGCAAATATAACTACAATAAATACTGAAGGAATAAACATTAAAATGTAAAATTTGACATCAAAACCACAAAATGTGGAGGAAAAGAGTAAAAAATGTAGATTTTTAAAAATGTGATTGAGCTTAAATGACTAACAGATTAAAACAAATAGATATAGTTATAGGTCAACATATATGCACCACATGGTAACCATAAAATGTAAACTACAATAGATACACAAACACTAAAAATAAAGGAACACAAGCATACTACTAGAGAAAATTCACCAAACCACAAGGGTAGATACAAAAAAAAAGAAATGAACAGAGAAGAACTACAAAAACTACTGAAAAACGAGTAACAAAATGGCAGTAAGTATATACCTATCAATAACGACTTTAAATGTCAATAGACAAAATGCTCCCAACCAAAAGACAAAGTTAGGGACTTCCCCGGTGGAAGAGTGGTTAAGAGTCTGCCTGCCAATGCAGGGGACATGGGTTCAAGCCCTGGCGCAGGAAGATCCCACATGCCATGGAGGAACTAAGCCTGTGCACCACAGCTACTGAGCCTGCACTCTAGAACCTGCAAGCCACAATTACTGAAGCCCATATGCTTAGAGCCTGTGCTTTGCAAAAAGAGAAGCCACCACAATGAGAAACCCATGCACCACAACAAAGTGTAGCCCCTGCTCACCACAACTAGAGAAAGCTTGCACACAGCAGTGAAGACCATTTGCAGCCAAATAAATAAATGCTTGTTTAAAAACAAAGAAAAAGACAAAGGTTGGCTGATTCAATAAAAAAACAAGACCTTTCAATATGCTTCTTACAAGAGACTCAATTCAGGGCTAAAGACACACACAGACTAAAAGTGAGAGGATGTAAAAATATATTTCATGCAAATGAAAATGACAAGAAAAGGGGGTACTAATATATATATATATATATATATATCAGATAAAATATACTTTAAAACAAAAGCTATAACAATAGACAAAGAAGAGCATTGTATAATCATAAAAGGATCACTACAAGAAGAGGATACTCTACTTATTAGCAATATGAACCCAATATAGGAGCACCTAAATATATAAAGCAAATACTAACAGACATAAAGGGAGAAATTTACAATATAATAATAGTAGGAGACTTTAACACCCCACATACATCAATGAACAGATCATCCAAACAGAAAATTAATAAGACAACAGTTGTTCTTAAAGGATACAATAGATCAGTTGGACATAATAGATATCTACAGGACTTTACGTCCAAAACCAGCAGAATACACATCCAATTCAAGTGCACACATAATGCCCTCCAGGTTAGATCACATTCTAGGCCACAAAACAAGTCTCAACAGATTTAAGATGATAGAAATTATATCAGGCATTTTTTTTCCGACCAAATGGCCTCAAACTAGAAATCAGTTACAGGAAGAAAAGTGGGAAAAGAACAAATACATGGAGACTAAACAACACACTGCTTAAAAACAAGTGGGCCAATGAAGAAATCAAAGAGGAAATTAGAAAATACTTAGGGATAAATGAAAATGGAAACACTTCAAAATCTATGGGATGCTGCAAAAACAATTCTAAGAGGAAAGTATACAGGAGTCAAGTCTTCCTCAAGAAACAAGAAAAATCTCAAATAAACATCCTAACCTACCACTTAAAGGAATTAGAAAGAGAGATGACTCAAATAAACAAAATAAGAAATGAAATAGGAGCAATAACAATCAATACCACAGAGATACAAAAACTCATAAGATAATACTATGAACAGTTATTTGCCAACAAATTGGCAACCTAGAAGAAACAGAAAAAAATCTGGAAAGACACAACCTGACAAGACTGAATCAGGAAGAAATGGTCAATCTGAACAGACAATCACTAGCAGTGGAATTGAATATGTAATAATAATAATAATAATAATAATAATAATAATAATAATAATAATAATAATAAAACTCCAAACAAACAGAAGTTCAGGACTGATGGCTTCACAGGGAAATTCTCACAAACATTTACAGAAGAGGTAATACCTATTCTTCTCAAACCATTTCAAAAATTTGAAGAGGACAGAACTCTCCCAAATTCATTTTACAAGTCTCAGTTACCTTGATACCAAACCAGAAAAAGACACTCCAAAAAACAATAAATTATCTCTGGTGAATATAGATGCAAACATCCACAACAAAATATTTACAAACCTAATCATCCAACAATATATATAAAGATCATACCTCATGATCAGTTGGGATTTATTCCAAGGATGCAAGGATAGTTCAATATTCACAAATCAATTGATGTAATACTCTGAATTTTAAAAAGGAAGGACAAAAATCTCATGATTATTCAAGAGATACAGAAAATGCATTTGACAACAATCAACATCCATTCATGATAAAAATTAAAAGTTGGTATAGAGAGAACATATCTTAACATAATAAAGGCCATTTATGACAAATCCAGTTAAAATCATACTCAAAGGTGAAAAGCTGAAAGCCTTTCCTCTAAAATCAGGAACAAGACAAGGATGCCCACTCTTGACACTTCTATTTAACTTACTGTTGGAAGTCCTACCACAGTGATCAGACAAGAAAAAGAAATAATTAAAATCATCACTATTTGCAGATAACATGATACTACACATAGAAAAACCTAAGGTTCCACCCCAAAACTATTAGAACTAGTACATGAATTCAATAAATTTGTAGGAAACAATAGAGAGATTTCTGTTGCTTTTTCTATACACTACTAATGAACTATCAGAAAGAGTAAGCAAGAAAACAATCATGTTTAAAATAATATAAAAAAGAATAACCAAGGAAGTAAAAGATCTATACTGTAAAGACTATAAAACATCAATGAAGGAATTTAAAAATGATGTAAAGTAATGGGAAGACACCCATTGCTCTTGGATTAGAAGAAATATCATTAAAAAGGCCTTACTACCCAAAGTAATCTACAGATTTAATGCAATCCCTATCAAAATACACATGGCATTTTTGCACACAACTAGAATAAATAATCCTAAAATTAGTATGGAAACAAAGACAACTCTGAATAGTGAAAACATTTTGATAAAGAAGAACAAAACTGGAGGAATCTTGCTACCTGACATCGGACTATGTTACAAAGCTACTGTAATCAAAACAACATGGCACTAGCACAGACCCAGACACATAGATCAATAGAATAGAATATAGAGACCAGAAATAAACCCATGAACTTATGCTCTATTTATCAATGACAAAGTAGGAAAGAATAATCAATGGAGAAAAGACAGACTCTTCAGTAAGTGGTGCTGTGAAAACTTTTGCACAGCAAAGTAAACCATCAACAAAACAAAAAGTCAACCTACTAAATAGAAGAAAATATTTTCAAAAGATTTTACAAATAAGTTGTTAATATCCAAAATATATAAACAGTTGATACAACTTAATATCAAAAAAGAAGCCACCTGATTAAAAAATGGGTTGAGGGCTTCCCTGGTGGCGCAGTGGTTGAGAGTCTGCCTGCCGATGCAGGGGACACAGGTTTGTGCCCCAGTCCGGGAAGATCCCACATGCCACAAAGCGGCTGGGCCCGTGAGCCATGGCCACTGAGCCTGTGCATCTGGAGCCTGTGCTCTGCAATGGGAGAGGCCACAACAGTGAGAGGCCCGCGTACAGCAAAAAAATAAATAAATAAATAAAAATAAAATTAAAAAAATAAAAATAAAAATAAAAAATGGGTTGAAGACCTGAATGGACATTTTTCTGAAGAAGGCGTACTGATGGCTAATAGGCATATGAAAATATGATCAACATTGCTAATCATTAGAGAAATGCAAATAAAAACTGCAATGAGATATCACCTTACACATGTCAGAATGGCTATTATCAAGAAGTCTAGGGCCTCCCTGGTGGCGCAGTGGTTGAGAGTCCGCCTGCCGATGCAGGGGATATGGGTTCGTGCCCCGGTCTGGGAGGATCCCATATGCTGCGGAGCGGCTGAGCCCGTGAGCCATGGCTGCTGAGCCTGTGCGTCCGGAGCCTGTGCTCCGCAACGGGAGAGGCCACAACAGTAAGAGGCCCGCATACAGCAAAAAAAAAAAAAAAAAAGAAGTCTACAAGTAACATATGTTGGTGAGGATATGGAGAAAAGGAAACACTTGTACAGTTTTGGTGGGAACATAAATTGGTGCATCCTCTATGGAAAACAGTATGGATGTACCTCAAAAAACTAAAAGTAGAGCTACCATATGATCCAACACTTCCCCTCCTTATGGAAGAAAACAAAAACACAAATTCAAAAAGATATATGCACCCCAATGTTCATATCAGCATTATTTATAATAGCCAGGGTATGGAAGCAACCTAAGTGTTTATCAACAGATAAAATGATAAAGAAGCTGTACATATATAAATATATACAATGGACTAATACTCATCCATAAAGAAGAATGAAATTCTGCCTTTTGTAAAAACATGCATGGCCCTAGAGAGTATAATGCTTAGTGAAATAAGTAAGACAGAGAAAGACAAACACTCTATGTTATCACTTATATGGTGCACTAAGCAATAAAACAAATGAATTAAGTAATGAAACAGAAATAGACTCACAGATATAGAGAACAAACTACTGGTTACCAGTGAAGGAAGAGAAGGAGGGAGAAGCAAGATAGAGGTATGGGATCAATATATACAAACTACTATGCCTAAAATAGATAAGCAATAAAGATATTGTACAGAACATGAAAATATAGTCACTGTTTTGTAATAACTTTAAAGAGAGTATAACCTATAAAAATACTGAATCACTATGTTGTATACGTTAAATTAATATAACATTGTAAGTCAACTACACTTCAATTTAAAAATATTTAATTCCATGAGACTGAATAAACTGTGGAAGATGATTATAATTTTTTATTTGAAACATTGCTTTTTTTTAATGTTTTGTTTCTCCAGATTTGAAGGAACCTTTTCTAGTTTCTCCTATGCTAACTGTGATTAAAGTAATTTGGTAAACTTTACTGCTATAAGAAGAATTGAAAAATTTATTTTTCTCCCTACCAGATCCCTTCTGAATTCAGAAATTTTCAGTGAGCATTAATATTTTCTTGGCAGTATAGTTATTTGCATAAGTTTAATAAGAATCTCTTCTTATAACAGGACAAAACTGGAAACATTGACTATATTACCAAAGTTTTGACTGGAATGTCATATTTGAGAAAGACATACATAAAATCAGACATGACCAGACTGCTTTAAGGAACTAAGGTTGACTTTATGGAGCCAATAAAGCCTCAAGGAAAAGCAGCCTGCTACCTTATTAACCGGGTTTCCAACAGCCTTACCAGATGAGTGAGGAAAGTCACTTCTAGGTAGGCCCTGGAACCTCAGGATATTTTGAGGACCTCAAGAAAAGTGAAATTCATCCAAATCTATAGATATTGCAAGCAAAGTCAATGAAACATCTTTGGCTTGGCTTCTTAGCCTCAAAAGGTTATTAAAAGTCCAGCCTGGAGAGTCCTTATATAAAGTTTTAGCAAAGCATATTTAAAAGAGCCTATATGCTCAATTACTTTTATTGCTGGACTTGTGTAAATAATCAGGCCAAGTTTATCAAATCTAGATTTATTTTGTGCAAATTAGTCTTAATTTGGCTATCTTTCGTAAAACTGAGGGGTAATTGTAGAAAGAAAAATTATGTTTCAGCAGAACTATAATAACACACTTATGGATACCAGATTCTAGTTCTGTTAATTTTCTTTGAGGTTTTGGTTATTTACCTATAAACTGGACTGGACCCTGAACTTTTCTATTTTCCTTCAATATCTGGATACAACTGTCCAAACTAACATTTTCAGTTTTATCCCATCCTTTCGATTTCAAATCATTAAGAAATAAAACTGCCCTTTTCCCTGAAGTCCTACAAACTACAAACTAAAGCTAGACATCTTAATATAAACTTCAGAGAAATCACCACAATAGCTCATGTTTAAACAATCTCCATGCCTGTTGCTATGTGAGCCACTCAGAAAGTTTACCTGAACACTGATGACAAACATCAGAGACATTGCAAACTGCCAAAGATGCTTCAACCCTGACATCTAGCAATCTTGACTTGACAGCCTCCTGGGCTCAGAAACTGGTTGATAATCTGCTCCAATTATTAACATTTATTTTTCTTTTGTTTCCATAGACATGACTCTTAGTAAATCTCTGATTGCTTATGCAATGTAGGCCTGTCTTTGGGAGCCTACCTGCATCACCACCTCCTAAAACAAGTTTAACTGAACTGACCTATTGTCAAGAGAAAGAGACAGATTCAACGAGATGAAGCAATCTGCCTGCTGAACTCTTTTTTCTTTTTATTAATTGGAGTATAGTTGCTTTACAATGTTGTGTTAGTTTCTGCTGTACAATGAAGTGAATCAGCTATATGTATACATATATCCCCTCCCTCTTGGACCTCCCTCCCACCCCCGCCATCCCACCCCTCTAGGTCATCACAGAGCACCGAGCTGAGCTCCCTGTACTATGCAGCAGGTTCCCACTAGCTATCCATTTTACACATGGTAGTGTACATATGTCGATCCTAATCTCCCAATTTGTCCCAACCTCCCCTTCCCTTTCTGTGTCCACGTGTCTGTTCTCTACGTCTGCATCTCTATTCCTGCCCTGCAAATAGGTTCATCTGTACCATTTTTCTAGATTCCACATATATGTGTTAATATATTTGTTTTTCTCTTTGTGACTTACGTCACTCTGTATGACAGACTCCAGGTCCATCCACATCTCTACAAATGACCCAATTTTGTTCCTTTATATGGCTGCTCAATTCTTAATATGTGAAACTTCCAGGGAAGTTTCAGAATATGGAACTGTTGGGGTCCTGAGCAGGCTGTCCCAAAATAGGGCTCAATGGTGTATTAATTATTTTAAATTAATGTTGCTTAAGAAATGGTCTGTGCAGGAGGGACACTTTCACCCTCTTCTCTGTCTCCCATAAACAGAAACTAAATCTCCCATGTGAAATGTGCCCTCCTTGTACTGGGAGGTAGAAAGGTATCCTAATTTCCAGAGATAGGATATTCAAGGCCAAGAACCCTATATCTACAAACCTTGACACTTCTTTACTAGTTTACTATCTAAGCCCAAACTTTGATTAAATTTCTTACTAGTTAAGCACCCAAAGTCTACATTTCTTTGTTTTGTCAATTCTTCACACATTTATTGTTTCTTTGTCTAAAAGGAATAAAAACTGCCTGGTTTGGTCACTTACTTTCTATTTCTATGAGACCTCCATGCATACAAATTAAACTTGTTTCTTTCTTTTCCTGTTACATTCCTGTATGTCAATATTTTTTCTTTGTCCAGCTACAAGAATTCAAGAGGGGTAGAGAAGGAAATTTACCTCTCCCTAACAAGATTATGTGATTCACCCATTGTTATCTACTCAATGAAGGTTTGAATCACTATTCATACCTATACTCACATTCCAACTCTATTGCTACGTTATACTATCTAAATTATAAGGTGTCTTTGATACTAATTACACTAATCTTTTTTCCAGTTTTACAATTTTCAAATCTTTGTTTCAATGCACTTATAAGAATTATTTGAAAAGTTGAAAGTCTTTATAGTAAAGAAAATTACAAAAAATAATACATTTGTGCTGGCAAATGATGAATGTAATTAGCTGAATCCTTCAGTTTGAGTCATACCTTACCACATACAATATATTTTACAGAGCGTTAAAAAAATTCCCTATTCTTTTCACCTACTCATTCCCACAGTTTTTATCTAGGCAATGCCTCTTTTAAAGATCATTTTAAAATTCTAAAGTTATTTTCTCATAAGATTTTGATCATCTATCTGAACCCTAAATGTTTCTGGTATTCTTTAAGCATTATTTTTGAACAATAGCTTAATTTCATTAAGTTATCTTAAAAATGGATACTATTTATTAAGATTAATTTATGGACCATTCAAATACTCAAGTGGTTTGTTCAAAATAACTTAGTCTAAAGGGCTTACAATAAAGAATCATTGAATTTTTGATGTTTTCTAATTATTATTTGCCAAAGAATGAAAGATACAAAGAAAATATTTTATCAAATGGTTGGAATGATTAATTCTCTAGGTTTTACTAGAGAGGAAAATTGGGAAAGATAATATAAGTACAATGACCTGGTCTCTCGACTAAGAACAATAATGCTTATTAGACAATATATAGGGTAGTATAATCCTATGAGACTTTCAGCTTCATGAGAAGGCTAAAAAGGGTAACCTGATAATGTTTACAGATGACGGACCTCAGTACCATCAGGATCTCTGTGAAGATATAATCACCTACCAGTAAAATTATGAAAATGAGTGTAGTTATTCTAAAATTTATAAAGTCTAAATTCTAACTTTTATATTAATCAGTATTTCCTGTTGATGGAAATATGTATACAGTGAAGAGGGAAACTGAAATTAGAGGTATTTAATATGGATAATGTCTAACTAATGTCTACAGAATACATTGACCATTCACTAATTTAACAAAGATTGTTGAGAAACTCTTACATTCAAAAACTGTTTTAGAATCTATGAGAAATACCTCTCTGCATTAACTGAACCTAAACATCCGAAAATTCATAACATATTTTTCTCAGAACTATCTAATAGATAGAGATGATTCTTTCATTTCCTGTCCTTCATACCCTAGGACCAAGATAGAACTTGCTTTTTGTGTGAAGTGCCAATTCAGAACACTAAGCTATAACTATCGTTGACCATTCTGTCCTCTTTTCAAACCTAGACCAACTTTTATTTATTCTAACTGGTGATCTCAACAAATTTAGTCAATAACCATAATAAACTTCCTGTTTTCCTCTCCATTCTATTAATAATTTCCTCAGCAACACATTGGTAACTCATTCACATCTTGACCTTATCGTTACTCAGGTTGAAAATTCAGTAACATCTTGGCCTCATTGTTCTTTCCCATATCCATGTCATTTCTGCTTCACTTCAGCAAAATGTGGATCTACACAGTATGACTATTTCTTATAAAATAGCCTCTTTTCCTTTCTCTTATCCCATAAATTTACTGAAATGAGTTTCAACCTCATTGAACTGTTTCATTTTTAAAATCCATCAATTAAAATATAACCACAAAAATCCGTACGCTTCAGCAATGTCTTGGCCTCTTATTTCATGTATGCCAACCTAGGTGCTCAGACTACATTAGATGGTAGATTTTCACAATGCCTGCCTTGACAATCTTCAGGTCTAGCACTTCTAGAATGTTAAGCTCACTTCTCATTTCAAGGCCAAGCAGCAGTGCTTATGGCCATGAACTTTCTATTTCACTCTAAAGTCATAAGATTTAAATTTATCTTTTGCCCTTGATAGTGCTCAGAAATGTTTTAGTTCCTCTCTTGCAAGAAAGTGTTAGTTAAATAATACAACTAAACAAATGAAGAGATTGAATTAGCTAGATTAAATATTGTTCTAGTTGTTTGCCAAATTGGGCTAAATTTTGGGCAAGGTGAAATGAGACAGTTGATGACATCAATGAAAATAAATAGTTTAGCTACCACAATCTTTCTCCTTCCCTATGCAATCTCCAATTGAACTTAAGCTCTCTAATTGCATATATACTTCCATAATTTATCATTGGAAAAATCCAAGCAGAGTTGGATAAAGTCTATCTGGATCTATCAGATGCTAGGTCTTACAGGCTGTGTTTAAGAAATATGGAACTTCAGACAGATTAACCTCTCTTTTGAATATAGATGACAAATTATGAAATGAATATTAACATTACTACATATGTAAAAATACTCTCATAGCTACATACACACAAGGATATCCAGGATCTTGATGAAAAAAAAATCAAAACTTTGATAGGATTAATTCATAAAGAAATGTATGCTCTCCTCCAAATGACACCACTTGTTTCAGAACCTAGTTTATCAAATCTTCAAGAAGTCGATAACCTCTTTTTATGCAAAATGCTTTAGGGAATAGAAAAAAGAAAGAAAGCTTCACAATAATTGCATATATTGCAAATATTCTAAGATTCACTTTTATTTGTATGTTAACATTTTTGAAATTATGATGCATCTCAAGGTTAATGTGATAAGAGAGTCTTCTGTCAGAGTTTAATTGACATAGTTTTAATTTTAATACTAACAAAATAATGGTGCATCTTAAACTGAATGACATCTTAGGTTCAATGCAATATCATAGTTTTGTAAAAACTAATATAATGATTATACCTGAATTAGTTTCCTAACACTGTTCTTATAATTAGTTTCAAATTATTATGAAATTAGTGGTATCTAGCAAGACAGATTTACTCTATTACAGTTATGGAAGTCAGACTTTTGGAATGGGTCTCACTGGACTAAAATCAAGATGTTAGCAAGGCTACATTCTTTTATTAGAGGTGCTAGGGGAATATCCATTTCTTGCCTCTTTTATCTTCTAGACACTGCCCACATTTCTTGACTCCTGTCTCCCTTTCCTGTTCCCTCTTCCATGGTTTAACTACACTGTGATTACATTGGGCCTACCTGGATAATTCAGGATAATTTCTCTATCTTAAATTCAACTGATTTAATCCTACCTGCAACCTTAATTCTCTCATGCTGTGTAACATAATATACATACATGTTCCAGGGATTAAAACATGGCCATCTTCAGGGACAGCAATCATTTTGCCTATCACAACACTCAAACTGGAAAAGGTTAGAATAAGAAAGAACTGACTTGAACTGTATGAATATAGGTGCAAAATAACAAATATAATGTTAATTATAGAACTACATAAAAATATATATAATAAATATTATTCTCCTATGTATATTCACAAATGTGAGTGTGTTATGTTTGTGTATATCATGACAAGTAAAATTTGTTCTGGAAATACAAGGATAGGTAAAAATTATCAATATAATTCTCCACCATTAAAAGATATCAAGAGGGCCTCCCTGGTGGCGCAGTGGTTGAGAGTCCGCCTGCCGATGCAGGGGATACGGGTTCGTGCCCCGGTCTGGGAGGATCCCATATGCCGCGGAGCGGCTGGGCCCGTGAGCCATGGCCGCTGGGCCTGCGCATCCGGAGCCTGTGCTCCGCAACGGGGGAGGCCACAACAGTGAGAGGCCCGCATACCGCAAAAAAAAAAAAAAAAAAAAAAAAAAAAAGATATCAAAACACAGGAAATTTAAATTGATTAAATCAATTTATTCAGTAAAATGTAACACTAATTCAAGATTTAAAGGCGGACACAGTGCTTGCTTATCACAACTATTATGTCATGCATCCTAATTCTAAAGGTGGTACAAAGTGAAACAAACAGAAAGTGTACAACTTAGAATTGATAAAACGCATTATTTAGGAATTGATAAAATGCATTATTTAAGTTAATCTCCTTCTTCTTTTTCTCTCTAAATTATTTTTCTCTCTAAATTTCTCTTCTTTTTCCTTCTAAGAATTGGCAACAATATTCTTAATGCAGGAAAATGAATCTAACATCAAACTAATAACAAATATCCCACTTAGGATGAAAACCTTATTATAGAGGATCAGCAACAAAATTAGATGTCTGCTCTCAACTCAAAGTTTTAATAATGCAGTTAGAAGAGAAAAAGAAATGAGGTATATGAGGTGCAATTTTCAAAATATTACTGAAACCCACAAAATATACTCAAATAAATGGAATGTAATCTTAGGAAATACTGCTGTTTTAATTATGTCAGTTATTCCTATTTTTTCTAAAAACTTCATTGCCATTTTAGAAACTATCAAAACAAGGAATTTCATGAAAAATGCATAGTGATCTTAAAATCCATATGAAATAGGGGAGTTCTCAGATGAGCTAAGATAATTTTGATGATGAATACATTGAGAATGTATACCTTATCAATAGCAATACTAATGATAGACTTATAATACCAAACAGTTTGGTATGTCACAGTGATAGACAAATAGTTCAGTGGAACAGAATTCTGAAAGGAGAAACAGACCCATACATGTATGGAAATTATATATGACAGGACTGACATTATAAATCATTGGAGAAGGGAAGCATAAATATCAAGTTCTGCAGAAAGCACCATACTTATAAGTGAAAGGTTCAAGAATTCCCGCTAAAATCAGGAATGAGACAGGACGCCTGCTAAAAGTGATTTTATTTTAAAATATACTACAGGATTTAGAGTAAAGTAAAATAAAGGATAAAGTAAAGGTAAAATGAAATGGAAGAAAAAAACTCATTTAATAGCAAATGATGATTTGCTGTACAAATAGCTTAAAAGTATGTGTATGAATTTTTAGAATGAAAAATAAAATTCAGCAAACTTGTTTATCAACATACAACAAAAATTTAATACTTCTAAAAATTATAAGGCACCTTGGAATAAATATTATAATATATGTGCAAGACTTACATGGAAAGTTATTAAACCTTATTAAAAGATTTTAAAACATTAAGCTCATGGAGATATTTACTTTGCCAAAGTTTGGGAAGTCTCAGTATGTCATAGATATTTATTCTCTCCAAGTTTAATGTGATTTCAATCACAACCTATCAAAAGTTTTCATGGAAGCTGATAAGCTAATTCTACACTGTATTGTAAGCACCAAGCGGTAGAATAAGCTTTTCTCTGGAGAGAAAAATGAGTTAGGGACACGTGCCCTCTCAGATATCAGAAATCTTGTAAAAGTAATTTAATAAAGACTGTGCTATTGATCTAAGTAATTACTTTAGAAATATACTGGAAAATAATCAGAGATATAGACAAATATATACATGTATTGTACATACAAATGTATGGATATTCATTATTGTTTCATTTAAAGTAACAAGAAATGGAAAGTATCTAACAATAGATGTATGGTTTAATAAAAGTAACTATGTGATATACAGAGATGTCATTCAAATCAAGAGTTAGAAGGAACGTTTTAACCATAGGATATTAACCATTGTATATTGTTTAATGAAAATATCATGAATCTTACTGCATGATCTCGTTTTTGAAATGTAAAACGTGTGTATATCTCTATAACCATATAGCTATATAACTGTGCATATAAATGGCTGAATATATACAAACCAGGCGTGTACCTGTTTTTATTTCTGTGTGGTGAGACTGAGGTGCTGTGTGGGCTTTTACTTTACACCATTAGTTTGCAATGGTTCTCCTTTAAGATGAATACATTTAAAAATAAATTAGGGCCTCCCTGGTGGTGCAGTGGTTGAGAGTCCGCCTGCCGATGCAGGGGACACGGGTTCGTGCCCGGTCCGGGAAGATCCCACATGACATGGAGCGGCTAAGCCCGTGAGCCATGGCCACTGAGCCTGCACGTCCAGAGCCTGTGCTCCACAATGGGAGAGGCCACAACAGTGAGAGGCCGCATACCACAAAAAGTAAAAACAATAAATTAATGAAAGCTCTATTATTTTGATAAAACATTGAGCGTCATGGAAAAATGCTCAGCCTTTACAGCTTTCAAAATACTTTAAAACAACACAAAGCTTATTCAAAATTTAATACAAGCAATATTTTAAAATATATATGTATACGTTTGAGTTTATATGAGTAAAGTTATAAATTTAAGTTATACATTTTTTAAAATTCCCATTATTACCATAAATGAATATTGCAGCAACTTTGTTCAAGAATACCTGTTGGCTGCTTGACTAAGTGGTCAAGGTGCATTTATTCATAGTGGGTTCTTTGTTCAGATGATATCTACCACGGTTAGTTTCTGAGAGCAGAGGCAAAATGCAGAAAGAGGGAGCAAAGGCAAAGGGAATGACCAAATTAGAAATGCCTAGTAAACACTATCATATAATTACAAAATCTTCATTTTACAAAAATGGAGAAGAAAAAACAATTACATATAGACTGGCTTTACCTCAAGAATTTTTCTTTATACTTGCAGCCATGAATAGATTAAACCTTAATCACACTCACAATGCAGCCTCTGAGCCTGCATTTTTCAACACTTTAATGCTGCTGCATTTTCATAGGAGAAAAATAAATTTAAAGCAGTGTAAAATGTATGCAGTTCTTTTGGGAATAATAAAGTGAACTCATGAAGCTGAGCTTTATTTCTCCATTTTGTGAACATTGACCTATTTTATCTAATGATAGCTCAAGCCTACCCAGGAGACTTTAACAGGATTTCCAGAGAAACTCTTGTTTCCTACTTTGTAGCAGAATGTCATATGGGTTGGACTTAGACAAATAATTAAACTCCAAGAGGAAACCTTGACAACATTTCAAGCTGTTCCACATTACATGACATAAACTTTTTCTCCCTATTGGATGGAAAAATTTTCCAGGCCAGTTTTGCTACTTGGAATAACCCTACTTAAGTTTAGAGAGAGGTTTAACTAACTGGGAAAACAAAAACAAATACAAAATTCTAAGAAATCTTAAGTCTGTTTTTTTTGCAATGAAAACCCTAATGAATCCAAATCCTTAAAAATATATAGCCACATTGCTTAGCACCATCATACAGGCATGGGTCTTTTATCTCATTTTCCAAGACTATTGCTTTATTTTCCATCAACAGCTTTAGGAGATCCATACATTATACTCTTCAGCATCTGCCAGGTTTTCTGTTGAGCATTACATTTCTTCTAAAACCATAGCTTTATTATCTCACTGTGCTGCACACATAATAGTTCAAAGTTATCTAATGTTCTACACATATCCATTAGATTTGTACCTCTTGGAGGTTAGAAAAATATTCACAGTCATTTCATTCTTTATAAATTCTTTCCAAGGTTCTCCTTTGAAGACAAACAAAACACAGAAATGTCCCCTTCCTTATCCTCCCCAAATTTATGTATTATGATTAAATTCTGTTTGCCATATTTCCTCATAAATCTTACCTGACAATCCTCACTATTAAAAGATAAATGCATAGGTACACTATATCCTTGGGAGAAGGAAGGGAACATAAGTAACAGAGAGTATCTCAATTTAAAAAAAAATAATACTTATTTCAATACTAATCAATCTAATATTAATCTGATATAATCAAACTAATGCTATGTGTAATAATATTCCTATTTCATAGATAAGAAAACTGAGACCTAAACTTAATAAATTGTTCAAGGTGGCAAACGGCAGAGCTGAAGCTCAAAACTTTTTCTTAATTATGAATTGGTTATTATAATCATTAAGTGAAATAAAGGATGTATGGTGTCAGCAGCTCAGTCAAGAGTGCCTGGCACCAAGTTAGCTGGGATTCACAGCTCACTCTTTCCCCAGCAGTGAGCATAGCTCATAATGTTCTTTTTATGCAGGGTCATCAGGTGCCATATCAGCACAGGTGGGCCACACCCCACCCCATTCCAGACACACTTGGCTTCTTGTATGCTTCCAGGACTCCCTTCTGGAGCATACACCAAAATACATCCAGCAACACTGGCCTCAGCAGGATGCCAGCTCTGGGAGCTAAATGTTCTACTTTGCTAAACCTCTGCTTTTGAGCTTCTTCAATAAAGTCCATTTCTCTTTCATCCTTTCTTTCTGTGAGGTAGGATTTTGCCTTCAGTCCCCAGCACACAACATGTAGAGAACTTAGGGAGTGCCTGATGAATGTGGAAAGTAATTGCTGTTTTTTGGGGGGTTTTTTGTTTGTTTTTTTAATTGTTAATATTATCAGAATGTATTATTAACTGATATTTTTAATCTTGGTGTTACCTTTGCCATGATTCCAAGTATTTTCCTGAACTCTTTGCTATGCTGAGGAAGTCCTCTTTATCTCTCTCTCTCCCCAGAAAACTCTTATAGCATCATTAAAACCCAGTTGGAGTTTCCACTCTGACTTGCCCAGGTGAATTTAGATAACCATTGTTCTGCATGACTATATTTGTATGTCCTACATGGTAATATATCACAATGTTCTATGTAAACAAATGATTCCTCCACTAGGTTGTGAGTGCCTCCTGGTAGAAGTGTGTGGTCTTTCTGCAATAAATCTAGAAAGGTAGTCTCTAACAATATAATGTAAACAGTTTTTCTTTTAATCCATTAGTAATTTTATTTAAATCTTCATTTAATTGGAATTTTTCCCTGTATATTATATACAGGAAACAAAAACTTTTATGTCACAATTCATTGATGTGTGAATCTTCTCTTCCCAATGTTTTGAACTGTCCCAAAATTAGTGGGTTGTAGTTACTTTAAAGATGCCTCATGAAATTCTTTTTAGTGATCTTTTATAATAAATATAGTTTCTCTCAAAATACAAAAGCCGAGTTACTTTCTCTAGACTTGCAACACCTTTGGAATAATAAATATGGAATGTTTAGCTCTGGACATATGTTATGTTCTTTACCAAGGCTATGGCATAGCATGTGTTATCATATTGATTTTCCTCAAATCCACTCACAACCCCAGTATTATCTGAAATATATTCCATTTATTTGGCAGAAAAAAATTTACTTCTAAGTTATGGCAATCAGGTGGGAAAGCATTTGTCTTTTTATTATTTTGAATAAATATTTGAGGTTGTAAAAGAAAAAATAAGAAAATAAAACTTATTGGGCAATCACTGAGTATCAGAAATTTTGTTCAGTTGAGTGTGTATATACATATACACAAGATAAACAGATGATAGATAAAGTGACTCAGGTTTTGGTGTCTCAAATACTATGATCATAATTATCATTGGAACATGATTTTTTTTAAAATAGTGAAAAATCTTGCTAAATGTTTCAAAAACCAAAGTACAATATTACTTAGGTTTCTATGGTAGTTGCCTTTCTGAAAATTCAATGTATTCAAATGTGTGCACCTTTTAGAGAATTTTTAAGACACCTCTTCCTTCTGGATACAGCCCTGACCCAGGGCACATTGCTTGGCTGGATTATGACCTTACATGACCTCATAGTCAGGAATCCTTGTGCAGTGGACAAACACTTGCAGAGGATATTGTACTACTGTAAACAGATTTTTCACTTATATCAAGACATTTTTAAATCTTGCCATAGTTTGGAGAGTTTTTCATTATTTATAATTTACCATAGAATAGAAAATTCTTCATTATGCTGGAATTTTCTGCTCATTGCAGGGTGACTCGCATCACTGTCCACTGTCCACAATGGGTATCTAAACTTCAGTAGCCCCTCTCATCATTGCCAATTAAAATTTATACACAGATCTCTAAAACATTCAATTCTACAGGGTGGTAACACTCCTACTGAGAACCACTTCTTTAACCTTCACTTCTCTGGAGACCGCTTGGCAGTGAGGTCTTTAAACAGCAGAAACCATGTCATCACATGTATGGGCACAGCTTGGATTTGTCTTGCTCTCCATTGAGCTTCGCAACATCCCAGGCAATTGAAAGAAGGAGATGTTGTTATTCCCAACTTAAAGATGAGGAAGGTAAAATGACTTAGCTAAGGTCATGTGACTAGAGAGTTTCAGAGTCCTCATAAAGATCTCTATTATCCTGAAAGGATATTAGGTCTTGTACTGTTTCCTTATGCAGTACTTCCCCTTCAGCATAAGCTACTTAGATCAAATTATCTTAGCCAGGGATCTCAGTTAGACAGACTCACTCTACTAAGGAATATTTTGAAATAAACTGTTCTTTTGTTTCAAGGCTTGTTTATAATTCTTTTAATCTGATCACTTAGCTTGCTCCTTTAGAAGCTGATTTTCCCAATTTTTGATAAATGTTAGTGCAGTGAACTAGTGCAATGAAAACTGATCTTACTTTTGGATTTCAAAGAAAAGGCACCTGTGGCTACTGCTATGTATTTTGGCTGATAGAAAGTGAGATTGCTGTTGATCTGATCCAGTTAGAGTAAGATTTATGATCATATCCTTGTTTTAATTTCACAGTACCCTTATACCAGATATTACTTTAAAAAATGTTTTCTCTCCCATATTTGGATTTGTTTATTGCTTACTCACTCCCTAGTAGGAATTAATTAATGTAATTATTTTTCAATCACTCAACACCTTTTTTTTTTAAATTGCACTTCTCCTAGGGAAATAAGGATGTACACATAGTTCCCAAGATACAGTCTTAACCCACAAGGAAAATGTGATCTGGAGGAGAAGACAGAGAAGTAAACAATAATAAGGACAGAATGGGCACTTGAAAAGTTTAAAAAAGGTTTCTCAGAGGAAATGGCATATACACTGAGATCATAACAAGGAATTGGATTATGCTGATGAATAAGGAATTATGAAGGATTTTTTTTAAAAAGATAATTTAAAAAAGATAAATTATTTGCAAAGGTGCAGAATGTACATCTGATGGATTCCAATAAGTTCAGTAGGACTGAAGGGGAAAAGGCTGAAAAGTGAAGCTACAGCAAAAAAGTGGACTCATATCATGACTGGTTTTATGTGGTAAGTCAAAAATAATATTGGGTTTCATCCTTAAGCTATGGTGACATGAATGTGAAACAGTCAGATTTTTGTCTCATAAATCTCAGTTTGACTGGATTGTGACTATATTGCAGAAGTTTGGGTTGGAGGAACAAGGCATTAATAATTGTATTATTAAAATAATACAAATAAGAAATTATAGCAGCCCAATCTGCAAGAGCCTGAGCAGATATTAGAAAGAGAGAAGCAACAGGATCTGGTGTTTGACTAGATGAAAGCTTCACTGTGGGTTAGGGAGAGTGAAGGAAGGAAGGAAGAAAAGCAGATTTTTTGGCCAACAATATTGAGAGGGATGCCTTTTCTTGAAGCAGGAAACCCAGGAATTCAGTTTGTTTATGTAAATTGAGTCTGAGGTACCTCTGTGGAATCCACTTGGTGATATCCAGTAAGCATCTGGATGTAGGGATGTGGAGCCCAAGCAAGAGGTCTTGGGTAGAGATCTGGTTTTGAGGGTTGTTTTCTCTACATCAGGATGTAAAGAATATATATCTCAGCTCACAGACTCACAGTTATGAACATGAAATTGGGGCCTGAATGCTTTGGTTCAAATCAAAAGTCTACCCTTTCTGTTTTTGTGATCTTGCACAAAATACTTAATTTTTCTGTGTTTTAGTTTTCTCATCTGTAAAATATTTATTATCGTAATATCTACTTGATGATTCTCTTGAGTTATTACTTATAATACACATAATAGAACCTGACCTATAATAATTACTTAAAACATTAGTTCTGTACGAGAAATGTAGCTTTCTGTTTCTATATCTCTACCTGCGTTTACTGCCATATACCTAGTGCCTAGAACAGTGTCTGGCACATAAGAAGGGCTAATAAATAATTGTCGAAGAGTAAATGAGCTACTTTCTAGTATGAAATCCTATTCTGGAAGGGTGGCAAGATCTTAATCTCCATCACACCTCCCTTCAGTTTATTTGAAGATATACCTAAGTTCCTTTGTGAGTGTATAGTATTAGCACATCAAAGCAAATGTTAGTACAAGATGATGGGAGAAACTAGTCCTCAAGAAAATGTGCCAGAAGCAATGTGCTGCCAGGTCTATCTTTCTGCTGGCCTATGTTCCACTGGGTTTTCATGAGGCATGGCTAGTTCTCACCCATACTTATTCATTCATTTATAATGCAGTAAATATTATCTGAGCATCTACTATGTGCTTGACATGTTCTAGAGCACATGACATTTTCTGGAGCTGTAGAAATAGAGGAAAGATAAAGTTCCTGTTCTTGTAGAATCCACATTCACGTGCTGTCTTCTATTCACATGGCAACTTAAGATTCAGAAGCTCCTTCTAGTGTCACTTTTCAGTGGCATGAGACACACTTGCCTGCTACTGCAGTATTCTGGTACCCAGGAATCTTTGCCAGATTGTCCATGGACCATTTGACTGGAGAGATCAGGCAGACATTTTTATCTTTTTGGATTGTACCATTCCCTTTTGCCTTAAGTAGGGTCTTCTGCTCTCTCACTGCAGACATCCCTTACCTTTATTTTTCTCCATCTAGCTGAGGAGACATTTTTTTTTCCAAGTTGGAGATAAGCACTCATTTCTTCCCACTTGTTCTCCCAGATGTTTCTGTATATACTGAAAATACTCTCTAAGCTTCCCTGAAGCTCTTGAAACAGAAAAAACAAAGACTTGCAGGCATTTCTGCTGCCTGCCTACAACATCTCTCTCTGGAGGAAGCACACTCAGAGCCACTCTCTTCCTGGAAGGGCATGAGGAGGAAAGGAAAACAGAAAACAAAAACAAAAACACACTGCTTCATGCATCAAAATATTATTCTGTGTCAACATGTAGATGACAACTTGAACCATGAAAGGATGAGATTATAACTTCATTAGAAGTCAGGTTCAAGTTTAACAAACCTCTAATGGACTTAATTTGATTGTATCTTTTTTTCCTTAAAGGCTCATTTCCTCTAAGTTTTTGTTTTTCTTTATGTGTTAAATGTCAACATTTCATCATTATAGCTTTTACTTATATATTTTGCCACTTACCTTTGTTTCCCCCTTAGGAGTTCCAGGTGCAGGAGAGTCCTGAGATAAGAAACTCTTAGGTGCTGTGGGTGCCAGAGGCTCCACATCCCAGACTCTGTCCTAAGGAGTCTGGCTCATGCCACCTATCAGGCACAGTCTAACACTCCTCAACATCACCTCCTAACTCAGAGTCACAGTGTGATGATGCCTCACTCCAGGGGCCTGCCAGGTGTGAAACACCAAGCTCTGGCCCAAAGGCTGTGCACGGGCAAGACCACCATAATTGGGGAGTGAACTGTGCATGTACAGGCCAGAGCCTATCACCTTCCCAGAGGCCCAGGGCCATTAATTATTTTGATTAAATTCAAATCCCTTATTCCCTTTAACATGACTGATTTTTTTTGATGCTTTTTGTTTCCCTACCCCCACCCCCAGGTTTTCTACTCACCAATATCTTTGAGTAAGTTCAGTCACCTTGTAGGTGATTTCTTAAGGACATTTTAAATTCTTTTCTTTTTTTAATTTTTATTCTATATTGGATTATAGAATTCTATATTAGAGTTCATTTACAATGTTGTGCTCATTTCAGGTATACAGCAAAGTGATTCAGTTATACATATATGTATATCTATTCTTTTTCAGATTCTTTTTCCATATAGGTTATTACAGAATAATGAGTAGAGTTCCCTGTGCTATACAGTAGGTCCTTGTTGATTATCTATTTTATATATAATAGTATGTATATGTTAATTGCAACTACCTAATTTATCCCTTCCCCCCTCCTCTTCCCCAAAGGCATTTTAAATTCTTAACCTGTCTCTATTCACTATTCAGAGAAAGTTAAGCAGATCCTGGCATTTCGTTACAGGCATACCTCAGAGATGTTGTGGGTTCAGTTCCATACCACTGTAATAAAGTGAATATCAAAATAAAGTGAGTCACATGAATTTTTTGGTATCCCAGTGCATGTAAAAGTTATGCTTTTACTATACTGTAGTCTATTAAGTGTGAATAGTATTATGTTTAAAAAATGTACATACATTAATTTAAAAATACTTTATTGCTAAAAATTGCTAACCATAATCTGAGCCTTCAGCGAGTCTTAATGATCAGGATGGTGGATGCTGAAAGTTGGGGTAGCTGTGGCAATTTCTTAAAATAAGATACAATAATCAAAAAATGGGCAAAATATCTAAATAGACATTTCTCTAAAGAAGACATACAGATGACAAGAATTATATAAAAAGACACACAACATCACTAATTATTAGAGAAATGCAAATCAAAACTACAATGAGGTATCACCTCCCATGTGTCAGAAGGGCTATCATCAAAAAATCTACAAACAATAAATGCTGGAGAGGGCATGGAGAAAAAGGAACCCTCCTACACTGTTGGTGATAATGTAAATTGGTACAGCCACTATGGAGAACAATATGGAGGTTATTTTTTGCTTTAAAAACTAAAAATAGAACTATTATATGACCCAGCAATCCCACTTCTAAGCATATACCCAGAAAAAAACATAATTCAAAAAGATACATGCACCCCAATGTTCATTGCAGAACTATTTACAATAGCCAAGACATGGAAACAACCTAAATGTCCATTGACAGATGAATAGATAAAGAAGATGTAGTACACATATACAATGAAATATTACTCAGCTATAAAAAAGAACAAAACAATGTCATTTGCAGCAACACGGATGGGCCTAGAGATTGTCATACTGAGTGAAGTAAATCAGACATAGAAAGACAAATATCATATGATATCACTTGTATGTGGAATCTAAAATAGGGTACAAATGAACTTATTTACAAAACAGAAGTACAGTCACAGATGTAGAAAACAAACATATGGTTAACAGGGGATAAGGAGGGGGACGGATAAATTGGGAGATTGGGATTGACATATACACACTCCTCTATATAAAATAGATAACTAATAAGAACCTACTGTGTAGCACAGGAAACTCTACTCAATATTCTGTAATGATCTATATGGGAAAATAATCTATAAAAGAGTGGATATATGTATATGTATAATTGATTCACTTTGCTGTACACCTGAAACTAACACAACATTGTAAATCAACTATATTCCAGTAATTTTAAAAAAAAATGATATAATACTTCTCCTTTTTCATTTCTAATTCTATGGATTTGAGTCTTCTCCATTTTTTTCTTGATGAGTCTGGCTAATGGTTTATCAATTTTGTTTACCTTCTTAAAGAACCAGCTTTTAGTTTTATTGATCTTTGTTATCATTTCCTTCATTTCTTTTTCATTTATTTCTGATCTGATCTTTATGATTTCTTTCCTTCTGCTAAATTTGGGGGTTTTTTGTTCTTCTTTCTCTAATTGCTTTAGGTGCGGGGTCAGGTTGTTTACTCAAGATGTTTCCTGTTGGGAAAACTGGACAGGGACATGTAAAAGTATGAGATTAGATCATTCCCTAACACCATACACAAAAATAAGCTCAAAATGGATTAAAGACCTAAATGTAAGGCCAGAAACTATCAAAATCTTAGAGGAAAACATAGGCAGAACACTCTATGACATAAATCACAGCAAGATCCTTTTGGACCCACCTCTTAGAGAAATGGAAATAAAAACAAAGATAAACAAATGGGACCTAATGAAACTTCAAAGCTTTTGCACAGCAAAGGAAACCATAAACAAGACCAAAAGACAACCCTCAGAATGGGAGAAAATATTGGCAAATGAAGCAACTGACAAAGGATTAATCTCCAAAATTTATAAGCAGCTCATGCAGCTCAATAGCAAAAAAACAAACAACCCAATCCAAAAATGGACAGAAGACTTAAATAGGCATTTCTCCAAAGAAGATATACAGACTGCCAAAAAACATATGAAAGCATGCTCAACATCATTAATCATTAGAGAAATGCAAATCAAAACTACAATGAGATATCATCTCACACCAGTCAGAATGGCCATCATCAAGAAATCTAGAAACAATAAATGCTGGAGAGGGTGTGGAGAAAAGGAAACACTCTTGCACTGCTGGTGGGAATATGAATTGGTACAGCCACTATGGAGAACAGTATGGAGGTTCCTTAAAAAGCTCCAAATAGAACTACCATATGACCCAGCAATCCCATTACTAGGCATATACCCTGAGAAAACCATAATTCAAAGAGAGACATGTACCAAAATTTTCATTGCAACTCTATTCACAATAGCCCAGAGATGGAAACAACCTAAGTGTCCATCATCGGATGAAAGGATAAAGGAGATATGGCACATATATACAATGGACTATTACTTAGCCATAAAAAGAAACGAAATTGTAATGAGGTGGATAGACCTAGAGTCTGTCATACAGAGTGAAGTAAGTCAGAAAGAGAAAGACAAATACCGTATGCTAACACACATATATGGAATTTAAGAAAAAAAAATGTCATGAAGAACCTAGGGGTAAAACACGAATAAAGACACAGACCTACTTGAGAATGGACTTGAGGATATGGGGAGGGGGAAGGGTAAGCTGTGACAAAGCCAGAGAGAGGCATGGACATATATACAGTACCAAACGTAAGGTAGATAGCTAGTGGGAAGCAGCCGCACAGCACAGAGAGATCAACTCAGTGCTTTGTGACCGCCTGGAGGGGTGGGATAGGGAGGGTTGGAGGGAGGGAGGCGCCAAGGGAAGGGATTTGAGAACAGATGTATATGTATGACTTATTCACTTTGTTATAAAGCAGAAACTAATAATTTAAAAAATCCAAAAATAATAAAATAAAATAAAAATAAAAATGATACAATAAAGTTTGCCACATCGATTGACTCTTCCTTTTACAAATGATTTCTCTGTAGCATGCAATCCTGTTTGATAGCATTTTACCCACAGTACAACTTCTTCCTAAATTGGAATCAATCCTCTCAAACACTGCTACTGCTTTATCAACTAAGTTTATGTACTATTTTAAGTCATTAATTGTCATTTCAAGAATCTTTATAGCATCTTCACCAGGAGTAGATTCCATCTCAAAAAAAAAAAAAAAAAAACTTTGTTCATCCATAAGAAGCAACTCTTTCCATCAAAGTTTTATCATAACATTGAAGAAATTCAGTCACATCTTCAGACTCCACTTCTAATTCTAATTCTTGCTATTTTCACCATGTCTGTAGTTACTTCCTCCACTGAAGTCTTGAACCCCTCAAAGTCATCCATGAGGGTTAGAACCAACTTTTTCTAAGCTCTTGTTCATGATATTTTGACCTCCTTCTGTTAATTACAAATGTTCTTCATGACATCCAAAATGGTCAGTCCTTTCCAGAAGGTTTTCAATTGACTTTGCCCAGATCCATCAGAAGAATCACTATCTATGGCAGCTATAGAATAATAAAATGTATTTCTTTTTTTTTTCTTTGCTGTATGCTGGCGTCTCACTGTTGTGGCCTCTCCCACCATGGAGCAACAGGCTCCGGACGCCCAGGCTCAGTGGCCATGGCTCACGGGTCCAGCCGCTCCACGGCATGTGGGATCTTCCCAGACTTGGGCATGAACCCGTGCCCCCTGCACCAGCAGGTGGATTCTCAACCACTGCACCACCAGGGAAGCCCTAAAATTTATTTCTTAAATGATAAGACTTGAAAGTCAAAATTACTCTTCAATCCATGAGCTGCAGAATGGATGCTGTGTTATCAGGCATAAAAACAACATTCATCTTTTTGTATGTCTCCACTGGGGTTCTTGGGTGACCAGGTACATTGTCAATGAGCAGTAATTCTTTGAAAGGAATCTTTGTTTCTGACCAGTAGGTCTCAACATTGGGCTTAAAATAGTTCATAAACTACGCATTAAACCCAGGCTATGTTGTTCCATTTATAGAGCACAGGCAGAGTACATTTAGCATAATTCTTAAGGGCCCTAAATTTTTGAAATGGCAAATGAGCACTGGATTCAACTTAAATTCACTAACTTCATTATCCCATAAGACGAGAGTCAGCCTGTTCTTTGAGGCTTTGAAGCCAGGCACTGCCTTTTCCTCTCTAGCTATGAAAGGCCTGGATGTCATTTTCTTCGATTATAAGGCTCCAGTATAAGGCTCTTTATACATTTTCTTCCAGTATAAGGCTACATTGAGAATCTGTTTTTTAGTGTAGCTATCTTCATTAATTATCTCAGCTAGATCTTCTATATCTTCTAGATCATTAGGATAAGTTGGGCAGTTTCTACAACAGCACTTGCTGCTTCACCTTGCACTACTATGTTATGGAGATGACTTCTTTCCTTAAATCTCATGAACCAACCTCTGCTAGCTTCAAACTTTTCTTCTTCAGCTTCCTCCCATTTCTCAGCCTTCACAGCATTGAAGAGAGTTAGGACCTTGCTCTGGATTAGGCTTTGGGTAAGGGAATGTTGTGGCTGTTTTGATCCAGACCACTGGAACTTTCTCCATATCAGCAGTAAGACTGTTTCATTTTCTTATAACTTGTGTTTTCACTGGGATAGCACTCTTAATTTCCTTCAATAATTTTTCCTTTGCATTTACAACTTGACTAACTGTTGGCACAAGAGGACTGTCTCAGCTTTCGACATGCCTTCCTCTCTGAGTTAAATCATTTCTAGCTTTTGATTTAAGGTGAGAGACATGCAACTCTTCCTTTCAGTTGAACACTTAGAGGCTATTGTAGGGTTATTAACTAACCTAATTTCAATATTGTTGTGTCTTATGGAATAGGGGGTCTAAAGAGAGGGAGAGAGATGGGGGGATGTCTGGTCAGTGGAGCAGTCCAAACACACAAAACATTTACTGATTAAGTTTGCTGTCTTATATGGGTGCAGTTTGTGGTGCCCCAAAACAATTACAGTCATCACCACAAAATATAATAATAATCAAAAGTTTGAAATATTGTCAGCATTACCAAAATATGACACAGAGATATAAAGTGAGCAAGTTCTATTGGAAAAAATGGCACTGATAGACTTGCTTGACACAGAGTTGACACAAATCTTAAATGCGTAAAAAATGCAATATCTACAAAGTGCAATAAAGCAAAACAAAATAAAATGAGGCATGTTAATCTCAGTATTCATGAGGACTTTTTCCTTTTCTTATTTTTTTTTCAGAGCCATCATTGAAGAATGCCAAAGTTCATTCAAGATCAAGTTTTTAGACTTTTCCTTTTATAAATGAGATAATTTAGGTCAGTAGCTCGCCCAGTAACAACCCATTATAGTGAAATTATAACTAGAACCCAGAGCCCCTGCTTCTAGTTGAAGATAAAGCTCACCATAACAGGTGGCCAGAGCTAAATTCACTGCAAACAAAATAACAACTCTCCCTTTTGTGACACATATCAAAATGATATCTAGATGAACAAATCTTGAAATGTTTAAAACAAGTGATGTGTGTAGTTGTAGCAATGTCACCCCATATTTCCAGCATATGAAGTAGATCGTGGTCACTTAGCAGAGGCAACAAGTGATAATGGTGGTTCATGGGTGCATTGTGCTCACTTCTGCTGGTACTGTTGTGCTCATATAAATTCAATCCTAACAACAGCCTCCAGAGATAGATACTATTCTTCTTCCCATCTTACAAATGAGCAAACTAAGGTACAGTGAAAACTTGATGTGTTCAAGTTCACACATAGGCAAGGAATATAGGCAGAATTTGAACTCAGTCCGGTTCCAAACACTCCTAATCATACCTGCGATTTTCCACATTAAATCTTAACAAGAGGGCTTCATTTATGATGCAGAAACTACTCCTGGGCTCAAGTGCTTTTTTATAGTATTTCAAAACAAAGTTTTGGCTCCTGATGAGGAAATAGAATAAAAATATGTTAAATCAAAAAAATAAAAAACAACAAAACAAAACAGCAACAGTTGTTACCAGCTAACTTAGTCAGTTCAAAAGCAAATATATATATATATTTTTTATTTCTGTGGTTACTTTTGGGGAGATGGTCAAAAATTATTTTCCTCATTGCACTTTTTATTTGCTAATCACACTCGTGAGATGTGCTTGTAATAAAGATATTTGGAGGTTATTCTTTCTTTCTTTTCTTTCTTCTTTTCTTTTTTTTTTTTTGGTAAGATTTCTGCCATGTGAGACCTCTTCCTCTACTTGTAGAATCTACTGGTTAGGCATTTTGACAGGAGGCGGTGTCCGTATCCCCCAGCATAGACAGATAAACTAGACCCTGGCTCTTCCTAGGGCATAGCCAAACATAAGATCACTGAACCATACTCCAGGCCTGGATACTGAATGCTGAGAGAATGGTTCAAAGAAACAGGGACAGTTAAAACCACTGGTGATGCTAGTGTTGGGCTGACTCTTCTTGTGGTGTGATTTTTGCTCGATTCTTCTACTCTGCAGAGATAACCAATACCTTTCCAGAAAACACCTTTTCTGATTAGAGTAACTAGAATATATTTTCTGTTGTTTATAACCAAGAACTACAATGAATACAAAGCATATAGTCCTTGTTTAATGAATAACCTCTAGCTTATAATATAGCCTTAGAAACTGTTGGTGTTACTGATTGGTTTTCAGGGCTCAGATGCTATGAATTCAACAGCAGATATAGGATTTGTCATTTATATATGTACATTTCCCAGAAGGTAGCTTTAGTACATCCTAATATATTTCTACTTTTTAACTTTATCCATATTTTATTTCTTGGAAGATGGTGAGGGCTCAATCAAAAATTGTTGTGAGCTTAACTCAGACAAAAACATTTCAAGAATAAATAAGCTATTTTAAGATAAATCTTAGATAATATTTGTTGGTAGAGCTTTTTATTTACTTGATTTTGTTTTTAAAGAAGAGATTATCCATGTGGTTCAAAACCATTTTTTCTCTAACATGGTCTCATGTTCATGATCTCACTTGAATATTTTAAAAACAAAACCGAAAAAAAAGTGAGAAAAGTAAAACACATTTAACCTTCTATTTTAAGAAAATATATATCATAGCTTTGTTTGTGGTGGTAAGATATTTTTAAATCAAACAACTTATTATTACAACCCAAAAGAAGCAGTCTGAAGGGACTCACTTCAAGCAGATAAAGTAGAAGTCCAAGGAGTTACCCCAGAAACATATTTTCTATGGTGACTTTATCTCAGCTTATTTATATTTTAATTTAGATCTCTCAATAATTTCAAAATAATATGAATCTGTACACTACACTGGTATATTACACTTTTTTTTCCCAAAAATAACAGTAAACACACTTCTGCTCAAATTAATCATCCTGTCTTGACTACACAAATAAATAACCAGTAGGAATATTAATTTTACCTGATCTACATGGATACTTCATTGAATAACAAATTATATCATCACAGTTTTATCCCAATAAGTATTGAGTCAAAAAATATTTCCTAGTTTATATTTGTGTTTTAGTTTTTTACCTATATCTGTCCTGAACTTAAGTATTTTTCATAATAAAAATTTCACTATGAGTAATCACAAGGGTGGACTTATCCTGTCTAGATTTTAATAATACATATTTCAATTAGCTTAAATAACTTACATAATATTAAAATACATTTTAAAAATGTTTTTGATTGGTGTGTGTTTACAATTCCTGTTAGCATTTTAAGACTACTAAAAAAGCATACTCAATAATAAGTAAGACACTGAAGTACAGTTTGATAGTTCACATGAGTTTTTCACTTATTCTTGTGACAAATATTTTTATCTGTCATATATTCAACAAACATTCAATGGGCAGCATCTGTGTCAGTCTCTGTTGTATTTGATAACATGAATAAACAAAGCACAGATTTTTCACTCTTGTAAAAAATTCATTTTAGTGGGAAGAGACAGAAAATAAATCATAAACATAAAAAAATAAATAAATAACAAGTTTGCTAGGAGGTGATAAAAGCCATCAGGATAAGGAAGTTTGCAAGTGCTTTGGGAGTGTGAGCAGGCTGCATTTTAAACTGGGGTAGGAAGAGTTAACCTCAAAGAGAAGGTGAGATTTTAGCAGAATTTAAGGGGGTGAAGTTACATGTGGTGGGATAAGAGCAACTCAGAAAGAATAAATAGTCTGTGCAAAAGCAATGAGACATGAAGATGTTTGAGGATCAGGAAGGTGCCTGATCACACAGAGTTGGCTAGTGATTGGAACAAAAGGTTAACATGATCTGACCAACTGATGTGATTCAAGTTTTTAAAAGGTAACTTAAACTGCAGTGTGAGGCTATTTTGTGGAGAGAGAGACATTCTAGAAGCAGGGAGACAAATGAGGAGGCTATCATAGTGGTCCATGTTAGAGATGATGACTGGGCCAGATGGTAGCAGCAGAGGTAATGAGAAGTAATCAGACTATGGACATATTGTGAAATTGGAGCCAACAGCTTTTGCTGAAGGATTGGGAGTGAGATATGACAGATACATCAACACGGATTTTGGCCTGAGCAACTGGAGTAATACATCTTGGATACTCTTTTAAGAAAAAAAATATATTGTAGGGGAGGAAAAATTTTCCTTGCTCTTCTAGGTTCTTTGACTGGTCTAATAACCAAATTAACATAAGACAGATTAACAGGAGAAAAATAACCACATTTAATTATGTTAGTATAGGGGCACCACAAAGACAATGAGATTCAAGGACAAGCCTGACAATTGAGGCTTATATACTATCTTGAGCTGAGGAATGGAATAGCCACCTGGGGCTTCAAAGGGGAGGAGGGTGATTCACAGGAAGATAAGAAGAGCAGGTGTTTGGTAATTAGATGTTTGTCCTGCCAGCGATAGGTCATTCAGATAAAAAGCTATTCTTTGGTAATAGCTTTCTTTCTAGAACAGGTCCCCTGTCTAAATTCTTTTAGACAGTTAAAGGAAAGGTAAAAGTTTTTGTTTTGTTTTTGCTTTTGACTCTACTGGGTCTTGATTGCCTTTAGCTCAAAACAGTATTCCTGCCAAAGTGACACATTTTGGGGAAGCTCATTCCCTTCAGTATACATCTATTAAGTTTATTTCAGTATATGCTTAATGTGCCATAGTATGGTTGCATCACAATTTGATGATCTATTTTCCTACTAATGTCATTATTTGCTTTTCATTTTTTAACACCATAAATAATCCTTCAACAAAATGTTCTTAGGTAGATTTAAAATAATTCTGAGATTTTTAAAATTAAAATTTATTTATATAGTTTATAAAGTATGTTTGAAATGTGACTTAGTTTCTTGCTAATAACTTTTCATTGACTCTAAAGAGAGAATTCACTGACCAAAGTGGTCTTAATGTCTCCTTCATTTGACTAATCTTTAAACAGGCTTCCTCCTGACTCTATGCACCAGGCTCTCCTTTTCTTAGAACACTTACTTTAGAAAACTTGTAATTACAAATCCTTCCTCTTCTCCTTTGAGATGTAAGTCTTTTAAAATGACTCTTGCATGCTACTATGTATAAAATAGGTAAGCAACAAAAATATTGTACAGCACAGGGAAATATAGCCATTGTTTTGTAATAATTTAAATGGAGTATAATCTGCAAAAATATTGAATCACTATGTTGTAAACCTGAAACTAGTATAACTTTAAATAAATAGATAAATAAATATTCTCATAATATCAATTAGAAAGCCTGTTATCAGTTTTACAAACCAGGAATATCTTTCTCAATGACCTAAGCGACATCTCTTTGAAATGTAATCATCAAAGAAGATAGATAGCCCTATCTTCTAGTCCCCACGGGAGAGTATGAGCCTAAGTTCCATGGCTGTCTTTCTCTAAGTTGTAAAACTACCTCCTGTCCAGAAATAGGAGTAAGTTTACTTTTCCTTTGAGTAAGGTCATTAGTAAATAAAGGTAACATTAGTCACCTCAGCTCTGCAAAACTCTCCAGCTCCTTCTTTCAGCGTCATTGAGTTCAGACTTTGGTTCTGGCCTCTTTTGCTTATTGCAATATGCTTGATTAAAGGTTTCCTTTGGATTATGCAAATCTAAATCACAATTAGATATCACCTTACATCTGTTAGAATGGTTATTATCAAAAAAACAAAAGATAACAAATGTTGGCATGGACGTGAAGAAAAGAGAACACTTATACACTGTTAGTGGGAATGTAAATTGGTAAATTTATTATGAAAAACAGTATGGAGCTTCCTCAAGAATTTAAAAATGGAACTACCATATGATCCAACAATTCCACTTCTGGATATATATACAAAGGAAAGGAAATCACTATCTCCAAGAGCTATCTGTGTCCCCATGTTCATTCCAACACTATTTCCAATAGTCAAGATTTAGAAACAACATGTCTGTTGACAGATAGGTGAATTAAAATTGTGATATTGGGCTTCCCTGGTGGTGCAGTGGTTGAGATTCTGCCTGCCGATGCAAGGTACATGGGTTCATGCCCCAATCCAAGAAGATCCCACATGCCGCAGAGCAGCTAGGCTCGTGAGCCATGGCTGCTGACATGCACATCTGGAGCCTGTGCTCTGCAACAGGAGAGGCCACAACAGTAAGAGGCCTGCGTACCACAAAATAAATAAATAAATAAATTGTGATATCTATATATCTCTATATTTGTCTATCTATATTTCTATTTATAGACAATGGAATAATATTCAGCCATGAAAAAAAGGAAATTGTGCCACTTGTGAGAGCATGGATGAAACTAGAGGGCATTATGCTCTCCAGACAGAGAAAGACAAATACTGCATGATATCATTTACATGTGGAATCTAAAAAAAAAAGAAAAAAAAATTGAATTCATAGAGACAGAGTTGAAAATTGTTGTTAGAGGTTAGGGCAGAAATAAGAAAAATGGGAAGATGTTGGTCAAAGGTACAAAGTCTCAATTATGAGATAAATAAGTTCTGAGAAATTAATGTACAGTGTACATTAACTGTACTTAATAATATTGCATATATGAAATTCTCTAAGAGAATAATCTTCAGCATTCTGTCTCACACACACAAAATAGCTATGAAGTAACTATATGAGGAGGATAGATATGGTAATTAACTTGATTGTGGTATTCACTTTACAATGTATGCATATATCAAATGGTCTTATAGTACACTTTAAATATACACAATTTCATTTTTAAATTAAGTTTCAGTAAGGCTGAAAATAATTTATAAAAGGCTTCCTTGTCTAACTTTCTCCAGTGCAATCTGACTTTTTTTTTTTGAAATTATATATTTCTCAAGATCAGAGGTGAGAGCTCTCTCTCTGAAACATAATATTACCCCAGAGCCAACACCTCTCCTCCAATCATTCCTCCTTTCATCTTTCCTGATCCATCTCCAGGAAATATTCATATTGAATACCATTATTAGAAAGAAATTATGACTATTGTATGATTTATGTATATGGGGCTAAGAATAGCTTTACATTATAAAGATTCTCATAAAGTCAATATCCAGAACTGATTATTTAGTAAATAGAGTGTGCCACTATCAACATTTCTATTTTAAGTGTGGTTATTTATTTATGTATGTATTTATTATTTATTCTCAACAATTTATCTATTACTCCTATGTTAATGCATTGGAAAATAAATCTGGGAGTGCCTAGAAACATTATTTAAATGTGTTCTCAAACATTTTTGCCCAAAAGTTAGCCGTACCTCAAAACAATAGTCTCTATAAGGTGTACTCCACTATTTTGGTAATTGAAGAAAGACGTATACAAAGTTTTTACATAGGTCCAGCACATCTTTAAAAATGTTAAATTTCATAATGCAATAACTTAGGTTGTAGAAATTGTAGAAATAATCTGCAACCATTATTTAAAGGCAAATTGCTTCTTACTATTAAAGATCAGAAGAAATTTAAGTTTTATTCTTAATGTAAAATACAGTATTGTCAATAAGAAAATGTTGCCTGCCATATCAGTAAATAAAGAATGTTGCAGCCATCAAGCCATCTCATTACAGCCACTTCCTGATGGTGAGCCCTGAGTAAACTCAGGATGGAAACAGGATGCCCACCACCCAGCAGACAGTCACTGCAGCCATCTTTCAATGGTGTACCCTGAGGAGACTCAGGATGAGAAAGCAAAGGATACCAGCCCCGGTAGCTGAGATGCAGATCAAAGGGATGATTTCAGTGAGCCCAGATGCTTGCATCTTCCCATACACAGAAAAGTGCTAAATTCCTTAACTTGAGATATCTGGTTTTCCTTAATTAACAGTAATCTTTTGATGTTCTAACTATGTGGTCTTTGTTGCAAAAACTCCTATATATTCTGGCTCTTCCCTTTCCTCTTGGAGCAGTCTCTGAGAGCTATCTGAGAGGTTGCATCCCGGGCTTAAGTCCTCAGTTTTGTCTGCCAAATGAAGCACAATTCTCAACTTTTAAGCTGTTCATATTTTTCAGCCAAAACTATGTACATTGTGAAATATGGCAGTCACATATATAATAATTTGTTTTTAGATACTATTTACAAGTTTATTCTAAAACAGTTATAACTGTTACATAAAGTGACTCCTGTTTTAAATTTGGCAATACTTCATGTGCATATGCATATATTTTGTAATCTTCCTGTATTTGTGAGAGGAAGAGCTACGCACTAAGAAATAAAAATCAATGAAAAATATAAAATAAAATAAAAAAATTAGAGTTCCAGAAATTATTTTGTGCCCAACTGGATGCTCTGTGTCACAAGCCAAGCAAAATGGTGTTAAAACCAAGGGGCCAAATTGCATCTGCACTTAAAGTAAAGGTTACATTTGTAATCACTGTCCCACAATATTTTTTATAAACTGGAGCCATTAAGTTGTTTCCTAACAAAAACTCAGGGACCCTTTATACAAACAATAAATGGTTTGTTTTCAAAACACGAAGTTTATTTTTGAAGTAAAGGTTTATGTTCCATGAAATCTCTGAGCCTGAGAATGCTTTCAGCTCTGGAAAATTCTTGTTGGAGCCTCAAAGAAGCTGCTATAAACATGGAAGTGCCCTCCTGGGTGTGACATTCCCAGCTTGATGACTTGATGGCTTAATTTACTTAGATGGTACTCTTCAAAGTGATTTTGAAGCTTTGGATAGGAAACTGAAACCAGAGTTACTGAGCCACAAATAAGTGAAATTTTTACTCATGAACACTGAATATTGCTACAATCATTTGCAGCATGAATAAAAAAATTAACCACTGATATCAAATCAAAACTTCAAATGTAGAATTTTACTCTGTGTTTTAAAAAAGCCAATAAATAAACTGAGCTTAGTCCATAGGAAGAACTATTGTCAAATGGTTTAATTAATATCATGTTGACTATCTATTAACAATTCAAATAATTTGCTTAATTTGAATGAAGATTTCCTAGAATAATACAATCATTGTTTTCTGTACTTAAAAGATAATTGCTGATTTCTGCATTCAAATGGTATCTGCTCAGTGATCTCCAGAGGCATTCTATCAAAATCACACTGAATCATTCAGGGTGACTAAAGAAGAAAACAAAAGAGTTTTGAAGGAAAACACTCACAGATAAAGTAATTATTGCTAATTATGGAGCAGAATTGAGAGTAGACTCCATTTATTCTTCTGCTTTTGGTATTACTTGGCATTATTATTTGAAATAGAAATTGCTTGGGAAAAAGTATCAGAAAGCTGGAGCTCTATCTCTATCTGCCATTTGAGTGCTTTTCTGTAAAATGGGACAAGTGGAGAGTGTTGAGGCCTCTGCCCTCATTTCACCCTCAAAAATATTTGTGATCATACAGATGAAACTTCAGAACATGTCTCAGGGCTCAGTGGAGTTCAGGTTCTTTAAGTCTCAGCAGAGAAAGAATTCAATGAGAGGTAAAGTGATAGGTAAGAAGTAACTTATTCATATAGGATGCTTGTGAAGTATACAAGCAGGCAGGCAAGAGAGTACCACCATGCGAACAAAGGTGGATACAGTTTTATAATCATAGGAAAAGTAGAGAGGAGGGGAAGACCATCTTCTTCCTTATTCTTGAATAGAAGTCAAGCTTCCATCATCATCTCCATCTACATGTTGAGCAGGGAGATTTTTTGTCCCTATATGACCCAACCAGGACTGTCATGGTACTATTCTAATCAGCAGAAGGGTGGTAACATAAGCTAAAGTAAGGTAAAGCATCTCATATTAAAGTATGTCACCTTTCCCTATATTTCTGCTCTTAGTACATGCAGAAAAAGCTCCTTCTCAAGGATCATTAACTTGCTGACCTCAATGGGCAAGATATAGGTCTCATTCCACCATTATTTTATTGTTTTGGGGCATGTCTCATGCTTCTATTTTATGGTTTTATTGCTAAGCAAGCTTGCTTGGTTTTGTTGCTAATCAAGCCTATTTTCTTGAGTGATCATTAAAACTTACAGGGGCCTCCCAAAATTTCCTCTCTAAGTATGATCCCCTAGTGGATTTTTTTTTTTTTTTTTTGCTGTACACGGGCCTCTCACTGCTGTGGCCTCTCCCGTTGCGGAGCACAGGCTCCGGACACACAGGCTCCGCGGCCATGGCTCGCGGGCCCAGCCGCTCCGCGGCATGTGGGATCTTCCGGGATCGGGGCACGAACCCGTGTCCCCTGCATCGGCAGGCGGACTCTCAACCACTGCGCCACCAGGGAAGCCCCCCTAGTGGATTTTTTTAACTAGCTATTTGATTATCCTGACCTATCCCTATCACAGAGACTCCAAATTTCAAGTAATGACTGTGGATTAGCCAGTGTTGATCTCATGAAAAGCTCTACCTTCGGATAACAAGTTATGGGTGATATAGACCATAAGAAGTCTGAAGACATTCCTGCAATAGACCATAGATTATTGCCCTGCATAGCTGAGATCCAGAGAACCAGAAGTTATCCTCAAAGAAACCAAGGAGATTTAATGAAAACCAAAACTGGGCTGAACTCATAGCTCTTTCTAAGGGACAATTCCTAAGATCAACTTAAGAAAGTCATTCACTGTGCAATTAGAGAGCTGCTTGAATTTGTTATTTTAGTCTAGGGAAAAACTTCTGATAAATGGTATCTCAGTTATCTAAACATTTTGAGGGTACCCACCCCCAACAAAGACTCTGGCTGATTTTATGTTTAAAAACTGTGTCCCTTCACCTTGTCCATTTCTAACTAAATTGACCAACCTAACCAAAAGCAACTTAGAATATCAATGGCCATTATGGACAACTTTTGAAATCCCCAAACTTATTTTTTAAACTGAATTGGACTATAATAGATTATAAATTTCCAGAACAGAGTGGAAGGACTATTTTGATTAGTATTTTGAGATGCCCCACTTTATCAATCAGATTTCTAAAATTGCTTCTCCACAAAAAAAAGATTTTAAGATTAACTGAGTTAACTAAATAATTTAAAAAAGATGAAATGGTTCCCAAAGTCTCAGGCTCTTCTCCCTGGGCTTCTTTGTCTTGGACCCTGTCTCTGGTGTCATTATGTCCCTCTCCCTTGGATCCCTATGGACAGATGCCTCCCCTGGCATCATCATTCTCCTTTCCTTCTATAAAGCCTATGCCTCTTTTATACCCCCAGTTCCCCCATACTAATTATCTCACTGAACGTCCTTTTTTCTGTGAAATTGCCCTCACTACCTTTTCCTCTGAACTTGTCAAAAACTAACCCTTTAAAATTAAGACTTCTGAGGAGCCAGAGGTTAAACCCTTAATTTATTTTTTATTTTTCCTTTTTTTTTTTTTTGTGGTATGCGGGCCTTTCACTGTTGTGGCTTCTCCTGTTGCGGAGCACAGGCTCCAGACTTGCAGGCTTAGAGGCATGTGGGATCTTCCCGGACTGGGGCACAAACCAATGTCCCCTGAATCGGCAGGCAGACTCTCAACAACTGCACCACCAGGGAAGCCCACACTTAATTTCTTATATTCCCTGAAGTAAAGTTGAACTTTGAGCCATAGTCAAAGGTTTCCCAAAGTAACTGAAGATCCTCACAGATTTGCTGAAATTTTTAATATAGTCGCTTAATTTGATCAACCTAGTTTCTCTGACTTAAATCAACTAGTTCATATGCTTGTCAGTGAAAGTCAGACCTAAAACTGAGTACCCCTAAAACTGAGGTTTTCTGTTGAGTTTATGATTAATTTCTCTATCCAAAACACTATTCTCTTTCTTCTCCAACACCTGTTCTTCTCAACATTGAGGAGTGTCAAAAAAAAAATGGTGTGGATATTGAAATCCTTTGTCCCTGTCCTTCAAAGTAAAACACATTTACTTTAGCCTCCCAACCCTCCCCTGAGTCTCAAAAGGCAGGCTTAAGAGTTCATGATTAGGAAATGTGAAGATGGAGAAATACAAAAAAATACTTGGTCTGGGAAATTTAGACTATAGACCAGGCACATAGCAGAGTCTCTAAACTTCCATTTTGCTGAAAGATATAAATAAAAGTCTGACACACATTCTTAAGTTGTAGATGAAATAGGAAACTAATGTTTACTCTAGACTTAGTTAATCTGGCAAACCAGCTCTTTCACAGTCTAGAAGAGTCACTTCCAAGGAAAACCACTGAACTTCTTTATCTTCAACTCCAGCAAATGAAGTCTCCTTAATGAATTCAAAATCTTCCTAGTTTCTATTATTATTGCAAAGAGCCAGGACACTGGAAAAGTAAAGCTTACAAATTTAAGCACTTCAGGTGCCTTCAGCTCTCTAACCAGTCTTTCCAACATCCTCCCAGTCCTCGATGATGGGACTCTGAGAATTACAGGAGTTCTTCCCAATCCTCCCTGTAAATAGTCCTAGAGAAGCATTCCTTTAGATTGAGGATGAATGTCTTCCTGTCCTAATAGGCAATAGAGCCACACACTCACTGCTCAACCCCACCCCTATAAAGCAGCCCCTGCCTCAGGGTACTTAAAGAGTTCAAACAGTGGGGTTTCTCAGCAGGTTTCTGTCTCTGAATGTATCCCATTTGTTTAGGCTTTTTGAGAGATACACACCCTTTTCTCCTTAGTTCCTCTGTCACACTTCTTAGAGATGTATCATGGAAAAATTTCTTTTTCCCAAAAGGGGAAAATAATTCCAGAAATTGACAGTAGTCATCAAAGGGACCAACCAGGTGAATACCAGGTGGTACTAGAGCTAATTCTGGAGACATGATGATTTGTTCCTATTGAATAATGTACCCTTTTCTTACGGGCAAAATCTGCAACTGATGTTGACAAAATTCAACATTCAAATAGACCCCTCAAAACCTCTTCTCAGAATTAATCAATACTCTATAAGTAAAGAAACCCTTCAAGATATGAAGCTGATAATAGAAGATTACAAGGCTCAAGGCCTAATTGTCCCTTGTACTAGGCCCTTGTAGCATTCCCAGTTTAGTGGTGAGAAAACCTAAGGGCCAAGGGGAGAGGTTGTTCAGGACCTCCTCTGAGCAATAAACAACATTGCTATCCCTTGACACCCTGTGTTCCTGACTCCCATAATTTACTAACATCCATTCCTACTGGAAGAAGATTATTTACAATAATGTAGTGTCTTCTTTAGTATTCCAGTTGATAAAGCTAGCCAATACTTTTTGGCCTTCACTTGGGAAGAAAAACAATTCACCTAGACAGTAATGTGTCAGGGTTTTATTGAAAGTCTTTATTTCTCACAAATTATGAAGGCTGATCAGAATGACATAAAGTTCCTAGAGGTTTACCTTGTTGCAATACATGGATGATTTGCTTTTTTACTTTCCATCCAGGACTCTTATAGGAAGATAGAAACCACTTGTTAAAGCTTTCAGTGTTCAAGGGACATAAATTTGTCAATGAAAAATAGTAGTTTTCCCAAGCCCTTATTGTAGAACTAGGACTACACCTAGATCCAGGTAGACTTCATGGTGTCCTAAGTTTCCCCGAACCCAAAACTAAGCAACTGAGAGGTTTTATAGGGCTAATTGGTTATTGACAAAAATGAATTCTAAATTTCTCTTTCATGGACAACATCTCTATATTTTGCTCAACAATAACAACCTCAACCAAATTTTATGGGAAGAAAAAGATGCTTAGTTTTCAAGGCCTTAAAGGAGAGTTTGATAAACCTTCCTACCCTTGGACATTTCAATTATCTGATTCTCCCTTATTATATATATATATATATATATATATATATATATATATATATATATCTTGTTTTTGTATCAATTCATTCAGTCTGTGTCTTTTGGTTGGGGTATTTAACACATTTACATTTCACATGATTATTGATACGTATGTTCCTATTACCATTTTCTTAATTGATCTGGGTTTGTTTTTGTATGTCTTTTCCTTCTCTTGTGTTTCCTGTTTACAGAAATTCCTTTATCATTTGTTGTAAAGCTGGTTTGGTGGTGCCCAATTCTCTAACTTTTGCTTGTCTGTAAAGGTTTTAATTTCTCTGTCGAATCTGAGTGAGATCCTTGCTGGGTAGAGTATTCTTTGTTGTAGGTTTTTTGCTCTCATCTCTTTAAATGTATCCTGCCACTCCCTTCTGGCCTGCAGAGTTTTTGTTGAAAGATCAGCTGTAAACCTTATGGAGATTCCTTTGTATGTTATATGTTACTTTTCCCTTCCTGCTTTTAATATTTTTTTCTTTGTTTTAATTTTTGTTAGTTTGATTATTATGTGTCTCTGTGTGTTTCTCCTTGGGTTTCTCCTGTATGGGACTCTGCACTTCCTGGGCTTGATTGACTATTTCCTTTACCATGTTGGGGAAGTTTTCATCTATAATCTCCTCAAATATTTTCTCACACCCTTTCTTTTTTTCTTCTTCTTCAGGGACACCTATAATTCAAATGTTGGTGTGCTTAATGTTGTCCCCAAAATCTCTGAGACTGTCCTCCATTCTTTTTATTCTTTTTTCTTTTCTCTGTTCTAAGACTGTTTTTTCCACCATTCTATCTCCAGCTTACTTATCCATTTTTCTGCCTCATTTATTCTGCTACTAACTGTTTCTAGAGTATTTCTCAATTTCAGTTGTTGTGTTCAAATGTGTTCTTCTAGGTCCTTGTTAATCATTTCTTGTTTTTTCTCTATTGTATTTCTGTGATTTGGATCATCTTTACTATCATTACTCTGAATTATTTTTCAGATAGTTTGCCTATTTCCTCTTCATTTATTTGGTTTTCTGTGTTTTTATCTTGCTCTTTGCCTGTAAGATATTTATCTGTCTTCTCATTTTGTCTAATTTACAGTATTTGAGGTCTCTTTTAACTATGTTGCAGGATTGTAGTTCCTCTTGCTTCTGTTCTCTGTGCCCAGTGGTGAGGTTGGTCCAGTGGGTTACATAGGTTTCCTGATAAGAGGAACTGGTGCCTGCATTCTGGAGAGTGGAGCTGAGTCTTTTCCCTCTGATGAACAGGCCATGTTAGGTCGTGTGTTTTGGGGTGTCTGTGAGTTTAGTATGACTTTAGGTAGTCTGTGTGCTGATGAGTGGGTTTGTGTTCCTGTCTTGTTTGTTTGCTGTGAGGTGTCCAGCATTGGGAGCTCCTCGCAGTTGGGTGGGGCCATGTCTTAGATTCAGATAGAGGCCTCTGTGAGAGCTCTCAGTGATGAATCTTCCCTGGGGCCAGGGATTCCCTAATAGTCCAGTATCCTGGATTCAGTGTTCCCACCCCAGAACCTCAGGCCTGACTTCCAATCGAGGAACCAAGACCCCACAAGTTGCTTGTCCTGGTCATAAAGGGGATTAAACAATAAAACAGACTAACAAACCCCAGACAAATTGTAAAAAGTAAAATCAAGCAAACAAAAACGGAAAGAAAGAAACATACACACACACACACTAAAGAAACAAAAACAGAGCCAAATAAATCAAAAAACAAGAGAACAGGGCTTCCCTGGTGGCACAGTGGTTGAGAGCCCACATGCCGATGCAGGGGACATGGGTTCATGCCCCAGTCCAGGAAGATCTTGCATTCTGCGGAGCGGCTGGGCCCGTGATCCATTGCTGCTGAGCCTGCACATCTGGAGCCTGTGGTCCACAATGGGAGAGGCCACAACAGTGAGAGGCCCATGTACTGAAAAAAAAAAAAAAAACAGCAAGAGACAAACAAAATACCCAAGAATGAAATCAAACACTTAAAAAGAAAACTGACAAAAACACAAAACCAAAGGAGAGATACAGCTGAAGAATGAAGCAAAGAAACAAAGAAACCAACAAAAATGATTAAAAACGGAAAAAGGGGAAAGAAGACAGAACGACAGAAAAGCAATGCAGAAATAGAAATATAAAAAATGAAATAAAAAAATGTATTAAAGAAGAAAAAAAGACAAACAAAACCCCAGAGAAATGGTAAAAGCAAAATCAAACAAAAAACAAAAACAAAGAAACAGACACACAAAAAAGAAACAAAAACAGAACCAAATAAAACAAAAAATAAAACAATGAGACAAATAGAAGAACTCAAAAACGAAATCAAGGGCTTCCCTGGTGGCACAGTGGTTGAGAGTCTGCCTGCTGATGCAGGGGACATGGATTTGTGCCCTGGTTTGGGAAGATCCCACATGCCGCAGAGTGGCTAGGCCCATGAGCCATGGCCACTGGCCTGCGCATCTGGAGCCTGTGCTCCACAATGGGAGAGGCCACAATAGTGAGAGGCCCGCATACAGAAAAAAATAAAAAAAGATAAATAAATAAAAAAAAAAACAAAATCGAAAAATTAGGATAAAAACTAACAAAAACACAAAACCTAAAAACAAAATGAAAGCAGTGTGCCAGCTGAAGAAGAAAACAAGGAAACAGAACAAATCAATTAAAATGATTTTAAAAATACATAAATAAATAATAAAAGAAAAGAAAAGAGAAAGAGGAAAAAAACACAGGACAACAGAAAAGCAAAGTAGAAATAGAAACATAATATATATATATATATATATATATATGTATAAATATATATATATACATATATATATATATACATATATATATATATATATCTCAAAGAAATAGAGGAACAAATAAGGGAAAATAATACAGAATAACAGAAAAGCAAAGTAAAAATAGAAATATATTTTAAAAAATATGTCACAGAACACAAAAATCTCTAAAGACTAAATAAAAAAAATACTAAAACCACACAGCAAATAAACAAATGAAAGAAAACAAAATAAAGCCAGAAGCAACAACAGAATGAATGAAATCATAAATTTAATAGCAATAAATATTTTTCCCTGGGGTCTCAGCTTAAAGTGTCCTTGCCCATGCTGTGAGCCACAGCCCACCTCTGCCTCCCCCAGAGGCTCTCCTCTGACTCTGGGCTGGTCTCTGGACCTGCTGTGGGACCTGTGGTGACCACTCAGACACTGATCTGGCCCAATTCCTGTTTGCGCTTTCCCCCAATGTCCACAGCTGAGAGAACTGGACCGTTTTCATTTGTGGGAACACTCATTGTCTACTCAGATATTCCATAGGTATAGAGTCTACCTAGCTGATTGTGGTGACTTAATCTGCAGCTGATGGAAAGATTTTTTTTTTAATTTTATTTATTTATTTATGGCTGTGTTGGGTCTTCATTTGTGTGCGAGGGCTTTCTCTAGTTGTGGCAAGTGGGGGCCACTCCTCATTGCGGTGCACGGGCCTCTCACTATCGTGACATCTCTTGTTGTGGTGCACAGGCTCCAGACACGCAGGCTCAGTAACTGTGGCTCACGGGGCCAGCTGCTCCATGGCATGTGGGATCTTCCCAGACCAGGGCTCGAACCCGTGTGTCCTGCATTGGCAGGTGGACTCTCAACCACTGCGCCACCAGGGAAGCCCCTGATGGAAAGATTTTTGATCTTCTTCCTTAGTCGCCCTGTCCCTGGGGTTCAGCTTTGGATTTTATTCCTACCTCTGCATGTGGACCACCCACAGGAGTCTGGTCCTGAGGTTACCTTGGAGCTCTTGGGTCTGCCCCAGTGAGAACAGGGCTCAGAGATGGTATGACTGCTTGGATAGTGGCAGCCCTGGTGGTCCCAAAGGTGCCACAGGTGCAAGAGATATAGGAAATTTCCCACATTTTAAAACATAAAAAAAGTCTTTAATAACTACCCATTTACACAGAAGAAAATGTCTGTCTATAAACCAGGAAGCAGGTTCTCACCAGATACTGAATCTGCTGACCCTTTGATCTTGGATATTCTAGCCTTCGGAACTGTGAGAAGTAAATGTTTGTTGTTTATAAGCAAATTAAAAAAAAATGTGACCACCGATTTATATGAATCATTTTGACATTATTATCATTTCTTTCAAAAAATTTGTATGTGTGGAGTCAGTATCCAAGTGCTTCAGAGATATACATATATCTCCAAAATACCAGTAAATTTATTCTGGTAATTTTTCCTAAGGAAAGTTTATATCTACTTACAGTTCCAGCAGATCTATATGAAAGTTCCTTTTTATGAGTACCCTCTGTTCATATGTACATGATAAAGAAAAAAAAAACACACTGGTCAGATCTAAACATCAAACAAAGGAATTCTACTCAAAGTTTTAAATAAAATATATTTTCTAATGCTAAAAAGTATTATTCACAATGAACATGACAATGATGATTTTTTTTGTTCACTGTATTATAAAATAATAAGAACATTCATAAAAATAAGATTGGAGAAAACAAAAGGAAAAGTACACTTATAGCAAAAATGAATATAAATATTTTGTTCAAGAAAGAAATCTAATGAAAAATTTAGGGAAGCTTATTTTGTTAAAATGACCACACTAACCAAAGCACTCTACAGATTCAATGCAACCTCTATGCAAATTCCAAAGGTGTTTTTTACAGAAATAGAAAAAAAATACCCTAAAATTAATATATTGCATTTTTTAATAGAATTACAAAGAACTCCAAATAGCCAAAACAATGTTGAGAAAGAAGCACAAAGCTGGAGGCATCTCGCTTCCTGATTTCAAAATATATTACAAAGCTATGGTAAAACTGTGTGGCTCTGGCATAAAGATAAAAGTACGATCCAATACTATAGAATAGAGAACCCAGGAATAAACCCATGCACATATAGATATTCCATTACTTATGATGAGGTCACCTCCTGATAAATGCATCGTAAGTTGAAAGTATTTTAAATCAAAAATGCATTTAATGTACCTAACCTACCAATCAGGATCAGCATAGCTTAAACTAGTCTACCTTAAACATGCTCAGAACACTTACATTAGCTTACAGTTGGGCAAAATCATCTAACACAAAGCCTATTTTATAGTGAAGTGCAGAATAGCTCATGTAATTCATTAAAACTGTACTGAAGGTGACAAACATAATGATTATATGGGTACAGAATAATTGTAATTACATTGGTCATTCCCCCTTGTGATTGCTTGGCTCCCTGAGTGCCTTGCTGTCACTGTACCAAATACCTTTACCTTGGGGAAAGATTAGAAATTAAAAATTAGAAGTATGTTTTCTACTGAATGTCTGTTACTTCCCACCATTGTAAAGCTGAAGAATCATAAAGTTGAACCACCATAATTCAGGGACTGTCTGTACAGCCAACTGCTCTTTGACAAGGGTGCCAGAAACATACAATGGGGAAAGTAGAGTCTGTTCAATAAAGTGTTTAAAAATGACGTAACCTCCAAAATGCAATAAACTAAGTGGCATATAAAAAAATGTTGGGAAAACTGAATATCTACATAAAAATAATCAAATTGGATCTTTTGTTTACATGCTGCACAACAATAAAAATCAAATTGATGGGGGATTAAATGCATAAACTAAAGATATGTAGCTATAAAACTCAGAGAAGAAAACAGCAGAAAACTTTAGGACATTGTCCTTGACAATGTTTATTTTTCGAATGTGACATTCAAAGCACAGGCAACAAAAGCAAAAATAGATAAGTAAACTTATATCAAACTAAAAAGCTTCTGAACAGCAAAATAAACAACTAACAATAAAAATGCAGTCTATGGAATGGGAAGAACTATTTACAAAACATACATCAGATAATGGGTGAATATTAAAAATGTATAAGGAATTACTGTAACTCAATAACAAAAAAAAAAAAGAAAAAGAAAAAAATACTCAGCTAAAAAAAATAGACAAAGGACTTGAAGAGACTTTCTCTAAAGGTAACATATAATTGGTCAACAGGTATATGAAAAGATGGTCAACATCACTAATCACCAGGGAAATGCAAATCAAAATAATGAGTTATCACCTCATGCCTGTTAGGATGTATGGAAATATCATTATCACGTTATCAAACAAAGTATAACAAGTGTTGGAGAGGTTGTGGAGAAATTGGAACCATCAAGATTGACAAGAATGTAAAATGGGTCAGCTGCTGTGGAAAACTCTATGGAGGTTCCTCAAGAACTACCATAAGACTCAGCCATCATACTCCTAAGTCTTTATCCAAAGGAATTGAAATCTGGATCTTGAAGAGCTATTTGCACTCCCATGCTCATAGCAGCACTATTTATAGTAGCCAAGATGTGGAAACAATATAAATGTCCATTCATTGATGAATGAGTAAAGATAATGTGTTATATACACACAATCGAATATTACTTGGCCATAAAAAGGGAAATCCTGCCATAAGAGACAACCCAGATGAACCTTGAGGACATTATGCTAAGTGAAATAAGCCAGTCACAGGAGGACAAATACTGCATAATTACACTTCTATGAAGTATTTAAAATAATAAAACTCATCAAAGCATAGAGTAGAATTGTGGTTTCCAGAGGCTGCTATGTCAGTGAAATGAAGAGTGGCTATTCAAGTCTAAAGTTTCAGCTATGTAAGATTAATAAGTTCTAGAGATCTGCTGTACACCATTGTGCCTGTAGTTAACAATACTGTATTGTACACTTAAAAATTTGTTAAGACTGTAGATCTCATGTTAACTGTTTTTACTACAATAAAAATAAATAAAGAAAAAAGAAAGACAAGAAATACTGGTAGCCACCAGAAATTAGAAGAAACAAGAGAAAGATTCTTACACAGTCCTTCTTATGGGAATGCAGCCTTGCCAACACCTTGATTTTGGACTTCTGACCTCTAGATCAGTGAAAGCATAATTTTTAGTTGTTATATGCCACCAAGTCTGTGGTAATTTGTTATTATAGCCATAGAAAATTAATACACTGTATAATGAAAATAGAGAATACACTGTCTTGCTAAGGTCTGGAGGACATTCACATAACATGACTACTATATTTATCTGAATCTGAAATTCCATTAGTTGGAAGAAGTATCATTATTTTGTGAGCTAGTAAAATAAAAGTCATACTGCCAATCACAATTGTAATACACCTTTGATTGATACACATGCACCAATTATACTGTAAGATAATGGATTAGGTTTTGTCAAATGTTTTGTCTGTATCTTTTGAGGGAGTTATATGGTATTTCTTCTGAGTGTGTTGCTATGGTGATTTGCATTTATTGATTTTAAGATGATGAACCAACCTTGTGTTCCTAGGATAAATCCCATTTGGTCATCATGTATAACATTCTTTATTTATTGCTGTATTTGATTTACTAATATTTCATCAAAGATCTCTGAGACTATATTTCTGAAGGTATTGACCTCTAAGATGTTTTCACAGTCTCTCATAAAATTTTTGAATTTATTTGTGTTTGGGAACAAATTACTGATTTTAATTCTTAGTAAGTAAGCTATGGTAGTTTGCTTTTTTATGGAATTTATCCATTTCACTCTATGATATCGTTTATTGGCATAACTAGATAACTAATATTCCATTAGTAGCTCTATAATGTCTTTAAGACCTATAGAAATGTCCTTTCTCTCATTACTGCTGTTGGCAATTATGGTAACATATACTTATTTTTGTAACAATCTTTACAGAGACCTATTATTATTGATCAAAGAAGAAAGTTTGAGTTTTACTGATGCTTTTTAACTGTTTTTTCTTCATGATCTTAGTGATTTCTGCTTTTATCTTTATTATTTTCTTTCTTCTTCCTGCATTAGATTTAATTGTCTTCATCTTCTAGTTTCTTAAGGTGGAATTTTTGACTTTTTGACTTTTTGATTTTCTTGCTGTCTTTTGTATAAGCATTTAATACAATATTTTTTCCTAAGCACTATTTTCTCTGTCTCACAAATTGTAGTATTTTGTTTCCATTATTATTAAATAATAATATTTTAAAATATTTCCTCTGTGTGTGTGTGGGGGGAGACATAGAGACACACAGACAAAGGGAAAAAAGAGAAAGTGAGACTGTTGAATGCTTGAAACTTGAATTACCAGCCTTTTGAACTACTTCAGGTGCATCTGTTTCACATTAATCATTCATTTATTTCTCACAACACAATTATGATGTAGATACTATTAATACCCATGTATTGCAGATAAAGAAATGAAGGTTTACAGAGATGTAGTAACTCACCTAACATCTCATAAACTAGTGACAGGTAGAATAGGTAATTTAATCTGTTTAGTCTTACACAAAGCCCATTCTTTTAGCCACTACAGGATGGAACTTATTGCTCCTCTTTAAAATTAAGGTTCAGAAATTTCACCAACTTATATTTGTTTATGTATCTTTGCTCAATATTCCTATCTTGAAATTGGTAGATTATTACAATAAGAAATTTAAATATGATCTCAGGTCAGGAAAAAAAATTCCTGCTATTATATCTTAATTCTCTCTATATATTCTGGAAATTATAATAATAAAATTTTGATCTTCTAGATTGGTTTCTAAATATTTTAATCACTGTTTATATTTATTTTTATTATTGAACTAAATTCTGATAAAAAATCTCAAGTTGCTTTCTAATTAATTTATTAGGTTTTCAGAAGAATTCATTTTCATTTTGAAATTTTTAAGAAAAAAAGAGGTAGGCACTTACATATGCTTTTATAAAACTGGGTAAATTAGGAGGAAAGATTATTGTAGCAACAAAATAACATAAAGAAGATTATGGATAAAAAGTCTAGATAAGTTGATTATTTGATTTCCATTGAAATATAAAAAGACAGCCACACTAGGAACATGGCAATACACAAGTGTATTAAATGAATGCAATTGGTTCCTGTGGGAGGGTGTTTGCCTGGTTCTAGTGTGCCAGATTCAGTCTTAAATTATTAAAATCTGATTTTTAATAATTGCTCTCACGTTGTCTTTGCTCACTGATCTCTATGTTTTGTCTCTTCCCTGTTCTCCAATTTTTTTTTTCTTTACTGATGTCTGCTCTTGTTTTATCAGTATATCCTCCTCCTCTTTCATGGAGAAAGTATTTCAGGTACTCTGCAATGATTCTTTTCTATCTGCTCATCTTGTTCTAAGTTCAAGAATTTTCTTAAAGCTCTATCTATTGCTATTTGTCCTCAGAAGTAGAGGAAATAAAAGACATTTGTGCATCTCTTTTTTCCTAAATTCATTTTACCACTTCTTTTGAAAGGTGTAAAAGTAATTCTAAATCTTTTCGTGGAGAATGTAGAGTGAATCAAAGATGATTTTGAACTAGTCAGTAAGACAGGATGGCATGGAATGCTTTGAATTCTCATATTAGTAAAAATCCCTTTTTCTGATTAAGAAAACATAGTTGTGTCCCAACCTCTGTAGAATAACATGTAGACTCTGCCCCCTACCCCTTTTGAGGGAAGATAGAGAAGAGTTCAAATATGTGCAAGTAGCTCTGTGGAAAACTAAAAATAATTTGGAAAACTAAAAATCCAAACTCATTTATCTGTATTTCTTTAGCTTGTTATAAGCTCACAAGCCTTCTTCTTTAAGAAATGAGAGAATGTTTATATTGAAGAGAGATTTTACTTTTCTAAAATTAGGATGTTTTACCCTGTGTTCTTATCCAACTAATTCAAGTTAATTCATAACACTGTGATAGGAATATACTTATAAAATTTTTGTCACCTTAATATTCTCATACCTCACTCCTATTTTATGTGGGAAAATTTAATTATTTTAAAATAAATTTTATGGTTATTGGGATATTTTTATTAGTAAGTTTGTACTGTGACTTTTTTCCAGAAATTAAAACTTACACATCATCTTAATATATGATGCCAATTAGTACCAATTTTTCCTTATTTCTGTATCAAATTAGATCCCATAACCCTAATGTTTGAATGAAAATTCATAATTTATATCATTAGTATAAAATAGTATATAGTAATATTCATCATTATAACCACTTTGTTTATAAAATCTAGATCTTTGTTATACCTTTATATCAGTCTTTCAAAGAAAACAATCTATTTTATACAGACTCTATATGTATATGTATAAATTACTTATCATTATATATTTTCTTATAGCAGGTGTTTAGGGAAAATAGTATTTAGCATTCCTTAAAGTTGGAGAATACTTGTTGATGGATTGACCAAAAAAGGAATAAGGCTTTTGTAGTCTGTGTCTGATATTTGTTCCATATCCTGGTATTTGATCTTAAAATCTTTATTCATATTAAGTGGTATGGGATATGAACTAAGTCTGCAAGGGTACTCAGCAGGGACCTTTTCTGTTCAGTGTTTTCTGTCATTTCTCAAAGCCACTGAATCAGATTTTCATATTTCTTCTTCTCCTTCTTCTTCTTCTTCTTCTTCTTCTTCTTCTTCTTCTTCTTCTTCTTCTTCTTCTTCTTCTTCTTCTTCTTCTTTATTTGTTTGGACTGGATCTTATGACCCATTTACAGTGAAATTATTTTATTATTAAACTTATAGCCACAGAGAAATTAACCTCATTCTATTTGATATTGCTAGATTTTTCCTTGGGTTTTCCATTACTATTGATTTTTGAGCAGAGAAGATATCCAGAATGAGGGATCTCCATTTTTCCAGTGGCTTACCCTTACCTCTGAAATGAAAGAACGTAATGGAGCTCTACCATAGTCTCCTCTATTGATTTACTACCACACAGAAACACTGTAATACAATTGGAGGCTACAATTGGAGTCATTTTAATATCTTCTTCCATTTGGCCTCATTGAATCTAAATCTCAAAGAAACTGCTTAAAGCAGGTTCTGTGTATGGAATAATGCTATCATTTTTTAAAACTACTCTGAGAGTTCATCCATTTTAATATATTCCTTTATCTCTACTAGTCAGTACTTAGGAAGAGAGGATCTAAATGCTTGCCCTGAAATTGTCATTTTTCTTAGATGTATAATTTATCTTGTTTTGATGTCTTGTCATCAAACACTAACATCTATTATTGGTCTTTGTCATGTTAATACACTGACAGTCCCAGGAGCCATTGCAGTTTATGGGACTATTTTATCTTCCTATAAATTGTCCCAGGGCAGTGTGTTTTTCCTGGCTTCTAGGCTGTCACTTCTCTGTACTCTCTGTGTCTCCAGATACCAGTCAATCTCCTCCTACTACCTTCCTGATTTTAATATGCTGAGGGATTAGATAACAGGTATTAAATTTGTCTTTCTTAGAGTTGAATTCCACAAAGACACTTCCAGAATAAAGAACATTTTTCTTTAACATATAAATTGTTATGTCTATTTCTGGTGGTATTTAATAAGATTTTGGGGTTTTTATTTTGGCTTCTTTTTTCTTGGTTATTGTTACATGAACTTTTGAACAAAAACTCAGACCTAGTTTGGGGAAGTATTATTCTACAATTCTTAATTGTACTCAATAATGAGCACACAATAAAGGCTATCTGAACTCTATCTGTAGCAAATACTAAAACAGGAATGATACAAATACTGAAAAAGTTGGTTCAATACCAACATGTTCAACATAAATGTTCAAACAAATAATAATCTGTGAAGAATCTTTTGTAAATACATAAACAATTTCATTTGATTTAATAAACAATCTTATAATTATTTATTATGCACTCTCATCAGTCCACTTTGCTAGATAACAAATGTAGATGTTAAGATAAATAAAGGGTATTCATGTTTTACAAATAGCCCAATTGCTAATGGACACAGTTAGGGTTCAAACGAACTACAAATATGTTCAGAGAAATGCCTCTCTGGATTCACTAGAGAAACACAACCAGTGAATGATATATATCAGAGAGCTCTCTCTCTCTTTGTTATGAGAAATTGCCTGACACAATTATGGAGGTTGAAATATCCCAATATCTGCTGATTGCCCACTGGAGACACTGGAAAGTTGGTGGTGTAATTCAATCTGAATCTGAAGACTTGAGAACCAGGGGAACCCCTGATATAAATCTCAGTCCAAGGGCTGGAGAAGATGAGATGAAATATCCCAACTCACACCAGCAGGTAGGAAGCAAAAAGGGGTGACTTCCTCTTTCTTCCACCTTTTGTTCTATTCAGGCCCTTAATGGATTGGCTGGAGAAGAGCAATCTTCTTTGGAGTCCATGGATTCAAAAGTTAATCTCAATCAGAAACACCATCAAAAACACACTCAAAAACAATGTTTAATCTGGGCATCCTATGGTTACTCAAGGTGACACACAAAACAAACCACCCCAGATACTTAGCATGTATGTACAATGTAATAGAGTAAGCACTGCAAATGGTTTATTGGGAAACAAATAAACAATTAAGTCATGAGGTGGACAGGTTAACACTTTATTTTGAACTTGCATTATGACTAGAATTTCAATGGGTTGAATATTAAGGGGATATTCAGGAGGACAATTCAGAGCTGGAGGAAGGCAGAGAATTGTAAGCAATGGGGGGAAATACTTGGATAAGAGATTGGACACATGGATTCGGATCAATAGAATTCTGGTGTCTTTTGGAGTTTTTTTTTTTTTTTTAAGATGTGATAACGCTGTACCTTTAAAGGCATAGACTTGAGCTGTCCTGCCCAGGATTCCCTAACAAGGGCTTTTTATGGCCTAATACTGACAGATTTCTGAGTCAAACACATTAGTTTAGAGTTTTCAGTTGCTTGCAGGCAAGTGAAGTTCTAACAGATACACTTCCAATCACACGAGGCAGAGAACTGCCTCCTACATCACTTGCTAATTTTGTTGTAATGCCAAAGTGGATGAGGTAACCTGAAATCCCACAGGAGAATGCCAATGTCACATTGCTTAATATCGACACTAATGTTAGAAAGTCTTTGTAAAGGTAAACTATTTTAGGACTATCCTGAAGTGTTTTTATGAAAACATATTCAACACAGAAAATACCACACATGAACAAAATAATGCCCAATGTGGTTTCTTTCATGGACTATTTAAACAAGCATTTAGAGCAAAAAAAATCTCATTTTTATATTCCTTTCCTTTTATTTTATTTATTATTTTTTAAAATAAATCTTTATTGGAGTATAACTGCTTCACAATACTGTGTTAGTTTCTGGCACAAGAAAGCGGATCAGCCATATGCATGCATATGTCCCCATATCCCCTCCATCTTGAACCTCCCTCCCATCCTCCCTATTCCACCCCCTAGGTCATTGCAAAGCACTGAGCCCATCTCCCTGTGCTATGATGCTGCTTCCCACCAGCCAACTATTCTACATTTGGTAGTGTATATATGTCAATGCTACTCTCACTTCACCTCAGATTTGCCCTCCCACCCCATGTCATCAAGTGCATTCTCTATGTTTACCTCTTTATTCCTGCCCTGCAACTAGGTTCATCAGTACCTTTTTTTTTTTTTTTAGATTGCATATATACTCATTACCATATGGTATTTGTTTTTCTTTTTCTGACATACTTCACTCTGTATGACAGACTCTAGGTCTATCCACCTCATTACAAATAGCTCAATTGCGTTCCTTTTTATGGCTGAGTAATATTCCATTGTATATATGTGCCACATCTTCTTTATCTATTCATCTGTCAATGAACATTTAAGTAGGTTCCATGTCCTAGCTATTGTAAATAGTGCTGCAGTGAACATTGACATACATGTCTCTTTTTGAATTATGGTTTTCTCAGGGTACATGCCCAGTAGTGGGGTTGCTGAGTCTTCTACTTTTAGTTTTTTAAGGAACCTACATACTGTTTTCCATAGTGGTTGTATCAAACTACATTCCAACCAACAGTGTAGAAGTGTTCCCTTTTCACCACACCCTTTCCAGTATTTATTGTTTCTAGCTTTTTTGATGATGGCCATTCTGCCTGACGTGAGGAGAGACCTCATTGTAGTTTTGATTTGTATTTCTCTAATAATTAGTGATGTTGAGTATCTTTTCATGTGACTCTTGGACATCTGTATGTCTTGTTTGGAGAAATGTCTATTTAGGTCTTCTGACCATGTTTTAATTGGATTGTTTGTTTTCTTGATATTGAGCTCTATGAGCTGTTTATATATTTTGGAGATTAATTCATTGTCTATTGTTTCATTTGCAAAGATTTTCATCCCATTCTGAGGGTTGTCTTTTTGTCTTGTTTATGATTTCCTTTGTTATGCAAAAAAATTTAAGCTTAATTAAGTCCCATTTGTTTATTTTTGTTTTTATTTCTGTTATGCTAGGAGGTGGGTCAAAAAAGATCTTGCTGTGGTTTATGTCAGAGAGTTTTTCCTATGTTTTCCTCTAAGAGTTTTACAGTGTCTGGTCTTACATTTAGGTCTTTAATCCATTTGGAGTTTACTTTTGTGTATGGTGTTAAGAAGTGCTCTAATTTCATTCTTTACATGTAGCTGTCCAGTTTTCCCAGCACCACGTATTGAAGAGTCTGTCTTTTCTCCATTGTATGTTCTTGCCTCCTTTGTCATAAGTAGGTGCCCATATGTGTGTGGGTTTATCTCTGGGCATTCTATCCTGTACCATTGATCTATATTTATGTTTTTCTGCCAGTACCATACTTTCTTGATTACTGTAGCTTTGTGGTATAGTTTGAAGTCAGAGAACCTGATTCCTCCAACTCTGTTTTCCTTCTCAAGATTGCTTTGGCTATTCAGGGTCTTTTGTGTTTCCATACGAATTGTAAGAATTTTGTTCTAATTCTGTGAAGAATGCCATTGATAGTTTGATAGGGATTGCATTGAATCTGTAGATTGCTTTGGGTAGTATAGTTATTTTCACAATATTGATTCTTCCAATTCTTCCACATTTCATTTCTTTCATCAGTGTTTTACAGTTTTCTGAGTACAAGTATTTCACCTCCTTAGGCAGTTTTATTCCTAGGTATTTTATTCTTTTTGTTACAATGGTAAATGGGTGTGTTTCTTTAATTTCTCTGTCTGATATTTTGCTGTTGGTGTATAGGAATGCCAGATATTTCTGTGCATTAATTTCCTATCCTGCAACCTTACAAAATTCATTGATTAGTTCTAGTAATTTTCTGATGGCATCTTTAGGATTTTCTATTTATAATATCATGTCATCAGCAAATAGTGACAGTTTCACTTCTTTTTTCCAATTTGCATTAATTTTATTTCTTTTTCTCCTCTGATTGCTGTGGCTAGGACTTCCAAAACTATGTTAAATAAGTGTGGAGAGAGTGGACATGCTTGTCTTCTTCCTGATCCTAGTGGAAATGCTTTCAGTTTTTCACCATGGAGTATGATGCTTGTTGTGGTCTTGTCATATATGGCCTTAATTATGTTGAGGTAGGCTCCCTCTATGCCCATTTTCTGGAGAGTTTTTCTCATAAATGGGTGTTGAATTTTGTCAAGAGCTTCTTCTGCATCTATTGTGATGATCATATGGTTTTTATTCCTTAATTTGTTAATGTGGTGTATTACATTGATTGATTTGCATATATTGAAGAATCCTTGCATCCCTGGGATAAATCCCATTTGATCATGGTGTATGATACTTTTAATGTGCTGTTGGATTCTGTTTGCTAGTATTTTGTTCAGGATATTTGCATCTATGTTCATCAGTGATATTGGCCTACAATTATCACTTTTTGTAATATATTTTTCTGATTTTGGTATTGGGGTGATGGTGGCTTTGTAGAATTAATTTGGGAGTGCTTCTCTCTTTGCAAATTTTTGGAAGAGTTTGAGAAGGATCTGTGTCAGTTCTTCTCTAAAGGTTTAAAGAATTCTCTTGTGAAGCCGTCTGGTCCTGGACTTTTGTTTGTTGGAAGATTTTTTATTATGGTTTCAATTTCATTACTTGTGATAGGTCTGTTTATATTTTCTATTTCTTCCTTGTTCAGTCTTGGAAAATTGTGCCTTTCCAGTAATTTGTCTATTTCTTTGTGGTTGTCAATTTTATTTGCATATTGTTGTTTGTAGTAGTCTCTAATAATCCTTTGTTTTTCTTCAGTGTCTGTTGTTATTTCTCCTTTTTTCATTTCTAATTATATTGATTTGCATCCTCTCCCTTTTTTTCTTTATGAGTCTGGCTAAGGGTTTATCAATTTTTTTTGTATCTTCTCAAATAATCAGCTTTTAGTTTTATTGATCTTTGCTATTGTTTTCTTCATTTATATTTCATTTATTTCTGCTCTGACCATTATGATTTCTTTCCTTCTACTGACTTTGGGTTTTCTTTGTTCTTGCTTCTCTAGTTGTTGTAAGTGTAGGGTTAGATTGTTTATTTGAGATTTTTCTTATTTCTTGAGGTGAGATTGAATTGCTATAAGCTTCCTTCTTAGAACTGTTTTTGTTGTGTCCCATAGGTTTTGGGTCATTGTGTTTTTATTGTCATTTTTTATCTATGTATTTTTAAAATTTTTCTTTGATTTCTTCAGTGATCTCTGGTTATTTAGTAGCACACTGTTTAGCCTCCATGTATTTGTGGGGTTTTTTTTGTTTTTTGTTTTTGTTTTTGTTTGTTATTTTGTGGTACATGGGCCTCTCACTGCTGTGGCCTCTCCCGTTGTGGAGCACAGGCTCCAGATGCGCAGGCCCAGTGGCCATGGCTCAGGGGCCCAGCCGCTCCGTGGCATGTGGTGTCTTCCTGGACTGGGGCATGAACCCGTGTCCCCTGCATTGGCAGGCGGACTCTCAACCACTGCGCCACCAGGGAAGCCCTGTATTTGTATTTTTTACAGTTTCTTTTTCCTGTAATTGATTTACCATCTAATAGCATTGTGGTCTGAAAAGATAATTGATATGATTTCAATTTTCTTAAATTTTCCAAGGCTTGATTTGTGACCCAAGATATAATCTATCCTGGAGGAAGTTCTACGTGCACTTGAGAAGAAACCATATTCTGTCACTTTTGGGTGGAGTGTTCTATAAATATCAATTAGATCTCACTGGTCTATTGCATCATTTAAAGCTTGTGTGGTCTTATTTATTTTCTGTTTGGATCATCTGTTCATTGGTTAAATTAGGGTGCTAAAGTCCCCTACTATTATTGTGTTACTGTTGATTTCTCCTTTCATGGTTGTTAGCATTTGCCTTATTTATTGGTGTGCTGTATGTTGGGTGTGTAACCATTTATAATTGTTATATCTTCTCGGATTGATCCCTTGATCATTATGTAGTGTCCCTCCTTATCTCTTGTAATAGTCTTTATTTTAAAGTCTATTTTATCTGATATGAGTATTGCTACTCCAGCTCTTTTGATTTCCATTTTCATGGAATATCTTTTTTCCATCCTTCACTTTCATTGTGTATGTGTCCCTAGGTCTGAAGTGAGTCTCTTGTAGACAGCATATATATAGCTCTTGTTTTTGTATCCAATCAACCAGTCTGTGTCTTTTGGTTAGGGCATTTAATACATTTACATTCAAAGTTATTATCAATATGTATGTTCCTATTACAATTTTCTTAATTGTTTTGGGTTTGTTTTTGTGTGTCTTTTTCTTCTCCTGTGTTTCCCGCTTAGAAAAGTTTCTGTAGCATTTGTTGTAGAGCTGGTTTGATGGTGATGAATTCTCTTAGCTTTTGTTTGAAAAGCTTTTGACTTCTCCAATGAATCTGAATGAGATCCTTGCTGGGTAGAGTAATCTTGGTTGTAGGGTTTTTTTTGTTTTTCTTTCATCACTTTAAGTATATTCTGCCACTCCCTTCTGGCCTGCACAGTTTCCACTGAAAAGTCAGCTGATAACCTTATGGAAATTCCTTTGTATGCTATTATTTGTTTTTCCCTTGCTGCTTTTAATATTTTTTTCTTTTAATTTAATGTTTGTTAGTTAGGTTAATATGTGTCTTGGTGTGTTTTTCCTAGGGTTTATCTTGAATGAGACTCTGTGCCTCCTGGACTTGGGTGACTATTTCCTTTCCCAAGTTAGGGAAATTTTTCACTATAATCTCTTCAAATATTTTCTCAGACCCTTTCTTTTTCTCATCTTCTTCTGGAACCCCTATAATCCAAATGTTGGTGCACTTAGTGTGGTCCCAGATGTCTCTGAGATTGTCTTCAATTCTTTTCATTCTTTTTTCTTTATTCTGCTCCTGGGCAGTTATTTCCACCATTTTGTCTTCCAGCTAATTTATTTGTTCTTCCGCCTCCTTTATTCTGTTATTGATTTCTTCTAGTTTATTTTTCATTTCAGTTATTGTGTTATTCATCTCTGTTTGCTTGTTCTTTAGTTATTCTAGATCTTTGTGAATCATTTTTTTTTGTATTTTTTCAATCTGTGCTTCCATTCTATTTCCGAGATTCTGGGTCATCTTTACTATCATTTCTCTGAATTCTTTTTCAGGTAGATTGCTTGTTTCCTCTTCATTTATTTGTTCTTGTAGTTTTTTACCTTGCTCCTTCATCTGTGACATAATTTTGACCTTCTCTTTTTTTTTTTTAAATGAGTGAGATTTTGTCCCTGTTTTACTGGTTGTTTGACCTGAGGCTTCCAACACTGGAGTTTGTAGACTATTGGATAGAGCTGGATCTTCGTCCTGAGATGAGGAACGCTGTGAGACCTCACTCTGATGAATATTCCCTGGCTTCTGAGCTTCTCTGTTATTCCAGTGGTTCAGACTTGGAGCTCCCACCACAGAAGCTTCCCCCTGACCCCAGGCTTCTGAATCAAGATCCCACAAGATGCATGGAGTGGCAAAAAAATTAAAAAAATAAAAATAACAAAGTAAAAAACAAAAGTAGACTAGAAAAAAACAGATATGTTAGAAAAAATGTAAAAATAAAAATATAGATGAATCAGCAAGCAGAAGGTACATCAGTACCACAATAGTAAAAAAGAGGAGGAGGGAAAGAAAAAAAAAGGAGGGGGCGGGAAGACCTTGGCTGTGGAGAGCAGTGTCTAAATAGGGTGAGGTTTGGGCAGTGGGCAGAGCCAATGCTCAGGACCCACAGGGCTAGAAAAGGCCTTGGGTCTATAGGGGATGTGGCTTAGGCTTAAGGAACAGAAGGGGCCAAGGTGTGCCCTCCAACCTGGTCTCAGAGGACAGGGGACCTCATCTGGGAGCAGAGCAGGGTTTCTGGGCTTGAGTTGTCCTGGCAAACACCATCCTCTCCTCTCCTACTCCTCTGGTCTGATGTCTGGGAGTGCCCCTCCCACCTGCCTCTCCTGTTCTCCCCCTGGCCTCCTTCCTATGTCCCCAGAACCCATGTGACCTGGAGGGAGATTTGGAGAGCAGGGGATCAGCCTGGGAGTTCAGCAGGCTCCTAGTCCCAAAGTGGATGGGGAAAATGCCCTCTGCTCCTCCTGCAGTGTCCCTCCCGCCTACCACTCCTGATCTCCCCTGCCTCCCTTTTATGCTCCCAGGACACACGTGGCCTGGATGGGGCTTTGGATGGTGGGGACGTGGCTTGGGAGCTCAGCAGGCTCCTCTGCCTGGGTGGCCAGGCTATTGTCTTCTGCTCCTCTCCTGCTTTTCCTGGAGAGTGCCTCCCACTTGCCTCTGCTGATCTCCCTGGCTTCAGGGGCACTGATCTTGTCTGGCCTCGACTTCTCCTCCCCCCTCGGTACCCCTACTTCTTACTGGTTCATTTTTGGTTTCCTCCCATCTGTTTGGGTGTCAGAGTCCCCCACCACAGCCAGCAGGTTCCCTAGTTTTCTGGGGTTTTCAAGAAAGATAATTCTGTGCTTTGGAGTGAACATTGAGTGGATATTGAAGATGAGTTATACTACTATAATAATATGCTAAAGGTATCCACTCTCATCAGTTCTTTTCAACATAATATTGAAACTCCTACCCAGACAGTTAAGGGAGAAAAAGAAAGAAAAGGAATTCAAATCAGAGAAGAAGAAATTAAATTGTCTCTGCAGATGACATGATCCTATATGTAGAAAATCCTGAAGCCTCCATCAGAAAAAACTGTTAGAACGAATTCCACAAAATTGCAGGATATGAAATCAACATATAAATATCAGTTGTCTTTTTATAACTGACAATAAACTGTCTGAAAGAAATTAAGAAAACAATCTTATTTACAATAGTGTCAAAAATAATAAAATTCTGCAAATAAATTTAGCTAAGTAGCTGAAAGATCTATATACTGAAAACTATAAAACACTGATGAAAAAACAGAAGACACAAATAAATAGAAAGATAGCCTGTGTTCATGGATTGAAAGAATAAATTGTTAAAATATCCATAATATCCAAAGTAATCTACAGATTCAATGCAATTCCTATGAAAATCTAAATCACATTTTCCACAGAAATGGAAAAAATAATCCTAAAATTAGTATGGAATTACGAAAGATGCTGAATAGCCAAAGAAATCTTGAGAAAGAACAAGAAAGCTAGAGACATAACACTTCTTAATTACGAAGCTATATTATCAGACTATTACAAGATATTATAAGCCTATATTATCAAAGTAGTATTGAACTGACATAAAAAAAGACACAGAGACCAATGAAACAGAATAGAGAGCCCAAAAATAAACTCACACATGCACAGTCAATTAATCTTGGACAAGGGCACTAAAAATACGCAATGGGGAAAGGAAAGTCTGTTGAATAAGTGGTGTTGAGAAAACTGGATAGCCACAGGCAAAAAAAGTGAAATTGGACCCTGATCTTATACCACTCACAAAAATTAACTGGAAATGAATTGAAGCTTAAATGTAAGATCTGTAATAATAAAAATTCCTAAAGAAAACATAAAGAAAAAATCTCCATGACATTGTTCTTGGCAATAATTTCTTGGATATACACTAAAAACACAGGCAATAAAATAAAAAATAAACAAGTGGAACTATATCAAAATAAAAAGCTATGCACAACAAGGAGAAAATCAGCAAAATAGAAGTGCAAACTTTGGAATGGGAAAAAGTATTTGCAAATCATATATCTGGTAAAGAGTTAATATCCAAAATATCTAAGGAACTTATACAACTCACTGACAAAATCATCCTCACATCATCATCATCATCATCCAATTAAAACTGGGCAAAAGATGTGAATAGATAATTTTCCAGAGATAATATGTAAATGACCAAAAGTTACCTAAAAACATGCTCAAAATCAGTAATTATTAGAGAAATGCAAATTAAAACCCAATGAGTTATCACCTCACACCTTTTAGAATAGCCATTGTAAAAATGTGAAATGATTTTCTATACACCTGAAACTGACACAACATTGTAAATCAACTATAGCCCGCCCCCTAAAAATATTCACTGTCAGAAAAAATAAATAGCCTGCCCATCTCCTCAGAAAACGTACAATAATAAAAATAATTGTAATGATAACTCCTACAGAGTGATCACTTTTCCCGACATAGGGATTTTTCATTAAAGCATGCAAAGTTAAAATAAAATGAAATAAATATTCATTTAAGAATGTGAAAAGTTAAGTTTTGGTGAGAATGTGGAGAAAAGGGAACCCTTGTGCACTGTTGGTGGGAATGTAAATTGGTACAACAACTATGGAAAACAGTACGAAGTTTCCTCAAAAAATTGAAAATAGAAATACCATTTGACCCAGGATTTCCATTTCTGCACATATATCCAAAGGAAATGAAATTAGTATCTTGAAGAGATATTGTTTCTAGATTTTAGTTACAGTTTTGTGAATATATTGGTTCTATGTGATAAATTATTGAAGTCAGAATTGCTCACATATGGTATGCATATTGTATTAGTTTCCTATTGGTACAAGCACTATAAACTTCAGTAACTTGCAGCACAAATTTATTATCTTATTCTTTAGGAGATCAGAAGTGAAAGGAGTCTCACTGCACTAAAGTCAAGGTGTCAACAGGGTGCATTAATTTCTGAAGGCTCTTAGGGTGAATCTCTTTGATTGTCTTTTCCAGCTTTTAGAGAATGTCCACAAATCTTGGCTCGTGAGTGTTTTCCATTTCAAAACCAGTAATGACAAGTCACAATGCCATCTCTCTGGTTCTGCATCCCTCGTCCCTTTTCGGAGCCTATGTGATTAAATTGAGTTAGCTTTAATTATCTTTCTATTTTCAGGTCAGGTGATTAGCAAAATTAATTCCAGCTGCAAACTTAATTCCCTTTTGTTCCATAACAACATATTCATAGATTCCAAAGGTTAGGACATAAATGTCTTTGAGAGACCAATTATACTGCCTACCATACACATATAAAATAATTTTAATGGGTGTTTTCAAATTGGCCCCAAGAAATTTTGCATTTATAAAATAATAGGCATTTTGACACTTTGATCTACATTGGTTCTTTTCCCTTTCTCTCTTTTTAGTAACAGATTTATTGAGATATAATTCACATACCATAAAATTCACCTTTTTAAAGTGTTCAATTATTTTATTTTACTTGTTAGTATACTCACAATGTGGTACAACGACCACCTCTTTTGGGTTCCATAACGTTTTTATTACCCCTAAAAGAAAACTCTATATTCATTAGCAGTCACTCTCCACTCTTCCCTCTTCCAAGCCCCTGGCACCCGTTAAAATACTTTCTACCTCTATGGATTTTTCTATTCTGACCATATCATATAAATAGAATCATACCATATGTGAACATTTGTCTCAAGTGTGTGTTTTTTTTTGTTTTTTGTTTTTTGTTTTTTTTTTGCTGTACACAGGCCTCTCACTGTTGTGGCCCCTCCCGTTGTGGAGCACAGGCTCCGTATGCGCAGGCTCAGCGGCCATAGCTCACGGGCACAGCCGCTCTGCAGCATGTGGGATCTTCCTGGACTGGGGCACGAACCCGTGTCCCCTGCATCGGCAGGCGGACTCTCAACCACTGTGCCACCAGGGAAGCCCTCAAGTGTGTTTTAATAAACATAATATTTTCAAGTTTTCTTCATGTTGTAGTATCAGTACTGCATTTCTTTTTATGGGTAAATATTATTCTACTGTATAGAAACACCTCATTTGTTTATCCACTCATCCACTGATAGATATTTAACTTATTTCCACATTTTAATTATTATAATGCTACCATGAACATTCCTGTACGGATCCTTATCTTTTAATCTTTGTAAACTTAACAGGTTAAAAAATCCCATTATTGATTTAATTTTAATGTATTTCAGTTCTGATGATATTTTATATGTTTCATATAAGTATACTTTTTATAATATGTATTCTGACTATATGAATTATAAACTTTCTATTTATCCATTTTAAAAATATTTCTATTGGCATTTACTCTTTTCTCTTTCTCTTCTTGTTTCAAACCTCAGAGGCAGCCTCTGAGATAATCTTGATGGAGTGCTCCAAAGAAATAAAGGAGGAGCCAGGATATATAGGGGTTTTGAAACAAAGACCAGCTAGTCAACATCAAGAGATTACCATTAATTAAAGAAAACCAGACATCTGAAGTTAATGAGTTTAGTGCTTTCCTATGTATGGGAAGATGCAAAAGTCTGGGCTCACTGAAATTATGCCTTTGATATGCACCGTAGATATCTAGGGCCAGTATCCTGTGCTTTTCCATCCTGAGTTACCTCAGGGTATACACTGCAGGGTGGCTGTAGTGGCTGCTGGTTTGGCAGCAGGTAGCCCATTTGTCTCCATCTTCAGTTTTCTCAGGACTCACCCTCTGGGGTGGTAGTAGTTGATGGCTTCATAACCACAGTATCATTTGTTTGTTGATGAGGCAGGCAACATTTTTCATTCACATTAGTAAGAACTTTGACATCATAATTAGAAATTACATTTTGGCAAATATATCTGATCTCTGTCATTACACAAATTTTAAAGTGTTGGCTTCTGCAGCTTCTTGTAGGTATTTTGTAGGAATAATGAATATGTATTGTTAGGTCAAAACACTTAGTTTTTAATAATGAATGATCTTTTTTCCATTTATTCATGTGACGTGTTTAATAATCTATTTACAAAGCCAGATTAACTTTCTTCATTTAACGTTGTAGTGAAATAATTCTGTAAGAGACAAAAAAAAAAGCAATAACATAAAAGTTCAAATCTAGAATTAAAATTAATTTTGTTTACCATATAATGTTTCTGTCAGATATTTTATTAAAATATCCCTACTATAAATATTCACAATTTTGTGTAGTTTAAAAAATAAGAACTTGAAATTCCATTAAAAATGAGTTATCTATTTTTTAATCTAGTTAAAAGTTACCAAGTATTATTCAGAAATAATAACAAAATAGACTAGCATGATAATAATCTATCTTAAAAATCTTCTATTATAGGCATTTCCTTAAAAGGAATCTAAAATATTTCTCTCAAGCCAAAAGATTAACATTCTCTGAGCAAAAAAAAAAAAAAAAAAAAAAAAAAAAAAAAAAAGAAAGAAAAAAAAGGAAAAGCAAAAGAAAAAGAGAAATGCTTTTAAAAATTAACTAATTTTAATAATCATTAAAATGTATAATAAATAATTCATGAAGGTCAATTTTTAGAGAATATGAAATAAAATTAAGTGAGTTTAAATAGAAGAGAATTAATCTGAACAATTATTAATTGAATACACTAATTAAAGCAAAATTAAGATGATTGGATTTAAACCAAAATCTAAGTATTTTTATTATAACAGACACTGAGAGAAAGAGAAATAAGAATATTAAAAAGCATAACTAAAAGGAAATATTATACCCAGGTAACATAAAATAGAATTTGGATATTAATAGCAGAAAAAAAGAAACATACAAGAAAAAAAATCAAGAAACAGAATATGGGAAACTACATGTTGACAAAGGACAAAGCTCATAGAGTCATTAATATTTAACCTAAGAGTACATTCTTCTTTTATGGCCAATCATTAATTTTTTTCTCAAAAAAATACATTTATGAACGTTTTTAAAGACACAGATAGTCAAATAGAAACAATAAAATAGTCCAAGATTTTAATAGATTTAACAAGGTTATTGACACAGCATAAAATATCTGACATTTGTATTAATACTTTTGATAATATTAATCTATTAATAACTTTGAACAACAGAGAATATGCCCTATTTTCATGTACCTATGGAACATCTGCAAAATATGTATTTGTTTCATTCTACAAATTAAAATAAAATGAATTCCCAAATGAAGAATTTTATATTAAAGATATAATCTGTACTATATAGTGACACAGAGCCAAAAGTAATTACATAATTTTAAACAACCACACAAAGAAAATTTCAATACCAAGTGCAAAACATTCTCCTAAATAACTTTTTTAGCGAAATAACAAATTGAAAACAAGCAAATCAAATAATTATTAGCTATGATGATCAAGTACACTTATATGATATAAACAAGTACACTGCATTTCTATATAACAAAATTTTGTAAAATAAAGTTCCATTTAAAAGAAAATCTCTGCTGCTATTAATAACAGAGTAAGTACCTATAATCTACTACTTCCAAATCAAAACTGCAGTATCTGAACCTAGTACAAAAGTAGCTAACTACAGGCACCAGAGAATGAACAGAAGCAGAGAGATCTGTATGGAGAGTACATGACTCAGGGAGAGGAGCTGGACAAGTTTTTGCACAACCAGATACTTTGGGCATAGAGTACAGTCAGAGTGGGTGCTGATGGAATACAGAGCCACAACATTTCTTTCCTGGGTAACTGGGAAAATGAACTTAGAAAAATGTGACCACTGAAGTGGTTACATCTCAGAAAATAAGTAAGGAAGGAGGGAGACCCAATTTCTGTCTATCCACATGTCTGACTGTCCTGAGAAACACACATACACAAAAAGACTCAATAATATATCAGCTAAAGACAAAAAATATGAGCTGAGCCTTTAGGTGTCACCCAAGAAAGTTGAATTTGTAACTCATATCAAACCAAAATAATTAACTACTAAAAGAAATAATCTCCTCAGAGGAAAAATAGCAATATTTCAGGATAAAATCCCAAAGTGCCTGACATTTAAAAGACAGTGGAATACACACTCAAGAAAAGAGGTTATCAACTAAGACATGCCCTGGGATGATTCAAACAAATGTAAAGATAAGAATTATCAGCAGGAAAATAAAAAAAAAAAATTAAAGCCAAATAGAAGATCAGGACATGAAAAATGTATCAGAAATAAATTTACTGAATATATTTAATACATAAGCAGAAATTATAAAGGAATGAGCTAATGAACTTGAGGATAGATCAATAGAAATCATCTAACATAAAGAAAAGAGAACAAAATTTGAATGAAAACAAAGCTTCAGGTCTATATTAGTCAGCTTGGGCTGAGATTAAAGAAAATTCTATAGACTGAGTGGTTTAAATAACAGACATTTAATTTCTTACAGTTGTAGACTCTAGAAGTTCCAGATTAAGGTCAGTCATAATTAGTTTCTAGTGAGAGCTCTCTTCCTTGTTTGCAGGCAACTGCCTTCTCACTGTGTCCTCAGACAGCAGAGAGAGAGAACTCTGGTGATTTGCTTTCTTCTTATAAGTGTACCAGCCCTATCAGATTAAAGCACCATCCTTATGACTTCATTTAACCTTTACTACCTTCTTGCAGGTCCTATTTCCAAATGCCATCATAGCTGGGCTTAGAGCATCAACATATGAATTTTAGGGCAACACAAACATTCAGAAATTTAAAAAAAAAAAAAAGATCACTGGTAGATAGAACCACATGGTGTTGCAGGAGTTGAGAGAGAACTGGGGTGTTAGGGAACCATTGACCAAAACTGCCCATCCTGACCAGGCATGATAAAGACTGCATGCATGAATTATCTCACAACAGGAGGTCCTGATAAGGAACATGGAACTAACAAGCTGCCACCAGCTGCAAGAATTTAGGAGGGGCAAAAGGAGGGAAGAGACACCAGCCCATAATCTGTCCTGCCAACCTCCCAGAAATCTTTGTGCTGGAATCTATGTTGGCTGAGAGATGCATGTGCCACCAGGAAGGACCCTGAGTCAAACCAAATATGGGCACAAGCAAGATGATTGGCCAGAGACAACTTGAAAACTCATACCATTTCCATAAAACCTGAGACTGTGAGCCACATGGCAGAGCAGTTCTCCTGGGTTCCTTTACTCCACTGTTCTCTGCCTGCATGCCCCTTCCTAATAAAGTGTTTGGCTTTGTCAGCATGTGTGTCTCCTTACACAATTCATTTCCTAGTGTTAGACAAGAACCCATTCTTGGACCCTGGAAGGTCCTTCTTGCAACAGGAGCAGACAAAAATATTTAAAATAATAATAGCCAAGAATTCCCATTCTTTTTAAAAAACTTTTCATTGGAGTATAATTGATTTACAATGTTGTGTTAGTTTCTGCTGTACAGCAAAGTGAATCAGTTATACATATACATATGTCCATTATTTTTTAGATTCTTTTCCCATATATGTCATTACATAATATTGAGTAGAGTTCCCTGTACTATACAGTAGAACAATTCCCATTCTTAAAACAATAAGGATGAAACCAAGCAGGCCCTCCTGGGCACAAAATCCTTTCTGTGTTCCCAATTTTTGTTTTCTTATTTTCAGGAAAAAAGGCTTCTGCCTCCTAGACCTTCCCGAATACCAAAGAGCAGATTCAAACAGTTGCTAAACAGGGAAGTAAAGGAATGCAGAAACAAAGGAGGAACAATAAAAAACTATAGTGCAGTGATTTAAGCAGGATCCTGGTTTCTCCTCAAGGGATATACATAATATCTTTGAGTTATTTGGCAGGAACTAAGGCCCTGACCCAGGTGGAGGATGGTAATTTCAGGCTGAGCACAAAATTCCTAGGAGCACTGCCCTATTACCTCATTACCAACCAATCAGAAGAAAGTCATACACCATGCAGCCCTCACCCCAAATTTTGCCTATAAAAACTCCCTGAAAGCCATCAGAGTTCAGGATTTTTGAACATAATCCACCTGTTCTCCTTGGTTGGCCCTGCAATAAACCTTTCCCTGCTTCAAATTCTGATGTTTTGGTTTGTTTGGCCTCACCATGTGCACACAAACTTGCATTTGGTAACAAAGACACATAGAGATACCTATGCATAACGAAAATCAAGCAATAAAAACAAACATACCAAAGAACTGTTAAAAGCCAAAGAAAAAGAGCAAATGGTAAAAGCATCAAGAGAAAAAGTACTTCTTAAATATGGGGATAAATGAAATTCCTTGAACAATAACGTTCTCACCAGATGCTATGGGTGACAGAAGAGAATACAAGAATAGCTTTAAAGCATTGAGAGAAAATAAATAACATATTAATCAAGAATCTCATACCCAAGAAAAATGTTTCAAAAATGAAGACAAAATAAAGATATTTTCAGATGTAAGGATAAAAAGAGAATGGATTTCTAGAGCCCTGCAATATATGAAATCCTAAAAGAGGGAGGTGATGTCAGCCAGATGGTGGGCTGAGAGGTCCCAACACTTGTTTCCACCACAAAAACAATACAAACGATAGATGAACAACTACAAACTGATAAAAAAATAAATAGCTCTGTGAAAGTGCCAGACTACAATAAAGAGGAAGCAGAGTTGTCCCAGAGCTTAAAAAACAGAGGATGGCTGAAGATAAAAGGATAGGAAGCATTTTACCTGTGTCAACCCATTCCCCAGTCCATAGTAGCCCAGCACTGGGAGTGATCCCCTCAGGGTGATTTTACCCACAGGGCAAAGGAGAGCAGGAGAAACCCAGTAAGCCTCACTGTGTGGACCTTTGTAACTTTTGCTACAAGTACTCCCACAGACTTCACCATCACTGAACCCAGCTGACAGAGCTGCCTGAGACCCTGTCTCTGTTTCTCATCCTAGGGGCTAGAGCTATGTCTGCTCCCAGGGGCCCTAGTCACTGCTGTGCCCTGCTCTTCAGGATACAGATGCCACAAAGCCTTGCCATCTACGGGACTGGAGCTGCTGCTGGTTGGAGCCCCAACCCTGGGTCCCAGGTCATGGCTTTGGCCTGACATGACTTGCGTTGACCTGCCCCTGCTCTGCACGTTGCCTCTGGGTTTAGACACGTGGTTTCAATGGGCCATCACAGCAACGGTGTTGCTGCACTTTCTGCAACTGAACACAGTTGGGGTTAAAGTTGGGACTTTGACCCACCATCCTTGGTCCATTGTCCACACTGCTACTGTACCCTGGGCTCAAACAACCGCTGCATCCTGTCATCCAAATGCTGTGGTGCTGATGTATTTCCCCTTCCTTCCCTTCCCTGCCTAGTCATGTGGAAATCCCCAGGGACCAAGACCATGGTTCCACAGGAGATCTGTATATGGTTGCACCTCAGCCACCAGCACCACTGCAGCAGCAATTGTACCTGTACCTTGGGACCCAGGTGATGTAGTAGTTCTCTGTGCCTGACTCCAGGCCCCACTGTCACTCTGACTGCCTGTGTGCCAGGCCTGGTGCCAAGAAGGATACCCTCAGTTAGAACTTCTCCCATGGATCACAAAAAGAGAAGAGGACCCCAGCAGTCTTCACTTCTGAGGACCCCAGTAGCCCTAGCCTCCACTGCCACATACAGGATCTCCTTAGTCTTGGCCACAGAAGACACTGGCCGTTTTTGCTGAGGTTGCCCTCAGCTAATGGAGCTGCAAGGAGACTATGTTGCTGTGCCCTCCCAGGAATCAGAGATGCTGCACTACACCCCACCATGCTGGAGCCCCCAAAGCCCCTTGAAGGTGAAAGGCTTTCTCCTTTGAAGCTAGTCTGAAGAGACTGGAAGAGGTGATGCTCCCTCAAATGCACATACATAAATGCAAAGCCATCAGAAATGTGATGATTAGTGAAGGTGTACTTCTGGGCACTCTATTTTGTCTTTTTTATCAATATGACTATTCTTATGGAAATACCATAGTGTTTTGATTACTATGTGTTTGTAAATTAGTTTAAAATCTAGAAGTGTGATGTCTCCAGCTTTGTTCTTCTCTCTCAGGATTATTTTGACTATTTAGGGATTTTTATGGTTCCATATAAATTTTGGAATTTTGTTTTCTCTATTTCTGTGAAAAATGCCATTGGAATTCTGACAGGGATTAAACTGAATCTATAGGTAGCTTTTATTTTAACAATATGAATTATTTGAATCTATGAACATGGGATATCTTTCCATATATTTGAGTTTTCCTCAATTTCTTTCATCAATTTTCAGTGTACAGATATTTTACCTCACTTGTTAAATATATTTCCAAGTATTTTATTGTTTTTGATGCTATTGTGAATGAGGTTGTTTTCTTTATTTTTTCTTCAGATATTTTATTAATGTATAGAAACACTACTGAATTTACATGTTGCTTTTGTAGTCTGCAAACTTACTGAATTCATTTATTAGTTCTAACAGTTTTTGTAATGGAATGTTTGGGATTTTCTATATATAAGATCATGTCCTGTGCAAAAGAGAGGCGATTTTACATCTTCCTTTCCATTTTGCATGATTTTTATTTCTTTTCCTTGCCAGATTGCTATGGCTAGGACTTCCAGTACTATGTTGAAAAGAGTGATGAGAGTGGGCACACTTGTCTTGTTCTTGATCTTAGAGGAAAAGCTTTCAACCTTTCATCATTGAGTATGGTGTTATCTGTGGGTTTGCAGGAGATGACAAATGAAATTACACTATTGTAAGAGTCTACACATTAAATGTAGTTGTGTATATTCACTTAAATGTAGACTGCGATGTTAAATATATGCTTAATAAACCATAAATAATATTATAATAAGTCAAAGAGTTATAGCTAATAGGCCAAGAAAGAAGATAATTGGGAACAATAAAAATATTCAATTAATCCAAAAAAGAGGCAGAAATAGTAATAAAAGTTAGGGGTCAAAGGACAGTGGGCCAAAAAGAAAACAAAAACAAATTATAGTCTTTAATTATTTTGAGAATCATGTTAAATGTAAAACAGGAATCAGAAAATCTTTTCTGTAAAGGATGAGATAAAAAATATTTTAGGCCTTGGAAGCCATATGTCAAGAGCTGAACTCTGCTGTTACAGCACAAACACAACCATAGGAGATGTGCAACTGCATGAATGCTGCCTGAATTTGGCCCATTAGTCAGATTTGCCCCACTGGAGACAGGTTTTTGACTGCAAGTCTAAACATTCCAATTTCAAAGTAGAAATGATCCAATTTGATAAGGAACAAGAGCCACCATTTTCTGCCTACAAGAAATGTACTTTAAACATAAAGACACAAATGGATTAAAAATAAAATAATGGAAAAAGATAAAGTATGTTAATGTGAATCAAAAGGAGGCTAGGGTGGCTAAATTCCATTAGTCCATTTTACAGGATAGCTCTAAAATAACCCTCTAATTTTATTATGTTGCAACCAAAGCCTTGGAAATCTCTCTTGCTTTTCTTGAATCGCGCTTATCAAGAGCAGGGTGTCTTGCAGGTAACTGGGGGCATACAGAGACTTCATTTCTCCTCAAGGAAAAGTATTCCAAAGTGAGAGTAGTGGTCTGAGAGACAAAAGTGCCCTTCCATATGACATTTTTTCCATAGCAACTTAATAAATCCTTGCTCTAGTATATTAAGGAGCCCAGAATATATGAAAACATCAGGCCTAATAGTGAAGCTTTCCCTTGGAGATGTGTTGCTCTTTTCCATTAAATTAATTTTTGGAAAAAAACAGCTTTTGAAATTGTCAGTTTTACTTTTTTCTTGCACTGTAATTAATTATCTTCTGTTTGGCTTTACTCTTTTCTTTCTCTTATATTTATTATGTACATTGTGTTGTTCTGTTTTTAAATTATTGCTTAAAAGCTTGATTCCATGCATTAAAATTCATTCATTTCATAATTAAAATACTCAAATTTTTCATTGCATATACTTTGATGTTTTCTTTTCAGTTTTATTGTCTTCCAAGTAGTCTGTAATTGAAAGTAGTTCTGCTAATGTCAACTATGTATTTAGAAAGTTGTTTTTATTTAACTTTCAAATGTTTGTGCTGTGATTTTTGTAGGTTGTATTTGGATCTTTATTATTCATTGCTAATTAGTTTTATGTAGTCACGGAATATAACATACATCAAATTCTTAAAATTTAATGAGGTTTAATTTGTTCTTTGGTTTATGAAAAAACTTACAAAATTTCAAACACATTAAAAACAAAATATTTTTGGTAGAGAAAAAATTAATGAATTAGTACTTAACACACAATAAATATTCCATTATTTACTAGTGCTGTACTATGATGCCATATAAATTCTCATTCTTTTGGTTATTGTAATCAATTTTAAAGATTAAAAAATATGTCATTATTGGGGCTTACCTGGTGGCACAGTGGTTAAGAATCCACCTGCCAATGCAGTGGACACGGTTCAAACCCTGGTCCGGGAAGATCCCACATGCCATGGAACAATTAAGCCCATGCACCACAACTACTGAGCCTGCACTCTAGACCCTGTGAGCCACTTCTGAGCCTGCATACCACAACTACTGAAGCCCACGCGCCTAGAGCCCATGCTCTGCAACAAGAGAAGCCATCACAATGAAAAGCCTGCACACCACAACAAAGAGTAGCCCCTGCTTGCCGCAACTAGAGAAAGCCTGCATGCAGCAACAAAGACCCAACAAAGCCAAAGATAAATAAATAAATTTATAAAAAAGTCATTAATGGTAAATTGTATGTTATGTGTATTTTACCACAATAAAAAATACAAATGAAAAGATGTCTGTGTACTCTTCTATTATATAAAGAACTATGTTACATTTAAAATTGCAAGTGTATATATATGTGTGTATGTGTGTTACAATTACCCATCATAATTTTTGCTGTTAATTCGTTATTATAGATAACTTTATTTTTTTCTGTTATCTGACATATCATGTCTCATGGTTATTAGATATTAATTCATTCACTATTCAATTAATATATATTGACCATGTAATATGAACAAACATTGTAGTAGACCATAGAGATAAAGAGGTGACAAGGACAGGCACAAATTCTCTCATTATAAATCATACTATCTAGTTTAAATAGAAACAAACATACATACATTTTATATGTGTGTGTGCATATATATATATATATATATATATATATATATATATATATATACAGAAACATCTGTGTGTATTTTATATGTATGGTATGTTTGTATGTGTATATCTGTACATATTTAATACATATATGCAAGGATATATGTATATATTATACATATAATTATTTACCTATGAAATGTTGGTGGAACTTATCAGCATATAAATACTTGAAAATCATAAGGTAAAGTAAAGGAATAAAGTATAACAGAATTGGAGTCTACTTAGATGAAGGGAAGTCTTCTCTGACAGGCGACATTTGAGTCCTGAATTAAGGTGAGAAGTCAATCCTGGAAAACCTAGGGCATGAGCATTCCAGACAAAGGGAGCAGCAGATACTAAAGCCAATAAGTCAGAATGAGCTTGCAGTGTAGGAAAGGTTAGTAACTACAACAATCATTACAGTAGTAGGAGACAAAATCAAGAGAGTAATATAATCATATAAATGTTTTTAATACATCACTGTGGTGATAACCAAAGCTGGAAGAACAGTTTAAAAGCTACTGTGTTTATCTGGGTGCGAAATTATATTTGTTTGGAATAGGTGGTAGCAGTGGGGCTGCTGAAGAGTTGTGAGATATTGCATATATTTTCAAGATAAAGCTGGCTGCTCTTGTGGATTTATTGCATATACAGTATAAGAGTAATACTAGAATTAAGGACTTTAGATTAAGCAACTGATTCAAAGGTGATGTCATTTTTTGAAATGGTGAACAATAGAAGAGAAACACTTATTTGGGCGGAGTCAAGATTTCTGTTTTTGTTTTTATTTTAATTCTATGTTTTAAGTTTGAATTGCACAGTATACATGCCAAGTGTAGATGCCATATAGACAGTTGGATAGATGACTCTAAAGTCAAGGAAGAGGTCAAGACTGGTGATATAAGTTTGGGAATCCACAGGGTACAGATGGAATGTAAAGCATTATGGCCTGATTATATCACCAAAAGAGAGAATGTAGATGGATAAGAGAAGAGGTCCAAGAACCAGTGCTGGGCACCTTTTGGGTAGAAGGGAAGCAAGAAAAAACTAGCAAGAAGCCAGTGAGATAGAAAAAAAAAACAGGATAATATTTTGTGGGCTAATTTTAGAATTACTTCTATGAAGGAGGGAATGTAGTAAGTATTGTGGAGAGTTTGAGCAAGACGAAAACCAAGAATTGAGTGTGATATTTGGCAAAATGGAGATCTTTATGACCTTATCATGAACACATTCAGTGACATGGTAGGAAGGAAATTCTGTATGAAGAGAGTTCAAGACCCATGGGAAGTGAAGAAATAGACTGACAAACCTCCTGAGAATATAATTGGTAGTGGAGAAATTGGAAGGTAGCAGTTCCAATTCTGGTATCATCACGAGTTTTAAAGGATGCTAGCACACAACTCTTGAGGTATCTCTAAAGTTAGAAGAGTTCTCCAGGAATACTCACCCTTATTCTCCCCAAAGTCATACAAATAGACAAATAAATAACAAAAGGGACATGATCTTGAGTTGCCAAGTGTCAAAGTCAGTGAAACAGGAAATGGGATTTCGATGGCCAGGAAGTGGTGCAGGATGCTTGAATGCCAGGTAGGAGCAACGGGAGCCAGGCTGACCACTGAGGTTGTAAGATAGTTGTTCGAGTGAGAGCAGCAACAAGGAGCCATGTCAGAAGGAGCCAGAAGGAGCCAGAATGTGCCCACAGGCTCCAGGAAGGAGGGAACTGCCCTGATGGCCCTGCAGTGAAAATAGGATCCTTGGGGTCATGATGTTGTGGGGAAGGTGAGACTGGGGTTTGTACAACAAGCCAAAACCAGGAGGGAGGAGAAACTGCACTGGATTGGGGAACACTGACAGAAGTTAAGGTGGATTCTCTAAAGGAATACTTCCCAAAGTTGGCATCCCTGATCCCTCAGAGATAATTTCACAATAAAGGATGCTAGATATAGGAGTAGATATATTACTATATTAGAAAGAAAAAAAGTAATATTTTTGAATATGTTGAGAATGAGCTGACAATTATGTATGGTCGTAAAAAGGTAGATTATATTTATATATGTGTGTATGTATATATATATATATAATTTTATATACATGTGTACATTATATATATATATATATATATATTTATGTGTGTATGTGTGTATACATACATATACATGTATAAAATCTCCAGGGGGAGCCTTCAGACTGAGGAAATAATTAAAAGAGGAGGAAGAAGACAGGAGATAAAATAAGAGAAGGAAAAAGGAGGGAAAAGGAGGAGGAGAGAGGCCAGGAGGAGAGAAGGGAAGAGGTCACTGAATCACTGATGATCACTATGGGAGCAATCAACTTTGAGAAGTTGCTTTATGTGTACTGCTACTTTAAACCTCCAGTTTAGTAAGAATCAATGTCTATATATTACCACAAACCTATGAACTTTGACCGATTTCTGATTTGATGACAAATGTGAGTAAATATTTGTTTGTGTTTTTACTTTTGATATAAATTAAGATCCATTATTAAATGGATTGATTCTAGGCTCTTGTCCTGCATTGGTTATTTGAAAATTTTAATCACCCGTCAAGTCATTAAGGTGATTGTTTTGCCGATGAGTGCTGATGTAATTAATGACTTAAGTGGGTTTCATCAATCATATGCAGGAAGTCAATTCCTAATTCTCTCAAAACACAGACTGAATTCTCATTTTCTTTTACTCTATCCTATCTGGTGATGAAAAATAGTTCCGTGTTCCCTTGAAGTGGATGAAGATGCTTTAGTGTTTTTTCTGTTTTTTTCCTAAAACTGGTAAATTATATGAGCAGGCACAGTTGTTATGTGGACAATGTTTGCAGAATTGACTGAAGCCATATCAATGTTAGAATAATTACTAAAATATTCCACAGTGTGTTTCCTGAAGAAAATTATATCACCATTTGTTCAGCCTTGTAGCCAATTTCCTGTAATAATTACTATATTGTATTCTGTTATTTGCTCACATGTTTTTTACTATGACAGGTTAATATTTCAATATTTTTATGGAAAACAATGAGGTGAAACATAGGCAAAGGGTTTAGTATTTATCTCTATATTTATCTCTATACTTATTCTTTTATAGGTGTCCATAATCACAGACATACATCCATTTTACAAAGATTCATAGCCTACATTCAAAATTGTTGATTTGACACACAGACTTTTAAGTATGATTTTGGAATCTCTCTAAATTTCCCTCTCCTATTCCTCATGAAAACACCAAGTCCCCAGTTTTTAAAGCTGTGGCATATCAGGCTGAAACCTTCTAGTTTAATAATGGATATGACAGTTTTTTCTTTAAAAGAGACTTTGTGATATCTTTCTTTGGCCTCTAATGCTTTCTTTAGTTTGACCTAAAGAAAGGTCAAAATTGAGAATGTTCCACAGATTTTTTTTTCTCATTTTTAGTAAGAAGACATTTAATTCTAAAGAAGGATAAAATGAAAAAACCAAGTGTTTACAGATAACAGGGATTAGCAATGATGGAAAATGGAGTGAGATGCAGAAGTTGTTAGAAGGTGCCAAGGAAGAGGGAAATCTAGGTAAGAGATGTGCAGCTTAGTCAACTTTTTAGTGGTTAGAGAAATAGAATAATCATACTAATATATTTTAATTCTTTATTGAGCCTTTACTGTGTGCCAGCCACTGTTCTAAGTGTTATATATGAATTAACTCATTTAAACCAGGATTTCTCAATCTGTTCACTATTGACATTTTGGACCAGATAATTCTTTGTTGTGGGGTTGTCCTATACATTACAGAATGTTAAGCAGTATCCTTAGACTCCACCCATCAGATACAAGTAGCAACCACCTTATCCCCAGATATAGCAAATACAAGTATCTGCAGACATTGCCAAAGTCCCCTAGGGAATAAAATTTTTCCCTGCTAGAGATCCACTTATTTAAGCCCTAAAACAACTTTATGAAATATCTATTATTGTTTTTTCCATATACTCTTTTGTAACATGGAGATAGAGTTTCAGTTCCTTGCCCAAGATTATCCAGCCAATAATTAGACACCTAGGAATTAAATCCAAGCTCTTGATTGTCATAACCCATGTTCTTAAGTATCATATTTCACTACCTCTCATATTTTTCTCCAAGAGAAGCAAGGGTTTCCTCAACTACAAAAGGAAAATAACCAATTTGTGATATTTCCTATGCATGTCACACTAATTCTAAGAAGGGAGAAATTAGTGTAGGTAGTGGCTGAGAAAGATTTGAGATATCACTTGAGCTGAACCTGGATGGGGAGAGTGGGCTGAAATACAAAAAAGACATGGATTTAGAAAACCACACCTTGTTACACAGCAATCTTACACATAACTGATAACTGTTCACTAGATGTTTTGAGTTGCATGTGTTTTCCCAGACTTTATATAAAGAAAACAAAAACAAAAGTAGCAACAACAAAGCAATCCAAAAGTCCCATTGTCAAAAGTAGTTGCCCAGTCATATTTGGTTTACTATATACATTATATTAACCAGCTTTCCCATAATTCATACTACAGTCTGGGGCTCTGAAAATAATATAGGTGGTGGTATAAGTTGCAATTGTTGATTTTATAACCGTTCTTTTTTTGTTATTCTGGTTTCAAAAGCTGTTCATATAATTATGCTGACCGTAATTTTTTTTTTAGTCAGTGTAGTTATGAGCCCCTGGATTATTCTAAGCAACTTGAAGCAACAGCTTTTAGTTTCTAACTGTTATGCATGGAAAACATTAGGGGCATTTGCAAGTGATAGTAACACATCTCCTACGAAATATTCTGGAAAATCAGTTAATGAGGAGTTACAATGTCAATCCACTTTGGGATGGGATGCAACCAATTCTTCAGTAATTTGCATTCTAAACATAAAATGGCTTCCTGCACTCACTTTCAATTTCAGGAATCTCTGTCATTTGTGATTAGTGCTGACAGATCTCTGTCTGTGGTACAAATGAAATGAAATCAGCATCTAACTTTATTTCTCTGAACTTCCTGTCCTTGATGATTATACTTACACCTATGAGTGGAGTAGAGATTACACAGAACTGAAGATAAATGTTGTCTACATGTTCAAACAGCAAACTGCTTTGGCTCATTTTCTTGTTTCCAATCTGTCAATCAGGAGATCTAGGTCCTAATCTCAGTTCCACAGCTATCTACCTGGGATATCTATCAAGTCCATTCTAAGAACAGACTTGACTTCTTTGAAATTCGCAGTGTCCTCATCTGTACCATAGGAGTTTGATTTTTTTTATTTTAAATTGCTAAAATGTAATATTTTATGGTTGATCATTTTCTTCAATGTGAAACCTTACTTTGCTGTAGTTTAAGATCATTTATTTATAACTGTATTTGAAGGAAGAAATGATAGCCAACATGGTATGGCTGAAAATTCTGGACACCAAAGCACTGAGTCAATAGTTTTCAACAATATTTATAAGGTCAATCTTATTTTTTAAGTTTCTTTTTGTTTTAAGGACACCAATTTTTTAATGGATTTTTTCTTGGACTCTAGAGTTGGGGTATTGATTTTGCAAATATATTGCTCTGTATTTTCATTAATTAAAACCTGAGCCTTGAGAGAATAACATTTCTAAGGTTTCCTCATAAATAAAATTTCCTCATAAATAAAATTCCCTGAAACCCTAGCCCAAAGCAACCTGGAATGAAGTATGGATAAAAATAAGTATTGAATATGAGCCAGCACCTGCCTTTAGTATTGACATTTCTCATTGGTTTCAAAGTTAATTTCAGAATTAATTTTAGGGAGACATTATTTACCTAAGGCTAAAAGAGGACCATTGATCACTAAAGAAACTGAAGAATATGTTGCAAGTCCATCCAGGACTCCTAAAGGGGATGGTAAATCCAGAAAGTAAAACCATCAATTCAGCATGTAGGATAGAGGAAGAGCTATTGGAACGTGTTTGAAGGAAGCCCACAAGACACTCTACCAGAGAAGCCAGGTGATTGTCCATTTTACACAAGTAAGTCCTTTCATGTTACTGGAATATATCAAGGATGCAAAAAAATTACATTGCAGAATAATATACATGCAACAAAGTATCACTCAGATTGAACTATTTGTTTTCCATATTTATTGTAGATTTTTTTTTTTTTTTTTTTTTGCTGTACGCGGGCCTCTCACTGCTGTGGCCTCTCCCGTTGCGGAGCACAGGCTCCGGACACACAGGCTCCGCGGCCATGGCTCGCGGGCCCAGCCGCTCCGCGGCATGTGGGATCTTCCGGGATCGGGGCACGAACCCGTGTCCCCTGCATCGGCAGGCGGACTCTCAACCACTGCGCCACCAGGGAAGCCCTATTGTAGATATTAAAAAAATAACATTACAAATAGACTCATATTTTTTTGGATTCTTTCTGAATCTCCCTTTTCTCCAGTGAAGTCATGGTACCTTCATATTTCACCATATTTAGTATCTCTCTACTGTCCATAATCTCTATAGGTTAGCCAGAGTAAGCTATGGTACAAATTGATATTTATTTATGTGTTATTAAAATGCACTTAAATATATAATTTTGCAATTTTTTTTGCAATCAATGTAATATTTTTGAGATATATCCACATTTATGCATATATATCTAAATTATTAATTGTATTTCTGTACAGCATTCCATTGTATGAATATACTACATTTTATTTATGCATTCAAATATTGGTTTGTATTGAGATTACCTCTAGTTTACTGGTTTAGCAGAGATTGCTACAATGACCAGTTTTGTACGTGGCTTCTTATTTAAATGTGTAAAGAATTTACATAAGGAACAAATATTAAAGTGGAAATACTAGACATAAAGCACACTTTTTTAACTTTAGCTGAGGTTTACAAATTACTTTCCAAGGTGGTTGTGGCAGTTTGCACTTCCTACAATAGAGTATTAAAGTTCTTTCTCTCATTCTTGTCAATAATTTGTATTATCAATTTCTCCCAATCTGAGAGTTGTGAGATCTCACTTTGGTATTCATATTTCATCTTGATATTCTGTATTATTTTGATATTTGACATTCTCACTAAACTTAAATCCTAAATAGTCAGTTATTGTAATTTTTATTTCTGCATTTAGCTGAGTTATTTGGGAAATTAAAAAAAAAAAAAGGACTTTCACCTGGGAGTGGATAAGAACCAGAACAAGGCCCATACACTTGGAGCTCTTCCGCAACCTGCACTGGCCGCCAAATCTGGGCCCCCAAGGTGACTGCGTCCCTTCCTAGGGGAACCATAGACATGGGAAATCTGAAGCCCCATGGTTCCTCTTTGTGACCCGAAAGAAGTGGCCATGGTCTTTATTTCACTAGACCTTGATGTTGGAATTTAAGAAAAAATGACAGAACACCAGGTAATGCCCATCAACATTTGGACCATGTATAGATTTACTGTCTATTTATAGAACACTTGTTTATATAATCTGAAAAAGAAAAAAAAATGATTCTCAACTTTCCTTTCAACATTTTAAAAAGAAAGGTTGCCACATGTAAATCTTCTGTATACAAAACTTTTCGGGACATATGATAAAGAAGAAATGGAAAAGTTACATATCTTATAAATGTCCTTTTGTTAAACAAAAAGTCATAGAAAAGAAATGTCTCTAAAAATAACCCTTGGTAATGGAATTATTAGAACACTTCTAGAAGTTTCACCAGGAGCTGGAGCACAGATGTTAGAGGGGAAGGAGAAGAAGGTGGTAAGGAGGAAGAGAAGTAGGATTCTATGGTAGACTGTTCATATTTGGAAGATTTTTTCATATCATATTGTAATTATGTTCTGTGTGTACAGCTTTTCCTGTTAATCTATATTAATGATTTTAAGTATTTAGAAAATACTTCTAAAATGTCTGATGCACATTAAACATAGATATAGTAAAATATACATTTTGTAAATATCCTTTTGTTAAAATTCAAATGAACTATTGTCCTCTGAGTATGGATTTACTCAGTGCAGACGTAGCAGGAGTGGATGTGCTATATTGTTAGCTCCAGCTCATGCATTCCCAACTGCCTTTGTTTGTCTGGCCAAGCCTCTCGTAAGGGCCCTTTTTCCTGTTACTGCTGCAGAAGCCAATTTCCACAGTCTTGCTGGGGAGGAAGCAGAAGGTGGCATTAACTTGGCAACCTGGCTTATGGATCTTTGACCTGTCCCTTGTGAGTCCATGCTATAATTTTATGTCTCACTTTTATACTTCTTGCAAAATTTAGTCTCCTCCCTCTATTTGCCGTGTGGATGATATAGTCAATTCTCCAACTGTCAGAAGCTAAATTGAGCAAAAAAAAAAAAAAATCTTCTGGAAAGTGTAGAATTACTTACCCCCTCAATAGGGGCAACTTTATAAAATGTCTAAAAAGAAAAGGCTGATAACAGAGATGAATGTTGATACAAGTAGATAGATAGTTTCTCTTGTAGCTGCAATTACATAGTAGGACAAAGTAAAACAAAACCAAAACAAAAAGCACAAATTTTATGTTTATTTGTGGTGGGTTTGGTAGGGATGAGAGAGATTAAAGAGGCAGAAACCATTCCTAAACATTGAAGGTCTTCCCGAGCAGTCTTCAAGAAGACATGGAAAATAGGAAATTTACATGTATCATCCAAGGAAGAACTTTTTGGGAAATGCATCATACAATATCTTCTGGAATTAGAAAGAGGACATTTTCTTCAAGATACAGTTCAACTTACTAAAGCAGGACAGGGTAGACACATTACAATGGTTGCTTCAAGGGGAGTTTTATGAGGAGCAGGGAGAATGGAGACAAATATTCCCACTAGACACAGAGTCCTTAGATCTCTCAGCCAGTCACAGAATAGAGGTTTGAACAGTAAGCCCCGAAAAGTATTTCTGATAATTTAGAGGGAAGGATATACAAGTAATATATCTGTCTTCCTGTAGTTTCTACATGTGAATAATAACATGCTTGAATGGAGACTTTTTACTTCGAAATATTTTTTCTTTCATTATTATATTTATTTTTGAATGTTGTATTTGTGTTTTCATAACAGAGAAAAATCTCTCCTGATTTCTGAGTCATCACATTTTGAAGGTATAATGACCTTGAGGCCTTGTTGAGAAACATTCTTTAAAATAAATACGTGGCTTATTGTAAGTTCCTTTCATAGCAGGAGAACTTGACCTGATACTTTTGATGGTACCCATTCTTTTGGACTAATAAATATTTTCATGAGTCTGGTATTATTTTTCCATCCAAATTGGCTCTGTCCAAAGGACACTACATTCAGCAAAATTCTGTTTAAGATTTGAAAGTAACTGAAAGACACTTTCACATACACAGGGTCTCTGCAACTATACTGGATTTGCAAGCTTCTTTAAAAAAAAAAACTATATTAGTGTTTGTTAGATATGAGAAGAACAATCAGTAAGAACACAAGAATAAAAATTTTAAAAGACAAAACATACCTTTATGTTAAATTGTTTTGTCAAGATAACAATATATTTAAATAAGAGAAGTTAAGGATAAGGAAGAGATGAGAAAATGTAAGTTTTATGGACAATTTCCCTATAGACTCAAGAGAAAACAGTATGTTATCACTTTGTTATTTGCCAATTTCCTATTTGTTATTGTATTAATATATACAAGCAGAAATTTAAGACAAGGATAAATTTGCACTATCTTATGGGTTACCTACATGTTAAAAGGCCCTAAAACAATTAGAATTTTTTAAAATGATATTATGGTATAAAAAAAAGTGTTGAAGTCACCTCTTGCCTTAGGTGTTTCTGATAGATCTTTAGAGGATATGGTTTATTATGTTTAAAAGAAGGGTGGGAATTGAATGAGTTTTGGAGTTATGTCATTCCCATATCAGAGGCCCCCATTTTAAGAAAGATGTTGATTGCTAAGGAGAGAGCAACAAAAATGATGAAGGTGTACTGCCATAAATCCAGCTACCCCAGAGAACATAAGGCAGGGGAATAATAGAGTACTTGTCATCAAATATTTGAAGAGGGTAATAAATTTATTCTACTGTGCTCCAACTGGCAGAAATAAAATTAAAGACTGAAATTGCAATGAGAACATTTTGTTTTATAAAAGGAATACATTTACAACACTTAGTATCCTTTGCTTCTGAAGTTGCTGAAGCAGCAGCTCTGTTGAGTATAGAGTGGTTTTAGGGTGGAAGATTTCCTGCAGGATATCTAACAGGCCATTATCCCTCTGAACTCCTGTGGTAATTCCACTAAATATCATGTTTAATTTCACCAGAATTTTAAGGTTAGAGAACATTTGTTCTCTTCCATTCAACTAATCCTTTATAATTAAAGGAGTGATTGAATTGTGAAATCTGCAAAGTTAAATTGCATTGCATTTAATTTAGTAAAATTAAAATGCCTAGTGACATCCTGGTTAGAACATTAACCATATTTAGACGGGTAATTAATGTCTAATTGGACACTAGTACTCAATTTTGTGGTAATGAAATAATGGCTAAAAATACCAACCAATATTTAAAAAATATGTGATATATATCCTGAAGCAGTTTTCTTAAATACAAGACTGAGAGATGTGATTGCTGATGAAAGTAGTATTGTGATCTTATGGCATATAGCTATGAATTCTTATTTGAGGGATATATAAATTTTTTTTTATTGTACATTAGGCTCAAGACCCAGGAAAAGCCAATGTTTTCGTTTAAGTAAGAAGGTGGAGAAAAAACGATGTTCCAGTTTGAAGACAATCAGGCAGGAATTCTCTCTTACTTGGGGGAGGGTTTGCCTTTTTGTTCTATTCAAGCTTTCAGCTGACTGGATGAGGACCATCTATTTTAGGAAGGGCAGTCTGTTCCACTCAGTTCACCGATTTAAAAGTTAATTTCCTCTAAAACACTGTCACAGAAACACCCAGAGTAATGTTGACTCAATATATGGGCACCCCAGGGCCCAAGCAAGTAAACACATAAAACTAATTATAACAGGTAGTATTTTCAGCAAAAGCTAAACATATTCTTTGGAAACGTTTGAATTGACTCCAACAGGACTCTATATATTGTAAAATCCCCACCATATATTGTGACAAACACATTGGAAATTTTTGGACAAATTGCTACTATAAGCTATCACAAGCATTTAAAAATCAAATCAGCCAACCAATCATACAAAACACTCTAAGTAAAACCCACAGAGGTGGCCTGACTTTGAATAATGCTTAAAGAAAAAGAAAAAAAAATTAAGTACGAAATAAGATCATCATTCCCCATCATCATCATTGCTTTGATGTAGCTCATTATATTTAGAAAACCATAAGACATTGTTTCCATGATAAAAATCCATATTCATATTAGAGCACTTTTGCTCCCAGAATATTTCCAAGATTTTAATACAAATTATGATTGTGTGAGCTAGCAAAATTGGGGGCACAAGATCATAAAGAATAGTGCTTTTAGTAAAAGATTTTGTAGAACGATTTCTACTGATTGTTTAGCATATACTTTCAAAAATAATAATTTCATAAGATGAGAACTGTTTCCCAAAAAGTAGACATCGTACTTCAAGGATAGTATGACTTTGTAGATGATTCCATTCCTTGTGTGTTTATAAGGTAATGGCAGAGGAATGATGGCTGTGAATGTTCAATACAGAGGTACAAACTAATGCTATTACCATATCACTTAACATTTAAATATATGCTATTTATTTTGCTGTTATTTTGATAAATCAGCCTTTTTTATGTCCTTTAAAGTGTTTTTTTGTAGCTCATACTGAGTGCTATAATGGGCACATAATAAGATCTCCATTAATATTGGCCATTTGTTAAGAGTGAGGACATGTATCTATGACATATCTGTATGCACATGATTCCAAAATTTTTTTCCAAGTAGTAATGCACCGCCAATAAATTAGAAGACCAACAGACAGTAACATACATGGCTATGGTTTGGTAGATAATCAAGTGAGCTCTAGAAGACATTTCTTGTTCCTTAAAGATAAATGTATCTAAAATAAAATCATGAGTGTTGTACCAGAAGAATATTCTTCAAACATTACAATAAAGTTGGATGCTAAAACAGAACAACACATTTAAGTCAGAATTGATCAAAGGAATATGGGCAGACAACATCTGACAGTGAATATTGGAGTGAAGTTATAGCAATTATTAATCCGAATTATTAGTTAAATCAAAGTTAGGGCTAGAAAAATGTGTATTGGATTATAGGATATTCTGTCAAGAAGAGTAAATTATCCAATTCAGTTAATTAATTCTGGAATCTTTCTGATGTGAGGCTCCTTTTAAAACCTGTATTGTAGGCTGTGTTTCTACCCATCCTGGAAAAGATATATCTGATCCTTGAAAGGAATTATCCTTAGGGGAAAAAAAAATGGCAGGAATCTTGCTTCTCTTCTAGAATAACTGTATCCCTCTTATTTCGATCTACCTTTTCATCATGTCAGAAAGGAACATTGTCTTACCCCATTAGTAAAATAGAAGGATGTACATGGACAGCTTACTTACCTCTCAGCTGATGGGGCAGGAAAAGGTGGTGCCTACACCTGAAGTTAAGTGGAGTTTGATAGCTCTCTAGTAAATGTGATTATAATTACATGGTAAATAGAATTGTTAAGGCTCACAAGTTGATTTGGGATTTTTTGTTTAAACTCTTTTTTTCATCTATATTTAGATGCTGCACAGTGTAAAGGAAAGAACATCAAGGTAGAATTCCAGAGACTTAACTCTACACCTTGATTTTATACCACCTGCAATTTCAATTCTTCCTGTGTCTGTTTCTGATATAGACTGAATGTTTATATCTCCTTCAAATTTCATAAGGTGAAATCTTCACTCCCAATGTGATGGTTTTAGGAAGTGGGGCCTTTGAGAGTTAATTAGGTCGTGAGGATGGAGCCCTCATGAATGGGATTAGTGGTCTTATAAAAGAGACTCCAGAGAGGTCCCTAGCGCCTTCTACTATGTGAGGACTCAACAAGAAGATTGCCATCGATGAACCAGAACATGAGCTCTCAGCAGACACTGGTTCTGCTTGTGCTTCCATCTTGGATTTCCCAGCCTCCAAATCTGTGGGAAATAAATTTTTGCTGTTTAAGTCACCCACTCTATGGAATTTTTGTTACAGCAGCCTGAAGTGAATAATAAATTTTCTTTATTTATAAAATAAAGTAATACCTCTACTACTACTTGATAGATCAAGTGGGTCATCTTCAAACAGGCCATGGGTTACCTATTAATCATTGGATCTCTTTGGAGAAAGAAGGGAAATATATTTATCTGGTAGGCCCCTTATATTTCTTGTTTCTCATCAGTTAAATTTTGCCTCATAGCACATTAACTCCAGTATGCTTTTGAGTTATTGATTCCCCTTATGCAGCTGCTGGGGAAATTACATCTTATGACTCAGAGGGCAATCTTTCATCTGAAACTATCAGTGAAGAGAGAAGGCAGATCTTTCCATTCTTGATGGTTGGGACCTGGATTCTTGTACTAATGTGTCTCCTGTAGCAGTGGGCAAAATGTACACTGTCAGAATCCAACCCTCTCCTGAGGGAGGCCATAGGCACAGGGGCTATTAGGCAACGGGGCTATGATAGTGTCAGCCAGGGCTCTCTGTCAAGCAATAGGCCAAGGTTCCACGATTTAGGTGAGTCCAAGTAAATTGGGCTTATAACTAGAACTGAAACACATACTTTAAGAAACAGTGGCTTAAATTTTCTAAAATATTGCTAATCTTTATTCTCTTAAGGAATGTCTAAGAAATTATACTGTTTCTATGGTACCAACCGTCATCATGAAATCAGTAGGATTTTGGGAGCAAAGTTCCCTATATCCTTTATATTATTCTGAAACTTTAAGAAGATTTACATGTTTCTGGTAGAAATAAATTAGCAAAGGTGTTAATAATTGTCATAATATTGCCTGGAAGGAAGACTAAAGTAAGTGAGGATTCTGGCAGCAACACATAACATCCAGTGACAGCTCATGAAACAATTTAACCTCCCAATTGTGAGCTGTGTAGGGATGCATCTGCTTCATTTATTAAAGATCACTTCTGGCTCTGGACTGGGAGTTCTCTAACATTTCTGGGATGGGTTTGAAAAAATATTTATAATGAACAGTGCATAAGTAAGATAGACACACATTCTGATGCATGCTATCCTTTTATTTGGGTTAGAGAATCCAACTGAAGCTAAACGATTGCCTAAATGATTCACTCACCTGACAAAAATGCACAATGCTGCAACTTTTTGGGTAATGGGAAAATAGATTTATATTTTAATAAATTTTATTGATAATAAGGATTCTACTGAAAAAAAAGGGGACTAAAATGGCAATCTCAGTGAAGAACATGCAGAGAAAGGAGTGCCATACTCTGATTTTATTTGCTGGGAGGCCTGGGATTCATAGTTTTCCTCCCTCCCTCCCTCTTCCTTCCTTCCCTTCCTTCCTTGCATCCTTCCTTCCTTCCTTCCGTCTTTCCTTCCTTCCTCCCGTCTTTCCTTCCTTCCTCCTGCATTCCTTTCTTCTTTTTCTTTATCAACTATTTTTTCATACCTCTTGAATGGAGAAAATCTATGTTGAGGGGTAAAGAGCTGTAGAAATCAGTTAGGCTGGTGAACTCAGCTTCAAATCAAAGTTGTCTCTGAGTGATTCCATCTAGTCAGAATGGAGCAAGAATATTATATATTATATTTCTGAGGGGTAAAATGATGAGAAATAAATTGTACACTTTTAATGATTTTTCTTTTCCTTTTACTATGTTAGATAAGATGGTTAATTATCAATGCTTTGAAAGGAACTTCTTCCCAGATAATAAAGTAACAACAGGATGTATGTAGAAATGTGAGTCTGGGAGTGGTAAAACACTCCAGGCATAGGACTAAAAACTGGAAATAAATTAGACTAGATTCTTCAAAATTTTCAACTGGAACCATATGAATGAAAGTTTTTCCCTATCCAAATATGGGTCAAAGTTTATCAGGTAAAGAATATTATTTCCTGGGGAGAAGAATATTGCTGTGAATCCACTAATGTTTGGTGAATCAGTCCTTACACAGTCTGTTTAAGAAACTAGTGCCTTTCTTATATAAATAAATTGTTTATTTGGAACAATAGAGAGTTTGAACATATTTTCAAGTTTTAACATTTGAGAGTCAAACATATTTGAATTCATGTGTGCAGGTATTAAAACTGGTCTTGCAGTAGCTGTTATAATGTAAATATTTAACATGCTAATGAGAATCTTCTTGTTTTCCTTAGTATGTTTTAACTACTTAAGGTTAATTTGAAGTTGGTAAACAACTTGAGAACATTTTATGTTTTGCCTTGGTTTTGTTTTACTTTTCTGTTTCAACTATACATGATGATGATTCTTTGTACTACAACTCCCCACCCCAAAACAACTATGGACGTTATATTAACACATGTTTACAAATTGAATTTTATGTTACAGTACCAATTTTGCATTTTAAGACTAATTATGCATTCTCCATTTTATTTATTTTCACATAAGTAGAAAATTATCTCACAATAACATGAAGAAGTATATTATGGGTTGAATTATATCCTCTCAAAAAACACATTGTGATACTTAATTCCAGGTATCTCAGAATGTGATCTTATCTAGAGATAGGGTCTTTACAGAGGTAATTAAGTTAAAATTAGATCATTAGAACGGGCCTTAATCCATTATGACCAGTTGCCTCATAGAAAGTGTGATTTTGGACACAGAAGCACATAGAGAAGGAAAATAACATGACCACACAGGGAGAAAACCATCTACAAGGAAATGAATGCCTGAAGCTACCACAGAGTAAGAGAGAGGCATGGAACAGGTTTTCCTTCACAGCCCTCAGAGGGAAAATACTTGCTGACACTTTGATTTCAGGCTCTTTGCCTCCAGGACTATGTGACAACAACAAATTTCTCTTGTTTAAGCTACCTAGTTTGTGGTACTTAATTATAGTGCTCCCAGGAAACTAATATAAGGTATTTGTCCAAAGTCATTATCAAGAGGGTGTGTTTGGGGTTCTGGGTGCTACATCAATCATCCTGGGGAATTAACTACTCAGTGTCCTTGTTACTGAGAAATGTAGGGGGTGATGATTACTTTGAGAGATTATTATCTCATAAGGATGCACTGTCTTGGAGTAAATATAAGCAACATTGTCTATGTACACTCTGTAGGAAGTTTTCTCAGTTGAGGAAAAAAAAAAGTCCAACATATTAAAAAAATAACAAAATGATGGAAAGAAAAAAATGAGATTATATAATTGTAAGATTCTCTATAGAAAGAATTCTAAGATAACCTCCATATTTCTCTGCCCTAGTTGAAAAATCCCATGTAATCCTCACTCCGTGAATGTGAGGAAGACTTGGAAATATGGTAGATTTTGTTCCTATTATTATGCTACATTATATGGCAAAAAGATTTTACAAATGTAATTGTATCTCAATCAGATGATTTTAAGTTTATCAGATGGGAGCTTATCCTGAGTGTGATTGACATAATTGGATGAGCCCTTAAAAATGGTTGGAGAGATTGGAAACAATATAAATTTTCCTTATATCTCAGAAAGAGCAAATTTCCAAGGTATGACTAGGGCTACAAGAAGGGAAATTGTGGATGGCCTCTAAGCACTGAGAATGGGTACTATAGTTGACAGCTAACAAAAAGTCAGGGAACTCTTCCCTACTAGAGGTGCAAAAAACAGAATTATGCTAGGAACCAGCGAGGTTGGAAGATTTCCCTGAGCCAGAGATGAGACTACAGCACTAGTTGGCACCTTGATTTTAGCCTTGTGAGACCCTTAGCAGAAAATCCAGTTATGGACTTTTGGTGTATAGGACTGTAAGAAAATAAATGGGTAGTGTTTCAAGTTGTTAAGTTGTGGGATATTTTTTTACACAACAACAGAAAGCCAAGACGTATCCTTACAATGCATGTGAAGTGGTGTATTATTATTTGAGGAAAGAGGATGAATAGTTAAATAAGTATAGTTTAAAGCTTAGGGTAACCACTAAACAAGATTTTTAAAAGTGAAAAAATTAAGCCAACTGTGGAAGAAAAAATGAATACAAAATAATCAATTAGTCCAAAAGAAGGCAGAAAACAAACAAAAACTGATGATACTTACAGAAAAACATCTAGTAGTTAGATAGATTTTAATCAAGTACCTCAATGACACCTAAGGCATACTGTCTAAACACTCCAATAAAAGGTAGAGATTTTCAAATTGGGAAAAAAATCCAACCATATGCTATTTACAATAAATCCACTTTAATTATACAGATATATACATCTGAGTAAAAGTAAAATGATGGAAAATTACCATTCTAACAGCTAAGTTTTTAAGAAGCTGGAATATTTATATTAACATGAGAAGTAATAGACTTTAGTACAAAAAGTATTACTAGGGCCAAAGATGATCATCACGCAAGGATAAAGATATGTTTCCCATGAATATATAATAACCCTAAAAGTGAAAGAAACTAAGAAAAAATTCAAAATTGCAAAACTGATACAATGCAAAACAAAATAGACAATTCCATAATTATATATGCACTTACCTTTCAGTAATTAATAGAACTAGTAAATAAAAAATGAGTATGGTAGGAGGAGCTTCAAGATGGCAGAAGAGTAAGAGGTGGATATCACCTTCTTCCCCACAAATACATTAGAAATACATCTACATGTGGTACAACTACGGAACACCTACTGAATGCTGGCAGAAGACCTCAGACTTCCCAAAAAGCAAGAAACTCCCCACATACATGGGTAGGGCAAAAGAAAAAAGAAAAAAACAGTGACAGAAGAATAGGGATGAGACCTGCACCTAGGGGAGGAAGCTGTGAAGGAGGAAAGGTTTCCGGACACTAGGAAGCCCCTTCTTGGATGGAGACTGTGGGTGGCAGAGGTGGGAAGCTTTGGAACCATGGAGGAGAGTGCAGCAACAGGGGTGCGGAGGGCAAAGAAGAGAGATTCCCGCACAGAGGATCAGTGCCGGCCACCACTCACCAGCCCAAGAGGCTTGTCGGCTCACACGCTTAGATGGGTGGGGGCTGAGATCTAAGGCTCTGGCATTGGAGGTCATATCCCAGGGAGAAGACCGGGGTTGGCTGCATGAACACAGCCTGAAGGGGGCTAACGCACCACAGCTAACCAGGAGGGAGTCCAGGAAACTGTCTGGAGCTGCCGAAGAGGCAAGAGACTTTTTCTTGGGTCTTTGTTTTGTGGTGTGTGAAAAGAGGGCATTAAGAGCACCACCTAAACGAGTTCCAGAGAGGGGCGAGAGCCTTGGCTATCAGCGCGGACACCAGAAACGGGCATGAAATGCTAAGGCTGCTGCTGCAGCCACCAGGAAGCCTGTTTGCAAGCACATGTCACTATCCACACCTCCCCTCCTGGGAGACTGTCCAGCCCGCCACTGCCAGGGTCCCCTGATCCAGGGACAACTTCCCCTGGAGAACACATGGTACTGAAGGCTGTTGCAATGTCACAACAGCCTCTGCAGCCACAGGCTCACCCCGCATACATACCCCTGACTACCCGCAGGCTGAGTGAGCCAGAGACACTGAATCAGCTCTTCTTTTAACCCCAATCTGTCTGAGCAGGAACAGACGCCCTCAGGTGACCTACATGCAGAGGCAGGACCAAATGCAAAGCTGAACCCCAGGAGCTGTGTGAACAAAGAAGAGAAATGGAAATCTCTCCCAGCAGCCTCAGGAGCAGTGGATTAAATCTGGACAATCAACTTGATGTACTCTGCATCCATGGAAAACCTGAATAGACAACAAATCAGCCCTAACTGAGGTGGTGGACATTGGGAACAATGATATATTTATATATATTATATCATAATATATATATTTTTCCCCCTTTTTCACTTTTTGTGAGTGTGTATATGCATGCTTCTGTGTGGGATTTTGTCTGTATAGCTTTGATTTTACCCTGTATCCTAGGGATCTGTCTGTCCATTTTTGTTTTTCTCTTTAGTATATATTTCAGCACTTGTTATCATTGGTGGATTTGCTTATTGGTTTGGTTGCTCTCTTCTTTCTTTCTTTATTTTATAACTTAATTTTTTTATTTTTAATAATTATTTTTTATTTCTTATTTTAATAACTTTTATTTTATTTTATTTTTCTTTCTTTTATTCTCCCTTTTATCCTGAGCCAAGTGGATGAGAGGGTTTTGGTGCTACGGCCGGGCATCAGGGCTGTGCTGCTGAGGTGGGAGAGCCAAGTTCAGGACATTGGTCCACCAGCGACCTCCCAGCTCCACGTAATATCAAATGGTGAAAATCTCCCAGATATCTCCATCTCAATGCCAAGACTCAGCTCCACTCAATGACCAGCAAGCTACAGTGCTGGACACCCTCTGCCAAACAACTAGCAAGAGAGGAACACAAACAAACCTATTGGCAGACAGGCTACTTAAAATCATAATAAGGTCACAGACACCCCCCAAAGACACCAATAGACGCAGACCAGGCCACAAGAAAGACAAGATCCAGCCTCACCCACCAGAACCCAGGCACTAGTCTCCTCCACCAGGAAGTCTACACACCCCACTGAACCAACTTTAGCCACTGGGGACAGACACCAAAAACAACGGGAACTACGAACCTGCAGCCTGCAAAAAGGAGACCTCAAACACAGTAAGTTAAGCAAAATGAGAAGATAGAAAAACACACAGCAAATGTAGGAGCAAGGTAAAAATCCAGCAGACCTAAAAAATGAAGACGAAATAGGCAGTCTACCTGAAAAACAATTCATAATAATGAGAGTAAGGATGATACAAAATCTTGGAAATACAATAGAGAAAATACAAGAAACATTTAATAAATACCTAGAAGAACTAAAGAGCAAACAAACAATGATGAACAACACAACAAATGAAATTAAAATTTCTCTATAAGGAAACAATAGCAGAATAACTGAGGCAAAAGAATGGATAAATGACCTGGAAGATAAAATAGTAGAAATAATTACTGCAGAGCAGAATAAAGATAAAAGAATGAAAAGAATGGAGGACAGTCTCCAAGACCACTGGGACAACATTAAACACACCAACATTCGAATTATAGTGGTCCCAGAAGAAGTAGAGAAAAAGAAAGGGATGGAGAAAATATTTGAAGAGATTATAGTTGAAAAATTCCCTAATATGGGAAAGGAAATAGTTAATCAAGTCCAGGAAACACAGAGAGTCCCAAAAATGATAATTTCAAGGAGAAACATGCCAAGACACATATTAATCAAACTGTCAAAAATTAAATACAAAGAAAAAATATTAAAAGCAGCAAGGGAAAAACAACCAATAACATACAAGGGAAGGCCATAAGGTTAACAGGTGATCTTTCAGCAGAGACTCTGCAAGACAGAAGGGAGTGGAAGGACATATTTAAAGTGATGAAGGGGAAAAACCTACAACCAAGATTATTATACCCAGCAAGGATCTCATTCAGATCTGATGGAGAAATTAAAATCTTTACAGACAAACAAAAGCTAAGAGAATTCAACACCACCATACCAGCTTTACAACAAATGCTAGAGGAACTTCTCTAGTCAGGAGACACAAGAGAAGGAAAAGACCTACATTAAGAACCCAAAACCATTAAGTAAATCGCCCTAAGAACACACATATCGATAATTACCTCAAATGTAAATGGACTAAATGTTCCAACCAAAAGAGATAGACTGGCTGAATGGATACAAAATAAGACCCATACATATGCTGTCTTCAAGAGACCCACTTCAGACCTATGGACGCATAATGACTGAAAGTGAGGGGAGGGGAAAAGATATTCCATGCAAGTGAAATCAAAAGAAAGCTGGAGTAGCAATTCTTATATCAGACAAAATAAACTTTAAAACAAAGACTGTTACAAGAATATAAAGAAGGACACTGCATAATGATCAAGGGATGAATCCAAGAAGAAGACACAACAGTTGCAAATTTTTATAGACCCAACATAGGAGTACCTCAATACATAAGGCAAGTACTAACAGCCACATAAAGGGAAATAGACAGCAACACAATCATAGTAGCGGACTTTAACACCATACTTTCACCAATGGACAGATTATACAAAATAAACATAAATAAGGAAACACAAGCTTTAAATGATGCATTAAAAAAGATGGACTTAATTGATACTTATAGGACATTCCATCCAAAAACAACAGAATACACTTTCTTCTCAAGTGCTCAGGGAACTTTCTACAGGATAGATCATATCTTGGGTCACAAACCAAGCCTTGGTAAATTTAACAAAATTGAATTCATATGAAGTATGTTTTCCGACCACAGTGTTATGAGTCTGGACATCAATTACAGGAAAAAATCTGTAAAAAATAGAAACACATGGCGGCTAAACAATACACTAATTAATAACCAAGAGATCACTGAAGAAATCAAAGAGGAAATCAAAAAACTACCTAGAAACAAATGACAATGAAATCATGACCACCCAAAACCAATGGAATACAGCAAAAGCAGTTCTAAGAGGGAAGTTTACAGCAATATAATCCTACCTTAAGAAACAAGAAATATCTCAAATGAACAACCTAACCTTAAACCTAAAACAATTAGAGAAAGAAGAAGAAGAAGAAGAAGAACAACAACAACAACAAAAAAAAACAAAGTTAGCAGAAGGAAAGAAATCATAACAGAACTAAATGAAAAAGAAATTAATGGAAACAATAGAAAATATCAATAAAGCCAAAAGCTAGAACCAGCTTTTAGCTTGAAAAGGGAAACAAAATTGATAAACCATTAGCCAGACCCATCAAGAAAAAAAAAAAAAGAGAACACTCAAATCAATAGATTTAGAAATGAAAAATAATAAGTAACAACTGAGACTGCAGAAATACAAAGGATCATGAGAGATTACTACAAACAACTATATGCCAATAAAATGGACAACCCAGAAGAAATGTATAAATTCTAGAAAGGCACAACCTTCTGAGACTGAACCAGGAAGAATTACAAAATATAAACAGACCAAGCACAAGCACTGAAATTGAGACTGTGATTAGTAATCTTCCAACAAACAAAAGCCCAAGACCAGGTTGATTTACAGGCGAATTCTATCCAACATTTAGAGAAGAGTTAACACATATCCTTCTCAAACTTCCAAAATATAGCAGAGGGAGTAACATTCCCAATAACATTCTATGAGGACAGCATCACCCTGATAACAAAACCAGACAAAGATGTCACAAAGAAAGAAACTACAGGCCAATAACACTGATGAAGATAGATGCAAAAATCCTCAACAAAATACTATCAAACAGAATGCAACAGCACATTAAAAGGATCATACACCATGATCAAGTGAGGTTTATCCCAGGAATGCCAGGATTCTTCAGCATATGCAAATCAATCAGTGTGATACACCATATTAACAAAATGAAGAATAAAAAACATATGGTCATCTCAATATATGCAGAATAAGATTTTTACAAAATTTGACACCCACTTAGGATAAAAATGCACCAGAAAGTAGGCATAGAAGGAAATTTCCCCAACATAATAAAGGCCATATATGACAAACCCACAGCCAACATCATCCTCAATGGTGAAAAACTGAAACCATTTCCACAATGATCAGGAACAAAACATGGTTACCCACTCTCACCACTATTATTCAGCATTGTTTTGGAAGTTTAAGCACAGTAATCAGAGAAGAAAAGGAAATAAAAGGAATCCAAATTGGAAAAGAGGAAGTAAAGGTGTCACTGTTTGCGGATGACATGATACTCTACATAGAGAATCCTAAAGCTGCTACCAGAAAACTACTAGAGTTAATCAATAATTTGGTAAAGTAGCATGTTACAAAATTAATGCACAGAAATCTCTTGCATTCCTCTATACTAATGATGAAAAATCTGAAAGTGAAATTAAAGAAACACTCCCATTTACCATTGAAACAAAAAGAATAAAATACCTAGGAGTAAACCTACCTAAGGAGACAAAAGACCTGTATGCAGAAAATTATAAGACACTGATGAAAGAAATTAAACAGAATGCAAACAGATGGGGAGATATACCATATTCTTGGATTGGAAGAATGAACACTGTGAAAATTACTATACTACCCAAAGCAATCTAAAGATTCAATGCAATCCCTGTCAAACTACCAATGGCATTTTTCACAGAACAAGAACAAAAGCTTTCACAATTTGTATGAAAACACACAACACTCAAATAGCCAAAGCAATCTTGAGAAAGAAAAACGGGGTTTCCCTGGTGGCACAGTGGTTGAATGTCCGCCTGCCGATGCAGGGGACGTGGGTTCGTGCCCCAGTCCAGGAAGATCCCATGTGCCATGGAGCGGCTGGACCCATAAGCCATGGCTGCTGAGCCTGCACGTCCGGAGCCTGTGATCCACAAGGGGAAAGGCCACAGCAGTGAGAGAGGCCTGTGTACTGCAAAAAAAAAAAAAAAAACAAAACAAAAAAATAAATAAACGGAGCTGGAGGAATCCGGCTTCCTGAATTCAGACTATATTACGAAGCTAAAGTACTTAAGACAGTATGGTAGTGGCACAAAAACAGAAACATAGACCAATGGAACAGGATAGAAAGCCCAGAGATAAATCCACTCACATATGGTCACCTTATCTTTGATAAAGGAGGCAGGAATATACAGTGGAGAAAAGACAGCCTCTTCAATAACTGGTGCTGGGAAAACTGGACAGCTACATGTAAAAAGTAAAATTAGAACACTCCCTAACACTATATACAAAAATAAACTCAAAATGGATTAAAGACCAAAATGTAAGGCTAGACACTCTAAAACTCTTAGAGGAGAACATAGGCCTAACACTCTATGACATAAATCACAGCAAGATGCTTTTTGACCCACCTCCTAGAGAAATGGAAATAAAAACAAAAATAAACAAATGGGAACTTATGAAACTTCAAAGCTGTTGCACAGCAAAGGAAACTATAAACAAGACCAAAAGATAACCCTCAGAATGGGAGAAAATATTTGAAAATGAAGCAACTGACAAATGATTAATCTCCAAAATTTACAAGCAGCACATGTAGCTCAATAACAAAAAAACAAGCAACCCAATCCAAAAAATAGGCAGAAGACCTAAATAGATATTTCTCCAAGAAAGATATACAGATTCCCAACAATCACATGAAAGAATGCTCAACATCATTAATCATTAGAGAAATGCAAATCAAAACTACGATGAGATATCATCTCACACTAGTCAGAATGGCCATCATCAAAAAATCTACAAACAATAAATGCTGGAGAGGGTGTGGAGAAAAGGGAACCCTCTTGAACTCTTAGTGGGAATGTAAGTTCATACAGCTAGTATGGAGAACAGTATGGAGGTTCCTTAAAATACTGAAAATAGAACTACCATATGACCCAGCAATCCCACTACTGGACATATACCCTTAGAAAACCATAATTCAAAATGAGTCATGTACCAAAATATTCATTTCAGCTCTATTTACAATAGCCAGGACATGGAAGCAACCTAAGTGTCCATCAAGAAATGAATGGATAAAGAAGATGTGACACATATATACTGTGGAATATTACTCAGCAATAAAACGAAACAAAATTGAGTTGTTTGTAGCAAGGTGGATGAACCTATAGTCTGACACACAGAGTGAAGTAAGTCAAAAAGAGAAAAACAAATACTGTATGGTAAAACATATATATGGAATTAAAAAAAAAAGAGGTCATGAAGAACCTAGGGGCAGGACGGGAATAATGATGCAGACCTAATAGAGAATGGATTTGAGGACACGGAGAGTGGGAAGGGTAAGTTGGGACAACGTGAGAGAGTGGCATGGACATATATACACTACCAAATGTAGAATATATAGCTAATGAGATGCAGCCACGTAGCACAGGGAGATTAACTTTATGCTTTCTGACCACCTAGAGTGGTGGGATAGTGAGGGTGGGAGGGATGGAGATACAAGAAGGAAGAGATATGGGGATATATGTATATGTATAGCTGATTTACTTTGTTATAAAGCAGGAACTAACACACCAGTTTAAAGCAATTATACTTCAACAAAGATGTTAAAAAAAAAAAAGTATGACTGTAGAATCCCTAAACAACCCTGTCAACTTAATCAGTTAATGTAACAGAACACTCTATCCACAACAGCTAAATATCCATTTTAAAATATGTTCACCTGGAACATTCACTAACAGAAGGTTTTTCTGAGCCATAAAACTAAACTTATCAAATTGAAAAAAATAAGTTATACAAAGTGTTTTTTTTCCAGATTACAACAGATTAAGCTATATATCAATAACAGAAAAAATTGTGGAAAATCTCAAATATTTTAAATTAAACAACACATCTCTAATTACTCCATTGTTCAAAAAAGGAAATCACAAGATAAATTAGAACATATTTTGAGTTGGATGTAAATGAAGACACAAAGGACACAGCATGTCTTTATTCTGTGAAGTCACCATTATTGAAAATTTATAACATTACAGGGGTATGTTACAAAATACCACAGGTCTCAGTTCATTGATCTAAACTGCTGTATTAAGAAAAAGAGGAGCAAATTAGATTCAAGGCAAGAATAACGAAGGAAATAATAAATAGAAGAGCAGAAACTTTTGAAATTAAGAACAGAAAACAATAAAGAATATTAATTAACCAAACTTGCCCCTTTGAAAAATAATTAATGAAATTGATAAACCTCTTACCACACTGACCAAGAGAAAAAAAAAAAAAAAAGAAAGCACAGATTACAAATATTAAAAATAAAATTGAATCTATCACTACCATACAGAGAGTAAAAAGAGAATTAAGGAATACTACAAATAACTCTATACTCATTAATTTGATACTTTCTATAAAACAGAAAATTCTCAAAAGACAGAGTGCCATATTTCACATTAAAAATAGATCCATGAATACTGTATATGAAAGAAATTGATTTGATACTTAAATTCATCTCAACAAAGAAAATTCTTGGATTTAATGGAAAATTCTACCTAATCTTACACAATATTTAAAGAGGAATTAATACAAATTCTACAAAACCTGTGAACACAGATGATGAGGGGACAATTCTCAACTGTCCTTAACGAGGTCAGAATTTCTCTGATAATAGAACCACACAAAGACATTACAGGAAAATAAAAATAGATCCATATTTTCATGAACACAGATACCTATATGTTAAACAAATTATTAGAATTTCAAAACAAACAGTATGACCAAGTGCAGTTTATCTAGGGAATGCATTTTTTTATTATTTAAATTTAAATCTTTCAATAAATTTGGGAAGATTTTGCCTGATATTCTTTAAATATTTTATTTGACCAATTTTCTCTCTTCTGAGACAATGTTTATATTTATACTTTATATATAAGTAAAGTACATGTAACTGACATAATCGAATACCATACATACTGTCAAACTTTTCATACTGCCCCCAGAGGATCCCTGAATATTTGCTCAAATTTTTCATTTCTTTTTAAATCTCTTTTTTTTTCAGGTAGGATAATTTCTGTTAATCTATCTTCAAGTTCACTAAGTTTTTCATTACCATTCCGCTATAAAGTATATCCAGTGAATATTTTTACCTCAAATATTATGTGTCAATTCTAATTCTTTAATTTGATTATATCTTATACAGTTGATTTATCTGCTGAGATATTCTTTTATTTATTACAATATTCCCAGGCATATTACGTGTAACTTGGGTATACTGTGTGAAAATCCTTAGGATCAACAACATCTTGTGGAAAAAAAACACCTTGGTCTGGAATTTGTAGCAATAGCAAGCTCCTTCTTGCACTCTCTCCTAAAAGCACGTTCTTTGATTTTTATAAGTTTATGTTCAATGATAATGAATGATGTATGAAGGGGGGTCTCAACAATGATGTGTTATGAATAGGTAGATATATGTGTGCACTATTTTCAAATTTTACACACTTACTGGAGCTTGAGGCATTGATTTACCTGCTCTTATACCGCTGGCAGCCATCATGAGATCAAGAAAGTTTCCAAGATTCTGTGAACAAATAATTTTCCATATTTTTAAAGTTAATCTAGCATCCCTAGGAAGCCATGACTAATAATGGGGCACTGGTAGTGTTAACACAATCTATGTCAGCATTTTCAGATAATTCTTCACTATTCTGAGTGAAACTGATGCCTGTCTAGTTCCCTAAAATTAGCTTCAACAGAAATACCCTTCCTCCCATTTCTTACTCATGTCAGCTACTTTTATAACAGCTGCATTTTGAATATATTCATCTTGTCATAAAAAGCAAATCTACCATCAATTGCTGAATGTAAGGCAGCAAGAAGGTTTGATGGTATTCATAGAGCATATCATGATTCTTTTGAAATGTCTTTGCCATCAGAAAATAATGTGAATAGTTTGAAAAATTCACTGACAAACCTCTAGTCTGTTACTGAAATGTAGTTTATCTCTGCGCTCATATTGATTTTCATAGAGAGATGAAATTTCAAATATACTTAATACTTAGATTTTGTGCTTCTATAAAAACTATAAATATGTTACACATTCTGAAAAGGTATTATCATGAATTGTAAGTATGGTTTTGAAAATAATTCAGGAGAATTATATCTTAAATATGATTTTTCTATGTATAGAATTTTTTCAGTGAGAATAATGAATACAAATTATATGAAATAAAGTTTCAATCTTTAACTCACCTAAAAGGCAGTTTTCAGTCAATCAAAATAATAGACAAGGGGAAAGGTTTTAGAGTTGATGTCTTAGATGTACCTCCTAAGATATAATTATATAAAAGGTAATCTTTTCTTTATCTTGCTTATTTTATTCAGCAGATTACTGAATAAAAGAAGCTAATATATAAAACTTTAAATAAAAGTAAGATATGGGTCAGTTTATGGCTATCAATATAAAAGTGCTTCAAAATAACATGTGGTTTATCTGTGGACTATCTTTTCCTATGCACATTCTAAGGAGTGAAGAACTTGTCTGTTATAGGATCCTTTTAACCCATGATACAGCATAATGTCATAAAAATTAAATTTATTATAGTAAAATATTTATTTTTATAAAGTTCAAAATATTAATAGATCTCTTATTCTGGGTTCCAATCATCTATTGTGCATTTATTAAAACACAGAAAATTGTAAAACAACATAAAATAATTAAAGTAGATTGGGAATAAATCAAAATTACTATTATGTGTCACAAATCAAAACAAATCTCTACGTTTTGGAATTTTTAGAAACGCAGGTGTATTATGTCAAATGTATTATAGGGATTTTAAAGGAAGGGGTAATATCATAAATATTTTGAAGTTTCTATACAAATTGACATATTAGAATATTTGTAACCCCAAATGGCTAGTAACTATCCAAGATAATCATCAAGAAAAATAAGTCCAAAACGTGACTGTGGAATAAACAAGGCTATTTACTACTGTCAAACATTAAGTCATTACTAATAGCTTAGCTAGAATGGCCCTTAGCCATCTTTGTTCATTGCTGCAACAAACCTCAGGAATCAAGTGATTTTCCTAGTTCTTTTAAGAGGATGCTGTTAACTTTATAAGCTTTTCAAGTTTTAGTCTCAATTTGTTTGTCTTTTCTTATTCCCAAAGCAGTATAATAAGCATAATTTAAAAGGCACACAATCATTAAAACTTAACCCTTCTGAACTCTGCTTGTCAAGGTGGTATTTACTAACACTAGAAAATGTTTTAGAGCTATTACAATCCATTTTAATTTAGACCATAATGAGGAAGGAACACTTTGTTCTAAATATCTCTTTTATTAATACATTTGACTCTATCTTAGCCATCACCACAATAATGTGAGATACTATAAACTCTCCATTCATCTAATGAAATAGCAGTCTAGATGGTCTCCCTCTATCTACATAAATATCTACACACTTTTTGGATCATAAATTATTTTCTAGAAATTTATTTCTAAGCAGCATCTTAATATATGCCCTTTGATTCATTATTTTTAAAAGTATACAAAATAAAAATTTAAAATAATGAGATTACCTAAATAGTGGCTTCTTTTTTCTTTCCTTCTAATATACAGCTTATATACATTATTTTGTAGACCACTGCTGCAAAGTGGACTCCACTGTTAGCAGAGTATTTTATTTTTAAAATAGTGATGTTGTTTACTTAGTTGAAATAGTTTAATGCTATCCTACTTTCTTAGAAAAAAAACTTAAGTCTATAACATGACTATAAAGCCCTGTGTTATTTGATCTGATCCAACCTCTTCAGCATTCTGTTTTATCATTCTCCATCTCTCAGTGTGTTCTACCGTGGCTTCTACCAGTTTCTTGTCCCTTTCATGTTGTCATCCACCACAGGGTCTTTGTCCATTCTACATTGGGGAATCACATTCTTTTGCAGACTGTAGAATGGTTGAGAAGAAGCTTTAGTGGAGACCAGGAAACTGTTTAGGGGATGTTGTCATAATGCTGCAGAGAAATGGTATTGCTTTGAACTGCAGCAGCTGAGGTGAATGCAGAGCTGGTAGATTTGGGAAATGTTTAGGATATACAGGTGTCAGAACTAGGTAAGTAGTTGAATATAGGAAGTTAAGTGCGTGCTGATTTAAGAATTATTTTCTTTCTTAGTTTGGGGCTTAGGACCTTTTATTTAGGTAGGGAACCTAGAAAGATAAACAGATTTGGAGAGGAAGGATCATGATAAATTTTAGACATGCTGATTTTAAGATTTTAATGGCAATAATCAGTTGTGTGTGATAGAAAGAGGAGATGCTGGTTTAGATATTTGGATTTTTTAAATAATTAATAAATAATTGGAACTAAACAAATAGATGTGATTGTTTTACTTGGATATTTCACATGGCAAAGGAAGAAGGGAAAGGACATTGACATTTAACAGATAAGAATACAAAGATCTCACAAGTGAGACTGTGGGAGTGTCTAAGAGATAGAAGTAAAAGTGTGACAGTCCTGGAAAGTATGGTGTGTGAAAGCCAAAGGAAGTGTCTTTTACAAAGGTTTGGTGTTGAGGTGATACGTAAATATTGCTAAGAGGTCAGGTAACTCTAAAATTGGGAACATATATGTTAAATTAAAAGAACTTTGCTGTGACATGACTGGCCAATGGGCAACATAGTAATGGCAAAGGCTCCTGTAATCTGGTATGTGTTTGTGAATATTTTTTATCTAAATATAGTTGAATATATGTAATTAAACAGATAAACACTTATCTAGTTGTAAAGGGGAAAATTAGGAAAAATCCAAATAAATGTGGAAAAATAAGATAAAGCTGGGTCACCTTAGTACACAAAAATTTGTGAATTTTTCTTTTGATAACATGGGCTAAAAATTTGGCACTGAGTTTCTAAAAACAGCAACTAAAAAGGCTCCCAAACAAACAAAAAATATGATGAAGTATAATATGTAATGTGTCTATTAGTTAAAAACATAAAAGTGGCCCAGGGAATGTACATAGGAATAAATAATATATACATATATAAATAATATAATTATTTAAATATAGATAAATTTATATTTTATATATTTATAGAAAATGTATAATAAAACACATTATTTAATTTATTTTCTCCATAGACTTCCAGAGATGTATGCATTACAGCATAATGAGCCATGGCAAAAATACTTCTTATAATATTCCTCACTATTAAACATAAACTGAAAAAGTAATTTTATAACAGGCCAGATACCTTAGTGCAGGTTTGCAACATTCTTAGCCTGACTCTTCCTAAAGGTAAAATTCATAATATATAGTTAAATGAATGTACCTCCTGCATTTTGAGCAATCTTCTTTAACATTTTCTGTCTCTCCTAAGACTTCCATGAGAGGTGGGTGGCTGAAATTGCAGATTATATTCTGTCAAGAATCTGGAGTGCAGTTATGCAAAGTTTCTGATTAAGGGTACAGTCATGCAACTTAGTGGTAAATAGAAAGCGGGGAAGAGGCTGGCTTATTCCTGTACAAACTCAGGAGGCTAATCAGTCGTAAATGACTGACCAATATGATTCAGTATAGAATTGGATCCAAACAACATCTGTGGACAGAGTCATCTTCAGAAATAATTATGGATGATTGAGATTGCAACAATCTATGTCAAAAAATTTACCCATACTAATTATAGTCTAGAGGGTTTTTTCACAGCTGATATTCTCAATTGCTCTCCAAGGGTACACAAATCATGCAATTCCCTACTAAAAGTAAGTAGATACATTTCTTAAAAAGTGTTCATCTAAGTAAGCTTAGGATTTAAGCTGTCTTAAAGAGCTATATAATTTAAATCAATAACTTTTGAAGTAATGTTTGTCAAAAATGTTGATATTATTGTCATCTATTCAGGGTTCTTTAGATAGTTAGCCAATTGCCCAATGAAATCATTCTTGTATGTAACAAAAAATATGTCATAAGCTTGGAGAAAATGTGTTTATTCTTAGTGACAGGCTGGAATGCATCCAGTTCATCCAAAATAAATTTTGAGTAATAAAAGTAAAACTTAAACACAGAGGGGTTTCCAAAACAAATAATCTTTCACACCACTTAACATTGTTATCTGATTTGCCAAGACACTATACCTGTAGACATTGACACTCAGGTGATGCTAAAGCACATGTCTTATAAAAGCACCATTAACCAGCATCGTAAAAATGGCTCATAGACTTTAGGCATAACCAGTTCTATTTATGCAGTTGTAATGTGTAAAATTCAAAAAATTTTTCAGAAATCTTATATTTTTTCCAACATATGTCTTGGTGAAGGAGAAAGTAACAGGAATACCCATACTGAAAGCCTGCTGACTCTTCATGGAAAACATAGGCGTCAGCCACTTTAAATTATATTTATTGAACAGCCATATGTTTCAAGCATCTGGAACAGATTCATGACAAGGAATCAATCAGAATCCAATGTAATTTTATTACCATTTTCAGCAAACAGCTCATTTGGACAGGACACTGCATTCATTCACTCATTCATTCATTCATTCTATAAATAGCTACTGAGTTTCTCCTTTGTTCCAGTGACTCGGCTGGGTGAAAGTCTGGGGACACAGTAGTTAGAAAATGTTTTCTTAGCTCTAATGGAGCTCACAGTCTAATAAATCATTTAAGCTCATGATTTTTGAGTGATCTTTATGTGATTGACATTGTGTTAAACGTTTTACATAAATTACTTTATAATTCTCTTGGTAAATCTTTGAATGGTTATCATGTCTTATGCATAATTTTCTTGGCTGGCATATGGAGGTGCAGATAATTTAAGTACAAGTTGTCCAAATTCGCATAGCTAGCAAGTGTCAGGGCTGGGATTTAAAGCTGATAATTCAAACTCCAGAGAGTTCACATTTTGTCAGCTGCTATCTACATGATTTGAGGGCAAATCAAATAGAGCTTGCAACTCTGAAATATTCTCCTAAACCACTTTTTTGGGAATATGATGTAACAACATATTCTAGAATTTGAGAAAGATGATTTAAGCTTTTACCTCTGAATCTGACAGTTTTCAGCACTGCAACTTTAAGGATATTGTTAATCTTTGGGGGTTTTAATCCAATTTCCTATTAAAATTAGCATTAATAAGGTAATATATGTGACACTGGGTTCCAAATAAATGACAAATTAATTCTAATTTGATATCTTAAGAGGAACTGGGTTCTAACTAGTGTCTCCTTGAGAAAAAGCCATATTGGAAAGGGGTCTGTGGAGGAGTGGACACTTGGATGAAAAAAATAATAATAACATTAAAAGAGGAAATTGGAAGCTACCTAAGACAAACTTCTAACTTTTTATTTTGCCTTAGGATGGACATGCAAATGATGGCCATTTTGTTGCAGATATCTGCAAAATTCAAATTTTAATTGAATTAGTCTTCAGTACAGCTTAGGTCTGATATTTGGATTTTTCTCTTGGGGTATATTTCTATGTTTTTTTTTTGATATTTAGAGTGAATTTCTCATTGGGATGATGTAATATTAGTCTTCTATGAAGTTCAGAGATCTATAACATAGCTCAAAGTATTTTTCACCCTGCAGGACCAAATTAAAGATGAAAGGGGATGAAGGGAGAAATGTTCATTGAAATATAAATATTTAATCTTTATTAATTCTTAATGCAGGTAAGATGGAGTTTTTAAAAAAGGTGAATTGTGTTATATAAAATCTTGGTATTTCTGATGAGAATATATTCCCTACAGTTGGTGACTTCTAAAGTTAAAAAATGTCTACACTGGAAAATTTGTCAATTATGTTCTGAATCTTAACTGAGATGATCAGTTTGGGATAATTTTTAACTAGTTTAATGCAATTAGGATTATCTCAAATGGGAAATCTTCTGCAAGAAATTATCTTTGAACAATTAACTTTGCAGAAACATACTGAAAATGTTTACTGGAAACTATAAAACACTAATATACATTCCCAGTGCTCTATTCCTTTATCTTCCTCCAATTGCTTATTCTCTTTTTATTACTAAAATTCTATTGAAGACCTGACAATAACTGCAACAAAAACACAAATGCTTACAACAACACTGAACTATAAAACAGATAAGCAACGTAATTTGAAAAATTGGAATGATACTCTAATAAAAGCACCTGGTTCAAAAAAGAGAAAAACAAAACATAACAAAACAAAACAAATGTGTGTTTCATCTCAGAAGCTGCCCAGAAATCTCCTCTTGAAACTATCCTCATCCTGTAAGGATACTGTAAATCACATTTTCCATATGCAGACTCAGAAACCTGGGTTCTGTAGCTCTAGAAAATGGAACAGTGAGCCAGGTGGAGGGTTGGTGCCCCCTCTTCCTCCTGCTGCCATCTTTTCATTAGATACTCCTTTCTCAGAAAACAACTCAGCAGGGCACAGGTACCAAGTAGGTGCTGAGTTTAAAGTTTTCCTTTTGACATGTAGCTCTTGGAAATAGTAGGTTTTATTATAAGCAAGAGGGAACAAGAATCCGTATTATTTTATGTGTAGAAATGTAGATTTCCAGATAGTATAAATATGTTTAGAGCACTCTTTTCAAACTTTTTGAACATTCCATTACTAAAAAGTGACTATACATCTTTCTTACTATCATATTAATTTCTGAATATTATAGGTATGACTATTGCAATATATTATTTACATTATGAAGAGTGGGCAATATGTAAGTTCGAGATCTAAATAAAGTTTAAAAAATATGTATTATATTGTCCAATGGCATAATACTTCAATACTTTTAGTGAGAGAAATTTGATTACATTTAATTTGTAATTTGAAACTATCAATTGGATGCTTTGTGATGCAATGGCTCCTATGTGTGGTTCGAAGTTAACTTAATTTCTCTACATGGCTTTATTATCTGTCATAACTGAAAATGATAGTCCATAAAGGGATATACATCTAAATGAAAATAAGACTTCAGAGGTACTACTTAATAAATGCATTTATTTTGTATTTTTTTTCTACCTATAATGCAAAGTTTTATGTAAAAATCTATTTGGAAAACTTCTGTGATGATGTCAAGAAGCTTTTCTTACAGAGCAAGTGAAACATATTGTATTTATGTGCTTTTAAGAACTAAGTTTAGGGCCTCCCTGGTGGCGCAGTGGTTGAGAGTCCGCCTGCCGATGCAGGGGACACGGGTTCGTGCCCCGGTCTGGGAGGATCCCATATGCCGCGGAGCGGCTGGGCCCGTGAGCCATGGCCGCTGGGCCTGTGCATCCGGAGCCTGTGCTCCGCAACGGGGGAGGCCACAACAGTGAGAGGCCCGCATACCGCAAAAAAAAAAAAAAAAAAAAAAAAAGAACTAAGTTTAAAAACCACAGTAAAATTTCACAGGAAGGACCTTCACTGGAAGATTTTGAGTAGATTAGAATATTTTGCTTATTAAGTGTGCACATTTGACTTTTTATAGATGATATCATTGTTTAGTTTGGGTAAAAAACATTTAAATTGAAAAGAATATCAAGTATTTGCAAACTCCCCATAGAATGTTTCCTTTATAAAACAGTTACTTTCTCACTTGCAGTAAAAATGTAACTTTCAACTTAAAAGAACAGATGAGATGTGAGGGTTTTTTTTTGCAAATATATCTTCTAGTAAATAAGAAGTGCTGGAAAAAATAGGCCTGAGTCAAAAGGACACAGAATTCAACCTAAATGAATTGACTGAGCTGTATGAACCAAAGTTGGAACAATTTTAACAACAAAATAAATAAAGATAATATTGGATTATAATGCATAGAATAAACCAATATCTATGCATACATACTGATACAAATAAATAATTGAATAAATAATTTTATAAAAGAGAGACAAGGGACAGGTCTTCCTTATAGAATAATTTTAATTAATAATACAAAAGGAATGAAGGAAATTCAAAATCATCATTATGGATACAACATGGTGATAACTGGTGCAAGAAAGATCCTCTGATGAATGCCAAAATCAGTAGGCAAAAACAGGAGGAGAAAAAGTATATCTGCCATCTCAAAGTAAATAATTTAAGTGATATTTATTAATTACAAAGGGAAAAAATGTAACATTGCAGTGGAGAAACAGGGTAAATACCACCTTAACTATGTGGTCAAAATACACATCAGCAGTAATAAGACACAACAATAGTATGTGCCCCTGATATACTGCACTGAGGACATAACTTCTGTTGTATTCTTGCTAAAAATTCATATCATTCTGATCACAAGGAAGCATAAGGCTAACCCAAACTGACTACTATTTATTACCAATATCAAGATCATGAAGAGCAGGAAAAGACTGAGTAACTATCATGGATTAGAGTAGACTAAGGAGACATGAAAACTAAATACAATGTGAGATCCTGGATTGAATGCTGGAACAAAAAATGGTGAAATGAGAAAATTAGTGAAATTCAAATAAGTCCTATACTTTAGTTAATACTATTGTGCCAGTGTATATTTCACTGTTTTTATAATTATATTATGGTTATGTAAAATGTTAACAGTAGGGGAATCTGGGTGAAGGGTACACATAAAATCTCTGTACTATGTTTTCAACTATTATGTGAGTCCAAAATGATTTCCAAATGAATGTTAAAAAAATATCCTTCTAGAATATAGCTAGATTCTTGCAACACAGAGAATAACAACAAATTTGGAACATGAGTCTTTGTTGAAAAAATAAAAAAAACAGTACAATTCACTTTAACAGTGCTTTATGGACTTTGCCATGAGACTGGTGAACTTTGTGCTATACAAAATATTTTCATACTAATCTCACCTCATTTCATGGTACTATAGAGATTATCATATTTATAAAGTTTTATTTTTATAAACATAACTATTTTATGTGATAACCTCTAATACTTTGTACCTTTCTGATTTCATCTGTATTCCTATAACATGGCCTGACTACTAATACATTTCACATATGTTTCAGGCTTTGTATTGTCAGGTTATTTCTGTTAGTTTCTTCAATGCACCTTGTTTACACCCAGTTTTTATCATAACATTTTTTATCATTAATGAAGCAATTTACTGTTGAGAATATATTTACACTGTTAATCTTCTCTTTAGTGTTTACAAAATGTAGTTCTTTGTGAAGTTTATTATTGAAATTTATGAACTGAATACCTTAAAACTGAATACCTTAAAAGCCTCTGTATTTCCATTCAACTATTGAGAAAATCTTACACAATTTGTAGTTACACTTGCTTATTCTAGTCTTTAGCTGTTTTTTCTGTGATTATTTTAACAGTATTTGCCAAAAAATAATACACCATCATTTTTCACCATATTGCTTTCTGTGTATTATTTCAGGCACAATCACAATGACAAAAAGATCAAGGGTTTACCCAAATACATAAGCGTTTTTGTCTTTTGCTATTATGTAAGAAATTGTAGGAGAAGTTTCATCATGTTTTATCCAGTTGAGTATCATATGACTTAGAAAGTGTTGACTAAGTTGCAGAGCTTAGTATTTGTGAGCTGATTAGGTGGTTGATAGATTCCCAACTACACTAACTGCTTCACATAGCCATTAACATCTATCTCCAGCCATGATATATGCTCAGGACTCAGTGATTTGATCATCTTCTTTTCAGAATAATTATGTTGTCATTGTTGTTTCCTAGTAATAAGGCTGAGATAGAACTCATATTAGGAGTAGAAGTGTCAGCTTCATCCTTTTCCCCTCATTCTCTCCTACTTGTAGGATTAATACTCTCTTCACTCAATATTTTCTTTGATACTTATCTGGCAGGGGAGATACCATCATCAGGAAGGTAGTATTCTCTTGGTGAGGCTCCTTGCACTCCAGAAGTGCTGACCTCTGAAATTTTCCCAAAAGTGGGAAACTCAACTGCATTACTTGTGGTAATGGGGAGCTGTGTTTAAACTTTCACCTGGGGTGGGGGGAAGGTTTCTTTGAAGGAAAGTTTTAAAGCCACCTCTCAATTTTGTGAGGTTTGGTCTTAAAAAAAATAAGCTTACACAATCTGTAAATTATTTTGGCCAGGCATACATCCCTCTATGAGTCTCATTATTAAACCCTTTGGTGGTGAGAAACTTCCATTTAGAACACCTTTGTCTTTGTACTCCTTGCCTGATTGGAGTCCTTCCAATGCTCAGAAAAAGTGTGGGCAGCAGGGTCAATATCCCACATGAAATATTAAGGTCTTCATTTTTCCAATTTTTAAACATAAAGTAAATATAAAATTCAATATTGTCTTTAGAAACTTCAGTGGATTATCCTGCATACCTTCTCTACTGGGTACACTCAGTTTATTTGTAGAAAAATGATTTAGAGTGTGAGTAGTCCAAGTAGGCAGGGTAGTCTATGATGTTACATATTTGGCAGTAGAAAGAGGATATTTAAATATGTGTAGAAGTAATTAGCTTACAATAGGATGGAGATCTAGACTTATTAAATAGAATTTCAATAGTATTTGTGAGGATTGATAAACATATAGCCCTCTTATAGGGCTTACTATGTGGCAGGCACTCTTCTACACACATTATATGTATTAATTCACTTAAGCCTCTTATTTAAGGTACATATAATTCATTTAACTCTCCATACAACTAAGGTGTGGAAGGATACTATACATGAGGGTACCATCTCTGGACAAGGTATTGAGAATATAACTTGAATCTGTGACCTGTGTTCAGAGCTGGTGCTGGTAACATTATATTTGGCTGCCTTTGGAATATTTCTATTACTGTGATAGAAAGCAATCAGAGTAAACTAGATTAAATTAGAGCAGATTTTTCCTTATTTGAGGAAGTGAAAACAAAAAAAGATAACTGAAGAAAATATCCTAAAAGACAAAAAAAAAAAAAATAAGTTAATGGTGAGTATTTCTGGAAGAGAAGTCAATGATTGGGGAATGAAAGGAGTGAGAATTTATTTCTTACCTTCCATACAGTTTGATATGTTTAACTGAGTGTCTACATTTCTTTAATTTTGAGAAAATAAATTTGAGAGAAACAAATAAAATTATCCTCTAACAAAACATTTACTATAAATCTCTTCTTATTTAACAGTTTTTGAAGTGTTAAGTAGAAAAATAAGCCATTCAGAAAACAGAAGTAACAATATTTAAGAAAATATTTCTTATTTGTTGTTTATATAATTGCTTATCTTGAACCACTAAAACAGACATAAAAAATTAGAAGTGATAATTCACTGGCATAACTAATTAAAATAATTTTCTCTGAATAGTTATATTTCCTATATGTCAGTGATAATCAGTTATGAAATATGAAGGGAAATTATCATTCACAATAACCAAGAAAATAGAGGGGGGAAAATTATGGATACATTCAGCAGGAATTTTGTAGAAATATTTGACAAACAGAAGAAAACTTGACTCAATTAGGGCCATAAAACAAAGTTGAAAATATGGAGAACCAGACATGCAAAGTTTTTTGTTTGTTTTTCTTCCAGTTTTATAGAGATATAATTCAGATACAGCACTATATCTGTACACCTCAAGCACTTATAAGCTTAAGGTTCCCAGCATAATTATTTGACTTAGCTATTTCATGATATAATTACCACAATAAGTTTAAGGAGCGAAGCTTTTGACATCATTGAAATCATTCTATACATTTAGCACAATCCATTTTGTACTTATCTTCTTGCTGTTTATGTTTGCTACTCTTCCATTGTTTCCTATTGTATTCTTTTTATGTTTATTAACAGAATGAGTACATAGTCAATTGTTTTTTGGTAAAGTTTTATCATTTTTATAGCAAGAACAATTGACAGACAGATGGTTTAGAAAGATATTTATTTCATTAAATTATATTTTTCAAGACAACTAAGATGTAGGATTATACTTGATTATATAATACATAATGATACATTGTGCCATTCCAAGTTGATAAGAGACTTTTATTTTGGAAAAAAATTAGTGATTTGACAAACTAGCTAAAGAGTCCTTGATATTTTATAAATAAGACAATTTAGAAAATGACACCCACATGAATTAAAAAAAACACAAAAAATTGCCACTTTCACTTGAAACCTGCAGCTTATTTTATAAATGGATATTAGAAATACACTTACATTGTCACTTATAGTTTACAAATGTACCAAGCTGAATTGATCAAATAGAGCCCAAAATGGGAGTAGGCAGTATGTAGAACACTTGAATAGATACAAAACTATGTCTAAAATGGATAAGATTCAGGTAAACTGGTATCTGTATAAAGTGCAGTTTATAACTGAGTACAAGCTGTGTTTAGACAAGTATCAAAAGAGACCATGACCATAGCACCCTCAAATTATACTCGGGTTGATTCCAGGCACCATTATTCTACAGTATCTGCCAAATAATTCTCTGCTATGTAAGCATTCTTTCAGGATAAAGGGCTTAATAACTACTCCTGATTGTTAAGTGGCTTAAGTTCTATTGTTCTGTGACCTGTAATTAATTCAAAATATCTTCACCCTTCTTCTCTTAAAGGTCTTTTCTCCTCAAGGAGCAGTGCCCATCTTAGAAGCTTTCTCAGATAACCATATTTCAACTGTGAGCAGGATAATTATGTTCCCAAACACATTCCTTTTCCTTTATTTATCCTTCACTGCTATGCAGAACCTTCAGGATGGCAGTGGGATGAAACCCCGAGAATATCTTGATTTTGTAAAATGATAGACTATTCATGCTGCAGAGGGAGTTTGAGGATATAGTTTAAATCCCTCATTTTAAATTAAAAGTCCCTGCAGCATTTATATGATACACCTTAGGTGATGTAGGTGATCAGTAACAGATTTCCTGTACTGATTGAGTCACTAGATTTTGATTAACATTACTAGCCCTTTCCCCAGCAAACACATTCCCTTTCGACTCCATTGTTACATTTACCATTCTATTACTTTCTTTTCTTCTTCCCCACGTTATGTCACACAGTTTTCCTTAGGACAGGAATTCTTACAGTGTGGTGCCATTTCAGGAAGCCTATGAGGTCAAACTACTTTGTCAATAATAGTAAGATATCTATTTCACTCCTTCCTTTATGAGTGTACAGGGCGTTATCCAGAAGCTGCATAGTGTGATATATTGAAACACAGTGAATGCAGAAGCAGATATGAGAATCCAGAGAATCCATAAACCTCACATCAAAGAAATTTATAGAAATGCAAAGCAATGCCACTCTTTTCAAAATTATTGTTTTGGAAAATATTGGCATTTTCACTAAAATAGGCTTCTATTTTTAGCATATAATGATTACAGTGTTATTTTTCAATGAGTTTCTAAGTAGGTATTTTTTAAACATCTGTTTTAATGCTTAATGTGGTAAGTATAAATATATATACATATAAACAAAAACTCATTGGAATCCTCAATAAAGTTAAGAATATTAAAGAGCCATCAGATTAAAAATTTGAGAATAATTGCCTTAGGTGTTTATTTCCCCTTACCCTAAGGATGAGGGGAAAACACAGGGAAATGTGTCCTAATCATAGAAGAAATATAGTAGCTAATTAAAAAGAATGTATTAATAAAGTTTCTAATATCTGTCTCACCCACTCCAGTTAAGATATGTGAAGAGAGTCACCTTGTATTATTTTTCACTACTATATCCCCAGCAGTGCACAGTATTTGTTACTTTGGGCAAGTTGTTTCACATATATATTCCTCTGTAAACTAGGAATAATCATATTAACTTCAAAGATTTTTAATAGTTATTAAATAAAATAATGAATGTAAAATAAAGCTTCTCATATAAACCTTAGAGATAATAAATGTTCAAAATGAAACTTTGGATGACGGGGTAGCAGTCAGATAGAATAGTAATAGTGAGGGTAATAATGGAGATACAGTAGTAGTAGTATTATCATTATTGTTGTTATTGTTTTTATTTTTTAATTGAGGTGTAATTTACATAACTTAAAGTGCACACATCTTAGATGTGCACCTCAAAGATGTAAATACGTTTTACATTTGTATTTACCCATTTTGTCATCACCCAGGTTAAGATATATTTTGTTGTTTTTTGTGTGTGTGTTTTTATTGCAAAGTTTTACAGAAGTATCGAAATACTGGCATGATAAAAGAAATCACAGTGCTTAATTTAGTCAATAATTATAAAGACAATAGCAAAATACATAATATGTAGCAATACTGAATAAGTATTAATTAGGTATTTTTTGTGAAACTAACATTCAATTCCACAAGACCTTGATTCAAAAGTAAGTTTTATATTAAAAGTTAGCTTATTTCCTGGTCAACAACTGTAAAATTTTAATTCTTGTTTTTATAACACTCTTCCCTTTTTTGTTTCTCTTCTGCATTTAAAAGTAATGTATTCTGTAATTGGTTTATCTGTCTTGCTTATCATGTGTATTCCCCACCAGAATGCAAGTTGGATAAGGACAGGTTGGTTTACTCATGGTTTTATGCTCAGTACTTAGAAGATGATGTGGCAAAGTAATTGCCTATTAGATATTTGTTAATTAAGTGTTGAAAGAATGATAGGTTTTAAAAACATGTTTAATGCAACTGGAAAATTATGACCACATTACTATTATAAGTATTCAAGTATGAACACTGATGTAATATAAAGAAAATAAAAGCAAAACTTGTTTGGAAGTTTTCTTTGTTTTCATATTTTTTGTTTGTTCTGGACTTTCTAATGTAATTTATTTAGTAAATTGAAATTAGAGGAAAGCAATAATGAAAACACAAGAGGGAAGGCACAAAACATGATTTATCCCAATTGCTATATGACTTCAAATGACCAGTGACTAAAAGCCAATTTGTTAATTAATCCATAATGATTTGTCCAGTTCTAGCAGTTTGGTAAGACTTTAATCTCTCCATGCTTCAAATGCCAATACATTTCAAGTGACCTTTTGGAATTTTTGGGTTTTTTTTTTTTTGATCTACAAGCAAGTAAATATCTAATGACAAGAACTTCCCAACTTAAGCCCAGTGGAGATGGAATTGTTGCAGAATTCCCTTATAGTCTATGTGAAAGCACAGAATATGCTATGTCAGGAATTTCAATAAATGAACAGAGGACAAACAGATAAATAAGTAAAATAGAACTGCTCTAAGATGATGAATAATGACTCATATGAGGCTTTGACATATATTAGTAATCTATTCACCAATAGGAAATGGATAAATCATGGTGAACAAAAACACATGTGACGTATCTTAAGGAATAAATGTTGTTATACAACTCCATCTACACATTTCCCTTTAGGATGTAGACCCACAGTCCTCTTATCCTATAGTATTTTTTTCCAGAGAAGACAGAAACTTCTAATTTAATGGGAAATCTTTAAATTTCTAATACTGAACATTTAACTTAAATGTAAAACCATGTGTAGATCAACAATTTGTGGAGGGAATAATGTGGTCATTGCTACCAGTTTATCAGTCCAATTTATCAGTATTTACTCATAACCCCATGTACATATTAAAACTTAAAGCACCCCATTCTACACAGTTGTATTAAGTTATTGAGTAATACGTTCATAGACTTAAACTATAATTTCAATGGAGTTTTTTTTTTTTTTTTTTTTTTTTACTTTCTCCATTTAATTGCTCTTCACTTGGAAGGAGTTCCTAAAGTATTCATTTTCACTGCCTCTAGGGTCTTTGTTAAGCAGCAAATGATATATTTGCTTTTGAAAGAAATACTACATTTTAATGAAGAAAATGAGGGTCAATTTTATTCTGATATCCAACTTTCATTTCTGGTTTTAAAAATTAGCATATAGTCACAATTTTGAATCACTTTAATCCCATTTTTCTGTGTCTATCCTTAGAGGGTACCAAGAAAAATGTAATTATATACCTTATGGATACATTTCAATTCTACTTGAATACACATATTGCCATCACTCAGTCTATCTGATTCTTTCTCTCTTAATAACAGAACAAATTTCCCAGCATTTTAATCATTTTCACTGCTTCTTCCTGGATAGTTTCCAAATTATCTGCATCCTTGAACTTGTAGAACTCGTGGAGGAGCATAATCTATAGAGATAATTCAAGCAAGAATTAAATATTGCTAAGTTCTCTTTTGACAGTGATGGTGAAAGTCCCTATTCCATAAAAGTGATATAAAATGCAATAATTTTTCATTCTCCCACACACTTGCCCTCCACCTTTACAGTTATTATCTATTTAAAATAATTTGATAATTTGGAATAGCAGAAGTTCAGGATGTAGAGTTAATAGGATAAAAATGATGAGGAAAGAGAAATGATTAAGGAAGGATTGTGGGATGACATCCTTGTCTTTAATAATCAAAGAACCCTCATGAAACAGAGGAAATCAGCTCCGTTCACATGTTGATGCTTTTATTCTTGCTTCAGCAACTTTTATGTGTGATTACTCAGACATTTATTACACACATTCAGTGATGAAATCTTATTGCTTCTAAAAGCACTCCTTCCCTTTTAAATTGATTGGAGGTATCAGAAAGTTGTTCCTTAATATGTGCCCTAATTTTTCTTCTTGCAAACTGCACCCAGCAAGGAGCAGAGTTACGATTTGAACCTAGGGATTTACTCTAGAAACTACTGTTCTTACCACCAAGGATTGCTGTATTATATGAAAATACTACTCTTTCTCAGATATTGTCTTTACATCCCACAATAGACATGCCAGAAATTAAATAGCTCACATAATCCCTGGGAGAGTTCTTTCATACTTGAGCTTTATATTAATACTGGGAAATTTTCCAGTTTCTGGCCTAATCTTGAAAGTATGTCAAGTGTACATATGAGTCAGAGAACTACTTGAGAAGTCATAGGAGAGTAATCTGGAGACAACTTATAGGAATATTGAATATATCTAATTAAAAAGAGGAGCTTTTAAAAATCATCCTTAGATTAATCAATTGAATGCTTAATGAAATCAATAAAATCAAAAAAATTTGAGGGTATAAATTGTTCATTAATTTTGCTCCTTCCTGTAAAAATCATTTGGTAAGTCAGGAGACATAAAATAGGTGTATAGATGAAAGCATAATATTTAACCTGCTTAAATTTATTTCTATGCTATATGCTATAGGAACAAAGTGTTTTATCAATACACATATTTTGTACATTATGAATACTTTTCCTTTTTTAACATCTTTATTGGAGTATAATTGCTTTACAATGGTGTGTTTGTTTCTGCTTTATAACCAAGTGAATCAGCTCTACATATACACATGTCCCTATATCTCTTCCCTCTTGCATCTCCCTCCCTCCCACCCTCCCTATCGCACCCCTCTAGGTGGTCACAAAGCACCGAGCTGATCTCCCTGGGCTATGTGGCTGCCTCCCACTAGCTATCTAATCTACGTTTGGTAGTGTATATATATGTCCATGCCACTCTCTCACTTTGTCACAGCCTACCCTTCCCCCTCCCCATATCCTCAAGTCCATTCTCTAGTAGGCCTGCGTCTCCACTCCCGTCTTACCCTAAACATTTTTTCCCTTAGATTCCATATACATGTGTTAGCATACAGTATTTATTTTGCTCTTTCTGACTTACTTCACTCTGTATGACAAACTCTAGGTCCATCCACCTCACTACAAATAATTCAATTTTGTTTCCTTTTATGACTGAGTAATATTCCATTGTATATATGTGCCACATCTTCTTTATCCATTCATCTGATAATGGACACTTAGGTTGCTTCCATCTCCTGGCTATTGTAAATAGAGCCACAAAGAACATTTTACTGAATGACTCTTTCGAATTATGGTTTTCTCTGGGTATAGACCCAGTAGTGGGATTGCTGGGTCGTATGGTAGTTCTATTTGTAGTTTTTAAGGAACTTCCATACTGTTCTCCATAGTGGCTATATCAACTTACATTCCCACCAGCAGTGCAAGAGGGTTCCCTTTTCTCCACACCCTCTCTAGGCTTTATTGTTTCTAGATTTTGTGATGATGGCCATTCTGATCAGCGTGAGATGATACCTCATTGTAGTTTTGATTTGCATTTCTCTAATGATTAATGATGTTGAGCATTCTTTCGTGTGTTTGTTGGCAATCTCTGTATCTTCTTTGGAGAAATGTCTATTTAGGTGTTCTGCCTGTTTTTGGATTGGGTTGTTTGATTTTTTCTTATTGAGCTACATGAGCTGCTTGTAAATTTTGGAGATTAATCCTTTGTCAGTTGCTTCATTTGCAGATATTTTCTCCCATTCTGAGAGTTGTCTTCTGGTCTTGTTTATGGTCTCCTCTGCTGTGCAAAAGCTTTGAAGTTTCATTAGGTTCCATTTGTTTATTTTTGTTTTTATTTCCATTTCTCTAGGAGGTGGGTCAAAAAGAATCTTGCTGTGATTTATGTCATAGAGTGTTCTGCCTCTGTTTTCCTCTAAGAGGTTGATAGTTACTGACCTTACATTTAGGTCTTTAATCAATTTTGAGCTTATTTTTGTGTATGGTGTTACAGAGTGTTCTAATCTCACACTTTTACATGTACCTGTCCAGTTTTCCCAGCACCACTTATTGAAGAGGCTGTCTTTTCTCCACTGTATATTCTTGCCTCCTTTATCAAAGATAAGGTGACCATATGTGCATGGGTTTATCTCTGGGCTTTCTATCCTGTTCCATTGATTTCTATTTCTGTTTTTGTGCCATTACCATACTGTCTTGGCTACTGTAGCTTTGTAGTATAGCCTGAAGTCAGGGAGCCTGATTCCTCCAGCTCCATTTTTCGTTCTCAAGATTGCTTTGGCTATTCGGGGTCTTTAGTGTTTCCATACAAATTGTGAGACTTTTGTTTTAGTTCTGTGGAAAATGCCAGTGGTAAATTGATAGGGATTGCATTGAATCTGTTGATTGCTTTGGGTAGTAGTGTCATTTTCACAGTGTTGATTCTTTCACCCCAAGAACATGGTATATCTCTCCGTCTATTTGTATCATCTTTAATTCCTTTCACTAATGTGTTATAATTTTCTGCATACATGTCTTTTCTCTCCTGAGGTAGGTTTATCCCTAGATATTTTATTCTTTTTGTTGCCATGGTAAATGGGAGTGTTTTCCTAATTTTTCTTTCAGATTTTTCATCATTAGTGTATAGGAATGCCAGAGATTTCTGTGCATTAATTTTGTATCCTGCTACTTTACCAAATTCATTGATTAGCTCTAATAGTTTTCTGGTAGCATTTTTAGGAATCTCTATGTATAGTATCATGTCATCTGCAAACAGTGACAACTTTACTTCTTCTTTTCCAATTTGGATTCCTTTTATTTACTTTTCTTCTCTGATTTCTGTGGCTAAAACTTCCAAAACTATGTTGAATAAGAGAGGTGAGAGTGGGCAACCTTGTCTTGTTACTGATCTTAGTGCAAATGTTTTCAGTTTTTCACTATTGAGGATGATGTTGGCTGTGGGTTTCTCATATATGGCCTTCATTATGCTGAGGAAAGTTCACTCTATGCCTACTTTCTGCAGGGCTTTTATCATAAATGAGTGTTGAATTTTGTTGAAATCTTTCTCTGCATCCATTGAGATTATCATATGTTTTTTCTCCTTCAATTTTTAAATATGGTGTATCACGTTGATTGATTTGTGTATATTGAAGAATCCTTGCATCTCTGGAATAAAACCCCACTTGATCATGGTGTATGATCTTTTTAATGTGCTGTTGGATTCTGTTTGCTAGTATTTTTTTTTGAGGATTCTTGCATTTATGTTCAACAGTGATATTGGCCTATAGTTTTCTTTCTTTGTGACATCTCTGTCTGGTTTTGGTATCAGCGTGATGGTGGCCTCGTAGAATGTGTTTGGGAGTGTTCCTCCCTCTGCTATATTTTGGAAGAGTTTGAGAGGGAGAGGTGTTAGCTATTCTTTAAATATTTGACAGAAGTCTCCTGTGAAGTCATCTGGTCCTGGGCTTTTGTTTTTTGGAATATTTTTAATCACAGCTTCAATTTCAGTGTTTGTGATTGGTCTGTTCATATTTTCTATTTCTTCTTGATTTAGTCTTGGCAGTTTGTGCATTTCTAAGAATTTGTCCATCTCTTCCAGGCTGTCCAGTTTATTGGCATAGACTTGCTTGTAGTAATCTCTCATGATCTTTCATATTTCTACAGTGTCAGTTGCTACTTCTCCTTTTTCATTTCTAATTATATTGATTTGAGTCTTCTCCCTTTTTTTCTTGATGAATCTGTCTAATGGTTTATCAATTTTGTTTATCTTCTCAAATAACCATCTTTTAGTTTTATTGATCTTTGCTATCATTTCCTTCATTTCTTTTTCATATATTTCTGATGTGATTTTTATGATTTCTTTCCTTCTGCTAACTTTGGGGTTTTTTTTGTTCTTCTTTCTCTAATTGCCTTAGGTGCAAGGTTAGGTTGTTTATTCGAGATGTTTCCTGTTTCTTAAGGTAGGATTGTATTGCTATAAACTTCCCTCTTAGAGCTGGTTTTCCTCCATCCCATAAGTTTTGGGTTATCGTGTCTCCATTGTCATTTGTTTTTAGGTATTTTTTTATTTCTTCTTTGATTTCTTCAGTGATCACTTCGTTATTAATTTGTATATTGTTTAACCTCCATGTGTTTTTAGGTTTTACAGATCTTTTCCTTTAATTGATATCTAGTCTCATAGCATTGTGGTCGGAAAAGATACTTGATACAACTTCAATTTTCTTAAATTTACCAAGGCTTGATTTGTGACCCAAGATATGATCTATCCTGGAGAATGTTCCATGAGCACTTGAGAAAAATGTGTATTCTGTTGTTTTTGGATGGAATGTCCTATAAATATCAATTAAGTCATCTTGTTTAATATATCATTTAAAGCTTGTGCTTCCTTATTTATTTTCATTTTGGATGATCTGTCCATCGTTGAAAGAGGGGTGTTAAAGTTCCCTACTATGATTGTGTTACTGTCGATTTCCCCTTTTATGGCTGTTAGTATAAGCCTTATGTATTGAGGTGGTTGTATGTTGGGTGAATAAATATTTACAATTGTTATATCTTCTTCTTGGATCGATCCCTTGATCATTATGTAGTGTCCTTCTTTGTCTCTTGTAATAGTCTTTATTTTAAAGTCTATTTTCTCTGATATGAGAATTGCTATTCCAGCTTTCTTTTGATTTCCATTTGCATGGAATATCTTTTTCCATCCCCTCATTTTCAGTCTGTATGTGTCCCTAGGTCTGAAGTGGGTCTCTTATACAGATAATATATATGGGTCTTGTTTTTGTATCCTTTCAGCCAGTCTTTGTCTTTTGGTGGGAACATTTAATCCATTTACATTTAAGGTAATTATTGATATGTATGTTCCTATTCCCATTTTCTGAATTGTTTTGGGTTTGTTATTGTAGATCTTTTCCTTCTCTTGTGTTTCTTGACTAGAGAATTCCTTTAGCATTTGTTGTAAAGCTGGTTTGTTGGTGCTAAACTGTCTCAGCTTTTGTTTGTCTGTATAGGTTTTAATTTCTCCATCAAAACTGAATGAGATCCTTGCTACGTAAAGTAGTCTTGGTTGTAGGTTTTTCTCCTTCATCACTTTAAATATGTCCGGCCACTCCCTTCTGGCTTGCAGAATTTCTGTTGAAAATTCTCCTGTTAACCTTATGGGGATCCCTTTGTGTGTTATTTGTTATTTTTCCTTTGCTGCTTTTAATATTTTTTCTTTGTATTTAATTTTTGACAGTTTGATTAATATGTGTCTTGGCGTGTTTCTCCTTGGATTTATCCTGTATGGGACTCTCTGTGATTTCTGGACTTGATAAACTGTTTCCTTTCCCATATTAGGGAAGTTTTCAACTATAATCTCTTCAAATATTTTCTCCATCCCTTTCTTTTTGTCTTCTTCTTCTGGGACCTCTATAATTCTAATGTTGGTGCATTTACTGTTGTCCCAGAGATCTCTGGGTCTGTCCTCAGTTCTTGTCATTCTTTTTTCTTTATTCTTCTCTGCAGTAGTTATTTCCACTATTTTATCTTCCAGGTCACTTATCTGTTCTTCTGCCTCAGTTGTTCTGCTATTGATCCCTTCTAAAGTATTTTTAATTTCATTTATTGTGTTGTTCATCATTGCTTGTTTCCTCTTTAGTTCTTCTAGGTCCTTGTTAAAGGTTTCTTGCATTTTCTCTATTCTATTTCCAAGATTTTGGATCATCTTTACTATCATTATTCTGAATTCTTTTTCAGGTAGACTGCCTACTTCACCTTTATTTTTTAGGTCTGGTGGGTTTTTACCTTGCTCCTTCATCTGCTGTGTGTTTTTCTGTCTCCTCATTTTGCTTATCTTAATGTGTTTGGGTTCTCCTTTTTGCAGGCTGCAGGTTCATAGTTCCCATTGTTTTTGTTGTCTGTCCCCAGTGGCTAAGGTTGGTTCAGTGTGTTGTGTAGGCTTCCTGGTGGAGGGGACTAGTACCTGGGTTCTGGTGTATGAGGCTGGTTCTTGTCTTTCTGGTTGGCAGGTCCACATCTGGTGGTGTGTTTGGGGTGTCTGTGACCTTATGATTTTAGGCAGACTCTCTGATAATGGATGGGGCTGTGTTCCTGTCTTGCTAGATGTTTGGCATATGGTGTCCATCACTGTAGTTTGCTGGTCATTGAGTGAAGCTGGGTCTTGGCATTGAAATGGAGATCTCTGGGATATTTTCCCCATTTGATATTACGAGGAGCTGGGAGGTCTCTTGTGTACCAGTGTCCTGAAGTTGGCTCTCCCACCTCAGAGTCACAGCACTGACTTCTGGCTGGAGCAGCAAGAGCCTTTAATCCACACATCTCAGAATAAAAGGGAGAAAGAAAGAAAGAAAGAAAGAAGATAAAATAAAATAATATAAAGTAAGATAAAAACATAAAGTTATTAAAATAAGAATTAAAAAATTATTAAAAAAAAGTTTTTGAAGTTAAAAAAAAAAAAAGTACGGACAGAACCCTAGGACAAATGGTGAAAACAAAGCTATGCAGACAAAATCTCACACAGAAGCCTACACTCACAAAAAGAGGAAAAGTGGAAAAAATAATATATCTTGCTCTCAAAGTCCACCTCTTCAATTTGGGATGATTCATTGTCTATTCAGGTATTCCATAGATGCAGGGTACATCAAGTTTATTTTGGAGATTAAATCCACTGCTCCTGAGGCTCCTGGGAGAAATTCCCCTTTCTCTTCTTTGTTCACACAGCTCCCGGGATTCAGCTTTGGATTTGGCCCCGCCTCTACATGTAGGTCGACTGAGGGTGTTTGTTCTTCACTCAGACTGGATGGGGTTAAACAAACAGCTGATTCGGGGTCTCTGCATCACTGAGGCCGGGGGGAGGGAGGGGTATGGAATGAACCTGCAGCAGCAGAGGCTGGTGTGACATTGCACCAGCCTGAGGCGTGCTGTGCATTCTCCCAGGGAAGTTGTCCCTGGATCCCAGGACCCTGGCAGTGGCGGGCTACACAGCCTCCCCCAAAGAAAGGTGTAGATAGTGACCTGTGCTTGCACACAGGCTTCTTGGTGGTGGCAGCAGCAGCCTTAGTGTCTCATGCCCGTCTCTGGTGTCCGCAATGTTAGCCACAGTTCACGCCCATCTCTGGAGCTCCTTTAAGCAGTGCTCTTAATCCCCTCTCCTTGCACACCAGCAAACAAAGAGGGAAGAAAAAGTCTCTTGCTTCTTCGGCAGGTCCAGACTTTTCCCTGGACTCCCTCTCGGTTAGCCGTGGTGCACTAACCCTTTTAGTCTGTGTTCACGCAGCCAACCCCAGTCCTCTCCCTGTGATCCGACCGAAGACCAAGCCCCAGCTCCCAGCCCCCACCCGCCCCTGCAGGTGAGCAGACAAGCCTCTCGGGCTTGTGAGTGCTGGTCAGCACAGATCCTCTTTGCGAGAATGTCTCTGCTTTGCCCTCCACACCCTTTTTGCTGTGCTCTCATCCACGGCTCCAAAGCTCCCCCCTCCACCATGAGCTGTCTGTGCCCACGAAGCGGCTTCCTAGTGTGTGGAAACCTTTCCTCCTTCACAGCTCCATCCCACTGGTGCAGGTCCCATCCGTATTCTTTTGTCTGTGTTTTTTTCTTTTTTCTTTTGCCCTACCCAGGTATGTGGGGAGCTTCTTGCCATTTGGGAGGTCTGATGTCTTCTGCCAGCATTCAGTAGGTGTTCTGTAGGAGTTGTTCCGTGTGTAGATGTATTTCTGATGTATCTGTGGGGAGGAAGGTGATCTCCGCATCTTACTCTTCTGCTATCTTCCTCCCCATAGGATCACCAATATTTTTCTTAATCAATGAAAACATCAAAAATGTGTGTACATTGACCCTTTCCCAATTTACAATCTAATTGTTTAATTAAACTGCACCTTATTATATGCAATAATTAATAGAATAATTTAAGAACATGATGCAGCATTTTGTATAAAAACCTGAAGTACATGACATTATAAAATATATTAAATTTTTAATTTAAAATATTACATTTTAACTTCAGATGTTATTCAAATGAATGTGTTTAAGTAATTATTTTAAGTGTATTTATCAGTTAATTTCTTTCTGAATGAAGCAGTGTAAATAATCCAGCACAAATGTAACTTACTTTTCTACTTTATAAATGTTTGAACTTGGTTTGTAGTAAAGTGTTTCAGGAGAAGGGAAGAAGGAAACCACCCATATTATTTTAGGAAAGGAAAAAAAATGGTTTAAAAAGCCAACTCAGTACAAAAACTGGTATTGGTCTTTTTGGCTTTTATTGTACTATGGCTGTCATGCTTAAGGAATAGGGTACAGATCACTGTGAAAATACAGTAGGGATATTTTCATCTTATTTATATGTATGTATGCAACACTTTATCATAAGAATTATTTATTTAAAAAGTAACTGGGGCTTCCCTGGTGGCGCAGTGGTTAAGAATCCAACTGCCAATGCAGGGGACACAGGTTCAAGCCCTGGTTCAGGAAGATCCCACATGTTGTGGATCAACTAAGCCCATGTGCCACAACTACTGCCCCTACACTCTAGAGCACGTAAGTCACAACTACTGAGCTCACTTGCCACAACTACTGAAGCCCGTGCACCTAGAGCCCATGCTGTGCAACAAGACAAGCCACCACAATGAGAAGCCCCTGCACCGCAACTAGAGAAAGCCAGTGTGCAGCAGCAAAGACCCAAAGAAGCCAAAAATAAATAAATTTTAAAAATAATAATAATTGGGTTACAATTCTCCCTGTAGTTGTTGTGGAGCAATATTTTTTCTTCAAAGCATCATTTTCAACAACTTTAACATTTTTGCCAATATGAATTTTTATATGATTTTTAAGTAAATGGACATATTATCCTATGTTACTCTTATAATGAAAGCAAATAATAATTTTAAGTCAATCCTTAGAATAATAATATATGATTCATAACTTTCTAATATAAACTGAAAAAAATTAAAAATGGCACTTTATGGTGTGCTTGACTTGCCTCTCCCTGTTTATGTAGGACACAAAAGTTATCCTGCTCTTGCTTGAACTTGATAGGTTAACAGTTACATGAATAAATTATTGGAAGTTCCTGGAAGACAGGGAGCTACTCTGGAAGCTAATTTTGTTGTTCCTTTCATAGCCCAGAGCTCTGTGGCAGTCAATGACACAAGCACAGACAGACCAACAAGCAAGGCAGCTCCTGTTTTGAGACGGAGAAAAATAAGTTGCCACAAATGCCTCACAACTTTATTATTTCAATTGATCACATTTATGAAGACCTCATAAAGTTGCAAACTGTTATAATACAAAAAGGCAGTTATAACAATGCAAAGTGGTCTATCATCACCTCTTGATGACAACTTTATTACTGTTGTAGACCAGTTTTGTTCAGGGGAATCCAGTAGCCATAAGTTACTTTGAAGTGAAGCAGTACAGCAGGCTGGATAAAATTTATTTTTTATGAGACAAAATAATTATATCAAACAGTTACCAATATGTCTGAGAGCTACAGGATCTATTAAGATACCACAACAGAGACATCTCCTTTATGTTCACGGTGGATGGCAATAAGAATTACTACCTGGGTAGAGAGACAAGCTCTCACAACTCACCCTTGTATTGCCTACAAGGTACTGTTGCAGGTGACTGGCAAAGATGAAGTTTATTAAAGTGCCATCTCACAGAGCTCAACAAAGCATGAAACTTAAGGGCCTCTAGCCATGGAAGGGATTTGGCATTCACCAGTATCTAATTATGAGAGTTGGGGGAAAGAGTTTACTATCACCTGTGGACTACTACCTCTTTAGTCTTGAACATTTTTAGTTTTTTTTTTTTATTAAATAAAAGATACGAAGCAAAAGAAACAACAATATAATTTCCTTAGTAACTTTCTTGTAAAAAATCTGGTATATCAGGTCTTCATATTAATTGGAGAGTGAGAATGTCACATGTGAGTTTCAAATATGTTGTCTCTCCTTCAGATCTAGGTCCAGAACTCATTTTAGGAATTACCAAATTCCTGAGATAGTACTGAATTTATTTGGAGTCACTTCAGTACTCTAGCATCATCTCTTAACCCTGAAGCTATTTATATTTTTTATTACTCATACAAAAATATTTATTAAATGCTTACTATGTGTCCAGCACTGTTCTGGGCAAAATGGGAACCGAATTAGAATTTATTCCAGGAAAAAATGTTCACAGATTGATTTGAATTATATGCTTCTTATGAAATATTTTCTTACCCATTTGAATATTCTGCATAGATACACTCAAGGTGTAAAGAAAGCAATGTAGTGGCCTTCGTATAACTAACCCTGAACATTTAGCAATGAAACTGCTTGTCCATAAAGGTGAGTAGTTTATACTAAGTTTCTTGTACTACACAATTTCTTAGGTATCTCCTCCCTCCAATTTATTTGGAATTTCTCTGACTCTATTGATATCTCACTAACAACTTGCCATGTGTGTATCGTGACTGGTACTCTCACTTATTTGATTCCTAATGTGATTAGTTCCCACAACCTTTGGTAGTCTGTCATTCTGATTCTCAGTCTGGCTTGGCTTCTGGAATTGTATCTGGTATACTCATCCTGATACCTCTCAGTCTTGTGGTGTCAAAAGTGAGGGCTCAAGTCCTCAGACCTGTAATTGAGAGAGTGACGTGTATTAATAAAATTTTGTGGTTGTTAGTTTCAGTTTTAAATATAAAGTTAAAATATAAACACACCCTTGTGTTATAATATTCAAACAAAATAGAAACACTTAGATTAATGTCAAAGTCTCCATTCAACCACACTCAAATTCTACATCCTTTCCTATAGTTTTCTCATATGGTTTCTGTTCCTTATACCATTAAAAACATTTTTTTCTCTTCATCTTTATTTTGATTTAGTGAATCTTCTCATTTATCTGGAGATTTTTATCTGGCTGTATAATATGCAAAATGTTGTAATGGATAGTTTCTATTTTCTTCTCCACATTCACTCCGTATACTCTTCTCCATTCTTTTCTATGCTCCAAGAAGCTGATCTTTATGGTCTGGATCAAAATGCGCATTTGTTCTCTGTTTTCTGCTTGAGCTTGGGCAAAGAGAGTCATTAGAAAAATTTCAGAGTATAGGAGAAGAATAAGGATGGAGTAATTATTCCTCCGCCTCCCTCTCTTCCAGGTCACCAAGAGGTGACTGTGTACCTTTACCAATAACCCCCACTCCTCCTACAGCTTCTTCCTTAGGGTTCTGGTAAACACTACCTCTTTTTGTCCTGTAAGGCCAATGAGTGAGTGGGAAAGGGTTTCTGTGGTGCTAGACCCCAGGGTACTTCTTTATCCTGGGTTGGTTACCTTTAATCTGCTCAAACTTTTGTAATTAAAAACATGTTTTTCATTAATTCCTCCTGAATTATCCCATAACTGGAATCATAAATAATAAATTTATGTTTTCTCATTAGGACTTGATACTCTCCCAGCCAGACTGAGTGAATTTCTCTTCACACATTTCTTACCCTTAATCTGTAAATCAAAGAAAATAAAAATATGAACTTCAGGTTCTGAAATTAAATGAGATAAAGCATGTAAAGTACTTATTATATTGATGAGGTTATGGTAATGTATCAATAATATGACTGCTTTTAGAAGGAAATTTCCTCTTGCTCCCCACTCCTTAGCATGGTCCCCAACATCGAATTGTTGTTTTGTTTTTATTAGAATTTTGGTAATATTCTATTCTCCTAAATTTAAAGCTAACCTGCCATTTCACAAAAAGGTATTCATCTCACAGTATCCAATTAAAATTATAAATATTACTGGCATAAGAATTGCATCTTATCTGAAATCTTAATACTAATATATATATATATATATATATATATATGTATTTATATATATATTTATATATATTTATATATATTCTCCATATATATGTGTATATATAGTCTCTATTATATTAGAGTCTTTTATTGTAAAAAATAAAAGGAATGTATCGCAACATTAATTTTTAGACATTTAAAAGTTTATTAATACTGTTTCTAGGGTCCTTTCTTTCCTTGCTTTTAAACATTTATCAATTAGAAACATATTGAATTTGCATATATATTTTGCAATTTCCCCATTTTCATAGTTATTTAACATTATATATAATTTTTGAATGAATCCCTTAGAGTTTCTGTTTCTCTTTCATTGAAACCAAAGAGCTCTGCATTCTTAATAGTACAACAAACTCTTTCCTAACATTTACTTTTGGATTCTGCAGTGTATTTGTTTGTGATAAATACAACAGATCCTCATAATAATGATACTTACCCTAATTGTTTTAATTTTTATTTTTCTATAGTCTTTATAAAACCTATGTGGACAATTCATTTGATCAGATCAATGGATTGAGGTTGAAATGGTGTGTTCTAACATTGCATGTAGTCCAGTCCTAGTTGACCCTAGCAGGTATTCATCTGGTACAGCTTTGTTGAGGTGCCATCTTGTTTGCCTTTCTTTACTTGACTCAGAGTCTAAACAAACAAGGCACATGGAAACGGATGTTTCTCAGGCTGTATTATGAACAAGGATGTTTTCTCACTCTTTCTATTTCTGTTTGCAACCCCAAGTCATAAAAAACATATCAACCTCTTTCCTTATGGAGTTTAATCACTGATCTATGAATGAAAAGCCTCTGTCTCATAGAATTTAAACTCTGTGTCCATAATTACACAGGTAGTTAGTGTAAAATCCAGTATAATGCACAGGAAAGAGCACTGATTTGGGGAATATGAAATTTATGTTTACATTTTTGCTTTACCGTTTTTGAGCCATAGGTCAAATTGATACCAACCAGGGTTCCTGGACTTCCCCAATCAATATAAATTGACCAGAGGCCAGACAAGAGACTCAATCAAGGCTTTACTGGGGCTCCTGTGACCGCAGGAGGGAGTGAAAACAAGTAACATATTCCCTTGCTTTCTCCCTGAGGGGTGAGTGGTTCCTTATACAGGGTGAGGGTAAAGATGTGTCCAGGGGTCAGGTCTAAGGGTGGCTTAGATGGTTTGCTCACCCCTTAGGTGGTGTTGAGTGCAGGGGGCATGCTCAGTGCCCTATTTTTTCTCCGGGCTCTTCAGAAGTGGAAGTTGGGTTTTTTGGTCTTTTTGTATCTTTTTTACCCATAATTTGCCCCAGCTGTGCATTCATGCAGTTATTTTTAGTCCCTTATAGTTTCTTTGTAATTTGTAGCTTGAGGAGACCTTTGTCCAGGTACAAGCATTGCAGCACTGCAGCAAGGGTCCCAGGTCCCAGGTTATCTCAATATGATCTAGTAGTCCTCTCTGTAGCTCAGTTTTTGAAATTGAAAATAAGAAAAAAATATATATACTTACCATAAAACGTTGTGGTGTGAGTTAGTGAAACAATGTACATAGAAACCTGCATAAATGTCAACTTACTGATTCCCAGCACATGTTTTTCTGCCTAATCATACCGCTTTCTCTTTTCTTTATATATAAACTTTAATTACTACCAGTTTTAAGAGAATAATTACTTAATATTAATACTAATTCAATCATTATTATTTAATATGTTACCCATATTAATACCTAGCTTATGGAATAATTAATCAGACAAGGTGATTGGTAGTTTGATTCACTTATACCTTTTTATTTTTAAAAATTAAAGATCTGTTTCAGTAAAATTTTATTTTATTTTTAAAAGATAAAGATCTGTTTCAGTAAAATTCCAGTTAAGTTCCAGATTATTGGAAAATTTTTGTTTCCCTCACTTTCTCATTGAATGAAAATGTTCTGTTTATAATTTATTTGAATTAGTATTGCTATAATCTGAAATATTTATTTTCAAAAACTATATTTGAAAAATACACATTTTTATTATTGATTTAACCAAACACTTAGTGATTATTTATGGAAAAAGTGTAAATTGTTAGTGTTTCAAAAGAATATAGCATAGACACACAAACTTTATTTTATTTTCATTTGAACTTGATGATATAAAATGAAGTCAAAGCAGAAACTAACACACCATTGTAAAGAAATTATACTCCAATAAAGAAGTTAAAAAATAAAAACAAAATAAAATGAAGTGAGTATCATCAACTGAACCCTTTTAAAACTGCCTCAGGGAAATATGTTAATTGATAAATATTAATTAAAATGGAAGGTAAAAGTTCTTAAGCAGACTTATATCCCAAGTCTTATTATGGGGTGTACATAGATGGAAATTTAACTTTATAATGTTTTTGAGGGATGACCATTTTAATCAATGTGACATATCTGGGGTTGGCACTTTCCCTGGAGCCTATAGTTTCTTATTTTCATTTATTCATTAGACATACTGATTGCCTCTGAAAAACAGGAACACAGGCGAGCTCTTTTTTTCATTCTTCATCTTTTTTATAAGGATGAAGATAAATTATTAGGAAATATTCAGAATTAAGAAGGAAATTACTAGGAAAAATGAAGGTCTAATTAATGAAGCAAATTTATGGCTCTATTAAAGGTGAGAAGAAAAATATAGAGTGAGGTCCCATTTTAAAACAACTCCCTTATTTTATCCACTTTTAGCACTGAGGGAGAGCATTTTCACTTTGTTTCTTTGATTGTGAAGTCAGGAATCACTCTCAGATTTTGATTAACAACATATAATTTAAATGTGCAATGACACAAAAACCTGGATAGACAGTCAGGATGCAGGATACGAGTTAATTACATTACTTTGGAACTCAAGGCCACTCAACTCTCTGAAGCCCAAGCATCAGTTCAAGGCCTTCTGCTTGTTCAAGTTAGAAGGGGAAATGGTATGGTCCCTGAATTTTTTTGAAATTTTTATTCTTCTTGATATTTTAAAGCAGAAAGTTATTTACATGGAAAAAGAATATTTGCAACATCCTGGACATAAAGAAAATGAAAAGATCTAGAATGGACTTCCAAGAATCACTTCCAGATTAATATCTACAGAGTGGCTTCCTAAGACCTCTAGAAGGGGGACGTAGGAGAACTACCAGTACTGACTTCGAGAACTTACTATCACAGCCATTGCTGCTGCTACTGCTTTCACTGACACCACCAATGCTGCTAAAAATGCCCTTCTACTCCCACAAAGTGAGTGACTGGAATGCTGCTGCAACAACACCCAGTGCCTTCAAAACTCTGCTTTTGGAGAGCAGCAGCCAAACCAAGCACAAGATAGCCTCTCAGTCACTTCTGATTTCACATGAGTGTATCTAATTTGTAGAACCAAAATATCAGTCAGAGCTGCAGCTCTAAGGGAGTCTGGGAAATATTTACTTTAGCTTTCAAGACTCTGAGGTACTCTAAAAGGAGATAGAAATGGGCTCTTTGTGTTAATTCCTCTTATTAAGCATGTCTTTTATGTTCAACATGGTGTCTTAATTTCAAAGTTTCCTCAATAGCTTCAAAGCACTCCTAGGGAATTCAAGCATGACATCAACACCACTGGCCAAAAGTCAGTATTATTTATAAATTTTCCATTCCCAGTTTTGTTATGACTGCCACCTCATAGTCTTCTGTGGAAGATCTCTTTGCTTTAGACACTGGACATTATGATTTTAAGCATAATGTTGGAACACATCCAGAGAAGTTAATCTTTGTGTCACTTCCTTGAAATGATTTCCCCCATGTTCTGTTTCACAAATGTTTTTTTCCAAGAAAATATGCCCTCATAGAAGTCTCTTAATTGATTTAGTTTGAGTTTTTATTTTATTTTCAAGTACCTATCACATGAAAGAAAGTAAAATGATAACTGTAAGTACAGCTGTACATTTTATATCTTGTAAACTCATAGATTCTGATCTTATGGAAACTTGATGTAAATTTCATCTGTAGCTTCTTTGATTTTCCCCTCATTTTATGTGCTCGGATCACACCTCTGTGAATGTGAGATAATTCCGGAAAAGACAGAAATTTTTGAGGACTTTATTTTTTCTGGGCAAAATGGAGCAATTACAGTCAAATCTACAGGACATTGAAGTACAAGGGATTTCTTTACTTAGTATTTATAGTTGCAACAGCAAGTGCTCAGTCTACCACAACTTGTCCTGGAAAGTACAGGCTCTTCTCTGGGATCCTCTCCACACAAGTCATTGACTTTCAGCTATTTCACAAAGTCATCTGCTATTCTTTTGTAGATTGCATTCCTGATCATTTTCCAAAACAGAGATCTATGAAGAAAATTATCCAAAACAGAATAATTATAATTAAGAAAATGAGGAACAATGAGGAGGATGTATTTTCCTAAGGATGCGGGCAAATGGAAGAGAACAGAAAAAATATTTATATTATATATATGATTAAACGTTATGAGAATGATATGAATATTGGCACATCTTCCCATTATTACTTCCAAGGGCAAAGAGATTATTCTGGGAGTCAGGAGAAACTGGGAAATTAATATTAGTCTTAGCTCTGCTACTGCATCTCAACTCCTGGCACCTCCATCTCTCCACTTGTACATGCCAGAAACCACAGCATTATCCTTGAATTCTTTCTTTCTTTACAGCTCACATTCAATCCACCAAGAAACCTTTTTCGCTGTACCTTCAAATTAGATCCAGAATCTGATCATTTTTGAACTTCAACCATGGTCTGAGTCTTTAAGATTTCTTGCTGGTATTAACGTAAGAGCTTGTTAACTAGTCATCTTGCTTCCATTCTTGCCTCTTCCACCCAACATAATAGCCAGGTGATCCTTGTAAAACTTAAGAAGTTTTATTTCACTCCTTTGCTCAATGTTTACTGTATGTTTTTGCTAGGGCTGTTATAACAAACTACCATAAACTGGGTGGCTTAAATAATATATATTTGTGTTCCCACAGTTCTGGAGGCTACAAGGCCAAGATCAAAGTGTTAGCAGGGTCAGTTCCTTCTGCAGGCTGTGAGATAAAATCTGTCCCATTCCCCTCTCCTAGAGTTTGGTGGTTTGCTGGCAATATTTGATATTTATCTGCTTGAGAAACATTGTCCCAATTTTTATATTCATCTTCATATGACAATCTCCCTGTGTGTGTTTCTGTTTCCAAATTTCCCCTTTTTATAAGGACACTTGTCATATCAGATTAATGCTCCTACTAATGATCTCATCTGCAATGATCTTATTTCCAAATAAGGTCACATTCTGAGGTACTGAGGGTTAGGACTTCAACATACGAATTTTGAGGGGATACAATTTAACCCATAACACCTATCAAGGCTTGTCCTCTCCCATAAAGTAAGAGCCAACATCCTTACAGTGGCTTTAGTATGACGTTTTATCACCTGAATCTCCACTGCCTCTCCAACCTTACTTTCCCAGTTAGCCACTTTTCTCTAGTCACCCTCTCACCTTACAACCATTGCACTGGCTGTTCCCTCTTCTGGCAGCAGTCTTCACAGAGATGACATATGTCCAATGTCCTTGCTTTCTTCAGTTTTTGCTTAAATGTTGTTTTGGCAATAAACCTACCCTGACCACCTGAAATAAAGCTGAAGCTGCCCTTCCTATCCATGGACTTCTAATACACTTTATCCTATTCTACTTTGACAGGTATTACTAAGTTCTAACAAACTCTATTAATTATAATTTACTTTAAAAATATTGTTTATTGTTTTCCCTTCAATAAAAAGGTAGACTTGTGTTCATTAATCTACCCTAAATATTGATTACAGTGCCTGACACATAGAAAGGGATCAATATAAATGAACTGAAAGTTGTACCAATGGTCCTTTTTGAAATAAATAGTAAGTATTGTGTCAGAATCTGATCCAGACTGAAGTACTGTGGGACTACCATTTGTACATGGAGTCTGTATGTGGACAAGAGTGGTCGCCTGGCATCAAATCTGGATTTGGCATCCAGATATCATTTGGAATTCTTTTCCCATTATAGAGATAGAACGAATGTTTGCAGCAGTATCTGTGAGCGGATCCTATTAAGTAAGGGCATCTTTAAATGTAGGAAAATAAATGCATGTGATGAGCAGTAAAATGCAGAGTTTAATAGAAAGTTCAAGGCTTGAAGGATTGGTTCACTGTGATTTTCTCTTTTATGGAAATGGATCTTAATTCAAACAAGCTCTCAATAATTAACAATTGATACAAAGTCACCTGAAAAACTAGAACAGATGGAAAAAGTGCATGAGAATTGTGGAGCTAAGTCATACTGATGGTAGGGTCATGGACAGAAAAATCATGACTCCTGCTGCTGCAGTATCTGGAAATGTTGTTTCCTTCCATCCCATGTTTTATAGAACTGCTCCATGACTTACCCAAGTACCTTTCAATAAATTGGCCTCCCCTTTCTTTTTAAGTTTAAGGTAATCCGAAGATTTTTTTTTTTTTTTTGCTTTTTAAAAATTAAAGTTTAATTTTATATTAAAGATTTTAAACACATAGAAAATAACATAAATTCTTACATTCCACTGTTTCAACTTGGATTCACCTTTATTCTTAAAAATGAATATATATATATATAATTTATAAATACAATTTATATATAATTTACATATATAATTCAGAATTTGAAGTTGATTGTTTTCCATAAGCACTTTGATGATCTTACTCCACTGTAATTCTGCTCTCTATTGTTATTGGAAGCCTGTGATCAGCCTTATATTTGTTTTTAGATAAAATGTTTTGACTTTCTAGTCATTGTTGAGGTTTTTCAATCTCATTAGGATTCCATTGGGCTGGCCAAAATGTTCATTCGGTTTTTTCCATAAGATGTCTCTAGTAACATTTAGTCATCTTTAATTTCATTCAAAACAATTTTGTTAGATTGTATGTGACAGCTATCATATCAGTGTGAATTTAAAAAAAGACTTATCAAAATTGGTGAATTTCTGTGTAGCCATTAAAGATGGAAGAATAAAGCAACATTTTTGGCATATTATGCTTTATTATTTCAAGAAAGGTAAAAATGCAACTGAAATGCCAAAAAAATGATTTGTGTAGTGTATGGAGAAGATGCTGTGAACTGATCAAATGCATCAAAAGTGGTTTGTGAAGTTTCATGCTGGAGATTTCTCGCTGGACAATGCTCTAGTGTCACAGTAGACCAGTTGAAGTTGATAGCCATCAAATTGAGACATTAATTGAAAACAGTCAATGTTATACCACGCGGGAGATAGCTGACATACTCAAAATATCCAAATCAAGTGTGGAAAATCATCTGCACTAGCTTAGTTATGTTAATTGCTTTGATGTTTGGGTTCCACATACGTTAAGCAAGAAAAACCTTCTTGACCCTATTTCCGCATATGATTCTCTACGGAAATGTAATGAAAATGTTCCGTTTTTAAAACAAATTGTGATGGGTGATGAAAAGTGGATACTGTCCAATAACGTGGAATGGAAGAGATCATGAGGCAAACGACATGAACCACCACCAACCACACCAAAGGCCAGTCTTCATCCAAAGAAGATGATGTTGTGTTCGTGGTGGGATTGGAAGGGACTCCTCTATTATGAGCGCCTTCCAGAAAACCAAATGATTAATTCCAATAAGTACTGCTTCCCATTAGACCCTCTGAATGCAGCACTGGACGAAAAACATCCAGAATTAGTCAACAGAAAACGCATAATCTTCCATCAGGATAATGCAAGACCGCATGTTTATTTGATGACCAAGGAAAAAGCTGTTACAGCTTGGCTGGTAATTTCTGATTCATCTGCTGTATTCATCAGACATTGCACCTTTGGGTTTCCATTTATTTAGGTCTTTACAAAATTCTCTTAATGGAAAAAATGTCAATTCCCTGGAAGACTCTAAAAGGCACCTGGAAAGGTTCTTTGCTCAAAAAGATAAAAAGCTTTGGGAAGACAGATTAATGAAGTTGCCTGAAAAATGGCAGAAGGTAGTGGAACAAAAGTGTGTATACATTGTTCAACAAAGTTCTTGGTGAAAATGAAAAATGTGTCTTTTATTTTTCCTTAAAAACCGAAGGCACTTTTTTGGCCAACCCAATAGATATCCTAGATCTCTCAGATATGTTAGCTTCATTTATGTTGCTGAGAAAATTGTGCATAGAGAATTTGTGAATTTATGTTTGTAATCAATTCTGGAAAATTTTTAGCAATTGTGTCTTTAAAGATCTTTTAACCCATTCTTTCTCATTCTAATGCCAATTGTATACTCCATGTCTCATAACCTGTTCTCTTTTCTATATTACGTTTCCATTTATTTTTCATTTTCAGTGACTATATTCCCTTTTTTAAAACTATTATCTGTTACTTTTTCATATTTCTCCACTGTTTTTTTCTCAACGTGTAGCTCTTTTTCTGAGGGTATCAGTTACCTTTTAAAGTTCTTTTATAAGTTTTCATATTCATATCTTATGCTTTTATGAGTACCACTTTATTATTTGAAGACCTTAGAAGTCTGATCCTGCAATCTGCTATGCCTGAGTCTCAATCATAGCAAATTATTTACTCATATCTTTTGTGATTCTGTGCTGTGACCTTATGCTTTAGAAAGTAGTAGAAGATGAGTATCCCATCTGGACTGATTTCCTCAAGCATCTCTCCTTATGGGTTATAAGGTTGCTTCCTAAAAATCATCCTGGTAATATTATCTTCCTATAACTAATCATTATGTTAATTTTTCATCTTTAAGGTTCTGAATCTATGTGGATATTGTAAAATCATCCCTAAATCCTATGGATGTACAAGCTGTGGAATTATATATTTTAGGAGAAATTTTATTTTTCCAATGAGAGTCCAGAAAGAGACGGTCAAGCTTCCTTGTCATCACCCTGCGATGGAGGATGAATTTCCTTCTATTTCCCCATTTCTGTCTGGGAACAATCCAGGTTTGTTCAGGTGTCTCAGTTCCAACTGTCTAACTCACACTTCTCAGTAAGCTGAAGGCCCTTAGGTTACTAAGACACATAATTCCCTCCATTCAACATTTCAGGGCAGCCACAGAATAAGTATTTATAAATAGACATGAGAGTTTTAGTCTTCAGTTCTTATTGTTGTTACTTTGCCTATAATTTCTCTCTCTTAAGATCATAACTAGACTATTAGACAGATTTATTGTACATTTTACCAGCATTTTTCATATGACCTTAGTTTTCTATCATGCTAGTTTTCATCTTGAGAGTATACAGAACATAGCAACAATGTCTGGTTTTAACATAGATTACATTTACCCTTTCCTCTTCAAATTCTACCCAAGTAAATAATATTTTAGAGAGATGAAACTATCTAATGAATTGACTTTTTTTTTAATATGGGAAAACAAACTAGTTTAATGTGTTTTTTTTTCCATAGACCTAATTCAGCTCAGTGTTACCAACATCTGAAACAGCCTCTTCTCCTTTAAAGTCTGAAACACAAACTGGAGCAGGCGTAATTTATGGCAAACCCTCACAAACATCCGTCTGTGCAGGTGAGACTCTAGTTACAGCTTGACTAACAACAGAAGGCATTATTTTAACAAAGAGAAATGCTGAGTGAGACACTGATACCCTCTCAAGAATAGTGACAGGCTGAGATTCTTGGGTTAAATGAGACCCTAGTGATTGGAATTCATAAAACTGGTCAGGAGAGAGACTTGTCCACTGCCAACTGCATAAAACACCTTTAACTACAGTTGCATTGCTAAAGGTTAAATAAGCCCCATGTAAGTAAAAATAAAAAAGAGAAAGAGAAATATTTATTTTTAAAATCTGTTTCATTACCACCATCTTTTGTCTCAAAAGTGTGAAAATCCTGAGGTAAAAAAAAAATACAGAAATAAAAGAAAGTGCACTGAAGTTGAGAAAAAATAAAAACAGATTTTAACCACATTTAATTCTTTCAGTTAGTGCTTTTGGCTCTACCTTTAAAATCTGGCTCTGTCTTAATTCTCATTTCTTGCACTGATTTGATCCAAGACATGGCCATTTCTCACCATTACCATTGCAGTAGCCTCCCACTGGAATCCTTGCAAGCACCATTCTCTAGAGTCTATTTTCAGCATATAACCTTTTCTTTTTTTTAATTTTTAATTTTCAAACATGCACAAAATAGACAAAAGAATGTAAAAAAAACACCTCATGTCCATCACAAGCCTTCAACAATTACCAACATTTTGCCAGTTATGTTTCAACTAACCCATCCTTCCCCATTTCCCAGTCCTCTAGTAGTTCATTTTTGTATGTATGTATGCATTTGTTTCAATTTATTGGACTATAGTTGATATGCATTGTTGTGTTGGTTTCAGGTGTACAGCAAAGTGATTCAGCTATACATATACATATATTCATTCTTTTTCACATTCTTTTCCCATATAGGTTATTTAGATCAAGTTACTTTTCTGCTCACAACTTTCTAAACGCTTCCAAACTCAGAAAAAGGGGGTGAAACCCTAATATGTTAAATGGTCCACATTGCTTCTATAATTTTCTATCACTGCCCTACCATCTCACAATTCTACTCACCTTGCTCCAGCCACTGGCCTCCTTGTTGTTGCAGAACATCTTGGCTTGCTTCTGCCTTAGAAGTTGGCACTTTTTGCTCATTCTGCTTAAAACCTCTCCTCTCCCACTCCTTCCCTCTATATAGACAGATTGCTCCCTCAACTCTTTTAAGCCTCTACTAGATGTAACTTTTAAGTGAGGAATTTTCTGGGGATTCTATTTAAAATTGTAATCCACCCCAAACCACCTGTCAACTCTCTTTATCTCCCTTGTCTGCTTCACTTTTCATCGTAGCACTATTTTGTTCCCTAATGGAGCCTCTATGCAGATACATACCTAGCCTTGTATATAATAAGCATACTCCATAAGTACTTTTTGAATGTTAACATTGACTATATATTGCAAAGTCTTGAATAAAGTTGAAATGCTAAGCATGTTTTAATCACTGACATAGATGTTATTTTTATATATTTTTAAAACTCTGTCAACAGGCAGCTGTGTTGCAATCTGAGAGGTAAGTCACGCCTTCCCTATTACTTTCAGACCCTACTACTGACAGCACTATAGATGCCCTGAAGAAAATGACTTCTACAAGAGTGATATTTTGTTCCAGTTAAAGTCACCAAAATTAATGGTAGGAGGAAAGCATGATGTGATGGTAAATATTTAACAACCAGCTCTCTGGGGGAGAATAAAAGACCTGATTAGTAGCATTGTTAATTTCAATTTCAGAAGTATTTGTACATACCAACACCATGGCCAGCTTCAAGCTACCAACTTAAATACGCAGAACACGGATTTGAGAAAAGATGTATGACAGCATACCATTTCAGAACATATCCTTCATGTGTACATGCTATATGCAAGGAACCTCAAGAATATAGAAGTGTCAGTAAGTGATGGGCTATGGGCCAAATATGGTTTGTCATTTATTTTTGTAAATAATGTTTATTCAACAATGCCACTACCATTCATTCATGAATTGTCTGTGTGACAGTTCTTATGCTACAAAGACAGAATAAAGTAGTTGTGACAAAGATTGTATTACCCACAAAGCCCAAAATATTTACTATCTGGCTCTTTACTGAAAACATTTGCCAACCACTGGACACGATTATAGCAAAATATAGTAAAGTAATTAAGTATTGGTGAGTGTGCTTATTATCTTTGTTTTTAATACAGTTTGTTGAATTGTAAATTTATATAATTTAGTTTTTAGTAATGACTATGCATAGCTCACAAAATTCCTGAAAATTTAATACTGGCTATCAAAAGTCGGTACTAGCCAGATCCAAAACACAGCTGGGGAGAGAGACTTCTTAAACCCATTTCCTCTAACTATTCATATTTGCTGGCCCCATAATATTTTTGATAAATTCAGTACAATTATAAAAAATACATTGCTTGGAAGACACGTCTATGAATATATTAATTTGATTATTTCACAATATTTTTCTATTAAAATATTTTGAGATATCACTTAGTTAACTAAATGAATATTTAGTCATTGAATATTTTTGGTCACTTCCTGAGGGATTTAGCAATTAATAAGATATACAGAAGTTAAGGAGGTGATATTTGGACTGAGAATGACTTTTGAGTGGAATAAGGTATGTGAAAATGTCGGAATAGAGTAGTTCAATCAGAAGTAATGGCAAATGCAAAGGGCCTGACGTAGGAACCAGTAAAAATGTGTTCAAGTGACAGAAAAAAAAAGCCATAGTGATGCAAATATGATAAGTGATAAGTCTGAGAAAAGAGATGAAATCTGAAGAATAAATGGAGGCCTTGCAGGCAATTAGTTTCAAATTTTTTCTTACTATAATCAAAAATGGCTGGAAAGGTTTTAAGCTGGGCCATAACATAATCTATAAATTATAAGTTTGATATAAGTTTTCCTGGCTGTGTGGAAAAGGGGAAATACAGGGCAAAAGTGATGCCAGGGAGAATTGATGTTAAGAATACTGTTGACCTGATGAGGGTGTCTTGGAATAAAGCTGTTAAAGTGGAATAGGAAAGAAATGACCAGATTCAGGATACATACAGATATATTTAAAAGTCAATTAAAAAGTCATATTTTTCCATTTTTTCCCTATGAATTTGCTAAATGGTCCCATTATTGTATTATTAAACAGTACCTTATTAGTACTCACTTTTCCTCCAAATGGTCCATGGAGCATACAGCAGACTCAAACCTGAACAGTTGAAATCAGGGCTTGTCACTACTTTTTCTTCACCTAACTCACCTAACTTCACCTAACTTACACCTCATCTGGTCCCACTCACATTCTTGGCAAATTCTTCCCTGACAATCAATGTCTCCTACTAGACCAATTCTAAGCAAAACCCAACAACATGGATTGTTTGCGTGGAACACAAATATGTAACTGAAATTACACTACAGAGGAAAATCCCCAGTTTTGTGCTACAAGAACAAAGGGAAGGAGACTCTCCCTTTATTTATATAATTGCAATGCTAATTTTGGGAGACAAATCTAATTTGTTGAAGGAAGAATTAGAAGACGAATATGTAGAATACATTTTTCTCTTTCCTCACAAAGAGGTTATTGTGTTATTATTCCTATCTTATGGCCTAAACTCAGGAAAACAAATGATGGTTCTTTCTTTCTTTAATAGTCTTGGTTATTTCTATAACACTATGGTGCAACTGCAGTCATACAATTTATAAATGTTTCCTAACCCTATTTCCCATGACTCAACTGCAGCAACCAAATTTTTGTGTGTTCACAGTGGGCACTTTGTGAGTGTTATGAGTGGAGTGAACTTTACTGTTTATCCTCCAAGCCCTCATCTACTCTCATGTCTTCTCTTGCGAGTCATCACTGACCCACACTGCCCAACACCATGCCACAGTATTGATTGAGTCTATTTCAGTATGCTTAAGTGGTTTGACTTCTGGTCCTGATGCTTTCTAGCTTTTTAAACTTGCTGTGCTGCCATCACCTCATATCCCACTTCACAGTTTTGTCATGTACATTAAATTGAATAAAGGTCATATAGTACTAGATAAATAATAAGTATGTGTAGATTTGTTTTTAGGTAAAAAACATGGCAAAGTCAGAAGTTTCGTAGATCCTGTATAAAAATATGGACAGGCTCAGTATCTTCACAAAAGTAAGAAATGTAATTCATTCTGGGATAAAAGGGAATGAAAGAGTCAGAGTAATATGTTCAGGGAGTGGGAAAATGTTTAGTTCTTCCTGTAATAATGACTCTTGACTATACTTCCCATTTCATCTCCACTCTACAAGTAAGCTTCATTTCAATATTTTTCAGCATAACACCAACAAGGGAAATTCCCCATGGCTCTACTCAGTGGTGAAGATATTCGGTCCTTGGAGACCCTTTTCTGTCTAATAGGGTAGCAATTCAACCACACGTAGCAACTGAGCACTTGTGTATACTGAAACTGAAGGTCTGAATTTTTTTTCAAATATTTTTTGAAGTATAAATGATACGTCAAGAACTGCACATATTTAATGTGTGCAATTAAATAAATTTGTACATATACAAACTAAAGGTCTGAGTTTTAAATTTTATCTAGTTTCAATTATTTTAAACTTAACTTTAAAAAATGCTATTCAATTCAGTAATTAAAAAAATTTTAAGGTCAGAACAACTTGAGTATATGAATCTACTTTTTACCTGTAAATTTATGAAATGAAAACGTACATCCTTCTTAGGCTTTGTTTTATTCATTTTAATCTTTTTTCTTTATGCTCTTCTGACTATATAATTTCAAATTTTCTTCTTCAAGTTTACAAATTCTTTCTCCTAATCTAAAATAGTTAAAAATAATAGAAATAAGAGGTAGAATGGTTGTTGCCAGGGGCTGAGGGGAGGAGGAAATGGGAAGTTACTGTTCAGAGGGTAGAAAGCTTCAGTTATGCAAGATGAATAAGTTCTGAGATCTGCTTTACAACGTTAGGACTACAGTTAACAAAACTGTATATTAAAATTTGTAAAGAGGGTACATGTCCTCTTACCTCAATACAAAATCTAAATGTAGGTCAGGTATTACAATTTAAAAATAATGTTTAAATTGAAGTGTTCTTTAAATGTAAAATACACATCAGATTTTGAAGACTCAGTATAAAAATTAATGTAAAAGAGCTCATAAGCAGCTTTTAACATATTATTTATGAAAATGATCACAGTTTGGATACTTTGGGTAAATCAAATGTATTAGTAAAATCAATTTGATCTGTTTCTTTTTACTTTTCTTAACATTGCTATTAGAAAAATAACATTGCATTGTGACTTATATTTCTAGTGGATGGTACTGTTCTTGCTCTACTTAAGGGGATAAATAAGGGATTTTATCATCCATATGTTTTAATGGGGTGGATTTTTATGCCCTTTGTAATTGAACTCAGAAAGATAAACTTCTAGTTCAAGCTGGGATTATTTTCTATACATGTTTCATTGAATCAAACAGTCTTCACATTTGAAGAAAGGTGAAAATTGACTAATTCATCCTCTTATCTAATAAAGAAATCTACAGTAACATCAACAATATTCACTCCACCTTTATTGAAACGAATCTACCAAGAAGAAAATAACGATCTCAAAGTTTAGCTCATTCTGTTTTATATCAGTAAAATGGTAATTTTGTGAAATCTCTTATTTTATAATAAAATATTTAACTTTTAATTATTGTTCCTTCAAACCTGGGCAAAACTGAGTTAATTCCTTTTTCAAATAACTTTTCTTTAATATGGCTATTATACTTCCCTTCTCTAAATCATGCGTGTAGTGATATTACAGTATTCATTACAAGCAGCAACCTATTCTGTCATCAAGCATGGTACCTTCTCCCCAGACAAAGCTTACATGGGCATTTTGATCACTTGCCCTTGTAAAACTTTCACAAAACTTTCATTATCTGGAAAATCCCATTTCTGTATATCTTTTTCTTTCTTTTCTTTTTTTTTTTTCTCATTTGTAAATAAGATCCTTCCTAACAATGAGATACATTTATGGGCTTTTTCCTAAATAGTTCATCTGATAATCATTGATGCATTTTGCATCTGAGCTGTATTGATGATTTTCTCTGTCTGGTCTTGTGGTCTTTACCATGGTCATATGATTCTTCTTTATTTTCCAGAGATAGTCTCCAAAATTTTCTTAAATGTGCTTTCATTATCTTGGTATAGCACTGCTCTTCTCTTTTTCCCCTTAATATACACACCTGTTCTTTCTTTCTTTCCCTTTCTTTCTTTCTTTCTTTCTTTCTTTCCTTTTTCTACTTTCTTGTTATTAATTTTTGGTGCTCTTTAAAATTTTGCCAATATTTGATAATCATTATTGAAAATGATAAAATACAATTAATAAAAGGATTTTTTTTAAAAAATAATATTCCTACAATATGGATATAATAATTTTTAATATTTTAGATAGTAAAACATCAAGTAAAATGTTTGTCTATAGATAGAATTTGCAAGTACATTTTAATATATTTTAAATGAGGTTTTGCCATCCATGTAACTTGGTATCCAGTTTTAGTTACTCATCAAATTACCAAGAAACTGTAAAACCTGGTAAATGGACACCTACAGTATAATTTACTGGTTATAGAACACAATTATTTAATCTACTGTTTAAAATTTCTTGTTTATAAGTAACACTATGACAAACGTTAATTTTAACATATTTTGTGAACTTTTAAAACATTTGTTTTAAGATAAATCTACAAACATAAAATTAAAGAGATTTGGGAATTCTTCAGTCTTTTGATATTTACTGTCAAAATGCCCTTCAGAAAGGTTATCAATTTCTAATCCAACCTGTTGGGTATTGAGGTACAAAGAGCATATGCTATTATACTTTAAACCATCTTTTAAATTTATTTTAATTGTTAATTTATTTTTTATTTATTGAAATATTGTTGATTTACAATATTATACTCATTTCAGGTGTACAATATAGTGATTCAATATTTTTATAAATTACAAACCATACAAAGTTATTATAAATTATTGACTATATCCCCTGTGCTGGACATTATATATTCCCTGTGACATTATATATATATATATATATGTTATATTATTTGTTTTGCTTTTTAGATTCCACTTATAAGTGAAAATATACAATATTTGTCTTTCTCTGCCTGACTTATTTCACTAAGCATAACACTGTCCAGTCCACTCATGTTGTCCAAAATGGCAAAATTTCATTCTTTATTTTTTTATGGCTGAGAAACATTCCACTGAATATGTACACTGCATCTTCTTTATCCATTCATCTATCAGTGAACACTTAGTTTGTTTCAATATATTGACTACTGTAAATAATCCTGCTATGAACTTTGAGGTGCATATATCTTTTGAAATTTGTGTTTTAATTTTCTTCAGATAAATACCCAGGATTGCAATCCCTGTATCATATGTTGGTTCTTTTTCAATTTTCTGAAGAAACTCCATACTGTTTTCCAAAGTAGCTCTACCAATTTACATTCCCACTCACTGTGTACTAGAATTCCCTTTTCTCCATATCCTCAGCAACACTTGTTATTTCTGTTCTTTTTGATGATAGTTGTTTTGACAGGTATGAGGTGATAACTCATTGTGGTTTTGACTTATATTTCCCTAATGAAATGCATATCTTTTCATTTACCTGTTGGCCATCTGTATGTCTTCTTTGCAAAATGTCTATTCAGGTCCTTTGTCCGTTTTTAATTGAGTTGCTTATTATTTTATTTTGATTGTATGAATTCTTTATATATTTTGGATATCAACCCACTATGAGATATATTGTTTGAAAATCTATCCTCCCATTCAGTTGGTTGTCTTTTAATTTTGTTGATGGTTTCCTTCACTGAGCAAAAGCTTTTTAATTTGATTATGTCTCATTTGTTTATTTTTGCTTTTGTTGCCTTTGCCTTAGGAGACATATCAGAAAAATATTGCTAAGACATATAGTAAAGAGTATACTATCTATGGTTTCTACTAGGAGTTTTATGCTTCCAGGAGTTACATTTAAGTATTTAATCCATTTTGAGTTCCAGGTGTTATGTTTAAGTCTTTAATCCATTTTGAGTTTGTGTTTGTATATTGGTGTGAGGAATTATTCTAGTTTCATTCTTTACATGTATCTGTCCCAGCACCAAACATTTGTTTCTCAAATAAATAACTTTCCACCTAAAGGAAAGAGAAAAATAAAGACATACAAAGCCCAAAGTTAGCAGAATGAAGTAAATAATACATATCAGAGAGGAAATAAATGAAATTGAGATAGAAAAATAGACAAAAGAATCTAAGAGGTTTTTTTTAAGATAAACAAAATTAATAAACTGTTTACCAGATTAATCAAGAAAAAAGAGCAAGGGGAAAAATAAAGTTAGAAATGAAGGGAAGTTACAACTGATATGATAAATTGCAGTCATAAGAGAATACTACTAATGGTTATATACCAACAAGTTGGAAAATCTAGATGCAATGGTTAAATTCCAAGAAACATACAATCTTCCAAGACTTAATCAGGAAGAAATAGAAAATCTTAAAACATAGACTGCTAGTAATGAAACTGAAGCAGTAATCAAAAATTTCCCAAACAACTGAAGTTCAGGACTGGACAGCTCCACAGGGGAATTCTACCAAACATTTAAAGAAGAGTAATGCTTATTCTTCTCAAAATATTCCAAAAAATTGTAGAGGAAGGAATGTTTCCAAGCTCATTATACAAGATCAGACTTGACAAAGACAGATTAACATCACTGATAAACATAGATGCAAAAATTCTCAACACAACACTAGCAAATCAAATTCAACAATACATTAAAAGAATACATCACACATTTTGATAAAGTGGGATTTACTCCAGGAATACAGGAATGGTTCAATATCTGCATATCAATCAATGCAATGCATCACGTTAAAAAAAGAAAGGTAAAAATCACACAATCATCTCAATAGATAAAGAAAAAGCATTTGACAAAATTCAACATCCATTTATGAAAAAAATTCTCAACAAAGTTGTTATAGAGGAAACATAATAAAGGTCATTTATGACAGGTCCACAGCTGACATCTTACTCAATGATAAAAAGCTGAAAGTTTTTCCTCTAAGAGTAGGAACAAGACTAGAATTCCTACTCTTGCAAATTCTATTTAATAGTACTAGCAGTCTTAACTACAACAATCAGAGAAGAAAAAAAAATGGCATCCAAATTGGAAGAGAAGAATTAAAACTGTCACTATTTACAGCTGGCATGATAATCTATATAAAAACCCTGAAGATTCCATCAAAACCTATTAGAACTAGTAAATGAATTCAGTGAAGTTAGAGGGTAAAACAATAATATACAGAATTTCAGTGCATTTCCATACACTAATAATGAACTAACAGAAAAAGAAATTAAGAAAACAATCCCATGCACAATTGAATCTAAATTTTTAAATGCCTATGGATAAATTTAACCAAGGAAATTAAAAAAAATACTATAAGACATTCATGAAAAAATTAAAGATAGCACAAATAAATGGAAAGTTATACCACGTTTATGGATTGGAAGAATTAATATTGTTAAACTGTCCATACTGCTCAAAGCAATCTACAGCTTCAATGTAATACTTATCAAAATACCTATGACATTTTTCACAGAACTGTAACAAATAATCCTAAAGTTTGTGAACCATTATAGATGTTGAATAGCCAAAGCAATATTGAGAAAGAAGAAAGCAGAGCAAAGCAATCTTGAGAGAGAACAAATATCATGCTCCCCAACTTCAGACTATACTACAAAGCTATGGTAATCAAAACAGTATGGTACTGGCACAAAAACAGACACAAACTTTGGCTATGTGCAAGTCTGTTTTGAAAGTAATTGTTTTATAACCGACTGCACATTTTTATTCAGGTGTTTGTCTTCATAGATTTTATGATTAACTCTTTGATTGTAAATATTTTTATCTGTGGTAGTTTGAATCCATATGACATTTGTTAATTTAATATTTTGTTATTGTTAAAGTTTCATAATTTATTTGGTTAGATATTTCTTCTCTCTCTTTTATATATCCATTTTAGAATTTTGAGAACTTATATTCTAATCTTTATGAAAGTTTGAGATAATTAGTAAAGAATCACTATAGAGTTAAATTTAATACCCCAAATAAGAAAATAAAGGCATAAAGATACATACAGTGATCATATTTTATTACACAAACAATAATCCTTTGCTTGATACCTTCACTTTAAACTTGAATAAGAAATGATGTTAAGTAAACATTATAAAAATATTTTGTAGTATTTTTATCTTCTCATATGCTTTTATTAAAATTAGAGTTGCAGTCTAAGTGTTTAACCATTTTTAAATTACTTTTATTCATTTATGATCTTATAAAATGCATAATACAGTTTTGGTTAAACTATTTCCTAATAGTTTATAATAGTTTAGACAGTCAAATATTCCCTATTGAGATGAAATCTGCATTAGCTAGACATAATCATTTATAAACACTGATGTTTGAAGATTGTGTTTAAAGTAATCAATATGTTCCTGCTGTAATTACAGGAACCAAATGTCTTTGTTTATACATATATTGTGTTCTTGAAGGTCACATGCAATAAATAAAATACCAATGAAATATAGGATTTATCATTTCTTCTCTGGATTATAGTCTTGCTTACAATGCAAAACAAATGAATGTCCCTATAAAAATGTAAGTTTGAACACATGCAACGGAATGGCTCTTGTTTAATATTTTATAATATAAAAGCCAATTGTGAAGGTTGAAATATTTTAAAAAATCAACGGTCAATATTCTTGCAAATTTTATTTTAGAACTTGCAATTACTCTTGGACATAATGCAATTAATTTCCACCAGTCATTTACTAGATTCTCATAAATAACCTTTTGTTATTTGTCCTTTCTGTTATTTAATATTCTTATTATTATTATGTTTGTTAAGTTCTTTTTTCTTATCTTTGTTATTAGAAGAAACATTGAATTGAAGTGAGAAATAGCATGCTGAGATATATGGTGAGAACTAAGCAAGAGTTGTTTATGGACTCCACCATAGAAGATTTGCATTAAGGAAAAGTGGATAATAATATTGAATTTCATTATAAGGTCACAAAAAAGTAAACACTAGAAAGGCCCCCTCTGGATCTAAGACTTTGATCACTGGTCTTCCTGAATCTAGTATTGGTCACAACTTTCACACTGTTATGAGGATAATCTTTTAAAAATACAAATTAGATTACATTATGCATCCCCCTTCCATTAGTTAATAAACTCTCCAATAGTTTTCCATCTCCTCTAAGACAATGTTCAAATTCTTTAGCTTTACAAATAATGAAATCCTTCACTTGCTCATCTCTCCAACCTAATTCATCAACACTTGTAAGTAATATGTTTTCTTCCAGTGCTTTCAGAACTATGTACAACTCCCTAATTGTATTATTCATCTGTTAATACTAACATTTCCTCCACATTCTAGTCTGCTTTAAAAATTCATCCTTCAAACCATGCTTGAGAGGATCTTTATCTACAAAGCATTACCTGGTATCCTCAGGCCCTAACAGAGTTAATCACACTTTTTTTCTCTTTCTGCTACCACCTTCTACCCTCATCCCTCTAATTACACTGTATTTGTCATTATTTAGTTATATTTGCCATCATAATAGATAGCAAACTCTTTGAGATCATCAACTGTGACATTAATCTTTGTATCTACAACATTGAGCATGATGCCTGGCATATAGTAAGCATCTAATAAATATTTGTTGAATGAATCAAAAATAAATGAATGGATAAATAAATAAACGAGAAAGTAACTGCTCTTAAAGACCTTGGGGAAATAAAATGACTTTTGAAATAATGCAAGTTATATGGATAGCACACACAATTTGATCTTCAATGTTCCTTTGCCACAAAATTAGATTTAATATCAGTGAGGAAAGTAGCTATGGTGGCTTATTTCTTTGACTACGCATTTTTTGGGCCAAAAGAAAGCAAATATGACCATTTTGTAAGGTATTTATCTTACAAAGGGCATTAAGGCTGTAGAGAAAAGGCTATGAAATCACTCTTTCCAAAGAACACAGAAGTGAATTTATGAGGAGTTTAGTAAGTGGCAATTTTGTAGCTGGCTGTGTTCCTCTAGTTTGTCACTGTCACTGGAGAGGTTGCCGAACAACAGCTCTATCCCAGGATGAAATTCAATATGATTTGGTTAACTGAAAATATTCAAATTCACAAGTGCATAGAGACACTTATTATAGCTATAGTCCAAGTTAAAACACAAGGTCAATTGCATTCCAGTCATAAATTGACAAATATTTTTTTAGTTTGTTGCTCCAGTAAAATATAATTTACATCACCCTGCATACTAAGCAGTACTCTCTAAATATAATAAAGTACAAAGATAAGAAAGTATTCCTTTTTTTTTTTTGCTCTAACACTATCATCAACAAAAAGAAATTAAAGAAGCAAGAAGTGTAGTATACATAAAACTTTTAAAAACAATATTGGTACTATAAAACCAGGTGTTAATTATGTGAAGAATTACTATCAATATAGAAATATTCTGAGACGTGAGTGAAGGTTTTTGAGTCTGTTCTCGCTCCATCTTTTTATCATTCCTAACTAGTTTCCTAACTAGTATTCTTAACTAGAATCAATGAAGAGCTAAAATGTAGTAACTGCTGAATCCCTTGGTTTATCAACTTGTTTTATTTTTCTCTTGGTTAAAGCTTTGTGGTAGAGATAAAGTCTCAGCAAGCTGCATCTTTCCTTTCTCATGAATAAGTTCAGGTAAAAGAATATTGCATTTTCTTGAGATTTCTTGCTGCCTCTTTTCTAGGAAAGTGAGGAATAACAATTCTACCTATCAATATGATAAATTGCAATGTGGAAAAATAATTTACTGAAACATTAATGTGTATGTATTTTTTCACACAATTCTCCTCCTATCAAAAAATTAATGGACACTTTTGGCATCCTTGCCTGTGAGAGTGGTTGTGTCTGACAGGGCTCAGGGATTATGCTTACAGAGGGAAAGAAAGAGAATAGAAACATAATAGTTGGATATTTCAGAGACCCAGTAGGAACTGATGTCTTCAAATCCTATAAACAAAGAGGTCTATATGCCAGGTCCAGGACCCTGATGAGAAAGCACAACTTCGGAAGTGTGAGAAAATTTGTGATACACCCTGGATGTGGCATCATAAATTTTTGCTCAAGCTCATTGTGGAAGCAGCATACCTCCTTATACAAGGAATATCTCTTTTTTTTTTTTTTTTTTTTTTTTTTTTTTTTTTTTTTTTCTTTTTGCGGTACGCGGGCCTCTCACTGCTGTGGCCTCCCCCGCTGCGGAGCACAGGCTCCGGACGCGCAGGCCCAGCGGCCATGGCTCACGGGCCCAGCCGCTCCGCGGCACATGGGATCCCCCCAGACCGGGGCACGAACCCGCATCCCCTGCATCGGCAGGCGGACTCTCAACCACTGCGCCACCAGGGAGGCCCAGGAATATCTCTTTGATGATGCTGTTTTAGACAAGGAAGATATCAGTAGCAGCTGTGGTGAGTTAGGGGCATATACAGAACTTCAGGAAGGAAGAAATATTTCTAAAATATATTGAGTATAGACAACCCATTGGAATGAAGTGCTAGTGTCAGATTTATCTGATTTGAGTGAAATAATGTGACGTTTATTTGTTACCACCAAGTTTGTGGAATGAGATTCATCCGTGATAAATGAATTTAATAAGACTATTCATGTATCAGGGATACTAGATATTGAGAAGCCATATGCCTGAGGTATTAGTGAGTACTGCTGGGCAGTTTGCAATGTGTCAGAGTAAAAGAAAGTTAAATTTTTACATTAGGGTGGATGAAGGTGGCAGAATGCCAAGGGAGATTTTGACACAGGGTATTCTCGCTTTCCTATACCATATTTCCTAGTTCCTATTTCAAAACTCCGTGTATCTGTTCTCTGTGATTTTAGACCCTCCTGGATTTTTGGAATCACAGCATTTCCTTCCAACATGTTACCCTGTGTCACACCTAATGACTTTGTAAACAATTTAAAAATATGTTAGGAGAATACCCCAGGAACTATATATCCATTCATCTTGTTGTAGAACTGTCCATAGGAGGCATGTTGTCCTCTTACCTAACCCAGAACTTTGTAATATGGGTGAGCAAAATTTTTACTCTGTCCATGGGCACATAAATAGCATGAATTCATTTAAGTAGATAAAAGTATTGCAAATATGATTATGTGGTTGTGCCTGTGAGTTGTCATGCACTGAAAAACCACAATGTATACAAATATTAAATGATAATTATGTTGCTATTTTTATTATTAGTCTTATGATTTGTTCATTTAAGTGTTTTCAATGATACCTGACACACTAAATTAGTATAAGGAAAACCAAACTTTAAGGCCAAAAATGTAGCATCCCCAAAACTATAGATTTTAATAAGACCATATTATTTAGTTAGGTCATGTTTATTTGGCTGTGTCCATTTGGAGCACCAAAACCTCAGAACTAAAATAATCAGGATTTATTTTGCTTACACATCAATATTTTTTGAATGCCTCAAGAGTGACTTTCTATTTTAGAGAATGACAAAATTCCATTGTGAGGATAATTAAATTCACATTTGGTAAACTTAATTTCATTCAACATATATTTGTGCATAACTTACTATATTCTAGGTGCTAAACTCAATGCTGGGTCTTCAGTAATTAAACTCACAGATCATCTGACATGGAGATGAAAGTTTAACAAGAATTATAAATGTGTCTATAATCATAAATTTAATCATAATTATAAATACACAGCGATTATAACTGTGGCTGTAATTATGACTATAAATATTCCTATAATTAGAGCATTTACTATTTAAAATTATTTACAACTACCAATAAAGGATATACAGAAGATTCTGGTGTCTGCTAGCCCTCACCAGGAATTAGAGATAACTCTTAATAAGTGGATAAGGGCACACTCTAGTTAGGAAGAATTCTGTTTGGAAAGGGTTTTTCTCCCAAAGGAGGGGAGTCCTCTTCTATATCCTTCATCATCTTGTCCCATGTATCTGTGAGGGAATATTGGCTTATAGTTTCAGAGCCCTCATTGCCAAGCATGGATGACTTTTAGGCCTTGCTTGTTTAACTCCATGAGTAACTCCATGACCTACTATGTGATGATCTCAGATCAGGATATTTTATATCTAGGGTATCTGAGGTAATAACCATGTACTTTCAGTGGGATCAATGTTAACTACTTCCTGTGTGATGAGAGGAACATAAAAAAACTCCTTTAAGAAGAAGAGTCATGTCCTGACTAAAGGCAGAACTGAAAACTAATTATTTCCTTGAATAGCAGAGAGATACCTCCTGTGTAGCACTAATAAAAGTCATTCAGTAGTATTAATTTATATGGTATTTTCAATAATGCCTTCATTCCAAATATTACTGAGGGTCACATGTACAGGTTGGCTTTATTTTAGGCTTCATAAACACAATTTGACATGCTTACAACTTCTGCTAAACATGACAGGCTTCAGGTAAATTAACAAAACATTAGTTCAAGTATGTTGAAAGTAGACTCCTGATTATCACAGAAGTATACACATTGAAAATATATTTGCTTCCAACACAAAACAGCAAATAAGGTGCAGATATATGTAACAACTGAAAGTCAAGATTTGACAGTGATTAAAGTTAGAAAGATAAAAAAAATCAGAATAATGATTTACAGTTTAAAGATGCTTTTACATGACATGCTCTTTAATGCAAAGAGCAAGAGAATCTATGAAAAGTGGCAAGAAAAAACATTATAGAAACATAAGAGAGAGACAACACTGGATGGAAGTAGTCAGGAAAGCTGAAATAATTTTAGAGGGAAGAACATATCAAGTGAAAGAGAAATGTGAACAAAACCTGAGGCAGGAAATCAAAACTCTGTATGGCAGCAATGAATAGTATAGTTTACATAGGACTTTGTAGAGTATATAAACAATAGGATTCTGCCATTAAAAGAGATAACCAGTAAAATATAAGCCGGGAGAATTTACTTCAGATTATTTATAGCCATGAGTGCCTGACTAAAGAATTTGGTTGTTTCTCTCTTGGTTAATTGTTTTTAAACTTGTATTTTGTTATTCTTGCTATGTTTTCTTATAGTTCCAAAAGAAGAAAAATGTAAGTAGAGCCACAAATCATGGGAGAGAAAGAGGTGGAGGAGAGAGAGAGGGAGAGAGAAAGAGGGAGAGAGAGAGACTGATAAAAGCAACATCAGAAGATAGAGTCCTGCCTTCTTAGCCTCTCCACGAGTGACCCTAAGTCACACCAGTGGAACTCTAAGACTGCACAGAACAGTTTGAAAATCACTTCTCTAGGTAATCTGAAGTTTTTGCATGGAGGCATGTGCAAGGAAATTTACCTCAATTAATGAAATTAAAATATAGATGTTCTAAGGTCAGTAAAGAAAGGAGAAATTCCCAGTAAACTTCAAAGCTCCCTTTCCTATGGATTAATTGCACCTGCTAATGGGCCAGCCACTTCTCTGATAGCTGTTCTTTAAAGTCACAGCAATGACACAAGCTCATTCCCTGAGAACTTGATACTTAGTTTTACTGAGGAAGAGAGTATAACTCAAGATAAACAAATACAAATAAAATCTGTATGCTTTGGTTTACAAGATGACTCTAATTCTGTTCAGGTTGTGATTTATTACAAGGGACATTTCTTTCCTGGCTCCACTCAGCCTTGCAGAGGATTCCACTTTATACTCTCACAGGATGGTGCCCATCTGAATATCTGTCTCCCTCAAGCACAGAGAGATCCAAGAGACAGTGAAAGCTCCAGAGAATGAGAAAGTACACTACTCTTACTGCATACTGCCCACCTTCTCAGTTTCCATTTCTATTTTCTCTGAGACATTAGTATTGAGAATTAATTTCACAAATGCAGAAAACTGCAGTCTTTAGTAAAAGCTATTCCTGGCATCATCTTAAAAAGTCCCTCACAGACTAACCATCGTCTCAATATGATGAAACATTCCAAAAATTCATTCAGCACACAAAATGCACATAAACTGGAAAATCGTCTTCTTATTATACAGAGGCAGCAGAAGGTAATGAAACATTACTACAGAAAAAGGCAGTAGTCCAGAGAGTTAGGCTTAACTAGTGTTGTTGTAGCAGATGTGGGAAGAAGAGGTTGGGTAGACAAAGGAATATTAGAAAGATTTAGTGACTGATGTGACATGGGTAGAGAAGGTGAAAAAGGCTCTGAGACTCTGAGAGTCTCTGAGAGTTGGCTCTGAGACTTCCAAGCCTAATGGCTGGAAGGTAGTGATGTCACCTTTACAAATGATAAACTCAGGAGGGCAAAAGAGTTGGCATGAAAGGTGAGTTTAGTTCTAAACATGTATGTGACTTTGAGGTGTTGATGAGAAGTCCAAGCAGATGTGTCTTTCAAAAAATGGGAAACATATAATTAGATTTCTTAAGTTAAAGTAAAGATGGAGATTTAGTTCCTGAGAATTTCATTTCAGGAAAGACATTGAATGATCTCCATCTGGATCATCTAAATAAGACTCTATAACTCATGGTTTTAATCCACTTATATTGTCTAATTCATAATTTTCATATCTACTTTCCTTACTAAAACATTCAAATCATTGCTTTGAACATAGAAAGAACAAGTTTTAATTTAGTGCTTGGAAAGAACAATGTGCATTGACCATTGAAGTCTATCTAAAAAGAGCTATAAGAACAGAGGAATTGCATGCTTTTGAGATACTAGAGAAAATTGATTTTTTACTTGCTAAGGTGAAGTGCACATTTTTGCTGAAAGCACCCATCACCTTAGCAGCACAGTGGTAGCAAATGCTTTACTTAGACTCCCAGCACTTTAACATCCATCAGCCCCGACAGCAAATTTTCAGGAATTTCCTAGATCCTTTCCAATTCACTTCACCACTTTAATCAAGTGTTTCTATTCCTCTCCTTTTGCGGATTCAGGACTTTTGACTCTTTAATACTAAATCTTGGAAATGGTAGGGAACAAGTAGTCTCTAATTTAGAAGGCTTCTGTGCTGTCATCAAGCTTCATTCATATCCTGATACTGATTTTTAGATGGTTTCCTGTCCCATACTTTGATGAAAATCTGAACACAGTAACTGGTCATTTGTCTCTTGCTTGCCTGTTAGATGACTAATATCTGTAATCCATCTTTGACATATTGAATTCTTATAATAGTGGCTCCTTAATGTTGCCTTCTTCACAATTTTGAAAAAAAATAAGATTAAATAAAATTAGAGGTTTTATTTTGTTTCTTTAGCAGGCACATATATATTTCGGAGCCCTTTACAGAGACTTGGGCAGGTTTCTGGGTCACCCTGAGAAAGGCATTGGCAATACCCTGGATCTACTCTGGAGTAATGCTTCTCAAATTTCTATGGTAAGGGATCAGTTTTATTTACTTTCCAACCTATCACAGATGGATACTTTTACAAAATACTCTGTCCAACAAGACACGTCCATTAATCACATGTTTGAATGACATGGCAAGGTCAGGTGGCTATATACATTTCTAAAATTTATTCTCAATTTCTATAGTTACTTCCTTATGTATCAGTAACAAACACTTCTTTGGACTGCACCAGTCCATGGGCCAACATTTGAGTCACACTGCACGTAGAATATATACAAATGTGTTGAAGTTACATCAATCTTTGGGGTGATTTATTTAAAGAGTAAACATAATAAATAACATCTAAGATCACTCAAAGCTATAAAGGTCAACCATAGGATTAAATGTCATTGTTTAGCCACTCCACTCTTCTTTGTAACCCTAATCCTTAGTATCTTTGAATAAAATAAAATAATAAACAATAATTACATCTCACACTCTTTATGGCATGTTTACTAGGCATCAAGGAGAAAGATAAGTAATTTAAGACATTATTGTATTTAATTCTCCCATCAACCACATGAAGTAAGTAATTTACAGATGAGGACTTGAAGTGAAGTGAGGTTAATTATCTTTTCAAAGTCACATAATCTGACCACTAAATGGTAAAATCAGCCAAAGCATCTGCATCCCCTCAAATAAAAATTAATTATATTACAACCTTGTCTATTTTCCAGCCTTGAGAATATATTCTGGGTATTGTGCTGGAATCATAGTCCCTACTTCTCCTGTAACAAATTATTAAGCTCAAATTCCAACCTGTAGGTCATCATACCATATCCCTCTACATATTGATTATAGGTGGTAGGCTGGTACTGACTCCACAACCCAGCCAAATGCACAAGACTGCAGAAGATGCAAGGGCCCCATGTGCTCATATCAGTCATGAACAATCAAGGAGCAAAGAAGAAAAAGAAATAAGATTAATCTCACTCAAATTATTTACATAATTTCCCTTAGGTTGACAGAAGCAGATAATGAAATATTTTATGGTAGTCTTAAATTTTGACTGTGTCCTCATCTCCTCAAAAGGTGGTGAGAAGGATTACTCCTTTTAATAGTTGATAAAGAATGGGACTGTTATGTATGTGAACTTCCATCACAGGAAACATTCAATATAGTGAGAATGAGACTGCTTTTTGTTCTGCCTCACACATCTCTAATTATGGAATAAAACTCGGCAATAGTCTGGACACCTATGGTAGATTACAAAGTTTTAGCAGTGAAGTGAAAAGGATGAGAATATTTCACTCCCCAAATTCTGTCAGGGAACACTGGGGGGATATTCACAACTAAAATAAAACGTGCATATTTGCCAAGGTTAACATTATTCTGCTTGTGTTTTCATAGACTCGTAAAAGGACAGCATTTTTAACTTGGTGACACTGGTTGTCCAGTCTCCTGCAAATATTTAATAAAAACAAAGCATTTGAAAGCATCAATGTGTTCAGGAAATTCTACACATTATATTTGTGTTTGTTGAGGGGTTCACAGGGCAATTTCAGACTTAAGGTTCATCAAACCAACCATGTGTATTTTAAATATTTTACAGGTTGTTGGCCTCCTGTATATACAATAGTCAGTGGCAGACTTGCAGTTCACAACAGATGTGGGTGATAAGTGTTATGCTGACACATGCAATCAATCTATGAAACAGTGGTGCAAGGACAAAGGGACATGCAGTAAGTGGTTGGCAGTCATGGAAAACATATTTTGTCTTTTGTATTTTGTCACTTCATTCTGGTGTGCAGATAAATTGGAGAATAATGATGTGTATGGGATGGCCACTAACTCTCATTGAAATCCAGTTATCAGGAATCAGTGTGGGAGTTGAGGCAGTATGCTAATGTGTACAATTACATGTGCATATATTATTATGCTTATTAATATGGACTGCTCACTTTCCTCTGCCCAACTTCCAAGCTTCTCCTCAGTCTTCTCCTCTCTGCCAATGTTTTCTTTTTTAGTGTGCTTGGCATCTTTTCTGGTGTGGGGCATCACAGTTGCATTTAGATTTCTAACTACCTCTCATAACAATGCAAACTATCTTCTTTAAAAAGTGCTTAATATGGGCTTCCCTGGTGGCGCAGTGGTTGAGAGTCCGCCTGCCGATGCAGGGGACACTGGTTTGTGCCCTGGTGTGGGAGGATCTCACATGCCGTGGAGTGGCTGGGCCCATGAGCCATGGCCGCTGAGCTTGCACGTCCGGAGCCTGTGCTCCGTGACAGGAGAAGCCACAGCAGTGAGAGGCCCACGTACCGCAAAAAAAAAAAAAAAAAAAAAAAAAAAGTACAATAGCTACTTAAATTGACAGAAAAAATGAAAAATTTAATAAAACACTGTATCTGTCTATGTCTCTGTGCATGTGTGTATGGGTGTTTGTGTGTCCAGACTCATTTATGTTCAGGAATCATCAACTTGTTTTGTCATTTCCTATTTCCTGTGGGTGTGATATTGGAATGGCTCCAATACAGAAGAAAGAATGATGAAGCAACGTGAACAAGAGACTGGAAGTCATACTTCCCAGCTATTCTCCAATTCTGTCCTTGACTAGTTACATGTTTTGGGGAGAGTCATGAGTGTTTCTAGTAAACTTTTATGCAATAATGCTGTGGTCCTTTTCTCTCTCTCTTTCTTTCTCAAATTGTTATTGCTGAGCAGGGAAGGGTACCGTTACTCATAATTCCACCTAGCGTTCTTATTTCAGGGCTCTTTGCTTACTTTAAAGTAAGGTGCAGGGACTTCCCTGGTGGTACAGTGGTTGAGACTTCACCTTCCAATGCAGTGGGGTGAGGGTTCGATCCCTGGTTGAGGAGATGGGATCTCACATGCCTTACAGTCCAGAAACTAAAGCATAGAACAGAGGCAATATTGTAACAAATTCAATAGAGACTTTAAAAATGGTCCACATCGAAAAAAATCTTAAAAAATAAGTAAGATGCACTTTTTCATAAATCTATATGTTTTAAAGTGTGTCTCTTGTGTCCATACTTCCTCCATCTTTTCTGTTTATACTGGTGGGTACAGTTACTCCCCTCAACTTTTCTCCACTCTCAATAAGAATCACATGGGGTGGAAAAGTTAATTGAATTGTGCAGATGTGCCATTCTCCATCACTTTACCCAATACCACAAAAAATGTTGACATTAATCATATGCTGAAATCCTCATCTTCAGTTTTCTATCTTTAAAATGGGGTCATGTCCCCTGTGAGTCAATCAATCGTTACTAAAATTAAATATTCACTGTGAGTTGTCCTTATTCCTAAAACTGTCTGTGACATTATGGAAAATCCTATCTGTCATCTGTGCAATTATGTCTTTATCTGAGAAATGTGAATAGTACTCTTGGTGTCCATCATTTTAATAGATGTGTTCCTGAAAACTGTACTCAGATTTGCATATCATGTTTACTAGTTACACACACTTATACATATTTTTGCATGTCATCATAATAAAATGATTTTGCACAAGGTCATATACCATATTTTCCTCATAGTCCATATAGTCCTAATTATGTTTTTGTTATTTGAATAAATTTTTTGTGTTTCACATGAAATAACACTTCACAGTCTAGAGACCCAATTCTCAAGAATAAAAAAATCACGGGTAAAAATATAATGAGGCATAATAAGCTGCAAATAAGGAATCATAAAGTTTATAACAAAAAATGACTATTATACTTTCTCTATGAAAGAAACTAACAGTCTCAAAAGAAATCTTCAATGTAGATAATTATATGCATGGCAGTTAGGTAAGAGAATAACAGAGGCCAGGCTGAAGTTATTGTTCTATTCTATCGGGCAGGTAGAGACTGAGGGAGTAGTCAGTGTACAATGGGTAGGAACCAACAAGTTCGCAACTTATACCTGAATGCCTCACAAGCCAGTCTCTTACAAGACATGACGCATACTTATTGCTGAGTTAATTTTTACTGTGGAGAAATCATTCATTTGCTTGACATTACTCTCCCACAAAGGGGGTCTTCTATTGTCTCACCTTTGTAATTTAAAAATTTATAGTGAAATTAAATTCTATTACATTATTGTGGATGTGTACCAACCTAAACTGCCATTAATCACAAAGACAGAGAATACAAAGGAATGGTTTCAATGCTGCATGTTTTAGGGATTGAAAAGAAGCAGGAAAGCAAATGCACAACTGGAAAGAATAGGGACCAGACAATGGCTAGAACAGAAGAACAATGTATTTTGAGTACTTTTATGTTAAAAGTTTAATAAATTACCCTGTAATTCAGAGCATATGTATTGAATTTGTAAAATATTATTTCGGGTAACAAAGGCACAACTTGATTATGCAATGATGTGTTAGTTCTACAGCTGACACTATTGTTGGCAATTTTTTTTAACTTAATAAGAAAAATGTTCCAATTGGACTTATTACTAAGTGGTGTTCTCATTTAGAGTTTTCACTTTATCTTTTGGTCTCACTTGATGACACTGAAATGGAAAATGCTTGGCTTGGAAGATCCTTGGATTATTAAAGACCTGTGGTTTGCCACCTGCACTCTGTATGTTACATGTACTATCTGTTACACTTTTAAAACGTGTCCATAATTCTTTTATACTCCTCCCATCAAGAAGAGGGATTTACATCCCCTCCCCTTGAAAATGGGTACTTTTGTGATGGTTTTGAGCACTAGAGAAAGACAATGCAGTTTCTTTGCTTTTTGCTTGAATACTCACCCTCAACGGTTTTAGCTGCCATGTAAGAGCAGTTTGACTGTATTGCCATGCTGACATGTTGTGAGGCAACCCAAATTAGCCCACTCTAAGAGACTGATTGAAGAATCACAAGTAGAGACTCTAAGACTGCATAAGGAGAAAGTGGTGCCTGGCCATGCTCTGCTGTGTGAGGATCCCATCATTTTAGCTTTAACCATCCTTTAGTAGCAATTGAATGCGAGAACCAAGCTGTAACCATCTAGTTGAGAGCTCTCTAAACTCTCAAATCACAGAATTTAAAGAAAGAATAAAGTGACTATCTTTTTACTGTGGGCCTCTCACTGCTGTGGCCTTTTCCGTTGTGGAGCACAGGCTCTGGACGCAAAGGCTCAGTGGCCATGGCTCACGGGCCCAGCCACTCCATGGCACGTGGGATCTTCCCGGACTGGGACATGAACCTGCGTCCTCTGCATCGGCAGGCGGACTCTTAACCACTGCACCACCAGGGAAGCCCAAAGTGACTATCTTTTTAAGCCACTAAGTTTTGGGATGATTTGTTTTGTAGCAATAGATAACCAGAACATTCTCTGAAATTCAGTAAAACAAAGATGTTTCCTGTACTGCACGGAAGGTGAGAGTTGCAGATATGTGTATATCATCTGACACAAATCAGGTACTCATTAAATTAGAGCAATTACACTAGCAAATTTTTAAGCTATATGAAATCTTGATAAATACAGGAAAACATTCTGTCAAAATTCCATTCTCCTAGTGTAACAAGCATGAAATTCTCCACAATTAAGTTGTTTAAATTGAATTTGATTTGTCTAAATCAAATTAAATCTGTCTCAAACCATAAATGTCTGGATTGGGAAAGTAGTTCCATCTCAGTCAATCAGAGCTTTCTCGCTCCCTTGGATAATCCCAGAGTCACAGAGAGAGTACCTTGTTCTGAAGGGAGTTCCCCGTATGTATCAGGAAAGGCCCTGAACATTGTTACCTTTCTCCTGGATGTTATATCTCTTCCTGTGCTTCCCTGCCTCTGTCTAATGGAGCTACCCATGGCGGTATTTTACAACACTTACTTACAGTGCTCCTTCCCATTCTCCATGGGTCCTCCTTCCCTGGAGTGGTTACACTGAAGTAGGCTTTTTGTGGAACCCATCATCTTGGTTACCTTCTCCATAGTGACAACTAATATATTTTTACTTAAAGCACCAAATATTCACATCATTCTTTCCTTCCATGGTGTCCACTGAGGAGGGTCAGCTGGGAGGGTTTTGGCTAACTCTATGGTCAAGTCTTAGAATACAGAAAAATGAAAGAGTCCCTTTCCAGTAGAAGCAATCCAAGTACCATATTTTTGGTGTAATATAAATTCACTTAATATTTAGTAATAACCATTTCATATTTTACATTGGTCTCAAAATTAAAATTAATTCCACTCTTGCATTATAAAATAATTTCATATATTTTTAAATATATTGTTTTTTTATATTTTAATATAGATAGTTACAAAAACTGGATGAGTCTATAGAATGTTTTTGGGTATATTTTGTTGAAAAAGGCAAAAATAAAATATCATTGTGATTCTATGGTTTTGATCAAATTACCTAGCTATCATTATTCTTCATTCTGTATGCAAACATATATATTTATATGTCTAAGTATATTTTATGTATATGTGTATATGTTTATTGTATCTACATAACACATATATTTGTGTATGAATACAAATTCAGCATGCTGTATGTTACTGACACTGCACAAATTACAATGAATGACCTCAAAAAATCATAACTTTCCAGTTAATCTAAGACAGTAGGAAATAATGTTATATTTTATTAAACAATTGCTCAGTTCCTGGGACAAATTAATTTGGATTTCAATGTTGTGCCATGTGACAGTTTTACTGCTAAACATCTATTAATGACAGCTTTAAAATCTTTCAGAGATTTATCAATTCATCAAGAAATAATCTCTGTCATTAAAGACTCAAAATCCATTATTTCCCCAAAGCAATATAAAAATCTAAGACCTTGTTATGATTTATTGATTGTTAATTTATTCTGTTTTCTGTGTCAGCCACTGGAGAAAGATACAGAAACAATTGCTATTTACTATTCTTATTCAAATTTGATATATGTTTATTTAATATGGTTTCAAGCAAAAAGAAGAGACAATAAAATGGGCAATTCTGTTCTCAGAGTCCTTTTGGAAATCAGGCATTCACATAAAATACCCTTTCTACACTTAGGAAAATAAGCCTTTCATATTTTCCTCAAGTTCCACATTATACACAAAGCACTTGCTTAGAGTTATAGAATTTATGGAAATGCTGGCTTAAAATTCCACCGTGGCAATAACAGCCTGCAAATAATTTTGTTTACCATTCCCCTCAATGTCATACATATCCAGTCTCAATTATATGCAGTGGTTATATTCACCATGACCATGACCTATTGGTTTCCTGTTAGAATAAAAGAGGAAAGGAGTAGTGAGATATGGTAACACAAACTTCTTTTGCTAACATATTATATTTGAATATAACATTTTGTTGTGCCTTTTTTCTCACACTGATAAGTTCTTCAGTCCCATAGAATCATATGAGTTCTGGCATCCTTTGACTTTATAATTTTTTAAATAATATCTGCATTTTTTCTTGACTATTCCCCTGGATAATGCCCCTATCTTTCACTCATGTAAATAATGAACCATATAAATAATGATATAATGTGGCTGCTTTGTGGAATCATAGAATCATGGAGATGGTATAATATAACTTCTTATTTTATTAGGAGGCAGAAAAACTGTAACTCACTCACAGGCAAAGGGCTAGTTGGTAGCCAAGCCAGATTTTGAAATTCAGAGCTCTTTTTACCACAAGATACTACCTTTTCCATAATATTGGTAATAAATAGGGAAGCTGTCACATATTTGGCAAATCATATTAAATTAAGAAAAAAAAACACCTTCTTACCTACTTGAAGTATTTGTTGGGTATTTTGTAGTGATACAAGAAACTGAAGAATTAGCAAGTGGGGAGATTGGTTGCAGTGCTCAGATAATGACTGAAATGTAGAAATGACCATAGGAAGGAAGCGATTCAACTTTCTCAGGTTGTAATTCCACAAAATGCTGCTTTTGCTATATTTTGATATCAAGGTTAATCTAGCCTATAAGATAAATGGAGGTGTTGCTTCTTTGTTCTATGCAGTAAAACACATTAAGAACCACAGATAGTATTTGCTTCTTTTTTTTTTCTTTTTTTTAGCTCTTAATGCTTTATTTAGTTCAGAGGGAGTATACATTCCTTTGGTTGTATGATAGTTTCTGTTTCTTGATGTTATCTTAATACTTACCTCATAAGATATTCTGAATGGACCCACTACCCTTAAGGTTGCTTTAAAACAAGCCTAAAGTTTATTCTTAGGGATAATTGTTTATTAGAGCTTTTAAAATAAAATTTGAGTTAGTTTTGGATACACATTTAATCAAAATTTTAAATGTGACAGTATAAATCCATTAGGTCTTTCTTTCATACTTTTCTCAATTTTGCTGGTTTATTCATAGTTTTTTCCTTACTCTCATTTTCAGCTGCACTAGGTTATATATTTTTTAAATTCTATTCTATTGGAACTTTGTTATGATGACAGTTCTTTGCTTTTTTATGCCTCTATTTTTCTGTTTTAAGATTAATTTCTGATTTTCTCTTTATTAATTGTTTATTTCCTTACCTATACTCAGGTTATTTGTAATTTTCTAGATTCTTTTAATATTTATTGAATTTATATTCTTTGTAAAAACAGAAACATTTAAAATCATAAATTTCCATTTTGTATTGATTTTTTAAATTATCCATAATATTAGGTGAACACACACACACACACACGCATATGCTGTATCACAGATGAGTATGTATTGATGGAAATATATGTTCAATGGTAAGTAATTTATATAATTAAATTGTGGTATGTGCAATTTGTATAGATGGATTGTTTTTAAACTTAACTTTTATTTTTTAAATTGTTCTATATTTAAGCTGAATTTTTATTTTATTAACAAATACAATGGCACTCCTTGTGGGATTTTTAGTTCCAGGAGGGAATAAGCTGTATTTCTTTTTTAAGCATCCTGTCCTCAAGGGCTAGTACTGTACTTCCCACATAGTTATTTCTCAAATATTTGGAGCACCAAATTGAAATCTCATACTGTTAAATACTCAGTACACAAGACTATTGATGTTTTTGAGAGCTGTATTTGAGAGCTGTATACTCCATCAATATCTCCATATATTATGGATAATGCCAATTTGACATGTTCTTACATATTTTTCATATAGACTCATAAACATTAGCCCATACCGGAGTCCAGAACTCCTGGCCACATGACCAAGAATGACTCCACATGGCAAGTCCAGGGGATTCTGAATACGTTTCCTAACAGATCCCTCTGGTAACCAAACATCCTTTGATTGGCCAATTTTGTGAAAATTACACTGGGATGACATGGGAGTTGAGACTGCTACAAGAGTTGACAAAAATTGTACAAATTCTGAAAGCCTCTGAAACCTTTGATTCAGCATAGAAGATGGGCTATGACACTGGTTGGTTTGGCTCACAGCTTGTGCTATTAACCATTGAATTTGATTGTCTCTTGATATAAAATATAAGCAGAAATCTAACCAATTATCCTCCAAAAAGAAGCACAAATTTCAAAATAAACAAAGAGCAGGAATTTTGCCCAGGGTTCTGCTTTGGCAATTGAGTATGCACTCATGCTAGTTAATAAGATAAAACTCTGGAAGAGATGTATGGATTTTTTTTTTTCAGATTAGGAAGAGGTTTAAGTGTTATCCTGTAGTTTTAAGTCACAAAATTGAAAAAATAACAATAATAATGTTTAATGCTCATAAACTTTTTATCATAGTAAATTTGTAGTTTTTATTATAGCAAATATCAGTATAATCTAGGAGGTAATTATCATAGCTATTATTGCAGCACTATTTATAATATTACAGATATGAAAAATTTTAGTGGAGACTCTTTAAGGAAGGGCCAATAATCATTATATCTAGAGTATTTGATAAGAAGAGGGATACAGGGCTCAGAGGAATAATGATTCTACTGACACATTTAGTGAATAATCACGTTTCCGATTTTTAGGTAAATTATATTGGATTCCTTTGCACCACCTTTTTTGTCCTACACAATGTCGGGAATATAGTAACTGTTAAAAAATGTAAACAACAAATAAATTAATTCTATTCTATATTTATTTAAACTAAAATAAGGAGATACTAGAAACCAGATTTTCTGGTTTCTGTTTTGATCTCTCTCTCTCTTTTTATTGACAGCTTCTTGGAACAGATGAAATATAGCAGTGTTTTGTTTAAAAACAACATCTCTACCATAACTGAATTAACCATGTTTCTGAATTATTAGTGACTCTTGTGTGCTATGTATTTAATCTTCTGTTAAGTCATTGACAATTTGCAAGTAATACTTTTCAAAACGATTAAGTAACTTTTGAGAAATTCAAAGATTCAAGGCTTTGATATTTCTATATATGTATAGATACACACACATTTATACATACACTCAAACCTTTATTCTCTTAACATTTTCAAATGTCATTTTAATATGTTAAATACTATTATGCAAGTATAAGAAATCTTTCTTGTTTGTTTATTAAATATATTTACTTCAGGAAGCCTGATTTAAATTTTTGTCTGAAAATGCTTAAAATGAACCAAATACAATTAAAGTATCTTGAAACAAGCAGGAAGTATGACAGAACATTTCTATGATTCTAAAGTACTACTTTTGAAAAGGATTGATTATTTTTTCATTGCACAGAGGATGGGAAACATACATTTTTAAGAAGAAAGCATGTAGACTATTATATTACAACTACATTAGTCTTGTTTTCATAAACATTGGGAAGACAATGTGATCCAAGTTTAAACAACCTGAAAAAAAACAGGTGGTATTATGATTTTCAAATTTTTGAGCATTGTCTATATGGTTTGAAATTATTGAAGTATTATTTAATTGGTGAATAAATCATTCCCTCTGTTCATTCCTGGTGTTTCTATCTTGAATAAATAGTCTAAAATATTTAGATATTTCAGAAGTCAGTTTCCTTTCCACAGTTTTCACAAAGATTTTCATTTCTCCCTTACCCAAATAAAAGCAAATCAAAGACAGATTATTTTAATATATATTTTTCTTTGATTAAGGGGATAATTCAAAATATTTCCCTACTTTATAAACATGGACTAAAGTATTTATGCAAGTAACTAAGAAATATGATTCTTCACTTGGGATATATCACAAAGACTGTCAGTCCAATGTTTATTTCTCTCACTAGTGATGGCCCATTGCCTACAGAGCTGCCCATAAAATGAAGGAGAGTGATAATGTTTTGGGATTTATGTTCTTTAAAACAGTCCATGTATGACAAATAAATGTATTTCTATTAGGATTGGTACCCATACAGGAATATGGAGTAAGCAAGGGAAAAATATTGATAGTGAAAAAACAATGATCAATAATCACTTTCTGGAAAATAGAACATGCTAAAATTAAAAAATAAAAAGCTGCGTCACTCATGGCTTAGTGTGTTTTAAAAAAAATCTATATTTTAGTTTTGGGGTCTTCATATGGTCTTAGCTCATAAAGTTCTAGTTATCATGACATGTGTCTTGTGTGGTCTTCTGGTCTCTTCAAATAGGATTTGGTGCAAGTTGAATTCCTCTCCACCCACTACTTAGCTCTCAAGCATACACAGTCACTGAAGGACTCATTCTATTTATTCTTCAATGCACCTGTTGACTGGGTCACCAGCATCACTGTTAATAATTCAAAGATGATTGATTGACCTTATCTCTCCCCCTCCCCACCAAACACTTTGGCTACAAAGACTGTGAACAGAATCCTGTTTTTCATCTTCTCCCTGCAATAAGGAGGTCGCATTCTTCCTTGGCAGAGTCTGTGGGTGGAGGTTTTTCTTCCATCTCTGCCATATAATAATGAGGTGTTGTCCCTCACACCCCTCATTTTACAGTGGCCATGAAGACTGCAGTGAATCCCTAACAATCATCCCCACTTTGCACAAACAAGATCAGAGGTCCCTTCCCCCCATCAACTTACTGCTTCAGGAACTGTGTGTGTGTGGAGCATTGTTCTTGGTAACATACAAGCAGGGTGGGCTAGATTAGCAATACAAATGTTTTGTATACCTAAATTGAAAATTGAACCACAGACTACAAAAATTGGTCAGGAAATGCAATTTGATCTTAAATAGTCTGACTACCTTCTAAATTAGAATATTTAAATAGGAACAAATGTTTCAAAATATAATTGTCCAAGCACCTAAGATACAGACCCAAATCATTTGTCAAACCAAACCATAAAAAATCCCAAATTGAATGATAAAAGGTAATTAAGGGACACCAACATTGTGATAACAATCATGTTGGAACAAACAGGCAAGGGTTTGAAAGCATCTATAAAAAATTATCTAACATGCAATTATAAAAACTTTTAAAACAAATTAAAATACAGAAAATCTCAGTAAAGAAACAGATAATATAAATATGTGCCAAATCAAAATTTTAAAACTGAAAATAATACGTCAACAAAATAAAATTCTCACAGAAGAAGCTCACTAGCAGATTGGAGATGACAGAGGAAAGAATCAGTGAACTTGAAGTTAGATCAATTAAAAACTATCGGGCTTCCCTGGTGGCGCAGTGGTTGAGAGTCCGCCTGCCGATGCAGGGGACACGGGTTCGTGCCCCCGTCTGGGAAGATCCCACATGCCGCGGAGTGGCTGGGTCCGTGAGCCATGGCCGCTGAGCCTGCGCGTCCGGAGCCTGTGCTCCACAACGGGAGAGGCCACAACAGTGAGAGGCCCGCATACCGCAAAAAAAAAAAAAAAAAACAAAAAAAAAAAAAAACTATCACATTTAGACAACAGAGAAAAAATAGATTGAAAAGTGAATAGAACTCAAGGACATGTGAAACAATAACCAAAGACCTAACATTTGTGTCATCAGAGTTCCAGAAAAAGCAGAAAAATAAGGTGTGTTTAAATATATATTTGAAGAAATAACGGCTGAAAATTTCTCAAATGTAGCAAAAATTATAAACACACAGATTCAAAAACCTGAGAAAAAAACAGAACCCCAACAATTTCATGTCCAGACACAACATAATCAAACTGCTGAAAACTAATCACAATATAAAAAACATCTGTAAATTAGAGGTATCTCTGTGGGTAAATAAATTAAATATGCTATTGCTAAAGGTAAAGTAACAATAGTTTCACACCCTACAGAAACAAAAATTGATTTGACTTGAAATTAGAAAAGAAACAAAAATGTAATGCTGACCATATTTTTGGGCAAACAAGCTAGTGAAGACATCAATGACAAAACTGTAAATGCACAGTCATTTAAGTCTTTGATAGCAATGCCTAATCAACTCCTGAATTTGGTTTAATTTGACAGGTGTGAGGATTCACACAGGGAAGACAATTACCAATCTCCAACTGTTAGATTCACTTTCTGAAAAATCGAAGACTTTGTATATTATATAAGCCCAATCATACAGCAGTTTCCTAATAAATCCACAGTGGATGGACAAAAACATGAGTGAATAAATAAATACATGAATGAAATTCATGAAGGTTTCAATTCAGTGAAGCAGAGCAAGTGCAACCCTTCAAAAGCAGAGCCTCAGTGCACTTGTGGTTTTACTACTTTCCTTACAAAAGCAAGCCAATAAAAGGGAAATAAATATATTCAATTCTTACTAAAACAAACAAACAAGCAAACAAAAACAGAACTAATCAAAACTGGAAAACCACCCTCTGACATGAACAAGTTTAGAAATACACAGTTAATACAAACTTTTATTTTTCTTTTACTTCCACAGTATATTCAGTTTAGCTGGTCAAATAAGGAGTTTAATTAAACTCAGTGGGCTTGTACTCCATTAAAATAGTCCACTAATTTAAAAGTAATATATATTAGTTGAGAAGAATACATTTGAGTTTGATATGTGTCTTTTCAGTCATTTTTCCCCATTTGGAATATACAATTGGATTATTCATGATGACCATTTCTCTAATGGTTAAATGTTTATATTTAATATATTTTTTTGTAAATATGATTTTAGTGATCATAGACTAAAAGTTTACATAAGAAAATAAAAATATTTTTGGGGACATTTATGACTTTTAAAACTGACACTTTCATACAATTTCTGTGAATATCCTTCACACTAGTGTTTTTGAATTTTCACAAAGAGTACACAACTGTCACCACCACCCAGATGAAGAAAGAGAATACTACCATATTCACAACAACCACTATGCCCTCTCCTCTTGTTACTACATACTTCTTTGCCAAAAATAACCACAATTCATAGTTCTGCCTCCATAGAATAATTTTGCCTACTTGTCTATTTATTTAAATGAAATTACTTTGTATTTAGATCCCTTGGTTCCAGATTATATTTATGAGATTCAGAATATTTCTGTTGCCTATAGCAATAATCGTGTTTTGCCACTTGTATAGTGTTATATACACAACATACATACTGTTGGAGAACGTCATTAATGTGACCACAGTTTGACCCATGGATTGGATCTGAACAATGAGAAACACCTCCCCTCCTTCCCTTGTCCTTGAAATGTATTTTCAGCCACCATTCCCACATTAGGAACTGTTTCAAGGACAAAGCTTTGAGAGAGTAAGCTGTTGTTGAGACCATCTGAACTGGAAACATGACTGAACTGAATTGAGGCTTCTATACAAACTTTAAAGATTCTGTCAGGAGAGTATGGAGATTTATTCTTCTTGTGGTCACTCAAGACAGGGTTTGTAAGTAAATCCCCTTGTTTGTTAAACCTACCTCCTACCAATATGGAGCAGTCTGCCTCTTTCTTCCTTTTCTCCTTGCCCTCTGTGCATGGGGATCAGTTTCAAATTTCACCCTTGGGACTTCCAAGGTTTCAAACCAACACGTACATACATAATGTATTTTTCCATTTTTTAATTAATATACATGTTGGCTGTTTAGAAATAGAATTGTTTGACCATAAGATCAGAGCGTACTAAGCTTTAATAGAAACTGCCAAAGGACTTTTTGCCAAGTGGTCAAATCAATTTATATTGCCATTAACAGTGAATATTCATTTGTTTCATTTCCTTGCCAGTACTTGTTATTATCAGTTTTGTTTGGTATTTTTTGTTAAACATAGACATTACATTGGGTGTATAGTGGTTTATCTTGGTGATTTTAATTTAAATTTCCTTGTGATTCAGTGTTGCTGAGCAATTTTTAATACATATATGTTGGTCGTTTGAGTACACTGTTTTGTGAAATGACTATTAAAGTCTTGCATATTTTTATATTGGATTGCATTTCTATTTTTCATTGAAGTTTTTAATGTAAATGACTATGAACCCCTTATTAAGTAAATATATTGTACATACCTTCTCTCAAACTGTCTTGCCCTTTCATTCTTCCAGTGCTAACTTCATTTTAATGCAGTCTAAATTACCATTTTTTAAACTTTGTAGTTTGAAAGATCTTTACAGTGAAGAAAGCCAGCAGTAACATCTAAATCAATAAGACCTATTAGGCACACCCTAATATGACTCACTAAATAGGAAAAAACCTTCTGTGGTATTCTTAAGGAAAACGTGTTACACAATTTGATTATGAGAAAATATGAAGTGAACCCAGATTGAAGAGCATTATACAAAGTAAATTACAAGTACTCTTCAAAAGTACCAAAGTCATGAAAGAAAAGGAAAAACTGAAAAATTGTTTAGGTGGTTGCTGCTGGTTCTCTTCACAATAAAGTTACTCCTTTTCCATTTGTATTTAATAACTATTTTGAAGAAGATACTTTAAGATGATGCAAATATGATGTGCTTTCACTATCATTTTAGCATCCATTATTGGATCTTGTCTGAAAAAAATATTACTGTCTTTTAAAGGGATTTTTTATTTTTTATATCTTCTACAATTACTAATCATTTATGATAGTGCTTTTAGGGACTGTATTTTAAAAAATTATTTGCTATTCCCAAGCTCATGAATATGTTACATAACCTTTGTCATCTTCAATAAACCTGATTGTCTCACATTTCATAGGCCACTTATACAAACATTTAATTAATTTGTGTTTATGGTGTGAGAATGGGTCAGAATTATTTTTGTTTCCACTTGGAAATCCAACTGACCCAACACTGTTTATTAAGAAGTCCATCATTCCCCCTTGGATTGCAGTGTCGTCTTTGTCATCAATTAAGTGCTAGTGTATATGCAGGCTTATTTCCTGTCTCTGATCTTTTCCCTTTATATATTAGTGTTGAGGTATTTTACATATATAAATATATTGATTCCTTGCTATGTAATAATTTTGATGCTATTGAAAATGGTATAACCTTTATAATTTCATATTCTAATTATTTATTGCTGGCTTACATATTATATATAATTTCTATATAAATTTATATAAACTATAATATAATATCAAAAAGTTTTAATAACACAATGAAATATAATATAATAAAGTATAATATATATAATTTATGTACTATATAATATACATATCTATTTATATATATAATACATATTACATATATATATTGTATATGTATATAATATAAATGTATATAATACATATATAATATATAATATATATTATGTTATATATTATATTTATATTACATGTAATATGCTATATATTATATATCATATACCATCTATTATATATCATATATAAAATATAATAGATATATATGATATACAATAAATATTTGTATATATTATTATACATATATTTATATATAATTTTACAAAAAATATCTAAGTTATAATATTGTAATATAATATAATAAATTTTAAGAAAATTAAATTAATTATATATAAATATAATTATATATAATTTAAATATATAAATTATTGATATATGATTATTTATAAATTTATTTATAATTAAATATAAATATATAAATTATAATATTAGGATATAATATAAAAATTAGAATAATATAATATAATGTATAAATTATATATAATACTATATATGTTACATGTAAATATAATTTACATGATATACAGTATAAAATATACATATATAATACAATATATAGCATATAGTATATGAAAATGTAATATATTTTATGATTATATAGAATCATATAATATAATCATATAATATACATTATATATATTATATAAATTTATATATCTAGCAACTTCCCTATTTCAATTTTAATAGATTTTCTGTAGATACTACTACATTTTCTTCAGTTTTATTTTTGTGTATGAATCTTGTACATGTTTTTTCTTTCAGTATTGCTTTTCTTAAATTCTTCCAAAGAATATACTAGATGTAGTGACATGAATTTTGCCTCATTCCAATATGCAGAGGAAATTTTGAACTCTTTCACTAATAAGTATATCCTTTGCTGCAAAGGATTTGCTTGTTGGAATTACATATCTTTTACTTCCTTAAGTAATATTCATTCTTTTCTAGTTTTCTTAGAGAAGTTTTTTTCATAAATAAGTGTTAAACTATATACATTCTGCTTAGTAATCATGTATTGTTCTGTATATGTTTTCCTTTTATGAGAATTTGAAAAACTGCATTGGTAATTTTGAAATGTTCATTCACATTTTTGGATTAAATCTAATTTTGTTCTTATGTATGTTTTTAAAATAATTTTTAATTTGCTAACTTTTTTGCATATTTTATATCCATGTTGTTGAGCAAGATGCCTGTATTTTTTTTCTTTCAGTGTCCTTGCAATCTTTTGGTAGCATGATTTTATTTATATCATAGAGTGAGTTGGATAATGTTTCCTCATTTTCCACTGTTTGGAAAATATATGTAGATTAATTTACATTCACACCAACAGTGTATGAGGGTTTCCTTTTCCTCACAACCTCTCCAGCATTTATTATTTGTGGAATTTTTGATGATGACCATTCTGACTGGTGTGAGGTGATATATCTTAGTAGTTTTGATTTGCATTTCTGTAATCATTAGTGATGTTGAGCTTATTTTCATGAGTTTGCTGACAATCTGTATGTCTTCTTTGGAAAGATGTCGATTTAGATCTCCTGCCCATTGTTTGATTGGGTTGTTTGTTTTTTTCATATTGAACTGCTTGAGCTCTTTGTATATTATGGAGGTTAATCCCTTATAGGTCCCTTTTTTTGCAAATACTTTCTCCCACACCATGGCTTGTCTTTTCATTTTGTTTATGGTTTCATTTGCTGTGCCAAATCTTTTAAGTTTAATTAGGTCCCATTTGTTTTTTTATTTTTATTTTCATTATTCTTGGAGGTAGATCAAAAAAGATATTGCTATGATTTATTTCAGATAGTGTTCTGCTTATGTTTTCCTCTACATTACTTATAATATCCACTGTGGAGAACAGTATGGAGTTTCCTTACAAACTAAAAATAGAGCTACCATATGATCCAGCAATTCCACTCCTGGGAATATATCTAGAGAAAACTATAATTCTAAAAGATACATGTACCCCAATGCCTTTGCAGCACTATTTACAATAGCCACGACATGGAAGCAACCTAAATGTCCATCAACAGATGAATAGATAATGAAGATGTGGTATATACATACAATGGAATATAACTCAGCCATAGAAAAGGAATGAAATAATGCCATTTGCAGCCACATGTGTGTACCTACAGAGTATCCTACTAAGTGAAGTAAGTCAGACAAAGTCAAATATCATATGATATCACTTGTATATGGAATCAAAAAAATATAAATGAAATTATTTACAAAACAGAAGCAGACTCACAGACTTAGAAAACAAACTATGCTTGCCAAAGTGTTAAGGTGGGGGAGGGGAGGGATAAATTGGGAGTTTATAATTGACATGTACACACTACCATAAATAAAATAGATAATCAACAAGGACCTACTGTGTAGCACAGGGTACTCTACTCAATTCTCTGTAATAACCTAAATGGAAAATAATCTGAAAAAGAATGGATATATGTATATGTATAACTGAATCACTTTATTGCACACCTGAACTAACACAACATTGTAAATCAGCTACACTGCAATATATAATAAAAATTATAAATAAATAAATAAATAAAAGAAGAAAATAAAATATATGAAAGATTAGTATTATTTCTTCCTTAAATATATGGGAAGAGTCAGTCAACAATTAAGCACATTTAATCTAATGACAGCTTTTTGGAAAGATTTTAGTTGTAGACTCAACTTTCTAATTAAATATGAAATGATTAATATTTTCCATTTCATTTTGAATTAAGTAGTATGTTTAATTATAATATCTTCAAAATCTATAATGTCATATCTATATCATTATTAATATCAGTAAGTTATACCTTATTTATACTTAATTAGTACTCACAGAGTCAATATATTAGTATTTCCATAAATAAAAATTTGGTTATTATATATTTGATTTCTCTTGCAGTGAATCACTGATCTTTGTTCATTTCATTTGAAAAGTCGGTTGTCATACTCATTGTTGCACCACTGAAGATAAGTTCTTTAAGGTTTCCCTTGTCTATGATTTTTTAGTTTTTCTATGATGTGCCTTGTTATTTTTAAGAACTTATCTTAGTTGAGGCTTATTATTCTTGATGTCTTTCATCAACTTCAAGAACATCGTAGCCTCTTTCTTTTCAAATATGAATCTGTCCAATTCTCTCCCTTTGCTCCTTTTGAAATTCCAATTTTATATCCATACATATACAACTTTATATATAAAAGTGACATGTATGTAATCACATATGTAAAAGTGACACATATACTGCATATATATATATATATATATATCACTTATGATCTTTTGTTTTACTTTGTTTTCATGCTTCAGTTTGTGTATATCCTACAGCATTAGTTTTCAGTTAACTAAAACTTTTCTCAGCAGTGTCCAATTGGCTGATAAACATATGTATTGAATTATTAAATTCAGTACTGTATTTTCTCTTTCTAGAATTTCAATTAGATTTTTTTCACAATTAATTCTAGTTCTTTAGTGAAATGTTCAACCTCATCATATATTTTCTTGCATGTATTAGCCATTTTATTTTTAAGCAAACGTGTATTATATTCATAACAAACCATCATTACTGGTTGTCGATTGATGTGGTAATAAATCATGCACCACTATTGCTCTGATTATGTCTGTAATGCATTATTGTAAGGCATTTCCAATAGGCTGAAATATTTTGTACTTAATATTTTGAATAATTATAAAGTTTGAAAGGGAAGTAAAATGTAAAATATTAGAAAAAAAACTAACGGATTACTAAATATATAAGGGTTGGGGTTCATCTAACTTTTATCTCATTTATGAAATTAGGATTTTTTTTGAAGTGAAGATAGAGCTAGTAAAAATATTATAGTAGTAATAGCTATAAATTGCTTTTATGGACTCTATATCACACTCAAGTGATTAAAGCACGTTAATTTCAGATTTTGTAATTCTCCAAGTTATTTGGAACTGACAGTATTATTGAGTGAAAATAAATATAACTTAGTCATTAAAATTAGACAAGCATCATCAACATTAAACCCAGACAGATAAATAAAATTATGTGTGATTTGAATGGTACCAGTCACAGGTCTATAGTTTATTACAAAAAAAGAAAAAAAAAGTTTATTACCTCCCTATTGCTACAAATGGTAGTGTTGAGCAATTTGATTATACTTTATTTAGAAGAAGACAGAACTTTTAATTACATGATTAGAAGCAGGGAAATAAGTTCTAGGAGCTATGAAAGTGACTTTAAATTTATGGTGAAATAACTGACATCAGACCCATATTTAAAAGCAGACTTCAATCTAACTTGTAATATTATGAGACTTTAATATATAAATTTCTCTTCATAATCTTTCTATGCTAAGTAATTCCTCTACTAGAGCTTTTTAAAAATATTTTGTATCTAGTTTTACTGTATATTTTATCAACCTTGCTAAAAAGAAACTTACTGTAGAGAAACCTAATATCAATTCTCACCGATTACTATAATAGCTGACACATTTTGGTTATCAGGAGTAAGAAACAGCAACAAAAAGATGAAATTAAATAAATCTAAAATAAATAAGCTGTTACAGTACTTTTTTAACATCTTTATTGGAGTATAATTGTTTTACAATGTTGTGTTAGTTTCTGCTGTATAAAAAAATGAATCAGCTATATGCATACATACATCCCCATAACCCTTCCCTATCCCACCCATCTAGGTGGTCACTAAACACCAAGTTGATCTCCCTGTGCTATGCAGCTGCTTCCCACTAGCTATCTATTTTACATTTGGTAGTGTATGTATGCCAATGATACTCTCTCACTTCATCCCAGCTTACCATCCCCCTCCCCAAATCCTCAGGTCCATTCTCTATGCCTGTGTCTTTATTCCTACCCCGCTCCTAGGTTCATCAGAACTTTTTTTTTTAAGATTCCATATATATGTGTTAGCATATAGTATTTTTTTTCTCTTTCTGACTTACTTCACACTGTATGACAGTCTCTAGGTCCATCCACCTCACTACAAATAACTCAATTTCGTTTCTTTTTATGGCTGAGTAATATTCCATCATATACATGTGCCATATCTACTTTATCCATTCATCTGTCAATGGACACTTAGGATGCTTCAAAAACCTGCCTATTGTAAATAGTGCTGCAATGAAAATTGTGGTACATGACTCTTTTTTAATTATGGTGTTCTCAGGGTATATGGCCAGTAGTGGGATTTCTGGGTCATATAGTAGTTCTAATTTTAGATTTTAAGGAACCTCCATGCTGTTCTACATAGTGGCTGTATCAATTTACATTCCCAACCAACAGTGCAAGAGGGTTCTCTTTCGTCCACACCTTCTCCAGTAGTTACTGTCTGTAGGTTTCTTAATGATGAACATTCTGACCAGAGTGAGGTGATACCTCATTGTGGTTTTGATTTGCATTTCTCTAATGATTAGTGAAGTTGAGCATCCCTTCATGTGTTTGTTGGCAATCTGAATGTCTTCTTCGGAGAAATGTCTATTTATTTCTTCGACCTATTTTTGGATTGGGTTGCTTGTTTTTTAATATTGAGTAGCATGAGCTGCTTGTATATTTTGGAGGTTAATCCTTTATCAGTTGTTTTGTTTGCAAATATTTTCTCCCATTATGAGGGTTGTCTTTTCATCTTGTTTATAGTTTCCTTTACTTTGCAAAAGATTCTAAGTTTCATTAGGTCCCATTTGTTTATTTTTGTTTTTATTTCCATTTCTCTAGGAGGTGGGTTAAAAAGGGTCCTGCTGTGATTTATGTCATAGAGTGTTCTGCCTATGTTTTCCTCCTACTGTTTTACAGTGTCTGGCTTTACATTTAGGTTTTTAATCCATTTTGAGTTTATTTTTGTATATGGTGTTAGAGAGTGTTGTAAATTCATTCTTTTACATGTAGTTGTCCAGTTTTCCCAGCATCAATTATTGAAGAGACTGTCTTTTCTCCATTGTATATTCTTGTTTCCTTAGTCAAATATAAGGTAACCATATTGTGAGGGTTTATCTCTGGGCTTTCTATCTTGTTCCATTGATCTATATTTCTGTTTTTGTGCCTATACAATACTCTCTTGATTACTGTAGCTTTGTAGTATAGTCTGAAGTCAGGGAGCCTGATTCCTCTAGCTCCATTTTTCTTTCTCAAGATTGCTTTGGTTACTCGGGGTCGTTTGTGTTTCCATATAAATTGTAAATTTTCTTGTTGTAGTTCTGTGAAAAATGCCATTGGTCGTTTAAAAGTGATTTCTTTTAATCTATAGGTCACTTTGGGTATATTAGTCATTTTCACAATATTGATTCTTCCAATCCAAGTACATGGTATATCTCTCCATCTGTTTGTGTCATCTTTATTGTCAGTGTCTTATAGTTTTCTGCATACAGGTCTTTTGTCTCCTTATGTAGATTTATTCCTAGGTATTTTACTCTTTTTGTTGCAATGGTAACTTGGAGTGCTTCCTTCATTTCTCTTACTGATTTTTCATTGTTAGTGTATAAGAATGCAAGAGATTTCTGTGCATTAATTTTGTATCCTGCTACTTTACTAAATTCATTGATTAGCTCTAGTAGTTTTCTGGTAGCATCTTTAGGATTCTCTGTGTATAGTATCATGTCATCTGCAAACAGTGACTGTTTTACTTCTTCTTTTCTGATTTGGATTCATTTCTTTTTCTTCTCTGATTGCTGTGGCAAAAACTTCCAAAACTATGCTGAATAATAGTGGTGAAGTGGGTAACCTTGTCTTGTTTCTGATCTTAGAGGAAATGGTTTCAGTTTTTCACCAGTGAGAATGATGTTGGCTGTGGGTTGGTCGTGTATGGCCTTTATTATGTTGAAGTAGGTTCCCCCTGTACCTACATTCTGGAGAGTTTTTACCATCAATGTGTGTTTAATTTTGTAGAAAACTTTTTCTGCATCTATTGAGATTATCATATGGTTTTTATCCTTCAATTTGTTAATATGGTGTATCACATTGATTGATTCACATATATTGAAGAATCCTTGCATTCCTGGGGTAAACCCCACTTGATCATGGTGTTTGGTCCATTTAATGTGCTGTTTAACTCTGTTTGGTAGTATTTTGTTGAGGACTTTTGCATATATGTTCATCAGTGATATTGGCCTGTAGTTTTCTTTTCTTGTGACATCTGTGTCTGGTTTTGATATCAGGGTTATGGTGGCTTTGGAGAATGAGTTTGGGAGTGGTTCTCCCTCTCTATATTTTGGAAGATTTGAGAAGGATAGGTGTTAGTGCTTCTCTAAATATTTGATAGAATTCACCTGTGAAGGCTTCAGGTCCTGGTCTTTTGTTTGAAGATTTCTAATCACAGTTTCAGTTTCAGTGCTAGTGATTGCTTTGTTCATATTTTCCATCTTCCTGGTTCAGTCTTGGGAGGCTGTGCTTTTCTAAGATTTTGTCAATTTTTTTTCAAGGTGGTCCATTTTATTGGCATATAGTTGCTTGTAGTAATCTCTCATGATCCTTTGTATTTCTGCAGTGTCAACTGTTACTTCTTTTTCATTTCTAATTCTGTTGATTTGCATCTTCTCCTATATTTTTTTCTTGATGAGTCTGTCTAATGGTTCATAAAGTTTGTTTATCTTCTCAAAGAAGCAACTTCTATTTTTACTGATATTTGTTATTGTTTCCTTCATTTCTTTTCCATTTCTTTCTGATCTGATTTTATGATTTCTTTCCTTCTGCTAACTTAGGGAGTTTTTTTTTTTTTTCTCTAATTGCTTTAGGTGTAAGGTTAATTTATTTATTTGAGTGTTTTCTTGTTTCTGGTAGGATTCTATTGCTATAAACTTCCTTCTTACAACTGCTTTTTCTTCATCCCATAGGTTTGGGTCATTGTGTTTTCATTGTCATTTGTTTCTAGGTATTTTTTGATTTCCACTTTGATTTCTTCAGTGATCCCTTGGTATTTAGTAATATATTGTTTAGCCTCCATGTTTTTGTGGTTTTTACAGATTTTTTCCTGTAATTTATATCTAATCTCATAGTGTTGTGGTCAGAAAAGATACTTGATACAATTTCAATTTTCTTAAATTTACCAAGGCTTGATGTGTGATGCAAGATATGATCTATCCTGGAGAATGTTCCATGAGCACTTGGGAGAAACGTGTATTCTGTTGTTCTTGGGTTGAAAGGTCTATAAATATCTATTTTTTTCTATCTGGTCTAATGTGTTATTTAAAGCTTGTGCTTCCTTATTCATTTTCACTTTGGTTGATCTGTCCATGGGTGAAAGTGGGGTGTTAAAGTCCCCTACTATGATTGTGTTACTGTTGATTTCTCCTTTTATGGCTGTTAGCATCTGCCTTATGTATTGAGTTGCTCCTATGTTGTGTGCATAAATATTTACAAATGTTATATCCTCCACTTGGATTGATTCCTTGATCATTATGTAGTGTTCTTCTGTGGCTCTTGTAATAGTCTTTATTTTAAAGTCTATTTTTTCTGATATGTGTATTTCTACTCCAGCTTATTTTTGATTTCCATTTACATGGAATATCTTTTTCAATCCCCTCACTTTCAGTCTGTATGTGTCCCTAGGTCTGAAATGTGTCTCTTCTAGACAACATATATATGGGTCTTGTTTTTTATCCATTCAGCCAGCCTGTGTCTTTTGGTTGGATCATTTAATCCATTTACATTTAAGGTAATTATCGATATGTATGTTCCTATTACCATTTTCTTAATGGTTTTGGTTTGTTTTTGTAGGTCTTTTCCTTCCCTTTTTTTTCCTTCCTAGAGAAGTTCCTTTAGCATTTGTTGTAAAGCTTGTTTGGTGATGCTGAATTCCCTTAGGTTTTGTTTGTCTATAATGGTTTTAATTTATCCATCAAATATGAATGAGATCCTTGCTGGGTAATGTACTTTTGGTTGTATTTTTTTTTCCCTTTCATCACTTTAAATATGTTCTGCCACTCCCTTCTGGCTTTCAGAGTTTCAGCTGAAAAATTAGCTGTTAACCTTATAGGGATTCCCTTGTATGTTATTTGTTGCTTTTCCCTTGCTCCTTTTAATATTTTTCTTTGTATTTAATTTTTGTTAGTATGATTATTATGTGTCTTCATGTGTTTCTCCTTGGATATATCCTGTTTGGGACCCTCTGCCCTTCCTGAACTTGACTGACTCTTTCCTTTCCCATGTTAGAGAAGTTTTCAACTATAATATCTTCAAATATTTTGTCAAACCCTTTCTATTTCTCTTCTCCTGGGATCCCTATTATTCAAATGTTGCTACATTAAATATTGTCCCAGATGTCTCTGTGACTGTCCTCAATTCTTTTCATTCAGTTTTCTTTATTCTGCTCTGCTGTAGTTATTTTCATCGTTTTATCTTCCAGGTCACTTATCTGTTCATCTGCCTCACTTATTCTGTTATTGATTTCTTCTAGAGAATTTTTAATTTTATATATTGTGCTACACATCTTTGTTTGTTTGCTCTTAATTCTTCTAGTTCCTTGTTAAATGTTTCTTGTATATTCTCCAGTCTATTTCCAAGATTTTGGATCATCTTTACTATCATTACTCTGAATTATTTTTCAGGTAGACTGCCTATTTCCTCTTCATTTGTTTGGTCTGTTGGGCTTGTACCTTGCTCCTTCATCTTCTTCATACTTCTAAGTCTTCTCAGGTTGTTTAACTTACTGTTTTGGGGGTCTACTTTTCACAAGCTTCAGGTTTGTAGTTCCTGTTGTTTTTGGTGTCTGTCCCCAGTGTGTGAGGTTAGTTCAGTGGCTTGTGTAGGCTTCCTGGTGGAGGGGACTGGTGCTTGTGTTCTGGTGGGTGGGGCAGGATCTTGTCCTTCTTCTGTGCTGGCCCATGTCTGGTGGTGTTTTTTGGGTTGTCTGTTAACTTAGTATGACTTTAGGTAGCCTCTCTGCTAGTAGGTGGAGTTGTGTTCCTGTCTTGTTAGTTGTTTTTCATGGGGCCTCCAACACTTGAGTTTGCTGGCTGTTTGGTGGAGCTGGGTCTTAGTATTGAGATGGAGATCTCTGGGAGAGCTGCTGCCAATTGATATTATGTGGGGCCGGGAGATCCCTGCTGGTCCAATGTCCTGCACTTGGCTCTCCCACCTCAGAGTCTCAGGCCTGACACCTGGTTGAAGAACGAATATCCTGCCAGCCACATGGCTAGGAAGGAAAGGGGGAAAAAAAGGAAAACAAACAAACAAAAATGAACAGATGGAACCCCAAACCAAATGGTAAAAGCACACCTAAACAGACAAAATCACTCAAAGACACATACTCATATGCCCTCACAAAAAGAGAAAAAAAGAAAATAAAATAAACAATTATAAAAATATAAGGAAATTTAAAAAAATTAAAAAAGAAGAGAGCAACCAACACAATAAACAAATCCACCAAAGATAACAAGCCTGAAAAACTAAACTTAGATAAACACAAAACCCAGAAATAAATCAGACACATAACACAAACCCAAAGTTTACAGTTGTTTGCAAAACCCACCACCTCAATTTTGGGAATATTTTTTGTCTATTCAGGTGTCCCACAGATGCAGGGTTCATCAAGTTGACTGTGGGGATTTAATCCCTTGCTCCTAAGGCTACATGGAGAAATTTCTCATTCTCTTCTTTGTTCACACAGCTCCTGGGCTTCAGCTTTGGTTTTGGCCCCACCTCTGTGTGTAGGTCACCCTCAGGTGTCTTTTCCCCTGCCAGACAGGAGAGGGTTAAAACATCATCTGATTCTGGCTCTTTTGCTCACTCAGGCCGGGGAGAGGGAAGGGTAAGGTAGTCATAATTTGAATGAAGGCTAGCCTGCATTGGCAGTGGCCAGCATAACATTGCAACAGACTGAGGTACGCCATGTGTTCTTCCAGGAAAGTTGTCTGTGGATCTCGGGACCCTGGCATTGGCATGCTGCACAGGCTCCCAAGGGTGTGTGTGTAGTGACCTATGCTGGCACACAGGATTTTTGGTGACAGTGGCAGCATCCTTAGTGATTCATATCCGTCTCTGTGGTCTGAGCTGATAGCTGTGGCTCACACCCATCTATAGAGCTTGCTTAGACAGTGCTCTGCCTTCCATGGGCACACGGATCAGGAATCCCTTCTCCTCACGCACCCAGAAACAATGGTCTCTTGCCTCTTTGGCAGTTCCAGACTTTTACCTTGACTCCCTTCTGGCTAGCTAGCTGAGCCCCTTTCAGGATGTGTTCATGCAGCCAACCTCAGTCCTCTCCCTGGGATCTGACCTCTGAAGCCTGAGACTCAGCTTCCAGCCCCAACCCGTCCTGGTGGGTGAGCAGATAAGCATTTCAGGTTGGTAAGTGCTAGTCAGCACCAATCCTCTGTGCAGGAATCTCTCTGTTTTGACCTCTGCACTCCTGTTGCTGCACTCTCCTCTGTGGCTCTGAAGCTTCCCTACAACCCACCCTCCGTCCCTGTCAGTGAAGGGGCTTCCTAGCGTGTGGAAACTTTTCTTCCTTCACAGCTCCGTCCCAGAGGTGCAGGTCCCATCCCTATTCTCTTTTTCTCTGTTGTTTCTTTTTTCTTCTGCCCTACCCAAGTATGTGGGGATTTTCTTGCCTTTTGGGAAGTCTGAGATTTCTGCCAGCATTCAGTAGGTGTTCTGTAGGAGTTGTTCCACATATAAATGTATTTTTGATGTATTTGTGGGGAGAAAGGTGATCTCCATGTCTTACTCTTCTGCCATCTTGAAGGTCTCCTCACTATTCGGTCTTAAATTCAGTTTAGATGTGTGTGCTCTATTCTTCGGAAACAATATAAAGGACACTGAAAATTGCTATCCAAGTATTAGCAACACATAGGGCAAGTTTGAAATGAAGAGCAAGTCTTAGTCTTTGCCTGGCTATATTAATAGTACTCAATATATATCAGAGCTTAATATTAACCAAATAATACTTATAAAACCTCTGTTCCTACTGTATATACATATTTTAATCTCAATGTTCAAAAAGGTATGATCATCTTCTCTTTAATATGTTCTGTTTTTCTGTGTTATTCTTGCATAGTTCATTTTCATTTCCAACTTACCAAATAGGATTAGTAAACTAGCTTGGAATGACATACTCTGACATCTAGGGCTCCTTTAGTTATCAGTATGGAAATCGACTTTCAGGAATTCATTTGATGCCACTTGTTGATAATAAAAAACAAGTAGGATGAATGATATATATTTTTTAATGTCATTAAAAATGAGTATATTCAGTTGATGTAATTCTTTTGAATCTCATTTATTTGGTGCCTCCTAAGTACTTTTAACATATTTTGACCCTTATTTGACTCTTCCTTATGGTATTTGATAGGAAAAAATAGAGAATATAGAATGCAATAAATGCAATTTCTCATCTCTTTGAAAGGCAACTTTAGTACTTACCAGGGAATTTTAAGGTTTTTGTTTTGTTTTGTTTTGTTTTTTTCTCTAAGAGGAATGAAAAAAAGATATGGACTGGAGCAAAATATAATTTGTCTTTTTTCAGATTCTTTTATTATTAAATATAATATGAATCTTTCTTAATACCATGTACTTTAAAATGCCAATTTCAAGTGCCAGTTTTCTACTTGGGCACACACATATTTTGTATATATATATATATATATATATATATATATATATATATATATATATTTTTCTTTTTGCTGTACGTGGGCCTCTCTCTGTTGTGGCCTCTCCTGTTGCAGAGCACAGGCTCCAGACACACAGGCTCAATGGCCATGGCCCATGGGCCCAGCTGCTCCACGGCATGTGGGATCTTCCCAGACCAGGGCATGAACCCGTGTCCCCTGCATCGGCAGGTGGACTCTCAACCACTGCACCACCAGGGAAGCCCTGTAAATATATTTTTAATATGTATTCAAGGCATTTGCCTTATTCTGGTTACATAGTCATCCCTTCCCTCTAACTAGAATGGATATTGATACTTTCCCAATCTATTGAAACAATGCATAATTTTAATGAGTCATTCATCTTTAAATTGTGCAATGCCAATTTTAAATGCAAATATGCATTTAATCCATATGCAGAATCACGAACACTACACATTTTGGTTCTGTAGCTTGCACATGCATAGACACTTTTTCTTCCCAATCTGTTTAACAAATATTGCTTAGTGTTCTTTTCATTTCTTGATAACACACATTCTACCAACACTCTCTACCTTTAGCTTACTGATCAGTAAGGAAGGCCAGAGAGAAGCAGCTATCACTCAACTAATTATCCCTTTCTTTCTAAATCTTCATTTTCAGCATAGTGGTTGGATAATATAGGGAAGTAACATAAGAAAGAAAGGTTATAATAGGGTTTCGTTTTTTCTCTTTTCTTAGAATGTCACTGCCTTCTTCTGGTTCTCATTCAAACAGAAAGCATGGCTTCTCAGAACTGTCAGCATTTCTGCCTATTCATTGGGAGATTTAATAGACTTATCTTGTGCTCACTTGAGTCTTGCTGAACACCGACACATTACTGATCCAAAGGAATTGTGTACTCATGGGGCATCACAAATACTATATGAGTTGGGGAGAAGGGGCAAGCTCTAGTAAAGTTGCATATTGCACACATCTCTTCTGTGCACATGCATGCTCCATTGTCCCCGTGGACTTGACTTACAAAACTTAAGTTTAAAATAAAATTATTAATTTATGCATAATACCTCCCAACCCTTACCCCATATTGCTCCCCGCGACAAGTTATTATGTGTAAAGTAAGCTGTGGGATGTATTGTACAGTGCAGGGAATGTACCCTGTGTTTTATGTAGATGGAGTATAACCCTTGAAGATTATAAGTCTCTATGTTGTACACCTGTAACTTGTGTGATGTTGTGCATCAGCTATACTTAAATAAAAAATAATAATAAATAAATAAAATTATTAAACATTTCAAGATATTGATATGAGGGCATTAAGACAACATTAAACACTTCTGAGCAGGGGACCATGTGCAAATGCATAGGTCACATGCTTATGGGTTGCCCTTGTCTACATCACAGCTCAGATATCTCTTGGTACTTATAGATTATACAGACAGTCCTTTAGCAATTTACATTTTCTCTCTCTTCCTTCCTTTCTCTATCCATTCCTCCCTTCCCTCTTCCTTTCTGTAATTATGTAGTAAGTAGAAGCTCTTCTTTGTTACTTAAATATATTTCCTTCACCCTCTTTGCTCCTGACTCCTGTAGTCCTTCTTCATATTTTATAGTTTTCTGTTTATCTTTCTAACCTTCCTTTAAACTCCAAATCTGGTACCACAGCATATATTACTCTTTTAATCACATCACGTTTTATACAGTACTGTATTTCTCTTTTTTTCTGAAAGCCCTCAAGTGTGTCCACTTCTGAAGAAGTCACTTGAACTATTGTGTACACCATTGATTTTTCAGCAGTTAACAAATTGTGTGTCATACTGTAAGTTTTTGATAAAATTTGATGAATGAATGAATTTACTTTGTGCCCTCAATTTTTTTTTTTTTTTTTGCGATACATGGGCCTCTCACTGTTGTGGTCTCACCCGTTGTGGAGCACAGTCTCCGGACGTGCAGGCTCAGCAGCCATGGCTCACGGGCCTAGCCACTCCACGGCATGTGGGATCTTCCTCGACCGGGGCACGCACCCTCGACCAGGGCACGCCTGCATCAGCAGGCGGACTCTCAACCACTGTGCCACCAGGGAAGCCCCTGTGTCCTCACTTTTTAAATAGAACATCTAGAAATGTTATTTCAGGGAAAACTAACAATATAATTTGAAAGGGGAAAGCATTGTACTAATTGAGATATTCATAGATCTGTCTTTTCTCTTGAAACTATGCATGTGTTTTTAAACAACTCTGCTGTTCAAAATGTTTTGTTTGTGTTTTGTAACATATTTGTAGTGTTGAACTCTCAGAAGATTATTTTCAGGATGGATAATTCTTATTATATTATTTTTATTATTGATCATGTACGTTTGGTATTTTACCTTATAAGCAACAGCTTTAATTTATCAACACATTGTTTCCTCTTTTAGAAGACATGGAAAATAGTATTTAACACTTTACTTCTACAGATTGCACTCTATAAAAAGGTACACATTATCAAAGGAAAGACTGTTTACATTTTTAAAAGATGTACAATGGAAAAACTGGCAGTATGCTTTGATAGTTGCATAATAAAAATTTCCAGCTAAGATCTTTATAATTTTTTATAACAGAAGGTTTGCAAGACTACAAAGGTAGATTTTTTTTATAGTCTCTACTTGTTAGAGCAGATTTAGGTTCACATTAAAATTGAGCAGTAGCTCAATTTTTTTTTTGCTCAATTTTTAAATTTTTTATTCATTAAATCTACATTTTTTTCTAAAATTGAGGATTGTATTAATTTCAATAAAGTAAAATCTGGAGGTGGGAGAATATATACTTGTAAAATTGAAGAGAACTTTCAAAAGTAGTTATGATTTGAACTCATTTTACATATTTAAAATTTACTACTACATTTAAAAAGTAGTTATTTAAAGTAGTTCCAACATTGATACTATTCTTTATTCTCATTAATAGGAGTTTGAAATGACACAGAATTTTATTTATTATTCAAGTTAACTTTACATCAATTTAGATTTCAGCCACTTTATTCCAACTTGGAAGCCCATAGGGTAGTCTGCCTAAATCCTATTAACAATGTATACTTTGGCATTTAAAACTGACATTATTTCAGCAGCTTGGAAATTTTAATATGCTTCTATATGAAATGGTATATAAAATTTTCATGTACTTCAAAATATAGATGAGTTAATAGTGCTTAATTACATGAATTTAATTGCTTTAAGAGGCAGAACATACTTTTTCTTTGATTTAATTGCATTAGAACAGATGGGTGGCAAATGGCCATTCAACATATATTTTTTTAAATATTTAATTACCAAGGCCATACTGGGCAAAAACTAGGCATACTAGGAAAAATAGCAGTCATTTATCATATTTCTGATCTTCTTATCTCTCTTTAGCCTTTCTCCACAACTTCTCCCCACCTTTGCACTTTCAAAGGAAGAAAGCCTTCAATTGTATGTACTGTATGATCCAGCAATCATACTCCTTGCTGTTTACCCAAAGGAGCTAAAAACTATGTCCACACAAAAACCAGCAAGTGGATGTTTTGAGCAGTTTTATTGATTGTTGCTGAAACATGGAACAAACCAGTGTCCTTCAATAGGTGAATGGATAAACTGTGGTACATCCAAACAATGAAATGTTATTCAGTGTTAAAAAAGAAAATGATATATTAAGACATAAAAATAAATAAAGGAAACCTAAATGCATATTACTAAGTGAAAGAAGACAATCTTTAAAGACTACAGACTATATGATTGCAAATAAAATTGACCTTTGAACAGCACAGGAGTCATGGGTTCCCACCTTCCACTCAGTCAAAAATCCATGTATGATATATAGTACTTGTGATTCCTCCATAACCGTAGTTCTGCATCCACTGATTCAACCAACTACAAATCTTGTAGTGTAGTACTATAGTATTAACCACTGAAAAAGAGGGCACATATAAGTGGACACTTGCAGTTCAAATTCATGCTGTTCAAGGGTCAACTCTATATGACATTCTAGAAAAGGCAAAACAGTGGAGAGAGTAAAAAGATTAAAAGTTGCTAGGGGTCAAGGGGGAGGAAGGGAAAAATTGGCAGAACACAGGTTTTAGGGCAGTGAATCTACTCTGTATGATAATATTATTGTGGATGCATATCATTGTACATTTGTCCAAACCCATTGAACTTAAAACATGAAGACTAAGTCCTCGTGTAAACTACGGTCTTTGGGTGATAATAATGTGTTGATTTAGGTTTATTAGTTGTAACAGATGTATAATTCTGGTGGAGCATATTGATGATGGAGGAGGCAATGCATGTGTGGTGCCTGGGTGTATATGGGAAATCTCTGTACCTTCCTCTTAATTTTTCTGTGAACGTATAACTGCTCTAAAAATTAAAGTCTTTTTTTTTTTAAAGTAGTGATTTGGAGTTAATCCAGTCCTTTTCCATTTCTTTGTCATTGTAAGGGGGGAGTAATGCTCCTTCCAGCTCTCTGCAACCTGGGATGCAAGATAGGAGTCTCTTACAAACAAATTTCTCTTTAAAAGTTTCCCAACTGATGTTTTAAAAACTGAATTATTCAGTCTCACTTATTTTACTTCATTTTAAATAACTTTTTATTTTAAGATAATTGTAGTTTCATGTAGAGTTAATAATATAGGGTGATTCTGTATACCCTTCATCAACTTTCCCACTGTGGCAATATCTTCCATAACCATAATACACCATTTCAATCAGGAAATTTTCCTTAATAAATACACTGATTTTCACCAGTTTTACTTGCACTTATTTCTGTGCATGTGTGTGTATTTTGTTCTATGCAATTTTATCATTTGTGTAGATCCATGTGACACCAAAGTCAAGATACAGAAAAGACAATTTCATCACAAGAATCCCACATGCTACACTTTTATAGAAACAACTACCTCTTTTCCATCATCTCTCTCCCAAAATTATTTCTCTAATTTTTTAAATTCAAGAACGTTTTTTAAATTGGATCAGAAAGTATATAATTTTGTGATTAGATTTTTTTTACAAAGCCCAATTCTTTTGAGATACATCTAAGTTATTTTGTGTATCAATAATTTATTTATTTTTACTATTGTTAAGTATCCTATGGAATAGACATACCAGAGATTGTTTAACCACTAACTTTACAATGAACATTTTGGTTGTATTCACACTTTTTTTCCAGTGTGGCTGTGAGATTTTACATTCTCACTAGCAAAGTATGAGTAATTCAGTTGCTTCATATCTTCATCGCATTTAGTGTTACCATTATTTTAAATTTATTTTTAATTATGTTTATCTTAACTATTGTGATATATGTGATATACCAATATTTCATTTTGGTTATGATTTGCATTCCTTTGATGTTAATAGTGTTGAACATCCTTTCATGTGTTAGTTACCATCATTTACATTCTTCAACGAAATGTCTGTTTCTGTCTTTTGCTTCTTTCTTTTTTATTTGTTTATTTATTTATTTATTTATTTATTTATTTATTTATGGTTGCATTGGGCCTTAAATGTATCTTCATATCATTATGGGAAAACTCTCTGTCTTCTGTTATTCAGCCTTCTTTCTTGATTTGAAACAGGAGAATCTAAAGGAATTTAGAAAATCCTTTCTCAGTCAGATGCTCTTATTGTCAGGCTCCAGTCTTGCTGCAAAATTGTATGTTAAGTTCTTTGTGGCAAAATTTTATGTTAAATATTTAGTCAGAAATTCAAATTTATTCTTTCATTCTCACATTTCTCAATGAACATTTTATAATTTTTTCAGATTAATGCCTTGAGCCAAATGGAGAGCGGGTTATACACTGAGAAAAGTTAAAGAGAATAATATGTTAATATTTTCCAAAGTATTAATACTTTTACATTCAGATAGATACTTTAGGGGGGTTAAGTTTTGAGTTAAGGTCATAAGAGATTACATGAAAGTTTATATCTTCCTTAAGATCCTTTGATATTTGGATTTCAAGTAGGCATTGAAGGGAACTGATTCATTGACCACGCAAGTAGAATCCTCTCTGCATCCTTCTCAATATAATCTATCACTCAAGAAACACAACAACAACAACAAACACTTGAACTGTTTCTAGAAATGCCTTGTGGGTATAGTGATGTAAAAAACAAGGTTCTCTGAATAAGTACCTTCACCCTCCTTTTCAGGGAGTTCTTTTGGAAATTTAGGAAAAAAAACAAGTTTCTAAAACTGAATTTTCCTATTGGATAAGTTTTATATGTATCATGAGTGACTAAAACCTACCCGTAAATATTTTTAGTTATTAAAATAAAGAAAGATGGGGCTTCCCTGGTGGCACAGTGGTTGAGAGTCCATCTGCCATTGCAGGGGACACGGGTTCATGCCCTGGTCTGGGAAGATCCCACATTCCATGGAGCGGCTGGGCCCGTGAGCCATGGCCACTGAGCCTGTGCGTCTGGATCCTATGCTCCACAATGGGAGAGGCCACAACAGTGAGAGGCCTGCACACTGAAAAAAAAAATAGAGAAAGAAAATATTAAGGCATTCTGTTTGAAAGCGTACTTTTTTCTTTATTATCTATTTCTAAAATGGAGTTATAGTAGATAATTTTAAGAATGTATCTATTAGCTAATTCTGAAAGGAATTATAAAAATGTAGATTGTCAGTAACTCAAAGGACAGTAGATATCATCTAGTGTAGGGGTCAGTAAACTACAGCCTGTGTTGTATTTTTTTTGTAAATAAAGTTTTATTGGAATACAGATACTTACTCATTTATATATCGCCTATAGCTGCTTTCACTACACAGCAGCAGAGCTGAGTAGTAGAGCCAAAAACCATAGGTCTCATGAAAGCAAAATGAAAAATTTACCACCTGGCCTTTGTCAATGTTTGCCAGACTTTGATCTAGTTGAAACCTTTATTTTTATAGATGAGGATTGGCCCTAAAAAATTAATTTTCACAACATAAAATTAGTGTATTGCTCAGTTTCAACTATAGTGTGAGATACCCATATTTATATTTCTATATATAGTGCAATAGTAGAGTAACTGGATTTTTTGGTGCTTTATAAAAATATAAAGTTTAAATTATATATTATATCATATATACTCATTATATATAAATTATATATATATATATATATATATATATATATATATATATATACACACACACATACAATTATATGCATACTTATATGCATTATATACATATAAACTTTGGTTGTATGGTGAATGCTGTGATGCTGCACCCAAACTATCTTTCAAAAATGAAAGACAGATAAGACTGATTTTTCCAGCTTCTGGATTCTTTACCAGCAGAAAACCCTTATCTGTCAGATACATAAAGGAACTAATTGAGCTGAACAGAGTTACCTTGTCCAAGATCAAGCCTGCTTCCTGGGGAGCCACTATCCAGGGTAGAAGGAGTGTACAAATCTGGTTACATTAATCCAACTCAGGAAAATGCTGAAGGGATATTCCTGCTTCCCTGCTCCTCACCAAGTGGGGTTGACTAGGGAGGCTTTCACTGAGGGAGCATTGCAGCTCAGTTTTTCCAAGGGCCCAATTGTGCATCCTTTCTTCCTTCTTCTTCCCTTCCATAAGTGTTGATAACAAGCACATTCCTTAATAAGCCTCCTGCTGGCTAATTTCTATCTCAGAGCCTAGTTCCCTGGGAGCTCATTTTGCTGAGTTGCCATTAACAAAATAAAGAATAAGAGCATTTCCACATTGGTTTCTGAGTTTCAACTCTCAGGTCATTAATTCAACAACACCTATGTTGTTTCTATTTCTTTGCAAAATTGTTTCATCAGTTGATTTGGTCGAGCTCATTTTCTGATGTAAATTAGCGATGCAAGTATTGGAGTTCATGTCTTTGGAAGGTGAATTCTAGGATGCTGCAAATTGTTCAAATTTGCCTCTACCTCTTATACTGGCAAACAAGGAAGATGTCCTGGAACTTTTAACTACCAGGTTTCTAACAACACGGTGATTAATGAAAACTGAGAACAGATAACGGTAATTATGGGGAAGGCGTTCAATAACATCCCACCACCCACCAGCATGCAATTTCTCCTTTGTATCTTTTGCCTTTTCTATTTTAAGTCTTACCCATACAGAGAGAAAAAAGTAGATGTTTAGTTTAAATTCAATTTAAATTATGGTTTTACTTAGATATTAATGATTACTGAATTTAATTTAACTGAGAATTGAAGTGTTTGAGTTATTGAAGTGTGCAATAGAAATGGGAAGGCTGCTTGGGAGAAAAAACACAGTTATAATTTTTATTTCTGCTATCTTCTGACATTTTTAGTAGCACATGCCAACTAAAAGGCTTTACAAAGTAAAACTAAACAAATAAAAGTGAATGAGGATATAGAAAGAAATCCTTAAGTGACCCTGTCAAAGATAGAGTAACAAAGTATTGTAAATATTTGGCATGCTCTGTAAATATGTGGCACTCAGTCAAAAGCCATTTAAATTTTGAAAGGACAAGGAACATAATAAACTTGAATGGAACTACTTCAGTTTTATCTGTTTTCTTAAAATGCTCTATTGTACTTTTTTTTTTTGATTTGGATTTTTAACTTCTAAATTCACATTAAACATTAGCTTTTAAACGTGGCATCAAAATTTGTGCCACCAGCACACACAAAAAGGGGTTTAATAGTTAGTATCCAGATGTCTGTCCTGGCTCATACAACTAACACTGAAAGCTTCTTGGTAAATCACTGATCCTTCTTACTACCATAAATAAGTGGAAATTCTCTACAATTTACTGATTGAGGTTAAATTATGTTTCTTAAATATATAAGTAACAATCTTAGAAAACTAACAATGTTATGAAATGCGCAGGCAGATTGGTGTCATCAAAGGTTCAGGTTTATGGTACTACCTGTTAATTTTTATACAAGCTTTAATGAAACATGTCCACTCAAAATCAGAAAGGTAAACTCTGAGAGAAACTGCTGAGATTTGTTGAGACAAAAGCAGTCTTACATGAAGGTCGTAGCTGACCAAGTTGTGATATTCCTACTAATCTTTTTTAACAGATGAAGTTTCAGGAAATAGCTCAGGAATAGTTGTCTATCATAATAACTGCCACTGGATGATTAGACCAACATTAATAGAATAGCTAATGCAGAAACAAGAGGTCAAATGACTTTAGGCATGAATGACTGAGAAAATGGAAAATATCCCGTTTAATATGCTTACACATTTTATTTAAAAACACAAATATATGTGCCTATTAGGCTAATAATAGTCCACCATGATATCCTTAGCCCAGTTTTATATTCTATCAGCCAATTTATTTTCAGTTGCAGGTGTGACATGAGGAAAAGTGAAAAGCTTCCAGGACAGCATTTCTCAAAGTATGGTTTCTATAGAAAAGTTGTATCAATGATTCTGTAGTTGGCTAAAAATGCAGATTATTGAACTGCACTTCAGACTGCTGCATAAGAAGCTCTGGGGGTGAGGCCCTGAAAAGTGCATTTCCTTGGAATTAGCCTGTTAAAATTATCTATTCCCAGTATTATGTGCTAAAGCCTGGTGTAAATGACAATGGGACTAAAAGGGGAATTATTTGCTCTATTGTAGTCTGTGGTTTCTACATACCAATATGTGGCTTCCAAAAGTACTGGGAACAGTGGATGAGCAGGGGAGTGTTGGGCATGGTGCCTGAGTGCCCAAGCACTCATCACTGATGCCAGGGCATAGGTGACCATGCCCTTCCCAGCCCTAACAAGTAGGAAGCTATGACACATGGGAAAGGATAAATAGATCCTTTTAAATCCTGTCTATAACCATCAGAAATTTCCAATATTTGGCTTATGGTAGATTCCCAGAATGTTTTGCATTGAATGAACTGAATTCATTCTATTCCCTCCTGGTCACTGACACACTTAACAAGATACTTCAATTATCTGAACCTCATTTTCCTCTTCTCTAGAATGAGATTGATAACAGTACCTTTCTCACGATTTTTTCTAAAGTAAAACAATATAATATATGTGAACTCTCTCTGGAAATGAAAAATATCCAAACAATTTTAAGAGTGAAAGATCAGAATTGCATATGTATGGGACTTATTTTTTCATAGGTTCAAATATTAATGTTTTACAAATAAAAAGTGGTGCCAGTTTTCTCACTGACATAGTTTTAATCAATAAAGTAGATAATCTTGATTAGAGAAATATATTATTTTTATAGGAATCAATCCCTCTCTTATTTTAATCTAGTTTGTGAATAGTAAGTATTTTAACATTTTTCTCATAAAAAAGCACATATGCTGTGAAGTGGTCATATGTCCTTATACATTTTGGATCTTGCTTACCTCTCTAGATTTAAATGCATTGACTCATGTGGTTATTCACTCAAATACTATTAAATTATAACATTTTCACTGAGTACATTTTTTTAAAGTAAAGTACAGTTGATTTACAATAGTTTCAGGTACACAGCATAATGATTCAATATTTTTATAGATTAGATTGTACTCCATTTAAAGTTATTACAGAATAATGGCTGAATTTCCCTGTGCTGTGCAATATATACTTGTTGTTTACCAATTTTATACACAGTAGTTTGTATCTCCTAATCTCATAATCCTTTCTTGCAGCAATCCCCACTTCCCTCTCCCCACTGGTATCCACTAGTTTGTTTTCTATACCTATAAGTCTTTTTCTGTTTTGTTATATATGTTTGTTTTATTTTTTAGATTCTATGTATAAGTGATAACAGTATTTGTCTCTATTTCTGACATTTCACTAAGCATAACACTCTGTAGGTCCATCCACATTGTTGCAAATAGAATTTCATTCGTTTTTATGGCTAAGTAGTATTCCATGGTGTATATATACCATGACTTCTTTATCCATCCCTCTGTTGATGGACACTTGGGTAGTTTCTGTATCTTGGCTATTGCAAATCATGCTGCTATGAACATCGGGTGCATGTATCTTTTCAAATTAGGGTTTTCATTTTTTTCCCAGTGTATACCCAGCAGTAGAATTGCTTGATCACATGGTAGTTCTACTTTTAGTTTTTTGAGGAAACTCCATATCATGTTCCATAGTGATTGTACCAACTTACATTCTCCAAAATAGTGTACTAAGATTCCCTTTTCTCCACATCTTCACCAACATTTGTTATTTGTAAACTTTTTGATGATAGCCATTCTGTCAGGTGTGAGATGTATTTCATCATGTTTTTGATTTGCATTTCTCTAATAATTACATATGTTGAACCACTTTTCATGTGCCTGTTAGCCATTTGTATGTCTTCTTTGGAAAAAATGTCTATTCATGTCTTCTGCCCATTTTTTAATTGAGTTGTTTGTTTGTTTGTTGGATATTGAGTTGTATGAGCTGCTTATATATTAACCCTTTATCAGTCACATCATTTTCAAATACTTTCTCCCATTCAGTAGGTTGTCTTTTCATCTTGTTGATAGTTTCTTTTGCTGTGCAAAAGCTTTTAAAATTTTATGTCTCATTTGTTTTCTTTTGCTTTTATTTCTTTTGCCTTAGGACATAGAACCAAAAAAAAAATATTGCTACAATTTATGTCACAGAGTGTTCTACCTATATTCTCTTCCAGGAGTTTTATGGTTTCAGGTCTTACATTCAGGTCTTTAATCCATTTTGAGTTTATTTTTGTACATGGTGTAAGGAAATGTCCTAATCTCATTATTTTACTTGTAGCCATGTAGTGTTCCCATCACCATTTATTGAAAAGGTGGTCTTTTCTCCATTGTGTATTCTTGTGTCCTCTGACATAGGTTGATTGACTATAGGTGCGTGAGGTTATTTTTGGGCTTTCTCTTCTGTTCCATTGAACCATGTGTCTCTTTTCATGCCAGTACTGTGCTGTTTTGATTACTGCAGCTTTGTAGTATAGTCTGAAATCAGGGAGCATGTAAGCTCCAACTTTGTTCATTTTTCTGAAGGTTGCCTTGGCATTTCAGGGTGTGTTCAAAATTTATAGATACAATTCCCTGCTTGAATTTTCACTAAGATGCCATTTATAAATTTTAAACTTATGAAAATAAGTATATAAATATTTATATTAAAGTAAATAAATAATAACTAAAATATTTTAATTTCTATATGGGGAAAACCCTTATACAAATACCTTTTTAACTTCCATTCTTCCTTTTTGCAGAGTGTCATTCCATTGTATAAATGTACCAGGGTTTGTTTTTCCATTTACCAAATGAAGTACATTTGAGTTGCTTCTGGTTTTTAGCAATCAAGGGAAAAAAAACCAAACAAACAAAACAAAAAACAGGATATGCATCTGCATAAACACTGTTTTGTGAAGATTAGTTGCCCTTGTCAAATAAAGGAAAAGAAATAAAGGTCTTAGATTTCTCTCCTGGGTATTTGGAAGAGTTCATCAATAGCTTCTACTGTACTGTCTGAATTTTGACGTTGTGCATTAAATTTTTAATTAAAATCTTTTTAAATGACCAATAACTTAGGTCAGTACATGGCTGGTGATGTCTTCCTATCTAATCTCATCACATTTCTTCTCAGCTTCTCTGCAACTCATCTTCCTAATAGTTCTATAAATGTTGAAAAGACCCTTCATAGAAGATCTTCAGTCTATTTGAAGACATTTTCTCTGAGCCTGCTGCTTCCCTTTGACCTGGCTCATTCTTACACACCTTCCACATCTCAGCTTAGATATTACTTCTTGTAGGTAACTTCTCTTCCTTGAATCTTCAGGCCAGTTTGAGGTCACTGACCACATACTCTCATCACAGCTGTGACATTTGCTTAACAGCAGTAATGGCTTATTAAGAAAACTTCCTGCTATAAGTGGAAAACCCAATTCAATAAGAAAAAAAGAGAATTGAGTGTCCTCTGTAATAGATGAGTCCAAGTTTGGGGCCAATTCAGGTATAGCTGCATTCAGAAACATGTTTCCAGTAGTACTCTGCCTTCTGGTTTTTACATTCATTCTCAGATTTCACATGGCAACCTTCAGCAGTCCTAGTTCTCCACCCTCCCAAATTCAAACCTAGTGGTAATAGAGTATGCCTCTCTTCATACATGCAGTAAAAGACTCACTAAGACTCATTGAGTATAGTCATGCCACATGTTCACCTCAAAATTAATCAGTGGAATCAGGAGGGTGCAATAACATGAGAAGGCTCACCTGAAAGTAGTATCTAATGCACATTTGTAACAAGAGCTAGGAAACTTTCCTGCAAAGCAAGACAATGGCCAGACTTTTCATCATTTGGGCTTGTGGGTGCTCCTCTAGTAAGCTGCTCCAGGGAAAGTATGAATAGACTTAGACCCAATATATTACTGAGAGAGCTCACTCACTAAGTAAAGTAGAAAGTCTTCAGTAATTGTAACAGTGAAATGCAGAAAAAAAGCAGGAATTATAGAAACATGAAGGCTTTATATTCTAGCATGACTTTTTTTTTTTTGTGGTATGTGGGCCTCTCACTGTTGTGGCCTCTCCCGTTGTGGAGCACAGGCTCTGGATGTGCAGGTTCAATGGCCATGGCTCACGGGACCAGCCGCTCCATGGCATGTGGGATCTTCCTGGAACGGGGCATGAACCCTTGTCCCCTGTATCGGCAGGTGGACTCCCAACAACTGTGCCACCAGGGAAGACCCCTAGCATGACTTTTTAAAGAATGGATCAGCAGTGCTAAATTAGGAGAGGCAAGCTGACCCTGGAACAAAGACCTTATATACCTACAAAGTCTGGAACATTGAGAGAAAACCATTTATTGAAAAATAAAAGCAAAATTTACCTTACATAACATATTAATTCCAGTATAACTTAATAAACTCTTAATGCAGTTTAGTTATTTGTTCTATGGTAAACAACAAGTAGCAAACTCAATATTCCCAGGAAAAAAATGAAGAAGTCCAATAATTGGATTGTTGAGAAGGCAATTTATAGATATCTACAACTAAATGCAGGCTTGAGAAGAATATGGTTATTCTTAGAAAAGCTTTCCTTGTCAAACCTTTATGCACTATACTAAATTCAAAATTGTTGGCTGAAGCTAATGTTTCATGGAGATTCATTGATAACTTTATAAGAAAACATTAAGCCAAAGCTCAAAAATATATTTAATTTTTTGTAAACCTTAATATCTGTCACTTTCAGTATCACATTTATAGATTAATAATAGATATTTTTATATGACTACTAATTATTTACACATCATTGCCTGCAGTAGCTGCATGAAAACAACTGGCCTTGAAGAAGCATAGGTAAGTGTTTCCAATAGCAAAATATATACAAACTTATAAATTAATCTGATATGGCCTGAAAGAAATTCCAGTCTGGCTCCCTTACATGAAGTGAGCATGCAATTCCTGGTATATGCTTGGGTGATTTTGATGAGAAAATCAAGATGCCCGAAGAGTTTGTTATGTCTGGAGCTACCACCGTTCATGAAATTGTTATTATATTGAGCTTGCCATTGTGTGTGAAATGAACATGTCTGAAGTTAGACTGTATGTCTGTAATAATTTGTGTCCAGAGATTTCTGTAGGTTTAGAATGGTCCATTTGTCTGGAGTACTCACTTTTTTGAAAATGGTGTTCCTGTGGCACAACAGTGTACTTGGACAGCTAAATCTGTCTAGGTTATTAGTCTTTATAGAGTGGTGCATTTGTTTGGACTCATTTTGGTGTTGTCCATAGAATTACCACCACTTTCCACATCCTCAAGAATTTCAAACAAGGTCTGCTGTTCCCTATGGTAATGCAACCCACGGCAGATATAGTAGTGGGTCTTGCAGGGATGCAGTATCTCAATGTTCCAGTGTGATCCCTGGTTCAGATATTCAGCCCATCAGAAGCATCTCAGCTCCATAAGATGGGGAGTCCATAAACACCTGTCATAACTATACCCTACCTGTCACAATTCTGAATCACATATTCAGTATTCCCATAAGGAAAGACAGCTATTAATTCTGCCCTTGAGAGTCTCAATTTCCCTGGACTCATCTTCTCATAACACCTCTACCAAAGACTGAAGGCTTCCAAACATCTGTGATTTGAATGCTCCCCTCTACAAATACTGAGAACATGTATGAGGCTGAAAACTGGCTTATCTAGAGGGAGCATGGACATCAGCATTAGAGAATTTTGACTTCAGCCCAGGCTTTAACATCCAAAGGCCGTCTGACATAAAAAGAACCATTTAACCTCTCTGAATTCTAGGGATAATAATAATTATTATAATAATACTAACTAACAGGGTTTTGTGAAGACTCAATTCGTTCTGAGTTCAATTCAATTAGTAACAATGCACAGTTCCTGGAATACAGTAAGAATTTAAAAAGATAGCTATTACTTTAGTCATATTTCAGTCACGTGTATTCTCAAGCAAATGATGGAAGATTATGTTGACATTGATTGGCTAAACAGTTATAGTAGACAAAATTCTAAGATGACCCCCAAAGTCCTGCCTCTAGAATGAATATGCCTTGAATATTATTATATTCACTATTATATAAAATAATATAATATAATAATTAGTTATTGTAAAATAATATTATATAATTATATGACTGGGTGAACATGCCTTGAATAATCCTCTTCCCTTGTATGTGAGTGGGATTTGTAAATATGATGAAATTTTATTTCCTTGATCATGTTAACTTTTATGGCAAAAGAGATTTTACAGATATAATTAAACTCCCAAATCAGTTGACTTGGATTTAAGCAAAAAGGAGTCTATCCTGGACGTGCATGATAATCAGCTAACCAAATGAGTTCTTCAAAATTCTCAGAAGCCAAAGGGATTAGGAGTCATAGAAACATTCTCCTGCTGTTCTGAGCAGAAGCAGACTGCTATGTTTTGGAGATGGCCACTTGACAGGTAATGGCAAGCAGCCTCTAGGAGTTGAATACCTCAGTACTACAGATGCAAGGAACTAAAGTCTGCCAAAAACTAGTGGGCTTAAAATAAATTCTGAGCCCTTCCCTTAGACAAGATTGCAGCCCTGGCCAACACCTTGGGTTCAGCCTGGTGAGACCCAGAGAAGAGGATACAACTAATCTATACTCAGATACTTGACCTATGGAATCTGTGAACTCATGATAAGTATTGTTTTAAGCCACTAAGTTTTCAATAATTTGTTATGCAGAAATAGGAAACTAATTTAAGAGATTGTATGAAAACTTTGCTGAGCTGAATTTTATCTATCTATCTATCTATATATATATATATAGATAGATAGATAGATAAAATTATTTCAATACAAATAATACTGAAACCTACTGATTTTAATTGGAGAAGGAAGTAAAAAGAGAAAAATCGTACCATATATAAGAAGAAAAGCCCAATATTTATTGTATTTCTTATAATAATTGTTAAGAATTAATTAGCCACTGAGATATTTGTAGCTGCTATTTCAAAAAGAGAAGTTGTTTTGTGATGCAAAGTCAACCACAAGGTAGTTCCTACTGTTTTTCCATGGTCAAATATATGTTAAGAACTGATTTGCAGGGCTTTCCTGGTGGCGCAGTGGTTGAGAGTTCGCCTGCCAATGCAGGGTACACGGGTTCATGCCCCTGTCCGGGAGGATCCCATATGCCACGGAGAGGCTGGAACTGTGAGCAATGACTGCTGAGCCTGCGCGTCCGGAGCCTGTGCTCCACAACGGGAACAGTGAGAGGCCCGCGTACCACAAAAAAAAAAAAAAAAAAAAAAAAAGAAGAAAAAGTACTGATTTGCAGTTGTTATAAAAAAGAGAATTTACAAAGCATTTAGCTGTTGCTATCGCTTTATTGTTTAGGACATCATAGGGAAAATGATATAAAATGGGAGTATTTTCATTCTGTCTATGATCCTCTTCATATACGGAAAAGTCATCACTGTGTCTATTCTTATAGTTAAATCTTAGAGGCTTTACTGAAAATCGAAAAGCAATAAAAGCAGATGGTCATTTTACTTGAGAAATGTTTATCTTAGCTCCACTTCTCAGATTGTGCAGACATATATGGGCATAAAATAACCTAAGGCAGTACTGAATTGTTTTACTTAATTTAAATGGTGGCACTCCTGGGGAAAAAAAAAAGATGGCTGTGTTCACAATCAACATCACGATTTGCACCCATTTATTTAATTTCCCATTCTGGTCAAATTTTTATTTAAATATCAAAAAATATATAACTCATTAAGAAACATTTGTATCATCAGTCCAGGAGAGTAAAAGTTAGCATCCATAAGAGAGAAAACTAGAAAAAAAACAAATTCTTCAAGATATAATAGCAGAGAAAGAAATGAAGGATGGAGGGAATCACTTTTTTTGACTCCTGATTTGTGAAAAATAGACATTATTGGATTTATGCAGATGGAATTTCCAATATATTCTTATTACTAGTGAACCTGGGACTGCAGAGATCACATAGTCTAGTCAAGAGGGGGTAAACTTCAGTGATGGGAATACTTTTAAGAAAGAAAATAAAAGTGTGCTTGTGGAAATCCAGCTTGCACTTGCTTGAGACAGATTTCTAAATAAAGTGGCCACTTTGTGACAGTTCTAGTGAGATTGATGGTACCTGCTGCAGACTGGGGCCCTGGATAAATTTAGGCTATCCCAACAAACACAGAAAAGTAAGCTTTTAGTAGCAAAGTAGCAAAGTTTCTGGCCACAAAACCACTTATTAGAACAAACATATAATAAACAAATATTAACAAATATATTCCAAAACTCTAGTAAAAGAATTACTGAAAATGACCAGTTAAGATATCTTATTGCAATGGTTGAGTATTTCCAAAGTATAGGTCCTCAACACAATTTATTTCACCAAAGGCAAGATTGTAACTAGCAAAACTGAGATACCTACACACTGTGGATGTTTTACCTGGTTTCAAGTCTTCACCTCCAAAATAAAGCAAAAATTGTAGAGATATCTAAATGGCCATATTACCAATGCTCTGAATTCCTGTCTCAACTTTAGCACGACTGTGAAAATGTATATGAAAATTTTACTTTAGTGTTTATGTAAAAAATTGTAAGATTTGATGAAATTGTTGCAATTCTTTTAGACAGATAAACACATGATATCTGATTATGGAGTCTTTAAAAATACTGTTTTATGAAAAGTCTTGGTCTAAACCATCCTTGTCTCTTTGACAAATCTCCCAAGGAGAAGAAGGGGCCTACAAGGTCCCCTTGATCCTTGAGTAGAGTGACCAGTATCAGTTCCAATTTAAAACTATATGGTTGCAAAATTCTGGACACTGTCATGAAAGGAAAAGAACAGGGACATGATTAATGTCAGAAGCAATCAACATATGTCCACTAAAAAAATTAGTTTGAGTTCGTATTTAACTTTATTTGCTGCAAATCTGGAACATATTCTGTTTATCATCATTATATTGACCCCAAATCATCAATCATATTTTACAAGAAAGATTATTTGAAAAACATAACATTTGTATTTAAAAAACAAGGAAATAAAGTATTTAATAGACTCAAGAATTTAAAATTAAATAAAATACTAAGCTAACTAAGAAAAACTAATGAGAAGGAAAAAAATTATACTTGAGACCAAACTTAGATGATTATTTTAATAAGAACCATACAATACCAAAATGGACTCAAAAGCCAAAATTGATCAAAATTATGGAAATAACCAGAGAGTTTTAAAATATTTTCAAGCTGTTTTAAATAAAAATAGATAGTTAACACAGTTCTATAGGTAGGATCATTAAAACCTTTAAGTAAAAATTATTTCAAAACTATATTTCCATTTGAGGGAGAAAACAACATGATTATAGAAAAAAGATCCTACAACTACACCAAAATCCCCAAATCCAGTGTTGTAGTACCAACAATGTATTTGCACTTGGTACATAGGTACTCTTACCCATGGATATTTTTTTAGGATGGTAATGGCTGGGACATCTAAGTTTTATTTACATTGTTGTAAGTTTAGATTCATCAGGGAATATAATCAGTCTCTTCTTGTAAAAACTGAGCCACTGTTGGATATAATGTTGTCTTTTCACATTCTGCTCTCCTCTCCTTCCTCTCCAATTCTCTCCTCCAAGGCTTTGACTATGTATTTAGAGAGGTCTTGTGACCTTGAATCAAGAGAGGAAGACTTGAAATATTTGTATTAACAAGGTGTGCTCTGCAGACTTGCTGGACCCTGTTCTGGGGTGCTGAGTTTAGGCTCCTCCTGAACTGATATCTTCTGGAGTAAGACATCATAAAATCTGGATTTTGGGGAGCATGATGTTCTGGTACCCACTGCTAGAATCCTTAATCCTGGCCATTTACCTCTGGACTCAAAGTCTTCACACCTCACACACACCCTTCATTTTAATCCCATGCCTCTGCTGGCCCACAAACTTTCTTAATACTTCTCTGTCTCCTTTTATGGTCATTGGAAAATTCTGGGTCTTTTTCTCACAATTCTCAGCACATAGGTATCCAGACTGGCTTCTAGCTAAACCTTCTAGTTGTTTTTAGCCAATGCTGCTGCATGGTTACCATGTACTTTTGAGGAAAGTGACCATGGATCATTAGAGACCTGAAGGTGTGCCAATAGCTCTGAAAGCTCTCAAGTTCCTCAAATAGCTAATGATTCTTACCCTTGTCCCTATGTTCATCCTTCTGGGAAAGTTTGGAATCATAACTCATGTGTGTCTGACTCCTTAGATCTACCCGAATCTTCCTTCTCCTCCCCCAATCTAGTGGAACAAAAAGGTTTAAGCTTTCCCCAAAGGCTTTCAGTCTCGGAAGTACTTCTCCCCACTTTTGTAATATTCTACAGTTACATTAACCAAAGGCTAACTGTTTTTTATGCTGAAAGATGGAACAAAGCATTTCAGAAAATTATTTTTCTCTGTACTACTCATTGCCTTCACAAATATGGTCTTGCTAAAGAGGTCATGTGAGTCAGCTTTAAGACTCAAAGCTGATCGATAGCCTCTTTCTTCTAGGAAATAAGTAAAAACTTCAGAACTTATAGATTTTCTGTGAAGATTAAATGATAAAAAGCAGGCCAAGTCCTTAGCACAGTGTTCACCATATAGTGACCATTCAGTGCATGTTGGCTGCAATGGTTGTTGTGGTTATTCCCCCAAAGTCAAGGTGGAAATTCCCAATTGTTTCTTAAAAATCAATTTCTCTGTTCAGAGAATACCTTTGAATATTATTCTGGATATGGTCTTCCTTGGCAATGTTCTGTGCAATGTTTTCTCTCAGACCTTCCCTTTTTCTTCTCTATAAAATCTCTGGATTCCAATGAATCCCTGTGCATATTTCCTCTGCACAATCCTCCTCAATACTCTCTCTTCATACTCTCCCTGCATCTTCCCCTGCCTCCCACCAACCCCTCTGCACAGACTCACTGGATAGTCCCCCTTCATGCTTTTCCTCCTTTCCAACACTTTCCTAACCTGAACGATCAGAAACAAATTCCACTATACTCTTTTGGATAAATCTTTTTTCCTCCTTCACTCAATTCTAACATCATCTGTAAGAGTTAAACTTTTCTCCTAATAAGTGCTCCTAATTCTTTAGCTCCTTATGTGTTCCTAGTATGATTTCTGCCACCTTTAAAGTTATTTTTTTTTCACTTAAAATATTTCATGGTCCCTCCATCTGCTTTTCCCATGGATTCTGTAGCAATTGATTCTCATACACAAAGAAGTCTTGGTGACAGATTTCTTCTAATGTTATTTGCCTTTGTATTTGAAATTATTTTTCTTAGATATGGCAAAAACTGGGAAGTTGGGAGGTATGTCCCTAAGTCAAGTCCCACAGGTAACCACTGAGTCTCTTGTTTTACATTTTAGACAATTTCAATCTGCTAACTTTCAGAAATCATTGTTTACTAAAGATATAAACCATGAGAAATGAGAATAAAAATTCCCTCAAGGAAATCCAGATAATCCAAATGAATTGTTTCTGTCAAATGGACCTACCAACCACTCTAAAGTTACCTTTAAAACAAAAGTGAAATATCATCATTGGGAGAGAGTTGCCTGTTATGAGATGAGACTTTCCTCATTCAAGGAATAAACACTCACCATGACAAATGGTTTTGCTGTAGGACATGGGCCTTTAATTTTCTTCTAACATGGAAATAGCAGTACTTTTTGGGTGTATGTGACAGTGTGTACATAAGATGGGTGAAACCTCAGGAAAAACAAGGCACTGTGTCCCGAAGCATCAATTTGTTCTATGGTGTCATTCAAAATGCCTTTTAAAAAATAGTGAAACAAACTACATTATTGTAGATTCAATCAAAAATGTACCAGAAGACTTGGAGGCAAAATACAAAAATCTAGAGGGATCTTTACCTTTCCTTTGAGAGATATTGAACCTCACTCTAAGATCACTCAGAGTTTTGTGCTCTCTTGCCCACCCTTTTAATTAAAGTGTTAAATATGCTTAGTAGAGAACTTTTAGGAATTAATGGATTTAAGAGTATTTAGTAAGCTAAGAATTCAGAGACCTGATGCTAGACTGGCCTACCATTAATTAAATGAGGGCTTACTATTCAGTAGATTTAGAATAAACTCCAAAAGCCAGAGGAAGTTTAAACCATTTCTCCTCTTTTCTCTACTGGTTATATGGCATTATGATTTTAAGTAAAATATTTCTTCAAAGTCCTTATACTTGTAAAATAAATTTTATACAGTTCTTCAATACTAAGAGCTGAAGGATACTGCCATTCAATTCTAGGAAATGATTTGCCTTTGTCCAACCATAGCCATCCGATATACAAGGTTATAAATTACTACATAAAAATAATGCTGTTCGCATAGCACAGGGAGATCAGCTCAGTGCTTTGTGACCACCTAAAGAGGTGGGATAGGGAGGGTGGGAGGGAGACACAAGAGGGAGGTGATATGGGGATATATGTGTATGTATATATATATATATATATATATATATATATATATATATATATATATATGTGTGTGTGTATATATATATATATATATATATATAGCTGATTCACTTTGTTATAAAGCAGAAATTAACACACCATTGTAAAGCAATTATACTCCAATAAAGATGTTAAAAAATGTTCTTTTTCCTATTTATTTTGTACAACCTAGTCATTTCATATGGTGACATTGGGGCAGGGCTCTAAATGTGATAGAATGGACTATATTTCCCATCTATCTTCTCTAAGAGAAGTAAACCAGGTAATGCCCTACTTCCATGTCATGGTTGTTGTGGTATCAATAGAGTCCTAAATTCTGAGGCTCAGTTACTCTCCATGTCCTTTTATCACATCCAAGACACCAAGGCTCATAAATAACATGCTTGGGAGTGGGAAATGGATCAAGTTGCTCTTTATAATTTGCCAAAATATATCAGGATTGGACAAAAGAGTGGAATACAATTTGACTGATAAAAAAATTAACCTGCTGAAATTAGTAACATTAGAGGTGGCTGTGGCTACAGCTTACAAGTGAGTGTGTGGTATCTGGTCTCAGTGAGTTTGGAAGTTATTTTATTGGACTGTAAATGACTTCAGCTAATGAAGTTGCTGGTCGTAGACAGGGTTAAAGAAATTCAGGTTGAACTTATAAAAAGTCAAGAAACTTCTAATGCAGTATTCTCTGATTCTGTCATGTGTTCTCAATACAAATATGAAGTGACTGTCTTGGCCTTGGAGAGGTAGAGAAACAGAGCATGAACATTGGCAAGGTGTAGTATGAAAAATAATATACTTGGGTTTTGTCCCATAAAGGCTCAGAACTTCAAAAACTCTAGGAATTTCCTGAGGGAGAAGAGTTGCATTGTTATGGCAAAGAAGAGGTGGTTCACGCTGGGTTCATTAATAGTTTCTGGATGGGAGCTGGTCACCAGAATAACCAAGAAGGGGATTAGAGGGTTGAGAGTTTCAACTGCCAGACCTCTGGGGAAGGGAGAGGGCTGGAGACTGAGTTTAATCTTGTGGCTAATGATTCAATTAATCATGCCTACTAATAAAACTTCAGTAAAAACTCTGGACTCTAAAGCTTAATAGAGCTTCCTGGCTGGTGAACACATTCACTTGGTTGGTAAATATTGATGTGTCAAGAGGGCGAAATGCCTTGACTCTGTGGGGTGATGGAACAGAAGCTTTGTGTTTGGAACCCTCCCAGACCTTGTCCTATGTGTATTCTTTATGATAACAGTGTAATCTTAAGCGTAGCACTTTCAGTGAGTTCTGTGAGTTTTTCTAATGAATTATCAAAACTGTGGGGATTGTAGAACATTGAAATTTGTAGCTAGTCAGTCAGACACTAACTCTGCCTGGTGATTAGCAGCAGAACTCTATTTTAGTACCTCCATTTGCTGTTACTCAAGTTGAAATGGAAACAGAATGGAAGAGAAGCTCTGATACACTGATAATTGAATTTTGCATTAGGATACATAGAGACGATGTCTTGACTATAAGTAGATAGTCTCATGTTTATTTTCTGGCAAAGCCACACTTCCCAGTATAGTTAAGAGGAACTTATTTTGGAAGTATTTTTCAATGTGAGGTGTGGACAACTTGGTAACATGTTTTTCTGAAAGCTGACATAGTCTGCAGTGAAGGAACAGTGTTGTTGGGGTGGAATTTGAAAGTCTTCACTTGTGAGTAGAAATAAAGCCTGAGGTATTAAATAAGACCTTTCCTCTGAGATCAGTTGGACACCACTGAGTGACTTTGAACAGGGAAGCAACATTTTTAAACGCTCACTCCTGCTGCTGAGTTGAGAAAGTTAAAGAAGAGGAATAGCAAAAGTGAATGTAGCAAGAGTGCAGAAGTTGTTGAAATAATCCAGGAAGGAGATGATTGGAATAGGGAGGTAGCAGTTGCTAAAGTTTCTAAAGTAAAAGCGAAGTTCATATGTAGTATGCAAAGTTTTAAATAAAATTGTTCAATAACTGTGCATATAAGAAAATGCAATCCTATAGTAAAAGAAAAAGAATAATAAAGACAGTATTTAGAAAGAATATGTAAGTTAATAGAATTAGGCCAAACCTACTTATTATCAATTAATGTAAACAGAACAAATATAATTATTAAAATAAATAAGAGTTACAAGTTCTAATGAAGAACCTTACACTGAGCTTACCAGCAAAGATATAACTAAAATGAAAATGACACAGACATGTCACTCAGATTTTTAAAGTATGCAAAAATGCTTGGGACTTCCCTGGCAGTCCAGTGGTTCAGATTCTGTGCTTCCACTGCAGGGGCCACATGCTTGACTCCTTGTTGAGGAACTTAGATCCTGAATGCTGTGTGGAAAAAAAAATAATGCTTACCAGACAGCTGCGAACAAAGAGTTTAAAGAATCTATGATATTATTTTCAAGCATTTTGTAATAAAGTTAAAAGTATTTACTAAGAAAAAGATGAACTTTAAATTATAGAAAGTAAATACACAATAAGTTTTAACAATCATATATTTTTACATATCAAATAAAACAGCTGATCAAAGTAAGAGAGAGAGAGGGTGAGGGAAGAAGAGGAGGAAGGAACAAAGGAAGAGAGGAAAAGAGGAAGGGAGGGAAGAATACATAAAAGTATAATATAAGATACACAAAGCACAAAAAAAAAACAGGATGAGCAAAGAGAATTGTATAAGATAAAACAGAAATAGAGAAATTGAAGTCATGTCTTCAGATCTTCCTAATCAAATATCCTAAAGTTAATAATGAAATAAGCAATGTGATCAGGCAATCTATGAGCTTAAACAAAAGAACTCATGTGAAACTTTGCTTTTTTTTACAAGACATAGCATTTTTAACATATACACACACACATATGTTGTCTACAATTCTCTCATCACCCCAAAAACTGAATCCATTGTTCAATTCAATATTCAAAGTAGGAATAATATAGACCATTTTCTCTGAATAACACTAGAAATTGAGAGAGAGAGGAAATGAGAGAAAGACAGAGAGAAAGAGAAAGAAAGAAAACTCCAGAAAATTAAATATTTACCTCATAAATAACTCTTGGAAAAAAATAAAAATAATAAAATAGGAGATTGCAAAATATCCAGAAAATAATGGTAGTGAAAACACAACATATCAAAATTAATGATCTATGACTAAAATGAGGCTGAGAAAAATTAATAGACAATTGTTCACATACATAAACACATAATGATTAACCTCAAAAATATTTTTAAAAAATTAGAATAGAATTTTTTTAATGTTGAGCATTCTTTTCATTTATTATTATTATTATTATTATTATTATTATTGGCTGTGTTGGATCTTTGTTTCTGCCTGAGGGCTTTCCCTAGTTGTGGCAAGCAGAGGCCACTCTATTTTTTTTTTTTTTTTTTTTTTGCGGTATGTGGGCCTCTCACTGTTGTGGCCTCTCCCATTGCAGAGCACAGGATCCAGATGCACAGGCCCAGCAGCCATGGCTCACGGGCCCAGCCGCTCCCCGGCATGTGGGATCTTCCCAGACTGGGGCACGAACCCGTTTCCCCTGCATCGGCAGGCGGACTCTCAACCACTGCACCACCAAGGAAGCCTGGAGGCCACTCTTCATTGCAGTGTGTGGGCCTCTCACTGTCGTGGCCTCTCCTGTTGTGGAGCACAGGCTACAGATGCGCAGGCTCAGTAGTTGTGGCTCACGGGCCCAGTTGCTCCACGGCATGTGGGATCCTCCCAGACCAGAGCTCGAACACGTTTCCCCTGCATTGGCAGGCAGACTCTCAACCACTGCACCACCAGGGAAGCCCTAGAATAGAATTTTTGACAGCACTTCGTAAATTGCTTACTGTCTTTATTTCCTTTAATTATTCTTCTATATTAACTCTGTGGGCCTTTGGTTTGAGATTGTCCAAGTTTAACACTTTCTATTTTTCACTGTTGCCCTCAGTGGGGAGTTGTCCTTTCTTTTCCTCTCTTTTTCTCCTTTTCTTTCAGATGTGAGAAGTGCGGTTTGTGGGTAGCTTCCAGGACACTTATGTTACATACCGTGAACCAAAGAATTCTTAAAGTAGAGCATAGGACAAAAATTGGAAAAAAAAGATTGGCTTTCTCATAAATTTCACACACTAATAAAAGATAGAAGATGTGAGTTTTTATAACAAAAGAAAACGAGAGCCAATTTGGGGAATCATTAGTTAGAATGTAAAGATTTAAAGTTACAGTTTCCTAATATAAGTAATAAGGCACTCTAATATGCAAAAGGTTGTAATAAACTCAGCTGGGAAAGAAATTTTCAATCTCTTCTCATCTGAATTTGGCTAGTTATAATAGCTACTTTGATTAATAGTGGGCATCTTGTCTTTTTTTTTTTTTTCTTCTCAGAATTACTGTGAAGATATCTCTGTGAAAATCTTGAAATATGCTTGTATGAGGCAGCCTCTGTATGTGGGGGAAGGTGAAGAAATCTTACTTTTTTTTAATCTAACATGTATAATGTAGGTAGTTAAGGATTTTTGATGTATGCTAGTGACATTTAGATATATATGTCCATGGTCTATTAGGATTACAAAGAAATAAGACAAGGTCACAGAAAATATAAAATAATAAGCCTCTCACTGTGTCCTATTTCTTATGAAGATGATTTGAAACATGTTTTTAATATTGGAGCTGTAACACCTTTAGCAAATGAGATTCAGTATTAAGCATTAGCCAGGTCATTGACTAACTCAATGTATGAACAATGCCGAGGGACCAAGATAACCCCCCACATATCTGTAGCCAACTGAGGGTTTTGTTATTTCATGATATCCTGGACCCCTATCCAATGCAACACACTATGACTAGAATAAGTTTCCTTTTTGGTCCCATTATCAAGTGTTCTTTGATGGATATTTATTTCTAAATGTGTTTTATGTTGTTTTGTAAGTAGAGATGCATACATGAAAGTGATTTCTTGGTGTATAATTCTGACTATGCATTGGTACCACTGACAAAAAGCAGGTGAACAAGAGTTAAGGAGAGAAGTTAAGTGCTTCCCTCCAAAGAATCCAATACATACTCTTCCCACTAAAACACCCATAAATAATGTGGTATAGCTGTGTTTCTGACTATTCCTTAATAGCATATACTATTGTGAACTATAAGACCATAAAAAAGGGCAAATATTTAAAGGATTTATATAATATTTGGGTAATTAGATATTTTACATTTTGCTGGAAATATTTTTTTCTGTAGATAAATATATGAATTTTTACCTATATATTTCTTTCTGGATTTTTTGTTGAGATTAGCCAGATCTAATTGCCCAACTATTATATATTCATATATTCTAAGTATTCAAACAAGGATAAATTGCTTTATTTTAAAGGAAACTACTAGCTAACTTCTTATTCAAAATTCTCATAAAGGTAAATGAGAAAAGGACTAACATCTAAATAATAAATTAGTCAAAACATAGTCAAAAATATTTTTCCAGATACCTCATTGTATGTATCTCAATTTCTAATACAATATTGAATAACTGCAAGAGTATCCATCAACAGAGAATGGTTAAATGAATACTTAAAAATGAAATGTTATGGAGCTAATAAATGGACAATGTGGATCTTTTGCTCTCTTGTTGTTGAACTCAAATTCATGTTCCTGCCGCACAATGAGTCAAACAAACCGAAAATTCAGAGTTTAGAGTAGAGAAATGTTTATAGCAAGCACCACGCAAGGAGTACACACAGCTTGTGCTCAAAAGACTTGAACTCCTGGTGTTCTTCAGGGAAGAGTTTTTATAGACAAATTTTTGTGGTAGGGCTGCAGAGTGCAGAACTGTCTTCTGATTGGTTGGTGGTGAGGTGACAGAGAGGTGATTAAGGAATCTCAATCATCAGCCTTCTGATTCCAACTAGTCTGTGATCTATGTGTTTGTGCTCAGCCTGAAGTTACAATCCTCCCCCTGGGTATTTCCTGTAGAAGAACTCAAAGATATGTATCAGCTTTATCACTACACTACATGTTTCTTGAATGTTTTTCCTTTGTTTCTGCATTCCCTCACTTCCCTAATTAGTAACTATTTGAATCTGCCCTTTGGAACTCAGAGAAGGCCTATAAACAAGAAGCTAGGGACAAAGCAAGGCTTTTGTACCCAGGAGAGCCTCACAGGTTCCTGCATGATTTCACTCTCACTCTTTTGCCATTTAATGCTCATTAAAATGTCATTTTCTAAAGGTTGGATTTAAGAATATTCATTTTAACTAATTTTTATTTGTTTACTGATATATCTGTTACAAAGTTATTTTAATTTGTAAACAAAAATCTTTGAAATTAACTATATTAATCTCATTGTAAAATCTCCCAGTTTCTGTACTTATGCTTTTCCATAACTTATGTGAGGTAGATAAAAATATTATAGCATTTAGAATAAATGTATTATTTTGTGTTTGTAGCTATTTGATATTCCTACTGTTAAATAAATTCATATTTTATGGCAAGACAAGAAAAAATTAAACACGAGAAACTTTTCTCTGCCCTTTGGCCTCCTCTCTGCCCCCACTGTGCATTGTGTACCTGCATTATGCATCAACCACACCTCCCCCATTGACAGAAATACCTGATCAACCATAAAGAGAAACATTCTTCTAGCATCCACAAGATAACTCTTTAAAAGATAACATTCCTTCTTGATTTTGTAAGGGGCAACGATGACACTTAGATCTGAATCATCATGACAACTGTCAGTTGTCATTTGTCAACTGTCATTATGTAAACTGTCATTTAATTTATCAATTAAATGATAATGTCATCAATTAAATGATAGCATTTAATGTAAACCTTCTGTTTAAAAATTTATATAACTGTTCCTTGACTTCTAATAGACAAAACAGTTCTCAGAGCTTTTTGACAAGCTCTTCTCAGTTTATTATCCTTAAATTTGGCTTGAATAAAATTTTCCACCTATTTCACAGACCGACTGGTTAATTTTTCATCAACACTACTTACCTTACTCTCATTTATATAACTTAAGTTTACAAATGAAAGTTACCTTCATATGGACCATAGAATATCAAAATATTTTTTTAAAAATTGATTTGTTAAAATTAATGTCCTTTTTTAGGAAGCATATAAAGACATTTTTAATGGGATGCATATTAAAGCAAATATTGTTCTTAAACCTAAATTGTTGATAAAAATCAGTCCTCTGACCTAATCAAAACATTGTTTTTATTTGTACCACAAAATTAACCAGAATTCAATGACAGTGTTTAAAAGTTATTTTTTTGTTGTTGTTGCAGTTAACAGGTAGAGATGTGTTTTATATATGAATTCAAATGTCAATGTTTATAATACTACTAGAGCTTGAAGTCTCTGTCTTATATACTTCTCTATAGGTCAAGAAGTTTCAATTTATTCATACTTCTAGTCAATGTTTATGACTTTCTCTATAAGAGTATAACTGATTATTTTCCCAGAGGCTAGAAAAATTTACAATGATGACTTTCTGGGGATAAGAATCCTGAAGCCCATTTTCTGCTAGGGAGCAAGCTTCTCACCTACATGGAGACTGCCACAAGCCAAAATTGTATCATGTTATATTGTGAGAAAGCATTCATTTTTGAACATTTGCAGCTGTTTGGAAGCTTTCATTTTCCAAGAGCATGTATTCTTTATAGTTCCATTTTAGCTATTAATTTTCTAAACCTTTGCTTTTCCTGTGTTTTTCTTGCATCATGAGAAATATTTAACAAAATATTTTTTGGGTAAACATTATTTTTTTGTGAATTTGTTTTATATCTTTTTTGAAGATTTGAATCTTTGGTTTTAGAGCCTATAATTTGTCTATTAAGAGACAATGGACACAAACATATATGTAATGCTCAATTGCCATGGAGATAAGCATATCACCATAGCAACTTGTATCATGTATATGTGTGTGAAAAATCCTGAGGGATGGGGAAGGAAGATGTCAGATACATGTGTGTATGTATTTTAATATTTTTGAAGGCTGAAGGATAATTTATCTTCTCTTAATTAGTGGCTATCTTTTCAATTCATTGAAGAAATAGATGTAGAGTCACCTTGCCAATTCTGGTCTTTTGCTTTGTATCTAACACATACTCATTCTATGTAAATGGAAAATTAGTTATTCTCTTGCTGATCCACTTATGGGTTCATAAATAGCATTTCAATTATTTGAACAAAGGGTCAGCTTAATTAATAATAATAATAATAATAATAATAATAATAATAATAATAATAAACCTGCATGGCATTCAGAACACTGTAGGACACAAAGAGAAGATGGTAGAGAATAGGCATTTAAGTAACTGAGATAAAATAGAGTCAGGGACAAAGATATGGATAAATATAAACCAAAAAAAAAACAAACTTTGCATTCTATTTTATTGGTAAAAGAATTTGAGTTATATTAAGAAATCCAAAAGTGATGATTTTATTATTGTTCACAATTAACAAATGCCCTCCTTCCCCATAAGAGGATTGATTATACATCCCTACCAACTACCATGTGACTTCATTGAAGAGAAACGTATATCCCACCACTTTGACTTTGGGCTAGATCCTATAGCCTGCTTTGACCAGTGGAATGTGAGAAGAGTTCACCCAACTGTGCAAGCAAGAGCTTTAAGAAACACTGTGAATCTCTGTGACTCTTTTGTTCTCTTCTCCTTTACACAAAACAACGTGTCTAAAACAGAGTCTTCTCCTCAGCCTGAGTCCTGGAAGGAGAGGATATGTGGATCAGAGCAGCTACAGCTCACACTCAGGTATCATTATGTAATGTAAGTCAACGACCTTTTTCTAATCTTTGCAAATCTTCAGGTATGCAAATTAAAATGAACTTTTGTTTGTTTTTGGTTATTTATTCATCTGTTTTTTTTTACATCTTTATTGAAGTATAATTGCTTTACAATGGTGTGTTAGTTTCTGCTTTATAACAAAGTGAATCAGTTATACATATACATATGTTCCCATATCCCTTCCCTCTTGCATCTCCCTCCCTCCCACCCTCCCTATCCCACCCCTCTAGGTGGTCACAAAGCACCTAGCTGATCTCCCTGTGCTATGCAGCTGCTTCCCACTAGCTATCTATTTTATGTTTGGTAGTGCATATATGTCCATGCCACTCTCTCACTTTGTCACAGCTTACCCTTCCCCCTCCCCATATCCTCAAGTCCATTCTCTAATAGGTCTGTGTCTTTATTCCTATCCCTCCCCATTCTTTTCTAAATCATTTTAATTTTTTTTATTCTAGTAAGAACAAAGCATGAGATGTATCCTCAACAAAATTTTAAGTGCACACAACAGCTAAAAAAACTATAGTATTGTTAACCATAGGCACAATGTTGTACAGCAAATCTTTGGAATTTATTCATCTTGCATAACTAAAACTGTATACCCATTGAACAGCAATTTTCTGTTTTCCTTCTCCTCAGCCCCTGAAACCACCATTCTACTCTCTCTTCCTGAGTTTGGCTTTTTTTAGATTCTACATGTAAGTGGAACCATAAATATTTGTCCTTCTATGACTGGCTAATTTTAATCAGCATAATGCCCTCAAAGTTCATTAATGTTGCTTCATATGGCAAGGTTTTCTTCTTCTAAGGCTAAATAATATTACATTTCATGGATCTACCACATTTTCTTTATCCATTCATCTGTCAATGGACAGTTAGGTTGTTTCTTTGTCATGGGTATTATGAATAATGCTTCAATGAACATGGGAGTGAATATATCTCTTCATGATCCTGATTTAAATGATTTTGAACATATACCAAAACTGGGATTTGGAGATCATATGGTAATTCTATTTTTATTTTTTAAGGAACCTCCCCATTCTTAATGTGTGTTTAGTAGAGCTGAGTCTACCCCAGCATTTTGGCTTTTGCTGGTTCAACCAGAGTATGGTTTTCATCATGTGGTTCACTAAGATTAAGGATCACACTTAACGTTGTTGGAAGAGAAGCATTATATCCCCCTACCCCAAAAAGGGGGCTTGACCTTGGCAGAACAGAAGCTGGTCCTACTGCAGGAATGAATCAATGAGGAGAGAGTCAACCCAGAAGGGCTCTTCAATAAGCAGCAACGAAACCTATTAACTGTCAGTGAGGTGAAATATGCATTTCCAATTATGTAACCTGTTCATTGGGTGTTTGGATCATCTTGCTATAGAAAATCAGTAATAATTATAATTTTCCCAAATTTATATTGTTTATTTAAGAGTTTTAGTAAATATATATACTAATGCTCTAAATTGACACATGATTATTAATGACTCAATCTATATGCGGCTTTTGATTTTATCATAATAAAATACTTTTAGTGTTGCTATCTTATTTAAAATAATTTTACTTAGGAGGAAGCTGCTGACTGAAGTGACTGAAGACCTGCTGGGTGAGAAAAGGCAGCATCTTCAGCACCAGCATCCAAGCAGGAGGTGGAACTCTGCCCCTGGATGATTTTCAGTGGCTCCTAGAAGGCTTGCCCTTCAAGCCCTACAACTTCCAGGCCCCCAGCGTGTCCTCCACAACAGCATATACCTGCACGCCCTGCTCAAGTCCACACCCAGGTCTGGCAGATCTTTTGGGAGTTGTGGCTCACAAGGATGGCAATGGTAAGCCTCCTGACGTGCTCCTTCTGGTACTTTTGGCACCCTCTTCTAGCCCCAGCAGCACCAAGGACACGACCAGCATGACACCTTCCTGGGATATCCAGCCGAAGTCTTGCAGCTCCCAATGGACCATGTCCAACAGGTCAAGCCAACTCGCTCTCAGTGTGGCCAGGGCTCACAGGTGAACAAACGGGGCTGCAGGGGGCAGATGGAGGTGGGGAAAGTCTGCTGCATGTGCACGCACACCACATCAGCTGCCACTCTCTGCCACCCCGCCTGAGCAAGCCCTTCGCACTCGCAAAGTACCTCACCTTCTACCATGTGTTCTGGATGGAGACCCTGCATGCCTCGCATTTGGCCGAGTTCCACCAGATTGATGGCCTTGTGGCTGACCACTGCCTCACCCCAGCCATCTTGTGGGCGTCATGCCGGGGTTCTTCACCAAGCTAGTATCTCCCAACTAGCTTCAAGGTGGCCTACAGTCCTACACAGAGCCCAGCAAGGAGGTGATGGCTACCACCAAGTCCCGAAGAAGTGAATGGAGGCTGGGAGCTCTGGGCTCTTCTGCCCCAGATGCTGCTGCCCATGGGGTTCCCTGGAAACTGGTTGGTTGTTGCCTGAGGCCTCTTCCTGGAGCACCTGACCATGATCAAATATGGCATCAAAATATCTGGGAGCTGGTGGGCCTAGGATAAATCTGCATGTGGGGTAATACAGCCCATTGCACTGCCTGAAGGCCGAACCAATTCAGGTATAAATAATATAATTTGTGAGACGGGGGGTTGGGGGGATCTTGGTGGGGTGGAGGGAAAATGGGAAAGAAAAAAGGAGGGAAAGAGAGTCATACAGTGGATTACTTTATAACTTTGTTAAAAAAATTCAGTTGACTAAATTTGGGGGAATATTTTGTAGTCGAATTCCATTCCCTTAGCCTATGGATCTGTCCTTTCACTAATACCACTGCTGTCTTGATTAATGTAGCTTCAAGTAAACATTTAAATTGAAATGTATGAATCTTCCAAATTTGTTCTGAAGGTTTAAATTTATTTTTGTCAATTCAGGTTTCTTTGTCTTTCCATATAAACTTTACACTTAGCCTTCAGATAGCTACAAAAATCCTCCTGGAATTTTAATTAGGACTGCACTGAATCTACAGGTCTAAATGAGGATAATATATTTCCTAACAATGTTGAGTCTTCCAGTCTAAAAACATGGTATATCTCTTCATTTATTTGTTGATTATTTACTTTCATTTGTGTTTTATAGTTTTCAACATATGGATCCTGAACATATTTTGGTTAGGTTTTTACCTAATATTTCAATTTTATTTAGTGCTATGGTAAATGAAATTTATTTTTTTAATAAGTTGAAATTTTTATGTCCACTTTGCATCCTAAGAGTTGATAAACTCTATTAATTCTAGAAAATTTTCTGAGTTTTAAGATTTTCCACATAGAAAATCATTTCATCTGTGATTTTAAAAAATGCTCATTTTAGGCTTCCCTGGTCGCACAGTGGTTGGGAATCTGCCTGCCGATGCAGGGGACGCGGGTTCGTGCCCCAGTCAGGGAAGATACCACATGCTGCAGAGTGGCTGGGACCATGAGCCATGGCTGCTGAGCCTGTGCGTCTGGAGCCTGTGCTCTGCAATGGGAGAGGCCACAACAGTGAGAGGCCCATGTACCAAAAAAAAAAAAAAAAAAGCTTATTTCTACTTTTATATTCTGTGTGCTTTGGATTTATTTCACTTTATCATTATATTGACTAGCATAACCAGCATAATGTTAAATATGTCAGGAGAATTATTGCTCTTACCTTGTTGCTGATTTTATGGGTAAGGCATACAGGCCTTCACTATTAAGTATGATGTTAACAGTGGTTATTTTAGATATCCTTGTGAAGTGGAGGAATTCCCTTTTATTGCAAATTTACTGAGCATTTATCATAAAGTGATGTTGATTTTTTTTCAAATGCTTTCTATGCATCTGTTGATAGGATCTCGACCTTGTTAAGTCTGTTATTATGATGAATCACATTGATTGATATATAGATGTTGAACTTGCCTTGAATTATTAAAATACATTCCATTTTGTTGTGAAGAAAAAAGAATAATTTTACTTAGAATTTTATTTTGTCTTATGTAGGAACTGCTGCACATATTGTCTCCATTTTATTATGTTTTGTCTTATCCACTTATTTTTGTCTTTTTTCTTTAACTTTAGGGGAGTTTGAAGAAAACAGCAAAGATTTGAGTTTTGTTTTTGAGTCAAAATATATTTATCTTGTCTTATCTTTACTAATAACTTTTTAAATGATTGTGTGTTGTGAAGTTTTATCTTTTATTCTATTTTCATTTTATGCTTCTTCCTTATTTTTAAAGTTATGCTATATCCATGATTCTTTTTTTCCCTTTGTATAATTTGAATGATCCAGTTTTAATTTGTAGTTAATTTTCTTAAGATCTTCTATTTTTAAATTACATTGGCTCACACTACACATAGTGTTTTCCAGGTGCTTTTTTAGCTTTAGAAAATAAGGTGACTGCTCTTTTATATTAATAACTTCAGAGTAACATCCATATAATCATTTTAATGGCTTCCTATAAAGCTCTAATTACATCATTTTTTGACATATGTCCCTTTTCTACTGATTTATTTTTCAAAGAAATGCATCAGTGATATTTTTTTGCATGTGTATATTTGTGAACTAATCTAAATGTCCTTAATGAAAATCCTTGTAAGATTATTTTATGGGTCAAACAGTATGGACTTTTAAAAGTCTTTGGCACATATTGGTAACTTACTCTCCAGAATGATGTACCAATATATATTACCACGATCAGTGCTTGCAAAAGTCTTTTACCTTACACATAAGTTCCATCTGATGGATGTAAATGATCTTATTGTATAAAAAATGTTTCCACTGATAGTTGTTTAATCTGTATTGATAAAGAGTTTCCACATGAATTTTCATTTGAACAATGGATTGTGTCTAGAAAAAAACAAAGCATACATCCATTGATCTAGTTTAATCCTTGTATGCTAGAGATAAGGAAACAAGACTCTTTCAAGTTAAGGGTCATATACAAGGTCACAAGGCATAAGAAGACAGCCAGAATCAGATGGGGCCCTGATCTGAGATTGTTTTTCGTTTGTCCCATGTGGCATCATGCAGCTGGAAATATGTGGACATCTTGCTAGTTTCACATGGGAAGGGGTTGACAGTGTTGGCAGTTTGGGAATAAGTATAACTTTGGCCTTTCTTAGAGTACAAAATATAGACACTAAACACATGGTAAGGAGGCAAGAAATTGGTAATTTCTCCATCAGTCTTGAGATTATGTGTCCAAGGAGTCTATACTTGGGAGACCATCTGCTGTGTATCTTTATTATGGACTCAGATTGTTTTTGTCTTTAACTGCCTATTATGTCTTAGAATATGTACAGCTACCATATTTAACATAATATGTTTTTAAATAGCCAAGTTTTTCAACCGTTTTTTCCTATTGCCTTTTACTTATTGGTAAGGTGGCTTAACTGATTTTATTGTTTGTCTTTTACTTCTTTCATTCAGGTGCTTCAAATAGTCCTCAAGTATTATTCATTTTAACATTATTTTATCTTTGTTTTATCCCATCAATCTGATATACTTAGTTATGTTTACTTATTTTGTCCTGGTTTCATATAATTTTTACAATTTAATTTTTAATTCATATGGTTGCTTTATTTTGACTCACTTTTTATACCTTATTTTTTTATTTTAGCTTTATTTTATTTTTTAATATATTTTTAGTTTCACATCTATTTTGTTTACTCAGTTTAATCAATGGGCAAGAGGAGACAGAACCATGGAGATTATGTGAGATTAAGTTGCTTTCCACTGATACTCATCCAACTTCAATTAAATTTCATGACTCCACATTGTCTCCAGTGTGGAAACCCCAACATAATACATTTAAGTAAATAAATCTAAATTCACTCTAACTTTTAAAAATAAATAATAGTTTTTTAAAAAATAGAATTCACATCCAATAAAATTCACATATTTAAAGATTACATTTCAGTGACTTTCCACAAAGTTGTGCATCCAAAATGACAATGAATTTTAGGACTTTTTCACTATGCCAAAAAGAAACTTCACATCCCATAGGTATTACTTTTCAAGTCCTACCTCTCCCTAAACCATAGGCAACAAATAATACATTTTTTGTTTTTATAGATTTGCCCATTCTGGATATTTCATAAAAGTGAAATTATACAATATGTGGTCCTTTTTAACCGGCTGTCTTTGCATTGTAAATTTTTTTCAACGTAAATACATTTTGTGGCCTGTATTAGAACTTTAATTTTGTTTATTGTCAAATAATATTCCATTGCATGAATATGTCACATTTTATTTATCCATTCATTATTTGGTGGATGTTGGTTTGTTTCCACTCTTTGTCTATTATAAATAATGCTGCTATGAACATATGGTACAAGATTTATATGGACATATGTTTTAATTTCTCTTGGGCATATAGCTAGGGATGACATTGTTAGGTCATATGGTAACTCTATATTTGACTGAAGAACTGCCAGAATGTTTTCCAATGTGACTGCTTCATTTTACATTCCCAAAAGTAGTCCATGGGGTTTCTGATTTCTCTATATCCTTGCCAACAATTATTATTTGTTTATTTTCATTATAACTATACTAATGGGTGTAGAATGTTATTTTATTGTAGTTTTGATTTACTTATTCTTCATAGCTAATGATGTTGAGCTTCTTTTCAAGTACTTATTAGTGATCTGTATATCTTTACAGAACTGTGTGTTCAGATAATTTACTTATTAATTAATAGGGTTGCCTTTTTATTATTGAGATATAACATCTCTTAAAATATTCTATGTATATGGGATGGCAAAACATAATCCCTTATCAGATATATGGTTTGCAAAATTTTTCTTCCATATGGGTATTTACATTATAGTTACCTTTACGATTGTTTTTTGTTTATTCATGTAGATTTACTTGCTTTCCAACTGAAGAATTTCCTTTATTATTTCTTGTAAGTTGGATCTGCTAAAAACAGACTCTCTCAGTTTTTTCTTTATTTAGGAATACAGTTGATTTTTTTCCTTCATATTTGAAATTCAGTATTATTTGTGGTCTGCATTATTTTTTAAGGTTAAAATATAGTTGACTTATAATATTATATTAGTTTCAAAAGTAAAGCATAGTGATTTGATATATTTACACATTACAAAATGATCCCCACTATGACTATAGATTCGATCTGGCACCAAAGTTATTACAATATTATTGATTATATTCCTTATGCTATGCATTACATCCTTGTGACTTACTTATTTTATAACTGGAAGTTTCTACCTCTTAATCCCCTTCAGCTATTCTACCCATCCTCCCACCCCACTTTGCTCTGGCAACCACTAGTTTGTTCTCCATATCTATGAGTCTGTTCCTGTTTTATATTTGTTCATTTGTTTTGTTTTTCAGATTTCACATAACTGAACTCATACAGTATTTGTCTTTCTTTGCCTGGCTTATTGCACTTAGCATAATTCTCTCTTCATACATTCATGCTGCCCTAGATGGCAAAATTTCATTTTTTTTTATTGCTGAGTAATATTCCATATGGTAGTTCTCTTTTTAACTTTTTGAGGAACGTCCATACTGTTTTCCATAGTGGCTGTACCAATTTACATTCCCACCAACAGTGCATAAGAGTTCCCTTTTCTCTATATCATTGTCAACACTATTTCTTACTTTTTAAAAAAAAACTCTGTGTGTGTTTTGTTTTATTTTATTCTATTCTATCCTACTCTGTTCTATTCTATTTCATTTCAGGCCGCAGCCTGAAATTCCCCAATGATGGATCTAACCCATGCCCCCTGCAATGGAAGTGTGGTGTCTTAAGTTGCGGACTGCCAGGGAAGTCTTATGTCTTGTTTTTTTGATATGAGCCATTCTGACACATGTGAGGTGATATTTCATGGTGGTTTTGATGTACATTTCCCTGATATTTAGTGATGTTGGGCATCTTTCCATTTGCTAGTTGGCCATCTATATGTCTTTGGAAAAATGTCTGTTCAGATACCCTGCCCATTTTTTAATCAGATTGTTTGTTTTTATGATACAGAGATATATGAGTTCTTTATGTATTTTGATATTAACCACTTATCAGACATGTCATTTGCAAATGCCTTCTTCTATTTGGTAGATTGTTGTTTCATTTTGTTGATGGTTTCCTTTGCTGCACAAAAGCTTTTTAGTTTGATTAGGTCCCATTTATTTATTTTTGCTCTTGTTTTACTTGCTCAGTTTCCCCAAAACTATTTATCGAAGAGACTGTATTTCCCCATTGTATATTCTTGCCTCCTTTGTTGTAGATTAATTGGCCATATGTATATGGGTATTCTTCTGGACTCTCTCTTCTATTGCATTGATTCATGTATTTGTTTTTTGTGCCAGTACCATACTGTTTTTTATTTTTTTTATTTTTTTTATTTTTTTTGCGGTATGCGGGCCTCTCACTGTTGTGGCCTCTCCCGTTGCGGAGCACAGGCTCCGGATGCGCAGGCCCAGCGGCCATGGCTCACGGGCCCAGCCGCTCCGCGGCATATGGGATCCTCCCAGACCGGGGCACGAACCCGTATCCCCTGCATCGGCAGGCGGACTCTCAACCACTGCGCCACCAGGGAGGCCCTCATACTGTTTTGATTACTGTAGTTTTATAGTATAGTCTGAAGTCACAGAGAATAATACCTCCATCTTTGTTCTTTCTCAAGATTGTTTTGGCTATTGCAGGCCTTTTGGGATTTTAGGATTATTTATTCTAGTTTTTTGAAGAATGCCATAGGTAGTTTGAGAGGGATTGCATTGAATCTGTAGATTGATTTGGATAGTATGGATATTTCAACAATATTAATTCTTCCAGCCTATGAACATGATATGTCTTTTCATTTGTTTGTTTGTGTCATCTTTGATTTCTTTCATCAGTGTCTTATAGTTTTCATAATACAGTTATTTCATCTCCTTGGTTAAATTTATTCCTAGGTATTTTGGGTTTTTTTCGATGTAACTGTAAATTAGTTTTTCTTAATTTCTCTTTCTGATGGTTTGCTATTAGTGTTTAGAAGAGCATGTGTGACAAACCCACAGCTAACATCATACTCAATGGTGAATACTTGAAAGCTTTTCCTCTAATATTACAAACAAGACAAGCCTGCCCATTCTTGCCACTTTTATTCAACATAATTTTGGAAACAGCAATGAGATAAGAAAAATAATTAAAAGACATCCAAATATGATGGGGTGAAGTAAAACTGTCACAACTTGCTGATGACAAAATAGTCTATGTAGAAAACCCTAAAGACTCTAGTAAAAAACTATTAGAACTAATGAATAAATTCAGTAAAGTTACAGGCTACAAAATTAATATACAGAAATCTGTTGTAATTCAGTATACTAAAAGTTAACTCTCTGAAGAAAAAAGCATGAAAATAATCCCATTTACATTTGAATCAAAGGTGATAAAATGCATTGGAATAAATTCAACTAAGAAGTGGCAAGAGCAGACATCCTTGTCTTGTTCCTAATCTTTGAGGAAAAGCATTCAACTTTATGCGATTGAGTATGATGTTACCTGTGAGTTTGTAAAATATGACCTTTATTACATTGAGGTATATTGAGGTATGTTCTCTTTATACCCACTTTGTTGAGAGTTTTTATCCTGAGTTGATGTTGAATTCTATCAATGCTTTTCCTGCATGTATTGAGATGTTAATGTGAGTTCTAGCCAATTTTGCTTAATGTGGTGTGAAACATTGATGGATTTGAGGATATTGAGCACTCTTTCATCATTGGAATAAATCCCACTAGATCATGGTGTATCATCCTTTTAATATATTATTGAATTTGTTTTTTAATATTTTGGTGAGGATTTTTACATCTGTGTTAATCACGGATATTAGCCTGTAATTTTCTTTTTCTTTCTTTCTTTCTTTCTTTCTTTCTTTCTTTCTTTCTTTCTATCTTTCTTTTTTTTGAGATATCTTTGTCCATTTTTTTATCAGGATAATGATGGCCTCATAGAATGTTTTTGGAAGCATTCTTTCATCTTCAAATTTTAGACTAGTTTGAGAAGGATAGGTATTCACTCTTCTTTAAAATATGGTAGAATTCCCCTGTGAAACCATTTGACTCTGGACTTTTGTTTTTGGAGAAAGTTTTTGTTACTGATTCAATTTCATTACTACTAATCGGTCTGTTCACATTTTCTATTTTTTCCTCATTTAGTCTTGGAAGATTGTATGGTTCTGGGAATTTATCCATTTCTTCTAGATTGTCTAATTTGTTGGTGTGTAACTGTTCCTAGCAGTCTCTTGATTGCTTGTATTTCTGTGATATCAGTTGTAATTTCTCATCTTTCACTTTTAGTGTAATTATTTGGGCCCTCTCTTCTTTTCTCTTGATGAGTCTGGCTAAACATTTGTCAATATGTTTATCTTTTCAATGAACCAGCTCCTTGTTTCATTGATCTTTTCTAGTGTATTTTTAGTTTGTATTTCATTTATTCCCACTTCTAGTCATGGTGTTTTATTTTATTTATTTATTTTTGCTTAAAGAAAATCCTTTAACATTTCTTGTAAGGTTGGATTAGTGGTGAGTAACTATTTTAGGTTTTGCTTGTCTGGCAGATTCTTTATCTCTCCTTCCATTCTGAATGATAATTCCCAGGTATAGTATTCTTGGTTATAGGTTTGTCCCTTACAGCACTTTAAATATAACATGCCACCCTCTTTTGGCTTGCATAGTTTCTGCTGAAAAGTCAGCTTATAGCTAGCTGTATGGGGTTCCCTTGTATGTGACTTGTTGTTTTTTTCTTGCCGCCTTTAAAATTCAACCTTTAACTTTTGCCATTTCAATTAAGATATGTCTTGTTGTGGATCTCTTTAGGTTCATCTTGTTTGGTACTCTCTATGCTTCTTGGACCTGGATATCTGTTTCCTTCCCTAGGTTTCAAAAGTTTTCAGTCATTATTTCATAAAAAAAAAGTTTTCTGCCCCTTTCTCTTTTGTTATTTTTCTGGACCCCCATAATGCATATATTATATGTTTGATGTTGTCCAAGAATGTTGTCTCTTAAACTATCCTCTTTTAAAAAAAAAAATGTTGTTGTTATTCTGTTGGGTGATTTCCACTATTCTGTCTTCCAGATAACTTATGCATTCTTATGTATCATCTAATCTGCTGTTGGTTCTCTCCTCTGTATTTTTTATTTCAGTTATTGAATTCTACTCTAATTGGTTCTTTTTTTATATTTTCTAACTGTTTGTTGATGTTCTTATTATCTTCCTCCATTTTTTCCCAAGTTCATTGAGCATCTTTATGGACCTTGCTTTGAACTATTTATCGGGTAAATTAGTTATCTGTTTCATTAGCTTATTTTCTTTTTTCCAGGATTGGGGAGATTATCTTGTTCTTTCATTTGGAACAAATTCCATTCTGTCTTCTCATTTTGTTTGACTTTTAGTGTTTGTTTCTACAAATTAAGCAAAACAAACATATCCTGGTATTGCTGGCCTGGCTTTGTGTAAAAGTGTCCTTATGTAGACTGCGTGTTCTTGGCAGCTTTGACGGGAGGGCTGGAGCTTAAGTGGGTGTTGGCTGAGGCTTTTCCCATGGTGCACTGGGGGCCACTACCTTTGTGGGAGGGCTGGAGCTGGAGGTGGGTGTGGACTGGGGGCTGTGCTGAGGAGGTCTTGGCAGTCTGAACTAGAGCACCAGGCACTTTTCAATGTGCTACCTCTGTGCTAGGACTCAGAACAAGTGAGTTTGTGTGCAAGTCCTTTGAGATTGGAATCTCATTTCCCCACAGATCTTTGGCTCTTCTGAACTCAAGCCTTGCTCATTTTCAAAGCTGGTTATGGGGGCTTATCTTCCTAGTTGGTGCTGATCCCCAGGGATGGGGTGCCTAATGTGGGGCTCAAACCACCCTCACTCCTTAGGGAGGACCTCTGAGGTTGTGATGCCCACTTCCAGTTGTGGGTTGCCATGGCAGCATTGTGGGTCCTGAGTAGATCAGAACTCTGCACCTCTTACTCATCTTGATGTGCTTTTCTCTTTATATCCTTAACTGTAGAAAAGCTCTCTGTTAGTGTTTAGGTCAGTCTCAGAGAGAGTTTTTCTATATGTAGTGTAATTTTGATGTGTCTGTGGGAGGAGATCAACTCAGACCTTCTTACTCTGCCATCTTGATCCTGCCTCCAAATTTCTTTCTTGTTTCTGATGTGAAGTCAACTGTTGATCTTGTTTCCCTTGTATGTGACAGTTGTTTTTCACTTGCTTCTTTCAAGATACTCTCTTTACCTTTGCCTTACAGCCTTTTTAACCACTAAGTGTCTGGATGTCGACCTTTTTTCTTTTATCCTACCTGGAGTTCTTTGTGTTTCTTGTATATTTCAATTATGTTTTAATGTTTTTCATCCAATTAGGAAATTTTTCAGCTATTAATTCTTCAAATATTTTTTCTGTTTGTGCCCCTTATGGTGACATATGGCAGCCCTTCATTGGAAGCTAAGGGGAAAGGGAGCCCCCTATTTCTAGCCACATCCACCCATATTAGTGCTTCTGTTAAGCTGAGCTGAAGGGATGGGAGGGAGTAAGTGTTGTACCCAAATGCCAAATGTTATAGCTATTTTTACTGAGTTGGTAGACTTTCTTGAATAAATGTTTATTTGCTATATACCCTAAGGACAATTTCCAGAGACTCTAAATAATATTTTTGTAGTTTTTGCCAGTGTCACTTGTTTTGCTCTGGCATCAGTCTTTGAAGCTCTTCATGGTACCATCCAACAAGTTTGTTTCAGTAGCCAACTCTTAGAATAATAACGGGTTTATATTTAGTGATGAGCCATTTTCATTGCTTTATTCATGCCCTCACCATGTATTCATGGCAACTACCAAGTGCCAGGTACTATTTTAAGGCTTATAGTAGACCAAAAGAGCAGAATACTTGTCTCTGTGTGTACTTTATACTCTAACTTTCATGTTGTTCGTGTATATATATATACACACACACTTATATGCATTCTGTCTTACATGCTATCATAAAAATAATTTTACCATGTCAGTGAACTCTAAAGATTGTTATTATTTCCACATCACCTACAGGATGAAATTCAAAAATACCTTCCATCCCAAGATTCTCTGCCCTCAGGTTCCAAGCTGCCTTTTCAGGTAAACTTTGTTCTTCTCCTTTATATGAGGCTTTCATAATAAACTTTGTAATTCAAATCACTTTTTCTTAATCACAGCCAGTGTAATCTCATTTGGCCATGCTTATATATGCCATCTTTTTGTAGGAACACACTGTTATCATAATTTAATGATACTCATCTTCCAAGAAGCAGCTCACCAAGAAATTCCTCAGGAAATACAGTCTACTCTAAAGAGATCATCTCTGTCTCACAGAGTATTCTTCAATAATTCTTTACAGAATCACTCCTTTGATACCTCTCCAGAGCATTCTCACATTGTTAGTCATTCCAGTTTCATATCTACATATCAGTTTTAAAAAGTTTTGTTGACTAATTACCTGATTAGATGTCACTGATACAGAATTCTTCCATTCTTGATTTTTACCCAAATAGTTACATATTTTCTCTTACTCAGATAAAAATAGATTGTGCACTGCTAACACCAAATCTTCGTGGTTTATAGGCTTGCATATGTTACAAGGAAGGTTACACTATTGTCTAGTTTCTGAAATTAGGATATAAAACATTAGAAATAATTTGAATTTGTATCAAAAGGCAATACATCATTTTGGAGATATATATATTTAGAAGGAGTCATGTTGGAATTTTCATAACTCAAGAGTGAATATGGACATGCAATAAAAATATACACTCTCTAAGAAAACTAGGAATAGATGTTCAAAATGTCTATAGAACCTTCCCACTTTTCCCCTCTTCGAGAAATAACCAGATATTAATATTAGATTGGTATTAGTGAAAGTCAGTTTCATTTAGAGTTACTTTGTGCTGAATGAAATCTTTGCTACTCAATTTATTTTATGTATATTCTACCAATATTAAGTGACATTTTAAAATATCAATAAGATGCAGGCTTCAGGCAAATTTAATTTTAATCTATACTTCAATTCAGAAGAACATTTTTTTAAGTACAGTAAGCCATGATTATTTTTTATTTTTATTTTTTTAAACAACCAATAAAAATATTACATCTATGAAATGTATAAAACAGAAAAAAATAATATTTGGTATTAGATCTAATGTGTCATATATAGATTAATACCTAGGTAAGCACATCTTAAAATAATAATGATAATAAAATCAGCAAATAAATAAATATATAGCTCTTAAAAAGTTACATATTTAAAATAAACCTTTTCCAAACACCCAGTAAATGAACACACATACACAAACTCATTCTCTCTCTCTCTGTCTCATACACACACACACAAACACACAAACACACAAAATAATCTATGTCAGAATTGTAAAACAGGAGTGCTTATCATTAACAGGCCAGAAAATTTGAAGAATCAATGTGAGGGTACTGTAAGCAGGACTGGGTTGATTAAGTACTAGCCAAGTTAGTATTGAAAACATGCAAATAAAAAATTATTTTTTGGAATTCACAGGATCATTTGGCAAATACTCTAAACCTCTTCACCTTGAAGAGAAAATGATTGGAGCTCTGCTATGTCATGACATTGAATAACAGGCTGCAATTCACAGTTGATGCCCACCATTGGCCAATTTCATATGTGTAAGAAAGAAGAGAGATTAACATCACTGATTCTGAAAAGGAGGACACTAAGTATGAGAAGGGAAGGCTAGCTAAGCTGTAGATGTCACAATTCCTATGGGGAGATACAACTCTGGGCTGAAACTAATACTTTCAAGCTCATTAAGGCATGGAACAGAGAGGAGAACCAGGTGTGCTATAACCAATGCTAGTGGAGATGAGGGTTAAACTGAAGTCCCTAAGTGAACTCACATTGTTGCCAATGAAATTACTAACCTTTACTTTCACTAGAGCATATCATAAAGCAGGGACCACAGGCTAGCTCAAGCAGAATATATTGAAATTGGTGATCGATGCTTGATGTTTCCTCAGCTAACTTCAGGCTTAAACAATCAAGATAAAAAAGAAACCTTGTTTCTGATAGAGTCCTTTATACCCTTCAAAATTAATATAATACACATTTTAATAATAAATAAAAATGGGATATATGTATGTATGCATGCATGTCTTGCTAAAATGTCTGAAAATTAACCACACAATTTTAATCTCTATCAATTCCCAGTGACAGGCAAACTGTGATGTCCATCTGAAATTATAGCAAGAAATGAAAAATGTTAATAGAAATGAAAAAGATGGAGTTCTTAAAAGTAGAGAACCCTTATGGGATCATTTTCATACAAAAGATTCAATCTAAGATATATAAAAGGTATTAGATTATATGATATTAGTATTGTAATTTGATGTTTGTATATTAGTTTTCTATTATCATAAATGTGGTGGGTTAAAAAATACCCATTTAGTATCTCAGTTCTGTATGTGAGAAATCCAGGAAGGCTTGACTTGGTTCTCTCTTCATAGTCTCACAAGGCTGAAGTCAAGGTCTTGATTGGGATGGGCTATTATCTGGAGGTTCTGGAGAATAATAGTTTCTAAGGTCATTTGAGTGTTGTAAAGATTCAGGTCTTTAACTCTGTAAGCCTGAGTTTCAGTTTTCCTTGATGGCTGTCACATGGGGCCACTCTGCTCTTAGTGCCTGCTTGCATTCCTTCTGTTGTGGCTTCCTCCATGTTTAAAGGCTACAATAGCCCATCCAGTCATTCTCATGCTTTGAATCTCTCTCACTTTTCCTTTGTCCCCAGGCAGAGGAAACTCTGCTTTTAAAGGGTTCCTGTGATTAGCTTGTGCCCATTTGTTAATCTTGCTCTGCTCACAAACATGCAACATTGAACTTCAGTTACAAGTGAAGTTAAAGTAGTAAAATAAAATTATTAAGAGTATAAAGAAGGAGAAAGGAGAACATTAGACCAACCACAAGACTCTTCTGTTTATGGGATCCTATGCAACTGCACAGGCTGCACTCTCATGAAGCTGGAATTAAGCAGGAGAAACAGAATATCTTTCTGTAGATTTATGTGAGAATATTGAATATTTTAAGGTGACCAGCAAAATTATATAATATTGAGGTATATATTTCAAACTATTCCAGTAAAAAGGAGCTGGAAGTGTAAATAAAACTACTTCAAAATAATGATGAGGCAGTATTTGACTTAAATAATTTACTTCACATTCATGGTAATGGTTATCTTTAGGGAGGTTCAAGGGCAGAGTTGATGACTCAGTCATAAAAAGGTCAATTTAAAATTTGTCATTTTGTTCTTTAATGTAAAAATATCTGCACAAAAAGTAATAAAATAAAAATGTCTATTAACGTAGTTGGGTGGATACCTGCATATAAACAGTAGTTTCTATAACTGTATATAACTGTGTGACTGTTAAAATAAATAAAACAACTCCAAATCTCTAGTGATGTTCATTGAAAATAATGAGAAAGATCTCAAATGTGGAACTGCTATACTAAAATCAAACAATAATATCAATTAATTTTACAACGAAAACATAAATACATAATATCAAGATCTTGAAACATTGCAAATAAATACATATTTATTTATTTAATAAAATAAAATAAATCCTGGAAGTTCATATGCATAATGCAGAAAATAATGCAATATTGGCTTATTAAACTCTACATTTTTCAACATTTCTAATCTAATAGCACTATATACTAAATGTCTTCCCTCATGATTATGACAGTTTTGATAAAATTTAAATATTATATAGGATTAAATAATAAATACTGGCAGAACAGAAAGAAGGAAACTTTTTTCCAGCTTTAATGAGATATAATTAACATATAACACTATGTAAGTTGGTACACTTACATACTGCAAAATAATTACTAGTGTAGGGTTAGTTAATACCTATATCACTTCACATAATTACCAGGTATATTTTTTTGTTGCTTGTTTTGCATTTTTTTTTTTAGGGTGAGAACATTTAAGATCTATTATCTTAGCAATTTCCAATTATGTAATACAGTATTGTTAACAATAATCACTGTGCTGTATATTAGATTCCCAGAATTTATTCATCCTGTAACTGCAAGTTTTTATACTTTAAACACTCCCCATTTCAGTGACCCCTGCCACGCCAGGCCCTGGCAATCACCATTCTACTCTATTTCTATGAGTTTAACTTCTTTAGGTTATAAATATAAGTGAGACTGTAATATTTGTCTTTCTATATCTGACTTATTTCACTTAGCATAGTGCCCTCAGGATACACCCATGCTGGTGACAGTGGCAGATTTATTATTTTACATGGCTTAATAATATTCCATTATATGGCTGTATCTTTTAGATTCATCTTTAGATGGACACTCAGGTTGTTTCCATATCTTGGCTATTGGAAATAATGCTGCAGTGAATATGAGAGTGTGATATCTCTTTGAGATAATTGATGCATTTCCTTTGGATATTTGCCCAGAAGTGGGATTGTTGGATCATAGGATAGCTCTATTTTTAATTTTTTGAGGAACATTCATACCATTTTCCATAGTGGCTGTACCAGTTTACATTCCCACAAACAGTGCCCAGGGGTTCATTTTTCTCCACATCCTTGCCAACACTTGTTATTTCTTGTCTTTTTGATAATAACCATTATAACAGGTGTGAGGTAATATCACATTGTGGTTTTGAATTACATTTCCCTGAAGATTACTGTTATTGAGCATCTTTTCAGATACCCGATTCCCATTTTCATGTATGCTTTGGGAAAACTCCATTCCTCTGCCCATTTTTTAAATTGTTTTTTTTTTGATATTGAGTTGTATGAGGACCTTGTATATTTTAAATGTTAACCCTTATCAAATATATGTTTTGCAAATAATTTATCCTATTCTGTAGGTTACCTTTTTATTTTGTGAATTGTTACCATTGCTGTGCAGAAGCTTTTTAGTTTGATATAGTACCACTTATTAATCTTTGGATTTGTTTTTGTTTGTTTATTTGTGCTTTTGGTGTCATAGCCAAGGAATCATTGCCAAGACTCCAAATGTCAAGGATTTTTTCCCATAAGTTTTCTTCTAGGAGTTTTATAGTTTGAATTCTTATGTTAAGTTTTATGATTTTATAGTTTTTTTATTAATTTATTAATTAATTTATTTATGTTTGGCTGTGTTGGGTCTTCGTTTCTGTGCGAGGGCTTTCTCTAGTTGTGGTAAGTGGGGGCCACTCTTCATCACAATGATTTTATAGGATATTTTAAGATAGGGGTCCACTTTTATTCTTTTGTATACTATTATTCATTTTCCTCAGTGCCATTTGTGATTTTTGTATTGTTTATTTCTCTCTTCAGATCTGTTCGTATTTGCTTAATATATTTAAGTGCTCTGAAGTGTGGGTATATATATATATATATATATATATATATATTTATGATTATTATATCCTCTTAATAAATAGACCCCTTTATCAGTATATAATAACCTAATAACCTTATTTGTCTGTTGTTACCTTTTTGAGTTAAAGTCAATTTTGTCTGATATAAGTATGGTTACCCCTATTCTCTTTTGGTTTTTGATTGCATGGGTTATCTTTTTCCATCCTGTCTCTTTGAGTCTATGTATGTCCCTACATACATAGCTTATATGTGTCTCTTGTAGGCAGCACATATTGGGTCTTTTGTTTTAATCTATCCATCTCTATTTGATTGGAGAATTTAATCCATTTGCAATGAGTAATAATTGATAGGTTAAGACTTACTAATATAGTCTCAGTTGTTTTCTGGCTGATTTGTAGTTCCCTTTTATTTTCTCCCTCTGTTGCTACTGTCCTTTGTGAATTGATTATTTTCCACAGTGGTATGCTTTGAATCTGTATTCTTTATCTTTTGTGTATTTACTGTAGGTTTTTGCATTGTGATTATCATGAGACTTACATAAATCATCTTATAGATATAATGGTCTATTTTACACTAACAACTGAACTTAAATTGCATACAGAAACTCTACCCTTTTACTCTCCCCCCATTTTTTATTTTGATATCACAGTTTTTCTCTTTTTATATTGTGCATTCATTAACAAATGATTATGGGTATAGTTATTTTTAATACTCATTGTGTTTAAATTTTAATAGAGTTAAGTTGTTAACATATCACCATGTTACAGCATTGGAGTATTCTGAATTTGACTCTGTTCTTACCTTTACCAGTGTGTTATTTATTTTCATGTTACCAATTAGAGTCCTTTCATTTCAGCTTGAATGATTATTTTCAGTATTTATCTTAAGGTAGGCCTCAGGTTGATGAAATCCCTGAGCTTTTATTTGTCTGGAAAAATCTTTATTTTATTAAGGATAATCAGCCAGATAGACTAGTTTTGATTGTCATGGTTTCCCCCCACCCCACCCTTTTAGCTCTTTGTATATATCATCCGCTTTCTCCTGCTGCCCTGTAAGGTTATGGCTGAGAAATCCAATGATAGCTTTATGGGGAGAGGGGTCACTTGTAAGTTAATAAGCTTCTTTTCTCTTGCTGTTTTTAAGACTCTCTTTTTATTTTTGATAATTTTTTATTGTATGTCTTGGAGAAGATTTATTAAAATTGAATTATTTTTGTAAAATATGAGCTTAATGAACTTGGAAATTCACATCTCTCTTCATATGTGGGAAGTCTTCAACTGTTATATAAACTTTCTACCATCTTCTCCCTCTCTTCTCCTTCTGGATTCCAATAATTCATAGATTGATTCTTTTGATGATATTCCAGAGATCACATAGGGTTTCTTCACTCTTTTTTATTCTTTTTCCTTTGCTCTTCTCTGACTGGATAATTTCAAATTTCTGTTTTCTGATTCACAGATTCTTATGCTCATTCAAGTCTGCAGTCTGTGCTCTCTACTGCATTTTTCATTTAACTTATTGTATTCCTAGCTCCAGAATTTCTGTTTGATCATTTTTTATGGTTTCTACCTCTTTGTTAAACTTTGTATTTTGTTTATATATTGTTTTCCTGATTGTGTAAATTGTCTTTCTGTGTTTCCTTGTAGCTCTTTACGTTTCCTTAAAACAGCTATTTGAATTCTTTACCAGGCAAATCACAGAGCTCCATGTATTTTGGGTCAGTTACTGAAAGATTATTGTGATATTTTGGTAGTGTCCTGTTTCCTTATTTTCATGTTCCTCGAAGTCTTCCATTGCAGACTTTGCATCTGAAGTAGCACTCACTTCTCCAGTTTTACTAAATTTCTTTGGAAGAGAAATACCTTGTTAGTCCTGCTAGGTATTGTAAGGCTTTCTTAGACCTTCTATGGACATGTCAGTTTTATATTTCTTATTCTCTTTTGCGGAATAATTGTTAAGATTGTATGCCTTCTCTCGATCTTGCAGCACACTTGGCCAGGTGTTGACAGCCTTTCTTTTGCTTTCCAAAGGCAGAGCTAAAGGTCAACTTTGTGAGCTCTCTCTGTTCTGCAGATTTGGACCATCTTTCTGAGTATGCTCACCAGCTGTCTGCCATAACTTGCTGTCATCATTGTCAGGAACATGGAGAGTATAGGGCCACGTGATAGGTGTGTGTGTGTGAGTGAAATGTGCAGAGCACCAGGGGCATCCTTGCACTATTTGGGGGATTCACAGATGAGGTAACACCAGCAGCTCCTGCATAGGCTTCTTGACGTAGTCTGCAACACAGTAGGATCCATATCCCTTTAGTTCTTCCAAGAGTCTTATCTGTGGTTCTTCCAGACTCTTCCCACTTCCCAGTCATTCAGGTCATGACTTAGTGCCCTGGGTGGGGAGAGAGAAAAATAGTTCCTCTTTGACAAGGTCCCAAACAGCTGGGGAAACCAGATCCTCACTCACATGCTCCATTTTCCTCTATGGGAAAAATTTTTGGGCTAAGAAGTTCTCTGCTGGCACAGAGCTGTGCTACCTTGAGGAAGAGATAATTCAGGTAAAGTCAAGTAGTTCTTCTTATCCTCTCCAGTACATCCAATCTAAGGTTCAGTCTAAGATTTTTTTGTTTTTCTCTAATGATATGCTGGAAGCTCTCTGCTGGAAACCTGGACTTCCACAAAGGCACTTATGTATGAGGTGATTACCAGTGTTCTGCAGGGGCTCTAAGACTGTAGCCAAGAGGACCTGTGGTTGGTTCATTGTTTACTGCAGGGTCAACAGCTGGGACCAAGTTCTGAATGCCTGTTGTCCAGTGAGTTTGCAAGACTTCTCCTGGGTCCCTTGGTGTGCGTTGCTGGATACCACAGCTCCCATACAGGCACTAATTTTCTTTAGATGGATGCCAAATCATTGTTAATGGGACATAATGAGGGGCATCTTATTCAGCCTTCTGCTGACATTATTTTGAAGAAAACTTTCTTGCTAACTTTTATGCACTTAACAAATGGTGTACGTGAGAACAAATCTTAGGATTAGAACAAGAAAATGGCGTCTACTATCATCACGTTGACTTGGTATATGGTTTCTCTTGAAGAAAAAAAAAGAAATAAATGTAAGAATTGAAAAAGAAAAAAAAGCTGCCATTATTTTTATTTAATGTGCTTATCTTCTAGAAAAAAATAGAATCAGCAAATCATTAACACTTATACAAGATTTTAGTTTACAGATAAAAGATATGTTTTTTTTGTTTTTTTTTTTTTTTTTCTTTTTGCGGTATGCGGGCCTCTCACTGTTGTGGCCTCTCCCGTTGCGGAGCACAGGCTCCGGACGCGCAGGCCCAGCGGCCATGGCTCACGGGCCCAGCCGCTCCGCGGCATATGGGATCCTCCCAGACCGGGGCACGAACCCGTATCCCCTGCATCGGCAGGCGGACTCTCAACCACTGCGCCACCAGGGAGGCCCCAAAAGATATGTTTTTAAAAATAAATTGCAACAAACAAACCCAATTGAAAATAAAGATGTTTGTAATAGCAACAAAAATTGTAAAACCTTATAACTGATACAGAAGACTTCTTTGAATAATAAACACACAAGCAGTTTTGAAACAAAACTAATAATTTTATACTTTTATGAGATAATTAATATTGTAAAAAAACATTATTTCAAATTTTAGAAAGGAGAACTTAATAAAGAGGTGAAGAGTTTGCCTACCAGTTAGTAAGGATTACAAAACCAGTAATAGACAAATGCATGCATTACATTTTGGCTTATAATGAAGCTGAGAAAGAGAAAGAGAGAGAAAACATCTGTGGGAAACATGAATAATTCAGCAGAATATTATATTTATCTTCCAAAGAAGGCCTCAATAATATCTCCCATCCCACAAGTTCTTCCACAATGTGACCTATGAATGAACAGGTAGTTAAAAGAGCGAAACCGCAAAGGGTCTTGAAGCACATGAAAAGATGTTCAAACTCATTGATAATTACAATCAAGTAAATTAAATAATAATGACGTATCACATTGTACTTATCAGATGGGCCTTGAATGAAAAGTTGCACATCACCAGTTGGTGGGGCTGTAGGCATAGAGGAGCCCTCATGCGGATTGGGAGGCTGGTGTATCCAGTGAATATGACAGTCCAGAATCAAATTAAATGTACTGATACTCTGTGATCCAATAATCCCACCCGTGCATAGAGGTCCAAAAAGAAACATTTACGAAGATGTTTATTGCAGTTTTGTTTGTAGAAATGAGAATTCGGAGGCAGTTGGTGGATCATCATTAGGGCCAGATTAAGTAAAATATGGAGGATGTGTGCTATAGAATATTATGTAGCAGTTAGATCCATGGTGATGTGAAGAGATATAAAAACAATTCAAAAAATGTTTTTAAGAAACAGAGTGGGATTTTTGACAGATAACCTTCATGTAAAGTAAAAATCCATGCATACAAGGCTCTAATATATATTTTACAAAGCCCATTCTATAATTAATTATGTTAAATAGTTTAGGATATTTGCACAGGGGCATTGGAGCCGGCAATAAGGATATTGATAATAAATAAACCATGAGTGATATAATTGTGATATAAGGTGAGAGAATAGATTAAAAAGAAATTTATATATTTTCTCAAGGACAAACACAAATATTAATTGACAGAGAGGATACACACTCAAGTCTTTCTGTTGTGCCTCACTTTCCTGTTGCAGTCACTAACTCAGGGGAAAATATATCTGTGTTTGAGATCACAGGCCTAAAGTTACCTAACACTGTGTGACAGGTGCTGATCCAGGCAAATCTTTACAGATTTCTGTTACCCAGGCCATGCCCTAGGTGCTTTTGTCCTCTAAATCTAGAAATTGCATTTAGCCTAGCACCTAGAGCAGAATGGATCCCATTGTTCTTGTTCATTTTTTTGTTTCACCTCTCATGGTATTTTTAAGAATGAGAATGTCACTAGCATTCTAGGAAAATTAATTATATTCCCCTTCATAGAATCCTAAAGTTGGAACAACCATCACTGAACATTAAAAACAAAGCCAAGGGCTTCCCTGGTGGCACAGTGGTTGAGAGTCCACCTGCCGATGCAGGGGACACAGGTTCGTGCCCCGGTCCGGGAAGATCCCACATACCGCAGAGCGGCTGGGCCCGTGAGCCATAGCCGCTGAGCCTGCGCGTCCGGAGCCTACACAACAGTGAGAGGCCTGCGTACCGAAAAAAAACAAAAAAAAAAAACAAAAAAAAAAAACAGAGCCAAAGTTTTTCAAGCTGTAGCTCAGTAGACAGAACAGGGAACACAGGAACCCTCCGACCTCAGCTGTGTGTAAGTCCAGGGCTATAGATTTTCACATCAGTGTCTTTATACCTCTCAGTTCTTGTTATTAATAAACACACCAATATTCTCATAGGTCTTCTAACAAAATGACCAGAATTTTTAAAAATAGAAAGAGAAAGAGGGAGAGAGGTAGAGAAGGAGGGAGGAAGGGAGGAAGGAAGGAAGAGAAGGAAGGAGAGGAAAGAAAGTAAGCCAACATTTTTAAATGCCCACCTCATTTTAGTTACCATCTAAGATCCATGCTGTTACCTCTTTTTAAACAAATGAGGAAATCTTTGAGGTTGTAAGGGGTTCAGCAACTTTCTTAGAGTTACAAAGCATGTGAGTAGAACAATGAGCTTCAAAGCTACTCATAACATAACTCATGGGCCAGCTCATCATTATCTGGGAGGTTGTTAGAAATGAGAAATTTCAGGCCTCACCTCTAACCTCTTGAATCAGAATCTGTGTTTTAACAAGGTTTCCAGATGATTCTTATGCACATTAAATTTTGAGATCCTCTCCTATGCCTGTGTGCTTTCTCCATTATACCAAGAAAATATTCTATAAAATTTCTTTGTGCTCTTTCTAGCCTATTTAAAACTTTCTGTCCTGTGAAGCAATATGAGGAAACAACAAACCAAGAAAGACTAGAAATATTTCATATAATATTATTTTTGTCTTTCTAAAGAGGAAAAATATGCTGCTTGAATAACTTCATTATGCAGGCAAACTCAAATGCATATTTGTATTAGAAAGCATAGAAAATTATATATTTTAAATGACTGTCATTTAAGGAGAAATATCTTGAATCCACCGAAGCCAAAGTTAGGATTGAAAATGAAGTATGATTCTCATATGAACTGATGTGGCTGCCTATCTCTCATTAGTCCATTAGTTCAAAGATTAATTATGCCTTTAACTTATCTGCTAAGTAATGAATGTTTAATGTTTGGCTGCATGGGAAGTGTGTGAAGTGTAAGTTCATTTGCAACACTTGCCAGTGTAATATTAGTCTTCTTGTTCATGAATTAACCTTCAACTAGGGCCATATTTTCAGTTTGGCACATTGAATTTTCATCTGCTCATATAGGATTCAGAAATCCTTAATAGCAGATTACTAAGAATTTGCTATAAGTGATTGTAAATCACACAGTGGCTTCAAATTAGTGAGGCTGAGTTGCCAGTAAATTTGGGAGGCTGATTAAGATTTGTTAAAGACTCTCTCAAGGTAGATACACAAGAAATAAGGTATTGCAATTTGAAACCATTGAGAATGGCAACTTAGTATGGCATGAATACTTCTTTCTTCTTTTAATCAGTTGTTTGATTAAATTTCTAGTTCCCTGAAAAATCTTAGTTCATTATTTTTCATTGTACAACTCCTTTTCTCTGTTAATGAATTTGAAATATAGTAGTCTTCAGAAAATATTTATTCTCCAATATGGGAGGCTTAGAATTCTCTCCTCCAATGAATTCTCTCTAACATGGAGAGAATTAGTCTTCTCTCCAGCATGCTTCAATGCATGATTATAGAGCACCTCCAACATACTGGCTTGTATTCCACTGAGGTTGACCCAGTCCACAAATCATTATTATCAAGTTTTAATTATGCTGAGATGTTACAGTCATTAAAATCGTAGTGAGTAATTATATATATATATATATATATATATATAACATCTATCTATCTATCTATCTATACACATATTTATATGATTTTTTGTGTACTTTTAAATATCAAAGTAAAGTTCCATGGGTTAAAGAAAAAGTCAAGTTCCAGAGTACACTTCATAGCCTCTGAATGTTTCTGTAGTAATACATTTATATGATTCCATTAAAAAAAATAAAAATAAAAAAATAAAAACCTCTGCTTTGATTGAGAAAAATACATATGCAATTAAATTTATATATAAAATTATGCATATATATATTCCTATAGAAAAAAAAACAGAGGCTATATTTTGATTTTTATTTCTCATTACTTAGCTGTAGAGGTTGGAATTAAAAACATAGAATTTGTAGTAGTCTGTCCACCTTTTTTTTCTTTTTTTAAAATAAGATGCTGCTAATTGTATTTAAAAAAAATCAGAATAAGATTTAACTGTTTAGAGTTTTACACAGTGTGCAAAATTTCATTAAAAATACATCATGAGTTGAAAGATATATATGAGCCAATATAACTTAGAATATGTTATGACTTATAGTAGTCTCTCTATGACACTTTCATTGAGTAAATTGTAACTAGACCCTCTCCTTTTCCCATTGTATATAAATAAAAGATAATTATCTACTTCTCATGTCTCATCAATGGAAGAGAAAGACTAATGAGAAACTGTGTATGTGTGCTGAATGGATAACATTTGGAAGTAAGGTACTTTAAGGTATCTGTGTTCTGATAAGCTTATACAGCACACTTTACATTATCATAAATCCATTAACTTGTGATATCCTGAACCTCATACCTATTTCTTCAGCTCTCCCTGCAGTCCAATGTGTAAAACTCACAGATCAATGCTGGCGTTCAGAGGGAGTAATTAACACAGTATCCAGCATCAGCCCTATCAATCAAAGAGGAAAATGACCAGATCTGGGAAGATATTGTATGCTGGGACCAAATATGCACACAGGGAGGAGTAAAGGCAGGCAGGACTGGCTGACTGGTGCCATAGATGTATTTTCCTTCTTGTGAACATCAATAAATTAACCCTATTGTGTTTAGTATAAGTATTTACTTTGTTTACACAATGTGAATCATCTAGGATAAGGGCTGGCAAACTTTCCATAAAAGTCCAGAGAGTAAATATTTTTGGTCTCTCAGCCTTTCAGTCTCTGTAGCAACTATTCAGCTCTGCATTTAGCATGAAGCAGCCATAGACAAAACATAAATGAGCAGATGTGGCTGTATTTCAATACTACTTTATTTGTGGCCACTGAGATTTTAATTTCATTTAGTTTTCTAGTGTCATGAAACATTCTCCTTTTGATTTTTGCAATTATTTAAAAATGAAAACACCATTATTAGCTCAGAGACCATATAAAACAACCCTTAAGTAAGTTTAAATATATAAATTTTGGGTTTTAGTCCAAAGGATATATTCTGACAGAAGCACAACACAATCTTTAAAAGCAACTTATGGCTTAGACTTAAATAAAGGAATGTGTATCCAAAAGGTATAATAGGTATGGTATGGGTATAATATAGAAGATATATATATAGAATAATGTTTATTAATGAAAAGTTTACTGGTGCAGACTATGGGGGGTGACAATACAAGGTAAAATCTCAGTTTTATCTTGTGGTTTTCAATTTGTTGGTTGAAGATAAGCAATAAACATTAACACAAGAACAAATGTGATACTTACAAAAGATGTACAAATTATTTTAAAATATAAGAAAGACTGATTAATTTTATTGGCTATTTAAGACAATGTTTTAAAGAGAAAATAGCATGTTATATAAATTTTTACAAATATGTATAATTTCAAAATAAAAACAATAATATTTCAGGCAGATGGAATAAGAGAAACAAAAGCTCTGAGGTATTTAAAGTATATAGGTATTGCAAGTAGAATGTAGTTGAACGTTGCTTGGAGTCTAATGTGGGAATTAAAGACTAGTCAGTATAAAGTAATCTGAAATAAGGAGCCATTGGAATTTATGAATTTAAAATTAGATGTAGACATAGATAATTGGTAGGTGCATGAAAAATAAATTGGGAAGAATGTGATATCTAAGAAAGAGACAAATTAGAAAAATATTCACTCAGACTTGGCAAGAGATACATGCTTATATTAGGGCAGTGTCAGAATAAATGGATGGGTTGGCTCAAACAAATGTTTTAGACATACTGTTTATTCCATAGAAAGATGAAGAAGAGAAGGAAGTTGAAGTTAAACCGACTTTCAGCATCAATCACAGGAGGCATTAACAACATTAATGCCTGGTGTCTTGTACTTTGCAGGTCAAATGCACTTTCATAAGTTATCTCATTTAAACTCTAATTGATTCAGCAGATGAAGCAAATCAAGTATTAATATTTCCCTTTCTTGTAAGAAAATTTGTTTGTTAATTAAGATTTTGGATGCATGTTATCATAAAGACAGATAATTAAAAGCATCGTGTTTGAGTCTAATTCCACTATCTTTTTCACTATTTCAATTCTTTCTAACTGTATAGACTTCGGACAAGTAGAGCATAGCAGGTTAGAGAGACACCCTTCAGTCTAGGAAATATGGAAAATGTGAGATACAGATTTTAATGGATATTATCACAGAGGTAGTAGCAGAAGTAGGGAGAAGGAATGAAATTTCCCTTGGGCAAAACGTCTAAAGTTATAAGAATACAAAAACCATTATTTTTGTTCGTTTGCTTTTTTCCAATGGTGTTTGTGATGTAGAGTAAAAGATGAATGCATAAATATAGAGTTGTGAGTGCCAGGGCAGTAGTAACCTGCTGTTTGGCTTTGGGGCACTGCATGATAAAATCCCTAATGAAAACTATATTATCAAAGGAGCATGCATATGATCAGATGAGATAGGCACAAACAAGCAGGAGCCTAAGAAGAAACAACCACAAGCAAAAACGACTTAGAGCAATTTTCTACAGTTTTAGGAAACTGAAGAGGGCAGGAGCAAGGCAGTCAAACTTGCATGCCACCATCAGAAGTAAGGGAAGGTCTCAAAGAAAGCTGTGTGTCTCAGACAAAGATAAAAAACAATGTTGAATACTATAAATACTTATATTTTATCAAATAGATATTATCTGTTATGAGATGACCACAAGTCTTATAAACCAGTAATACAAAAAACCTGCTGCTAATTAAATGCTAACATATTATTCACAAAAAAATTTATTTTATACTTCCCATTCATATTCTGACCTACTCAGTCATGTTTCAACTTAGAATCATTATTTATGGAAATAGCATCTTCTATACTATTACAAAAGTTGGTGATGCAGCATTTCATTGAAAAATTGTTTCTTTTTTGTCTCTGAGGTTTTCTTTAAAGTTGTTGAATAGTGGAGCATATAGAATATGATGTATATGACATACTCTCAAATGGTTCAGAAAAAAAAACTGGATAGGTAATAAAGAGATGATACATAGAGAGATAGATGATGAATGAGAGATGATACATAGAATTATAAAACAATTGGGCATAAGTTTACCAATAGGTGAATCTGGATAAAGGATATTTGGAAGGTCTTTACACTATACTAGCACCTTTTATGTATGTTTGAAAGTAAACTTTTTGAATAATGGAATGAGTTCAGATTTAGCAAAATTTGGGGCAGTAGTCTAGGTCCTGAGTTTCATCATATCTTACAAACAACAGAGTAAACAATTAGGAAAGTCAACAAAAAAACACATGGATCAACACATGGATCTTCAACAAAAATATATAAGATATGCCTATGAACCACAAAATATGAATGGATGCTGCCAAGACACCAGCAACTAATGGACAGTCTTAAATCATCATTATATGGATTGAGTGGAGGGAAAAAAAGGAGGGGAAGGGCAGTGAGAACTGACATGGCTATAAGAAGTAGAGGCTAGAAATCACCAACAAATACTCAATTCTAAATACTCAATTCTCAAAGGAGCAGAAAAAGAGGAGGAAATGTTGGTGTGTGGATATGAGAACAATTGGTAAGCTTGGGAGGAATTTTTGTTGTCTCTAAGTTGTGGATGACTAATCAAGCACAATTCCCAATAGTCCACAAGGTCATAAAAAGTGTTTTGTTACTCAGATTACTTGAGCTCCAGAAACATCTAAATAAATAAATAAATAAAACCCTTTTCTTCTAGAAGTATAAAATATCACCTTGAGGAAACATTTCTGGAAGATTATCTGTATTGATCAAGGTGAAAAAAGTGAGGTCAACGGAGTGTGAAGGGCAGGAGAGAAAGGGACAAGTTAAGTGATACCATCAATAACAAATATATATATCACTGCTACTATGTATGTTTGAAATATGTCACATTTTAAAAAAATTTTAAATAAGGAGTAAATTCCCTCATTTTTTGGAAATTCACTAACCAATATATTTTCAAGAACAGATTATATTTAGATAACATAAGATATTTGTATTTCAAATGTTTGAAGAAGTGAGAGAGAGATAAAAAACTGAAGAAAAAAAAGATACTATGACAAATATCCATGCAGAGTTGTAAAAGAATGAAGAAATGAAAACTATGGTGATTTAAATGAAAAACTCAGTAGTTTAAACAGCACCTAAAGAAAATAGTGAAAGGATGAGAAAGCCAAAGAATGTTGATAATGGATGCAGGCAAACAAAAAAATAATAATATGAAAGAAAAGTCAAATGATATAAAAGCTAAAAGGAAAATATTTACAATCAACTTAATAGGAATTCTAGAAGAGACAAGATGAGAGGGGGAGAAAAGGAAATACTCAAAGAAAAAATGTCTGGAAAATTTCCAAACTTATTGAAGACTTGAATATTCAGATTCAAGTAGTACCATTAACCACAATTAGAATAAATTTCCAGCTCGACACAGTGTCATGAAACAAGCACCAAATGCAAGAGAAGATAGGAAATATAATTTGCTTTTAAAGGAACAAATACTAGACTGACAATTCAATATGCAACTGCAACTTGGAGAGCAAGATATTGGAACAGTATCCTCAAGGCAAAGAGAAAAGTAACTCAAAACGAAAATTATACAGCTACCCAAGTAATCAATTAAGAATGTGGTAAAATAAATAAATATATTATCAGACAAAACAAAGCAAACAAACCTTAAAGAGTTTAGTACTGATAAATTATTAATACAAGAACAATGTTTGATTCAAATTAATTAATTATAATATTATAATATGCATCAGTATTTTATGTTGATTATGAAAGAGAAAATCTGTCTACTAACCTGTGACATGTAAACAATTGCAAGATTGATTATGATATAAATATTAAAATATATATCAGGATATGAATAAAATACAGTATTTTTTCTTTTCCATTATGGCTTATTATAAGATATTAAGTATAGTTCAATATCTTCAATAAGATATCTAGGACCTGGTTGTTTACCTATTTTCTACATAGTAGTTTTAAAGAAAAAAAAATCTCTGAAGATTTGAAATACAAAAAAGAATGGTGCCTGTTTAAACAATAAAATGTTATTTACCTAGCATTATGCATGTAGTGTTATTCCATTCTTGATGTTACAGATGTATGTCAATATATATACAAATATACATACATTTAAAGAGGGGAGATAAAATTATATACATGTGTATACAGTTATAGGGGGAAATTGTAACTATTTGAAATACTACAAAAATATCGTGTTTCTTTCAAGTAACATTCAAAAAGTTTATAAGTAATTTAAAAATTGTAAAATAGTTTCAGATTTGCAGACATGGGGAGATAATTTTCAAATATCCCACACCTAGTACTCTCTATTGTCAATATCTTATATCAGTATAGTACATTTGTCATAAATAAGAGTACAAATAAAACCAATTTTGACATATTATTTTTAACCCACCTATATCTTTAATTTATATATTCTAAGATTTTGCCTAATGTTGTTTTTGGTTGTTGTTGTTGTTACCACATTATATTTAGTCCTCTCAGGCTATTACTAGACTTTCCTTGTTTTGATGACCTTGACAGTTTTGAGGAATACTCGTCAAATATTTTTATAGAATGTCACTTAATTTGGGTTTCTCTGATTTTTTTTTTCCATGATTAGATGACTGAGGTTAGGAAATTTTTTTTTTTTTTTTTTTGTGGTACGTGGGCCTCTCTCACTGCTGTGGCTTCTCCCGTTGCAGAGCACAGGCTCCAGATGTGCAGGTCCAGTGGCCATGGCTCACGGGCCCAGCCACTCTGTGGCACATGGGATCCTCCCGGACCGGGGCACGAACCCTCGTCCCCTGCATCAGCAGGCAGACTCCCAACCACTGCGTCACCAGGGAAGCCCTAGGAAAGGTTTTTGAAAGGAAGACCACAGAGGTAAAGTGCAATTCTCATTACATCATATCTTGGATACATGCAATCAGCATGACTCATCACTGTTAATGACCTTGCTTACCTGGCTGAGGTAGTGTTTGTCAGATTTCTGTGTAACGTTGTAAAATTTTCCTCCACCCTCCTTGCATACTGTGTACTCTTTGGAGGAAAGTCACTGTGAAGATCAAACTGCTTAAGTGGGAGTTTTTTTCTATCTCTTCTAGGACAGATTATCTTCATAAATTATATAGAGTTCTTCAGAATGAGAAATTTGTCCAGGCTTTTTCTTTATTTATTCATGCATTGTTTTTATCAGTTTGGATTCCTGGGCATTTATTTTATCATTTAGATTATAATCAAATGTTACTTAATTATTATTCTTTGCTCAAATTTTTCCAGCTTTCATTTGAATCTAGTTGTTTCTTTGACACACCCCCTTTGAACTGAGCTCTGTGGGGCACTCACAAGTACAGAGGCCCCTCTATGTTCCCTGTCTCTTGTTTATATAAATGCTGAAGTCTCACAGGCCTTCCCTGAGTTATAAAAGTGCAGGCTCAAACAGTTAATGATTAGGACATCAGAGTCACAGAATCTTAATTTCTCCCTAAAGGACATAGATAACAGTGTCTGATGCACATTCCTGAGTTGTTTTATGGATACTATAACTGCCACCAGAGGGAAGAAAACTAACTGCATGATGACCAGATTGTAGCATGAAATAATCTTCTCCATCGTGAGCAGTTCCAAATCTATGGCTAGCACAGTAACAAGAACAGACCTAAAGCGAATGAGATCAACACTACTGCTCATAATTTCTGTACATGTGGGTGTCAACATAATTGTGGCTTATTCTGCCTGTATATGTAAACAAACAACTAAAAGTATCAACAAAGAGATGCTACAGACCCATGTCAACATCGTCTAAGGCCTCAACCCCTCCTCTCAGCATAAAGCAGTTACAGAGGACAGGCTTTTGCCCCTAATCCCATAGAAATGGAATGATGTTTGACAGTGGAGATTTGTAAGCAGCTCTTTGCAGAAAGCAGTTCTTTGCAGGAGACCCTTTTTCTTGTGACTTGAGCAGCTATATATATAGTTTTTAATGAAACCAAGGACAAATACATATATGTATGTATATGTATGGGTATAATTGAACAAGATACTGTAAACCTACAACAAAGACAACATTTTTTAAATGAATTTATTTATTTTTGCCTGCATTGGGTCTTTGTTGCTGCACACAGGTTTTCTCTAGTGGCGATGAGAGGGCCTCTCATTGTGGTGGCTTCTCTGTTGCAGAGCATGGGCTCTATGCATGTGGGCTTCAATAGTTGTGGTTCACAAACTCTAGAGCACAAGCTCAGGAGTTGTGGCACACAGGGTTAGTTGCTCCGCGGCATGTGGGATCTTCCCAGACCAGGGATCAAACCCATGTCCACTGCATTGGCAGGCAGATTCTTAACCACTGTTTCACCAGGGAAGTCCTTGAGCAGCTATATTTTAACTTAACCTTTACAACAGGTGTCCCCATGCTTCACTAACCTCCAGCCCAAGCACACCTTTCAAATCTTTTGATCACAAGATGTCTTGCCTAACTTGTTGATTCTCTTCTTAGATTAAAGAAGTAGAAATGAAGACTAAAGAATTAATGGATGACTAGATTTGTTTCCTCAGCTTCCCTGCTCTGTGAGCAAACTGCATGAACAAGATAGCATCTAAAGAAAGATCACAAGGAGTCACTGAGTCTGCACACAGTGAAAGTTGAAGACTCTGACCCATCCCCAGATGTTTATCTGAGACTAGCTTCCCTTTTTTCCTTTTCAAAGCTTTCATGGCTGAGCAGAGTCTTTGGAGTTGGTTCTAGCACATGAGTCTGCCTTCTCCCCCCGGTTGCTGGCTCCTGAATATAGCAACCTTTCCTTTTCCAACCAACAGTTTTCTCTCAAGAAATAGCTTTTGAGTGGTGAACAGCTGAACCTGCATTCAGTAGTACCTTTATTGTTGTTGGTGATGGTGATGGTGGTGGTAGTGGTGGTGTGTGTGTGTGTGTGTGTGTGTTTTGTTTTGTTAGTTTCTATATTTATTTGTTTTACACTTCCTTTTTTGCTGGCAATATAAGATACTTCAGCCTCATCTCGTATATTTCCTGTACAAACCTTAGAAACAGTTATTTCTCCAAGGTGTCCTATTTCCCTTTATTGGAAAATGGTATTAGAAACTAAGATCTGGGCAAAGGACATGCTTATTGCTTGGGGGAATATTTTCATAATTCATTTACACACATAACACGTGGCATTTTTCTTCTTTAATTTTTTCACTCTTGAAATTACCAATTACTTCAATATTCAATTTAAAATTAGACTTATTTTTCTTCTACTTTACGATGTCTAGGTTGAATATATAGGGTATATTTGTATTGATCACATTGAAATGTTTGTCCACTTATGTACATAAATTTGATTTTTTTCCTCCAGTCCAAAGTTGTTTTGAGTATATGTATACTAAATGTTCCATCAGAATCCAAAGCCTAGGGGAAAAATTATTTCTTCACTTGAATATTTCTACAGTGTAGTGTAAATTTGTGCTCAAAACCATCATGAGTTAAGAAAGTAGGTTTTCCATTTCTTATAGCAGATGTAGCCACCATCCTTTATTACTTTTATTTCTGATCTTAATTCCTAGAATCACTGAATTGGCTCCTCCTCATTTAATTTTCCCTCTTATTATTTCATCTCTAAATTTCCCTATTTCAGTTTAAGACCAAATCTAATAATCTACAGATTCTCATTGTAATTCAGTAAATTTATGTTTCTGCTAGTGACAGAGTATAAGAAAACATCCATTTCAAATAATATAATATAAAAAACTAAAATAATTGTGAATTACTTTGGGCTCAGAAATTCTACAGACTGAAGAATATGTACCTTTGTTGTTGTTGTTGTTCCATATAAGCCATCTAATGTATCCAGTTACCATTTATTGACTTGATTGGGATGTCTTTAGTTTTTATTTAGACACAGAAACAATGTAGTGAAATATACATCTCATAGAATACAATTCCATGTTTAATTATAAATAAGATTACTAAATCAGTTAATTTTCAAATCTAGATATTTTTAAAGTGAAAGGGGGCAGTATAAAGGATTAAATTTTTAGAAGTGTGTTTATATGTCAAATAAATTCTATATTTGTGTATATATATATATGCACACTAATGTGTATATATGTGCATATGTATATATTTATATTTATCTATTCACTGAAAATGTTTTATTATATTTCTGGCCAATACAATCTTCTTATAAAAATATTTTCAAGAATTTACTTTTTTCTCCAAAATATGCATTAAGAGGCTGAGGGGAAATAGCTTCACTTACTATTTCCATCATAACTGATACCTGGTATAACTTATCTTGCCCTTGCAACTGTATCTTCACTCACTCTGTTTTACCAAGTATACTGTGGACTGGCTTTGAAAAAGAGATCTTTGTAACACAGTCTGGAAAGTATCAGAAAAGGAATAAAAATGTTATTTCTGGTTGTCTTTTTGACTTAGGTATACATTAAAGTAAGAACTTAGTTCACTGCTTAGGTATTTCACATTCAAATAAGACCACGACAGAAGTGTGAAGCATCCAGAGGAGGTTAATCAACCAGTGATGACTTATCTAATGTATCTAGTAGTAATACTATGTGTTTAACATGTAAAAGTCTAACCAAATATTAAACTGCATGGAATATTAGAGCAATAGGCCTAAATGAACCAGTTTTGTTTTGAATTTTATTTTATTCATTTTTTTATCCAGCAGGTCCTTATTAGTTATCCACTTTATACATATTAGTGTATACATGTCAATCCCAATTTCTCAATTCATCACATCACCACCCGGCCCCGCCACTTTCCCCCATTGGTGTCCATACATTTGTTCTCTATATCTGTGCCTCTATTTCTGCCCTGCAAACCGCTTCATCTGTATTATTTTTCTAGGTTCCACACATATGTGTTAGTATACAATATTTGTTTTCATCTTTCTGACTTTCTTCACTCTGTATGACAGTCTCTAGATCCATTCATGTCTGTACAAATGATGCAATTCCATTCCTTTTTATGGCTGAGTAATATTCCATTGTACATATGTACCACATCTCCTTTATCCATTCATCTGTTGATGGGCATTTAGGTTGTTTCCATGGCCTGGCTATTGCAGATAGTGCTGCAATGAACATTGGGGTGCATGTGTCTTTTTGAATTATGGTTTTCTCTGGGTATATGCCCAGTAGGGGATTGCTGGGTCATATGGTAATTCTATTTTTAGTTTTTTAAGGAACCTCCATACTGTTCTCAATAGTGACTGTATCAATTTCCAATCTCACCGACAGTGCAAGAGGATTCCCTTTTCTCCACCCCCTCTCCAACATTTGTAGTTTGTAGATTTTCTGATGATGCTTCTTTTAACTGGTGTGAGGTGATACCTCATTGTAGTTTTGATTTGCATTTCTCAAATAATTAGTAATGTTGAGCAGCTTTTCATGTGATTCCTGGCCATCTTTATGTCTTCTTTGGAGAAATGTCTGTTTAGGTCTTCTGCCCATTTTTAGATTGGGTTGTTTGTTTGTTTGTTTGTTTAATATTGAGCTGCATGAGCTATTTATATCCTTTGGAGATTAATCATTTTTCCTTTGATTAGTTTGCAAATATTTTTCTCCCATTCTGAAGGTTGTCTATTCATCTTGTTTATCATTTCCTTTGCTGTGCAAAAGCTTTTAAGTTTCATTAGGTCTCATTTGTTTATTTTTGTTTTTATTTCCATTACTCTAGGAGGTGGATCAAAAATGATCTTCCTGTGATTTATGTCATAGTGTTCTTCCTATGTTTTCCTCTAAGAGTTTTATAGGGTCCAGTCTTACATTTAGATCTATTTTTCAGTTTATTTTTGTGTATGGTGTTACAGAGTGTTCTAATTTCATTCTTTTACATGTAGCTGTCCAGTTTCCAAGCACCACTTATTGAAGAGACTGTCTTTTCTCCATTGTAGATCCTTGCCTCTTTTGTCAAAGATTAGTTGACCATAGGTGCATGGGTGTATCTCTGGGCTTTCTATCCTGTTCCATTGATCTATATTTCTGTTTTTGTGCCAGTGTAGGAACAGAGAAATATGATCATATTAATTATAAGTTTTGGACTTCTGTTATTATTTCTGTACCTTTATGAGCTGTTACTTTCCTTAATTAGTTTACTCTCTTACAAATTTAGGAACAGTTATATTTTATCAAAGAAAAAATCTTTCCTATGAAATTTATGTTGGCTTTTATTTTTAACTTTGTGTCTTAAACTTATATGTGAAAAAAATGTTTTGATTAGTATTTGACTTTTTGTGAAAGGGGAATTCATTTGTAATATTTAATATTTATATTTTAAAAATATTCCTCATTCATGCTGGGATTTTCAGGTTTTTGGGTATTAATAATATTTTTCTTAAAAATTACTCAATAACCTTGCTCATCTGATGATGGAGATATAACTGCATTGGGTCAATAGTAGAAGCAAATCACATTTATGATGTTTCAACTGATTTGACAAGAAAAAAAAGCATTACCTATTATGGTTGTTCAGAAAACATAATTTTGGGGCTTTCCTGGTGGCACTGTGGTTGTGAGTCCACCTTCCGATGCAGGGGACACAGGTTTGTGCCCCGGTCTGGGAGGATCCCACATGTTGTGGAGCAGCTGGTCCCGTGAGCCATGGGCACTGAGCCTGCACATCCAGAGCCTGCACATCTGGAGCCTGTGCTCCGCAATGGGAGAGGCCACAGCAGTGAGAGGCCCACATACTGAAAAAAACAAAACAAAACAAAACATAACTTTGTTGTGAGATATTATTGTAAATATCCAAAACACTAACTAGAGCCAGTAAATTGTATGATAGGACTTGGGGACACATTAGAGGTAATCTTTCATTCCATGTGGAACTTTTTTTTTCACATGTATATATATTTTTTTACTCTTCTGAATTCTTTTTTTTAATTCCTTTGTTTTAAATGTGTTTTTAGCAAAAAAAAATTATCTGTATGAACACATAAAATATGTTTGCACACTTTATCTTAACCCAATATCTGAGTTTAATAGGTCTAGGATACTTAAATCATTTACACTATTGTGATAAATTATATTTTGGATTGTATATATCTTATTTTATATAATAATTACAATGGTTTGCTGTATAGTTTGTTACATTTTAATATACAGACTGTTTCTACAGCATTTTTTCTTCTTAATGCATTAAAATAATATCCTTAAATTAATTGATGATGGAGGTGTTAGATAAATTTAAATGGACATTTCTGATAAAAACAAAAAGGAATGAATTATCAGAATATAAATAATAGATATCTTTAGAAGCCCAAAACAACAAATATTTATTGTAAGAATTTTTAAAAATGAAGACTTCTCCAATAAACTGAAGAAAACAAGGGAATTCATAAATTGCTTAGAATCGTTTTGAAAGATCTACCTAAAGCTAGAAAATAATTTTAAAAGTGGAATAGGTATGCACACCTGTCATCACAAGGATGGACACACATTCGTTTTGTAGAGATACTAATGCAGCCAGTATTGAAGAGAATGTTGAAACTCTTTATAATAAGCCCTTTTTGGAGGCCTGTGAGCTGGAGATTTAGCTAGACCAGACCAAAGATGATCTCTATGTCTACTTCATATGGAGTAGGGAATATTTACCTATAATAGGGTTTCTCAAATGTGCTTCTGGATTTGTAAACACTTAATTAAAAATGTCAAATATAATTACTTTAACCTGTGTTTAAAATATAGGACACACTAAAATATTTTAACACCAAATTGTATCAGAGACTTCAAATTAATTAATACATTTCCTGTCTGGTTAAATTTGGTTGCCTTGATTTTGGTATAACCTGTCTGCTACTATCTCATGACATTTGCTCAGATTCTGTTGATTAGGTATTTATTAGGAAGGTTGTAGTTGTCTACATAAATTTTTCTAAACATCATTTCTGCTTATATTATTTCATAGAAAATAATGCAAGTCATTATAAAACATATAGTCCATGTGTGCAAGGCACAAATCTAAGCATCCTGGGGTTGTTGGGATATTTGTCTGTTAATACAGCTCACCAGCTTCTAGAATACTATCCAGTAAATATTTGTGCTCATGAAATATTTGTTGAAAAAGAATGAAGTATTGGGCAAAACTCAAGTTTATATGCTGAAGATATCAATCTTCTTCTAGTATAATGAGGTGTAATAAGAGGATTCATAATGCATTTAACAGTGATAATACCAAAATATATATTTTAAGGACTTATCATAACATTTGGTGCTTCTGGCAAAACTCTTATGTTTACAAAAACTATGATTTTCTGGTGCACTAAATGATTACTTAAAAATTTGGCGAAGGATAACCCAGTATAAAATTTAAAAAGAAATTAAAAAATGAAATCTGAATAGTTGAAGTACAGCTTAATCAGCCTTAAGATAAAAATGGCAAGTAAGGTTCTACCAGTATTATTTCCTCAACTAGTTTAGATCTCCCTGATAATGTCTTATAACTTAAAAAAAATAATCAATGTATCAAAACTTCTCACACAAAAAGACTAGAGAATTACCATGATAAGAGTGTAATGGTGACAGCTAATTGGTCTTTATTATTGTAAATATGTTCCCAAGCCATTACAGTTCCTCAGTTGAATTTAGAATTTAACCTCAGAGTCAGAAATGGTAAAGAGGAATAAATGCAGAAACAAAACTCCAGTATGAGTCAGGGAATTTTATACATTAATTATGAATTAAATGACTTTAGATTTTGAATTTCTCCATGTTTTTTATGTTGGTCTTTCTCCAAGGAGAGATGTTATGGGTATTTAAGATTAGCACTGAAAGGGTGATCAGAGGCAAAAGCAGTCACCTCTATCTCTAGGCTTCAGTGGTAGAGTGGATTGTTGAAATTTCCAATGGATAAAGCAATTTATTAGCCTTGCTTTAGGGGTCCACATCAAGGAAGAATATAGAAGATCATGGGGAGTCAGACTGGCCTGAGTACAATGAATTCTATTGAACCATAGTGTTATGAGAGATTTTTTAAATTAAAATAACTTCAAGGCCATTCAATATATTTAAAGAAATTCTATATTCATGATATGTTACTTGGGAATTTCCAAGTACTGTATAAAAGCAAGAAATTTCAATTGTTCTAAAGGCAGTCAGCATATCTTAAATGTATTTCAAATTATCTGCACAGAGGATTTGCCCTCTTTCAGATGATTTTATGATTATCAGAGCCAAACATGACACACTGAACAGAAATGCTGATTTTTAAAAATTAACTACAGGTAGTTATATTAGTAAGCACTTTTCTCAGTTTATCATTCATGCCTTGAGAACTTTTTGTATCTTTAGATGACTTATAATTGAAGCTTTGTATTCCATGGGGAAAATTATGTTTCTTCATAACAAGTTTCCTTTTTCCAATTTAAAAAAAAAAAATCACTATCAAAGATAGTAATGGGTTACTATCTTCTCTTTGCAAACTAGTTATGGGACTTTAATAGCTTCCACTCCTTTGACATTATCATTTTTTTTTCCCTGACAAGGAAAGTAATCAATTATTTCTGGAGACATTTTTCTTTCTCTCTCTCTCTTTCTCTTTCTCTCTCTCTCTCTCTCTCTCTGTCCTCTAAATTTAAAGGACAATCCTCTTCAAGTTTGAATTGGTTCTCAAAATCAATTTATTTCCCTGCTCCCCTGTTTTTATTATTGCTATCATTCCCTGAGCTCAAGAATTCTTTATAAATATTTTCATTTTAATTGCTTTAAAAAATCAAGTGTAAAGAGTGATGCTTCTCGGAGAAGACAGTTGACTCCCTTGGATATCTAAATTTCACTTTGAAATAAGATATAAAGGAGTCTATATCATCACTGGAAACTAGAAAACGTCCTTCCAGGTATCTGAAATTTAAAGAAATATTTTTTAAAAGAAAAGATGCAGAATGAATTGAGAAAAATGGAGCATAAACCAATATATTTCACTGGGAACCAAAGGGAATTCCAGTGGGTTAGTAAGTGAAAGCTTCCTGTCTTCTCTCAAAGCCCAACTATCCACCTGCATTCTATTAGAGCAGAAGCCAGAGATAAGGACAGATTGCAGAATGCTCAGTAGGGAGGAGCAGATCTTACCACTCTCAAAACCTACAACCTACTCTACCGACCTGACTGTAGCAAGTAGACATCCGAACAATCTGCTCACAGTTTGTTATTCCCTGCTCTACATGACACTGTGCCCTGTCATTTTCCTACATCACATCACCCCTGTCTGGAAAATATGGCTTCTTCCTTCTTCTTCCTCAAAACTCACACTTACTATAGATCAAATCCTCTGTCATGTGTCTCAGAGCTGTTCTATCTCCCCTTTGCAATATTGCTGAGGGTTATTATGTTTATTTGCATAATTTTGTGGTTAAGGTCTGACTCTTGCAGTTGAATGAAACTTCATGAAAGTAGGGTCCTCATATGCTTTCGCTCACCACTTTATAGCTAACACAGTTTGGGTATATAGTAGGTGATCAATAAATAAAAGTTGAAGGAACTATTTATCAGGTTGGCCAAAAATTTCATTTGTTTTTTTTCCATAGGATGGCTCTAGTAGCACTTTGTTATCTTTAACTTCATTCAAAACAGTTTTGTTAGATTGTATGTGACAGCTGTCATATCAGTGTGCATTTAACAAAAGACATCAAAATTGGTAAATTTTTGTATAGCCATTTTAATATTGAAGATGGAAGAAAAAAACATTTTGGGCATATTATACTTTATTATTACAAGAAAGGTAAAAATGCAACCAAAATGCAAAAAAAAAAAAAAAAAGATGTGTGTAGTGTATGGAGAAGGTGCTGTGACTGATTGAACGTGTCAAAAGTGGTTTGTGAAGTTTTGTGCTGGAGATTTCTTGCTGGACGATGCTCCATGGTCAGGTAGACCAGTTGAAGTTGATAGCGATCATATCGAGACATCAATTGAGAAGAATCAACATTATACCATGCAGGAGAGAGCCGGCATACTCGAAATATCCAAATAAAGTGTTGAAAATCATTTGCACCAGCTTGGTTATATGAATTGCTTTGATATTTGGGTACCACATAAGTTAAGTGAAAAAAACCTTCTTGACCGTATTTCTGCATGTGATTCTCTACTGAAACGCAATGAAAAAGTTCCATTTTTTAAAACAAATTGTGACGGGTGATGAAAAGTGGATACTGTACAGTAATGTGGAATGGAAGGGATAGTGGGGCAGGTGAAATGAACCACCATCAACCACACCAAAGTTTGGTCTTCTTCCAAAGAAGGTGATGTGTATATGGTGGAATTGTAAGGGAGTCTTCTATTATGAGCTCCTGCCAGAAAACCAAATGATCAATTCCATCAAATACTGCTCCCAATTAGAATAACTGAAAGCAGCACTCAACGAAAAGCATCCATAATTAATCAACAGAAAATGCATAATCTTCCATCAGGATAATGCAAGACCACATGTTTCTTTGATGACCAGACAAAAACTATAACATCTTGGATGGAAAGTTCTGATTCATCCGTCGTATTCACCAGACATCAAAACTTTGGATTTCCATTTATTTGTGTCTTCACAAAACTCTCTTAATGGAAAATATTTTCATCCCCTGGAAGACTGTAAAAGGCAGCTGGAATAATTCTTTGCTCAAAAAGATGAAAAGTTTTGGGAAGATGGAATTATGAATTTGCCTGAAAAATGGCAGAAGGTAGTGGGACAAAAGGGTGAATATGTTTTTCAATGAAGTTCTTAGTGAAAATGAAAGATGTGTCTTTTATTTTTACTTAAAAATCAAAGGCACTTTTTGGCCAACCCAATACCAGTGGATTTGAGATAACAGAAGTTGAAAGGACTGTAGCAAACAACTTGAAACTGAGTGTTAGAAACCACTGCTCTTAACTCTATTAGTAATTCTTTGCCACAGGCAATGTTTTCATTGTCTGTGTCACTTTTAGACCACAGATTATCCCAAGCTTATTCATTTTCTTTTTCCAGTGCTACCTCAGATTTTAGCCTACCAAATCCTATTCCTGTTCTTTAGAGTAAATAATTGAGATCTGTTTTACATTTTTTTCTTTATTTTTTGCTTTTGTATATTCTTATTATGACTTGCCTGTTAGATGAGGAATGTTTCCCATTTACACTCACAGGCATCACAAAGGTATTTCCGAAATTTAGTTCCTCATTCCCCTGATGTGAATCTGAAAAAAATGTAAAATCAGAGCAATAAATATTTTTTTCTAAATATAAATTTCCACATACACATATTTCTTAAATCTATATTCATATTTTATATAAAACCATATGTAATTAAGACCAGTTATCTCAGAATTGTGACTATTTTATTATTATAGATATCTGTAGTTTCTAAAATTCCTATGGTGTGATACTTACGTAATAACTAAAAAAATTACATCAAAAAATGTTTTCAGAAGACTAAATTTTCATACTCATCTTTTTTCCCTCTTATTCCTTTTTTTTTTCAGCAAAGTAATCCAAGTATATCTAGTTTGATAGAGATTTTTAAGTGTGACATTAAATTATATCAATTTTGTAATGTTAATGACTTACTCTGAAAATCAACTTACACTATTACATTAAAATGCTTAAAACACAACAGGATTTACATTGTATCTATTTTCTCCCATCCAGATTTAATTTACTATATCTCCACTGAACATACAATTAGAAAAAGCAAGACACTGATATTCCCATGCATATGTAATTTTTCTACTGAGGAAATCAAAACACTGAAGGGGGCAAGACAGAACTTTTTCATCCTCAGATTATTCTGTTCTCCACTGATGAAGCCCCTCCATTTAAGTAAGGTCATGCTTACTGGAACGTCCATACCTCTGCCCTTTGCTGAGCTCCACTTCTGTGTTGTTCCATATCTAAAATAAGGAGGTCTCTTCCAGCATAGATCCTGTATAAAGCAATTGACTGTCCATTCTTTGCTATGTTATTCACTGAATCTTCACCAGACCTTCTCTTTATAGCTTTGGCATTAACTAGACTTTTCTAATTCTCTGCCAGACATTCCATGAAGGCTGGGTGGAGGGGAACAGGGGTGTGCATTTCTGATTCAAAGATAGATTGTAATGAATAAAAATACCATGAGGTGAAACACAGTGTTCTAAACTAGGTGTTATAAGCAACTAATTATATTTCCAATGTAGTAAATTGAAATTCCTATGGTTCAGAGGGAAAATAACAGGAAAGAAAACTGAAGAAAATAGAAACCACAAACCAGAATAAAGAAACAGACCCTAAAGCTAGAGTCTTGAATTTGAATGACCATTAGGAAGAAAGAGATAGGGTTTGGGAGATAGGTATAGGTTTCAAATTTGTATTACCCATGAGGTCTGAAAATCCCCAAATTGAGACATTTAGCTTAGACCACTCCTGAGTAGTAATTCCCCAAGTTATACATTCAATACATATATGATAAAACTGTAAACAATGAATGTTTGGGAGTGATGAAAATCAAACAACAAATTCAGGAGTGTCTACCTTTGCCTGCAAGGGAGAGAAATGCAATTGATAATATATTGACAATATTTTATCACTTAATCTACATAGAGTAGGCACATAGGGTTTTTTTTAGATCATTTTTGAACCATTTTTGAGTATTTTTTAACAATTTAAATTTTAAACCAAAATCTAACAAGTTAAACAATTTACTTGTGTGGTGACATTCTATATGCATTAAAAACCTCATGAAAAAATTAAAACTTTCCATAAAAATATAAAATAATAATTTGTATTTTAATTAAAAGGTAAATGAAAATCAGGATAATCTTTGTGCCACATAAGGAAATATAGTTAATACTCAGAATTTATTTTATTTTGGTTTTTATTTTATTATTTGTATTTAAATTGTTTGTTTTTTGAATCTGTAATACATTCAAAGATCAAAAAGTACAAAAGGAATAGTTATCTTAAAAGACCATGAAGAACATTACTCATTTATGAACTTGCCAATCATGAATGGAGAAAATACATGAATAAGCAATTTGCAAAAGAATGTATAATGGCTAATATATTCATAAAACTGGCATGCAGATTAGGCTTTAAATAGGTAAACCTTTTACTTCTCTAGTGAATTTAGAAATTTGTCACCATAATGAATTACAGAATTTAGAACAAATTTTTAATGTTCAGTTTCATATTCAGTTTTCAGCATTATGAATTCAGGAGATGCCTGAAGTTTTATTTAACCAGGAGCAACAAGACTTCTAGCTGTGGCCCTATCTAGTCCTCTTGAACTCTGTCACATATTTTGTCCCAAAAGAGAAGTAATCATATTTCACATCACTCTTTGCTGCTCATTATTTGTTTTCAGGGTCTTTCAAGTCTTTTCCATTTTTACATTAGAGTTTGAAAACATATGTGAACATTCCTCTGGTACTGCAGAGGCTATTCTGGCTATTGCTTGAGGTTTCTTTTTTCTCTAGATTCTTGAATATTAGTGCACCTTATCTTTCCACGTTTAAGTAGATTTTCTCATTCTTCCTTTATTATGTTCTCCTTTGCTCATATTTCACTTTGTGCACTCTCTAACAGACTCAGTCCCTGACTGCATGAGCAGGGAGCAGCAGGGGAAGAGCCCAGTGGGCGGGAGTGTGAATGCTGGGGCCAGTTTGCTACAGATGAGCTCCATCTGTGTCTCCATGTCCTCACAAATAAAAAGCATATAAATTAACACTCACATCATAGTGTGGTTTTCAGATTAAATTTTTTGCCCACATAAGAGTTGGCTAGTACCAGTAGCAGTAATAAAAACTGTAGTAATAGTATTTTGTATGGGTGTAATAAACTCTTCAGATCCCACTTCTGCCTCTTCTGATCAATTTGTATAAACTAGTTATATGTTGCAATGATTGAGCTCTCATTGAACAAATCTCAGAGTAAGAATGATGCTTTCACTGATTTCAAATGAAACCTATTCATATTGAACTCAAAAGAAATACTTTTTTTCTCATTTTAAATACAAAAACAAACAAGCTTTGTTGAAATTAAAATTTGGGGATTACAAAGATTAAGTGTACTTTATTGTGGTTGATTTTTTAAAAAATGGTATATTTTTAACTCAAGTGATTTTTTAAAATATTAGCATGTTGAAGATTTTGATTACTAGGCGTGTCCCAAAGTTTTACAGAGTTTTGGAGAATCAACTACTAACATTTTCCATAACCAGTAATTTGTGGAACATTGTTTGACAGATGTTTCTCCAGTTCACAGAATATTAAGCCTATTTCTTAATTTTGTAAGAGTTCAGAAAATATTTAAACAATTAATATTGAAGTAATACAAACGTGTACAACTAGTTGATTTAAGGTCAAATGAAACAGCAACATTTTGAATATAGGAAGTTAAATAAACATACACACACATGTTTCATTAATTCTCCATTATGAATAGCATATATATATAATTTTATTTATTTTATTTTATTTTTTCAACCTCTATATTGGATTAAAATTGCACTACAATGGTGCATTAGCTTCTGCTGTATAACAAAGTGAATCAGCCATACATACACACACATCCCCATATCCACTCCCTCTTAAGTCTCCCTCCCACCCTCCCAATCCCAATCGTCTAGGTGGTCAAAAAGCACTGAGATGATCTTCCTGTGCTATGCAGCTGCTTCCCACCAGCCATCCATTCCACATTTGGTAGTGTATATATGTCCGTGCCAATCTCTCACTTTGTTCCAACCCACCCTTCCCCCACCCCATGTCATCAAATCTACTCTCCACGTCTGCGTCTTTATTCCTGTCATGCCCCTAGGTTCTTCAGAAGTTTTTGTTTGTTTGTTTGTTTGTTTTCTTTTTTTTTTTTTAGATTCCATATATATGTGTTAGCATACGGTATTTGTTTTTTCTCTTTCTGAATTACTTCACTCTGTAAGACAGACTCTAGGTCCATCCACCTCACTACAAATATTCCATTATATATATTGCCACATCTTTATTCATTCATCTCTCGATGGAAACTTAAGTTGCTTCCATGTCCTGACAATTGTAAATAGTGCTGCAATGAATATTGTGGTACATGACCCTTTGTGAATTATGGTTTTATCAGGGTATATACCCCAAAGTGGGACTGTTCAGTCATATGGTAGTTCTATTTCTAATTTTTTACAGAATCTCCATACTGTTTTGGAAATTTACAAATTTCCATATTCCAAAATTTCCGAATTGTAAAATTACAATTTTACAATTATGAAAATTTACATTCCTACAAACAGTGCAAGAAGGTTCCATTTTCTTCACACTCTCTCCAACATTTATTCTTTGTACATGTTTTGATGATGACCATTCTGACCAGTTTGAGGGGATACTTCAGTGTAGTTTTAATTTATATATCCTTAATGACTAGTGATGTTGAGCATACCTTCATGTGTTTGTTGGCAATCTGTATATCTTCTTTAGGGAAATGTCTATTTAAGTCTTCTGCCCATTTTTGGATTGGATTGTTTGTTTGTTTGTTTGTTTTTGATATTGAGCTGCATGAGATGCTTGATATTTTGGAGATTAATCCTTTGTCAATTGCTTCATTTGCAAATGTTTTCTAGCATTCTGAGGGTTATCTTTTTGTTCTGTTTATGGTTTCCTTTGCTGTGCAAAAGCTTTGAAGTTTCATTAGCTCCCATTTGTTTATTTTTGTTTTTATTTCCATTTCTCTAGGAGGTGGGTCAAAAAGGATCTTGCTGTGATTTATGTCATAGAGTGTCCTGCCTATGTTTTCCTCTAAGAATTTTGTAGTGTCTGGCCTTACATTTAGGTCTTTAATCCATTTTGAGTTCATTTCTGTGTATAGTAGTAGGGAGCATTCTAATTTCATTCCTTTACATGTAGCTGTCCAGTTTTCCCTTCACCACTTATTCAAGAGGCTGTCTTTTTTCCATTGTATATTCTTGCCTCCTTTATCAAAGATAAGGTGACCAAATGTGTGTGGGTTTCTCTCTGGGCTTTCTATCCTCTCCCATTGATCTACATTTCTGTTTTTGTGCCAGTACCATACTCTCTTGATTACTGTAGCTTTGTAGTATAGCCTGAAGTCAGGGAGCCTGATTCCTCCAGATCCATTTTTCTTTCTCAAGATTGCTTTGGCTTTTTGTGGTCTTTTGTGTTCCCATACAAATTGTGAAATTTTATGTTCTAGTTCTGTGAAAAATGCCATTGGTAGTTTGATAGGGATTGCCTTGAATCTGTAGATTGCTTTGGGTAGTAGAGTCATTTTCACAATGTTGATTCTTCCAGTCCAAGAACATGGTATATCTCTCCATCTGTTTGTATCATCTTTAATTTCTTTCATAGTGTCTTACAGTTTTCTTAATACAGGTCTTTTGACTCCTTAGGTAGGTTTATACCTAGGTATTTTATTCTTTATGTTGCAGTTGTAAATGTGGGTGTTTTCTTAATTCCTCTTCCAGATTTCTCATCACTAGTGTATAGGAATGCAACAGATTTCTGTTCATTAATTTTGTATCCTTCTACTTTATCAAATTCATTGATTAGCTCTAGTAGTTTTCTGGTAGCATCTTTACGATTCTCTGTGTATAGTGTCATGACATCTGCAAACACTGACAGTTTTACTTCTTTTCTGATTTTGAATCATTTTATTTTTATTTTTTTATTTTTTTTTATTTTTTATTTTTTTTTGCTGTACGCGGGCCTCTCACTGTTGTGGCCTCTCCCATTGCGGAGCACAGGCTCCGGACGCACAGGCTCAGCGGCCATGGCTCACGGGCCCAGCCGCTCCGCGGCATATGGGATCCTCCCAGACCGGGGCACGAACCCGCATCCCCTGCATCGGCAGGCGGACTCTCAACCACTGCGCCACCAGGGAGGCCCTGAATCATTTTATTTTTTTTTTTCTTCTCTGATTGCTATGACTAAAACTTCCAAAACTATGTTGAATAATAGAGGTGAGAGGTGGAAACCTTGTCTTGTTCCTGATCTTAGTAGAAACGGTTTCAGGTTTTCACCTTTGAGAATGATGTTGGCTGTGAGTTTGTCATATATGGCCTTTGCTATGTTGAGGTAAGTTCCCTCTAATTCCACTTTCTGGGGATATTTTTTCATAAATGGGTGTTGAATTTTGTCAAAAGATTTTTCTGCATCTATTAAGATGATCATATTGTTTTTCTCCTTCAGTATGTTAATATGGTTTATCACATTGATTGATTTGCATATTTTGAAGAATACTTGCATTCCTAGGATAAACCCCACTTAATCATAGTGTATGATCTTTTTAATGTGCTGTTGGATTCTGTTTGCTAGTATTTTGTTGAGGATTTTTGCACCTATGTTCATCAGTGTTATTGGCCTTTAATTTTCTTTTTTTGTGACATCTTTGCTGGTTTTGGTAGCAGGGTGATCATGGCCTCATGGAATGAGTTTGGGAGTGTTCTTCCCTCTGCTATATCTTGGAAGAGTTTGAGAAGGATAGGTGTTAGCCCTTCTGTAAATGTTTGATAATATTCGCCTGTGAAGCCATCTAGTCCTGGGCTTTTGTTTGTTGGAAGATTTTTAATCACAGTTTCAATTTCAGTGCTTGTGATTGGTCTGTTTATATTTTCTATTTCTTCCTGGTTCAGTTATGGAAGGTTGTGCTTTTCTATGAATTTGTCCATTTCTTCTAGGTTGCCCATTTTATTGGCATAGAGTTGCTTGTAGAAATCTCTCATGATTCTGTGTATTTCTGCAGTGTCAGTTGCTACTTCTGCTTTTTCATTTCTAATTCTATTGATTTGAGTCTTCTCCCTCTTTTGTTGATGAGACTGGCTAATGATTTATCAATTTTGTTTATTTTGTCAAAGAACCAGCTTTTAGTTTTATTGGTCTTTGCTATTGTTTCCTTCATTTCTTTTTCATTTATTTCTGATCTGATCTTAATGATTTCCTTCCTTCTGCTAGCTTTGGGGTTTTTTGTTCTTCTTTCTAATTGCTTTAGTTGTAAGATTAGGTTGTTTATTTGAGACGTTTCTTGTTTCTTGAGGTAGGATTTTATTGTTATAAACTTCCCTCTTAGACTACTTTTGCTGCATCCCATACGTTTTGGGTCATCGTGTTTACATTGTCATTTCTTTCTAGGTATGGTTTGATTTCCTCTTTGATTTCTTCAGTGATCTCTTGGTTATTTAGAATTGTATTGTTTAGCCTACACGTGTTTATATTTTTTACAGATTTTTTTCCTTTAATTTATATCTCGTCTCATAGCGTTGTCCTCAGAAAATGTTCTTGATACAATTTCAATTTTCTTAAATTTACCAAGGTTTCATTTGTGACCCAAGATATGATATATCCTGAAGAATGTTACATGAGCACTTGAGAAGAAAGTGTATTCTGTTGTTTTTTGGTGGAATGTCCTATAAATAACAAATAATTCCATCTTGTTTTATGTGTCATTTAAAACTTGTGTTTCCTTATTTATTTTCATTTTGGATAATCTGTCGATTGGTGAAAGTTGGTTGTTAAAGTCCCCTACTATTATTGTGTTACTGTCAATTCCCCTTTTATGGCTGTTAACATTTGCTTATGTATTGAGGTGCTCCTATGTTGGGTGAATAAATATTTTCAGTTGTTATATATTCTTCTTGAATTGATTCCTTGATCATTATGTAATGTCTTTCTTTGTCTCTTGTAATAGTCTTTAAAGTCTCTTTTTTTCTGATATGAGCATTTCTACTCCAGCTTTCCTTGGATTTCCATTTGCATGGAATATCTTTTTCCATCCCCCCACTTTCAATCTCTATGTGTCCCAATGTCTGAAGTGGGTCTCTTTTAGACAGCATATATATGAGTTTTGATTTTTATCCATTCAGCCAGTTTACGTCTTTTGGTTGGAGCATTTAATCCATTTACATTTAAGGTAATCATCTATATATACGTTCCTATTACCCTTTCTTAGTTGTTTTGGGTTTGCTTTTGTGGGTCTTTTTCTTCTCTTGTGTTTCCTGCCTAGAGAAGTTCCTTTAACGTTTGCTGTAAGGCTGGTTTTGTGATGCTGAATTGTCTTAGCTTTTGCTTGTCCATAAAGTTTTAATTTATCTGTTGACTCTGAATGATCTCCTTGATGGGTAGAGTAATCTTACTTGTAAGTTTTTCCCTTTCATCACTTTAAATATGTCCTGCCACACCCTTCTGCCTGGCAGAGTTTTGCTGAATGTTCAGCTGTTAGCCTTATGGGGATTCCCTTGTACGTTATTTGTTGCTTTTCCCTTGCTGCTTTTAATATGTTTTCTTTATATTTAGTTTTTGATAGTTTGATTAATATGTGTCTTTACATGTTCCTCCTTGGATTTATCCTGTATGGGACACTCTGGTCTTCCTGGACTTGGTTGACTATTTCCTTTAACAAATTAGGGAAGTTTTCAAGTGTAATCTCTTCAAATATTTTTTTTCAGTCCCTTTCTTTTTCTCTTCTTCTTCTGGGACCCCTATAATTCAAACATTGGTGCCTTTAATATTGCCCCAGTGCTCTCTGACACTCTCCTCAATTCTTTTCTTTCTTTTCTTTATTCTGCTCTGTGGTAGTTATTTCCACTATTTTATCTTCCAGATCACTTAATCATTCTGCCTCAGTTATTCTGCTATTGAATCCTTCTAGAGGATTTTAATTTCATTTATTGTATTGTTCATCATTGTTTGTTTGCTCTTTCGTTCTTCTAGGTCCTTGTTGAGACTTTCTTGTATTTTCTCTATTTTATTTCCATGATTTTGGATCATCTTTTCTATCATTACTCTGAATTCCTTTCCAGGTAGACTGACTATTTCCTCTTCATTTGTTTGGTCTGATGTTTTTTTTTTTACCTTGCTCCTTCATCTGCTGTGTATTTTTCTGTCTTCTCATTTTCCTTAACTCTGTGTTTGTTGTATCCTTTTCCCAGGCTGCAGGTTCATAATTCCCATTTTTTTTCATGTCTGCCTCCAGTGAGTGAGGTAGTTTCCGTGGGTTGTGTGGGCTTCCCTTTGGAGGGGACTGGTGCCTGTGTTCTGGTGTATGAGGCTGGATCTTGTCTTTCTGGTGGTCAGGACCACGTTCGGTGGTGTGTTTTCGGGTGTCTGTGAACTTATTATGATTTTAGGCAGCCTTTCTGCTAATGGATAGGGTTGTGTTCCTGTCTTGCTAGTTTTTTGGCAGGGGGTGTCCAGCACTGGATCTTGCTGGTCCTTGAGTATAGCTAGGGTTTAGCATTGAGACGGAGATATTTGGGACAGCTCTCCCTGATTGATGTTCTGTGGGGCTGGCAGGCAGGTCTCTGGTGGACCAATGTCTTGAATTCAGCTCTCCCACCTCAGAGTTTCAGGCCTGACACCTGGCCAGAGCACCTAGACCCTGGGGAAGGTGGGCTATGAGTTGGGTGTCAGCCACTGCCCTGTTGTAGCTCTCTGTCAGCTGTCTCCAAATCACCCAGATACATTGGGTTATTCCACCATTCCTCACAACTTACACATGCCAGTCTGGGATTTGTAGATGCACTACTGATACTCTTCATTGAAATACCTTGCATTCATGGTTGTGAGCAATATGCTAATTGTGTCACTTCTCTTCAGTTCAGAGACTGGGACAGTCTGAGCCTTCATGTGGCCATGTCAGTAGCAGCTAGCAAACAGTCCCAAAGTGATAACATGTCAGATTCCAAGGAGGATTTCTGCAGCGCCTCAGCAGCAGTCCCAAGCAACCACTTCACTCAGGTGCAACACTCTGACCGGGACTCTGTAGGACCCTCAAACGAGGATTTCTGCTGGCCATAGAGCCTGACTTGCCCATCCAGGCAAGGAACTGAGGAGAACGTCTCCTGGTCCCATCTCACCAGAGGAACGGACACCTGGAAGCTGTGCAGCCAACAGCACAGGAGCTGACAGGTGGTTGGCAGTGTTGATAACCTCCTGAGGAAAGCTGGAACTGCATGGACCATTCCCGTGCTACCACTCAGGTTGGGGAATTAATTCAGAGCTGAGGCTGAAGGTAGTTCCCAGCCCACCCTGCCTGGAAAGCCATGTGTTACCCCACTCAGTCCTGCTAAGGCAAGTCTATACTTATATTTTATATGTTAATGCATAAGAAAATAACCAGACTTAATTATATTATAGTTATCCATTATATTTCCCAAATTTGATGATGTGGAAGATAATTGTTTATGTTTTGAAACACATAAAATAGAAATACACTCTGCCTCTTTCTTTAAGGCATCTTATAAGATGAAGATGTTTTATTTCCATTTTCCCCTATTTTCTGATTCTTTGTGCTCAAGTTATTTTCTCATTAAAAGCAAATTAAATCATAATTCCTTCCAGGAAACACCACATATGCACATAAACAAGCATGATTAGCATTACAATTAGAATTCTCCCTACAGTTATTTTATGAAAATGAGAGTCAAAAGATTTGCACATTTGGGGGCTTCCCTGGTGATGCAGTGGTTGAGAGTCCACCTGCCGATGCAGGGGACATGGGTTCATGCCCCAGTCCAGGAAGATCCCATGTGCCATGGAGAGGCTGGGCCCATGAGCCATGGCCTCTGAGCCTGTGTGTCCAGAGCCTGTGCTCTGCAATGGGAGGGGCCACAACAGTGAGAGGCCTGTGTACTGAAAAAAAAAAAAAGAAAAAAAAGAAAAGAAAAAGATTTGCACACTTGGATAATATTTGAAATCACAAATCAAAATATAAATCAATGTACCTAGAGAGTATTAAATTTTCATTTTAAATATCAGCCCAAACAGTCAGGTAATTAAGCTACCATTTTATGACATGGCATAATGATAGAGACCTCTGCATTCTGTTTTTCTGACAGTAATAAAATATCTTGACAGCATGTTTATTGAAAGTAATTGCCAGGAGAAGAAAAGTTAAAACAAAATCCTATTAAAAAAAAAAAAAACTATCAACTTCACTAATAATCTTTTAAACTTTAAAAAAAAATAAATTTTTGTATGTGTGATGCTGTTTAGTTTTGAATACATTTTATAAGTATTAATTGATTTGATCAGTCCATGGACCATATTAATAGCAATATGACCATCATTATATCTAGGAAGGTAATAAGCAAATAATCAGATACTAATACCTAAAATAAATTAGATAAATTAAGTAGTGATATATATAATAACACAATTTGCAAAACAGGCAATAAAAATGTAGGTCAATAATTCTGAGACCAAATTGTTTATCATGAATCTTTTTTAAATGTATAATGTAAGCTTCATTTTATTTGAAAGACTTTTAAGGTGCTGGTAGATAGAAAAGAAGTAGGCAATCTTGAATTTGAACCTAACATCATTTTTTAATGGGTTAATATGTAGAAAATACTTGATCATTCTTAGACTATTATCAGTGTGTATTTTAGAGTTTCAGTGATTAAATACCAACTCAAATTAGATTTCAAATAAATCTTAAAGGGGTGGGGAGATTTATTGTGTTTTGGCATTTAGAAGGCCAAGGGAATGGTAATTTAAGATACAACCTGGTTTGGACCTCAGTGACTCATCTACCCTTGGTCTCTCTCTTTGTTTCTTGATTTGTCCTCCCATAGTAAGTCCACCTCATTCCCCGAAAGACTCTTCTACATAAAGAATTAGCACCTTATATCTTACAATAAAATATAAAGTACTTTTTTATAGGATAATAGTGTTCTCCCAATGATCCTTGGAAAATCACAAGAAGATTCTGCTTGGCACTGCTATGCTTTGATCACCTTTGAAGTAATTTTTAGGCCACAGACTCAAATATTCTAATTGGTCAGCTTGAGCCAAATCTTATTTCTATGTGGTTTCAGTAGCAGACATTTCTGTATAATTGACAGTGTTATCAAAACAAAATTTGTTTCATTTACCTTATGGGCAGCAAAGTCAATATACTGACGCTGGGTTGTGCTGAATGAAAGTACATTTATTTTAAGGCATCAGTAAAGGAGTACTGGCAGCTTATGTTCAAAACACCCTAACTCCCAAGTGGCTTTCAGGGAAAGCTTTTTAAAGACAGTGTGAAGGAGAGGGTCACAGGGTGTGTGATCAGTTTGGCACAATTATCTGATTGGTTGATATTAAGGTAACAGGGTAATGTTTCAGGAATTTCAGTTATCAATCTCTGGATCCAATTGGTCTGGGGTATAGTGCTGATGGTCAGCATGCAGTTTATATTTCCACCTGGTGCAGTTTTATGTGTCTGTTAAACAACTCAAAGATATGGCTCAGGATATTACCTACACCTGTTGAGGTGGAACTAAAGGTCCTTAACTTTGTCTTACAGCTAAACTATTATTATTTTGTCTTGCTTGACTGTTTTCCTTTGCTTTTGTATTTTTTCACTTCTCTGATTAAATTTGTTCTTTGGACCATGGGGAAGGCCTAGGAGGCTAAACCATTTTTTCAAACAAGAGGAAGGGGACATGGGGGTCTATACATGGGAAGACCCCATAGACTCCTGCTCAGTTTCAATAACTCCTTGAAATTATCATCGTGGAAGAGGATGAACCACATCAGACCCATTGCTTGACAAATATTTTCATATACCACGTTCTCATCCTGATTACCAAGCAGACATACACTTTTCTTTACATGTATAGACCCAAAACTCTCCCTCCTACATATAATAATACTATGTACCCTCATCAAAAGAAGCTATCTTCAAGTTTTTCAAGTTACTTGATTCAATGTCAAATCTAGGCTATCTGGATGATGTTAGTCTGTCAATTTTGCTTTGCAAGTAATAGTTAAGAGATAAATATCATCAACCCTGACACATCCAATACAATAAACACAGTAGAAAAAATCGAGGATGTCCACTCTCACCACTATTATTTAACATAGTTTTAGAAGTCCTAGCCATGGCAATCAGAGAAGAAAATGAAATAAAAGGAATACGAATGGGAAAAGAAGAAGTAAAACTGTCACTGTTTCCTGATGACATGATACTATACATAGAAAATCCTAAAGATGCCACCAGAAAACTACTAGAGCTAATCAATGAATATGGTAAAGTTGCAGTATACAAAATTAATACACAAAAATCACTTGCATTCCTATACACTAACAATGAAAAATCAGGAAGAAAAATTAAGAAAACAATCCTATTTACCATTGTAAGAAAAATAATAAAATACTTAGGAATAAAACTACCTAAGGAGACAAAAGTCCTCTACTCAGAAAACTATAAGATACTGAGGAAAGAAATCAAATATGATGCAAACAGATGGAGAGATATACCAAGTTCTTGGATTGGAAGAATCAATATTGTGAAAATGACTATACAGCTCAAAGCAATCTACAGATTCAGTGTAATTCCTGTCAAATTAACAATGACAATTTTCACAGAATTAGAAGAAAAAAGTTTACAATTTGTATGGAAACAAAAAAGACCCTGAATAGACAAAGTAATTTTGAGAAAGAAAAATGGAGCTGGAGGAATCAGGCTCCCTGTCGTCAGAATATATTACAAAACTACAGTAATCAAGACTGTATGCTACTGACACAAAAACAGAATTGTAGATCAGTGAAACAAGATAGAAAGCCCAGAGATAAACCCATGCACCTATGGTCACCTAATGTATGACAAAGGAGGGAAGAATATACAATGGAGAAAAGACAGTCTCTTCAATAAGTGGTGATGGGAAAACTGGACAGATATATGCAAAAGAATGAAATTAGAACATTCCCTGACTCTATACACAAAAGTAAATTCAAAATGGATTAAAGACCTAAATGTAAGGCCAGACACAATAAAATTCTTAGAAGAAAACATAAAGCAGAACACTCTTTGACATAAATCACAAAAAGATATTTTTTGACCCACCTCCTAGAGTAATGAAAAAGAAAAAAGAGACCTAATGAAACTTAAAAGCTTTTGCACAACAAAGGAAACTAGAAATAAGATGAAAAGACAGCCCTCAGAATGGGAGAAAATATTTGCAAAAGAAGCAACAGACAAGGGATTTATCTCCAAAATATACAAACAGCTCATGCAGCTCAATATCAAAAAAAAAACAAACAACACAATCAAAAATTGGGCAGAAGACCTAAACAGACATTTCTTCAAAGAAGACATATAGGTGGCCAAGAAATACATGAAAAGATGCTCAACATCACTAATTATTAGAGAAATTCAAATCAAAACTACAATGAGGTATCACTTTGTACCGGTCAGAATGACCATCTTCTAAAAATCTACAAACAAATGCTGGAGAGGGTGTGGAGAAAAGGGAACATTCCTACACTGTTGGTGGGAATGTAAATCCCACTCCTGGGCATATACCTGGAGAAAACCATAATTCAAAAAGATATATGCACCCCAATGTTCATTGCAGCACTATTTACAATAGTCAGGATATGGAAAAAAACCTAAATGTCCATCAACAGAGGAATGGATAAAGGAGATGTGGTACATATATATGAATGGAATTTTAGTAAAGATAGGAGAGTTTTAAAAAGGTGGGTATGAATGTTTATTTACAAATTTGGGTGTGTAAGAAAATATCACATTCCTGTGTTTATATAAATCAACTTAATTTTTATTTCAAACCCCCCAAATTGTAAGATATCTCACCTGCAGTCAGGTTTTCACCTCTCTACCTTCTAGGTGTGGCATAAACAGACTGCCAAATTATTGGAAATGAGGAAAGGGAAGAGCTGGTTGTAGGAGAGACACCTCCATTGGTGATTATGGAAGCATACAATGTTCTTTGCCTTCCCCCCCAAAAAAGTCACAAATTTGTCTTCTAACCACTCATTTTATCCCCCAAAGGGAGGTGCTGGTGACATTTTTTATATGCAGTGCAAACTTAATTTTTTTAATGGTAATGCTCCTAGGATATCCAAATTGTAGGTAGCTGGATCTGTACACAGATTACTTTGTGAAATGAAAGGTGAGAAATTTCTCATTTTTTGGAGAATTTTTTCTACTGTTTCTCATGACTCATATTTCTGAGAGCTTTATTTCTTTATGACATTTTGAAAGGACTATTTTAAGATAGGATGATTTTCAACTTAGGTGTCTGAAGAATGCACAAACTACACTATTCCTTATAACTAATTTGAAATAAACTTTAATAATTATTTATGTTAAGACATATGTGCATTTGGGGGATTATACCTTGGTTTCACATTTCTTCCATTACTGCCCCCAAATTCCAAACCCTGTCTAATTTTAGAAATTTGCAACTTTGAAACCATAAATTCTGCCTGCAATAAGACAGAAGTCAGTCCCTAATGTGTAGCGAGATGAGGAGTTAAGTCAGAAACCAAAAGTGTTAGTTTAATTTGAATGTGTTGCAAACTATAATTCTTCCTTTAGAGTACTCTCCAATTCAGACTCTGTTTACAGAAGGTCAAATGAATTACAAAATGATCTTGTTTTTAAGAACAACTAATTAGAATTTACATCCTATATTCTTATACTTGTTACATAAGCTGTGAATAATTGCATACTTAATAATGTTCTTGTGAAGGGTATGTTTCATCCAACATAAGCAGTTGAATTGTTATTTCTATCAAAGTCACCTGTTATCATGCCCTTATCCATTACTTTTGCTTTATATTGAAGTCCCTGATGAACACCTGCTGCTTGGAGAAATAAAGTGACATTATTCTCCATTCCATTCATAGCATATACGCCTTCATTATGACCATTGAAGGCAATTATTCAACTATCAGGGAATTTTTTGTAGATATTTAATAAAAATGCATGTTAGGTTTTTGGCAGAGTCAAGGAATGGGAACTACCTGGGAAAGATTTGTCACATGAGATTTATGTTTTCTAAACTATGTTTTGTTGATGATAATGGGAATTACACATAATTAGTCTTGGGAAATGAGAAATTAAAGAAAGACAGTTTCTTTCCTGTTGTAATTCTCAAAGTTTTAGTATGCTAAGGTGCCACTTCAATTTCCTAGAGGAATAGATGGAATTCTATGAGTCTCAGATTATTTGACAATGAATTTTTTTTTTTTTTTTTTTTTGTGGTACACAGGCCTCTCACTGTTGTGGCCTCTCCCGTTGCAGAGCACAGGCTCCGGACACGCAGGCTCAGTGGCCCTGGCTCATGGGTCTAGCCATTCCGCGGCATATGGGATATTCCTGGACTGGGGCATGAACCCGTGTCCCCTGAATCAGCAAGCGGACTCTCAACCACTGTGTCACCAGGGAAGCCTGACAATGAACAATTTTTGATGATATACTTCATTGAACACTTTTTGGAAATTTTAATATAAATTTGTATTATATTAGAGCTGTAGGTATACTCAAAAATTACCTGGCTGAATGTATATATTTTATAGATGATGAAATTGAGATCCAGAAGAATCTTCTCTAAATGTTCCTAATTCTACTTAATGGTAAATAAGGAATTTATATCTGTGTTTCAGGTTAGGCATTTTTTTCCAATACATCACTTGTTTTAGGAGTTAATTTCACAGTGCTTAGAATATTCAAGTATTATCCTATAGTGAGTTTAATAGAAATTAACTTTGGTATCTAAGTTAGAATAACAAATGAAGCAAAACCTTGAAGACCCTATTGTCAAAAATTAGAGCCTGCATGTAGATTAGGAAATTATTACTAGGAAATTCAAACCTTGGAATAATTTCAGCAAGACATGTAACAGTTGAGACTAGACTAGAGGACACTTCCTATACTGCACATGTCCTTCGGGTAACTAAGAGAATGGAACTTTAGCAGAACTCCAATAACGACAACAAGCAGAGGATAAATCAGAAGTATACAAAGAGACAGTTTAAAAGGGAGCTGATTCATCCAGATTTTGAAAGATATATTACCAAAGAAAACATTCATTGCTGTTAAGGGAGAGAAATCCTGTCCCGGCTAATTCTTAATGAGGACCATCTTAACAATGGTACTTTTAGTCCTAGGTAAAAAACCCTTTGGGATTTATGTCTTTGTTCTAGAAAGAATTTTCAGGAAATCTGGAATACAGAATCCAAAATCCCATCCCCTTGTAGCCACTTATCTCTCTGATATCACTGAGATATAATACTGATGAGAGGTTAGACGTTTCAGTTTTTTTTTTTTTTTAATGAAGGTGAGCATGGAGAAGAGGAAGTGTGGATTGACTACCTTCTTTTCTCTTTTTGACAGAATATGTTTGTTATTCAGGCCCAGAGTCTAATAGAGATATTTCTGTAATCTCTTGGTTCTTTCAGTAATTTCACAAGACACCTTCCCATATATGTGCCTGGTGTCAATTAAATGGGAAATTCAAGTCTCTCAAGGCCATTTTGAAGTCTCTTTGATTTTTCCCTCAGAAACTTCTGAAATGTATTACTTTAATTCTCTTCAATCCAAAGCCACACTATACACTAGGTCAACAAGCCACTCACATTATTCTTTTTTCAGTTGCCAACCATGCTTAAAATGCACAACATGATTTGTTGTATATGAATTTACCACAATATGAGTGACAAAAATTTCCGAAATTTGCTATCATCCTTTATAAAGGAAGTCCCTTGCTCCCACAGAAAATAGTCCTTTCCTCAAGTAAATCTGTCATGTATTTTCTCAAGGATAAATTACTGTTTTGTATTTTTAAAAATCTCTTGCTCTTCCTTTTTTTCTCATTGTCTATCTCTCATTATACTTCCAGCCCGAAGTCCTTATTTGGATCTTTCATCAATGGGAGCTAATGGAAGTTATTTGGTATACATTTTTCTCCAAACCAAAGCATCCTATGTTTCATGACTTCCAAAGTTCTAGAATATTAAGGTGATAACTAACAAAGTCACACAGACCCTCTCTTTAGAAAACACAAGAAAACCCTTAGCACCAAATGCAAATATGACAGCAATTGACACTCTACCTAACCTTACACAATAGCATTATCCTCAAAGTAAAGTTATGCCCTGAGAATCAATACTTAGTAAAGACCCACAATGTTCCTAGTCTAGTTATGGTGTATAGCAAGGTTTAAGTAGGTGTCCCTTACAAAGTTGTTCTTTTTTTATGCATATTTCTTTAATAGAAGTATAGTTGATTTACAATGTGCCAATCTCTGCTGTACAGCACAGTGACTCAGTTATACACATGAAGACATTCTTTTTTTTAATATTCTTTTCCATTATGGTTTATCACAGGATATTGAATATAGTTTCCTGAGCTATATAGTAGGACTTTGTTGTTTATCCATCCTATATATAATAGCTTACATCTGCTAATCTCTGACTCCCAGTCCTTCCCTCCCCAACCTCCTTGTCTGTGAATCTGTTTTGTAGACAGGTTCATTTGTGCCATATTTTAGATTCCACCTTTATGTTTTATTTTTTGTATATTCATGCATCTCCAATTTTTCTCTTTGTTTATTTAGGTATTTCTTTGCCATGATTTAGGCTTTTCATAAAAATATAACAATTCATGGTTTTCCACTCAGTTTTTTTAAAAATGTGAAAGAAGAAATCTACCTTATATTTTACCTGGAATTTTCATGTCTGTAGGCAAAAATCCTCTGTTTCCTTTTCTGCCTGAAAGTTTACATTTTCATATGCTGTATATCACATTTTAAAATTGTTTCTTCTATTATTTTCATCTAACAAGGATTTTAGGTTTCTTGCTTTTTCCTCTTTTAGTCTCTTCAGTTCTCTATCTCTTTGTGCGTCTGGCACAAACACACTTAGCTCTTGTATTTGACATAGGCACTATGTGCTTTCTTTCCATTTCACTATGGTTAATGAGTTTAACTATATCACAAACTTACATTTACTCTATTATGGAGTAAGTGATTTCTATCTCTTTGTCTCCTTTTGAGGTTCACTATAGTGACTGGGTGTTATAGAATCTACTGTTTCATTGCCTGAATTAATATGGCTTGTGAGTGGGAAAGTTCAGCTGTGAATGGTGGATCTGAACTATGATTGTCCTTGTGGATTTTTACTGAAACTCCCATAGTCGAGTTCATCCCACCTTGGTGGGATACATTCTATGGAATACAATCTTATTTTGAACTATTCTCAGGAAATAGTTAATACTTCACAACTTACTTGCCTTTACTTGAAATCTGTTACCATTTGTTCCTCTGTTGGAGAAAAAATAAGAAATTTCTTTTCTGAAGTGGGAGGGAGACTAGACTCTGACATCACTAATGGAAAGGTATAAATGGCATTATAAACAAGTAAGAGAAGAATTTATTTTGGGGTTCCATCTTTGCCTTTTTCACACATATACCAATATTTCATTAAATCTTACTTAATTTATGTACATTTTGCCATTAGCTAAGTTACTTTGTTTATTATCAAAATTATTACCTCTCAGTTAGTACACTCGTTATGCTTTTCCTCTCTATCTTTGTTCTTATCTCTTTAATTTTTCTTTCTTTTTTTTTGGTGAGCTAAGGAGGGACAAAAAAATGGGCTTTTACCCCCATGGATAAGAGTTATCCATAATTTTTTCTAGATTTAGACATTTGCCTTTATTTCCCTGTACCTACCTCATCAGATTGTTATTTAATTAAATAGTTATGTATTGCAATGTAGTTGTTTATAATTTAAAAACCTAAAGTAGATGTGATTTTTTTTTATTTACAGAGTTTTGGTAGTGGATACATGAATGTTTGCTATATTCTTATATCTACATTTTTAAAACAAACAAAAAAAAGATGCATAAAAATTTCTGAGTAGGGCTTCCCTGGTGGCGCAGTGGTTGAGAGTCCGCCTGCTGATGCAGGGGACACGGGTTCGTGCCCCGATCCCGGAAGATCCCACATGCCGCGGAGCGGCTGGGCCCGCGAGCCATGGCCGCGGAGCCTGTGTGTCCGGAGCCTGTGCTCCGCAACGGGAGAGGCCACAGCAGTGAGAGGCCCGCGTACAGCAAAAAAAAAAAAAAAAAAAAAAAAAAAAAATTTCTGAGTAATAGTTTTAAAATAATATTTAATGTTTACTTTCTGGTATTCTGGATGGTATATATTCTATTTTAATAAGAAAAATAATTAAGATCAATTGTATTTTTGATTGTTCAGTAATACACCACAGCTTAGTTACATAGATAGCCCTTTTAAATATTGGTATGACTAAAACAAAAATATCAACCATTTTTAAACAAAAATTATATGAGTCAAGTTTCAAATCAAAAGAGGATTTCCTTGAAAATCTAGTATCACATATTTTAAGACATAGACAATAGGGATAGGCATTAAGGACATATCTTTAAAAAAAAATCAAAAATTGAAATTATTTCAAATGAAATATTAGATTTCACTCCATAACTAAAATTCCACAGCCCACAGGTTTTGTAAATTTTGTTCAGACCATTCTGGATAGTTTAAAAGAGGGGTCTTAAATTCTTTTCTCACTCTACACCATTTTTAGTAATATTTGTAAATGAATTTTTCTCAAGCTATGTATGAAATTATTTTACCAAATTTTTTATATTCTATACAAAGTAACTAGAACATTTTGTTACTAAATAAATCTTTAAGTGGAAAATAATAAGAAAAAAATTAATCTTTATTTACTCTGACAAGGACATACAGGAAAATCCTGGAGAATATGTATAATTTTATTGTTAAAGGTTCCTGATCTTCCAAGCCTCCTCCTGAATATCATTTTACTAACTTAAACTGAACACCTACTAGAATAATGTTCTGTGCTATGCTGCATGACATAAAGATTAACATATGTTATTATTTACTCTCTCCTCACCTTTTCAGGAAGATTTTTTTTAACAAATTTAATCAGTTATACATATACATATGTTCCCATATCCCCTCCCTTTTGCATCTCCCTCCCACCCTCCCTATCCCACCCCTCCAGGCGGTCACAAAGCACCGAGCTGATCTCCCTGTGCTATGCGGCTGCTTCCCACTAGCTATCTACCTTACGTTTGGTAGTGTATATATGTCCATGCCGCTCTTTCACTTTGTCACAGCTTACCCTTCCCCCTCCCCATATCCTCAAGTCCATTCTCTAGTAGGTCTGTGTCTTTATTCTTCAGGAAGATTTTTATTATCCTCGTGTAACAAAGGAAAAAGCAGTAGCTTGAGCACTTAATTAAATTATCCAAGGAATTATAGTGCAAAAGCATGAAGTGGGGAATGTCACCTGAAACCATATTCTATGATCCCAAGTTTAGTGCTGGTTTTATTACACCTTGATACTTCTAATTTTGTAATTCATGCTCAAGAGAGATATGTGGCTTGCCTAAAGTGTTTTTTAGAAAGGGTGAGTGAGATTAAAAGAGGTGCTTTCTCATTCCCAGGCCAAGTTTATTTCACTTTATGTCAAACAACTTTGAACAGCTCAGATCCCAGCTGAGGCAGGAGACTGGTAAAGGAGGCTGGCAGTGAAAATTGAACCACAGGAAATAAAATCATGTCTCTACATTTTGGAATAAAGTAAGGTTTAAATACTTGGTCACAAAGCCAAATATTTTCAGTTCTATACTTTTCAAGCCAGCCTGCTTGTGGTATTTTACTACAACTATAATAGGAACTGTAACAGATGGGGAGGAAAGTTGATAATCAAGCATGGCAGATCCAGCTATCCCTAAGGAAATGCAATTTAAAATGCATCTTGATAAAGACAGGAAGACTATCCGAACTAAAGCAGTTGCAATTGCAAAGCAAAACAACAACTCAAATGTGTCCTCTATTTAGCATGCATTCTCTTAACAAAATAACTGTCCTCAGAAGGGACAGAAGGGAGTATATATATACTCTGTGAATGTTAGGCAGTGTTTGTACCCAGAAGATCATCAGCAGCTACTCTTCTTAAGAAATTGAATAGCAAAGATTTTTCATTCATTGTTCTTAGTTTTTCAAGTCTCCCAGCTATACAAGTAACAAATTGGCTAACTTTATCATGAGCATATGGTTAAAGAGTGACTCTTCATGAGGATGAATTAATTTATGCCTGCACCTGGAAAGAGCAGCTAGAGAATCTTCTGTTTAATGAACAAAGCTGGCTAGTCTAATGGAAATGGAGATGGAAAATAATGTTCAACATTGTTTTATAAAGCAAGACTGATATTAATCAGAACCTTACAACAGAAGCAAAATTTTGGCTACTTAAATATTGTGGGTAAGATTTGCAAACTCTTTGCTGAATAAAATGGCCAAATATTGGCAAGAAAATTTGTCAGACTTCATCAAAAGACACATCTATATCACTTTAATTGATGTCCTACATAAACAGATAGTAGAGCATCATTTTTTTTTCTTTATATTATTTTACAAGCCAATGCATCTGACCTTAGATCAGGCACACTATATCAGAATTTTGAGAGACAAGAACAAATTTGCAAAGTAATCCTGTCAGCAAACTACTCACAGATCTTTGGATGTATGTTATCATTGAGCTTCTGGATCCCTTATACATTAATTTGCTTCTGAAGTTTGTCTTGTGATTAGAAAATCTAATAAAAATCACAGTGACATTGTAATGGCTAATCCTATGGATTAAGAATCTTAGCCAAGTCAACAGCTGTCAAAAATTTTCTGTCCAAAGATATAATGTAAAGTTGAAGGAGAAGCATAAAATGAATAGAAAATGTAAGAAAATGCTGTGCTTACACATTACCCCAGGAGACAAGAAGTCTTGAGAAAGTTTTATATCTGTCTGAAATGTAGAAAATGCTAAGGATATTTTGCTCAGTACTCTTACAGCCTCTGTAACGTCACTCCCCAAGTCAACATTTCTGATCTCTCTGTGGAATTTTATATTTGCTGTTATCTTTGCTAGAATTATTTAAAAGTTCAGAAAAGTTACTCTATACTGTAAAAGTAAAGAAAATTGTAACTTGGAGGAATATTCTATTTTTTTCGGTTTTTTTTTATGCTGGAGATGCATTCAGGACTATGGGTTGAAAGTGATATTCAAATGTGTCCCTAATAAAGTGTGTGGTGACATTTTCATAATTCCTTCACTTTTGTAACTATTTCTTCAACCTACAGAAACAAAAACAATAACTCTAGTTTTCAGTTACTAGATCATTTGTTTCTTCATACAAATCTATGCTTTTTAAAAGCTTTTGATTTTCACAAAACATATATATATATATATATATATATATATATATATATATATATATATATATATATATATATATATATTTTTTTTTTTTGGTACACGGGCCTCTCACTGTTGTGGCCTCTCCCATTGCGGAGCACAGGCTCTGGATGCGCAGGCCCAGTGGCCATGGCTCACAGGCCTAGCCGCTCCGCGGCATGTGTGATCTTCCCAGACCGGGGCACAAACCCGTGTCCCCTGCATCGGCAGGCGGACTCTCAACCACTGCGCCACCATGGAAGCCCCAGAAAACATATTTGCACGTTATTTTCTAGCTTAATAACTTGCAGCACTCAAGCTTCCTTGGAATATTGGTTTTAGTTGATATATTATTTTTAATTTACTTGGAAGAAAGAAATGCACACATTATGTCTTATTAATTATCCTAGGTACTACTGAATTCTACAAAGCTGTGAACATTCATTTTACACATTAAACATAATATCAACCTGAAAACATGTTATCATAACTTGCATTTGATGTATGAAATAAAGTTGATGCCCTGTATCTGTTGATAAAGTAATACCATAAAGCATATTACACAAATCATTGGAGGCAGAAGCAAGTAATCATAGTAATAGTAGTAATAATAAGAGTTTTCATCTTTCTCCCACACTCATTTTAAAAATACAAAAATATACATTTTTTGTACAAAAACACAATTTAAAAATCTATGATGATGATGTTGGTGATGATGATGATGCTTCTCAGTAAAACTGGAAATCAGAAGTTATTTTCTCATAAAAAATTCCCCTAAATTCCAAAGGCAATATATTGAAAAACTAAAATGGCATACCTGGCTGAAACCAGGTAATGAAGATAATAATAAACATTAAGGTTTTTCTACAATGTATTCTGCAGGCATGATGACTTAAAATTTAGAATCAACACACCTATAGTTTTTGACATATAATGGAAAGGATAGCATATGAGGTTAAGAGGAATGAAACTGAATGAAATAGTAGAGGTTGTGGGCTCAGATGGTTGATGGATCAGGAAGCAACAAGGATATATGGGATGCACACAAAGGGTCAAATTCAAACAAAAGAGGTCACATAGTGATGCTGTCGGCTTTTCAATTGGATGCTTATGACAGCAGCAGTGTCATTGGGAAAGAGAGCTTTGCACTCACAACCATCATACTCTTGTTTTTCAAAGATGAAAAGTTGGAAGGAGGCACAATACAAAAGCTCCTAGTGCTGAACAGGTAACTGCTTAATTATTATCGGGGGGAAAAGAACTTACAAAACATAAAGTTACTGGTTAAAAGGAATGTATTTCAGGAAAGAAGCCGACAGCCAAGGGCTTCGGTCCAGCACACCACAGTTCTTCATCTTAACACTACAGCAGGTTTTAATTTATATGAGAGTATACCCAAGACCTTCTTTAAGATTTTTCCCTATGGTTGGTAGGGATGGAGAGACCTACTGAATTCCAGATAAGGAGTATGAGACACTCTGCTGCTCAACAGGAAAAATGACACCCACACTTAAAAGATGTTATCAAATGAGGAAAATATTTTTGATGTTTTATTCCCTTTAAAAAGCTTCATGACACCTTTACAGATATTCAATGTCATACCCTATTTGTTCTTAAGAACATATAGTGTAAATTATTTTGTTTTCACGTACAAATACGATCTCTTCTAAAATGTGTAGTTGACCCTTCCAATATATGTTATCAGTATGTCTTTCAAGTAGAGTCTTTAAAGTTTGATAACTTATAACTTAAAGGCCTATTTCCCACTCACCCCAGAAATGTATGTATTATGTATAGGTGACTTGTATCACAATCTGTAACTTTTTAAACTAAAATAATTGCAGATATAAAACCTCCATTCTTCTTTCATCCAAGCTGAAAGATTTGAATAGCGTGCTGAAAGAATCTGACAGAATCCATAACAGCTCATAATGCTGGCAATTATATTCATGTCCCTTAGAAAGAATGTTAAGAGAAAAATAGCACTAGAAATATGAATATGAATATACTAAGCAGTTAAATATAAGTGGAATAAATTGAAAAGTTAGAGCAAATATATCTACATAAAACATTCTACAAAGTATGATCTAAATCTTTTGAAAATACTTAACTTCTGTTTCCAATTGGAATCTTGAGAATATTTATTTTACATATGATGCAAATTTAAAATGATTATGATGTAGCAAAAGTGATTATTAGAATAGAAGCTATAAAATAATCAACTCACAAAGATTGAAGACATGTTGGAAAATTTTTTCAAGAAATCTTGTGAAAAGAATGCAAACTTCGAAAATAAGTCTGAGAACAGCCAAAGGTAGAACTGGGACAAGAGAAGGAAACAGAACTATGGGTATAGATGCTAATAGTTGGATATAAAATTTTTAAATTAAGAACTGAAGAATGAGAAGACAAGTAGATCATTAAGAAGTCAAAATTGTAAGACAAGGAACTGATCTGGAACTAAAACATGGGGCGGGGTAGAGGAAAAAAGGAAGTTTTTATATCCATATACTTACAGGAAAAAAATATTGCACATGTATATACATACTAATAAAATCTCAAATGTTCTCGAATGGGATAAAGAGTAAGGTAAACAGTAAGGCAGATTATCTGAAAATAATGAAGCAGATTACCTAACCTCTTTCTTCTCACCCTCCATCACCCCCAACATAATAATCTGTGGGCAGCAGACTTTCTGCATTACTAAATATTTTAAGGAAATTGATTTAGCCCATTTGGACTGCCATAGACAGGTTCTGATCCAAGATAGTGACATAGGAGCCCCTGGAACTCACTTCCTCCCATGGATACATCAAATCTACATCTACACACAGAGCAATTCTCTTTGAAAGAAATACAGAAAGTAGCTGAGCAACTCTTACACATCAGGTGAACAAGTAAATATCCACATCACCCACTTTGAAATAGTAGGAAAGGCTGAGACACACTCTTGCTATTAACCCCATCCCTGGCATAGTCTAATAGAATCTGGAGGGAGCTCCCAAATCCTAGCTTCTCCCTGAAGAATGAAGTGTTTGGACTCAATAACTAGAGCCCCAAATTTAAAGACTTCCACCTAAGGGATGGGATCCAAAACACCTAGTTTTAAAAGTCAACAAGGCTTTTGTTAATAAGAACCATAAGACTATAGAAAACACAGAAACAGTTTTAAGGGCTTCTGAGGACTATCCTCCCAGGGTTTTGCACAGAATGAACAGGCAGAAAACACCTATCTCTCAGTCTTACCTCTGAAGAGGCTTATTTTCATTCTTTAAAAGCTGCTGCCCAGGGACAGGCTACTAATTTAGCAGGCATAAAGGGACAGACCGTGATTCACTCAGGAGACTGGGGAAGCCACCAAATACCATCTTTATCTTCTCATGAGATCCCTATACAAATTACCTGTATCTCCCTTGAAGGAGTTGTATATACATCTGGCACCCCTGCATTTATGACTGCCACCCAAGGAGTGAACCCTTGAGTTGTCTGGCTGTGATAGCTAAAGGTACTTGCATTTATGATTCCCACAGGATTGTAGCAAACAAAGAAACAGTTATTACTGAGTGCAGGAGCACTGCCCTCCCACCCCAAGCTGTAGATATAGGCCCAGAACTTACTAAACTTATTAAAGACAGAGCAGAAAATAAAGCTCTTCTCTCAGTTTCTCCTTAGAAGATCCCTAACCATATATTTCAACAGATGCTATCTGAGGGTCTGACACCCAATCAGCCTTTATATATGTGCTGACTGTGATCCTCCTTTGGGAATGCTGACAGGTCTTGGCACATCCTCAACTACTGGAAGCCACTAAGAACAAAGAGGACAGCTTGAAAAAAACACAAAGATTTTAAAGACAAACAATAATTCAAAGCAGGCTGAAAAGTAGGGCTTATCTCTCACATGAGACAACTTCACCAAGGATTCAACATGGCTTTTTTTATCTAATGCACAGAAATAAACACAGAGAGACATGGAAGATGAAAAAAAAAAAAAAAGAAAGAAAATGGAAGAATATGTTCCAAAGAAAAGAACAAGATAAAAACTCCAAAACTAGAATGAAATACGTGATTAACAGCTCAAAATAATGGTCATAAAGATGCTCATTGAAACCAGGAGAACAATGCATCAACAAAGTAAAAATTTCAATAAAAATATAGAAAATATAAGAAAGTACCAAACATAAATCATGGAGCTGAAGAATATAATAACTGAAATTAAAAATTCAATAGAGAGTTTCAACAGACTAGATCAAGTAGAAAAAAGGATCAACAAAGTCAAAGACAAGAGAGTGGACTTCATCCAATCAGAGGAGCAAAAAGATAAAACAATTAAAACAAGTGAAGATAGCTTAAGAGACTTATGGGATACACCAACTGAACCAATATATACTGTATTGGGCTCTAGAAGGAGAAGAGAGAGAAAAAAGGATAGAAAACTTATTTAAAGAGATAGTGGCTGAATACTTCCCTGACCTGGAGAAAGAAACAGACATCCAGATCCAGGAAGCCCAGAGTGTTCCAAAAGAAATGAATCCAAAGGGACCCACAACAAGAAACATTATAATTGAATTGTCAAAAGTTAAGACAAGGAGAGAATCTTAAAATCTATAAGAAAAAAAAAACAAATTTTTATATACAAGTTCCAGTCCCCATAAGACTATTAGCAGAATTTTCAGCAGAAATTTTGCAGACCAGAAGGGAGTGACAATATATTCAAAGAACTGAACGAAAATAAACTGCTTACCAAAATATTCCACATGGTAAAAATGTCCTTCAGAATTGAAGGAAAAGTAGTTTTCCAGACAAGCAAAAGATGAAGGAGTCCATCATCACTAGATCATCCTTACAAGACATGTTAAAGGAAATTCTTCAAGCTGAAATAAAGGACTCTAATTAGCAACTGAAAAACCTCAGAGAGTAAAGATATATATATATATAATATTCCATAAGTTGTTTGTCAAGAATTATAATTGGAGCTGGCAAGAAGCAAAGGTTCTGGTTAAGCAAGGATTTGTTGGGTTCTGAAATGGTTGCATAGTCACAAAGGAAAAACAGAGACCATAAGTTTGTTGCTGGCAGCTGTTAGCAGATACTGTTTTGAGAAAGGCTGGTGGTGTCCTTGAGTCTTAAATATAGTCCAGAAAGTTCAAGTTCTCATTAATGCAGAAACATGTCTGAAACCATATACACAATGGCCACCTGGCTCCATCCTGGGTGCCTGAATCACTGTTACTCCACTTTAATTTTTTTTTTTTTTTTTTTGTGGTACACGGGCCTCTCACTGTTGTGGCCTCTCCCGTTGCAGAGCACAGGCTCCGGACGCGTAGGCTCAGCGGCCATGGCTCACGGTCCCAGCTGCTCTGTGGCATGTGGGATCTTCCTGTACTGGGACACAAACCCGTGTCCCTTGCATCGGCAGGTGGACTCCCAACCACTGCACCACCAGGGAGGCCCTCCACTTTAATTTTTAAATGTGTTCTTTTCTTTAATGCTTAATGCAGATGTATAATGCATTTTCGACAGTGCACAAAACAGGCTGTTTTAGTTAGAAAAAAGTTAAGGTAAATCATGTATAAGCCAGAATTACATTCCCATGTTTCAAAATGTGAAAATTTCTTCCATCAAAATGGTGTTATGTTAGTATCTGACTATTTACAGAAACCAAAACAGGTAATCCTTCTAAACATTTTAAGATCTCTGGCTTCCACTTGTAATAATATTATTTTTTTAATGCTTTTGATTCCTTCTTCAAGTGACAATATTTACATTAGCTGCAGCCCTTCTACTATTTCTCAAATTGTGTGATTTCCCCAATCCAAATACTTTTCATTTTTTCCTTCTCTTTTTGAGCTTCTTTAAACTATTGAAAGCACCAAATGAACAAATACTATATTTGTTTTATCAATAGGTACCATTTCTCTGCAGAGCTAATGGAAATTATTTTTTGGAATGTGTATTCATGTATGTTATGGAAATTTCAATAATGCTTAATGAAAATCTTCTCCATCTATGACCCATAAATGATGAAATGCCTGGCATATTATCAACCTTATCTACTTCATGCATAGGGACTTTATTGTTGTGGTTTTTATATTATAATTAGTATCTTGGAATAGATTGGCAAACACACATGCCATATCTTCACCTGCATATTAATTCTGAGTCAAGGTAGTACAAAACAGAGACAATGAAAATATATCAAGACATTTAGCTAAAGTTTGTGCCAGCAGGGTCTTAGCTGACCTAGTTACAAACAGTAATTTATTATTTTCAAGTTTATGTCATAATGAGATTTCTCAACTTCACTTTACCTTGTCTTCTGGATACTTGTTGATTTACCTGTTACGTTAATGTTTCTAAAATATTACCATGTGGCCTAGTCCCAACAATTTGAAGCAATTTTTAAAAACTGAACTCAATGTCCCATCTTCTTATTTCTAACTATCGAACTGCTAATTATATGTTGCTATCTTGGGCTAGCTGGGATATTATTATATATTATTTAGTAATAATTATAAACAGTAAATAAAATTTTTACTGATCATCAAATTACTGATTATCAACATACTTGCCCAATTAGTTCTAAATCATCTGATGTTCCTTAAACAAGTCTTTGCAAAATCTGAGTTTCAAAGGTCTTAGACCTTCATACAACCTGCCTGTGAGGACTTGAGGGGATGAGAGTGATAGTAGTCACGTTCAGGTATAAGAACCACCATTAGGTATTTTTATATGGCCAGAATTAGGACTTGAGTCTGACAGCAGGACAAGGAGGTCAGGCCATCTTAACTTGGTACTGAGCCTTTGTTGACTTGGGCCCAATTCTCTCCATACTCCAGTGTAATTTTTCCTGAGTATACATGGTAACTTCCCTACTCTCCCTCTTTTCCACCTGCCTCTACAAAATTACTTGTACTTTTTGAAGTTTAAAGATTTATCTAAGTATGAATTTTCCCCCTACATTTGTTCTGCTTATTCCTAGTTAAGGCTCTTCCAATCTAATAATTTTTGTTCGTTCTCTCTGGGAAATTCTCATATTATTTCTTTAATAACTTCCTTCTATTGATTTTTTTTCCTTCTCTTTTTCTAGATCACTGTTTTAGTCTACTTCAGCTGTTATAACAAGATGCCACAGGTTAGGTAGATTATAAGAAACAAAAATTTATTTCTCACAGTTCTGGAACATAGAAATTCCAAGATCAAGGTGCTGACACGGGTGGGTTCTGGTGAGAGCCTTCCTGCAGCTTCATGGTCAGCACCTTCTTGCTGTGTCTTCACGTGCTAGAAGGTGCAAGCTCGCTCCCTGTGGTCTCTTTTCTAAGGGCACTAACCCCATTCATAGGGGCTCTACCTTCATGAGCTACGTACCTCACAATGGTCCCAGCTCATAATATTATCACTTAGTGCTAGTTTTCAACATAAGAATTTTGGGGGACAGAAACATTTAGACCATACCAATCACCTAAAACTCCTTGGAATAATCTATATGCCTTATCTTTCCTCTTGTAAATTTTGGCTCTAAATTCTGCAAAATATTCACAAAAGAGTCATCCAACTCTTCTTCTTACTCATAGTTGTAAAAAAAATAATACTATTTATTTTCTTTGTTGTGTCATTTTTCATTGTGTTATAACGTTTCATTCAATCAATAATGTCATATATCTTGGAGTGCATTAATTGTTATAATCAGTCTTTTGTGACATGCTTACATGTCTGTACATGTAGTTCATTTTTTTAATGTATAAGTAACATTTTAAAAATTCTAGAACAGTTTTAGATTTACAGAATTATTTCAGTGATAGAGATTTCTGTTATACCCACAGCCTGTTTGCCTATTTTTGACATTTTACATTAATATGATACATTTATCACACTGGTTCTATTATTATTATTGATGAAAGTCCATACATTATTCTTATATCCTCAATGTTTTCCTAATGTCCTTTTTCTTTTCCAAGCTCCCACCCAGACACCAAGTTACATTTAGTTCTTATGTCACCTTAGGTTCCTCTATCTGTCTGTTTTTGCTCAAACAAATTAACACAAATGGGGTGGCTTAAAAACAACAGAGACTTATTCTATTACAGTTCTAGAGGTTAGAAGTTTGAAATCAAGGTGTTGACAGGGCCAAGATCTCTGTAAAATCTCTCTAGGAGAATCTGTTTCATGCCTTTCTCTTAGCCTTGGGTTTGTTGCCAGCAAACCTTGACATTCCTTGGCTGGTGAACGCAACACTCCAATTTCTGCCTCCATTGTAACTTGGTCTTCTTCCTTGTGTATCTGTATCTGTACCTTCTTCTCTTATAAGGACACAAATCATATTGAGTTTTTCTCTAGTATAGTAAGTTGGAAGCTTAGATTATTCCTTTTATAACATTTTTTAAAGATGTGACTTTAATGCTATAAAGATCCTAAGTACTGTGTTCTCTGCACCTTACAAATTTTGATAAGTTGTATTTTTATTTTATTCATTTCACACACTTTTGAATTTCTCTTGGGACTCTTCTTTGACCCATGTGTTATTTAGAAGTGTATTGTTGAATCTCCAAATATTTGGGTATTTTAGAGCTACCTGTTATTGATTTCTAGTTTAATTCTACTGTGGTCTGAGAACATACCTTGTATGATATCTACTCTTTTAAATTTGTTGAGATGTGATTATGACCTGGAAATTGGTCTCCCTTTTGGAATGTTTCATGTAAGCTAGAGAATAATATGTTTTGTACTATTGTTGGATATGTCTATAGATATCAAATATATCCAAGAGATTAATAATTTTATGTCAACTAAATGCTACAGATTTCTGATTCATTTAATTTGTCAGTTACTGAAAGATGAGTGTTGAAGTTTCAACTGTAACCATAGATTTTTCTATTTCTCAATTCAGTTTTATCAATTTTACCTCACCTACTTGAGACCATTTTTAGGTGCAAATAAAATTATTCCATCTTATTGGAAAATTGAACCTTTTATTATCATAATACCAGTATCCCTGATAATTTTCCTTGATCTGGAGTCTGCGTTGTCTAAATTTATCACATATAATGGAACTTTTTTGATTATTGGTAGCATCATACATCTTTCTTCATCCTTTACTTTTCACTTTTCTGAGTATTAACATTTAAGGTGGGTTTCGTAGACAACATATAGCTAGTTGGGTTTTTTTTTTTTAATGTTTTTGCTACTCTGACAGTCTCTATCTTTTAATTGGTATATTTAGATGATTTACATTTTAAATGATTATTGATATAGCTGGATTCATATATACATGTTTTCAGTTTCTATTAGTTGGTTGCTTTATTTTCTCTCCAATTTCAAGTATTTTGTACTTTTAATTGAGCATTTTATATGATCTCATTCTCTCTCTTCCTTTAGCATATCAATTATACTTATTTGTTTTTTAATTTTGTAAGTGATTACCCTTTGCAATACATTTTCCCCACTATTTTATTGGGATATTATTGACATAAATCACTATGTAAGTTTAAGGTGCACAGCATCATGGTGTGAATTACACATATTGTGAAATGATTACTGCAATGAGTTTAGTTACTAATTAACTTCATGTTCAAATAACACTATACCACTTCACAAGTAGTATAGTTACCTTACAAAGATAATTTCCAATTTCTCCCCCCTTTCTCCTCATTCATTGCTGTTATACATTTCACTTATCCATATGTTTCAATCACCCAATACATCAGTAATACATTATTACCTCAATAAACAGTTATCTTTATATTAATTAAAAATAATTTAAAAACAATTTTACTCTACTTATTTCCTCTCCTATACTATTCCTTCCTTTATATAGATCTAAGTTTCTGATCTATATCATTTTCCTTCTGCAAAAGAAAAACAAATGTATTTTAACATTTCTCACAAGACAGACAAGATGGGAGTACATTTTACTTGTTGCAAGCCTTTTCCATATTGAAGCTGAGATAGAAGTGAGTACATTAATTTTTAAGCAGATTATTTGCAGAGTCTCTTCTGTTTCCTTAAGAGGTTGTTTTTCCAGTTTACTTTAGTGCTTTTCTTTCTTGGCATATGTGTTTCCTATGTGATCCTGTAATATTTATAGATCTGCTTTTATTTAAGAAGCAATAATTGTGTTGGTTATTTTGTGCATTGATATGTATTTTCTCTGCCATTGTATATGTAGGTATCTTTCCCTAAAAATTTTCCCCATAAATTAGAATACTTCACTGGGGATCCATGAAAGAGGTCAGTGGAATGGTGGGCTCAAGTGCTTTCATTAAATGAAAAGGCTGGCCTTTACAGGGAGTACTTTCAAGAGCTGGAATAAAAAGAAAATTATTCTAGGGGTGACTATACCATACCAATAGTATTATTTTGAAAGTTATTAACTTTACTTAAAGAAACACTTTTGGTATTTCCCTAGTGATGAATGACATGTGATAAAATTCTTTGGACAGACTTTTGATTAGTGGAACAACTTTAACAATACCTTTTCACTCTATATATACTTTATATATCCAGTCCAAGTCTTTCTGAGGTTTCCCCCTCTCCAACTCAAAATATTATGTCCAGGTTTGGAATAAGAAAATTACACTATTCTCTTATTTACTTACTCAAAAGAACTTATCTTAAAACATTTTATATAAATGAAGGAGTATAAATATAAGTTTATATGATTATAGTTCTCCATTTGGCAAAGTTATCATAGACAGTATTCATTAAAAAGTCTCATATTCTTCTAGTCATCAACAAAAGTGAATAAAACAAAAATGATTTTTAAATGCCTTTGTGTACACACACCAGCCGCTAAGAAAAGCCCAGTCACACACACACACACACACACACACACATTCCAAAATGAGTCAAGGACAGAAAATTGAGTCATACTGCTCAGAGATTAAGACATTGATGAAAATGCTAAAAAGGATAAGCATTCTTGCATACATAGAGAAGTTTCTTATGTTTTTTTTTTTCTTTGCCCTTCTTTCTCTTGAAATTCATTCTCTGTATGACTGGAATGATTGTAAAAAATATTGGCCTATCATTTGCATGAAGTCAGTGCCAATATGGACCTCTAGTTTTCATGAAAGGAGACTTGCAGAGCATATATTTCCCAACCCAGTTCCCCAGAAGGAGGCCATTCAGTGGTTAAGGCCAAATAAGGCAGTCTTTAGTGATCTCTCAGCAACATTATACTCTCAGGAATATGTAACAAAGGGATTTCTCTATTGCTATGTAACAAATTACTACAAATGAATCAGCTTAAAACAGCTTATCTGAGTCCTCTGCTCAGGGTGTCACAGGTCTGCAATCAAGGTTTTGACTGGGCTGCTTTCTCATCTGGAGACTTGACTAGGGAAGAATGCACTTTCAAGCTTATGCAGGTTGTTTGCAGAATGCTCTTCACAGTTGCATGACTGTGGTATCCAGTGTTTTTCTGACATGCTGAAGAGTGCATGGAGGTCCTAGTGGCCACCCCCAGTTCCTAGAGGCTTCCATCATTTCCTTGTCATGAGGGCTTCCTTAACATAGCACATATTTTGTCAAGCCAACAAGGAGACTCTCTCTCTCTTTAGTCAGCTTAGACAGAGTCTTATAAACATATAATCAAGTGACCTCCAAGGACCTTTGACATATAACATAAACTAATCCTGAAGATGGCATTCCATCACCTGTGCCATACCTAGTTTGTTAGAAGCAAATTACAGGTCCCACCTACACTCAAGGGGAAGGATTTTATGGGCTGGGAGCACTGAGTTGTCAAAGCATCTGTCCATCATAACCTGGTTGGGTTGCAGTCATTAACCTTGCATCCTGACCATCTCCATCTTTCCATTAGAAGTTTAACTAGCTTATGCTGTATATCATCAGTTTGTGACCAGTGTTTACACAAAACATTATAATTTATGGGATTGAGATCTCCAAGAGCAAGAAAAATTATCTTTGGAAAAATCACACTTGGATTTTCAAATTTAATTTCTTTTTCAAAATTTTTAAAAATTTCAGATTTTAAAATTAGAGCAAGATCAGTGGTTGAGATCAGCCATTGACAGGGAACTCACCCTGAAGACACATTTGCACATCTAGCATGAAGAATTTATGAAGAATTTAACAGAGCATGAAGAATTTATATGCACAATCATTTGAACTGATGGGTGATATATCATTTACCAGTCAGGATATCTTTAGTTTCTTATTCTTTTATATAGTGACAGCTAAGAAACTGGAATGACACCAAATCTTCAATATGTTCATGCATAATTAAAATCCAAAATATGAGTTCAAACATAAGGTATTTGAGAAGGAATATATTTAATAAACAAGGAAAATAAGTGTGAAAAAATGATGTGTATTCCCCTTATATTGAGAAGAAGATAAAAACTGGAATTATCACAAAGAAAAGCATCAAGGAAGAAGTTTGAAAATCTGTTTTTGGAACACTTTCCCTCAAAGAATTAGATTTGTCAGAAGCAAAAGGAAAACCACAGTTAGCAAGTTAAAAAAAGTCTTCAGAATTTGGTACATGAACAAAAAGTAAAGTTCAGACTTTGAAATAAGAACATCAGAAACTCAGGAAGATACAGGAACAACTTAAAAACAAATTTTGATCTTGTGGTCAAGAACAAAATTCTGGGCTAGAATAGAGAAAAGAGGATCCAGCAAATTCTTTTAACCTACATGTGGTAGGAGAAGAAAGGGGCCAAGTTAAGCAAGAGGTAAAATTTTTAAAACACAGATAAACTTTCATAAATCAGGTAGATATACACCATGCAGAAATAAAATGTAATAGAAAGTTTTTGCTGTTATTTGAAAAGAGAATCAGCATAGGAGTGCTTATGCAGTTTTCATTATGAAAAAGTTTTAACAAGGTCTTGGATATTCATGTTCACAATTTTGCATAAAAGCAGAGGATAAGCATGCTGTTCCTTACAGCTTTAGGTTGCACAGCTACTGCATCTTCTGTTCAGTAATCTATTGTTGTGAATTCCAGCTAGGAAATGTTAGAGATCAAAAGTTGGGGATCTATCTTCTGATAGATCAAATTTAAAGGCTGAAGGAATTTAGAACCATAGATGGAAGTATTGCAGAAGTATTAGCTGATGAAATAAATTCAGATTTCTGCTAAAAATTAAAAAGAAAATTGGTAAAATAAGCTGCAGATGACTACTTTGGGGAATGTAAGGCAGAGACAGACAAAGAGGGCAGCAGCTCTACTTAAAATTCCAACTTGAAAGTAAAAAAAAAATTGTAGAGAGGAAAGTAGGCAAAGAAAGGGAAATAAGAAGTTTTCATATTTAGGATAATACTGAGGAAAATGTTGGAAACTACCCTCACCAGCAAATACTTTTACAGTCTGTCCAAGAAAAGTAATATATATCAGTGGTAAATTTCTCCTTTAGATTATGGAAAACTTAGAGCCACATTCTTAGGTATTTGATGATAAATTACTTCAAATGAGATTTTCAAGTTAAAAGACAACTGGGTACACAAGAGGAGCTAAACTGATGACCTCTTCCTTAGTTTCCCCTTTCTCCCTCTATTTCTCCTCCCTCTCCTCCTTCTTTCTTTCTTTTTCTTCTCTTCATTGCACATCACATTTTTCCTAAATTACATTCAAGGTATGTGATTGGCAGATACCATATAAGTAACATAAGTCTGATGTCAATATGTACTAAATTATAATACATATATTTTGCTTGGGAATAGTATTTTGCATATACTGTAAGCATCTGAAATTGTTTTGATTGGCCCTTGATTTTTTCCATATAAAATTTTTGGCTAGATTAATTAATTTCAAAAGATATTTCTTGGTATCTACAATGGGGCTTTCATACAAACATTGATATGATAAATGGCATAGGAACATTGATTTAGTCAGTCCTTCAGTAGGAACAAATCTGGTTAAATTGTTAATCCAAATCCGTGGTGATTTTTCTAATAGTATCATAAGAGACTATAAATAGTAGTATATTATATTATTAGGATTCATTTATAAATTTCAATGAGTATATTTTACAGTGACAGACTAACTTTATGGTCCCTGTGGGAAGAGAATTGTCAGAAGTAGAAAACTGAAATTAAAAAATATATATGTCAATTAGGCATTAGGCCTAATTGACAATTTAAATACTGTCATGTTTGAGAGGTTAATCCATGGTCCCAGATATTTAGAGGTTTAGGTGAGGGAGGCTATATTTATATCCTTGATGAGGAGTCAATGGCCAACAACTGAAGATGGCAAGTTTCATGTTAATCTAATACTGTATGTGATTTTCCCCTTACTTTTTTATTCAGTAGTTTGGAGTGTGTTAATTTAGTTCTCTACTTCTCTTTAGGGAATCTTCAAACAAAAACAAATTAAAAAAAATAAAATACAGCACTGAATCCACCAACTTTTCCTTTAGTCCCTGGTAGATCTTATTATCATTTATTTGAACTAATTTCAGAAACTGATTACTTCCCAGTTAATTTTTATATAAAACAAAAAAAAATCATCATTGTTTTGACAAAATTTTCTTTTGAAATCTCTACTTCGTATGCATAATGAACTGGAAAATATCTGTGTCCCTTGTTCTATGGCAACAACAATAAAGGAAAATATAGGGAAATGTTTTCCCTCTCAACACTTGCATAATAATATTTAATTATAATTAAGTAAATTATAATTAAGTCCATTGTATATTTTATATCCATTTTAAATAGGATTTCTCAACTTCTACCCTATTAACATTTTAGATTGGATAATTCTTTTTGTGGAGGACTGCCTTGTACATTGTAGAAAGATCATCCACACACCTGGTCTCTGTCCTTCTTGCAAATAACACTTCTTCTACTTAGGACAACAAAAAATGTCTCCTGAGGTTGCAAATGTTCCCTGGGGAACAGAGTAACCCCCTTCACATTGGTAACCACTGCTTTAAATTGACCATGCAAATATCAATTTTAAATTCATAACATACTTGAAATAATAATGTGAGAGTTTCATAAATAAATGGTTATTTAATTTAGGATAAAAATGTCTGGAATCTATGTATATAAATTTCTTCTCTAAAATTCCAATGAAACAAGAAATAAAAATTATAAAAAAATTAATGTCAGCTCTAAAAAAACAGGGTATATCATTGTCTATTAGTTCGAATATTTAGTGGATGTTTTGTTTACTTGTTTTTGCTTTTATTTTAGTACAGATTACACTGAGTTCTTGTCTATTCTGAAAGTAGATTAAACAGATCTTTTACTTTATGTGATATCTATCTAAGTTGAAAGAGAAAGTGACACTCAGCAGAATTGCACCAACATCATTTAGAATAGAGGACCAGGAAATGGAAGATGTCATAGACTAGTTGGTGGTCATAAAAAGGCAAACACTTACATTACGAGGGGTTTTGAAATGCACGACAAGATTCTCCCTTTAGTAGTTTACTCTTAGTTTGTGTTCAATGTAAAGAGCAAGAGAAATAAGCAGAGAATTTTATTATATGGCATCTATATTTGAGCAGGGTGTCAAATAGAGAGAAAATTTGTATCATTACACACACATTAAAGCAAACTTAGAAAATGATGAAATTACCTGAGTGTTGATGGACTTTCACACTACTCTCCCATTAGCCACTTGACCTCTTTTCTTGTAAAATAATTTCTTGGAATTAATTATGTTAATTCCATATTTCCCTTAATCTTTATATGAGATTGATGTTTAAGTAGAGAATGAAAAATATCACATAGGATCTATTGATACATTAGTTCCTGACATTGTACAAACTTAGAGCCTCACTACAGGAAATTCAAAAAGATAAAAATCACCAGACAAAAAAAGGATGAAATTATTCAAACTAATTTGAGGAATTGGAGAAAATGTTCCTTATGAAATATACTTACTGTAAGAAAGAGGTCCAAAAATCTGGATAATAATTTTTAAAACTTCAAATTTGCATCTGCTAATGAGATTTGAGATGGCATACTATCTATAAAATGAGAATAATCTGAAATCAGGAAAGATTGTATTTTTAGCTAAAATGTATGACTTGAATATCAAAAAGCATAATAGAGAAAATAGCACATTGTATCTTTCAAAATCTACATCCTACAAATCCACTGGAATTGTAGCTTGTTAGAGGATAATCTGGCTTACTTTTTCTCATTTGTCTCCATTCTCACATGCTTTCCTACAAGGGTAAGAACACTTTGTAGGTGAACAAGTGTGTATTCAGAGACTACAATCCATCTTTATCTCTCTGGTTACTCACTTAAGTTGTTTATTAGGAATTGGTACTAGGAGCTCACTTTCAGGATATAAGTTTTCACAAACTGTTTGCATTTTACTACTTTTATACTGAGCACTTACTACATGTCAGATATTTTGATAGGAGTTGAGGATAGAATAATATTCAGAGCACACAAAAATCTCTGTTCTTGTGGCACTAACATGTCATTTGGGGAAACAGAAAAAAATTAATATACATTATATTTATATCAATGTGGAAGGCTGAATAACTATCCCCTCCCACTAAAAAAGATGCTGTCACACTAGTCCCTGGAGCCTGTGAATGTACTACCTTAAGTTGTAAAAGGCAATTTTCATTTATGAATAATTATGAAGATGGTGATATTATCCTAGATTATACAGATGCATCCAGTGAAATCACTGAGATCATAGAGAAGGAAGCAAAAGTTTAGATACATAGAAAGAGAAGAAAGCAACTTGAGCGAGGGAAGATGCTACATCACTGGCTTTGGAGGTGGAGGAAAAGGCCATGAGACAAGGAATGCCGTCAACCTCTATTAGCTGCGGGGGAAGGTATGGAATGTCTTCTCCCCTAGAGTCACCAGTAGGAATGCAAACCTGACTGTAACTTGATTTTAACCCAGTTATACTTATTTTAGGTTTCTGATCTCTAGAGCTGTAAGATAATAAATTTATGTTGTTTTAAGCCACTAAGTTTGTGGTGATTTGTTATAACAACTTTTAGCATTATAAGTGTGACTTAGTGTTGCTATAGTGACAAGAGGCAACAATACAAACTGGTTTAAATATTGTTAAGAAAAATTAAACATAGTAAGAAAATAAAGAGTGATAGCTATTTTAAATAAAATGGACAAGCAAGAAAGAACTTCCTGATGAGGTGTTATTTGTACACAGGCAGGAATGAAGTGAAGAAATAAAGTAAGTAAATAGCTAAGGCAATACAACGCCAAAGAAGTACAAAGTCTGTGACCAGAGCATGCATTGGTTGCATTATAAGAAGAGAAAAAGTACCAGTGTCACTGAAGTGCAGTGAACATCAAGGAAGCTAGAAGGAGTACAATGGAAAAGGTGAATGATCCAGATTGTTCAGGTAATCTGTGGGCCAAAGTAAACTCATGGCTTTTATTTTATGGGTGATAAGAAAATCTGGGAAATTTTGAGAAGGGCAATGACATATTAGAAAAAGATTACTGCAGCTTCTCTGTAAAGAAGACGCTATTATGTCCAAGAAGCCTGTTGCTGAGACAGGGATTATAGAAACATGGTTGCTACCCATATAAAAGCACTATTATTTATGCTTTTGAACATATCCTAATTTAACAAAACACACTTAAACCTGACATTAATAAAGGCAGCATTTAATTTAGTAAATAGAGTACAAAATAAAATTCTGTTCTGCATATTTTGTAGAGTTGTGCTTGAAAATATATCTCCCACATAGAGCAGAAACTTCATCAACACATTAGCTTTAATTAAAGAGTTGATACATAAACAAAAACAAAAGAGAATAAACAAATCTATAACAAAACACCCACATCATGTACAGTAATTACGTTTGTGTGTAGTGAAGTATTTCTACTTTTAAAAGAGTTGAAAAGACACATAAAATATTAATATATTTACTTTTCTAAAATATTGAAATGTCATAATCCTCTGAAAAATTATTTTACTCTTAATGCTTAATTTTTGAAATAATATTCAGAGGTTTTTCATTCAAGATGAATATATAAGAAAAAAATTTTGCCATATCTCATGTATAATTATTTTACATCCTTTTAAAACATGGATATAGAATAATGATAGAAATAGAGAGATTTTTCCTCAAGAGAGGATAACAGATTGGAAATGAAAATAGTTTGTGCTGTAGGTAGGTAAGCATAAACCTTTACCCATGGCCAAGGAGAATGGAAATTCTGATGAGATAGGTGTAGTGTAAATGATCAAGTTGGGCAAAAATTGAGGTACTAACCTAGTTTGCACTAACAGGGATAATTATGCAAGTTAAAGAATAAGATTTTCTTCCAATTGTGTTCTAGTTCCTAATATAAGCCTAGAGCAGAAAATATTCATCACGGAGGTAAAAACTCCTCCTTCAGAAGCTATTTAGTCACTTCTCTAATCCTCATGTCATCCAAGACCTCCAGATTTATATAGAACAACTGTACCTGGATGTCTCATAGACTTCTAAAACATGGTGTCATCAAAGGAGATATCTTGACTCATTCAAGTCGGGATGGCCATCATCAAAAAATCCACAAATAATAAATGCTGGAGAGGGCATGGAGAGAAGGAAACCCTCCTACACTGTTGGTGGAAATGCAAATTGGTGCAGCCACTATGGAGAACAGTATGGAGGTTCCTTAAAAATCTAAAAATAGAACTACCATATGACCAAACAATCCTCCTCCTGGGCATATATCCGGAGAAAAACATGCTCCTAAAAGATACATGCACCCCAGTGTTCATTGCAGTGCTGTTTATAATAGCCAAGGCATGGAACCATCCTTAACATCCATTAACAGAGGAATGGATAAAGAAGATGTGGTACATATATACAACTGAATATTGCTCATCCATTAAAAAATAATGAAATAATGTCATTTGCAGCAATGTGGATGGACCTAGATATTGTCATACTGAGTGAAGTAAGTCAGACAAAGAAAGAGAAATATCATATGATGTCACTTATATGCAGAATCTAAAAAAAAAAAGATACAAATGAACTTATCTACAAAACAGAAACAGACTCACATACTTAGAGAATGAACTTACGTTTACCAGGCTGGAAGGGTTGGGGGAAGGGATAGTTAGGGAGTTTGGGATTGACATGTACACACTGCTATATTTAAAATGGATGACCAACAAACACCTACTGTATAACACAGGGAACTCTCCTCAATGTTATGTGGCAGCCTGGATATGAGGGGAGTTTGAGGGAGAATGGATACATGTATATGTATGGCTGAGTCGCTTTGCTGTGCACCTGAAACTATCACAACATTGTTAATCAGCTATACTCCAATATAAAATAAAAAGTTAAAAAAAAAAGATCTTGGGAGGAATAGCCATACAGGAAAAATAATTTTAATACATGTAAAAATTAAAAAAAATACTCCAATAAAAATTAATTTAAAAGAATAGATAACTAATGAGACCCTACTCTATAGCACAGGGAACTCTACTCGATACTCTGTGATGACTTAAATGGGAAGGAAATCCAGAAAAGAGGAAATATATGTATATGTATAGCTGATTCACCTTGCTGAACAGTAGAAACTAACACAACATTGTAAAGCAACTATACTCCAAAAAAATAAAATAAATAAATAAATAAATAAAAAGAAAATTACCATTTCATAGTCCTTAATGAAAAAAAAAAAACCTCTTAATTTCCCTCATAGACAAAACATGTTCCAGCTTTGGCCACTAGGAGTTAGTTCTGGTATTCCTTTTAGATACCCCCATTAGTGTGTGTGTGTGTGTGTATGTATATGTGTGTGTGTGTGTGTGTGTGTGTGTGATTATCATTCTCTTTTCCTGACAGAGAAATGAGGGGCTCTTTCAACTTGGAAGCATAATGGGGTCTGTAGAGGTAAAACCCAGAAATGTGTGGGACACTCCTCTGACTATGATCCCCAGGACTTTCTTACTGCCACATAAGTTGTCATTCAGTCAGCAGCAGTTCCTCAAAATTACCATTTAATTTTTGCTACACAGCTCTCAGCTGTGACTCTCTGGATGTGCCTGCTTCTACAGATTTCTGCAACCTCATTTCTCTGATGGTTCCAAGAAAATTCATTAATGTTTACTATGTTTAGCTTTTTCTTGTTGTAAGGACAGGAGTGACAATTTCCAATTTTCTTTACATTTCCAGCTTTAAAATGGAAGTCTCTCATGTGTTGCTTTTTTTTTTTTAATTTCCCTGATGTTAGTGATGTTGAGCACATTTTATATGGTTAGCCAATTGGCAATGATTGTGTATGTGTGTGTGTGAAAAAAAAATGCCAGTCAAAGAATAGAAATAATATTTATTATGCATATTAATGATATTGATTTGTATCCAGAAAAAAAGAAACTCTACAAGTCAGTAGGAAAAAGACAAACAATCCAATAAAAAAGATGCTCTTGTTGTCATTTCTCTATCATCAAGATTTATATTTGTATATTTATATATACAAAACATCCCCTAAATCTATCCAGTTTTCTTATTCTGTACTTTCATCATCATAATCCAACATTCCATCACCCTTTACCTGAACACTGTAATTACCTCCATATTTAGCCTTTCTTCTAAACTCTCATATACAATGGCCATCCTCCAAAGTTAACCAGTGATCTTAAAAGCATAAGTATCATTTCACTTTCCATCTAAGAACTTTCCAGTAGCTTGTAACTGCAGGTAGGATAATATCCATGTCCCTACAATAGTCTCCAAAATCCAGCATGTTTTTACTCACCACTTCAAATTCTTATATCATATCCTCATGCATATGCTCTATCAGTTCTGGTCTTTGTTTTGTTTCTTTCTGAGAGTATGCCTGTCTTACATCATTTCCTCTGCCTGAAATTATCTTTGCATTGTGAGCTCCTGCTCATCATTCAAGTTTTAGTCTAAATGTCATTTACTAAAATAAGTCACATTTTAACCATCAAATTTAAGATAATCTTCTAAATCAAGTCAAATGTTCACAGCTATAAGAGAAAGTCTTATTCAACTGGCTTAAATCATAAAAATATGTGTAACTTCACTTGATAGCAAGTTCTGAGTTAAGGTTGGCTCTGGATGTAATTTCTGAAATGACTCAATGATGTCATCAGAAACCCAATTTTTTCCATCTTTCTGCCAAATAATTTTTATGACATCAGCTCAGTGAACATTGAAAAGGGGGAAAATGGTGACTGCAAGGCAACCAGTGGTGTCAACAAACTGTGATTCCTTCCTTTACAATCATTTTCTTTGATAGACTTTGTTTTATTTCTCAGCCTAGCATTTTGCTATTGGATATTTTCCTGTTTGTTTATTTGTTTAGAAAGGGTACTGCATTATGATAAAAATTTAACTTAAGCAGTAGCACCCTCCTGCTTAAGTTAAATTCCTGACTCCACTTCTTCCTAGCGGTTTGACTTAGGCAATTTACTTAACCTCTCTGTGCCTCAGTTTTTCATAATAAAATAGGAATGGTTACAATAATATCTATATCACAACATCATTGTAAAACTTGAATTAGTTATATGTAAAACACTCAAAAGAGAATAGGGCATATATAAAGTACTATATCAGAACTTACTATTTTTTTAATTTAATTGTTTGATTCTTTTTTCTCCTCCTCCCACGCACACATACACATACCAGAAAATAAGTCCCAACAAAACAAGGATTTTACGTGACTTTGTGCAGAAAAGTGTTAACATAGCAGGCCTCAGACTACTACCTCCAGAAAGTCTGCTTGCAAGTAAGCTCTTCTCTGGTATTTGAAATCTTGGATTTCAGGATGGTTCCCACCATTCCCTGACTAATAAGAATAACTCAGGCATCCTAAACTGTGCAAAGAAAATGGTTTATGGTGAACACCAGCTTTCTTTCCTGGAGTCTGAAATTTTTGTATGAGTTAGAGATTGTTTAGTAAGCAACACTCAACAAAAGCTTTGTTATTGAATCTTTAATGAGTTTCCCTGGTAGACACATTTCACACATATTGTCACAACTAATTACTGTAGGAAGCAGTGTATTTTGTATGACTCCATTCTGAGAGGACTCTTTGCTGCTTATGCCTGGTTTCCTTTGGACTTCGCTCTGCACCTCTTCACTTTGCTGAATTTGCTTTGTTTCCTTTAGATGTAATAAATCATGGTCATGAGTACAATTATATAGAGTATTGTGTGTCCTCCTAGTGAATCACCAAACCTGGGGGTGGTCTTGCAGACCCTTACACATGCTTGTTTATCACAATCTAGAATAGTGTCTTACTCAGAGTGGATTCTCAATGAAAGTTGAATAAATTGATTCAATAATAAATAAATAATTGTAATTTTCTAGGATCACATACATTTAAGAAAAGAGAACTTTACAGAGGCTCCTTTCCAACTGAACAGACTATGTTCTTTGATGTCTTTGTGTAAGTCAAATGACAGAATGATGGGTCATGAGGAAACTGTGGGAAGGCACAAACAGTGAATCTACAAAACACATCATTATGTCTACCAGCTATTTTGGTCAATGCCTCAACCATTAGCTTAAAATTGGTGCATAATATAAATGCTGTAATGTTATAAGAGAAGGCTAGTAACAAAGATATAATAGACATTATAGCTAAACTTGAACCTTATTTCAACCCCAGGTGATCAGCCTGAGATGAGTGGGGTGAGATAAGTAAGATAAGTAGGAAAGTTTAGATAATTTTGAATGTATGGAGTGAAAGCATAGAAAAAAACAAAAACAAAAAAACCCCAAAATGATATATTATTCACGTGCAAAAAGCAGGGATTCTAGGAAGACCCATTGGAGCAGGAAGACTCCATACCTGTGTGTGGCATACTTTCTCTTTCCATTTCCACTTTGAAAAAATCAGACTGTGTTAAATTTATATGTTATGTAGGTTTTTTTTTTTTTGGTCTGAACTTGTACACTTTTCAGAGCAGCTGATAAAAATACTGTTTTGTTTGTTTTTCCTTTCCATTCTTATTCCTTAACATAGTGCTTGACAGCTAATAAGTGCTCACTAGAAGAGCATTCAGAATTGTGTTGACCATCTGGTAGGTGAGGTCTCCTCACAGAAATTTCCAGGGGAAAGAAATAGAAGTATTTCTGGAGACATATCATCTTTTTATTTTACTTTGCATCCCAAGCACCTACTGTAATGCCTTGGACAATTAAGGAAACCAGTAAGTACTTCTTGAAAGAATTTTAGGTTGCTTAGTTTGGAAAATGTAGAGACAGTAATGGCATGCTAGAAAAGTTATTAGGCTGGGGTCAGAAGATATCAAGTCAGGTCCTGACACATTTGGGTGGTATTGATGAGTCATTTAATCTCTCTTTATCTGTAAATTGAAACAAATAATAGAGCACTTAAAAGGATTAAATGAAATAGTCTAGTAACTTATGAAAGCAATTTTACAAGCACTTTGTAAATGCTAGGCATTATTATTATAATCTAAAGAAGTGATAGAGATTAAAACATAATGTTAAAATATTTTGCAAGGCCTTGAATGTTTAAATTTACTTATATGGCAGCAATGGAATTTTTAGCAAGAGACTGGAATTATATTTTATATAATAATATAATAATATTATTTTAATTATATAATTAATATAATATAATTTATATATAAGTAATATAATAATTAATAATATAATATTAATATTATATTTTGTGATTGAAATGTAAAAGATTATAATTTCTGTGACTAAATATTATCAGAGCAACTATAGTCTAGAAAAAAGTTACAAGTTTATGGCAGAAATTTAAATGAAAAGAAACAAACGTTGATGATGATTACAAGAGTGGAAATACAGAGAAAATTATGAGTAGATAACTTTCATTTGTCTACATTTCTTCCTAATTCTTATTAATTTAACCTTTCATTTTCAACTAAATACTATTCTGCTTATTAACCTGTAGCCTACATTGCCTAGAATAATTGTATAATTCTTTAAATATTTTTAAATTTACAATTTATTCAAATTCATATACCATATTTTAAGATGCCTGGTAAAAATAACTATCTGGTTCTATATGATTTGTTTCCTTAATAATCTGCAGTTCCCTGCGAAGGACTTTTCAAAGAGCTACATTCAACAAAGAATTATTAAAGGGAAGAAGAAAATGAATAAATGAAAAATTGAATCACTGATATTCTAACCATTACCTAAGGGAGATGATAGATAAAAACCACATTTTACCACTTCAGTAGTTTTTGGATTAAGTGAATTTTAACTTTTTTTAGGGAAAATATATTAAAAAGTCTTGAGAAAAAAATGTGTCAATGATTTTTTGAAAGGCTTTTTAAAAGGTCATTTGAAATTTGGTTTTTTGTCACTATTAAAATGTTGCTGGTTTTTCTGCATGCTCAACTGTTTGAAAAAACAAGGTTAAAAGTCAAATATGGTAACAGATTCTTTCACTCAATTCAAAAGACCTCTGGAAAGTAATGAGATTTATTTTGCAAATTACTTTAAACTGTCCTTTAACCACACTATGATATTTGATAATGTCAGAATGATTTTGCTTTAAGGAAAGTGACTTTCGCCCCTGAATAAAATTAATTACTTTTTCCTAAATAAATAGCATTTTATATATTTTATGTGAACTAAAAAAATATTTTTAAGGTTAATTAATCTGTCTTCTGACAATTGCAGAGAAATTTTGAAGAAAACAATTGCTTATGTATTCAGGTCAGTTTTGCTTATGATAATACAAACTCACAAGGAAAATATCAGATTCATTCAATCATACTTGAAGAAAAGGACTTCCATCTATTCTCAAATCTGAGATATAAGAGCAGTATGACATCAACTCTATTGTGTAACCCAGTTTCTAATTTGCTTCCTTTAAAACCTTGTGCCAGGAATTGTGTTAGTCAATTTAACAGATGCCCAATTTACTCTAGAAAATGAATCTATTTTTTCTTGATGTTTTCATTTGTTAATTATGCTTTTCACAGTAAATTCTCCAAGTCTTAGTAGATAGATATATTGATAGATTAGTAATCCATAAGAAAAAATTGAGAGGAGTGATACCAACCTGTTCACAGTGGTTTAGTTACATTTTGGGGAGAGGAATGAGATGCAGGGTGAGTAAGGTGAATATATATAGGCTTCTATTTTTTTTACATTATTTTTCTTTTTATATTATTTATTTCTCATATTATTACTGTTAATGTTATTCTGAGTAATATGAGGATTTGTACACATTTTATATTTATTATTCATATACATTTTTAGAACAATGGAAATAAGAAAATTCTTTCCCTTAACCCTCAAAAAAAAAAACTGTACATGGCAAAGTCATACTGTAAGTACATAAATAATTACAGAAGAGTCAAATACATAATTCTAGAATTTACAATACATTCATTACATTTATGAAACACTATGATGGTTTAAATAAATTTAAGCTTTTTATCTATGTTTTCAACAAATAATTGTTGAGAGTATTCATGTGCCAGGCACCATGCTAGGTACTGAGGATGCCACAGTGAACAGAACAGAACAGGTACTGCAGGATGGAACTCCCTTTTAGTGGAGGAGAGCATTAGAGAGAAAACTGTGTAAGCAAATAATTGAACAAGATAATTGCAAGGAGAGATGGATTATATGCAGGAAATAAAACAGGATAATGAGAAGGATAGTGACAGATAGACAGCTTTAGATCAGAAGACAAGGGGGGTCCTTTGAAGAAATAACTCATATGAGACTTGAATGACTAGATGAAATTGCTAAAGAGCTAGAGCACAAGCATTTCAGCCTGAGGAAATAACCAAGTGCATGTGTTGTGAGACATAGTTCTAGGACATAGATATAAATAAAGTGTAAATCAACTTGACTATTCTGGAAAAGGAGTATAAGGAAGCAGAGGAGACATTGTAAGAGAAGAGGCTGAAGTGAGAAAAGATCATGTAAATATTTGGAATCCATGGAAAAATTTGGCTTTTATTCTGGTCACTATTGGGGCAGAGGTGGAGACATTAGCGGTATTTAAACTAAGACAGTGACATAAGAGTGTTACATTAAACAACTAATTTGTGACTTTCCAGAGAAGAAAGTAGAGCTGGAAAATTGTGGACACAGAGATGCCAGTTATGCCATTGTAATTGTCCAAATGAAAGATAATTGTGGTAGCTGAGGACAAAAAAATGGATGGATTTGAGATATTAGTTTTAATCACATGAAACTGTCACTTTTGATCTTTAAAAACAATTGACTATCAGTTGTTTTACTGTAGTTCAGACTGATATAGTGATGATCCGGCAAAAGTAATTATGGACAGACATGGTAGGTAAGGCTTATCAAAGGAGATAGATGGTGCTAAACTAAAAAAGATTTGGGTTAAATGGATTGGAGTGTGAGAGACCAGGAGCGTTATTTGGATATAATAATTTGGAATGATTATTATTCATTCAACTGAGATGTCAGGTAGACCATTAGATAACATTCTGTAGTACAATAAAGAATGGAAACTGCAGAATGATGTCATCTCAGTGCTTTTCACCTTGTGCAATAGTGGAAAACTCTTGTTTAATTTCACAATTTTTAGCAGATTATTCTCCCTTGCTTCAGTAATGGAAGTTGATCATAATTTATTTGCATTTTATGTTCTTTCATTTCTTAAAAAATAAAGCCCAGATTTATATTTTAAAATTATTTCCTTTAAAATCATGAAATATCAGAGCCAGATTCATATCAGATTAATTCATGTTTACATTTGTGTTTCTTATCAGATGTTCAAATTTACTTGAATTCTCACCCTTACTCTTTTAGGTAGCAGGATTGCCTGTAGTGATATTCAGCCAATTACAACAGTATGATATAGTATTTAAAAAATTGAATTATGTCAAATAGTTCATATATTCATAACTTCAAATCACAGAATCATGCTTAAAATGCTAACTATGAACTCTCCACTGTAAAAAATCAGGGGAAAATTGGATTTGGATCATCTAGAGGACCTTTATTTGTCAATATGCCAATTCTCTAAATGTAAGGCAGTAAGAATAAAATCCCAGTTGAACTGTTAGAATTTTTAAGTTATTGTTCATTGAAAATTATTAAAGTTCTTCTGGAAGCAATGAATATTTGAGAAAGCCAGGAGATTTACTTTTTAAAAATGAGGAAATACTAGCTCTTTTAGCAAGTTACATTTACAGTTCATAGCATGCTTCAGGTATAAAAACAGAATGGTATTGTTACAGAAATAAACACATTAATCAAAAAGAAATATGTAGATTAATTTTATGATAAAGCTGGGATTTCACATCATTAAAGGAAAAATGATGAATTGTTCATTAATTTATTTGGGGAAAGAAATGAATCTATCTCAGCCTCATGCTTTATTTTAAATTAAATTATATGTACAAGAAAGCTTTAATATAAATTGATACAACCACTATGGAAAACATTATGGAGGTTCCTTAAACTACAAATAGAACTACCATGTGACCCAGCAATCCCACAACTGGGCATATACCCTGAGAAAACCATAATTCTAACAGAGTCATGTACCACAATGTTCATTGCAGCACTATTTACAATAGCCAGGACATGGAAGCAACCTAAGTGTCCTTTGACAGATGAATGGATAAAGAAGATATGGCACATATATACAATGGGATATTACTCAGCCATAAAAGGAAATGAAATGGAGTTATTTGTAGTGAGGTGGATGGACCTAGAGTCTGTCATACAGAGTGAACTAAGTCAGAAAGAGAAAAACAAATACCGTATGCTAATGCATATATATGGAATCTTAAAAAAAAATGGTACTGATGAACCTAGTTACAAGACAGGAATAAAGAAGTAAACATAAAAAATGGACTTGAGTACATGGGGTGGGAGGGTGAAGCTGGGGCGAGGTGAGAGTAGCTTTGACATATATACACTGCCGAATGTAAAATAGTTGACTGGTGGGAAGAAGCAGCATAGCACAGGGAGATCGGCTTGGGGCCTTGCGATGACCTAAAGGGGTGGGATAGCGAGGATGGGAGGGAGGCTTAAGAGGGAGGGGATATGGCGGCATGTGTATGCACTTTTTTGTTCACAAAAACTAACACAGTATCATGAAACAATTATACTCCAAAAATGATCTATTAATTTTCTTTAAAAGAAAGAAATTATAGAATCCATTGTCAGGTTGTCCCACAGATTCAGTCTGAGATCTTCCCAAATAATCAGTATGCACTTATTCCAAACATATAGCAATCCTGGATCGGTTGCAGTAAAAACATTTAAAAACATAGATGCCAGTGTCCTATAGTTTTCTGCATACAGGTCTTTTGTCTCCTTAAGTAGGTTTATTCCTAGGGGTTTTATTCTTTTTGTTGCAAAGGTAAATGGGAATGTTTCCTTAATTTCTCTTTCAGATGTCTCATCATTAGTGTATAGGAATGGAAGAGATTTCTGTTTATTAATTTTGTATCCTGTCACATTCCCAGATTCATTGATTACCTATAGTAGTTTTCCAGTATCATCTTTAGGATTCTCTATGCATTGTATCATGTCATCTTCAAACAGTGACAGTTTTACTTCTTTTCCAACTTGGATTCCTTTTATTTCTTTTTCTTCTCTGATTGCTGTGGCTAAAACTTCCAAAAAATATGTTAAATAATAGCAGTGAGACTGGGCAACCTTGTCTTATTCCTGACCTTAGAGGAAATATTTTCAGCTTTTCACCATTGAGAACGATGTTGGCTGTGTGTTTGGCATATATGGCCTTTATTATGTTGAAATAGCTTCCTTCTGTGTCTACATTCTGGAGAGTTTTTATTATAAATGTGTGTTGAATTTTGCCAAAAGTTTTTTCTGCATTTATTGAGATTATCATATGGTTTTTATCCTTCAGTTTGTTAATATGGTATATCACATGACAGTACGGTACTGGCATAAAAATAGAAATATAGATAAATGGAAGAGGATAGAAAGTCCAGAGATAAACTCATACACATATAGTCACCTTATCTTTGATAAAGGAGGCAAGAATATACAATGGAGAAAAGACAGCCTCTTCAATAAGTGGTGCTGGGAAAACAGGACAGCTACATGTAAAATAATGAAATTAGAACACTCCCTAACACTGCACACAAAAATACACTCTAAATGGATTAAAGACCTAAATGTAAGGCCATACACTATAAAACTGTTTTAGGAAAACAATAGACAGAACACTCTATGACATAAATCACAGCAAGACCCTTTTTGACCCACCTCCTAGAGAAATGGATATAAGAAAAATAAATAAAAAAATGGAATGTAATGAAACTTAAAACCTTTTGTACAGAAAGGAAATAAGATGAAAAGACAACCCTCAGAATGGGAGAAAATATTTGCAAATGAAGCAACTGACAAAGGATTAATCTCCAAAATATACAAGCAACTCATGCAGCTCAATATCTAAAAGACAAACAACCCAATAAAAAAATGGGCAGAAGACTTAAATAGAGATTTCTCAAAAGAAGACATACAGATGGCCAAGAAACACATGAAAGGATGCTCAACATCATTAACCATTAGATAAATGCAAATCAAAACTACAATGAAGTATCACCTCACACCTGTCAGAATGACCATCATCAAAATATCTACAAACAATAAATGCTGGAGAGGGTGTGGAGAAAAGGGAAGCCTCTTGCACTGTTGGTGGGAATGTAATTTGATACAGCCACTGTGGAGAACAGTATGGAGGTTCCTTAAAAAACTAAAAGTAGAACTACCATGTGACCCAGCAATCACATCACTGGGCATATACCCTGAGAAAACCATAATTCAAAAAGAGTCAAGTCCCACATTGTTCATTGCAGCTCTGTTTACAATAGCCAAGACGTGGAAGCAACCTAAGTGTCCATCGACAGATGAATGGATAAAGATATGGCACATATATAAAATGGAATATTACTCAGCCATAAAAGGAAAGATAATGGAGTTATTTGTAGTGAGGTGGATGGACGTAGAGGCTGTCATACAGAGTGAAGTAAGTCAGAAAGAGAAAAACAAATACCATATGCTAACAGATATATATGGAATGTAAAAAAAAATTTTTTTTCTAAAGAACCTAGGGGCAGGACAGGAATAAAGATTTAGTCATAGAGAATGGACTTGAGGACACAGGGAGGGGGAAGGGTAAGCTGGGACGAAGTGTGAGAGTGGCTTGGACTTACATATACTACCAAATGTAAAATAGATAGCTAGTGGGAAGCAGCTGCATAGCACAAGGAGATCAGTTTGGTGCTTTGTGAACACCTAGAGGGATGGGTTAGGGAGCATGGGTGGGGGATACAAGAGGGAGGCAATATGCAGATATATGTGTACATATAGCTGATTCACTTTGTTATACAGCAGAAACTAACACAACATTGTAAAGCAATTATTCTCCAATAAAGATGTTAAAAAGGAAATAAATAGGTAACTCCATGGGCCTGTATCCCCACCAGAAAAAAACATGTATATGACAATTACACTTGAAGCTGTGGGACAAACCTAATTAGAATCATGTAAAGGCAGTCCTGAATTCTTTTTCTTGGTGTCCTTTGTGGAGAGGACGTGAGTCAAGCTCCATGTAAACTTGGGACTTGGGTGAAACTCTGCACCCAGGGACAGAAGATGAGGGGAAAACACACACACACACACACACACACACACACACACACACACCCTGTCAATTATCATAACTGGTGCTGAACTCCTGTTGGGGATAGTGGGAAGCAGATAGCCCCTCAACTAGAGCCTGGCCTAGTAAGGTGTGAGCTCAAGTAAGTTCTGAAGGTTGAGACCTTGAATCATTAATGTGAGATCTGTTTGTGAACTTGTGAGAACAGAGGATTGGATGAAAGGAACTTAAAAAACTGGGAGGGCTTCCCTGGTGGTGCAGTGGTTGAGAGCCCGCCTGCTGATGCAGGGGACATGGGTTCATGCCCCAGTCTGGGAAGATCCCACACGCTGCAGAGCAGCTAGGCCTGTGAGCCATGGCCACTGAGCCTGCTCATCTGGAGCCTGTGCTCCACAATGGGAGAGTCTACAACAGTTAGAGGCCTGCATACCGAAAAATAAAAATAAAAAAAAATAGACTGGGAATAATAAAGAACCATATCCCATTCAAGATAAGTTATCAAATACCTTCCACAGCACAGGTGAAAAATAAAACTCATGAAAATATAAAAAAAATTCAGTAAGTTAAAAATACTATGTCAACAAATAGAAATAAGAGAGGAATCTGAAAATGACTTTGTAATAATTATGTTTGAAATTCCTCCAAGAGATAAATGAAAGAATTGGAGTTAGAAAACAAGGTCAATAGATTATTATAAAAAATAAAAACAAATGTGAAGAGAAAATAATATGAATTATAATGTTCATGTGGGAGATGTTTGAACAAGGTGAAAGAGATGAAAAATCAAATTAATATAAAACAGCATAAAAATAGATTGAAAAGAAATAGAAGAAATAAATGGTGGAGAGGAAAAAGTTCAAGAGAAATGGCTGCAAAATTTAGTGGATTGAAAAAAGATTTATGCACAGTTGGAAAGCATAAATAAAACAAGTCAGTTCAGTATCAAGATGGCAGAGTAGTAGAATGTGGAACTCACCTCCTCCCACAAATACATCAAAAATACATCTACAAATGGAACAATTCTCACAGACCACATACTGAACACCAGCAGAAAACTTCAGATCCTGAAAGGCCAAAAAGATGTCCATGTAATCAAGTAGGACAAAAAAAAAAAAAAGAGAGAAGAAGACATAGGATTGGACCTGAGCCCCTGAGAAGGAGCTGAAAAAGAGGAAAAGTTCCCACACCCCGGGAAACCCCCTCAGTGGTAGGGAGATCAGCCAGGACAGAAAAGGAGATTCAGAGGTCCAGAGGAGAATGTAACAACTGGTTTGTGTCAGACAGAACAAAGAGAGTCTTACACAGATGGTCCTTGTCACTGCCCTGCACACCCCAGCCTGAGATGAGCATCTGTTGGTACAGGTGGGGGCTGGGGGCTGAAACTTGGAGTTTAGAGGAAAGATATGGGGAGAGGACTGCTGTTGGCTGCATGGAGACAGCCTAAAGGGGCTGGCACAGCTTGTAGCTGTGGCACAGCTACAATCAGGTGTGTTCACAGAAGGAGCCCGGGCCTGCCATAGAAGCAAAGTACCATTATAGACTCTTTCTACATGTGCAGGTCCTGGGGGAAGATGTCAGTGGGATGCCTATTCACAAAGTTAGGGCTGAAACAACAACTGAGCCCCAGGGGCTGCATGACTTAGGCAGCAGGGCTAAAATCTCTCCCCAAAGCTACGTGAGCCATGGATTTACACCTCTGCCACTGGCTTTGTAAATTTAGTGCCTGTGGACATCTGAACAGATGACAGGTGCTCCCACAGCTGGGATAAGCCTGTCCTTAGCAGCTTTGTGGGTGCATGCATTCGGGGGCTAAGCTGCCTCCATAACTCCCAAATAAGTTCCAGGTGTGTGAATACTGCAGTCTTGGGGCCTGACTTCAGTGTATCTGTGCTGGAGCCCTTGAGAAAACAACACCTGAAGAGATACCAGGGCCAATTGTTAGCATTCCCAAGTTTGAGAAAGGGCTGAGGACAATGCCGACAACAACGTATTTTGTGAACCCACACAGTGGGTGAGAGGTGACACACAGAGTACACTCATTGGTGAACAGCACTGACAGAGGAATACTCAGTGGTTCCTCACCCAAATAGAGCACTCCAATCTCACCTACCTCACACAACAGCTCAGAAACACAGCTCCGAAATGGATCTGGGGGCTTGCACTCCGACAACTAGGGAATAGACCCTGCCCCTGACAGGACAGTGAGAACCACACAGCAAAGAGGAGGTCCCACTCAACATCCAGTGAAGGCTCTTATCACCAGAACACCAGTCACACCTCCTGTCAAGGAGATAATGGCCAGCACACACCAAGGAAAGAGGTGGCAGACATCCATACTAAAAACAGCCCTCGTGCAAAAAGTATTAAACCCATGTGGGCTACAAAGGGATGATCCCACATAACAATAGCCCTCTAAGATCACAGTAGAAAATTGTTTCTCTTAAACTCTCAGAGCAAGAGAAATATAAGTAAAATGAAGAAACAGAGGACCCACTCCCAATTAATGATCAAGAGAAATCCCCTGAAAGAATAAACGATGAAACAGACCTCTTCAGTTTAATAGACACCAAGTTCAAAAAGGAGGTAATGAAAATACTAAAGGAATTAAGAAAGGCTATTGATAGAAATGCAGATTACTGTAAAAATGACCTAGAAACTATAATGAGGAACTACGAAAAATTAGAAAATTAATTTGCAGAAATGAAAGCTGAACTAGAGACAATGTATAACAGAATGAAGAATGCAGAAGAATGAATAAGTGACCTGGATCATAGAATAATGGAAATCACTCAATTAAAACAGCAGACAGAAAGCCAAATGGAAAATATATATATATATATATATATATATATATATATATATATATATATATATATATATATATATATTTCATATATATATTTCATATATATATATATATTTCATATATATATTTCATATATATATATATATTTCATATATATATATATATATATGAAAGCAATATAAGAGACATGGAAAGGAAAGAGAAAAGGGGATTGAAAAAGCATTTGAGGAAATTATGGCTGAAAACTTCCCAAACCTAAAGAAGGAAACAGATATCTAGGTACAGGAAACACAGAGGGTCCCATACAACATAAGCCCAAACAGAACTACACCAAGACATGAAAATGTCAAAAGTTAAAGATAAAGAGAGGATTATAAAGGAAGCAAGAGAAAAACAAAGTGTTAATTACAATGGAACCCCCATAAAGTTATAAGCTGATTTCTCTACAGAAATGTTACAGGCCAGAAGGGAGTGGAAAAATATATTCAAAGTCCTGAAAAGGAAAAAAGTCTGCAACCTAGGATACTCTACCCAGCAAGATTATCATTTAGAATAGAAGAAGAGATAAAGAATTTCTCAGACAAGAAAAATCTAAAAGGACAGCAATAATAAACCAACCCTAAAGGAAATATTGAAAGGTCTTATCTAAACAGAAAAGAAGTAAGAATTTATAGGAAAGAGAACATCACAATTGGAAAACAAGTCACTTAAATAAGCCAGTACACAGATTAGAAAAAAATAAATAAATAAAATAAAATAATCGTGAAAGAGATGATAAACACAGTGAACAGCAAAAAGATGAACATGAAGATGTAAAGAGGACATCAAAATTATAAAATGTAGGGGAGGTGAGTAAGAAAATGTAGATTTTATTTTTCTAGAATGTGTTTGAGCTTATATGTCTACCAGTCTAAGGAAAGTGGATATAGGAAGGGTTTAATATACATGAAAAATAAGGTAACTACAAATCAAAAACATAAAATCAATTCACAAAAACCAAAAAGAAGAGAATGTATCATAGAAAAGAATATCATCAAACCACAAAAGGAAAAACAAAACAACCAAACAAACAAAAGATAGAGAAGAAATATAAGATCAATGGGAAATCAAGGTTTAAAATAGCAATAAATACATATATATCAATAATTACCTTAAATGTCAATGGACTAAATGTTCCAATAAAGAGACACAAAGTGGCAGATTGGATTAAAAAATAGTCAACAGTGTGCTGCCTACAAGAGACCCACCTTAGGGAAAAGGACACACACAGATTGAAAGTAAGTGTATGAAAAAGATACTTCATGCAACCAGAAATGACAAGAAAGTGGGGTTCATAAAAGGCTATATAGAAAGATAAAGAAGGACACTATATAATGATAAAAGGATCAATACACAGAGAAGTTATTACACTTGTCTACATATGTGCACCTAATATAAGAGCACTCAAATTAATAAAACAGATATTAACAGACTTAAAGGGAGAAGTTGATGGGAATACAATAATAATAGGAGACTTTACTACCCCACTCACATCAATGGACAAATCCTCAAGATAGAAAATCAATAAGGCAACAGAGATCCTAAATGATAAAATAGAACAGTTAGACTTAATCGATATTTTCAGGACATTACATCCAAAAAGAGCAGAATCCACATTCTTTTCAGGTGCACATGGAGCATTCTCTAGGATCACCACCTACTAGGGCACAAAACAAGCCCAACAAATTTAAGAGTTTAAAAATTATTTCAAGCATCTTTTCTGACTAAAATGGTATGCAACCAGAAATCAAGAAAAAGAAACAAGGAAAAAAAATTACATGGAGGCTAAACAGCATACTACCAAAAAAAAAAAAAAAAAGAAGAGTCAATGATGAAATCAAAGAAGAAATTTTAAAATGCCTTGAAGAAAATGACAATGAAAACACACCAATACTAAATCTGTGGGATACAGCCAAAGAAGACACAATTAGAAAGTTCTTCACAATACAGGCCTTCTTTAAGAAACAAGAAGAATCTCAAATAAACATTCTAACCTGCCACACAAAAAAAGTTAGAAAAAAAATAACAAACAAAACCTAAAGTCAGCAGAAGGAAGGAGATAATAAAGATCAGAGAGGAAATAAGTAAAATAGAGATTTAAAAAACAATAGAAAAATCAATAAAACCAAGAGCTTGTCCTTTGAAAGGATAAACAAAATTGACAAACCTCTGGCTAGGCTTACCAAGAAGAAAAGTGAGAAGGCCCAAATAAACAAAATAAGACATGAAAGAGGAGAAATCACAACTGATACAGCAGAAAAAAAAAAGCATAAGAGAATAATATGAACAATTATAAAACAACAAATTTGACAACTTAGAAGAAATGGACAACTTTCTAGAAACACACAGCCCAATAAAACTGAATCAAGACCCCCGTGGTCCAATGTCTATGACTCCACTCTCCCAATGCAGGGGGCTCAGGTTTGATCCCTCGTCAGGGAACTAGATCCCACATTCCTCAACTAAGAGTTCACATGCCACAACTAAAGAGTTTTCATGACACAACTAAAGATCCCACATGCTGCAACAAAGATCCCGCATCCTGCAACTAAGACTCAGTGCAGCCAAATAAATAAATATTTAAAAAATAGAAGAAATAGATAAGTTGAACAGACCAAGCACTAGAAGTGAAATAGAATATGAAAAGGAAAAGAAATTTAAAAAAAATCTCCCTACAAAAGAAGTCTCAGACAAGATGGATTCACAGGCGAATTCTACCAAACATACAAAGAACTTTTGCCAATCCTCCTCAAACTCTTCCAAAAGACTAAAGAGGAGGGAACACTGCCAAAGACATTTTTTGAAGCCACCATCACCCTGGTATCAAAACCAAAGACAATAACAAAAAAGAAAATTACAGGCCAACATCTGTGTTGAATTTAGATGCAAAACTTCTCAACAAAATTCCAACAACACATAAAAAGATCATACACCATTAACAAATTGGATTCATCCCAGGGTGACAGGAGGGATCAACATACTCAAATCAATCTATGTGATACATCACATCTTCAAAAGAGAAGACAAAAACCACATGATCATCTCAATAGATGCAGAAAAAGCATTTGATAACATTGAACATCAATTCATGATAAAAATCTTTATGAAAGTGATTATAGAGGAAACATATCTCAACATAATAAAAGCTATCTGACAAACCTAGAACCAATATAATATTCAGTGGTTAAAAGCTGAAAGCCTTTATATTGAAACTTGGAACAAGACAAGGATACCCACACTCACCACTTCTCTTCAACATAGTATTGATTGTCTTAGCCACAGCAATCAGACAAGAAAAAGAAATAAAATGTATTCAGATTGGTAGGGAAGAGGTAGAATTGTCATTATTTGCAGATAACAGGATACTATATAGAAAATCCTAAAGACTCCACACAAAAACTACTAGAACTGATAAACAAATTCAGTAAGGTAGCAGGATACAAGATTAACATACAGAAATTGGTTACATTTCTTTACACTAACAATGAAATATCAGAAAAGGAATGAAAACAAAAGGTGAAAGACTTATATGCTGAGAACTACAAAACATTAATAGAGGAAACTGAAGATGATTCAAAGAAATGGAAAGATAGCCCATGCTCTTGTGTTGGAAGAATTAATATTGTAAAAATGGCCATACTAACTGAGCAATCTACAAGATTTAATGTAATATCTATCAAAATACCCATGCCATTTTTCACAGAACTGGAACAAATAATCCTAAATTTTATATGGAACAATAAAAGAACCAGAACTGCCAAAGCAATCCTGAGTAAAAAGAACAAAGCAGGAGGCATAACCCTTGCAGACTTCTGACAATATTACAAATCTACACTAATCAAAACAGTGTGGTATTGGCACAAAAATAGACATACAGTTCAGTGTAATAGAATAGAGAGCCCAGAAAGAAACCCACACACCTATGCACAATTAATCTGTGACAAATGATGCAAAAGTATACAATGGAGAAAAGACAGTCTCTTCAGCAAGTGGTTTTAAGAAAGTTAGACAGCCACATGTAAATCAATGAAGCTAGAACACACTCTCACACCATATACAAAAATAAACTCAAAATGTCTTAAAGACTTAAATATAAGACAAGACACCATAAAACTATAAGAGAACATAGGCAAACCATTATGCTATGACATAAATCATAGCAATATTTTCTTAGGTCAGTCTCCCAAGACAATAGACATAAAAGCAAAAATAAGCAAATGGGAACTAATCAAACTTTTAAGCTTTTGCAGAGCAAAGGATACCAGAAACAAAATGAAAAAAAAAAAAAAAAGACAGCCTATGGACTGGGAGAAAATATTTGCAAATGATGCAGCCAATAACGGCTTAGTTTCCAAAATATACAAATAACACCTACAATTCAATAACAATAACACAAACAGCCCAATTGAAAAATGGGTGGAAGGCCTAAATAAACATTTCTCCAAAGAAGACATACAGATGACCAATTGGCACAATGAAAAGATCCTCATCATTGCTAATTATTAGAGAAATGAAAATCAAAACCATAATGATCTACCACCTCAAACCAGTCAGAACGGCCATCATTGAAAAGTCTATAAATAATATAGTCTGTAAATAATAAATGTTGGAGAGGGTGTGGAGAAAAGGGAAACCTCTAACCTGTTGGTGGGAATGTAAATTGCTGCAGTCACTATGGAAAACAATATGGAGGTCCCTCATAAAACTAAAATTAGAGTTGCCATATAATCCAACAATCCCACTCCTTGGCATATACACATATAAAACTCTAATTCGAAAAGATGCATAGACCCCTATGTTCATAGCAGCATTACTTACAATAGCCAAGACATGGAAAAAACTTAAATGCCCATTGACAGATAATGGATAAAGAAGATGTTGTATGCAATGGAATATTACTCAGCTATTAAAAAGAATGAAATAATGTCATTTGTAACAACATGAATGGACATAGAGATTATCATACTAAGTGAAGTAAGTCAGAAAGAGAAAGACAAATACTATATGATATCACTTATATGTGGAATTGAAAATTTGACACAAATGAATATATCTACAAAACAAAAACAGACTTACAGTTTTAGAGAACAGATTTGTGATTGCCAAGGGGAGGAGCTGTGGGGAAAGGATGGACTGAGAATTTGGAATTAACAGATGCAAAGTATTATATATAGGATGGATAAACAAAAAGGTCCTACTGTACAGCACTGGGAACTATGTTCAATATCCTGTGATAAAACATATTAGAAAAAAAATATTAAAAAAAATATCTCTATTACAGAGTCACTTTGCTGTACAGCAGAAATTAAACATGACATTGTAACTCAACTATGCTTCAATAAGATTTTTTTAAAAATCAGTTTAAATATAAATAAATGCACAATCAGAAATATGGTAGCAATGTGGTAAAATATCAAGGTTAAAGAGAAAACCTTATAAATGTCCAGAGAAAAGACATTATCAATGAAAGAAGTGAAGATGACTGCACTCTTGCAGTAACTACTGATGTTGGGTGTTAAGTAAAACTTTCAATATCTACCAACCCAGAAATCTATAACTACATCCAGTAGCACTCAAGGGAGGAATGAAGTTGAAATTCAAAATTGCCACCCCAAGACACTATCAAAAATGACTTCAAAGGATATCAGGATAATGGAAAAAATGAGGAAAAAATGGTGGGAAGAAAGAAGCAATAAGGAGCTGGATAATTAGAAAAAATAGGTTAGTAAATCCAATTTTATTATGCAACTAAGACTTTTTTCCTTGTAAAAGTTAAATCAATATTCTAGCTTATAATAACATGAAAGATGGCGTAGTCAGGAAATGGGAGAGATTCTTAAAGAAGTCAACATGTTAATTTATCTGATCTGGCAAAAGGAAAGAGGTGCTGAATAAAGTCAGAATGCATTTGAAAAAGCATAACTAAACAGTTTCAAAGTTTATGGTTAAATTCTAAGAGGAAATAAATGCATTCTTTAATTTGTAAAATAGCTGATGTAAAAAAAAGAAAAAATAACTTTATTTTGAGTTGTGTATATTAAATATGTTTTTTGTCATATGCCCATCAAGTGTTATTTTAAAAAGCAATTAAAAGGTAGCAGCTAATGGGGGACAAGATAAATGTGTGTGTGTGTGTGTGTGCATGCATGTGTATGTGTAACATTCATACGTTGGAAAGTATTAAAGGATCTGTAACCAAAATATAAGAAAAATGTCAATGAAAAAAATTGAGAATAAAATTTGAATGATTATCAGGAGTATTAAAATTGCATCAACAATATTAAGGGACATTAAACAATAGCAAAATAAAATATACTATAGTATACTCCCATTACATTCACAAAAATTTAAATATTGTTAATATGAAGTGTTAACAAGGAGTCAAGGAAAGGAAAACATCTTAAATATTGATAAGTGGCATATAAATTTGTAAAGTACTTTTGAAAAATCCTTTGGCATTATCTAATGAAGCTGACAAACCAGCAATACATACAAAATCTGTTATAAAAATGGTTGTTCAATAGTGGAGTTAAGTGAAATCAAGGGACAAGTCAAGAAAGGGAAGTACAGTCTCTGCATCACTTCACTGGTGCGGTTAAAATGAGGAGAGCAGCATGATTTCAAGTGTGGATAAATTTCCAAGTTTCTGGTATTTTCCAGCAGCAAGGCTAATAGGGAGCTGAGGTTGAAAGGTCAGAGACACACCCTGAGTCATGGAGTGAGGAGGAGCCCCACTCCTTTCAGATATACTAGAGAAGAATGACTTTTGAAAAACAGCATTTAGACAATGGATTTGAATGTATAATCCTTGGAAGTTTATTCAAAAAATACTGAAAATATGTATTGATATTTCTACTGCTATTCTCCCACCTTTTTTTTCAAATATTTGACATTTTTTTTCTTCTTGAATATGAGGGGTTTTATTTTCACGTATAATAATGTATGATGTTCTAAAATTTTTCATTGTTAGCTCCCCCTGACTTGCTTAATTTGAGAGTTATAATTAGCTTCAGTTTTCTTGAACAGAGTGAATGCAGAGTGTATTGGATTTCAATTTTAAATGCTATTTCATAGTTGATTTAAGTACTAAAATGTAATACACAAATCTCACTTTTCGTCAAATGACTCTGAAGTATTTTTTCAAGCGTATAATTAAAATATTCAAATGTACTGATAAGCCACTTTCAGAAGCTCTGGAGTGCTCCTAAAGGTGACTTGGAAGAAACCCAAAATCAAACTTCCTCTGTTCCTGCCTTCCACAACACCTGGTAGATGCTTTGAATAATTTGTTTTTGAAGTGCTTTGGAATAAGATGCTTTTCATTAACATAACTCAGCAGAGTTACTCTAGTTTGCATTTTATAGGCATTAGAAGTAGGACACATTTTTAAATGACTACACCTCATTACCTTTAAGAAGAGCAGTCTCCTGCTACTTCTATGGAAGCTATTCACAACTTCCTTGTCATGTATGATTTAATAAACATGTTTATCTTACACACATAATCATTGCCATCTCATCATAATAAAACATTTTAAGCCCTTGACTTTTCTTCAGTATGGCCTATTTTTAAATATATATAACTTGGATGATTTGTCATGTTTACTTTCTGCACATTCTTAAAGAATTCAGGTTGCCTGCAAGATAGTGTTTTCTCATCTAAGCTACATAGCCGGCACTGAAAGAGGCAAAGAGGCATTTCACTTTGTCACATGATAACAGTAAGATTGAAATATAGTGGTGACATTTCCTCTCCTCTTTCAGGAAAGTAGTTTCCTATGCTATATTCTATGTTGTGTCAGTAATTTCTTGCACAATGTATACCAACTGAAATGATATTTCACTCTGTGGATTGAGGTTTCTCATATATCTGTAGAAGATCACAAATCATTACCCTTTTCCCTGATGCCAACACAATTTGAAAATCCAAATTTCTATTTATTAATGTGAATGACATTAATCTCTTTACTGTCAGATACAAGCTTCCTCTTTTAGAATAGATAAGAGCACACTTGGTATACTGTGGGACTTTATTTATTCCACAGACACACTATGAATATCAGACTTAAAACCAAATTATATTATCGCCTCCTAACATATTACAAAAATCCAAAACAAAACTGAAACTCCCAGGACAACCCCCCTTCCCTGTCAAATGAAAACCTCTGTTTAGAAATGAAGTTTAGATCAAACATAATAAAACTTAAAGGAAAATATTAATTATACAGTTGATATAATGAGTTTAAAAATCATTTTATGGACACACTGTATAGTTTCACCAAAATATAAAATGGACGGTGTTAGATATCAATGCATCATCACCTATGAGTCCTTATTTCTTGCTGCAAAGTTCATAAATTGCCAGCTAATACTCAAAGGTGATGATTTTCAAACTGTGGTCAATGGTCACTTTGAATTAGGATCTCCTGAGAGCTTCGATAAAAATGCAAACTACTTGGATGCTCTTCAGGCCTACAAAATCAAATATCTAGAAGGAACACTCATTTAGCCAACTAGCTTGATGACATCAATGTGCAGTGATGCCTGAGGACTATTACTCTCTCTGTGGATTCTGCTTTGTGAGTGTTTTCTTTCTCTCATTGCTGTCTCCCTTTCTCTGCTTTCTAGAAAACATATGGAGGAAATGTGGGTGACTGAGGGTGAGTGGGAAGCTTGAATCCTGAAAGAAGAAGGCCATAGACAGGAGCAGAGGGAGAAAGTACAGCAACCAGGGCATGATAGTAACAGTGATTTTTCAGGTACTCCATCTGACAGAAATGTCAGAGAGCCAGATCCTGGGGCTTAGATAAGAAGCTATCTCGGACCAGCAGTCTTCACTGCATGAAAACCACAGCATCAGAATAAAAGCCTTGTATATCAACTTGCCATCCACCTACAAATCTGAGAAGATTTGCACATAATTCAAGTGAATATAAAGTAAGGTAGGAAAAAAAAAAAACACCAATCAAAAAATGGAAAGTGAAGGCCTTCTAAATTTCTGACACATCTGAAGATATGTTAGAAACATCATTGCAAGTAAGTGAGTAAATAATTATATACTACAAGCTTGAAAAGTAAAATACTGCAGAGCAAAGAAAGGAGAACTATGTTGAACGCTGCCAGGACTGTCAGTCTTTCAAAAATTATTTCTATAGGAGCTGAACCTTCTGACATCCTCTCTGATATAGGAATTCATGGGTGCTGGGTAGGGAGAAGAAAGGCTTTGAGAATACAAACATGTAATACTCCATGTCTTCAGTGACTTTCATGGACATGCCCCCCTAATTATGAGTACTGGGATTTAAGAAGGGAGGAAGACTTAAATGCTGACTTTAATGCTTCAGTAGCTATTGACTGCCTTGGGAGGAGATAGGACTTGGAGAAGCCCCATGCCATGGAGCTACTAAGGCAGGCAATCCTTTCTTTATTGGGTTCATCAAGGTGAGAGCAGGAACAACAAAGAAAACAAGTTTTGAGAGATTTCTAAATTATGTAACTAGGAAAAAATACTATACCTCAATGAAAGGAAACACCCTGAAGGATCACTAGAGATGAATATCTATTTCTACTACATAAAGAGATAGGACAGCATTTTTGGAAAGTGTACAATTTCTGTTTTTCAAGGTTTTAAAGTTCTTTTATTATTAAACTAGAACAATTTACAGAAAGAAAAACAGATTAAAAATACATGTGACTTGAAGATGTAACACAAGATCACAGAATTTTGTATCATGATAGAGTGATACTCTTTCAAGCATGAAAGAATTTGATAAGCAACAAAAAGGTAGAAAGGAATTGATAAGTGTATAGATTTTTTTAATTAATAAGGAGAATGATCTGTTTTTGTTTATTTAGTGGCCATTTTTTTGTGTGTCAGAATTGCCTCTTCTCCTTAGTCTGCCGATGTTTATGTTTACCTTTAAATGTGTTCATTTTATTTATGTTAAAAAAGATCCAGTGATAAATGTTTCTCTTCTGTGTTCCCCAATGATCCAGTTCCACTTTTCAGAGCAAACGTTGTTGTCAAGTTATTAAGTATCTTGACAGGAACATAATAAGTTTACATAATAAAATCTATGTATTAATATATATATATATATATATGTGCATGTGTATCTATACCTCTGTCTATGTCTACTTTTCATTATCACAGCACAAATTACACCATACAACTGCACTTTCTTTATAAAATTCATTTATATTTATCGGATTTGTTCCATATCAACAATTCAATATATTTTAAGACCGACATAATATTTCCTTAAATGAATAAATGAGAACTCATGTAACTAGTTTCTTACTGGGAGACTTTGAAGCCATTACCAATATTTTGATATTACAAACAATGTTGCAATAATATCTGTGTATATAAGACATTTTATATATTTATGAATGCATCAATAATATACATTTGTGAGTGCATCTATAATGTCATTCCTAGAAGTGAAGGTTTTGCTATTTTATAATCCCAATAATAATAGTGTTTATGCTTTCATCCTTTTGCATACAACATATTAAAAAACTTGTTGAATTCTGCTAATCTGACAGATAAATACTCTCTCAGTGTATGTTAGCCTTATGTTCTTATTTTGAGTATGTTTGCCTAGGCAAAATTTCACATTTAAGAGCTATTTTTTTCTTTTCTTATTTTCTTTGTCTAAACTGTTAAAATTAAATAGAAGCCACAAATACTTTTATAGTTTCTAATTTATATTTTGCCTTTGATCATTATTTATTCTATTTTATTCTGCATAATTTTTCCTTTGTAGTTTTAATCTTAACCAAACAAGTGGTTGGTTGTTGCTCTAGCTAAAGTGCTCTCTACAAAAATAAATTTGGCTTCCCTAAATCCATACTTCTTAAGTGGTAATGTTGTCTTAATCATTTTCATAACTTTATAATCTGTATTTTATCTGGTACACAGGATATGTAAAGTAAGAGCTTCATAAAAGGTATGTTAGTCTAATCATTAATGAATATTTTTTTCTTGGTAATTTAATTTTTTGATAACTTTCAAGCCCAGAGTGAAGTTGAAGGAACACTACACTAAATACTCAAATACTCTTCCTCCAGATTCACTAACTTTAACTTTTTGCCACATTTCTACACATATGTTTATATCTACATCTACTTTGATGTCTATCTAATCACACACAGATACTTACCTTTTGTTAATTTATCTTGAGGTAATGTGAAGTTATCATGACAGTTCATCTCTAAACATTTTCCGGAACTATGACGTTCTTCTTTAAAACCATATCATCATGCAGCACCTAAGAAAATCAGAATTATTTCAATACCATGAGTTAAGACATGGCTCATATTTCAATTTTGCCAAATAGTTTTAAAATGATCACTAGTGGTTTTTTTGTGTTTTTTTTTTGTTTTTTTCAATCCAGAACCCATTTAATGTTCACACATTGCATTTGGTGTTATGTCTTATCTCTAAAAACAATCAAGAACAATCTCAGTTTCACTTCTTTTGAGAAGTTCAAGCCAGGTTTCTTCAGAACTTGAAATTCTGGATTCAATTGACTGTTTCTACTTGATTAAATCAAGCTCAGTAATTTCCACTACATGCACTACATAAGTGGCATGTTCTCCTACTTCATTACATCACAAAGGCAATGTTAAACTTCACCACTTAATTAAGACCATGCCACCAAATCTCCTCATTGTAAATATACATTTCTTCTTATAATTGAGATATAATCTGTGCAGTGATGCTTTAAGATGGTGTGAATAGTGTTTTCCAACTTTTTCCCATTAACATTAGCATACATTGGTGAAATTGCCTGATACAGTTATTACATGGGTTATTACAAAGAGGAGGTTCAATTTTAATGAGCTAAACATGTCTTTATGTATGCTATAATTCATTTAATAAAGGACATAAAGTTAGGATGATATCTATATCATTAACAATGGCAAATCATAATAAATTTAAAGCCCTTATATTAAAACTCATGTAAGCCCACAATCAACAAAATTTGCATCCAATAAGCATGTTCATTTTTAATTCCTTAACTTTGTTTTAATAGTTTTAATGTTTATTCTAATTTTATATATTTATTTTTTTTTAACTTTTAAAGTAAATTTGCAATCTCTGGGTGAAAACTAAGTTATAGAATCAAATGCAATATTTTCTTGGATTCAAATTTTATTTAGATAATTCACAGCATAGATAATGCCATGTGGATATCAATAATTTTCAATCATAATCAGAGAAGAGTAATTTATCATGGCAGTAGCAGTAGAGTCATGAGAATTTTCCCAGGGATAGGCATCATTGATAAGTGTTCCAAAAATGAGGAACAGCTTTAGGAAAACAAAATATTAAGATATATTAGTTTAGAGGGAAATAAAGGGGAATGGATCAATATCTGACCATGGATACAATATGTTAATTAGCTAGGTATCTCTGGTATGTGAATAGTCTTTGCAGTTCTGTAACTGAATAAGCAGAGAGAGGATGTTTTGACTACATCTTTCACTTCTTAGACATTGATTTATTCCATTTTGCTAACATTGAATGGCCAGTACATAATTCTTAGTTGGATCTTTTTTGTTTAACAAATTGAAATACTTAGGTTAGTAACTAGCCATGTGAAAAACTCATAAATATTAATGTAATGTTCTGAAACTTTCCATTTATTGTCCATGAATAGTCATGAAATATAGTGAAATAACTTGATTGAAAGTAAGCCCTCAACTTCTGTAATAAAGACACACTTCATTGGAAATTTTCTTGTATAATCATGGTTTTATCTTTTGTTACTCTTTTTCATCAGTAATATAGAGAATTGCAGGGAAGGTGGCTGAGAAATAAAGGTCTGAGACTACCAAGCATAGCAAAATTCATTGCTTACATGAGGTTTAATGATCCCTACATTTGTTCAGTATTTGAGTCTGTATATAGTTCTTTATCATATTCAACAAAAATATGATATATTTTTAGATTTACAAAGCAAAGAGTTTGTCTTAAGCTTGGGAAAAAATTGCAGTTGCTGATATAAAGTTACTTTTTTAATATCTTGGATTTTTTATATTAGCTAAATTTCTACAAGTAATGATTTGGGGACATAGTATGCAAGAATTAATGTTTTAAAGCAAAACGTGTGGAAGAAGGTAAATGTGGACATATTAATCAGTCACAACTTATTCTGATATAGTTTTCCCCTAAATGTCACTGGTCCATGCCTTTTTGTGAAAATGGGAGTTTAAATAAGATAAGACTGAGGTAGAAGCTACAATTTTGGTCAGGGATACCATTATCAGAGTAACATTTCTTAAATGCCCAATGTATGAGCTTGATTTATAGATTTGTCCTTTTCAAAGCAACCTGGAACAAAGACGCCATCTGCCATCATAAGTAGAAGAAGCTAAGCAATGGGTACATACATGAATATTATCAAAAACAATGGAATTTCAGCCTTTCCCAACTCTTGTTAATCATGGGTGCAATAACTGTGGACTGTACCACAATAGTCAAAGTATAAGTCTGATAGTACAATAATTAAACATTTGAGTTAATCAAAAATTGCTCCCCATCCATAGTCTAAATATCAGTAATGCCATTCTCCCATTATGGGACATTTCTCTTTACCTTTCTTTTCCTGAAAAATGCAAGAGCATTATGCTACCAAAAAGGGGTTTCAGTCTGATTTCTGTAAACAAAGTGGGAAAGCTCTGAGGTCTGAAACATATGATTCTGCTACATACTGTGGTACATAGCATCTCTGCTAAGTTCTGATAAACACTGGGATAAAAGCTTTATGAAACAGTCTTTTACTGTAGTAAAATGAAGGTCATCCCACTGCCTCAAAGCAAAATTAGAGAAAATGTTTGTGACATTGGCTTTTGATAGAGATTTCTTAGAAAAGCTAACAAAACCCATAAATAAATAAACAAATATATGATGCCATGAATATTAAAATTTCTGCTGTTTAAAGAACACAGTTAAGTTTGAAAAGATAAGCTAAAAACTGGGTAAAATATTTGTAAAACACACACCTGATAAAAAGACTTGTAGCAAAATGCATGAAGAGACACCACAATTCCATAGCAAAGCAAACAATAACAACAAAAAAAACAAAATACTGAAATGGGGTAAAGATTTAAACAAAAGATATATGGACAAACCCACAACCAACATAAGATTAAAAGGTGAAAACCTGAAAGCCTTCCCACTAAATTCCAGAACAAGACAAGAATGTCCACTCTCACCACTTCTATTCAACATAGTATTGGAAGTCCTAGCCACACCACAGCAGTCAGACAGGAAAAAGAAATAACATGTATCCAAAACAGAAGGAAAGAGGTAAAATTGTCATTCTATACAGATAATATGATACCCTATATAGAAAGTCCTAAAAATTCCACACAAAAACTGTTCAAACTGATAAATGAATTCAGTAAAGTAGCGGAATACAAGATTAATATACAAAAGTCTGTTACATTTCTTTACACTAACAATGAAATATCAGAAAAAGAAAGTAAAAAAAAAATCCCGTTTAAAACTCTCATCAAAAATAAATGTAATACTAGGAATAAACCTAACCAAGGAGGTGAAAGGCTTAAACACTGAGAACAATAAAACACTGTTAAAGGAGATCGAAGATGATTCAAGGAAGTGGAAAGATACTCTATGCTACATGGATATGAAGATTTAATATTGTTAAAATGACTATACTATCCAAAGCAACATATAGATTTAATGTGATCCCTATCAAGTTTCCCACGTCATTTTTCACAGTTAGAGCAAATAACCCTAAAATTTACATGTAGACACAAAAATCCAAAATTGCTAAAGCAAACCTGAGAAAAAGAACAAAGCAGGAGGCATAACCCTCCCAGACTTCAGACAATACTACAAAGCTGTAGTAACCAAAACAGAATGGTATTGGAACAGAAACAGACATACAGATCAATGGGACAGAATAGAGAGTCCAGAAATAAGCCCACAAAACTGGACTTTAATCTTTGATAAATAAGGCAAGATATACAATTTTGAAAAAACAGTATCTTTAGCAAATGAGGTGGGAAAGCTGAACAGCTTCATGTAAATCAATGAAGTTAGAATACTCCTTCACACCATATGCAAAAATAAACTCAAAATGGCTTAAAGACTTAAATATAAGACATGACACCATACAACTCCTGGAAGAGGACATAGGCAAAACATTCTCTGACATAAATCATAGCAACACTTTCTTAGGTCATTCTCCCAAAGCAATAGAAATAAAAGTGAAAATAAACAAGTGGGACCTAATCAAATTTACAAGGGTTTGCACAGCAATGGAAACCATAAACAAAATGAAAAACAGCTTACAGCTTACTGGGAGAAAATATTTGCAAATGATGTGATCGGCAAGGCCTTAATTTCTAAACTATACCAACAGTTCATACAACTCAGTATCAAAAAAATAAGCAACCCAATTCAAAAATGGGTAAATTTAAATAGACATTTCTCCAAAGAATACATACAGATGAGCAATAAGCATATGAAAGATGCTCAACATCGCTAAAGAACTGCAAATCAAATTATAATGAAGTATCACCTCACACCAGTCAGAATGGCCATCATCCAAAAGTCTACAAATATTGAATGCTGAAGAGGGTGTGGAGAAAACGTAACCCTCCTACACTGTTGGTGGAAATGTACATTGGTGCAGCTACTATGGAGAACAGTATGGAGTTTTCTTAAAAGATTAAAAATAGAGTTACTGTATGATCCAGCAATTCCACACATGGGCATTTATCCAGAAAAATGAAAACTCTAATTTGAAAAGATACATGCACCACAATGTTCATTAGCAACACTATTTACAATAGCCAAGACATGGAAGCAACCTAAGTGTCCATTGACAGAGGAGTGGATAAAGAAGATGTGGTATATATACACAATGGAATCTTACTCAGCCATAATAAAGAATAAAATAATGCCATTTGCAGTAAAACAGATGGACCTAGAGATTATCACACTAGGTGAAGTAAGTTGACTGACAATATCAAATACTTTATGATATCACTTATATGTGGAGTCTAAAAAATAGTACAAATGAACTTATTTACAAAACAGAAAGAGACTGACAGGCATAGAAAACAAATTTATAGTTACCAAAGGGGAAAAACTGTGAGGTGTTAAATTATGAGTATGGGATTAATAGATAAGCACCATTAAACACTATATATATATATATATATATATATATATATATATATATATATATATATGTATATATATAATGGATTAACAATAAGGATTTACTGTATATCACAGGTAACTGTATTCAATATCTTATAATAACCTATAATGGAAAACAACCCAAAGAAAATTATATATGTATATATATATATATATATATATATATATATATATATATATATATATATATATGTATATCTCCAAATCACTTTGCTGTACACCTGAAATTGACATAACATTGTAAATCAACTATACTTCAATTAAAATGTTTAAAACGATATATGTGTGACAATGTAACATGTTTAAGATGCTCAACAACATTATTCATTAGGGGAATGAATGTAAATTTAAATCACAATGAGATATCACTACACACATAAAAGAATGAATTAAAACATACACATGAGCAACAACCTGGCAATATCAAGTGCTAGTGAGGTTGAAGAACAATTGGAATTCTTGTCCCATTGTTGGTGGGAATGGAAAATGGAAAAACTAATTTGTAAAATATTTTGTCAGTTATTTATAAAGTTAAACATGCTTAAGAAACAAGAAGGAGGTCCCTGTAGCTTCTAAGTATAAGAAATAAAAGACTAGGGCTTCCCTGACGGTGCAGTGGTTGAGAGTCCACCTGCTGGGTCCGTGCCCCCATCTGGGCAGATGCCACATGTCGCAGAGCGACATGTAACAGTCCTGTAATTTGTGATATCGGTGTGTTAGAGGGCTTGTGTTTATAATAAAAGTAGATAGTCTATCCCAGGTTATTTTTCTAACATGGAATTCAGCTTTTCTTTATACATTGGATGACTTTTTCCCCTGGTGACTACCCTTCCATCAGTGAGGCTAAAATGAGACAATGCTAGGTAGCCCTTTTACTAGTTCCTCTAAAAGCAGGTTTTTGTTTTATGTGTAATTAGTCACCCTCTTTAATGTAAAGACAGAGTGAGACTTGTGAGCACACTCATTCTGAATGTCTACCTGAATAATGCATGTAGACATGTGACAGTGCCACTTTGGGTTCATTGGAAGGAAAGGGGAACAGTCTAGATTAGTTAGCTGTTGTAAATATAGACCACTATCCACATATTTATTCTAGGAAAATTGGGAGGCCATGAAGTACAAGGATTTTACCCTCATTTACTACTGTGTGTTGTCCTGATGTCTTCTTTCAGTTATGCACACAGGATATATAATCTCATTTAAACTGTATATAAAAAGAATTAGAAATCCATGGACAGCTCATTGTCAAAATTATCTCTGTTGAAGTTAATCACCTCTCATTTGACAAGCTAATTTAATATAGTGATTAGTGTTATTAAGTGATTCAAATATTCTCAGAGAAGTGCCATGCAGGCAGTAAGACATACAATCCTACCTCTCTGTGTTTTCAATTAACAAGTAGAATGAAAACAAGACAATCCATGTGTACCTGAAACTCAGTGCATTAAAGAAATTTCTAAATTGGAAAAGAGAGTTCAGCCCTTATCCCCTTCACTCCCCAAAATCATCTTACTTTTCTTAGGTTTGGAGAAAGGGTGGTAATTAAACCCATTAAAACAGCTTATGAGTAAGCATGGTGCTAACAGTGTGCTCAAGACCAAAACATGGTCAACTAACCACTTACTTCTGTCAGTGGCACATGAAGTGATATTAGGTATAGAATCAGAGGACAACTGATATTTCACTTTTCCTGAGGTACTGAGGTATAGAATTTCCAAGGAAATTAATAGCTTATATGATCATCTTTTTTTGTAGGTAGATAAGAGGAAAATAAAGCTCAGTTGTTGGTTTCCTGGCACTCAGGACAAGAAGCATTGACTTCTTGCAAGTGGACGTAGAGTTGAGAAGAAAATATTGGAATCAGCCCCTTAAAAACTGTGAATCAAAATTTTCCAGTAATACTAATTACAAGGCCACAGCAACACTGCTTAATATCCTTTACATGTGGCTTTTTATTTATTTATTTTTTACTCAAAGGTTTAGAATCTCCTTTTCCCCCAGTGTTCTAAAATTTCACAGTAATAACTATGGTGTAGATCTTATATTCTCATCAAGTCAAGTGTTTGGGAGGCTCTTCCAATCTGAATATGAATAATTATCAGTCCTGATAATTTTTTAGTATTTATTTTATATTTTCCTCTCTAACTTCTGCCCAGAAAACTTCTGTTTTCTCTAGTGTCTCTTTCAGGGAACAATTTTAGTTTGACTCCTAGATTGAAACTCTAATTTTCATATATTTCCGTGCTTTCTTTCTCTGTATTCTATAATTCTAATTTCTGAAAGATTTCCCTTTCAAAAATCTATAAATCTAAAAATAAATTAAGTTACCATATTTTCAAATACCTTTTCGATTTTTATTTTTTTCTTTTTGTGGTATGTGGGCCTCTCACTGTTGTGGCCTCTCCCATTGTGGACATGCAGACTCAGCAGCCATGGCTCATGGGCCTAGCTGCCCCATGTCATGTGGGATCTTCCCGGACTGGGGCATGAACCCGTGTCCCCCGCATCAGCAAGTGGACCATTAACAACCACGCCACCAGGGAAGCCCTCAATGATTTTTTGATTTCACCTTTATTATTATGTTAGATCAAGTCTCTCCTCTGTATCATAAATTTACCTTTGTTTGCCCTCAAATATATTAAGAAAACAGACAAACAAACAGAAAAAGTACATGGACCATAAGTTATAGGAAGCAACATTATTTTATCTTTACTTTTAGTTGAGAGTTTACAGCTGCTAAACATCACCCTGCATCACAATTGGAATTATTACAGAAGTCCATTACTTTTATTCTACTCTTAAAACATTTGCCAAAGCTTACAGTAATAACAACTACAAAGGGAGAAGTACAACCATATTAAAATCTTAAAAAAAACATAATTAAGCACATCACATTCAGGCCAATAAGGCACACACACTAACAATCAATACATTCTGAAGAGGAAAACAACAACAAAAAACTCCTACAGCATATATACAGATTAAACAAAAATTAATTATCTACTTAGAAGATGTTATCATAAGCAATTATATTGAAACTTCTGAACTGTTTTGTCATTGTTATTGTTAATTTAAAATCAAATTTTTTTCTAATTCACACAATTACAGAAAGTGTTGGTATTATAAATATCTAGTTAGAATTAAAACTTATTCACAGTTAAAAGAGAAAAATTGAGTACATATTTGTAAAGAGTAGATCCCTATCATTGGATATTGAAAAGCTTGTAAGTCTTCATGTATAGCTCTCTGTTATTACATGTCTTAGTGCCTTACAGTGATAAGCCAGTTTTGGAGTGGTATGCAAAATTGTAGGAAGACAAAGAAATTTCCCCTCATTCCCTGACTGACCTATCCTGAAGAATTTTTCATGTAGTAACATTCTGCCTCCTTACAGTTCTTTGAAGTTTACTACCTTATAAATCTTTGATTAGGACACATGGAAATCCATGTCTTAATTCATAAATTTTAATGAGATGATATGTATAAACTAAATAGAATAATTATTCTATATGATTAAAAGGATATGTTTGAGTTGTTTGAGCTGGTCAATTTTGATATCCAGTTGTTTTCTTTTCTTATTCCTTTCAAATAATAAATCACATAACCCTAGCTCAACCTTATGAATCATTATAAAACCTATATGTTTGATAGTTGTTGATTTTCTGATTGAACACAAAACCAGAAAGTAAGACATATTCTCCAGTGAAAAGAAATGTCTGCTCTTTCAAAAGATGAGTCATTTGCTATAACATATTTAATATCGGGGTGGTAGTGGAGATAGAGACAGCAAGAAGGTTGACTGTTTCAGTCTGGGAGGTAGCATGATGGTATGTCTATTACTTCTTCATTTTATACAGCGTGGAAGTCAATTCCTTCATTTTTTTTTATCGCATTTGAATGTTTCTTAAAATATGCCAAATATATATTTGGTGTCTTTCACAGCCAGCAAAGAAATCTTCTGTGTCGAGAAAAATATAAATTCAGCTAGCAAATTTCTTTCAGCATGGTTTGTTTTAATAAGAAATCTTCAATATTAACATCATGATATCTGGGCTAAAATTATGTCAGCATATTCAAGACATTGAGTATATTTTTGAGATATGTCCTTTGAAAACACCACTTGAAATAAAGGAAATGATCTTTGGAGGGACAATCATATAATGAGAAAGCCATTTGTGCTCTCATTTTTTTCTATATTTTCCCCCATTTTAAAAGTGTAAGTACCTTTCTCTGAAATGTGAATTTAAAATCATCATATATTTTCTCTTTCATTGCACAAAGCATGAGAGACGATTTCTTCGTATAAAAATTATCTGATATTTCAGTCAATACTGACACAAAAAAAATGGAGAAATGACAACTATTTGTTGTTTTGAATAAATATTGTTTAGTAGGCATTTTATTGCATTTTTATTTGCATGGCAACACTCTTTCTGCTTTATATATTTTTGATTCTCCAGCAGTACTAACATCACTTGTCTATTAAAATCAACATAATCTTCAGTTAAATGGAAATTCCCCCAATGTAATGTAGTTCCAGAGATATACAGTACAAAAACATGCATCAAACATGTTGACCTCGTATATTTACAAATTTTATGCAAGAAACTGTTTCATACTTTGCATACCAGAGGTTTAATCTGACTGTAAAGCAAAATATTTACTATGAATCTATCAGTAATTGATCTTACAGATTGTGTGCCAGTGAAATTATAGAATGTAAAATAATGCCATTTGACAAAGATATGTTTTTCCAATAAAACATTATGTTCTCTTTCCATGATACTTTTATCAATTTTGTGATCACTGCTCAGGCGTCTCAAAAAGAGCCTGAGTTATGCAATTCTATGTCTTTTATTTTCCCTTGGAAAATACTCGTTTTATATGGAAAATAATTCATGGTTGTTCTGCAAACTTAAATTGTATCACCAGAGAGATCCTTTTTCATAAGGAGAAAAATTTTATAGTCTTTCCTCTTTTTCTGAAAAGAAGGATTGTTTAATTTAAACAATCACATGGATTCAATTCTCCAAGCCCAAACAGATTCATAGAATCATTTTAATATGTGTATTTATCAAGTTATTCTAAATGTTAATGCTTATAATAATATTTACATCTTTAGTTTCCTCTTTATCTATTTTTTAAAATTGGAAATGTACACAGGAATAACAAGAAAAATGCAAATTTAAATTAAATAAGAACAAGGATCTATTTATCCATCCTAAACAGCTGGAAAACAGGACAAAAGCTGTGAAACAATACTTTTCAGACATTAGGTAATAAGAACAGAGGACTCTAACCACTGAGAGAAGGGTAAAAACAATTGAGCCTAACAGTATCATCAGATTACTTGCTGAGAAGTAAATTCTCAGGCCACAATGCAGAAAGGGAAAACTTAAAAATGGACATACCTCTGATGGTTAATATCATGTGTCAACTTGGTTAATTTACAGTGTCTACTTGTTTGGTCAAACACTAGTTTAAATATTTCTGTGAGGATATTTTGTAGATGTGATTAACATTTTAATCAATTGACTTTAAATAAAGGAAATTACCCTTGATAATGAGAGTAGGACTCCTACACTCAGTGGGAAGCCTTGAGAACAAAGACTGAGGTTTCCTGAAGAAGAAGGAATTCTGCCTGAAGATCTTAACATAGAAATGCTACCTGAGATTCCAACCTGCTCTCTCCTACAAATTTCATGTAAGAATTGGACTACGTGATTGCCTTCTGACAATCATGTAGGCCAATTCCTTCTGTCGACTTAAAAAATGCACAACATGAAAGATGTGAGTCAAGTTTTATTTGGGGCAAAATGAGGACTATAACCAGGAGACAGCAGTTCATATAGCTGTGAGAAAATGCTCCAAAGAGGTGGTGGTGGTGGTGGGGTCAGTACATATGTGATTTTGGTGAAGGGGGAGTAAATGCAAGCAAGAACATATTTTTTGCAGAAGGTTTCTGCGAGTCTTGTGAAGGTTACTGCTAGTCATGAGGAGCAGACATCACCATGAAGGATTCTAGTGCTTTTCTAGATATGAGGAGATACAAGAATTGGGCTCATAAAATCAACTCCTGAAAATATCTAACTATCTGAAGACCTGTTCTGCCAGTTTTTCCCAGAGCACAGAGTTCCTCATTTCTGCCCTCAACACCAAACTCCGTTCAGGGGATGTTGAAAATCAGCAGCTGCAGCAGCATGTGATTTAATCCTTATAGAGGTAGATGGCAAGTGCCAATGGCAAGTGCCAATTTGTAGTTGGCACTTAAAATAGATCAAGAAGGTAGATAAATATACTATCTGATGAGGAGAGAAATCAGATACAAAAGAGATACAAATAAATTGAACTGGAGACAAAAATAGATATCTGCGATTTTAAAATACACTAAATAGAATTAATGCTAACAGCAGGATATCACTGAAATTTAATTCATACCAAGGGAAAATATCTACAGTGACGCAAAAAAGGAAAAAGTACTGAAAAAAACAAACAGTATAAAACTCTAAAATATGTTTAATTGGAGTCACAAAACAAGGAAGCATATCGTAAAAAAAAAAAAATGAAGAAAAAAATGGCCACAACTTTTCCAGCTGTGATAAAAATAAAAACCAACAAATCTAAGAGGCTAAATGAAACCCAAGCAAAATTTACATAAAGAAAACCAGTTCAATGCATTTTAGTAAAAGTGCATCTAGACAGTTTTAAAGGGAAAAATGTTTATAGAAGCCAGATATCAAAATATGTTATATATAAATAAATAAGATTTATAACTGACAACATCAGAATATATGTAAGCTAGAGATGATGGAACAGCACTTTTAGAAGCCAAAGAAAAACAAGGAAAAACATCAACTTGGAATTCCATACACAATAAAAATATCTTTCAAAAATGAAAGTAAAATAAAGCTTGTTTCTAAAAGCAAAAGCTGAGAATGTCCATTACCTATTACCTTCACTATAAGAAATAGGTAAATAAAAAGAAATGAAGTTCTTTAATCAAAAGAAAAATATACCAGATGAAAATTTGAATCTATAGAAAGGAATAGAAAGTGCCAGAAATGTCAAATATTTAGGTAAATATAAGAAAATATTTTCTTATATTTAAAAATATCTTTAGAAGTTAGTGGAAGGGATTCTGGGCATCCAAGGAAATGGCAGAAATGTAAATCTGATGTTCTCAATTTTTCTTGCAAAAAGACAATTAAAAAAAATTAATATTGCCATATGGATATTCATGTAGACCAACAGAGGAAATCATAGAAACCAGAAGCAATGTCATATATATCCAGTCAATTTTTTAAACAAAGGTACCTAGATAACTAAATTGAATAACAAATTTCTTTCAACAAAAGATGCTAGATAAAAATGGTATACACAAAATAAAAGCCAAAAAAGAAAAACAAAGAAACAAACAAACAAAAATACTGGAAACAGCACATTGTTGAGAAGTGAATGGCAAATAAAATATCATATTATGACATACTAATTTGCAATAAACACAAAGGAATTATTGATAACTAGAACATGGATGGAACACAGAAGTAGTTTACTAAGCAAAGGTGGCCAAAAACAAAAGAATATATACTGTATAATTCAATCTGTTTAAAGACATAGATAGAACAAATGTATAGTATTAGAAAGAAGACAAGTGGTTTCTAAAACTCTGGTCAGTGTAGGGAACTGCCTGCAATAAAATAAAAGATAACTATTGGTGTGATGGAAATGTTCTATATCATAATTGTGGTAATAGGCACATTACTGTAAATTGTAATGCATACTCTTCAGATAGCACACTTAAAATTGATGAACTTTATTTTATTTAACTATACCAAAATGATGCAAACTTTTAAAAAGCAAGATATATTGATACAATATTAATCATCCATTTATTATCATTTGTACAAAAACTTTTCTGTAGTTGGCCTCAATGTAAATAGTGGCAACTTAAGAAGGGTGTAAAGCAGTCAGAGACTGCTGAATGAGGACAAGAGTCTCTTTCTCTGATCAGGAGTCAGGTTTCCTTTAATGTTCAATATTATTGCTGTTTTCGCTGGCTTCTAAATAATTTCTCACTCTCAAGCCTGTTATATTTGTGTGTGTTGGGGAGACAAGGAGGTGGTGGTGAGAGAAATCATAGGGCATGGGTACTTCCTTCTTAAGATAGGCAGAAAAGTGGTCTAACCACAATATTGACCTTATTGCTCTTATAGAGATGTCTATTTGCAGTACAAAAATAAATAATATTTATTAGGCTAAGTTGTGCTCACTAATGAATGATAACCTATTTGTCATCCTTCAAATTTTTACAATGAAGACATATGTATACCAGATAAGTCTGTAGATTCATTTTTAGAAAGGAGGAGAAAAACAAAATAATGTGAAAGAAAATTATAAACAAACAGAAGTTTTGAAATTGTTCAGGATTAGAGAATCAGTTGCAAAATTTAAAAATTAATCCTCTGCAGAATCCCAATTTAAAGGTGACAAAATTGAAGTTCACTGTACCTGAGACATTTCATAATGAAGATATTGCAGGTGTGGAATTATGATATGCAATTATATTTTCTTCATGTGACATTATTTTCAAATATCTTCATGTGATAATTTTTGGTTCTCATAAAGTAAAGAGAAATAAATCCACCAGTTAAGAGACATGATTGTTGACAAAAATTATAACACAAATTCTATATCACAAATAATATCACAAATTTTCCTTTGACTACTGTTTAGAATAATTTGTGATGGGCCTGCTATAATCACTGCTGATGCTCATATATCATTTAGGGTCACAAATACCTCAAGTGACTCTTCTGAAATGTTTCTTCTTGTACACTATAATTCAGTGGCTATAAGATAAATGTGTATTCAATAATGTATATCTCACATTATATACACATTATGTTTATATTACATAAACAGTTGACCCTTGAACCAAATGGATTTGAACTGCACAGTTCCACTTATATGTGGATTTATTTTTCAGTAAATATGTACTACAGTACTATACAATTTGTGGTTGGTTAAATCCAAAAATGCAGAACCTTGGACAGAGAAGTACAACTGTAAAGTTAAATGTGATTTTTGAGTGTGCAGGGATCAACACCACAAACCCTTGTGTTGTTCAAGGTTCAAATGTTTACACACATACACAGACATATATAAGTAATATGAGATATACATTATGTGTATACACATGTTTTAAAACATAGAATATTGTATGAAGAAGATATACGCTAAGTGTTCAGAAGTTGTTACTGAGATAAACTTGTAAATATAAAAATAATAAACCATCAAAACATGATTAAATGATTACCAAAATTGAGTTAGTTAACATATATATACATCACCTCACATAGTTATTGTTTTCTTTTTTTTTTTTTTCTTTAAGTGTGGTGAGAAAATATGATCTACTCTGTTAGGAAATTTCAAGTATATAGTACAGTATTATTAAGTATAGTCACCATGTTGTACATTAGATTCCAAGATTATTTGTCTTATAACAAAGTTTATAGCGTTGACCAACATATCTCCATTTTCCACAACCCACGAATTGTGGTAACTATCATTCTATTCTCTGGTTCTATGAGTTTGTCTTTTTTAGATACCACATATAAATGAGATCATACAGTGAAAAATCCTGCAATGAACATGGGAGTTCATATTATCTCATTGAGATACTGATTTCCTATCCCTTGTATGTATACTTAATAGTGGGATTGCTGGATTACATGGTAGTTCAATTTTTGAAAATTATTAAAGTAACTATATAATGTTTTCCATAATGGCTACACCAGTTTACATTCCTACCAACTGTGTACAAGTGTTCCCTTTTCTCCAAACCCTCATCAATACTTGTTCCCTCTTTTCTTTTTGATAATAGCCACCCTATTATCCTATTGGATGTGAGGTGTTATGTACCTTTTCAGGTACCTGCTGGCTATCTGTAAATCTTCTTTTGAAAACTGTCTATTCAGTTTTCAGTTTCTCTGCCCACTTTTGAATTGGGTTATGAGATTTTTCTTTTCTTTACTTTGCAACTTGCACAAAATGTTCATCTCTAGTACATTTAGATAAAGGATAACTAACTATAACATAAAAATACTGGGGGAAAAGAACTATACATCAGTAGAGTCTCAAGAAAAGTAATTTAATAATATTTGAATCCCTTATTGTGGCTGGCAAACATTATAGGTGTAAAAATCACATTTCTATATAACAACTGACATGTAATATGTGAGCACTTGAGAACATTTGTAAGGCTGTGGGTAAATTAAAATATAACACATGGATAAAGTTTCAGAATGTACTGTCAGTGACTGTGGGCAAGAGGGACTGGAGCTGTGTCATAGGCCAATTTCAATGTCAATAGCTGGGATCAAAGTCTGCAAGCTTGTTACCTGAAACATGGCTCCTTCCAGGTCCATTGACATATTGTGCTGATGGCAGGACCAAGGCCAAATAGGGCTGTAGCTGAGTTCACAAGGGTGTAGAGTTATTTCTGGGTCTATAGCTGGGAATATGATCAGTGAATCAGCAAACTGAGCAGAGCCTGCCTTCTCAAAATGACCCTCTTTCATCATGGACTCAACTGAAGTTTCACAGTCTTCTACCTGGATCAAAAAGCTCCCAAAAATGCACTTTTGTCTATGGATAACTGCCATATTACAGTTGCTGAGGAGGGATATGAGCAAGAATCTTCTATTCTGACATCTTGTTGAAATCACCTTATTTGCAGATATCAACTTTTAATAGTGTTTTCTTCCACGAATGTAAGTGCTTGATCCTGGTTTGTGTGACGTTTGAATACATACTTTCTTGTAAGTTTGAATATATTTCCTCAGCAATTTGACATTTTAGTCACTGACATGAGTTATAAATGTATGGTAACAATGAAATAGAGTAAGATGCAGTTTTAGGATTAAAAAAATATTCTGGCTGTAACATTGTATTCAAAGAGACCATAAAGTTTCTTAGTGAAATGAACAGGCTGTTATGCTCATTAAAAGCTCTTAATTAATTAGCTTCCTTCAGGTGACATTCTTGCATACTAATTTAGGACACTACACAAATGACAAAGATGCCACTGGAGCATTGGGAAGGTTACTTAATGAATGCCCAACGAAATAAAGTACTGTATGAATCATTTAATTGGATATGTTGTTTAAACATCTAAGTTTTTTTTTTTCCTTTTTGTTATCAGGTACAGAGGTGACTTTCCTGCCTTTTCTATTATTATTTTAATAGTGTATGGATGGATCGATTTGAAATTGAACAGTAAGCTCTAAAGTGCTAATTCTCCTTAGTGCTCAAAGGAATTTTGAATGTTAGAAAATGCATTATTTTTCTCTATATGTCACATTTTGCCATTGCTTTTCACCTTCTTTTAAAAAAGATGTATCTAGTCATTAAATCTTGCTTTTGAAATATAATGGTTTAGAAATCTGATTAATTTCAAAACTTTCATAGAAGAGAGGATGGAAAGGATGATAATTAACATAAATTTTTGTTTAAGTGGTAATAGTGGATTTGAAATGAAAATACAGCATGTAGAGGCAAGCATTATTAGTTCTGAATATGGTTTCCATCAAGTTAATAAGGTAACCAAGTAGGTTTTTTTTTTAACATATAGATCCCAGCAAGGATGAAAAGTTGTACTTAAAAGTTTGTTGGGGTTGTTTTTCCTACAGAAAATCTTCTTTTCTATGAAATTACATTAAAATCAGTCGTTTTACTCCAAGCAAGGTACCTCTGATAGATTGAATTGAATACTTCTGCTATTGAAAATCGGTGTCATATTATGCTGGATTTGGAAATGTTAAATAAAATGTGTAGTTTTCCTTTATTTAAAAGATAAACCTGCTGTAGTAAGTACCCCTAATGGTTTATTCTAGCTCTAAAACAAATTATTTTATATGTGTTTGAATACGTTATGATAGCAGCAGTTGGGAAAGAGGGAAATTCTTGATCACTTTTCTTTTGTTCTCGTTTCTTTTGTCTCTGCTCTACTTCACCCCCACAAGTATGAAATTCAACTCTTCTTCATTTAATACTGTAACACAATTATATTTTCTTTCATTTTGCCTCCCTGTGTTTCAGGCTGAATGTTTTCTTCTGCCCTATCTCTGGTTCATTAATTCTTCTTTTCATTCTAAACCCAAATAACTGTAGCATTTTTAATAGGCAAATTTAATCAGCCTACATATATTACAACCAATGAATATACATTTCTGTCCTGTCTCGTGTTCCCTATATATTAGGCTTTCTTATTTCTTCCATCCTTAACCTTCCTCTCTGCAACACATGATTCTTCAGTATTTTTGTAAGATAATTTTCCAAGAACTCTATGCTGCTTCTTTCTTTTTCTATCATAATCGTGTGACAAAACTATTTGGGGAAGAAATTAACATTGTTAGTAGAGTGATTCTTCTACTCTGCTTCTTGAGGGTGGGGACATATGCTCAGCCTACTTTGTTAAAGAGAATTCTCCCAACTGCACATTTTTTGGTAGTTAATATGTACCTTAGTATTTGTCCCAGGACTCTTTTCTACTCTTTTAACACAAAATTTGATTTTTTTTAAAATAAGAAAAACAAGTAGTCTGCCATGTGTAGTTGCTTTCTCCAGTGTGTGCTGTATGTTTGTTAGTTTGTTTTTTGGTTTGTATTATTTTTGGATTGGTGCTTTCTCTGCCCCATTGTATCTATCAGTTTTATATGCTGTTTATTTTCCAAAAAGTCATTAGTGTCTCTTTTTTCTGTTGCCCAGTTTTGTGAATTTATTATTCTCGTTTACATCTTTTCTGCCATTTCAATAGACTTTGGAGTAAAACAGAAGGTAGATGCATCCTTTCCTTTATTCATTCTAACAAATATTGATTGTGATCCATTTCATGCCAGACATTAGTCTAAGTGCTGGTGATATAATAATGAATAAAACTAATTCCATTAAATAATTACCCTTAAAATTAGATGCATGTGTGTGACAGATACATATAAATATTTGGACAAATCTCTAATATTTCAAATACTGTGTAACTATGTAACAAAAATATAAAACAATGTAATAAAAATTGGTAGAGATTTAAGCAGGGGAGTGCTATTTCAGATAAGTCCATACAAATCAGGGTAAATTTCTGTGATAGATATAATTTTCTCAGGTACTAGAATGAAGTGAGAGACAAGCAGAGTAATATCTGAGTGCAGATCTTTCCAGAGAAAGGGAAAGTAGATGTTTGATTTTACTCTTTGATCAAAGTTAAGGGACTAATAATACTATATAAACACAATACAAGTAAAAATGTTGCATGAAACAAATGATATAGTGGCTAATTTTACCTAAAGGAATACAGTATTTAAAAATAAAAATAGTCTTGAATTGTTAATACAAGTAAATGAGTCTAAGAAGCAGAAGTGGAGGTGTGTGTGTGTGTGTGTGTGTGTATGTGTGTGTTTAATGTCTTGATCCCTCTCAGGAACAATAAATACAGCTGACTAGTGGCCATCAATTAATTCATTAAACTGAGCATTCAAGTAAGATATATTAATAGAAACACATATATATCAAGTAATTTATTTTGTCAGTAATATAGAATATTTTCACCTTAAGTACTTCCTAATGTCTCTGACACACAGTTCCATCTATATTCCTGTGAAGAAAATTGGTATTTGAAAGTAATAATCCAAGAGATGCTTTATGCTTTGCTTATTACATATTCACATGACATTTATCTCTTGAAAGTAAGTAGTTTGTTGAGAATTAGCACTATTATCACATCATTGTGACCGAATATTTCAGGGCATTGGGGACACAGTTATCACTGTATAGCTCACCAATGTTGGTCAGTACATACTTCTAGAGTATCTTGATTATTTCAATAAATAAAAAGGAGCAACTAAAGGGAAACATAAAAATATCAAAACATATCTGAAAAGTGCACATTTCAAATATCATCTTACATCATAACAGAATGAAATAAATAAAAACTGCATCATATATATATATATATATATATATATATATATATATATGGAAATAAACATGGAAAATAAATTATACTTATTGAGAAACAGTCCTTGAATTAACTTTGAATGAAATTCAAATACCAAAAATTGTTGGGTTCAGATATGAATCAAGGATTTCACCAATATTTAAAATTTCCAAGTTAACTTCTGGAACATTATATACAATAAAATAATTTATCCCAACATATAATATTTATATTTATATGTTTATATGTTGACAAAAAAGACAATATTTAATTATGAATTGATGTGTTTTTTTTTTTCTTTTTTTTTTCTTTTTTTGTGGTACGTGGGCCTCTCACTGTTGTGGCCTCTCCTGTTGCAGAACACAGGCTCCGGATGCACAGGCTCAGCAGCTATGGCTCACAGGCCCAGGCACTCCATGGCATGTGGGATCTTCCCAGACTGGGGCACGAACCTGTGTCCCCTGCATGGGCAGGTGGACTCTCAACCATTGCACCACCAGGGAAGCCCGATGGTGTTTTAATCACCAACTTTATGTCTCAAAAGTTGAATATAAACTTATATTATTAGTAAACAACCACATTAACTTTATTTTTATGAAAATCAGCTTCATATTGAAATGTCAAGACTTTTTTTTTTAATTTTTGCTCTTCACTGGAGATAACTTGTGACATTTCCCTAGTAAATGACAGCCCTAAAGTTTAATTTGTTTGCTAATATAATTACTGCTGTGTACTTAGTTACTTGTTTTTGGATATATATTTTAATGACATTTTCCCTCCTAAAAGCACTAGCAATAATTCTCAAAAATTGTTTTTTCCTTGATTTTATGGGTTAAGTCAAAATCTGTGTACTGAAAGGTAAGACCAAGCAACAACTGACTTCATCTTTTTTTAATTCCATAGTTCAGATTGCAGGACTGGAGTTAGAAGATTCTTGGTGGGAATAATGAATATCCAAGAAGTGATATTTAGTGGTTTCCCATTTATACACCATACATCTGACTAATTAACATATGACAAGGAAAGACATCAACAAACCCCACCCATAAAACAAGGAATCCGATTTTATTTTTTAGTGATACATTATGAAAAATAAATAGAGGGAAAATAATAAGTACTTTAGTGGGAGACACTGAACATGGATAATAAGGTGTTTAACTACAGGAAAATAAAACACACACACACACACACACACACACACTAGGGAACATTAATGGAGCATCAGAAAACCTAAAAACTAATTACTGTCCACAAAGAGATCAGGAAAGATATCCAAACATTTGAAGCATTATAATTTGGAAAACTCAAAGAACATGAATGGATTTTTCAAAATTAAACATTTGAGTATGTACCCCCAAATTCAGTGAGTTTGCTAGTATTCCAAGTAATCTCATTCTTCCAGAAGGTAGAAGAATCCTAATAATGAGAAATATGTGTAATATGAACAAAAACTCCCAAATCCAATCAGAGATATCTAACATCAAAGTAATAGATACTCTTGAAAAAGTAAAAAAAAAAAAAAGAAAAAAAAGAAACAGAAAAATTATTAAAAACATGCCACAAGAAAAATAATATAACAGAAGGATATGAATCTTCCTTTTGGAAAGATAATAACTATAAATGAATCACCAAATCTATCATTATAAGATTTCAGAAAACCACGGAGTGGAAAAGGGAAAAGAGAAAGGAGAGGCGGGGAGCAGAACAGAGGTAAGGAAGGGAAAAAAGATTGCATACACAAACATCAGAATAAGAATAACATCAGACCTTTCAAAAGCAGCATTCTCTTTTAGCAAAAAATAAAGCAAAACACTTTCAAAATTCTGCTGGAAGATATTTCTGAGTTAGAATTTTGTAGTTAAATATTCATAAAAATTAAGGTAAAATTTTACCTTTTTGAATATTCAAGTTCTCAAAATAATCACCTACAATGTATCATTTTCCATGAAGTTACTTTATTTTATACTCCAAAGAAACAAATATTCAGGCAATAAAGAAACCAACACTGGAGAGAAATGAAGGAAATTTGAAGAATGACATGGAGGATGACATGAAGGCAGTTCTCAGGATCATATCCATCCAGAGAGCCCAAAAACAAACAGTCAGATGATATTTTGACCAGGATGGCAGAGACTCCTGAGAGATGGCCAGGCTATGAGGATTTTTATAACACCCAGTAGAATTAAGGCAAGGAATAGAGAATATTAAGCAAAGGTTTATAGAGAAAAATATGAAGTAATTATTGTGTCGGTAGGGCACTTGAGTGTACAAATTTGGGTGTGCATCAGAATCACCTGTGAAGTTTATTAAACCACAGATTGCTAGATTGTTGCCTTTCACACCACACACACCCACACACACACACACACACACACAATCCTGCCCAAGGGTTTTACCTACCTCTAAGTGGACATATGAGGCTGGTTCTGAGAGTACCAATGAAATGCTGGAGATAAGAACCAGTTTCAGAGCATGAAGAAGAGTCATTTCTGGGATGTTGTTGACTGGAACAGAATACAAGCAGGAAGGATTAAGTCCCTCCACCTTCTAGCTTTACTGCCCCCCTGTAGCACATAATGCCAGGAATTAAATGTTAAATTAAATTCACTTAATATTAAATCATCTAAATGTGAAGCTAACTATGATGGATTTAAGAAATTCATGTAAGAATGATCCTTCCAAACTCAAAGTTTGTATATGGGGTTTCTCTAATAACAGATGTGATATTTTGGATTCAGAGATTAAGATTTAGAGATAGAATGAACAAGAAAACTATTTTAATTTAGCTGTTTTTAACATTGTATCCAAAATAACACTAGCACTATATTCAAAAAAGTAGTTTATTTCCCTCTCACACACACACACAAAAATGCCACCTGGGGAATAAGGTGATTTAACAGCTCTATGGAAATCAGGGCCCTTCTATTTTTCTGCTTCCCCATCTTACTGTTGATTACCATCTTAGAGATTCCTCCAAGTTCACAGATAACCAAGAAAGCTCTAACTGTTATGTTTGCATGTGTGATTTGGAGGGGCAGGAAGAAGAAAGTAGGAAAAAAGCATGATAGCTTGATGTAGCTTTCCCCAAAACCCCACAGATTTCTGGTTAGATCTAATCAGTCAGACTGTTGTCAAAGGCTACATTCTGCAAGCAAGGCTCAGGAATGTCAACTCTTATGCAACTTATTGAATTCCTAAATAAATTCTGGATTCTATAATTAAGGAGTGATGAGGGAAAAGTTATTTGGTGGTAACTGGCAGGTTAATCCTCAGAAGCTAATGTATTAAGCATTAGATATTTTGTATTTTGTAAAAGCTATAATAGTAGTATTAATGTATTAAGTAAAAAGTATTAAGTATAAAGTATTAAGTATAGAAACTGGTTCATACATGAAATTTCATTCAATTTGAGTATTGAAGGATGAATAGTAATTGGCCAGGAAATAATCAGTTTAAGAGGAAAGGAGGGGTTTGAGAGAGACAAACGCATATGGTAAGTACTGAAGATGCTGGAACAACAAATAATGAATTACTTTTAAGGGAAATATTAATAGCAGCTTTGCTTAGGGAATTTAGAAGTATACAAAATCATTTTGAAAACAACCTCCTACTACATGGTATTTGAGAATGGTAGATACAAAACAAGAAAGACAAAGTTACACTTTTTTATTAGCTGGGGATTTTAGCTCTAAGGCTTAGGATAAAACTCCTTAAGCTGGGTTAAACCTTCTTTGGGGTTCCTTCATATCTTGGGCTTCTTCATATCTTATTCTCCTAGGGAGCCTTGAGCCAAATACAACAAATCTCTAAATATCTTACCCTACATAAATTCCCAAACATAAGGCTCAAGTTAAAAAACTCTCATGAAAGAAAATATTAAAGTAGATCAGCACACACACCTTCAAGCATCAAAAGGAGAGGAGTACAATTAGAAGGGGTACTATTCTTGGACCACTGCTTAAGTAGGGCAGGGATAGTGCAGCCCTCATGCAAATTGCCTTCACATTGAATGCCTATCCACAGAGTGCTTAGCAGGCTCCAGACCTCATACTTGATATGAAATATTTTAAGCAACAATTCTTTTTAGGTAGGTAGACTTACATGCAAGATGCTTAACTATTAGGTTGGCCAAAAGTTCCTTTGGTTTTCAAGTAAAAATAAAAGACATGTTTTTCATTTTCACCAAGAACTTTATTGAATAATGTATTCACCCTTTTGTTCCACTACCTTCTGCCATTTTTCAGGCAACTTCATAATTCCATCTTCCCCAAACTTTTTATCTTTTGGGGCAAAGAACTGTTGAAGGTGCCTTTCATTATCTTCCAGGGAATGGACATTTTTTTTCCATTATGAGAGTTTTTTAAAGACGAAAATAAATGGAAATCAGAGGGTACAATGTCTGGTGAATATGGCCAATGAATCAGATCTTCCCAGCCAAGCTGTAACATTTTTTGCCTGGTAATCAAAGCAACATGCAGTCTTGCAGTATCCTCATGGAAGATTACTCATTTTCTGTTGACTAATTCCAGACGCTTTTGCTGAGTGCTGCTTTCATTTGGTCTAATTGGGAGCAGTACTTGTTGCTTTTCCAGAAGGAACTCAATAGAGGACTCCCTTCCAATCCCACCATATACACAACATAGCCTTCTTGGGATGAAGACCAGACTTTGGTGTGGTTGGTGGTGGTTCATTTTCCTTGCCCCACGATCTCTTCCATTCCACATTATTGTACAGTATCCACTTTTCATCACCCGTTACAATTTGTTTTAAGAATGGAACATTTTCATTATGTTTCAGTAGGGAATTGCATGCAGAAATATGGTCAAGAAGGTTTTTTTCGCTTAATTTATGTAGAACCCAAACATCAAGTGATTCACATAACCAAGCTGGTGCAAATGATTTTCAATGCTTTATTTGAATATTTTGAGTATGTCGGCTATCTCCTGCATGGTATAACATTGGTTGTTCTCAATTAATGTCTTGATTTGTTAGCTGTCGACTTCAACTGGTCTAGCCGAATGTGGAGCACCATCCAGTGAGAAATCTCCAGCATAAAACTTCACAAACCACTTTTGATATGTTTGATTAGTCACAGTACCTTCTCCATACACTGCACAAATCTTTTTTTTGCATTTCAGTTGATTTTTTACCTTTCTTGAAATAATAAAGCATAATATGCTGAAAGTGTTGCTTCTTTAATTCCATCTTCAATATAATAATGGCTACACAAAAATTCACTAATTTTGATGGGTTTTTTTTAATCCATGCTGATATGACAGTTGTCACAATACAATCTAACAAAATGTTTTGAATGAAGTTAAAGACAACTAAGTGCTAATAGAGCCATCTTAAAAAAAAAATAACGAACAAAACTTTTGGCCAACCCAATATTTTCCCTGATCACTCTCATCACATCAGTTGAGCAAGCTTGTAAAAACCAGGGAGTTTGAATCCTGACCACTCATTCCTTTCTACTATGCTACTCTGTCTCCTTGATATAACATTTTTGTTAATGTCCTACTAATTGACCTTCACAGGAATACTGTGAGAAATACAAAGAAGGTATGCTAAGTATTCCATTATTTAGCTGAGAAAACCGAGACTCAGTGGGATTTATTCAATGTGCACAACAACTGATTCCAAATCCAATTCTCTTTCCACTTTACAACTGGTCAAGATTTGTAAAGTCACTGCCACTTTATCTTCTTAACTCATATGTAGGAAGCTTTAATTCAGACACACTCATAGGAGAATAATACAGTACACTGTTTGAACATCTTGGTCCACTTATTGGAGTTGGATAGTAATTCTTTCTGTTATAATTATTTTGCACATTACATTTTGTTGGCAAAAAAAGAGGTGCTCTGAAAACAGTAGGATCATCTGAGTCTTTACTAAATCATGTGAATTACTTCCCACATCTCTGTGAACATGTGTATATTCAGAATTCATTTACTTTAACATCAGGGCTCCCAAGTCAAATACATGTTTTCATATTTTATTAATTCAGAATTTGAGGTGGAATGAATGTCCTTTAGTTAGGTTATGTTTGAATTATTCATCCTGCCCAAGAAGTCTGAAACAACAATATGGAAGAAAATGATTTCAAACATGTGGAACGTTATTTATGTGAAGCTTTATTCTGTAGGTGGAGATAATAAAGTTAAAAATTATAAAGAAGAGTTACAGGAAGTAGATACAGGAGATCTCAGTAGACAATAATAAGTGTTGGAAGCAGTTTTTATGTACATGTAAACAACCCTAGCCTGTGCTTAGTCAATTTTCAACCTTAGTTTTAAAGATCTGGAAGGAGTTTTAAGTGCCATCTAATTAAGTTGCCTTATTATCAAGAAAGGCTGCCTTATCTAAACCCTTTACAAAGTCTTCACTAATATAACAGACTCAATAAAGACATTTTAAAGCCAGAGGAGAAAACACAAAAATGTATGCATGTGTATTAAATATTTAAAAAGTAAAAGGGTCACTGTGTTCATTTGAGAAACACCACCATATTATCATAATGAATATATACTGAAGTCAAGAAAAGCTAAGGGTAGCAGAGCAAATATGCTAGTAAAGTTGGTAATTCTATTTACTGGACCACCAGAAGCAGATCAGAACTCTGAGATGCTTACTATTTCAAAAGTTATCACGTCTAAGATTTGAAAACAAGGAAACAAACAAAAAACAAGTAAAAAACCCAAAACCCTTCCCACAATCTTAAAAATAAGATTGAGGGCTGTATGTAGAGAGGGAATAACATTTAAAGGAATATTGAATCTATATTGGAACTACATAAGTGGACCTATACAATTCCATAGAAACTGTTTTATGACTACCATAGTATCATAGTATTCATATTCAACTCATAGAAGTAAAACTCTTCTTCTGTAACTAACCCTATGGGGCCTTCCTGGGACAGTCCTTCCCCCATAGCCTCTACTTTAGCTCCTCTTTGAAGTACTTAGATAATAGTATATGATGAGCATTTCCTGATTTGTTTTGCAGAAGTGAAACCCACCACACACAAAATGGAGTGGTTAACTACTTGATGACCATGAGCACTTAGCCCCAGGCCTCCTGGAGCCTAAGGACTGATAATGTTAACCCCTGTGACACCATCCTGTTACCTCACCATCAGCCAATCAGAAAATTGTGCACAAGCTGATCACATACCCTGCAACCTCTCCACCACACCTGACTTTTAAAAGTGCTTTGTGGAAACCCTTTGGGGATCTTGGGGCTTTTTAGGGCATGAGCCACCTGTCTCCTTGCATGATGTTACAATAAACCTTTCTCTGCTCCAAACTCCAATGTTTCAGTTTGTTTGGCTTCACTGTGCATTAGGCACACAAACCTGTGCTAACACTTCTATCCCAAGGACTCCCTTATCCCATAACATTTTTTTTATTCCATAACATTTTAATTGAACAGCCATCATAAGCCACGTACTATGCCAAGCATTGGGAGAAGAAGAGGAAGAAGAAGAAGAAGAAGAAGAAGAAGAAGAAGAAGAAGAAGAAGAAGAAGAAGAAGAAGAAGAAGAAGAAGAAGAAGAAGAAGAAGAAGAAGAAGAAGAAGAAGAAGAAGAAGAAGAAGAAGAAGAAGAAGAAGAAGAAGAAGAAGAAGAAGAAGAAGAAGAAGAAGAAGAAGAAGAAGAAGAAGAAGAAGAAGAAGAAAGGAGGAGGGGAAGAAGAAGAAGAAAAAGAAATGAAATCATTCTGCCCTTAAGGAATTGAAAAGTCAGGAGAAAAATCAAACTAAAATCTAAGAGTGCTACATGGACATATACATCTAGCAGAACTTGTACATTAACTGTTAAAAAATGAAAAGGAGGCTTCCCTGGTGGCACAGTGGTTGAGAGTCCACCTGCCGATGCAGGGGACACGGGTTCATGCCCCGGTCTGGGAAGATCCCACATGCCGTGGAGCGGCTGGGCCCGTGAGCCATGGCTGCTGAGCCTGTGCATCCGGAGCCTGTGCTCTGCAACGGGAGAGGCCACAACAGTGAGAGGCCCACGTACCGCAAAAAAAAAAAAAAAAAAAAAATGAAAATGATTTTTACCAATGTGTAACCAGGACACCAAAAAAATTGATGATGGCTTAATATTTTGAGGAAATAGATCACATTTATGACTCTTATAGAATAACTGTCATAGTGTGATTCTAGGTATGGGAAGAAGCAACATACTTCTTCCCATACCTAGAAGGGAAAACATTTCCTGGATCATAATAGAATAATAAGACAGAGGATCCAGAGAATCTTTAATTTTCAACAGGGCCTTATCCATATATTAGCACCTGTAGTGGCATCAACAAGAATTTTCACCTGATGGGGGTAAGCCTCTCAGTGCCATGGAACAAAAATTGGTCATGAAACGTCTCCCAAACATTGATCGACTTTCCAACCAAGAGGAGGAGTTGATAAATGGAATATAGCCTGCCATATTAGTAAACAAAGGATGTCACAGTCATCAGCAATTGCAGTCAACCAACGTGAGCCAATGAGCACTGAGGAAACTCAGGAAGGAAAGAGTACCTGCCATTTAGCAGCCTTCTGACTGCAGCCACTCCCTATGGTGAGCCCTGAGGAAACTCAGGATGTGAAAACACAGGATATTGGCTCCAGATAGCTGAGCTACATATCAAAAGAATACTTTCAGTGAGCCCAGACCTTGCATCTTCCCATACATAGAAAAGTTCTAGGTCTTCCCTGGTGGCACAGTCGTTGCGAGTCCACCTGCCGGTGCAGGGGACATGGGTTCTTGCCCTGGTCCAGGAAGATCCCACGTGCCACGGAGTGGCTGGGCCAGTGAGCCATTGCCATTGGGCCTGCGTGTCTGGAGCCTTCGCTCTGCCATGGGAGAGGCCACAATAGTGAGAGGCCTGTGTACTGCAAAAAAAAAAAAAAAAAAAAAAAAAAGAGAAAAGAAAAGCGCTAAATTCCTTAACTTGGGATATCTGGTTTTCTTTAATTAACAATAATCTTTTGATGTTCAGACTACCTTTGTTACTAAACTTCTATATAACCAGCTCCCTTGCTTCCTCAGAGCAGTTCTCTCAGGGTTACTTGAGATGCTGCTTCCTGGGCTTGAAGTCCTAGAAATTCCCACCGAATAAAACGTAACTCTCAAAAAAAAAATGTATAAGAAGGGTTTTTAGAGATGGTTTCTTGTTTCTGCATCCTGATGGATAGTGATGTCATGTACCGAGATGATAAACCAAGGAAGAGAAATAGGCTTGGAGATTCCTTGTGGAGAATTTTAATAGTCAGCTGGACATATTCAGAACACAGAAAAAATCTGAAAGACATGCAAATTTGGGAGCAATACGGATAATAACCAGAGTTCAATGCATAAGACCTTCCTGAAGACAAATTAAGAAGAAAACTTTGCAAGAAGAGAAACCTGAAGATTATCACGATGTAATTGATGACTGAAGAAAATCCATCTCTAAAGGAGGCTTAAGCTGGATCCCTGGTGAGGAAAGAGTAAGAGAAGAAGAGTGTGGTGCTATGGAAGTCAAGATAATTCATTGCTAAAAAGAACTTGGCAGCAGTGTCAAATCGCTCAGTGAAACAGAGAACAGGCCCAACAATTTCAAAGCTCTGTTGTCATGTTATTAATTAAAATATTTTAAAGTTAAAAATACTTAAATTTCTATTACATGATAATGTAAACAAATACAGATAATTCATTGTCATGGCTTCTCCTGATTTTAGAGGTTGTCCACATCACTTGGTTCATGAACCCATTTCTCTACATTCAAAGTCAGTAATAGACAGTTGAATCTTTCGCACATTGCGTCACTTTGCAACTCCTCTGCCTCCCACTTCCCTCTTTAAGGATTTTTGTGATTATATTTTAGATCCATTCTGTATTATATAGTTTTATCTCCTTATTTTGAGGTTAGCTGATTAGCAACATAATTTTACCTGCAACATTTTTTCTCCCTTGCCATGTAACCTAATATCATCATATACCCTAGAGATTTGGACATGAACATCTCGGAGAGCCATATTCTTCTTATCATAGTATTTTCCTGAATAATTAATTTTATTACTTCACTTTCAAATGTTATGTGACATATTCATTAACTATGCTCAAGGTAAACCTGAGATAGCTGGGCCTTTCTTCTTTTATAGCTTGATTTACTAATCTCTATTTTTAATAGATAAAGTAATAAATATGGTGCATTATGATTACTACTATATTTGCTTGACTCTCATTTTTATTTTCTTTTCATTGTGCATTTTTATTTCTCTCCTTTCTTTCTCTTCTTGACTTCACAGTATTTATTCACATCTCCTGTATTTTCATTCTGACTTTGCTTCACTTTATTACACAAATTTATTCATGTACTTTAATACAGTTACACCTCCATATCCCAGGGGATTGGTTCCAGGACTCCCTGGTGTTACCAAAATCAGTGGATGATTAAGTCTTTTATATAAAATAACATAGTATTTGCATATAACTTACACACTTCACCTGTCATATACTTTAAATAATCTCTAGATTACTTATAATATCTAATACAATGTAAATGTGATGTAAATAGTTGTAAATAAAATGTAAATGCTATGTAAATATTTGCCACAGTGGCAAATTCAGATTTTGCTTTTTGGAACTTTCTGAATTAAAAAAAATTTTTTGATTCACTGTTCCATGAATTTACCAATTTGGAACCCATGGATATGAAGGGCCAACTGTACTACTTATTTATTCAGTGAACTTCTCATTCTATAGATTTGCTATTATTGCATAAAGATATAATTTCAACATTTTAAACACAAAATATAGTTTTGTAGTCATTAAACAGATATACTGTCTCATAATGAATTCATTGTCATGCGTTGTTCCTTGCTTCTCATTTTTTCTTTCCACTTTCATCTTTCTTCTCTATAAATATATTCTACACTAAATACTTCTTCAAGGTGTTATAGATTATATACTTTGATAGCTTTTTAAAATCTGAAAATGTATGCCTTGATTAATATGGTTGGCTGAATATAGAACTCATGGTGACACAATTTCCTTCAACACTTTGAAGACATTACTTCATTGTCTTCTTACATCTGGAATTGTTTATTCTGCTATTTTTCTGTGATTACTCTGCAGTTAGTCTGATTTTACTCCTTTGAACATCATTTTTGTTTCTTTCAGGTAGTTTTAATATTTTCTCTTTATCATTCATACTCTGAAGTCTTACTCTTCTAGGTGTAGATTTATGTTTATATATCTTTGTGAGCACTTATGAGTTTGCCATCTATAGACTCATATTTTTTATCCATTCAGATAAATTCTTAGTTATTATATCTTTCAATAATTTCTCTGCCATTATCCCTATTCTCTCTCCCTAAAACTCCTATCAGGCATGTACTGAAATTTTGTTAATCTTTTCCACTTTCTTTTAAAATCTGTCATATTTTTCATTGTTTTATTTTTGTGCCTTTCTCTCTGGGTCAATTCCTTATTAAAAGCATCCAAATAATGTATTTTCACTTTGGACAAGTTGAGTCTAGATTTTCAAAATGTTCTCAAGTTTTCTAATTATTTCTTTGCATATCTGTGTGTAATGCTTTTAAAACATGTCCACACATTCTTTGACACCCCTCTCACAAAAGTTGACATCTGATTTGTGTCCCTTTAAAAGTCACCCAGCCTTGATTACTCACTTATACACACATAACATGTAGAGGAAATGAGGCTGCATGGCTTCTGAGGCTGTCATAAAAGGAAATACAGCTTCTGTTCCTCTTTGTCCTTTCTCAGTCTGTCTCTCTGACTGTCTCCCTCTGTCTCACTCTTCTTTTTCTCTGAAATTTTAGAATTATGAATTACCAGGTAAGATGTCTGGTTATTCTAAAATACATCCTCCTGGGAAAACCATGTGTGGACAACACATAAAGATTAAAAACAATGCTTGAGAAGACTCCAGCTCCTGCAGACCTCAGATGTCCAAATCTTTACAGCTCAGACAAGTAAGTTAAAAAAAAAAAAGAGCTTCCTGTAATGAATGCCCCTCATCCTGGAAAACAAGGAGTGTCTAAAAAAGGGGCTGCCCACTTACCTTTTTTTCAGAACTTTAAAAACCTGAGCCACCGTGTCAGAAGTCTGGCAGACTAGAAGCCACCATGATAAAGAGACCATCTGGAGAGAACACACAGAGATAAAGATACTTGAGGAAACAGCAATTCCAGCACAGCTATTCTAGTCTTCCCAGATTAAGGTCAAGACGTGAATGAACAAGGCATCTAGATGCTACCAGCCCCTAGTTTTTGAGCTTCCACAGCTGACATCATGTGGAACAAAAGTGAGTCTTCCCTCTGTGCTTTGTTTAGATTCCTGACCCACAGAATTTATGAGGCTAATAGATGTCTGTTTTATGCCACTGAATTTTAGGGTTTTTTTCCACAGAGTAGCAAACAACATGGGACCTTTATTCATATCTGTTTGCTTTTGTATCAAAATTACTTACTTCTCTATATAAATATTATTTCTGTTTTTAACCTCTTTGAAACTCTTAATTTTAAAAATTATTTAATTGTTATTCTAGAATTCACCTATTATTAATATTATTAAAATAATTTCAACTTTTTGATAAGTTAGTTGGCTTTTCTTTTTATCTAAGTTTTCTTCATGTATTTCAGAGAGATAAGTTGTATATTTACCTGGAGTGTACTTCTTTTTTCCTTTTTTTGAGCTCAGCAATTTTGTATAGTACTACTGTCATTTTATCCAGTTGCTCCATTCCACCACCTAAATCTATTTCAGAACAAAGTTGTATTTTTAATTGAGGATTTTGTGTTATGGTGATATTGTAGACGGTGACAAAATTATTAATTAGCTATCATAATGCTCTGTCTAGGTTTTAACTGCCTGAAATTTTCATTTCCTCCTGCTTATGCAGGTAATCAACACGGCACAGTCTCAGGAAGTAATGTAATATTTTTTCAGCCTACTTTCTTTTAGAGAGACACACAGGAGGTTCATTCATCTAGGCAGTTTTAAATTTCCCTTTGGATAGGAGGAGAAGAAAATGACCCAGAGACCATAGAAATATTGTCACATTGCTTGCACAAACTGCTCTGGCCCAATTTGCCTGTTTGCTTGATAAAGTGTCTGGCAGGTGGATAGATCCAGAGATGGAAGTTTACCAGTGGATACAAAGAAAAAAGGGTAATAAAGTAAAAAGTTGCATATTCCCACAAGGGTTCCTGAGTGTTGAACAAAGTGCCATTATCTACATAGGCACGAGAGTGTTGACAAGGAGAATGGAACTCTGTTATGTGGAAAACCTAGTTGTTTAAGAGCAACTGGGTGATGGATAAAATTGTGAGTCTGATGTACTCAAAAATGGAGTGCTCACATTTAATATTTCTGCTACAGAGAGTTTAAGATGATTCAGTGATTCAAAATGTGGCCATGTGAGTGAGCTGAATGTACATAGTGTTCACCAGAATTGAATAATCCAAATTGAAGCATTGGCTTGGGGATCCTAAGAGACACCAAATTCTCCAGAATGATTGCAGTACTAGAAGCACAGTTAGCTAACTAATAAAACAGGTCAGTCAATGACAAGAGGATGGGACATTCGTGGTTTGACCATATTAATGATGTGAGAAAATATTACCTTACAAAAAGTAGATATCTTAAAGAATATTTGTTATAATATATATTTTATAAACATACAAGTAAATACAATATACATATTAATCAAATGCTAAAACATCACCAGAATTATGAAGGACAAAATGGTAAGAGTCTGTTTTATGGTTTTGTACAATTATTTAAACATCTTTATTGGAGTATAATTGCTTTACAATGGAGTGTTAGTTTCTGCTTTATAAAAAAGTGAATCAGCTATACATAAACATATACCCCATATCTCTTCCCTTTTGCATCTCCCTCCCACAATCCCTATCCAACCCCTCTAGGTGGTCACAACACACCGAGCTGATCTCCCTGTGCTATGCACCTGCTTTCCAATAGCTATCTATTTTACATTTGATAGTACATATAAGTCCATGAAACACTCTCACTTCATCCCAGCTTAAACTTCCCCCTCCCCGTGTCCCAGGTCCATTCTCTATGTCTGTGTCTTTATTCTTGTCCTGCCCCTAGGTTTTTCATATATGTGTATATATATATATATATATATATATATATATATATATATATATTATATATATATATATATATATACACATACTTATATGTATATATATATGTATATATATATATATGTGTGTGTGTGTATACATATACATACATATGTTATCATACAGTATTTGTTTTTCTCTTTCTGACTTACTTCACTCTGTATGATATTCTCTAGGTCCATCCACTTCACTAGAAATAACTCAATTTCATTTCTTTTTATGGCTGAGTAATACTTCATTTTACATATGTGCCATGTCTTCTTTATACATTCATCTGTTGATCGACATTTAGGTTGATTCCATGACCTGGCTATTGAAAATAAGATCTGCAATGAACATTGTGCTACATGACTCTTTTTGAACTATGGTTTTCTCAGGGTATATACACAATAATGGGATTGCTGGGTTGTATAGTACTTCTATTTTTAGTTTTTAAGGAACTTCCATACTGTTCTCCATAGTGGCTGTATCAACTTACATAACCATCAACAGTGCAAGAGGGTTCCCTTTTCTCCACATTCTTTCCAGCATTGATTCTTTGTAAATTTTTTGATGATGGCAATTCTGACTGGTATGAGGCGATACCTCATTGTAGTTTTCATTTATATTTCTCTAATGATTAGTGATGTTGAGCATTCTTTCATGTGTTTGTTGGCAATCGTATATCTTCTTTGGAGAAATGTCTATTTAGGTCTTCGGCCCATTTTTGGATGGATTGTTTGTTTGTTTGTTTGTTTTTTGGATATTGAGCTGCATGGGCTGCTTGTAAATTTTGTAGATTAATCCTTTGTCAGTTGCTCCACATGCAAATATTTTCTCCCATTCTGAGGATTGTCTTTTTGTCTTGTTTATGGTTTCCTTTGTTGTGCAAAAGCTTTTAAGTTTCATTAGGTCCCATTTGTTTACTTTTGTTTTTATTTCCATTTCTCTAGGAGGTGGGTCAAAAAGGATCTTGTTGTGATTCATGTCATAGAGTGTTCCGCCTATGTTTTTCTCTAAGAATTTGACAGTGTCTGGCCTTACATTTAGGTCTTTCATCCATTTTGAGATTATTTTTGTGTATGGTGTTCGGGAGTGTTCTAATTTCATTCTTTTACATGTAGCTGTCCAGTTAACCACTTATTGAAGAGGCTGTCTTTTCTCCATTGTATAATCTTTCCTCCTTTATCAAAATAAGGTGGACATATGTATGTGGATTTATCTCTGGGCTTTCTGTCCTGTCCCTCTGATCTATATTTCTGTTTTTCTGAGAGTACCATACAGACTTGATTATGGTAGCTTTGTAGTATAGTCTGAAGTCTGGGAGCCTGATTCCTCCATCTCTGTTTTTCTTTCTCAAGATTGCTTTGGCTATTCATGAACTTTTGTGTTTCCATACAAATTGTGAATTTTTTTTTCTTCTAGTTCTGTGAAAAATGTCTTTGGTAGTTTGATAAGGATTGCATTGAATCTGTAGATTGCTTTGGGTAGTATCAACATTTTCACAATATTGATTCTTCCAATCCAATAACATAGTATATCTCTCCATCTGTTTGTATCATCTTTAATTTCTTTCAACAGTGTCCTATAGTTTTCTGCATTCAGGTCTTTTGTCTCCTTTGGTAGGTTTATTCCTAAGTATTTTATTCTTTTTTTTTTTCAGAAGTAAATGGGAGTGTTTGCTTAATTTCTCTTTCAGATTTTTCATCATTAGTGTATACGAATGCAAGAAATTTCTGTGCATTTATTTTTTATCCAGCTACTTTACCAAATTCATTGATTAGCTCTAGTAGTTTTCTGGTATCATCATTAGGTTTCTCTATGTAGAGTATCATGTCATCTGCAAACAGTGGCAACTTTACTTCTTCCTTTCTGATTTGGATTCCTTTTATTTATTTTTCTTCTCTGAGTGTTGTGGTTAAAATTTCCAAAACTATGTTGAAAGATAGTGGTGAGAGTGGACAACCTTATCTTATTCCTCATCTTAGAGGAGACAGTTTCAGTTTCTCACCACTGAGAATGATGTTGGCTGTGTGTTTGTCATATATGGTCTTTATTATGTTGAGGTAATTCCCTCTATGCTTACATTCTGGAGGGTTTTTATCTTAAATGTGTGTTTTATTTTGTCAAAATCTTTTTCTGCAACTATTGAGATGATCATATGATTTTTCTTCTTCAATTTTTTAGTATGGTTCATCACACTGGTTGATTTACATATATTGATGAATCCTTTTGTTCCTTAGCTAACCCCAGTTGATCATGCTGTATGATCATTTTAATATTCTTTTGGATTCTGTTTGCTAGTATTTTGTTGAGGATTATTGCATCTGTGTTCATCAGTGATATTGGCCTGCAGTTTTCTTTCATTGTGACATATTTGTCTGGTTTTGGTATCAGGGTGATGGTGAGCTTGAATGAGTTTGGGAGTATTCCTCCCTCTTCCATATTTTGAAAGAGTTTGAGAAGGATAGGTGTTAGCTCTTCTTTAAATGTTTGATAGAATTTTCTTGTGAAGCCAAATGATCCTGGCCTTTTGTTTATTGGAAGGTTTTTAATCACAGTTTCAATTTCAGTGCTTGTGATTGGTCCATTTATATTTTCTATTTCTTCCTGGTTCAATCTCGGTTGGTTGTACTTTTCAAAGTATTTGTCTATTTCTTCCAGGTTGTCCATTTTATTGGCAGATAGTTGCTTGTAGTAATCTCTCATGATTCTTTGCATTTCTGCAGTGTCAGTTGTTACTTCTCCTTTTTCATTTCTAATTATATTGACTTGGGTCTTGTCCCTTTTTTCTTGATGAGTCTGGCTAATGGTTTATCTTCTCAAAGGACCAGCTTCTAGTTTTCCTGATCTTTGCTATTTTTTCCTTCATGTCTTTTTCATTTATTTCTCTTCTGATATTTATGATTTCTTTCCTTCTGCTAATTTTTAGGGTTTTTTGTTCTTCTTTCTCTAATTGCTTTAGGTGTAAAGTTAGGTTGTTTATTTGAGATTTTTCTTGTTTCCTAAAGTAGGAGTGTATTGCTATAAACTTCCCTCTTAGAACTGCTTTTGCTGCATCCTATAGGTTTGGGGTTGTCTTGTTTTCATTGTCAATTGTTTCTAGGTATTTTTTGATTTCCTTTTTGATTTCTTCACTGAGTTCTTGGTTATTAAGTAGTGTATTGTTTAGCCTCCATGTATTTGTATTTTTTACAGTTTTTTCCCTGTAATTGATATCTAGTCTCATAGCGTTCTGTTCAGAAAAGATACTTGATACAATTTCAATTTTCTTAAATTTACCAAGGTTATATTTGTTACCCAAGTTATGATCTATCCTGGAGAATGTTCCATGGGCACTTGAGAAGAAAGTGTAATGTGCTGTTTTTGGATAGAATGTCCTATAAATATCAATTAAGTACATCTTGTTTAATGTATCATTTAAAGCTTGTGTTTCCTTATTTATTTTCACTTTGTATCATCTGTCCATTATTGAAAGTGGGGTGTTAAGGTCCGGTACTATTATTGTGTTACTGTCAATTTCCCCTTTTATGGCTGTTAGCATGTGCCTTATGTATTGAGGTGCTCCTATGTTGGGTGCATAAATATTTACAATTGTTATATCTTCTTCTTGGATTAATCCCTTGGTCATTATGTAGTGTCCTTTTTTGTCTCTTGTAATAGTCTTTATTTTAAAGTCTATTTTCTCTGATATGAGAATTGCTATTCCAGCTTTCTTTTGATTTCCATTTGCCTGGAATATCATTTTCCATCCCTTCACTTTCAGTCTGTATGTGTCCCTAGGTCTGAAGTGGGTCTTTTGTAGACAACATATATATGGGTCCTGTTTTTGTATCCATTCAGCCTGTCTATGTCTTTTGGTTGGTGCATTTAATCCATTTGCATTTAAGGTAATTATCAATATGTATGTTCCTGTTACCATTTTATTAATTGCATGGGTTTTCTTTTTAGGTCTTTTCCTTCTCTTGTGTTTCCTGCCCAGAGAAGTTCGTTTAGCATTTGTTGCAAAGCTGGTTTTGTGGTGGGGAATTCTACTACCTTTTGCTTGTCTGTAAAGCTTTTAATTTCTCCCTTGAATTTGAATGAGATTCTTGCTGGCTACAGTAATTTTGGTTGTATGTTTTTCCCTTTCATCACTTTAAATATGTCCTACCACTCTCTTCCTGCTTGCAGAGCTTCTGCTGAAAGATCAGCTTTTAACTTTATGGGGAATCCCTTGAATGTTACTTTTTGCTTTTCCCTTGCTGTGTTCAATATTTTTTCTTTGTATTTAATTTTTGATACTTTGAATAATATATGTCTTGGCCTTTTTCTCCTTTGATTTATCCTGTATGGGACTCTCTGAACCTACTGGATTTGATTCACTATTTCTTTTCCCATATTAGGGAAGTTTTCAACTATAATCTCTTCAAATATTTTCTCAGTCCCTTTCTTTTTCTCTTCTCTTTCTGGGATCCCTATAATTCAAATGTTGGTGTGTGTAATGTTTTCCCAGAGGTCTCTGAGACTCTCCTCAATTTTTTTTTCCATTCTTTTTTCTTTATTCTACTCTGTGGTAGTTATTTCCATTATTTTATCTTCCAGGTCACTTATCCGTTCTTCTGCCCCAGTTATTCTGCTATTGATTCCTTCTATAGAATTTTAAATTTTATTTACTGTGTTGTTCATCTTTGTTTATTTGCTCTTTAGTTCTTCAAGTTCCTTGCTGAACGTTTCTTATATTTTCTCCATTCTATTTCCAAAATTTTGGTTCAACTTTACTATCATTACTGTAAATTCTTTTTCAGGTGGACTATTTATTTTCTCTTAATTTGTTTGATCTGTGTATTTTTACCTTGTTCCTTCATCTGCTGTGTTTTTCTCTATCTTCCTTTTTGCTTAACTTACTGTGTTTGGGTTCTCCTTTTCCCAGGCTTCAGGTTCATAATTCCCATTGTTTTTGCTGTCTGCTCCCAGTGGTTAATGTTGATTCAGTGGGTTGTGTAGGCTTCCTGGTGCATGGAACTAGTGCCAGTGTTCTAGTGGATGAGGTTGGATCTTGTCTTTCTGGTGGGCAGAACAATGTCTGGTGGTGTGTTTTGGGGTGTCTGTGACCTTTTTTTAATTTTTTTTTTATTTTAGGCAGCCTCTCTGTTAATGGGTGGAGTTGTGTTCCTGTCTTGCTAGTTGTTTGGTTTAGGTTGTCCACCACTGTAGGTTGTTGGTTGTTGAGTGGAGCTGGGTCTTAGCATTGAGATGGAGGTCTCTGGGAGAGCTTTCACCATTTGATATTATGTGGAGCTGAGAGGTTGCTGGTGGACCAATTTCCTGAACTCTGCTTTCCCACCTCAGAGGCAGAGGCCTGACATCAGGCCAGAACACCAAGACCCTGTCAGCCACATGGCACAGAAGAAAAGGGAGCAAAAAATAAAGAAAAAAATAATATAAAGCTATTAAAATAAAAAAAATGATAATTGTTAAAAATAAAAAAAAAAATAGGAGCTTTCCCTGGGAGCACAGTGGTTGGGAGTCCGCCTGCCGATGCAGGGACATGGTTTCATGCCCTGGTCTGGGAAGATCCCACATGCCGCAGAGCTGCTGGCCCTGTGGTCCATAGCCACTAAGCCTGTGCGTCCGGAGCTTGTGCTCCACAACGGGAGAGGCAACGACAGTAAGAGGCCCGCATACCACAAAAAAAGAAAGTAAGTAAAATAAAAAGTAATAAAAACATAAAATAAAGAATGAAGTTAGCAACCCAACCATAAAACAAACCCACCAGTGATAACAAGAGCTAAAATCTATACTAAAACAAAACAAAACAAGACAAAACAAAAAACAGAGAAACAAAAAAAAGAAAGAAAGAAAGAAAGAAATGGACAGAGAGAACCTTAGGACAAATGGTAAAAGCAAAGCTATACAGACAAAATCACGCAAAGCCGCATACACACACACACTCACAAAAAGAGAAAAAGGAAAAAATATATATCTATATATAAAACAAAAAAGGAAGAGGAGCACAACCAAATCAATAAACAAATCTACCAATTATAATAAAATCTAAATACTAAGCTAGATAAACATAAAACAAGAAACACATTTGATGCAAAAAGGAAACCCGAAAACTACAGTTGCTCCCAAAGTGCAGCACCTCAATTTGGGGATGATTCATTGTCTATACAAGTATTCCACAAATGCAGGGGACATCAAGTTTATTGTGATTTAATCTGTTGCTCCTGAGGCTGCTCGGAGAAATTTCCCTTTCTCTTCTTTGTTTGCACAGCTCCTGGGGTTCAGCTTTGTATTTGGCCCTGCCTCTGCCTGTAGGTCACCTAAGGGCGTGTGTTCCTGCCCAGACAGGACTGGGTTAACGTAGCAGCTGATTAGCTGCGTCTGGCTCACTCAGGCTGGGAATAGAGAGGGGTACAGAATGAAGGATGAGCCTGTGGTGGCAGAGGCTGGTGTGACATTGCAACAACTTGAGGTGTGCCATGTGTTCTCTCCAGGAACTTGTCTCTGGATCACTGACCCTGGCAGTGACAGGTGACCTTTGATGAGATTCTAATGTTGCTGAACCCATGTTCCTGTGCCCAATGCACAGTGAAGCCAAACAGAGGTGTCAGAATTTGGAGCAGAGAAAGATTTATTGCAAGGGCCAGCCAAGGAGAATGGGAAGGCTCATGCTCAAAAGACCCAACCTCCCCAATGGGTTTAAAAGAAGAAATTTTTATAGACAAAAGTTGAGGGAAGGGCTGCAGGGTATGTAACCCTCCTCCGAATTTTTGGTGATGATGTAAAAGTGTGGTGTTCTAGGAATCTCAGTCATCAGCTTCTGGTTCTAACCAGTCTGGGGTCCACAAACTTGTGCTTATCCTGAAGTTTCCATCCTCCATCTGGTTGGGGACCTTAGATCCTCTACAAGAACTCAGAGATATATGTCAGATTGTTATGTATATTGTCAGATTGTTATGTGCATTCCCTCAGGAGGAACCAGGCCCAAGCCCCATCCCTACACTATTTCTTCTATATTCCCTCACTCTCCTAATTAGTAACTTTAAATCTGCCCTTTGAAGTTCAGGGAAGGTCTAGGAGGCTGAAAGCCTTTTTTCTACAAATAAGAAATGGGGGACACAGAAAGTCTTTCATGCCTGGGATGGCCCCACATAGTCCTGCTCAGTTTCACTAACACAGTCATTTTTGTCATAATTTTGCTGGAAACTAATTTTACCAGAATGTTTAATTATTTCTTTATACTTATGTCATATCAGTAGTGATGAAGGTATCATGTCCAAAACAGTGACATCTGGTAGCTTCAAGTTAGTGTTGTGGTTACTATATTTAAATATTAATACAAATAAGACATAGTGGTAAGGCAATGATCCATGATGACAAATATGCTTGAAGTTATTTTTTTAGAAATATTATATTAATTATAATATAATATGTTATGTTATCATTTTAACATATTTTCATTTTGGAAAAATATTAACACTTGTACATATATAAGGTTGGACTTTTCATAATTACAACCTAAATCTAACTATGATATAACAAAAAATTTGATCCAGAACTGGAGGAAACATACCATAACTTTCATGATTCCTTTTTTATATTATCTACTCCTAATGAGAAAATTTTGATTTAAAAGAAAAAAATACTCTTTATCTTAAAATATCCTGTCATATTTCCTGACTTTATGAGAAATAAGGTATAAATAATAAGAAAAACAAAGCTATTTCTCCCTGTTAGGCTTTTTAAAAGTTATGTTTTTATCAAGATATTTACTTTGGGAACTATTTTCCTTTTCCTGCATCTAAAAAAATTCAAATAACTGAAACAGAATTATGATCTTGTCTGAACGACTATAACTTCTCTCACCTCTACCATTTCAACTCTCCAGTAGATTGAATATTATAACTGGAAAACACGTTAAGGTCATAAAGCATCTTTTATTTCTCTGAAGTTTTTCTTGTAACATGTACAGTGCTAAGAACAAAGTTATGTGTTCAATAAATTCTTGCTGAAATCAGATTCATCCTGAATCTACCTTATTACCATTGCAATAATTTCCCTCTCCACTCCAAAGTATCCCCTAGTTAATATAACTTTCTTCTCTCTAAGGGTAAACTTTCTGCCTATTCTCTTGACCCCACCTCTTGTTACCTCCTCAGGGAAATTGCTGTATCAATTGCACATTCTTTTTTCCAGATTTTTCCATCATTTGCCTTTCTTTGACTTCTTCCTTTCTGCTTTCAAAATGTTTCTTCTGAAGTTGAAAACAGTTCAAACCAGCAACCAAACAAGCAATCAACAAGCAACAAGAAGTAACTCTATTTCACCCTGTAGTTGTCTTTATTTTCTTTAATGGCCCAAATTCTAGAAAATTGTTGACTTTTTGCTATGTGTTTTGTATATTTTCATTCACAGCTAATTTAGTAGTCAGCTTCCAGAACTTTGTAAAATAATTTTATTTTTTTGAATTTTCTTATCTCTGAAAACTTGTTTGGTCCTGGAAGACTTATGCTGAAAAATCCACATTTTTCTCCCCAAGCCAGCTGCATCTGATATCTAAAATGGAGCTATGTATATTAAGCAGTTCTGTGTCCTTCTGTTTTGAGCATTCTGGAGGTAATGATTTATTTTTAACCAAATCCCTATCTCATCAGTTTGACAATATATGATAACCTTAAGAGAACCTCTGCCTGCCTGGTTTCTTCATTGATAAATGGGGATAAATAATAGAGCATTTCCTCATAGTGTTGCTGTGAGGATTAAGTGAGCTAATACAAATAAAAGCACTTAGAACAGTGCCCTGCACTTAGCAAATGTTCAATAAATATTAACCATTATGATTATAATGTAAACAGTTATTTGTTGCCTCAGTGACTCCCTGAGTGCCAGTACCCTCCCTTTTTGTTTTGAACTTTTACCTAGTTATTGTACATTTCTGGGAACCCATCCCCAACATGTGTGTTTAAACAATAACCTTCATGATGACTTCTTCATTTTACTCCTCCCTCCCTTCCATGTTGACCCAGTTACATTGAAATTACCCAACAAGAATGATTCCCATGTATTACAAGCTACAACACACATGACATTCCATAAAGGCACTTGCCCATGGTCCTTGCTCTATTCTCTTTCTGCCTGCTCTGTCCAAATTCAGGCTTTTGGATGACTTTGTATGGCCCTCTGGGCATGCCATACTCCTCTTTCTAGGACCTGTGAGTATATTTAATCTTTTCATATGTCTCTCCGCATGTAATTTTCACAGCTGTGTTGGAGTGGTCCTTAGAGACCCTGAGAGGGATACTTACTCTCCCATGTAGAACACAATAATTAATAGTATTCTTATTACTCCTTATATTAAAAATAATCAAATCCCCTCCACAATTTTTCCAAGGATTAATGAAGGAGAATCTCAGAGCAGTGAATTCCTGCTCTGAGACAGTTTAAGATCTTGTTCAATTCTGTCTCATCTTTACTCCTGAAGCTGCTGTCTTGTCTTCAGGCTTCATTCACTGTGCTTGAGTACAGCTCTCCCTTTATTCTGCCATCAGACACATTTTCTAGGTTCTTGCATATGCATTATGCATAGGAAACTGACTTTAATGAGATTTTCAGACATACTGAAGGAAGAATACAGCACAGCACATAAGATGATATGACTTCAAACTGGTCCCATGACACCAACATTCTTAAAGTTCTTTGGCTGTCTGAAACACAATACATTCCTCTCTTGCCTTCATTCATTTTGGGCTCCTACCTGCAAGTATTTTGTGCAGACTCATCTCCATCCTGTTACTCATCATTCTTATTTTCCTCAAATTCAGGAGCACCCTTCCAACTAACTACTAAAGTCAGTTCACAGAAGCTCATAAGAAAATTTATTTTACATTATTAAAGTTAGTTTCAAATTTAATTGAAATCTCTTTTATACAGATCAACTTGCAGATTCCTTTTACAAAACAAACATTGTCTTCTTTTCTGCTCTATGTAGATTATGTCAGATATTTCTTATAGCCTAACATCTTCCCTATTATTTTAACTAGTATCATTCTTATTCCAGTTCACTTCCAACAAGTTGTCTTTTTATTACTTTAGGCTTAACATGAGTAAAGACAGATATATATTTTACTTCAAATTGTCTGCTGTGTCTGACTTTTTCCCAGTTTTATAAATCTGTAAACAAAAACTTTTCATTTCTTGCTAACATAAATTTCCTTCATGAAGACAGTTCTTCAGAGATATGGTTTCTGTGTACATAAATAGATTGACTTGATTTTTCACTTAAAGACTCATTTGTGGACTTGATGATGAAAGACTGGTATCCATCACATTTAATACCGAATGATGATGTGGTCATTTTTTATTAGATATATAGTTACATACAGTAAATTTTTTGTAGTGAATAATCTGCAATTTTTCTTATATTTTCATATTGTATGCTCACAGGCATGTGTATAGTATGTTTATACATTTACCTGCTTTTGATATGCCCCATTGTATACATTTTCTTCACCTGTACACTAGACTCTTGAGGTAATTATATCTTGAATCCAGCTTATTTAAGTACTTTAACCATTAATGCTCTCTTTTTTCAGCACTTTATAAATACAAACAAATAATTTTATATAAAATGATTTAAATGCATAATATATTGTTATACATACATTACATACATGTAAAATTTATGTACAGATCTAATTGCCACAATGCCAGCACAAGATATAAAAAAATATAATTGATTCTGGTTTGAGTCCTCTTATTTTATCATTTTAGGTATAAATGATCTATTAACTTTGGAAAGTTCACATAGCCCTATGTCAGATGCTTAACCTTCTGCATCAGATCTGATAAATTAATTGCAGTCTGTCATTCTTTTTCTTTCAAGTGGAAATTAACAGCAAAATGTATTGATACAATTGCTGTTTCCTATAGACAATATTGTAACTGACATTCTTGCAAATGTGCATGGCATTTGCAAGTTTAAACAACATGTTGAACTGAAGCAAGAACAGGTAGCCTTCTCTTCTAGAGGTGGTTCTCCTGGAGACCCTGTATTAAGACCAAGCACAGCCTTACAGGCATGAGTCTTTTTTAAAATTTTTATTGGGGTATTGTTGATTTACAATGTTGTCTTAGTTTCAGGTGTACAGCAAAATGAATCTGTTATATGTATATTATACATATATCCACTCTTTTTTAGATTCTTTTCCCATAAAGGCCATTACAGAGTACTGAGTAGAGTTCCCTTTGCTATACAGTAGGTCCTTATTAGTTATCTATTTTATATTTAGTAGTGTGTATATGTCAATCCCAATCTTCCAATTTATCCCTCCCCCACTAACCTCCTGGGAACCATAAGTTTATTTTCTACACCTGCAACTCGATTTCTGTTTTATAGATAAGTTCATTTATAGTCTTTTTTTTTAGATTCCACATATAAGTGATATCATATGATATTTGTCTTTCTCTGTCTGACTTACTTCACTCAGTATGACAGTCTCTAGGTCCATCCGTGTTGTTGCAAATGACATTATTTCATTTCCTTTTTATGGCTGAGTGATATTCTATTGTATATATGTACCACATCTTCTTTATCCATTCCTCTGCTGATGAACATTTAGGTTGCTTCAATGTCCTGTCTACTGTAAATAGTGCTGCAATGAACAGTGGGATGCATGTATCTTTTTGAATTATGAAAACCTCTCCAGGTATATGCCCAGGAGTCAGGTTTCTGCATCATATGGTAGCTCTATTTTTAGTTTTTTAGGGAACCTCCATACTGTTATCCATAGTGGCTATACCAGTTTATATTCCCACCAAAAGTGTAGGAGGGTTTCCTTTTGTCCACACCCTCTCCAGCATTTATTGTTTGTAAATTTTTTGATGATGGCCATTCTAATCTGTGTGAGGTGATTCCTCACTGTAGTTTTGATTTACATTTCTCTAATAATCAGTGATGTTGAGCATCTTTTCATGTGCTTTTTAACAAGCTGTATATCTTCTTTGGAAAGATGCCTATTTAAATCTTCCACCTTTTCTTTTTTTTCCCCCTTTGAGTGATTTTTTTTTAAATTGAGCTGTATGAGCTGTTTGTATATTTTGGAGGTTAATCCTTTGTCAATTGCTTCATTTGCAAATATTGTCTCCCATTCTGGGGGTTGTCTTTTCATTTTGTTTATGGTTTCCTTTGCTGTGCAAAAGAGTCTGTCATTCTGCATTTGCTTACGTTTCAAAAATTAAATGAAGCGTTGTAATTTGCTTTTATATCTTCATTTCCAAATATTGTTATTATCTACCTTACAGGTTTATGTACTTTGAAACACCAAGATTGTTTATTGTATCCAAGAGTGCTCTTAAGAAAAACAAAATACAAACTATTGTTATCACATTTCTAACCTCCAAAGAGATTAACGTATTGAACAGAGTTGTGATATAATTGAAGATTAGACAGATAAGAGATACTAGGTTGAGTTCTGCATGATAAAATTCTCTGTAGCTCTGTGTCAACTTACTTTGTACAACTAAAGACCCCCAACTATGACAGCTTTAGATTTTGCATTTAAACATTTAGTAATAATTTACGTATACACTATACAGGTATTTGTGATTTTGAAAGAAAATGCAAATTCAAACTGATCAGTAGAAAAATATAAAATGGTGCTGTGAATATTAAGGGTGAGAAAGCTATTTCAGTTTTGGAGGTGTGTTCATAGAAGTGATTTTTAATGGAGATCCTAAAGGCTGATATAGGCCTATCTTTAATGAGAAGGGTAGTCTTATTTTCTCCATGGTCTTTGCAATATTGTGTTTAGGAAAAACAATCCATCCCCTTTTGTGTTCAAATTCAATATAGTTTGCCTGTAATTTCCTGTGGAAATATATACCTCTAGCTTTAAAAAAACAAAAACAAACAAGAAAAAACACCATATTTTTCGTATAAGATACTTCTCATTCTAGGTTGTAAAGAATTTTAGGTTAGAGACTGTAAACTTCTTAGGAAGTATCAATTAATACTAGGACAGACTTGAGTCAGACAGTCTTATGTTCAAATCCATGTTTAGATAAATTAAACCAGAGGGTCACAGACAGAGCCATCCTGAACATGAGTGAACGAAACCAAAACCCCCTAAATCTGAGTTGCTCTGCCAAGTTTATGATTAACCTCTGGTCCCTTTCTTGTCCTGTTATAACAGACACCCAAAAGTCTTGTTTTCCTTCCTTTTTAACTTGCTTACTAGCCCTTAAGCTTTCCTGCCTTCCCTAAGCCCAGCATGATCTTTTACATGATTGTTCTCTTAAACCAGTACCTTGATTCATAACCCCAAACTACTGAGATAATATCCTATGGCTTCAACCATCTGGCCCTGGATAGGCTTAATAGTCAATGACACCTGGGATGTCAGTTGAGAACTGAAACTCGGGAACCATCATGCAGTCCCTAAACAAATAATAAAATGTCTCAACTATTGCTTCTGCTCTCTCCTAGAGAGAAGTTAAAGGATCACCAGACCTTAGTGAGCCTGTTTTGTAAGGACATATAGCATAATCATGACCATCAGGGACAAAATAACTCACAAGATAGTGACAAAAATGTTTGCAGCTGAGATCCTATGGGGAAGGTGCTCACAGAGACAACTAACTCCCTCCTAATCCCTCCTTTGCTCCTTGGTCTTTAAAAATCTTACACCCTGACCAGCCAACAAGATGTATTTCAGACAAGTCTAGATCTCACATCATCTGGGTTGGTGCCTCCTTGACTAATAAACTTTGCTCAAAATTCTAACATTTAGGTATTTTTTGGCCTCACTGTGCATGCAGCACATGAACTTGCATTTGACAACAAGATTAGGGGAAACATGCATATTAAATGATGGCATTCATGTGATTAAATGGTTAATCCTACTAGGGGATTGTAAGTAGAGAAAAGTATGGGAGACCCCTGTAGGCTAATGTTCACTCAAGAAAACAGGCTTGCTTAACAGCTAAACCAAGCAAGCTTGCGTAGTAACAAAAGCATACAACAGAAGCATGAGACATACCCCAAAACAATAAAACAATGGTGAAATACCCATATTCCTGCCCAGTGAGGTCAGTTAGTTAATGATTCCTAGGACACGCTCCTCTGCATGCACTAAAAACAAAAATATAAGGAAAAGGTGGCATTATACTGAAACCTGAGATAACTTACTATATTTTAGTGTAAGTTACTGCCTTTTTGCTCATTTCCATTGTGTCATGACAGTCCCAGTTTGACCATGTAGGGATAAGAAAACTCCTCCACCCAATGTGGAGGAGGAACTGATTATAGAAGCTTGATGTCTACTCAAGAATGAGAAAGAAGTTGTCTTCTCTCCTTTCCCATTTTTTCTTTGATTATAAAACTGTAGCCCACTAAGTTCTCAGGGTGGCACCCTCTTGCCCAGCTGCTTGTAACCCTCTCAAGCATGCTATTCTAATAAATCACTTCACCTCTTGCTGAATTCTTTCTGTGCTGAGACATAAAGAACCAGAGCTCCTCAGAATCCCCAGAGATGCATTTTTGCGGTTTCATCTCCACTGTATAAAAACTTTGAGCAAAGCTTTTATCTTCTGAGGAAAAGATGAAAGTGTTTCTTTCTGAGAAAACTGATGAGCCTAAAATGAAAAGACCAGCAGATACTAACACGTGGATTCACCCAGTGTTATGACTCAGCCAGTTTGGGGAGAAGGTCCACCATTCAGCAAGACTCTCCATGCAATCAAACTAACAGTCAACATTCTTATGTATGAATGTGCCACTGAATCCCAGACTTTTGAGTAAAAGCAACAGGAGACAGAGACAAAAAGCAAAGAGAAGAAAAGGAAATCAAGAAGAAAAGAAACAATGCAATGAGTAAGAGAAAACATATTAAACATACCATAATGTCCTCAAAAGGCAAGAGAAGATATTTCATCCATGAAATATGAATAAGTGTTATAAAGAAGGAACATTCATAAAACCATGAAAATCTCTAGAAATTACAAATATGTGTTTCAGGAATGAAGAACTCTCCAGAAGTTTTGGTGGAAATAATTTTGAAAAATTTCTCACAAAATAAAACTTTAATAACAAAAAATAGAGATGAGTTATAAGAAAGAACAGGTTAGGAAACTGGAGCATTTATCCTAGGAATTCAATATCTTAACAATAGGTATCCCAAGCAGAAAGAACAGAGGAAAGGGGAGGAAATTACCAGATAACATATTCAGGAAATTTTCCCAGAATTGAAGGATATTCACTTTCATTTGAGCTTACCAAGTGCCAAGCAAAATATAGAGGAAAAAAAGAAATGCAAAGAAGCACATCACTGTTAAATGTCACTGGAGAAAAAACGAGAACCTAGAAGCTTACAGAGGGAGACAGGTATCAGTAATCATTATCCTATGTTGAACTAAATGAAGATAACCAAATCAAGCTAACTATTCATATAACTTGACATGAGTTTCCTGGAATGGTTAGACACAAACAGTATTTCCTAGAAAAATCTGAAGATGTGAAGCCATTTTTAGTTCTGGTGTAAAAGAGAGGGACATAATATGTGCAGCCTCTACTCACAGGATTGGGGAAGGGATAATTTGACACTTTCTTCTGGAAGAATCACCATGGAAGGTAGCAGGGAGAAATAATTAAATTGAAAATATCTTACCCAAGAACTGTAGGTAAGGTCACCCTAATGAAGCAGGATGAGCAGGGTATGGACTGCTCCATGAAAAATTATGCTAGAAATCAACCTAAAAGAGAAGAGTCACTTCAAGTGATCCTCAAAATGGTGGTACTCCATAGAAGACAAAATCTTCTATTCCATGGAAACCCATTCTAAGGACACTTATGGTTCAGGAAGCAATGATTACCTTATCCATGGCTTTGATTTTACTTTCCATTTTCAGCTTCCACTGCTTACGTCTTTCTTTAGGTAAATATTTATTGAGCTCTTGCATGTGCCAAGATATGTTCTGGCAGTGATGATACATCTGTGTAAATAGATACAAATCCTTGTTTCAGGGAGGTTAAAATCTAATATAAATATTTAGGTGGCTATGAAAGTAAGAAATAAGAATTTAATCACACCAGCTTCCAACCACCACCTTCATCCCAAGAGCACTCTCAGTACCTTTCCTGGCCCCATGCTTGAAATGATCATATCAGAATTGGGTGTGGATGTGGGTCTAAATCAATAGTGTTTAAATTATTATGCATACATAAACATTGTTCATCGTTGTGGCCTCTTATGAACTTTTGTTTTGACTCGAATTTATCTCATTTGGTTTTGTTCCTTACGTATAGAATAGTGATTAGAATAACATGCAGACAGCAATATGGTGCAGTGGTTTTAGCTCAGTTTTCCCACAATCTAAATGTAGACCTCATCTCTTTCCCTTGCTGTGTCTTCAGTCAATTTCTCTAAAACTTTTTGTATCTCAGTTTTATTTTTTTAGTGAAGTTTTGCAAATGTTTACTTATAGTTCTCTTTTAGTGTTATTTATAATTATTTTATTTCAACATGCTATTGTGAAGAATATTTTTAGTGTTATAATTTCTGAGATAAAAACAAGAAATATTCTAGCATTCATGGAAGAAACAAAATGACCTGCTGATGTCAAAGAGTTATTAGTTATATATATATATATATATATATATATATATATATATATATATATATATCCTTATTTTCAACTATTTTTTTGGAGTTTTTTTTGGAATTCACAAATTTGTGTTGCTTTTTGTTTATTCATATGCATGTGTGTATGTGATTGTCTTTGAATTGTGTAACTTCAAGCTTATTTTAGCTTGACAAAATGAATTGGAGCAATTTCATACACTTTTATGTTGCAGAACAATGTGAAATGCAAAATAAATATATGCTTTCACTAGCCTAATATAGGTCATGTTTAAAATTTTTGAGGCCTACTATTATTTAGTTTTTCTCATGTTAATTTTTAAATTTCCTAATTATTGTTTTCTTTGTATTTCTAAATATGGTACATTTTTCTTGAAAACAAAATCTTTCCAATTTCTTCTTTAAGACTGTTATTGTCATTTTAAATGTGTGTATAAAGATTCCCCCCTTCTCTCAACTCTGGAATTTCTTGAAAAAAGAAAGCTTAAAACAGAAGTGACTGCTAGCATTTTCTATAGAAAGCATTGTTAATTATTAGCTGTTGGAATGAGTGCCAATTATTATGACTTAAATTTTTAAATTACTGACTTGAAGCAATATTAAGAGACCAACTTTTGCCTCCTCACTTCCATTGCTGTCTTCTCTGTACATGCTCTACATTGGGAGAGGACTCTATGTTTCTCTGCCTTGTTAACTAAACAGAAAAAAAATAGTAAACGAACAGAAAAGGGAGACAATGCAGACTCCAACGTTCTTTCTCATTTCCAAGTGTGATTGTACCACGTCTGGCTTTCTTGCTCCAGCTTTAAATGCATCTGCTAGTGCTTTTCTTGGCATTGTAGTAGCTATCCCACTGAGATTTCTCCAAAATAGCAATCTGTCAGTGCAAATGTTCACAAGTGCCATTTTCTGGAAGACATCTTATTCTCCCCCACCCATATGTATAACAAAACATTTATACAAGTAAACATTTTTATTGAAACAAAAATTCTTTATTGTGAAATACTTCAAATGACGTAGAAAAGATTAAAGAATAACATAACAAATACTCCTCTACACTCTTGGTTCTACCAGCACTAGTTATTATGCCATATTTATTTCACATCTTCCACGAATTAAAATGTGACAGTGAGAAATAAGGTCCATATGTTCTTCTACCTAATCTCACTTCCTTTTTTTCACCTGAGTGGTAACTTTTACCATGAATTCAAAGTTTATGATTTTGGTGTATATTTTGTTAAATACTTACTTAATCATAAACAGTCTATTATCATTTTGCATATAGGCTATTATTTATATATCTGGAATCTAATGCATATATCTGTATACATGCATAATCCTGCAACTTGCAATTTTCTGTTATTTATTTTTGACATGTATACAACTTACTCTTTATTTTCTATACAATGTTTTACACAGTATATGAAAATATCAAAATATCTTTATCTGTTCTGATGATTGACACATGTTGTTTTCAACTATTTTCCCATTGTGAAATATGGAAATTAATATATCTGTAACTGTATCTGTGCACACATGTGTGATTTTGTAAGAAGTAATAAAGGTAATTCCTGAATAACAGGGTTTGATAATCTTACATTGTATTGCATACTGTCAAATATCACTCAAAAATGCATGAGTGTTCATTGTTTGCCACATCTTTTCTGAAAATTATATTGTCAGACTTTTCAATTTTTGACAATTCAATGGATGTAAGTGATGCCTGTTATAACAATAATTTATTGTTCTTAAACAATTAGTAAAATTGAACATTTTCACCTAATTGGTCTTTTGGATTTTCTCTTCTGTTACTTCTTTATTATATTTCTCTGTTTTAGCTTGACCATTCTCTGTAGATCATGGAGAACCTGCAGAAAAACACAGTAGTTAAAGAAGTTAAAGAAGCTAAAGTTAAAGAAGTTCCCTTCTAAAATTACTTTGCTGAATTTTCTCTTTAAATTAAATAAATAATTTTGGATATTTTCCAGTGCTTTTCCTTCATACATTGTGGTATATAATTATTGTATTGTCTGTGAATCTTATAATTTTATTTTTTCTGATATTGAACGCTAATTTATATCTACTAGTAATTTATATACATTTTTTATGTGGATATTGGGATATAATTTTCTTTTTCTTGTACTCTTCTAGACTAAAGAAGATTTTTACCAAAGTTTCAGTGTCATCATAAAGGAGAAATATAGCTAATTCTCTTCTTCTATTTTCTAAAACAGTAAATACATACTTAAATTGATCCAGAAAATTTGACAACCCTACGGCAGCATCGACATGTTTTGGTACATGCTTGGTATTTGAATTTTCTGGAATTCCAATATAAATTCACATAAAGCAAGTAGATAACAACATCAAAACCCAAAAATACCATTTACTTCAAATTAGATAAAAAGATATCCTCCTGAATCCCTAGGTGTAAGTGAGTGGGTACACCATCAGCATCTGCACAAGAGAAAGAGGGACATAACAGAAGGAAGCAAAACCTGAAAACAAGAGAAGCCCTAAATGTCCCCCATTCCAGTATTCAAAATGTACAGCACAGAATGCACAGAGCAGTAATTTAAGAATGGCAGTTGGAATTATTAGGAGTTTTGCTCAATCAAATCATGATTTAATGCAAGGGGCCAGCAGTAAGTTCTAAGAGGCTTGAACCATATGGACTCATGTGTGTTTGAAACAGGTGTATAAAAACAACAGATGAGATGGCTCTGAGAAGTTTGAAAGACTATATAGACAAAGAAGATCCATCACATAGATAAGAATAGTTACTAAAGAAAAAGACCAAACCAGACAAACAAAATATTTGTTAAAACTTTTATTTCAAAAATACTTTTCTGGGGCTTCCCTGACGGTCCAGTGGTTATGACTCTGTGCTTCCAATGTAGGGGGTGCATGTTTGATCCCTGGTCAGGGAACTAGGATCCCACATGCTGTGCAGCTAAAAAAGAAGAAAAAAAAAACTTATCTGAAATTCAAAAAAGGAAAATACATGAACTATGTATTGAAAAAGCAAAAATCATATCCAGAATGACTAACAACAAAACATAATCTAGTAAAACTGCTGGACTTCAGAAAATATTTGGGGGCATCTTTGAAGAAGGAGCCTGTAACTTATATAAGGAGGAAGAAAATAAGATTATCTTTCAACAGCAATGCTTTGGCTAGAAGTAAATAGAGGCACAAAACTAAAATACTCAAAGAAAATGTGAGACAATGATTTCACAATCCAGCAAAACTGACTTTCACATATAAATGGTACAAACCTTATCACTGTGCAAGAATTCTGGAAAGGTTGTTTTCATGAATCCCTCTTTGGGAATGTTTTTACGGACATGTTCTAGATAATCAAAACTGGAGACGAGCATTAAATGTGTAGTTATTTATAAAAATGAAAACTAAATGAGATTTAAAGGGAGAAAATATAGAACACAATAGGTGTATGCTTAATGTGCTGGCAGTGTAGATACAGTACAACTATTTTAAAAGTGGAAGAATAAGAAAAATGCATGCAGAAATGTTTTCACTGTTTTCAATAACCTTACTGGTGGTGATAGTATCATTATTCTGAAGCTGTGCAATGCTTTATATAGGATCAAGCAAATTGGTAATTACGGGATATTCGAATTCTGTCACCTCCTATGTCTTTGAAAGTCATGATCCACAGTGTGGAATACAGAGAAAGGTATGTAATAAAGAAGGGGTAGAGCAAGAACTCTTAGTCCTAACTTTGAGTTGGAAGTTCAGTTTGAATTCATTAGGGTTACTTTACCTTTAAACATCCTAATTCTGTTCACTAAAAAGGCCTAAAAAATGACCAGCCTTGCAGCAATTAGCCTCCCCAGCACCCAGATTGTGAGATTGAATTATCATTCCTCCCAAAAAAGAACGAGGTATTTTTGGATAAATGGTTGATTCTAGGTCTTGACTAAGAAACTTACAAGATAAGTCTGTACCAGCCTTGATGTAGCAAATAATATGGAAACCAGGAAGACTACTATGGTTCTGTCACAACATCCCAGGAGACAATTTACAGAAACCCACACTGGCCAATAAGGGATAATTTAAGATTCAATGAAGATAATAATTGCAATGAAATAAAGCCCACCAAGACAATAAAATCCATAAGTTAATAATAATATTTTTAAAACTTTGCCACCACTTATGCAGCTTTCCTAAATAAACTGTATTACTGCTTATCCAAATAAAATCTGATGGCAAGCGTCTACTTATAAAAGTATTGAAGCTAATAAATAAAATAATATGACAGAGTTAGGCTATTGGCATTTTTAAATATCCAAGGATTCAAAGATCTGTACACTGCATCTCAAGGGCTGCTAAAACCACAAAGAGACAAGCTACTATGAATCTCCTAATGCAAGAATACACCATACATTATAATACATCAAAAAAGAGAATTAACCTGAACTGGAACTCCTTGGTCCAACAGGTAATTTGCAGTAAATAGAGAGGATCAAGAACTTGTTGAACTGAGCCATGAATATTTAATCATCCCACACCCCAATTGTGGGAAACTCACAGCTCAAGGAGCCTGAGTTCTTTAATAGTTATTTGTAAGAAAGAGAAAAGGTTTCAAGAGGTACCTGTAGATTAAAATTAAATTAGATTGACTTCTGTTTTCAGTTCGAACTTAGATACAGCTTGGAAGTCTCACTCCTACCCTGACAACAACAAAAAAATGCTTGAAAATCTGAACCAATGACCTTTTATGTACTCATCAGGTGATTTAATTCTCACAGAAACACACTACCTAGAAATCTGGACAGACAGATTCAGAGAACCACAACTGTGTTCAATTTACCTGAAGCAGAAGTCAGAGAAGCCATAAGCTGGTAGGAATACATAAGTGGTAATATTGATGAATCACTGAAAGCTGACTATGGACTATGAAGTGAGAAATTCCTCGGGGCTGCAGTCTTAGAGAGGCACCATACCTACATGGGTTTTACTTCAATGAATGCCACTAGGTTTTCACATTAAGAACGAAGAAAAATCCCTTTTTGTTTCCGACAGGAAGAAGGGAAAAGTAAGCATTTTGAAGCTTGCACAGAGTATTTGCCATAACAAAGGACTACTCTACAGGAGAAGAGATTTTACCAGAGCTTTACCCCATTTGGAGAAAGATTGTTCACTTGATTCCAATGTCTTCTATCTTTCTTGTCTCATTTAAGAGCAGACAGTGTAAGGGGGTGGAAGGGGGAGCTAAGACACAGTTCTGAAGGTCACAGCACATGGGCACAGACCTATTAATAGATGGAGATTTGATCACAGGAACACTTCTCCTCTCCCACAATTTACCACCAGACCAGAAGAGCTACAGTAAAACAATAGTGGATTATAGCTAAAAGAACAGTAAGGTTCAGATTCTAACTAAAGGGTCTTTACCATGAAAAGTCAAGAAAAAGTCTCCTTCTGTTTCTGGCAGGAGGATAGAAAAAGTAACCAATTTGAAATACTCCAAGAGCATTTTCCTTACCAAAAGACTATTTTTCTGGGGAAGAGACTTTACCAGAGCCTTATCCTTCCTGGAGAAGAGCAATTGCCCAACTGTAGTCTGCCTTAGCCTCCCTATTTTACATAAGGATGAGAAGAAGCTAATGCTTATGAAGAGCACAGCCCATAGACACAGGCCCACTAAAAGTCTATGATTAAATTATAAGATTATGATTCCAGTCTCCCACACCTTACATCACAGCAATAGGACTCAAGTATAACAGTGGATTAAAGCTGAAAGAACAAGGTTCAGACTCTATTGAAGAAAGATTCTTAGCAGAACTCAAAGACAATACAAGAGACAGAAACAAGAACACTAAAGGAATTTGAAGGACCTGGGAACTACAGCTATAGTAAACTCTAAATACAGCCCAATTCCTAGTCAGATTAAACTAAAACTGCACAATAAGAGTTTATTTATTTATATTTTATTTATATCATTTCCTATTACTGTATACATAAGGCCTGACTTTCAACAAAAATTACATGGCATGCTAATGGCATATACTCAGTTTTGGAGGCAAAGCATTAAAACCAGACAGTGATATGACACAACTTTTGTGATTACCGGAGAGAGAACTTAGACAAACTAAAAGAATGCTAGCAATCAGTATCATTGTAACAAAAATAATGAATACCTTTGATGCGCTCATAAATAGACTGTATACAGCTGAGGAAAGAATCAGTAAGTAAGCTTGAAGATATGTAAATACAAACATCATGAACTAAAATGTAAAGAGAAAAGTTAATTTAAAAATAAGGATAGAGGGCTTCCCTGGTGGCACAGTGGTTGAGAGTTCGCCTGCCAATGCAGGGGACACAGATTCGTGTCCTGGTCTGGGAAGATCCCACATGCAATGGAGAGGCTAGGCCCGTGAGCCCTGGCTGCTGAGACTGTGCATCTGGAGCCTGTGCTCTACAATGGGAGAGGCCACAACAGTGAGAGGCCCGCATACTGCAAAAAACAAACAAACAAACAAACAAACAAAAAAAGGATGGAATATCCAAGAAATGTGGTGTAATTTGAAAAGATGTAATGTACTCTTAACAGCAATTCCAGAGAAGAAGAAAGAGAGAACAGAGGAAAGGAAATATTTGAAGTGATATTGGCAGATTTTTTTTCCCAAAATTAATTACAGATACCAAACCTGAGATCCAGGAAACTCAGAGAAGACCAAGTTAGAGTTCCATATCCAGAGAAATTGTATTGTACTTTAAAAGTAAAAGATATATGAAGACTTCCTCACACACTGAAAACTGAGGAAATTCATTGCCAGTAGACTTTTTCTGCAATGTTAAGAGATGTTCTTTAGAAAAAAGGAAGATGATACATGTCAGATATAGGATCTAAAGAAAGGAAAGAAGGAATGCATACAAGAAGGAAAACAAGGTAAAACAAAACTTTAAGGTAAAACAGAATATATTATTTTTCTTATTGTCAACTTATCTAACAGATAACTATTTGTTCAAAGAACAATGGTATTGAATGATTTTAGTATATGGATAAATTAAAGGAATGACAGTAATGTAATAAAGGAGGGGAGGAGGAACTTGGAATACTCTGTTTTAATGTACCTGCAGCACCCTGAAAGTGCTACATGGTACTTTGAAAGGAAATTTTGATTAGTTGTAAATGTATGTTGCAAAATCCTGGGTAACCACTTTAAAAATAAGAATACAATTTATATGCTAGGAAAAGAGAGAAAATTAATTTTCTGAAATTAATAAATTATTAATTTCAGACACAGCTGACTTCAAAGCAAAGAAAATTATCAGGAATTAAAAACAGGCATTACATAATGGCAAACTGGTCAGTTATCCAAAAGTATAATAATAATAAAATCCTATCAATCTAAAAACAGAGTGTCAAAAAATATGTGTGGTGAAAACTAATAGAAATGAAAACAGGAAAAGAAAGTCCACTTACTATTACAGTGGATACTTCAACACCCCTCTTGAGGTAATTGAGAGATTAAGTAAGCAAAAAATCTACAAGGATATAATTAACCAGAATAGTACCATTATTAACTTGACATGATTGATATTTATAAAATATTTCACCTGACAACCACATAATACTGATTATTTTCAAGAACACATAGAATATTTATGATAATAAACCACATTCAGATTCATAGAAAATACTTTAAAAATTTAAAAGAATCAAAACATCAAATAAACCCTCAGACCACAATGGAATTAAACTAGAAATTAACAGGAAGATAGCTGAAAAATTCCAAAATATGTAAAGATTAAACAAGATAATTTCATATGACACATAGATGAAAAAACAATTCTCAAGAGAAAATTTTTCAGTTGAACAAAAAAACAAAAATATAATCAATAAAAATGTGTAAGATTCAGTAAAAGCAGTACATAAAAGAACATTTTTAGCAGTCAGTATATATATGTGCATACATAGAAAAGAGGAAATGTATAAAATCAATAATCTAAGCTTGTAGCTTAGGAAATGAAAGAAGAACAATTAAAGCCTAAAGGAAGCAGAAGAAAAAGAAATACTAAAAATAAAACAGAAATCTGTGAAACTGAACAATGATAGACTAAAATCAATGAAACTGAAATTTCTTTTATTATAAGGTTAATAAAGAAATATTTGATCAGATTAACCAAGAAAAAAACCCAAATATATTGTGAGGTTTCTAGTTGTTTATAGAGGGAGGGTGAGGTTGATACCATTTACACTAATATGTTCCCCCAAATGCTAGAAGATTCTTATGATATCATTGTTTTATCCACAATACAAACCCACAAATGGAGTATTGACATCGTTTTTTTAAGTATTCCTTTTTTGTTGCTTGCTCTCTGCTGGTTTGGAAACTTTATTTTACCGATTACCTTCACATATTTAAGATACAAAGATTTTTCTAAGAAAATCTATTCATTAAATGCTTTTATCCTTCACTCTTTATGGCAACCTTATCACAAATCAATCCTCATATGAAGAACCTTCTTCCATGTTGTTAGCACTTAAATACTCAAATTTTTAAAATAAAAATGTTAAAATAATTAAGTAAATTTATTGCTACATTATATCAATTATGTTCTCATTAGTTTCTTATATCTTATTCTTTTGGTAAGTATTTTATTTTTCTTTAATAATCTTTTAGTCAGGTTATGTGGGTGATCAAATTTCCTGTTATTCTGTGTGTCTGTATCTGCAATACATTTTATTGTGCTCACTCTTAAAAAATATTAGGCTTGGATATAAAATTGTATGTTAGAGTTATATTCTTTCAGCAGTGTGACAATATTACCCAGCTTTCCTTTGGCATCTATTGTTGTAAATGAAATATCCATTGTCAGTTGGTCACTCCTTTATTGTTAAAATGCCTTTTTGCTAGGAGTTTTTATGACTTATTTTACCCTTAATGTACAGCATTTTTCACTGTAATGTATCTAGGTATAGGTTTATTTATTTTTCTCTTTATTATTAAAAATGCCCATTTTATCAGGGGGCACATATTGTCCCCTCCCAATTTTGGAAACATCAAAATTGTTTATTCTAATGCAGTTTCTCCTCTATTTTACTATCCTCTTTAAAAAAAAAAACTCATTATATGAATGTTAGGTGTTTTCATTGTATCCTCCATGGTTCTTCAGAGTTCTTTCACATTGTATGTCTAAATTTTTCTGCATATGTGCTGGTTGAATTTCTCTTACTATCTTCAATTTACCAGTTTTCTCTTTGACTTCATCCAGTCTAGAGATTTGCAAAGCATTTTTTGAAAAATATTTTGCTATCAGTGAAATATATTTCATGTCATGATTTCCAAACCCTTTTCATAGTAATGGGATATTATTTCCTTTCATAACTTCATGCTATCTTTAAATGTAGTTTGATAGATCATTTATATAATTGAAATTTTTAATATAGTTTTTAAAAGTATTTGTTGGAATGTTTCATAAAATTAATTTAATTGATGTACATTGTTTTTTGGTAGATTTTTTTCTCTTTTTGATATAAAATTAATATTCTACTTTGGCAGTACTGTATTATGGTAATCTGGATAATGTTATCTAGTCACTAAGCCAACATGGAATGCCTTCTACCTACCATCCCTCAACTTGGCACTTGCAATTGCTGTAGGTCTCATTTGGCAGTTTTTTCAACTTCCATTCTTTAGCATAAGGGTCCTAAATCTAGCCCCTGGTTGTAATCTGTGAGTCTGATCCAAGTACTTCATCTTGAAATGGAAGGCTTTCAAATGTTTCTTTTCTACAGAAGCAAAATTCCTGAGTGTTGCCACCCACTTTTGTGTATATCAGAGCTCAGTGAGTCAACTCAGGGAATGAACACATTTGCCGTTTTATATTTATGTTCTGTCTTTTGTTCTAAATATGTTTGTCTTATATTTGATCTTTGATTTATATATTTTCATATTGTATATATTATAATTACATTGGCTTACAAGTAGTAATTGAAACATGAACTCACTTTACCCTTCCAGAGAGAGTATGTGTGGTGTGGGTAGTAGTATCTAAATTCTCATAGGTTTATTCAAAAATTAAAGAAGTATATAAAAAATACATAGAACAGTGCTTCACAAAGTTCATTTGATTATGAAATTACAAGAAAATGGGTATCATAAACACTGGAAAAAATAGTGTTCAAAAATTACTTCAGCTGAATCTAATGTTTTCTGCTATTAACTGTATTGGGCAATAAAGGCAAAAAAAATTACTGTAAGAACAGGAAAAGAAGTCTAAATATATTTAATGATTTCTAAAGCATAATGTTATAAGGCTTCCAGAAGTAATTTGGACCCTGGGATGATATAAATAACTTTTTTATGAAAAAAAAAAGTGTTTGTACCACTAAATTAAATGAGGCAAAGCAATTATTCAGAGTTTTACTATGTGTAACATATCTTCCTCCCCCTCAAAAAATAATACTTAAAAATACCTTTCAATGGCTCTGTTGTTCATTTAAGATGAAATAATAGATCCTAAGTAAAATGATTGGAGTAACCTAACAGATCTTTTAGTATCTATGTATGAATTAGGTGACTTCAGAAAGTAGAAGAGTAGAGTATATTTTCCAAGATGTGAAATTCCTGGTTAACTCTCTTCTGGAAGGGGTGAAGAGATAACACAAACAATAACTACAGCAACAATAAAAACAAAACTAATGAACAAGTAGGCAAAACAATACTGCAGCCAGGATTCATGAGTTTATTTTCTGATTCTGATCTTCTTCTGACTGTGTGATCTATTTGGTTGAACTTAAATACATTTAAAAATGTGTTCTTGGAAAATTATACATGTGCAAAATGTAGATAATATATTCTTCTAAAACACTATGATGTTTCTTCAACAAATGATAATGGAAAAACTGGATATCTTCATGTAAAGAATGAAGTTGGACTCTTACTTTACACTATATGTCAAAATTAACTCAAAACGGATCAAAGTCTTAAATGTAAGACCTAAAACTATACAACCCTTAAACAAAAAAAGGAGAAAAGCGTTATGGCATTGGATTTGGCAATGATTTTATGGATGTAATATCAAAAATATAGACAACAAAAGTAAAAATAATTAGACTACATCAAAATTAAAACACCTGTGTATCAGAGGACACAATCAGTAGTGTTCAAAGGCAACTCATGGAATAGGAGAAAAACAACTCATGGAATAGGAGAAAATTCTATTTGCAAATCATGTATCTAATAAGGGGCTAATATCCAGAATATATACAGAATTCTTACAGTTCAACAATAACAAAATAAATGACACAAATAACTCAGTTGCCAAAAACTGGGCAAAGGGATTAAATAGACATGTCTCCAAAGAAGATATATAAATGGCCAACAAGCATATGAAAAGGTTCTCAACAACACTAATCATTAGTGAAATATAAATCAAAATCACAATAAAATGTCACTTCAAACCCATTAGGATAGCTAATATTTAAAAAAAAAAACAATAATAACAAGTGTTGGCAACAACCTGGAGAAATTGAAATACTTGTACACTCTTATTGGAAATGTATAATGATACAATTGCTATGAAAACAATATGGAAGTTTCTAAAATTTTTTTAAATCCATTTTTTCATATGATCCAACAATTCTACATCTTATACACAACCAACAGAACTGAAATCAGAATCTCAAAGAGATAATTGCACACCCGTACTATAGCAACATTACTATAGACAAAAGGTGGAAACAACCCAAGTGTCTATGGATATATGAATGCATAAACAAAATGTGGTATATTCATACAATGGAATATTATTCAGACTTAAAAAGGAAATAAATTTTGACTCATGTTACACCATGGATGGACCTTGAGGACACTATGCTAAGTGAAATAAGCCAGCCATAAAAAGAAATACTGTATGATTTCACTTCTTTGATGTACCTAGAGTAATCAGATTCATAGAAACAGAAGGTAGAATGGTGATTGCCAGGGTCTATGGGGAGGGCAAACACAGAGTTCTTGTTTAATAGTATGAAACTGTAATTTATAATAACAAAATATATTGGGTGTTTGTCCCATTTCTGACATACAGCTCCAAAATTCCTCATTTCCTAAATGATAAGAGCAACAGAGCATCTTTTTTTATTTTAATATTTAGTCTTTTGTCCTCAATCCCTGAATGACTGCAGAACCAATAAAGATGAAAGGAACATCTTTTGTTATACATAACAAGCCACTTTCAACCAGTTTATGTTAATGAGGTGACTGTTAGAAAGCTCCTCAGAATAAGAAACTAGTTGCCAGGGGCACTAACAAGTGATTAGAGGGTTGGAACATTCAGCTCCACCCTTTGACTACCAGGTAAAAGAGAGGGCCTGGAGATTGGGTTCAATCAACAATGGCCAATGACTTAATCAATCACACCCCTGTAATGAAGACTCAAAAAAAAAAATTCCTAAAGTGAGGTGTTCAGAGTTTCAGAGAGTTTCTGTTTTGGTGAACATGTGGAAGTGCCGGGAGAGTGGGACACCAGGAGGGTATGACACTGTGTGCCCCTTCATTCACACCTTTCCCTAGTCATCTTTCATCTGGATTTTCCTAAATTGTATCCATTTATAATAAACTGGTAATCTAGTAGTAAACTCTTTTCCTGTGTTTTGTGAGCTGCTTTAGCCAATTAGTGAACCTGAGGAAAGGGTTGTGGGAACCTCTGATTTACACCCAGTTCATTGTAAGTACAGGTGACCACCTGGAATTCTGGTAGATGTATGAATGGGGGCGGGGATTTTGGTCTTCTGAGACAGAGCTTAACCTGTGGGATTTGATGCTAACTCCAGATACAGCCAGAACTGAATTGAATGGTAGTATACCCATTTAGTGTCTGCAGAGAATTAGAGAATTGGTAATTGTGGGAAAAACTCTACTTTTCTGGTATCAGAAGTAGTGTTTTGAGAGTGTTGAGGAGAAGCAGAGGTTTTTCCTTTGCAAATGGGTATAGGTTCAATTTTGCATAATAAAAAACTCTGGAGATTAGTTGCATAACAATGTGAATGTACTTAACACTACACAACTGTATACTTAAAAAGTCGAACATGGTAAATTTTACATAACATGTATTTTCCCACAATTGAAAAAAAAAAATCTATGCCACTAGCTAAAAGGGTAAAACAGTATCAAAATAAATAATGACAAAATCTTCTTTGAAACCTTGAAACCAAAAAGTTTAAAATTAAAATGGTACAAATTTTCACAGTGGCAGCTATATTATCAAAGTGGTTCCTTTCCTTAGTCTTTAAGAGATATAAAATTTTGGTTTAAATATCCAGTTTAAAAAACTCAACAGGGGGCACAGTAGTTGAGAGTCCACCTGCTGATGAAGGGGACATGGGTTCGTGCCCTGGTCCGGGAAGATCCCACATGCCGCGGAGTGTCTGGGCCCATGAGCCATGGCCACTGAGCCTGCGCGTCCGGAGCCTGTGCTCCACAACAGGAGAGGCCACAACAGTGAGAGGCCCACGTACCACAACAAAAAATAATAATAATAAAAAATAAACAAAAAACAAAAAAAACAAAACCTCAACAAATAGAAGTTAATGCATTATATGCTATTTTATTCTAAAAAATTAGTTTTCTTTAAATTATCTAACTCCTATAATACAATTTACCTGAATTGACAATCCTCCTATATAAAAGAAAACATGGCTTACTGAAATGATATTTTTCAATTTTTAAGTGAAACAAGTATTTGAATCATCTTATTTAAATTACTGGCTCTATTGCTTTCAACAGTAAGCATTGGGCTTCCCTGGTGGCTCAGTGGCTGAGAGTCTGCCTGACGATGCAGGGGACACAGGTTCGTGTCCCAGTATGGGAAGATCCCACATGATGCAGAGCAGCTAGGCCCGTGAGCCATGTCCGCTGAGCCTGCGAGTCCAGAGCCTGTGCTCTGCAACGGGAGAGGCCAAAACAGTGAGAGGCCCGCATACTGCAAAAAAGAAAAAAAAAAAAGTAAACATTACTAAGTTCACCATTTTGTCTAAAACAATAAGGGTACTAAGGGATTCATATTAACATAGCATATTCCTATAAAACTTACTGAAATTTGAAGCTGAGATGATTCAAAAAGAGGTGTGGGGTGCCATTAAGTCATTCTGATTCCCATGTTTGGATATTTTTGCATTTTGGAAACTATTATTAACTTATGGTAATAAAAATCCTAGTTTCATAAAACAGACAATTATATTTTATATACATAGTAAATGCAGCATAAAAAGCCCTCACAAATTATCTAAATATTTTTGTCTTACTGAACTGTATATGAACTGTACCATAAAAGAAAGAAAAATACATTGTTAAGTCTTTCTAGTCTTAGTCCATTAGGTTTGGTCTGATTTGTTTTAAACTCATTACATAGTATATGTTGAGATTTGTTTTCAAAATCTCTTCCATATATAGAGGGAGGAGATCAAAGTGTCTTGAGATGCAATAAAACCTACATCTTGTTTGTTGTGCACTATTCAACTATTAAAACAAATTTTTTTTTCTCTATTTTAACTTACCCAGATACTGTATTAATATCTATGTTGTACTTTTAACAAGAAATATTATTACAAGAAATGTTAACAAAAAGCTTTCCTTTTCAACCTTTAAGTCACAGCTATGTAATATTTTAGAGGTTGCAAAAATGTAGCACACACATTTTTTATTTTGCTTTGATAGATCATTATTTCATATTACTACACAGTTTTCATAACTGTGGTTTGTATTAACAGCAAAATATTTAATAATGTAATTACTGCTCAAATACTTGAGCAGATGTGAATTATTTAACCACCCAGTACTTTAATACTAGTAGTTACATCTTCTGATTGTTGATAATAATGTGTATTTAAGTAAGCATATCCTTTTGTATTTTACTTGACATTGATGTAAATTTAACCCAGTCATTATTGGTGGTTCTATGTGAAGGGTTGCCTAATACACCAGGATGTATCTCATCTTTGCAGTCTTTATTGAAATGGGTTTTTTTCTTTCCCAAAATGTTCTTCATAATTTTCAATAACTCTAATCATTTTAATCTATTCTCTTTCCTTTTTCCTGTGGTAAATATCTTACATTTGTCCTCTCTGTCACAGAGATGTTTTTGTCTGAAGTTTCTGTTCTGCATTTTTCTGCTTCAAAAGTAACATAAATTTTATTATTGCATAGCTGGTTTCATTATAGTCTTATTTCATTACTCTGACATTTATTTCCTCTCTATTTTATAGCATAATTTCACATCTATGTGTCTTTAATAAACTTTTATTTTATGATGGCTTTAGATTTACAGAAAGGTTGTGAAGATGGTACCTAGAGTCCCCATGTACCTGCACCCAGTTTCCCCTGTTGTTAACATCTTACATCAGTATGATTTTTTTGTCACACTTAGTGAGCCAATATTAAAACATGACAATTAACTGAACTTCATGCTTTATTCAAATTTCCTTATTTTTACTTATTGTCCTCTTTTTGTGCGTACTAGGATTCTATCCAGGATGACACATTATACTTAGTCATACTGTCTCCTTAGGCTCCTCTTTTGTGTGACAGTTTCTCAGATGTTCCTTGTTTATGATGACCTTGACAGTTTTGAGGAGAACCAGTCAGATATTTTACAGAATGTCTCTTGAATAGTTTTGTCTGATGCTTTCCTCATGATTAGACTTGGGTTAGGTGTTTTTTGGAAGAAGCCTGCAGACATATACTGTAATTTTCATCACATTATATATATGGTACATACTATCAATATGAGTTACTATTATTGATATTAACCTTGATCATATGGTGATGTAGTGTTTGACAGTTATCCCCACTCTAATGTTCCCCCTCCCACTCCTTTACATACTCTACTCTTCAGAGGAAAATCGCTATGCACAGCCCACAGTTAAGGAAGGGAGAAGTTGTGTTGTTTTGCCTTCTTAAGGGTGGAGTATCTACACTTATTAAATGGAATTATTCAGCACTAAACAATGTCTCTTCTCCCTCATATATTTATTCAATAATTTACTTATAACTGTATAGATACTTATTTTATACCTTGAATGTGTATGTGTTTTATATGCTTGTTATTATATTTTGATGTAACTTTTCACTAATAATACATAAGATCTTTTTCCATGTCAGTTATCTAGATTTTCCTTTCATTTTGTTTGCTGAATTTTATTTAATACTTGATTTTACTGACTATAAGATGCATTTTTCAATGTTTTAGAATTTCTGAAGTAGAGATGCTTTAAAATTGATAGTATCTTATACTCCCCATAAGCCTGGGGAATTTGTATCATATTTGCCACTGCCTATGCCCATAAATACTTCGTGAAAGACATTCATATTTTTATCACTTCACTTGAATTTTGCCATGATTAGTACAACCTGTGCTGAATTTAACATTCCATAGACTTCAAAAAGCTTATGCCATGATTTAGCATTAATTTAAATGTTATCTTCTATGTAGAAAGGCATGGACACAGACAGCAAAATGTAATAAAAGAACTATTCATCATTGTAAATAATATTTCACATTCTTTTTAAAAAACACAACAAAATTCTCTTTAGGAACTAAGAAAAGGAGATATGTACAGTAGATAATATCAACTGTGTTACTGAGAAATTAGTACAAGTTTGACTTTCACATTTCACATATTGCAAATTTATATATATAAATAGATGATAGATAGATAATCCCTTTTAATTGTTTAAATAAATTTCAAAGTAAATAGAATGTACTGATATTGTTACATTAATTGTTACATCACCCTGGACATGTTCAAGGGTCATAAAGAACTATATTAAAGGCATTTTCACATTTTAATTGAATATTTTTTAATTTTTTAAAAAATTTAATTTTTAATTCAATTTAACTTAATTTTTTGTTTGCACATAATATAATGATTCATATTACTATTTGTTTCACTTTAGATTCAATATAATTAGGAAATTAATCTATCATAATATTTTTAACCATTTATGTCTTTTACAATTTGATTATTTGGTTATTATGACTCATTCTTCATTGAACATCTTTCCACATGCCTCCTTGTTCAGTTGTTCATTTACTTCTCCTAGATAGATATCAAGGGATAGAACTGATGGTCATAGGATACACACACTTAAAAATTAGTGCTGTTATATTTTTCTCAAAAGTGCTCATAAAAATATTTTAGTTTTATCAGGAGTGTATGCAACTATAATTTCTCTATTCCCTTGAAAACATACATCATAAAAAGTTTAAATTTTCCAATTTTAAACATAATAAGTAGTATGTCAGCATAGTTGTAACTTGTAATTAATTTACATTTTCAGTTACTATTCTTTTCCTGTTTGCATTAGATGTTTCCATCCACAAAACCATGATGATGGGGAAGAGAGAAAGTGACAAAAATTAGGCACCATTTGATGAGCACTGGGTTTCATTTCTCTTGGTTTTCAGAATTGTGATGTAGCAAATAGTGCACATGCCTGACATTCTGGGGTGGTTCCAGACTAGGGCCATTCCCAAGTGACCAAGGCATTTGTGTTATTGGGAAACAAGATAAGAGATAATCTTGGAAATGTAAATCAGTACTGAATTGTGAAGTGCATTTTAAATTCTACCAAGAAAATTGTATTTTATTTTTAAGGAGCAAAAGACATTTAAGCCTTTAAGCATGTAAGTGACATGATCTGAATGTCAGCACGAAAGAAAACACTGGACATACTATGGACATGGATGATAATAAATAAAGTTAGGGATATGAAAATAGTCACATAGGAATGTATGTATCAAGAAACTATAGGGCTTCCCTGGTGGCGCAGTGGTTGAGAGTCCGCCTGCCGATGCAGGGGACGTGGGTTCGCGCCCCGGTCTGGGAAGATCCCACATGCCGTGGAGCGGCTGGGCCCATGAGCCATGGCCGCTGAGCCTGCGCATCTGGAGCCTGTGCTCCGCAACGGGAGAGGCCACAACAGTGAGAGACCCGCATACCACACACACACAAAAAAAGAAACTATAGTTATGGAGAGGTTTTTGTAGGTTTACAAACTGAAGGTTACTGTCCAGATAAATGTGTGAAGAGAAAGGAGAAAGAAAAGAGTCAGCTATAACTGAAAATATCCTTGCATGGGCAACTGATGGATAAGTTCGTTTTATTCAAAATCAAATGTTAAAGACATACATAGGACACAGCATTACAGAAGTCATAACAGAGAAAATATCCACTGACTAACAGCCAATACTAGCTTTAATTTACCTATTTGAATTATCCAGGAGACTATCTGCCATTTAATTTTTTTTTAAGGACCAGATTTGATTATATAGTCACAATAAGAGAGTGGGTTCAGCTTGTACTCTTACCAGAGTACAGATAGTAGTACCTTATGTAAGTGGAATCAATTGTGGACAGAGACGAGCTCCAAGTTTATCATGAATTAATGCAGTAGATGTGACAGTCATAATATAAAGTCATTCTATTGGACTTGTCTTGGGGAGTCATTCCTCAATCATGACCAGGTTTAGCAGGGTTCTTCCTGGGTCCCTGATGAGCTAAATCTATAACTCCCAATCCACTAACTATTTTCATCTAGTCTATTATTTCTTTAGCTTTGCTACATGAACTGCATTTTCTTTACCAAATGGTCCTTATCCATCTTCTGAATCCCTAACCATGCTGCTCCCCGTGCTTCCCTCCTAATGGTTGAAGAACCTGGGCTAGGAACTTGTTAATCACACTGCCCTTAAAGCTATACTTGGTAGCTTTAAGAAGCCATCCCAGAGACTCTGCCCTATTCCAGCTTTAGAAGTCTGAAGTAAAGAAAAGAGTAATCCCATCCTACTGTTGCAAATTATCCCTCTGAGTTGGTTCAGGCTAGCAACTTTGTTCTCCCCAACTTTCCCTCTCTCCCAACATCAAACTTCAGCCCTCCTTCTTTAAATAAGTCCTGTCTGTAGAACAAACAGTGGGGGGAAAAATCACCATAACACCAACTTATTAATTATAATGAGAAATACAACTGTCAAGTGGACCAAAATGCTTGATGTGGAAGAACTGCTGAATAAAAAGTTAATTATAATGTGAGGGCCAACTTATTATTTTATTCTAGGGAGAAAACCTCCAAAGTCAACAGGTACATTATTAAGGCAGCACATTCCCTCCATGTGGACATATTATTTGTAAAGCCAAATAATAATTTTTGTGATGATAATTTCATAATAAGGGAGCAAGATATATGATTTGAATTTTAAGTGGCTTCTCCTAAAGGTGAAGTTTATATCACTGCAGACTGCAGCAAGGCTGTTTAGGCCTTATCCTTGAATCCCAGCACTCACTTCCTGGGACAGTGCTAGGTGGACATCATCACCCTTTGCCTCTTTTGGTTTACCTTATATGTAACAAAATAAGATATTATGTATAGTCAGCATAGAGTTGGTAGACAAAGACAAGAATAAAATATCTCAGAAATACATTAGAATGAAATTAAAGGAACATAAGTGTAAGGAATAGAACACTGAGTCCAAAGTATCATGAATTGACAGACTATGGGTTCATATTAACTATAAAAAGATTAAGTTAAACTTTTGAAAGGAAATGAGCTATATATTTTGTAGTTATTCTTAGCAATGATTGCACATTTATGATTTCAAAGATGACAAAGTAGTTTTAGAAGTTAAAAAGCTTTAAGTGTGGCCATAGTGAAATGAAACAATCTGGCCAGGATCTGCTGCCCAGCACATCCATTTCTCATGCCAAGAAATCCTGTAGAAAATCAATGAGTGGGAATCCAAAAGCAGTAGATTCCTTTGGAGAATCAAGCCACTTTGGATTTAATCAGATATCACAACTAACCTAAGTCAGTTTTCATACAGATGGGAACTATTAGTCCAAACACGTGTTATAAGGTCACAGAACAACAGAGATGACAAACATGTGGTTTCATCAAAAGTGTAATAAGATAGAGAATTTAGGAAATTATTGCCTTAAAATGTAGGCAATCGTGAATAATATCTTAATTTTCTCATGATACAAATATGTGTATATAATGAGAATAACACACAATGAAACATGAAAAAAACACATTGAAAACAGCTTCTTTCAGAAAGGCTTGTTAATAAATGTACATAAACTATCAACATGAAAAAGGCAATAGACCTTCACTCATTATTCATTTTACTACTAAGTCCTAAGACTTTTTTGATGTTCCTTGTTATGCCACACTTAGTAAAGGATACACAATTAGCAAATAATTCTCAAGTAATTGACCTAAAATCTTGCCTTTTATTTTGTTACTTAGAGCCTTTGAGATAATCCATTTAGAAAGCAAATGCTTATTCCACAATACAGATGGGAGATCTGTGCTGAAGAATTTGACAAAATAAAAATACTTTACGTATTTACTACATGATTATTTTAAAATATGTGATAATGGTTACAAAAAAAGAGTCTGAGAGACATGATACATATTACTTGTGATATATTCTATCACATGCAAGGTGAGTACTTGTTGCATAAATTTTACATTAGACTTTATGTACCTGGTTGGGTCACTGCACTTCCAACAGGGAATAAATATTTTTTGAATGTTTGGAGAGGATAGAGAAGTTATCTCTGTTGTGCTGTGGTAGTCTGGTTAATGCAATTTGATATTTGTAACAGTTATTCATCACAGAATTCCTATTGGGGTACAAAGATGGGGATTTGAGGGAGCATTTAAGTCCTTATTTTGCAGCTTTGATTAGTCCTGAGCTTAATCTTATAATCCATGCCTTAAATCTCACTAGGAGAAAATACATTTCTCTCTCCAAACACACTGGTCTTGCTGATTATTTCTATTTGGAAGGCAGCTGCTTAGAATATAGTCCCTTTTTATGTTTCATAATAACTGAAATCATTGAAGCCAACAAGGCTAATCTGATTTGTAAGAATAATTGAGGTCAATATGTTCAGGCTAGAGAGTGGAAAACTTACTATTAAATACAAATGAAATTATAATCTTCTCTATCTGAATGATAAGTACAGAGAAAGTTAGGAAAAACTCTAGTAAAATTCAGCCTAAATAATTATAAGAATTGAAAAATGAAATGCTTGGGTTATAATGTCTACCTGAGATTTCATGGTAGACTGAGCAGTTGAAAAACATCCTTACAGCATAAAATAAGCTATCATATCTAAATTACTAATCACTGAACATAATTAAAATCTTAATAATTTAACTGCACACATCATAGTACATACAGAAGAAACGAACACATTCCTTAGCAAAATATCACCTGAATCTCTATTTATAGTAGGTTCACATTCAAGAAAACACTGGTTTAATGAAGTTATAAACAATAGAAATGTAATTCACCATTAAAGATATGTAAATTATTTTTAAATAGCCACCAGTGAAATAATTTTTTCTGATTATAAGCATGCATATCATCAAATCTATAAGGGCATGAGACTTCTCTCATCTATTTTTCCATTCAACAATCATTTATTGGACATTTTAATATGCTCACTATGGTACCTGGCACAATGTGGGCTCATAATAATTTTGGTTTAATAAGTATGAATAAATATAAATGATATAATGCTGTATTGAACTCATGTACTTATAACCTTTTTAAAACAGTTCTTTATTAGGATCATTTGGATAAGTAAAATAAAATATATAATATAAATAAAGTTGGTAGGTTCCAAGAGTAGAAACATATTTATTGCTAAATATTACTCCAAAAGTACTTTAGAAAATTAAAATTCAAAACAAGAAAACAAGAATAATAACTCCCCCATATTTTTAAATTTATCAGTTTAGCATATTCAAATTAAGGGGAGCATTGCTAAATACTATGTTGACAATAATTGAAGGTGTCATGGGCTCACCTGTAGAAATGGCAATTGCATTATGGCTCCTCCTTGCTGGGTCTTTCCACACTTTCCTTTTTGATACCACTCTTCATGAGAACAGGTGTGAGCTTCCTTTGGAAGTGAGATTACAACTGAGAAGTCACAGTCTCAATCAGAATAATAAAGCTGTTGGGGGCTTCCCTGGTGGCGCAGTGTTTGAGAGTCCGCCTGCTGATGCAGGGGATGAGGGTTCATGCCCTGGTCAGGGAAGATCCCACATGCTGCAGAGCAGCTGGGCCCGTGAGCCATGGCTGTGGAGCCTGCGCTTCCAGAGCCTGTGCTCCGCAATGGGAGAGGCCACAACAGTGAGAGGCCCACGTACCACAAATAAAATAAAATAAAATAAAATAAAATAAAATAAAATAAAATAAAATTAAATTAAATAAAATAATAAAGCTGTTATACCTAACAATGCTCAGGAAATACTATCCCAGCTGGATACCCTATTGGAAGAGACCAGTTGTCAGCTTTATAAAGGTCTTAAGTTGAAATTAATTGAAACTGTACAGGAAAATTTCATCACGGTGACACAAGGCTAAAAAGATTTGAATGAAAAAATGTACACTAATTTACTTCTCTGGCTCAGACAATTCAGTTTCCTTAGCTATAATTTGCTGTGCAGATTCTGCTCCAAGATGAACGTATAGTCTAAATACCTTGGATGGATTGAGCTCCTACTTCCCACAAAGCCAACAGAAGGGGAGAAATGCTCCACAGAAAACTGATGTGAAATGAAGTTCTTATAAGTCCACAATTTCTGATTTAAAAAAATGAAAAAGATAATATGTTAAACATAAAAGTTACTAATAGCTTTTAATTTAAACATTTGTTTTACTCATTCAAAGAGAACTGACCATTTGAAAAGAAAACAAAATAGTTGTACTGTTTATATTTTATGTTTTACCCTTTACTGAGGCATAAAAATCAACTGAACATATTTGAAATATACTATTTGATAAGTTTTCATGTATTCACACCTGTGAAAACATCACAACCATAAAGGGAGTAAACATATCCTTTACCTGCAAAAGTTTCCTTGTGTACTTTACAGCTTCACCGTGTCCCCTCTTTACCCAACCATAGGTAAGTACTAATCTGATTTTTTTCCATATAGATTAGTTATATTAATATAATTTTATATACATGCAATCACAGAGAATGTACTCCTTCTTGTCTGAGTCCTTCACTTAGATTATTATTTTTTTTTACAATTAGTGCTGAGAAGTATGCTGATCTATGGATATACCACAATTTGTTCATCCATTTATGGTGAACATTTGGATTGTTTCAAGTTTTGGGATATGACATATATATCTGCTATAGAAATCTGTGTACAAGTCTTTCTAACAACATATAAGACAGCCATATTATCCTGTTCATATGTGTAAAATCTGCAGTAATGTTACCTCTCTCATTCCTGCTGTTAGAATATTTGTGTCTTCCCTCCTTTCTTCTGTGATTTATCTGACTAGAGGTTTACCATTTTTTCCCTGAAGAACTAGCTTTTCAATTAATTGATTTTTCTCTATGCCTCTCTTTTTTATTTATTTTTGCTATGATCTTTATTTTTTCCTTCTCCTTACTTTGGGTTTACTTAGTGACACTTCTCTAGTTTCTTATGAGAGAGATGAAGTCATTGGCTAGAGACCTTTCTTTTTTCCTACTATAGGCTTTTGGTATTATAAATGCCACTTAATACTATTTTAGCAGTTTTACTGTTTGGATATGTTGTATTTTATTTTTGTTGACTTCAAACTATATGTTTATTTTCATTTTTATAGCTTTGTGATCTATTTGTAATTGAGAAGTCTGTTATTTAGTTTCCAAATATTTGGCAATTTCTGAGAGGTCTTTCTGTTTTAGATATTTATTTAATTCATTGTTAACAGAGAAATATATACTTTTTATGACTTCTTTTAAATTTATTGAAACTTGTTTTATGATCTATCTTGTTAAATGTTTCATGTGTACTTGAAAAGAGCTTGTATTCTTCTGGCTTTGGGGTGAGAAGCCTATAAATGTCAATTAGATAAAATTGAGTGATGGCATCTTTCTATATCCTTACTGCTTTTCTGTCTACTTATTCTCTCAATTATTGAGAGTGGTATTGAAATCTTCAACTATACTTGCAAATTTGTCTAGTTCCCCTTGCAGTTCTATCAGTTATTGCTTTGTGTGTTTTGAAGCTCTGTTATTAAGGGAATAACTTTTAAGATTGTTATGTCCACTTGATGTCTTAACCCCTTCAACAATATCAAATGGCCTTCTTTACCCCTAGTATTATTTTTTGCTTTGATAACTTCAAGATTAATATAGCCAATAAAGCTTTCCTTCTTCTCCTCCTCTTCCTTTTTTCCTTTCATTTGTTTTTTCATGGTTGTGTAAGACAGGGATCTTGGTAGGCTTAACTATGTTCTGTGCTTAGGGCCAAAAAGGCTGAAATCAAGATGTTGGTTGCATTAGGAAGTCATCAGAAGACTTATGGGAAGAATTATATTCTAAGCCCATTCAGGTGGCTGGAAGAATCTAGTTCCTTGTGGTTTTAGGATGAAGTTCCCTGTGTCCTTGTTCATTTTCACTGAGATTGGTTGTCAGTTCTCAGAGACCACTCTTGAATTCTTGTGCTTTGTCCCTTCCATAACAAATCAGGCAACAGTGCATCAAAGTCAGCAAAGTGAATCTAGTTCTTCTCATTCTTTGAATCTATCTCTATGACTTTGTTTTCTGTAACCACAGAAAATTGTGCTTTTAAGAGCTCATGTGATTAGACTAACACCACCCCAAACTTCATTTGATTAACTTAAACTCAACTACTGAAAACTTTAATTAAATCTTTGATATCATTTACCATGAAGCATAACAGAAATAAGGCATAAGTGCTCATTATATTCATATTCCCAGGGATTAAGGAAGGAAATTGGGCATGGAGGTGAAGGCAATTTAGGAGTCTGTCTATCATACTCTTCCAGACTCCAACCTGGTCTTTTCTCTTAGACATCTCTTATGAATGCTACACTAGTGTTCAAAATATAGCTCATTTCAATGTTTCCTGGCTCTACTATTATCATCATTTGTCTAAGCCATATAGGTTCATAGTTTATTCATGTTTAGCCTTTCCTTCCCTATGACTTTTGCCCATTTAAGTAGCCATCAAATTTGATCCATACTGCCACCAAAATGATGCTCCCATCATCTCTAATATTACTATCATTAGTTCTGACCTTCTTTTCTTTTTTTTACTTGTATTGTACAGTAGTCTCTAAACTGGTAGAGAAATATTGCCAGTCTCTCCCATCTATTGTTGCATTTGTATGGCACTTTATAACTGTTAAAATACCTTCACACATATTATTTAATTCTTGTGGCAATTCTGTTCACTAAGCCGTATTGCTTCAGTGTGCAGTTAGGGTCAGTCTGAAAAAGTTAAACAATTACACAGTTTCCCACAGCTAATAATTTATTTATCATCAAATTATGCTTTACACATCTCTTTTTTTTCGAGAGAACCTCAGCTTTCATGTCTTTTATTGAAGTATAATTTATAATATATTAGTTTCAAGTATATAACATAGCGATTTCATATATTTGTAGATTGTATTTCATTTCAAGTTACTACAAAATAATGGCTATATTTCCCAGTGCTGTACAATATATCATTTTTGCTTATCTATTTTGTACATAGAAGTTTGTATCACTTGGTATTATAACCCTATCTTGGCCTCCCTCCTTCCCTCTCCCCACTGGTAACAACTAGTTTGTTGTCTATATCTGAGAGTCTGTTACTGTTTTGTTATAGATATTTGTTTGTTTTATTTTTTTAGATTCTGCCCATAGGTGATAACACAGTATTAGTCTTTCTCTGTCTGACTTATTTCCCTAAGAGTAATGCTCTCTAGGACCATGCACATGGTTGCAAATGGCAGCATTTCATTATTTTTAATGGCTGAGCAACCACTGTACAGATATACCACATCCTCTTTATCCTTTCATCTGTCGATGGACATTTAGGTTGCTTCCATATCTTGGCTATTGGAAGTAATCAGCTAAGAACACTGGGAAGCATATATCTTTTCAAATTAGTGTTTTTTGTTTTCCTTGCATATATACTCAGAAGTGGAATTGCTGGATCATATGCTAGTTCTATTTTTAGTTTTTTGAGGAAACTCCATATGTTTTCCATAGCTGCAACACCAGTTCACATTCCCACCAACTGTGGTACAGGGGTTCCCTTTGCTCCACATCCTTGCCTACATTTGTTCCTTGTGGTCTTTTTGATGAAAGCCATTCTAACTTGTGCGAGGTGATAACTCAGTATAGTTTTGTTGCTGTCATTGTTATTGTTGTTGTTGTATAATTGATTGTTTTATTTCGTCAACAGAAGGGAGGTGGGGCTCCAGCTGAACACCATGTGGGCTGCTCCCCTCCCCCTGTGTCCTTGATGTGGTTATGATTTGCGTTTTTCTGATGATTAGCGATGTTTAACATCTTTTCATGTGCCTTTGGGTCATCTTTGGAAAAATATCTACTTAGTTCTTCTGCCCATTTTTAATCAGGTTGTTTGTTTTTTATGTCAATTTGTAAGAGCTTTTTTTTATATTTTGGATATTATTTTATATTTTGGATACTCATATCACTTGCAAATGTTTTCTCCATTCAGTAGGTTGTCTTTTCATTTTGTTGATGTTTTTATTTGTTGTTCAAAAGCTTTTAAGTTTAATTAGGTCCCATTTGTTTATTTTTTATTTTGTTTCTTTTGCCTTAGGAGACAGATCCACAAAAATAGTGCTATGATTTATGTCAAAGAGTGTTCTGCTTATGATCTCTTCTAGGAGTTTTATGGTTTCAGGTATTACATAGAGGTCTTTTACCCATTTTGAATTTATTTTTGTATATGGTGTGAGGAAATGCTCTAATCTCATTGTTTTACATGGAGCTCTTCAGTTTCTCCAGCACCACTATTGACAAAGCTATCTTTTCTCCATTGCATATTCTTGCCTCCTTGTTTCTGGGTTCTCTGTTCTGTTCCATTGCTCTATGTGTCTGGTTTTGTGCCAGTGCCCTGCTGTTGTGATTATTGCAGCTTTGTAGTATAGTCTAAAGTCAAGGAGCATGATACCTCCAGTTTTATTCTTTTTTCTCAGTGTTGCTATGACAATTCAGAGTCTTTTGTTGTCCATTTGACTTTTAGGATTTTTTGCTCTATTTCTGTAAAAAAAAATGAGGTGGGTATTTTTTTAAGGATTGCATTACATCTGTAGATTGCTTTGGGTAGTATGGACATTTTAACAACATTAATTCTTCTGATCCAAGAACACAGAAAATCTTTCCAATTCTTTGTATCATTTTCACATTTCTTCATCAATGTTTTATAGTTTTCAAAGTATAGGTCTTTCAACTCTTTATTAAGTTCATTCCTATGTATTTTACTTTATTTTTAATGCTATTTTAAACAGGATTTTTCTATTGCTTTCTCTTTCTGATAGTTCCTTATTAGCACGTAGATAAACAACAGATTTCTGTATATTAATCTCATATCCTGTAACTTCACCAAAGTAATTTTAGTTCTAATAACTTTTTTTTTTTTCAGTACACGGGCCTCTCACTACTGTGGCCTCTCCCATTGCAGAGCACAGGCTCCAGATATGCAGGCCCAGTGGCCATGGCCCACACCCACATCTTCTGCAATGGCAGGCGGACTCCCAACCACTGCACCACCAGGGAAGCCCCCTAATAACTTTTTGATGGAAACTTTAGGGTTTTCTATATATAGAACCATTTCATCTGCAAATAATGACAGTGTTATTTCTTCCCTTACAATTTGGATGCCTTTTATTTATTTTCCTTTCTAATTGCTGTGGTTAGGAATGTCAATACTGTATTAAATAGAATTGGTAAGAGTGGACATCCTTGCCTTGTTTCTGATTTTAGAAGAAAAACATCGTTATTTTACCATTGGGTAACATATTAGCTGTGGGTTTATCATTAATGGTCTTTATTACATTGAGATATGTTCCCTTTATTCCAACTTTGATGGGAGCTTTTATCATGAATGGATGTTGAATTTTATCAGGTGCATTTTCTGCATCTATTGAGATGATCATGTGATTCTTATTATTTCTTTTGTTAGTGTGGTATATCACATCGATTTGTGAATATTGAATCGTTCTTGCATCACTGGAATAAATTCCATTGATCATGGTGTAAGATTATTTTTATATGTTGATGATTTTGTTTACTAGTATTTTGTTGAGAATTTTTGCATATATATTTATCAGAGATATAGGTCTATATATTTTCTTTTTTTTGCAGTGTTTTTGTGTGGTTTTTGTATCAGGGTAGTGGTGCTCCATTAGGATGTATTTGGGAGTGATCAATCCTCTTTAATTTTTTGGAATAGTTTAAGAAGGATAAGTATTAGCTCTTCTTTATATTTGATAGAATTCCCCTATGAAGCTGTCCAGTTCTGTGCTTTTGTTTGCTGGGAGTTTTTTGTTTGTTTGTTTGTTTTACAAATTCAGTTACACTATTAAATGGTCTGTTCAAATTATCTGTTTCTTTTTGATTCAGTCTTGGCAGGCTGTATATTTCTAGAAATTTGCCTATTTCTTCTAGGTCATCCAATTTGTTGGTATACAGCTGTTTTGTAGTATTCTCTTGTGAATTTTTATATCTCTATGGTATTTGTTGTTATTTCTCCTCTTTTATTTCTTATTATGTTTATTTGGGTCCTTTCTCTTCTTGATGAGTTTTCCTGAAAGTTTATCAATTTTGTTTATTTTTTCAAAAAAGCAGCTATTGGTTTCATTGTTTCTTTCCAGTGGTTTTTTTTTTTTTTTCTGATCTCTATTTTATTTATTTCCTCTCTGATCTTTATTATTTACTTCCTTCTTCTGACTTTGGGTTTTGTTTGTTCTTCTTTTGCTAATTACTTTAGATGGTAGGTTAGGTTCTTTATTTGAGATGTTTCTTGAGGTAGGCCTGCATTGCTATAAACTTCTCCCTTAGAACTACTTTTGCTGCATCTCATAGATTTTAGAAAGTTGTGTCTCCATTTTCATTGTTTTGAGGTATTTTCTGATTTCCTCTTTGATTCTTTCATTGACCCATTTTTTTTTAGTAGCATGGTTTAGTCTCCACATGTTTGCAGTTTTCATTTTTCTTCCTTATAATTAATTTCTTGTTTGATAATATATGGTCAGAAGAAATGCTTGATTTAACTTATATCCTCTTGAAATTTTTTTGACTTGTTTTTTGGCCTAGCATGTGATCTATCCTGGAGAAAATTCCATATGCCCTTGAAGAGAATGTGTATTCTGCTTTTTTGTTGTATAGAATGTCCTGTAGATCTATCTATTAAGTCTAACTGGTCTACTGTGTCATTTAAGACCAATGTTGCCTTATTGATTTTCTATTTCAGTTATCTGTTAATTGATGTAAGTGTTGGTGTTAAAGTCCCCTACTCTCATTGTATTACTGTTACATATATATATGTAATATGTATTATTGTTATATATATATATATATATATATATATATATACATGTAATATCCTCTTCTCATATCTATTCTTTTATCATTATATAATGTCTTTCTTCATCTTTTGTTATAGACTATATTTTAAAATCTACCTTGCCTGTTATGAATATTGCTTCTCCCATTTTCTTGTCATTTCCATTTGTAATAAAGATCACTTCCCATCCCCTAGCTTTCAGTCACTGTGTGTCCTTAACTTTGAAGTGAGTGTCTTATTAGCAGCATGTAGATGGGTCTTATTTTTATGCCCAGTCAGTCACCTTATGTCTTTTAATTGTAGTCCATTGACATTTAAGGTAATTATTGATATGTCTGTACTTATTGCATTTTTTTATGATGTGTTTTACAATTGTTTTGTAGTTCTACTCCGTTCTTTTCTTCTTTTTTTTTTTTTTGTTTCTCCCTTTATGGTTTGATGATTTTATTTAGTAGTATGTTCGTGTTCATTTCTATTTTTTGTATCTCTGTAGATTTTTGATTTGTGGTTCCCATGGGATTCATATATACTGACCTATGACTCCTTGTTTTAAACAGGCAGTCCTTTAAATTCAAAAAATGTTAAGTCTACATTTTTTACTCCCTTCTACCACATTTTTGGTTTTGATGTCAAATTTTATGCCTTCATGTTTATCCCTTTACTGATTACTGTATTTATAGTTGATTTTACTGGCTCATTTAAGTATTTGATTCTCAGCATTTACAATACATTGACTTTACTAGAGAGATTTTTCATTTCCTATAGATTCTCATTTCTTGCTATAACCTTTTCTTTTCCACTTAAGAGATGAACCTGTAACATTTATTTTAGGATAGGTGTAGTATTGATGAACTCTTTTAGTTTTTGCTTGTCTGTACTTCTGTGAAGTCATTTATTTTTCCTTCATTCTAAATAATAATTTTGCTGAATAGAGTATTCTAGTTTACAGGGTTTCTCTTTCAGCACTTTGAACATATCATGTTACTCTCTTCTGTCCTGCAAAATTTCTGCAGAAAAATCAGCTGATTGTCTGTTGGGGTTCCCTTGCATGTAACTCTTTGCTTTTCTCTTTCTGCCTTTAGAATTCTCTCTTTATCTTTAACTTTTGCCATTTTCATTATGTTAAGTCATAGTGTGGTTTGTTTGGCTTCTTCTTATTTGGGATCCTCCTTGTTTCCTATACATGGATATCTCTTTCCTTCTTCATGTTTGGGAAATTTTCAGTAATCATTTAATTAAATACATTTTTGACCCCCTTCTCTCTCTCTTCTCCTCTTGGGACCCCTATAACATGAATGTTGGTATGCTTGAAGTTGTACCTGCATGCTTGAAGTTTGATCTGTAACTGTTTCGATTTTTTAAATTTGTTTTTCTTTTTGCTCTTCTGATTGGGTAATTTTCATTATTCTATCTTCCAGATAGCTTATGCATTATTCTGTATCACCTTGTATGCTATAAATCCCTTCTAGTGTGTTTTTCATTTCAGTTATTATTTTATTCAGTTCTGACAGGTTCTTTTTTATATTTTTTAGTTCCTTATTAAAATTCCCACTGTGTTCATATATTCCTTTCCCTAATTAAGTTAGCAGTCTTGTTACTAATGCTTTGATTTCTTTATCTGGTAAATTATTTAGTTCTAGTTCATTAGTTGTTTTCTTCAAGGGTTTTTCTTTTGTTCTTTCAGTTGAGATTAATTCCTCTGTCTTCTAATTTTGCTTAACTTTCACTGTGTCTATGAAATTAGGTGATACAGTTACTTATTGCAGTCTTAAAGGGTTGTCTTTTTGTGAGAGTATTCCAATGGAGTATGCAAGTGCCCAGTGTCTTTGACGGGAGATCTGCATTTGATGTGAAAACAAGTCATGTATTTCCTCAGTGTGTGTTGGCAACTATCAGCTTGGTAGGAACTGAGGCTGGATATGGAGTGGTTAGAGCCAGAGACAGTGTAAGCTGGGGCTTCTCCTGTGCTCATTTGTTGTCATGTTATTGCCCTATTTGGGTGGGGGTGGGTTCCAGGTTGCTTGAATAGAATCACTGAGGTTTGGGTCTGAGCTGGCACATTTTCCTTTAAGTGTGTGCTCTCCCCCTACCAGCACTAGCACATTTGCCCCAGAAGGGAGCACTGCTGGAACAATAGGGGCTGATGTGGGCACTTGCCATAGATCATGACACTGCTGTGGCAGTCTGCCTGGGTTCTGAGACCCAGACTCCTTCTGATGTGCTGCCCATGTAAGTATCAGTAATGTTTGCCCATGCCCTGTTCAGATGCTGCTTTGGATCTGAGCTGCCTGTGTGTCTCACAGCTGGGCCCTCACCCCAGTGTGGAGTTGCTTTGTGAAAAAGGTGGGGTTGGAGGGTTTGCTCAGCTCAGGCTGGGACATGCACTGGGGCAGTCATGAGAAGCCAGCCAGCCACTGGAACGGTTTTCAATCCACCCCCTCTGCCCTGCTTTTGGAGCAAGTAAGTGTGTACATGCTTTTCATGAGTAGAGTCCAGGTTTCCCACATCCCTCTTGTTAGTCCCAGTGGCCCTCCAACCAGTCAAGGCAGATCTTCCTTGTGTCAGACTCCAGGGGTAGGCACCCAATATGTGGCTTGAATTGTTCATTCCAAAGATAGGATTGTAGTCTATATAATAATCTCTTCTGAGGGGCACAAGTTTAGACTTGATTGCTTCTCTTCCCTTCCTATTCAATTCCATGTGGATTCTTCTTACAGGCTTGGTTGTTGAGGGGTCTTTCTGTCAGTCTCCAGTTAATTTTCAGTGAGAATTATTCCACACATAGATGTATTTTTAATGTGTTCATAGGGGGTGATGAATACCATGTCCTCCAACTCTGCCATTTTGATCTCCCTCCCTCAGATTTTTAAATTTAGTATATGTAAGTATTTCTTTTTTTTCTTTCTTTATATTTTAACCTGTATATTGAATATAGTTTAAAACCTGTATATTGTAACCTATTACATAATTTTTAACCTGTATATTGTATCTGTATATTGAATATTTGTTTCCTATAGACAGAATATCATTGGTTTTGAATCTTAATTCAGTATGATATTTAATTAGAACGGTTAAATCATTTATATGAAATTATTACCATGTTTAGTTTTAATCTATTAACTCATTATTATTTTCTAAATAACTAATTTGTTCTTTGCTGTAATTTTCCCTTATTCTGCTTTATTTCAGACTGAATTTTTTTTTTATGATTCCATTTTATATTCTTTGCTGGATGATTAGCCATTTTAGTGGTTACTTTAGAGTATATGGTATATTATATACCTTTAACTTACCATAGGCAATTACATTTGTCCCAAGAAACTAAAACAAAGGAAGGTTGAAGCAGAAATACAGCTAAGTTGACTATGAGTTCCTAGAAGACAGGAAACTGATGTGAACAATCCTTAGATTATTACTCTCAGGTAATTCTCCTTCTTCTTACCTCCTAATCTGAGGAAAAATAAATATATTGTATGTGGTCATGAACTCATTTTAGGTGCATGTCCATTGAAGAATTCATGGATATAAACAAGTAGAGTACTGTGTAATCATTATATTATGTTTTGAAAATGCCATAAGGGACTCCCTGAACTTTAATATTGAAAATATGTTTTACAATATAATATTTCTGTAGAAATATGTGATTATTATGCAATTATTTAACATACTTTCCTAAATTTTCTTGGTCCTCTAGAAATATGTATTCATTCAATGAACTTGGAAACATTTTTAAGGAATACTTATTATCCAGTTTAGCTGGTGCTTGTAATGTAAATTGTGTTTATATTGTTGGAGGATCTTGATGCTTTTACATAGGTCTTATATAGTAGGAAAAGTTAAAGTCTTTGATCAGAGAATATATATATGTGATGACAATTATGTTCAGGAAGAATAATCAAGCAGAATGATATACAATTTGAGCAAGGATGAGATGAAAGGAGAGAAATGAACTGAAGTCTTATCAGAGGAACCAAGGAGTAATGCCCAATTAAAGGAAATAGTGTATCTTCTATTAGTTCCAGTGGGACATTCAAATTCCAATGGAATAATCCAGTTAATTCAGCTTTCCATGTATAAATCCTTATGTGGGTGCAAAATAGTCTTTGGATTTGACACCTTTTAGTATACAGAATGTATTATTCTATTAAACATAAAATAAGAAAATGAAGTTGTTATAGGTATTTTATTACACTAAGATCAATCTTTATCATAAAGAACCTCTGGCTTGCTGAGTAACAAGAATATTTTCATCCACATTATAGTGACCTATTATATACTTGAATAATTTAGTGACTTAGTAATTTTTGGAATATTTAAACTTGGTGATAGAACTTGGGCTAGAGTTACACTGATTTAAATAGGCAGGGCCAGCTGTCACATAGGATCCTAGGCTCAGAAGGCCTCCACTCTTGATTTACTGCTATGTGATTTTCCTCTTGAAATTATTAATTGTTTTATCTCTGAAATTGTGTTTTATTATTGACATCTAATGGAAGAAGGAAATGTGTCAGAGACTAACAGCTTAGACTTCAGTGTAATCCTACTTCTCACTTTTTTCCTCCTCCATAGAACAGGTTTGCAGTTGCCCATTCCTCTTCTCCTGTCCAGCTACTGCTGGGGGTGTGAGAGGGAGTAGTTTTGGCTTGTGGCCCAGGTACAATATAGTGGGGTGGATAGAGTGCCTGTGAGCCTTTGAGGGGCTGCACTTGCCCTGCCAATATCCTGATCCAAAGGCAGTGCATTATTCCATAGCAAATAGGAAAACTCTATGACAGGACTAGAGAGAAACAAGGAAAGTAGGAGAAGCCTATTTTCTGAATTGTGAATAAGAGTCCACATTTTCATTCTGCACTGGACCTGGAAAATTATGCAGTTGGCCCTGTGCTTAGGACTGAAACAATATGGAAATGACCTGAGCAAGGGTAAAAGAGAAACGTAGCTGAATGGGGAGGTAAAAGTTGAAAATATTGAGGGCTACAGGTGAGAAAAGAAGAGACTTCTATAAGATCAAGGAGAAAAATGTATAATAAGTACTATTTGGTGAAATGTTGTGTATTGTCCCAAATAAACATTTATTATCAAACTCTTCTATAAAATTTGTATTTCTTAAAAATCTAGATATAGGAATCCAATATGTTTCATGATGAAAACAGAGAAAACATAAGTATTCCAAATGACAAGTAAAGGACATATAATAATAATTATTAGAAAATAGTTTGTTCTCCCACTTTCCATGACATAAACATTTAAAAGAAATTTAAATATTATTTTAAAAGTAATTTTAAGATATTTTCTTTCCCTAAGAACACATCATGACTCAGGAGAGATATAATAAGAATCTGAAATAGGGATATGACATCAGAGATCAAATGAATAAGGAAGCCACAAAAGACAATTAAGAAATAGAATTAAAAAAAAAAGTGACACATGAGTGTATATGAGAATCAAAGAGATTAAATGACAAAAGGACTCTTCACATTTTGAACCTAGGTAATGCTATTAACAGAAATAGGCAGTTGGATATGTTAGTGTACTTTTTATTTTTTTTAACCAGGTATCTTGCTATTTTATTTTTAACTAGTTTTTTTCTTTAAACATCTTTATTGAAGTATAATTGCTTTACAGTGGTGTGTTAGTTCTGGCTTTGTAACAAAGTGAATCAGTTATACATATACACATGTTCCCATACCTCTTCCCTCTTGCATCTCCCTGCCTCCCACCCTCCTCATCCCAACTCTCTATATGGTCACAAAGCACAGAGTTGATCTCCCTGTGCTATGCAGTTGCTTCTCACTAGCTATGTGTTTTACGTTTGTTAGTGTATATATGTCCATGCAACGTTCTCACTTTGTCACAGCTTACCCTTCTTCCTCCCTATATCCTCAAGTCCATTCTCTAGTAGGTCTATGTCTTTATTTCTATCTTACCACTGGGTACTTCATGACCATTCTGTTTGTTTGTTTGTTTGTTTTCTTAGATTCCATACATATGTGTTAGCATATGGTATTTGTTGTTCTCTTTCTGACTTAATTCATTCTGTATGACAGACTCTAGGTCCATCCACCTCATTACAAATAACTCAACTTCATTTCTTTTTATGGCTGAGTAATATTCCATTTTATATATGTGCCACATCTTCTTTATCCATTCATCCGATGATGGAAACTTAGGTTGCTTCCATCTCCTAGTTATTGTAAATAGAGCTGCAATGAACATTTTGGTACATGACTCTTTTTGAATTATGGTTTTCTCAGGATATATACCCAGTAGTGGGATTGCTGGGTCATATGGTAGTTCTATTTGTAGTTTTTTTAAGGAACCTCTATACTGTTCTCCATAGTGGCTGTATCAATTTACATTCCCACCAAGAGTGAAAGAGTGTACCCTTTTCTCCATACCCTCTCCAGCATTTATTGTTTCTAGATTTTTTGATGATGGCCATTCTGACCGGTGTGAGATGATACCTTATTGCAGTTTTGATTTACATTTCTCTAATGATTAATAATGTTGAACATCCTTTCATGTGTTTGTTGGCAATCTGTATATCTTTTTTGGAGAAATAACTATTTAGATCTTTTGCCCATTTTTGGATTGGGTTGTTTGTTTTTTTGTTATTGATCTGCATGAGCTGCTTGTAAATTCTGGAGATGAATCCTTTGTCAGTTGCTTCATTTGCAAATATTTTCTCCCATTCTGAGGGTTGTCTTTTGGTCTTGTTTATGGTTTCCTTTGCTGTGCAAAAGCTTTTAAGTGTCATTAGGTCAGATTTGTTTATTTTTGTTTTTATTTCCATTTCCTTAGGAGGTGGGTCAAAAAGGATCTTGCTGTGATTTATGTCATAGAGTGTTCTGCCAATATTTTCCTCTAAAAGTTTCATAGTTTCTGGCCTTACATTTAGGTTTTTAATCCATTTTGAGCTTATTTTTGTGTATGGTGTTAGGGAGTGATCTAATCTCATACTTTTACATGTCCTTGTCCAATTTTCCCAGCACCACTTATTGAAGAGGCTGTCCTTTCTCCACTGTATATTCCTGCTTCCTTTATCAAAGATAAGGTGACCATATGTGCGTGGGTTTATCTCTGGGCTTTCTGTCCTGTTCCATTGATCTATCTTTCTGTTTTTGTGCCAGTACCATACTGTCTTGACTACTGTAGCTTTGCAGTATAGTCTGAAGTCAGGGAGCCTGATTCCTCCAGCTCCATTTTTCGTTCTCAAGATTTCTTTGGCTATTCACGGTCTTTTGTGTTTCCATACAAATTGTGAAATGTTTTGTTCTAGTTCTGTGAAAAATGCCAGTTGTAGTTTGATAGGGATTGCATTGAATGTGTAGTTTGCTTTGGGTAGTAGAGTCATTTTCACAATGTTGATTCCTCAAATCCAAGAACATGGTATATCTCTCCATCTATTTGTATCCTCTTTAATTTATTTCATCAGTGCCTTATAATTCTCTGCACACAGTTCTTTTGTCTCCTTAGGTAGGTTTATACCTAGATATTTTATTCTTTTTGTTGCAGTGGTAAATGGGAGTGTTTTCTTAATTTCACTTTCAGATTTTTCATCCTTAGTGTATAGGAATCCCAGAGATGTCTGTGCATTAATTTTGTATCCTGCTACTTTACCAAAATCATTGATTGGCTCTAGTAGTTTTCTGGTAGCATCTTTGGTATTCTCTATTTATAGTATCATGTCATCTGCAAACAGTGACAGCTTTACTTCTTTTCCGATTTGGATTCCCTTTATTTCGTTTTTTCTCTGATTGCTGTGGCTAAAACTTCCAAAACTATGTTGAATAAGAGTGGTGAGAGTGGGCAACTTTGTCTTGTTCCTGATCTTAGTGGAAATGCTTTCAGTTTTTCACCATTGAGGACGAGGTTGGCTGTGGGTTTGTCATATATGGCCTTTATTATGTTGAGGAAAGTTTCCTCTATGACTACTTTCTGAAGGGTTTTTATCATAAATGGGTGTTGAAGTTTGTCACAAACTTTCTCTGCATATATTGAGATGATCATATGGATTTTGTCCTTCAATTTGTTAATATGGTGTATCACGTTGATTGATTTGCATATATAGAAGAATCCTTGAATTTGTGGAATGAGCCCCATGTGCTTATCGTGTATGATTCTTTTAATGTGCTGTTGGATTCTATTTGCTAGTATTTTGTTGAGGACTTTTGCACCTGTTTTCATCAGTAATATTTGCCTGTGGTTTTCTTTCTTTGTGACATCTTTGTATGGTTTTGGCATCAGGGTGATGGTGGACTTGTGGAAAGAGTTTGAGAGTGTTCCTCCCTCTTTTATATTTTGGAAGAGTTAGAGAAAGATAGGTGTTAGCTCTTCTCTAAATGTTTGATAGAATTTGCCTGGGAAGCTGTCTGGTCCTGGGCTTTTGTTTGTTGGAAGATTTTTAATCACAGTGTAAATTTCAGTGCTTGTGATTTGTCCGTTCATATTTTCTATTTCTTCCTGGTTAAGTCTTGGCAAGTTGTGCATTTCTAAGAATTTGTCCATTTCTTCCAGGTTGTCCATCTTATTGACATTGAGTTGCTTGTAGTAATTTTTCATGATCTTTTGTATTTCTGCATTGTCTGTTGTTACTTCTCCTTTTTCATTTCTAATTCTATTGATTTGAGTCTTCTCCCTTTTTATCTTGATGAGTCTGGCTAATGGTTTTTCAATTTTGTTTATCTTCTCAAAGAACCAGCTTTTAGTTTTATTGATCTTTGCTATCATTTCCTTCATTTCTTTTTCATTTATTTCTGATCTATCTTTATGATTTCTTTCCTTCTGCTAACTTTGTTTCTTTTTTGTTTGTTTGTTTGTTTGTTTGTTTGTTTTGGTTCTTCTTTCTCTAATTGCTTTAGTTGTAAAGTTAGGTTGTTTATTTGAGGTGTTTCTTGTTTCTTAAGGTAGGATTTTATTGTTATATACTTCCCTCTTAGAACTGCTTTTGCTGCATTCCATAGGTTTTGGGTCGTCTTTTCTACATTGTCATTTGTTTCTAGGTATTCTTTTATTTCCTCTTTGCTTTCTTCAGTGATCACTTCATTATTAATTAGGGAATTGTTTAACCTCCATGTGTTTGTATTTTTTAAAGGTCTTTTCCTGTAATTGATGTCTAGTCTCATAGCATTGTGGTTGGAAAAAAATACTTGATATAAATTCAATTTTCTTAAAATAATCAAGGCTTGATTTGTGACCCAAGATATGATCTATCCTGGAGAATCTTCCATGAGCACTTGAGAAAAATGTGTATTCCGTTGTTTTTGGATGGAATGTCCTATAAATATTAATTAATCCATCTTGTTTAATGTATCATTTAAAGCTTGTGTTTCCTTACTCATTTTCATTTTGGATGATCTGTCCATTGGTGAAAGTGGCGTGTTAAAGTTCCCTAATATGAATGTGTTACTGTCGATTTCCCCTTTTATGGCTGTTAGTATTTGCCTTATGTGTTGTGATGTTCCTATGTTGGGTGCGTAAATATTTACAATTGTTATATCTTCTTGAATCAATCCCTTGATCATTATGTGGTGTCCTTCTTTGTCTCTTGTAATAGTCTTTATTTTAAAGTCTATTTTTTTCTGATATGAGAATTGCTACTCCAGCTTTCTTTTGATTTCCATTTGCATGGATAATCTTTTTCCATCCTCTCACTTTCAGTCTGTATGTGTCCCTACATCTGAAGTGGGTCTCTTGTAGACAGCATATATATGGGTCTTGTTTTTGTGTCCATTCAGCAAGTCTGTGTCTTTTGGTGGGCACATTTAATCCATTTACATTTAAGGTAATTATTGATATGTATGTTCCTATTCCCATTTTCCTAATTGTTTTGGGTTTGTTATTGTAAGTCTTTTCTTTCTCTTGTTTTTCTTTCCTAGAGAAGTTCCTTTAGCATTTGTTGTAAAGCTGCTTTGTTGATGCTGAACTCTCTCAGCTTTTGCCTGTCTTTAAAGGTTTTAATTTCTCCATCAAATCTGAGTGAGATCCTTCCTGGATAGAGTCATCTTGGTTGTAGGTTTTTCTCCTTCATCATTTTAAATATGTCCTGCCACTCCCTTCTGGCTTACAGAGTTTCTGCTGAAAGATCAGCTGTTAACCTTATGGGGATCTTCTTGTGTGTTATTTGTTTTTTTGTTTATTTTTCCCTTGCTGCTTTTAATATGTTTTCTTTGTATTTAATTTTTGAAAGTTTGATTAATATGTGTCTTTTTGTGTTTCTCCTTTGATTTATCCTGTATGGGACTCTCTGTGTTTCCTGGACTTGATTAACTATTTCCTTTCCCATATTAGGGAAGTTTTCAACTATAATCTCTTCAAATATTTTCTCAGTCCATTTCTTTTTCTCTTCTTCTTCTGGGACCCCTATAATTCGAATGTTTGTGCATTTAATTTTATCCCAGAAGTCTCTGAGACTGTTCTCAGTTCTTTTCATTCTTTTTTCTTTATTCTGCTCTGAAGTAGTTATTTCCACTCTTTTATCTTCCAGGTCACTTATCCGTTCTTCTGCCTCAGTTATTCTGCTATTGATCCCTTCTAGAGTATTTTTAATTTCATTTATTATGTTGTTCATTGTTGCTTGTTTCCTCTCTAGTTCTTCTAGGTCTTGTTAAATGATTCTTTCATATTCTCTATTCTATTTCTAAGATTTTGGATTATCTTTACTATCATTATTCTGAATTCTTTTTCAGGTAGACTGCCTATTTCCTCTTCAGTTGTTAGGTCTGGTGAGTTTTTAACTTGCTCCTTCATCTGCTTTGTGTTTTTCTATCTTTTCATTTTGCTTATCTTACTGTGTTTGTGGTCTCCTTTTCGCAGGGTGCAAGTTCGTAGTTCCCATTGTTTTTGGTGTTTGTTCCAAGTGGCTAAATTTGGTTCAGTGGGTTGTGTAGTGTTCCTGGTGGAGGGGACTTGTGCTTGTATTCTTGTGGATGAGCCTGGATCTTGTCTTTCTGGTGGGCAAGTCCATGTCTGGTGGTGTGTTTGGGGGTGTCTGTGGCCTTATTATGATGTCAGGCAGCCTCACTGCTAACAGCTGGGGTTGTGCTCCTGTCTTGCTAGTTGTTTGGCATAAGGTGTCCAGCACTATATCTTTCTGGTCGTTGAGTGAAGCTGGGTGCTGGCATTGAGATAGAGATCTCTGGGAAATTTTCGCCATTTGATATTATGTGTAGCTGGAGGTCTCTTGTTGTCCAGTGTCCTGATGTTCGCTCTCCCACCTCAGAGGCATAGCAGTGACTCCTGGCTGGAGCACCAAGAGCCTTTCATCCACACGTCTCATAATAAAAGGGAGAAAAAGTAGAAAGAAAGAAAGAAAGAAAGAAAGAAAGAGGATAAAATAAAATAAAGTTATTAAAATAAAAAATAATTATTGTGAAAATAATTTTTAAGTAAAAAAATAAAACAAAAACACAAACAGAAACAGACAGAACCCTAGGACAAATGCTGAAAGCAAAGCTATGCAGACAAAATCTCACACAGAAGCATATGCATACACACTCACAGAAGAGGAAAAGGGGAAAAAAATAATATATCTTACTCTCAAAGTCCACATCCTCAATTTGGGATAATACGTTGTCTATTCAGGTATTACACAGATGCAGTGTACATCAAGTTGATTGTGGAGATTTAATTCACTGCTCCCAAAGCTGCTGAGAGGAATTTCCCTTTCTCTTCTTGTTCGCAGAGCTCCTGACATTCAGCTTTGGATTTGGCCCCGCCTCTGCATTTAGGTCGCCTGAGGGCGTCTTTTCTTTGCTCAGACAGGACAGGGTTAATGGAGCAGCTGATTAGAGGCCTCTGGCTCACTCAGGCCAGGGGGTTGGGAGGAGTGTGGTGCAAGCCTGTGGTGGCAGAGTCTGGCTTGATGTTGCAACCTGTGGCTGCAGAGGCTGGCGTGACATTGCACCAGCCTTAGGCATGCCTTTCTTTCTCCTGGGGAAGTTGTCCCTGTATCACTGGACCCTGGCAATGGTGGGCTGCAGAAGCTCCTGGGAGGGGAGGTGGGGATAGTGACCTGTGGTCCCACACAGGCTTCTTGGTGGTGGCAGCAGCAGCCTTAGCATCTCGTGCCTGTCTCTTTGGTCCACCCTGATAGCTGCGGCTCACGCCCATCTCTGGAGCTCCTTTAAGTGGCACTCTTAATCCCCTCTCCTTGCACACCAGGAAACAAAGAGGGAAGAAAAAGTCTCTTGACTATTCAGCAGGTCCAGACTTTTTCCTGGACTCCCTCCCAGCTAGCTGTGGTGCACTAACCCCCTGCAGGCTGTGTTCATGCCGCCAACCCCAGTCCTCTACCTGGGATCTAAGCTCCAAAGCCTGAGCCTCAGCTCCCAGGCCCCGCCCATCACAGCAGGTGAGCAGACAAGCCTCTCAGGCTGGTGAGTGCCGGTCGGCACTGATCCTCCATGCAGGAATCTCCCCACTTTGCTCTCCGCACCCCTGTTGCTGTGATCTCTTCCATGGCCCTGAAGCTTTCCCCCACCATCACCCACAGTCTCTGCCCGTGAAGGGGCTTCCTAGTTTCTGGAAACTTTCCTTCTTCACAGTTCCCTCTCACTGGTGCAGGTCTCGTCCCTATTCTTTTATCTCTGTTTATTCTTTTTTCTTTTGCCCTACCCAGGTATGTGGGGAGTTTCTTGCCTTTGGGAGGTCTGAGGTCTTCTGCCAGCATTCAGTAGTTGTTCTGTAGGAGTTGTTCCACGTGTAGATGCATTTCTTATGTATCTGTGGGGAGGAAGGTGATCTCTGCATCTTACTCTTCTGCCATCTTCCTAAAGGACTCTGTTAGTGTATTTTAATTGAAAGAAATTGAATAGTTAAAAAAATTAATGTGAAAAAGAATTATAAGTTACATAAATTTGATGTATAATTAATAAATAATCCAAGACAAGAATAGATAAAAATGGAACATTACTTTAGTACAATGACCATGTAAACTCATGTAAGTTCTCTCTAACAAGGATATTTTTTTACTGATAATTAAGAGAAAGAATAAGCCATTTTAAATGAATAAAGAAGAGTTTTCCTCAAGGAAGGAGCAATATGCTCAAGTTGGGAAAGTGCCTGTAATGTTTAAAGAATAAAAAGAACATTATGGAGGCTGGAGGACACAGAACAGAGGGAAGAGTTATAAGTGGTCAGGGACTTGGAGATCATGTGAGAAGACTGGATTTTAATTCTGTTGTAAAGGGTAGGTACTTTGAGCTTAAGATTTGTATCTGGGTAGTAATAAGATCATATTCTGTATTAAGAAAAACAAATATATTTAATTAAAAAATTGTCTCTCCCATGTAAAGGATGAGTTGCAGTGACACAAATATTGAAGTATTAAAGACTGAGTCAGAAGGTTTCATAACTGTCCAGGAGTAAACTGTTGAGGAGTGGACCATAGAGATGCTCATCATCTCTAAGCATCAGGGAGGTGCAACTCAAAAACCACAGTGAGATACCTATTAGAATGTCTGTTATCAAAAAGCCAAGAGAATATAAGTGGGAATGATGTGGAGAGAAAGAAACTCTTTTGCACTGTTGATAGAAATGTAAACTGGGTCAGCCACTGTGGAAAACAGTATTTAGTTTCCTAAAAACAATTAAAAATAGAACTACCAAATGATCCAGGAATCCTAATTCTGAGTATACATCCAAAGGAAATGAAATCACTATCTATCACTATCACTATTCATATCTTAAGATATTTGAGAAAAAAAACATTACATCCACAAAATGGCATGGAATGGCCTAACTGTATTTGGTAATGCAAATATTATTACCAAACTATATTAAAACAGTATTAGATACATTTAATAAGTTTAACAATAAAACATCCAGAGTTAAGAATCTAAAGTCTCTGATTCATTGGTCCTCAATCTTTTCTGAATAAATGTAAACACCTAGAAGATTTTTTAGATAACCCTAAGACTTGGCCATTGGCCTCCTTTCTGTGCTCCTGAAATTGGGATTTAATTGGTCCATCATTTTTAGAGTTAACCACAGTATTTCATACTATGCACCCAGGTTTGTGAACAACTGCCTTCAGACACTGCTCCACAACCCTGAATTGTGTTGTTTCCCCACAATATTTTAACCTCTGTCTAATTTGATCTGAGCTTCTATGCCAGGTTAGAGATAATTTTCATAGAAATTCTTCACACTTTGCTACAACAGTATGTTCCTTATATGAATCTGTCTGTGGGATTCATGTATGCATATGGTACATAAAATAGATTAACAGAAATACTCCCTAATTTCTATGGGAATTTACAGATTCTAAAATGTATCATTTTTAACTTATTATAATGTATTATCTTAAGAATGCCCTCAACTTAAAAATATTGGTGATTTGTTATTCTGTTGGACTTCATTTACTTTACAAATGGTTAGCTGTTCCTTTCCATGATACAGATATGACTTCAAACCTTGCTTTAGGTTAAGAAAATGCATAGGTGCTGTGTATTATTGTAGTACCAAAGCCATTCAATAGAGAGATTGCCTTTCCCTATTAATTATTATTATATACTACAATATATATGATTTTTCTGCTATTGAATAACAAAACATTTCTCTTTTGTTGTGTGTTCCCACATATCATGTATCCCAATATTAATAAATCTATGTTCCTTCAACATTCCTCTGTGAATTGATTTAGTTTTATGTAGCAGGACATTTAAACAGTGTTGTCAATTCAGATAGCACATATCATTAAAAATGAAATTGAAGTAACAAATCCATGAGACCCCTCAAGATTTCAAGACCATATTTATAGGATACAGAGTTATCAAATTAGGACTGTTAATTTTTCTTCCTTTTTCCGGGGGTTCCTCTTTGCAAAAGTAAAATTTTATGTCCATATTCAAACATATTGGTATTCATAAAAATGGAAAAGTTCATTACTTTCCATTAACTATTATATTTATATTCATAAAGTTATAAACAATTATTTATGTGACACATCCATGTGAATAGTCAAGTGTAATAACCTTTCCAAAACTGGGTTTGAAATTGCTAGTAGTTCCTTGAAATGGCAAAATGCTTTTAAACTCTTAAGTAAACACAGCTATTCAATGAGGAGACTTTTGTATAAACTTGTCAGATATAATAACTGTCATATGTAAATTATGGTCAATTATGGATTAGACAAAAGTTGAGAAAGGTACACAAATAATTTGTTTTCAGAAAATTAAAACAGCCCCTGAAAGTAAAATTTAGGAAGCATCTTCTAAGCAATGAGATATATAAATCTGTCTTTCAGGTAATAAGGCTATTATGGATGGGCTCCGAGCCAATTCATCAGATCCCTTTTAAAATGATATTTCTATTTTAGCTGTATTTCTACAATTCATTTCATAAATTGTAGGAGACAATTTTACATAAGTAGTTCATGTTTCTGCATGTCTTGTAAATGAAGGTATTGACAGTCTATGATACTGTACTATCACAAAGAGCTTTGGGAAATAGAGATCAAGTCTCCTAGAGGGCAGATTTGTTTTCTGTCCAAGAGAATATAGTAACTCCCTCTGGGGCAATAGCTGTGCATGTTTGCTTACAGCCCATTGTAAAGGATTAAGGCTTTAAGCTCAAGGTTCTTCAGCTTGGAGAAATCTGAATGGTTTCTAGGCAGCATCTACTTAGGCCCACCTTCTTCTCTGTCTCTGGAGATAAAAACTTTTTCCTAGAAGTCCCTCAGTGGAGAGCCCTCACACTGAACAAGCCTGGATGGTTGAACTTGTTACATTATTATTGACCTCCTAGAATCTAGGAAGAGATGACAACCTGAAAAAAATGTTAGGTTCTATAAGGAATAAAAATTTGAGGATGAACTTTATGTAAGAAACCAAACTGGTCATTATCTGTGAAAAATTCCTAAATTATTTTAAAAGGATAGTTTGTATCTAAGTCTGATATTGATATTATTATATATTATCTGGTCAATCTAGGCTAATTTATTATTTTGAATAGTTTCTTAATTTATCTTTTGGACTTTTCCAGGTAAAGAATTTTGTCATCTACAAAGAATGATAATATTTGGAAAGAGGAAGAAAATATATATCTGCCTTCGTTTTCTCTTTTAAGCTAGAAAACCCAAAACAACATTACACAATAGTGATTAAAATAACCATTCATGATTAATTCCTCTTAAAAATAACATTTTTTGCTGAGTCAATCAAGTAAAAGTGACTTCAATTCAAATAGCAAAAGAATTTTGGGAGCTTGATAAATGCAATAAAATGTATCTGGAAGAAATATTAAGAATAACAATGAAATCATAATGCTCATTGAATAAGAAGTTCCATACTAGGTATGAAAACACATTATAAAACCATTGTAATTAAGTTAATTTGATAGTGACATAGGAATAGAAATGCTCTTTTTAAGTAACATATTTTGTGGTAATCTTTATGGAAGAAATAGAAAACTAATATAAGTATTACTCATTTATATAATACTTTAAGATCAATTTGCCAACACTAACAAAACTAAAAATTAATTACACTTTGACCTAAATATCTAACTTCCATCAACTTATCTTTCAACCATTCTCACATGGGCTCAGAAAAATTATATATAAAGATGTTAATTTTGGGGACTTCCCTGCAGTCCAGTGGTTAAGGCTTTGCGTTCCAATGGAAGGGGTGTAGTTTTGACCCCTGGTCCAGGAGCTAAGCTCCCACATGCCTCGTAGACAAAAAAAAAAAAAAAAAAAAAAAAAAAAACAATTCATAAAACAGAAGCAATATTGTAACAAAAATTCAATAAAAACTTTAAAAACTCATCCACATCTAAACAAAAAGAAATGTTAATTTTCAGCATTGTTTGCAATAGCAAAACAGATAGGAAGAAGACAGGGGACAACTTTTAAAAGAATGACAACCTTTGAGGACACAACATAAACTGGTTAGAAACAACTAGGTACAATATGGTGGACAAGTCAACTTCCATTAGACCTTGAGCCTCATTATACATTCACTGTAATACATCAGCATGCTAAATGACACAACCACCAGCATCATGACAGTTCCAAGGTCAACCACAAAAGGTCAAAAAGTGGGTGGTGGCACAACTTCTGGAAATCCCTGCCTTTTCCCCAAAATAGTTGGAATAATCCTCCCACTCATTAGCCTGTGAAATTCCCCAGCCCATAAAAACTAAGTCCCCATATTTCCAGGCCCCTTGCCTTCTGAGATGACCCATACTCTATAGAGCATGTATCTTCCTGAATAAATCTCCTTTCACTTTAGTATGGTTCACTCTTGTATTCTTTCCTGCACGAAGTGAAGACCCACACTTGGTGGCCATCCCAGGGACTCACCTGAGACCTGGGATGTGACCATTCTCTTGCACTCCAGTTTCTATCCTGCAACAAAGCCAAAACAAGTAACTGAAAATTACCTAAATAATCATGAATAATTTCATTTCTGTAATACTGTGATATAATAAAATAGTCTGTAATTATCTTAAAAGAATGATATTGACCTCTATCTGCTGATATGGAAATATCACCCAGATAAAAAGTTTGAGGCCCTTTAAAAATGTTAGAAAAGCTTGTCTGTGACATGGAACATGATAATATATTATTTAGCTGAAAAGAAGTGGAATATATTTCTGCATATAAAATTCTCTCTTTATACAAATAAGGAAATATCCAATATTAAAATGTGCATAGCATACATTTTTCAGTAATTTTGGTTGTTAATAGGAATAAAATAATCAAAAGGGATTTTATTTTCATTTTTCACTCTTTTACACTGTCTCTTCACATGCTTGCAATGTTTTAATAATATCAAAAGAACAAAAACTATTTTACACATATAGTATGTTTTTTGTTTCAAGGAAGTGGATAATACATGCATGTGTATCTAATATCACATGGGTTCCATTACCTGAAATAAAGGATTTTCATTTACAATACATAATAAAGAAGATTTGGCTCGTTCAATACTGAAAATTAGAGTAGGTAGCTATCCAGTTCTGTAACCAGCAGGACACTATGGGGCCTTCCCGGGACAAACCCCTTCTGCCAGGTCCTCTCCTTTAGTTCCTCTCTGAAGTACCTAGATAACAGTACCTGATGCATATCTCCTGAGTTGCTTTATAGATGCTAAAACCCCCACCAAATGGAAGAAGTTAACTACTAGATAACCATGAGCACCAGACCTACTGGACCTTGAGGATTGATAATGTTAAAGCCTGTGACACTGTACTATTACCTAATCATCAAACATTCAGAGGATTGTGCTCTAGCTGATCACATATTCTGTGACTCTCCTCCCTCACCTGGCCTTTAAAAATGCCTCCCTGAAACCCATTAGGGAGTTCGGATTTTTTGAGCACTAGCTGTCCCAGACTTCTTGTCTGGTGTCTTAAAATAAATGCTGCACTTTCCTTTACCACTACCTGGTGTCAGAGGATTGGCTTTACTGCATGAAGGAGAGTGGGCCCCCAAGTTTGGTTTGGTAACAGTTACAAGAAGACTAAAAAAAAAAAAAAAAGCTGTTCTGGAGAACATGGGTCAGATTACAGACTATGCTAAGGACCTCCACATACACAGCTTTTTTTCCTTACCTGGGAAACAACAGCATCCTTGGACAAGAGGAGGAGATATGTTTCCAAAATCCTCTCACATTTCCAGATTTGTAGGTGAGGATTAGAGACAAGCATCAACAATAGTTTACAGGAGCAGCAGGCCACACAGACTTCACTTACAATGTAATCAACTACTTTGACAGAGTAACTTGTAGGTCATAGGCACAGCATGTGGAATTAGCTGACAGGGGATGTGAAGACTGCCCCTGATAGGGCAAACAACAGGAAGGAGAGAGGAGTTAGTCCAGCCAGTAGCTGGCAGAGTGAGTAGACTAAGGAAAAACCTGTTTACAGAAAGCAGCAGTTTCATCAAACACAAAGGAAAAAAATACAAAGATAAATTTCTCTTGGGCTACCAATGGCTCTGACATCCCTCCCAATTAATCTAATTCATTGCTCAACTAGTGACATAAATTTACATCAACCAGACCTGCAGCTTAAGCTCTAAAGGGACCTTCTAATAGAATGAAATTTGACTATTATTGGTATCAAGCAGAGGTCACACATGGGGGCTTTTAGGAGAATGCAAAAGTGTCTAGATGTCATTTATGCCACTTAACAAGAAAAAATAAGAAAAATAAGATCAAATATTAAAGCTAATTTTACAGCTCAAAAGAAAAAATTGAGACAAAATGAATATTTCCTATAAATATAAATAATAGAAAAGCAAAATTCTTAAATTATTAGCATTGTAATTTCCAAACAAAAATCTGTTTTCAAAAACAGAATGGTACTAGACGGTATTGTTATCAAATGACACTTGGGTCCACTTGCCCACCATAAAGCCAATCAACTGATACTGGGTTGTGGAGAAGGAAAATGTAGCCTTTATTGCAGGCACCAAGCAAGGAGTCCAGGGCAACTAGTGATCAAAAACACCTGAAATCCCTGATGGTTTTCAGGAAAGCATTTTTAAAGACCAGGTTTCAGTGGGGTGGGGGGTCATGTTCACAGGGTAAGTGATCAGTTTGTGCACAATTTTCTTATGGTTTGATGGTGAGATAATCGGGTGGTGTCACAGGGGTTAACATTATCAATCCTCAGGTGTCAGTAGGCCTGGGGGCTATGTGCTCATGGTCATCTATTAGTTAACTTCTTCCATTTGGTGGGGGTTATAGCATCCATAAAACAGCTCAGTAAATGTGCATAAGATACTGTCATCTAGGTACTTCAGAGAGGAGCTAAAGCAGAGGATATGGGGGAAGGGTTCTGTCCCAGGAAAAGCCCCATAAGGTTTTGCTAAGTTACAGTATATATTAAACTTTTATGAAATTGACAAATTACTGCTTGGAGAAAAATACAAAGACTAAAATATTTTTATTCTCAGTCAAGAAAAAATAAAAATAAAGAAATTATGCATTCAATGTGATGCCCAAAACTCAGCCTCTATGCACAGGTGCTGAATCAGATTTCAGACAGAGTTTTGGGTGAAGTAGAAAAAGATAGCTTTATTGCTTTGCCAGGCAAAGGGGAACACAACGGGCTCATGCCCTTCAAAACTGTTTGTCCCCACGGGTGGGGGTGTATGGGGGATTTAGTGAGGAGTTTTATAGCAATGGTTCGAGGGCAGGGTTGCTGATATGGATCAAAGTATATGCAGGCATTGCATTCCTTTAATCTGACCTCAGGTGATCTCCTGATGAGCTTCTGTGGTTCCTTTAATCTGGCCTCAGGTTGTCTCCTGATCTCTCTTTGGAATGAAGAATACTTCATCAAGTAGTTAACATCATTCATTTGTTGAGGGTTTTAGTTCTGGAGAAGAACTCTAAGATATTGCTATGTATATGCTTTGAAGAAGAACCAGGGTCCTGTCTCAAGGCTGCACTATGGTTTCTTGACTGCTCCTCCCTTGTCTCTGCATCCCCTCCCTTCCCTGATTAGCAACTGTTTGAACCTGCCCTTTGGAACTCAGTGTAGGTCATTGAGGCTGAAGCCTATTCCCTACAAACAAAAAGCAGGGGGCTTCCCTGGTGGCGCAGTGGTTGAGAGTCCGCCTGCCGATGCAGGGGACGTGGGTTCCTACCCTGGTCTGGGAAGATCCCACATGCCATGGAGCAGCTAGGCCCATGAGCCATGGCTGCTGAGCCTGTGCTCCGCAATGGGAGAGGCCACAACAGTGAGAGGCCTGCATACTGCAAACAAACAAACAAACAAACAAACAAAAACAGGGGATTCAGGAGGACTTCTGTGCCCAGGAACCCCACAGGTCCTGCTCAGTTTCAAATGTAAGATAGTTAAGAAAGATACATAGGATAAATGAATTAATAAAACAGAATATGAAAAATTTGGGAATCTAAAGAGTACAACAAAAAAGATGAAAAATAAATCTAAAAACTAGTTCTTTGAAAAAAATAGTAAAATTAATTTAAAAAATAACAAAGTTTGTCCAAAAAATATATATTTTTGACTGAAAGGAAAAACACAACGTAAGAGTTGTGAGTTTCAGTTTTATTCCAGGACCTTACTAAGGTATACAATACAGAAAATAGCCTCTTAGATAGCTCTAAGGAACCTCTCTGAAGATATAGGTTGAGAAACCAGTACATATGATTTTAGCTAGGGAATAGAGCAGTCAGGCCTACATCTTAGTAGAAAATTACTGCTAGTCATGAGGCTCAGATATCTCAGTTAATGATTTTAGTGCTCTTCTATTTATGGGAAGATGCAAGAATCTGGGTTCATTAAAATGTTTCCTGAGATATATGCAACTATCTAAGGGCCTGTTTTTCCAAAGCAGAGTGTCTTATCCTGTTTTTTTGTACTGACTTCCTTTCAAGGTGTACTGTAGGTCAGTGACTGCAGTGCCCAATGATTTAATTCTTTTAGAACCTAAGGGTGAGCAACATTCTTTGTTTTACATAAGTCTATTGAATAAAAGTAGGAAAAATACATGTAAAATCTGATCTATAATACAAGATACTTTAATACAGAGAGTGTAATATGTATGAGAGTGTTGGGGTGGGAAGGTTCAATCTATAAGCTAGTTTTTTATTTGCTTTAATTGAAGTATAACACTGAGATATAGTAACAGATATATGAATATTCATGAGATGGTTAGTAATAATTTGATAAAAACAATTTTAATGGAGAAGTAGCTATCATAAATGATTCAGCTTCCTTTAATTCCAGTCATCATCATTGTAAGCTTTTTTAATTAGCTAAATGGATGTTAGAAGTTTTTTTGTTTGTTTGTTTGTTTTTAATTGGTGAAAATAGTGACAAACTAGATATATGGAGTAGCTGGAAATATAATATGGACACATTCTACTATTTAATAAACTGTGCATAAGAATCTAGTGAACCCAATAGTCTGTATACTTTGAAAAATAAATACAAGGCTTTGTATAAGGGCCAGTAACTACACTGGAGTATTCCAGAAGTCTTGTGTACATTGTAAGATTAGCTGAATCCTGCCTTTAGACATTGCCACAGCTGCTTCTCGTGAAGCAAACTGTGCCACTTAGAGAACCAGAAGGACAATAGATGAAACTTTATTGATTTTATAAATCAAGTTCATCTTCTGTGTCTCTATGGAAGAATTTAGTCTTAAACATCCAATTATCATCTTTTTATAACTGTTGGAAGTTACAGAGACCAGAAGAGAAACTTGAACAAATTAGTTTAGTTAAATTTGCAATGCACATATACAAAATATATAGAATAAAAAAGAAGTCACTATCTTATATGTCACAGTTATAAACAATTCATAAAATAACTGCACATAAATTTAAATCTAAGAAATGAGAAAACCTCCATAAACTAGACAATTTCCTAGGAAGCAATCTTCAAAGGAAAATAAACATAATTTTAAAAAATTATCTTAGATTTGAAAGTATCAAACTGTTTCCAAGTAACTTAGCTGTTTCCTAGGGCAAGGATCAAGATTATATATAAATTATAAAAGTATCCAGAACCCAATAAATGAAAATTTGCATTGTCTAGTATAATGTAAGCCCTGACATTCAGCTTTCATTTTGGAATGAAAGTGCCTGATTTGAGCTTTGATTGTGGAGGTAGCCACTTCAGATAGGCTTCCACCTCAAAGATGACTATCTGTAATAAACACATTGCCAACCACAGGCCTGCCCCTGCCCTTCTTTGTCTCCCTCTCTCTCTCCCCAGGACTTCATACCGTGTCCTCAGGTGTGCTATGCAATTTCCAAGACTCATAAATAATCAATAATATTTTTTTTGTTTTTTCAAATTGTTATTGATGAGGGCATCTTGCAATGCATAATAAGAGCCACAAGGGCCAGTCTAGTCATAACACTGGCTATTGATAGGCTGAGACCACCAGACAACTTCTGGTTTCCAAGAAAAAAAATATCAGGCATGTGATGCATCAGGAAAATATGGCCCATAATGAAGACAAAAATAAATTAATCAAAAACCACACAGAACTGACACAAAGATTAGAATGAGCAGACACAGATATCAAAACAATTAGTATGACTGTTTTCCACATGTTGAACCAGTTTGGAAAATAGTTCTTTCATTTCTTAAAAATGAGATGTATATCTACCTTAAGACCCAGGCATTCCATACCCACAAAAAATAAAAGCATTTATCTATAAAAATATTTGTAAGTAAATGTTCAAAACAGCTTATTTTAATATCCCAAACCTGAAAATATCTGTCTACCAAAAAAATTAATCAATCAGTCTAAGGAAGAAATGAAAAATTTTATTTGAGACAAATTGAGGATTATAACTGAGGACCAGCCTCTCAGAAAGCTCTGAGAACTATTCTGCCCATTAAAGGTCAAAGCACAATTGTATAAGTTTTTGAGACAGAAGGCTGAACATTAAATGACTTATTACTGACAATTAACAGAATCTAGATCTAAGCTCACAAAGTAGTGGGTCAACATGCCCCCTTACAAGATTAAGAAGGAAGGTCATCTCCTAAGGAATTGTAATTCTTAATGAGATTAAAAAGCAATATTATCTCCTAAGGATGTCTGATTAATGCATATACATGTAATACACATTAAGAGGGAGGGAGGAGGTCCAAAGGGCCAAAGAAAAATTTTATGTTTAAATATTTCTTATCTTGCCATAAAATATGAATTTTACTTTATCACATCTCAAATGTCCACTCACAAGTTAAGGGGTAAATAAATCATGGTATATCCATATAATAAAATGCTACTCAGTGACGTAAAGGAATGATCTATTGATGCACACAATAAGAATAAATTGCATCATAATTATGCCAAGTGAAAGAAACCAGGCAAAAAGAGTACATACTGAATGATTCATAAATACAAAACTCTAGAAATTGCAAACTAATCTATAGTGACAAAAAGAAGGTCAATTATTACCTTAGGACTGAGAAGTGAAGAGCTGGTGGTAGGATGGAAGGCTTTTATAAAGGCACAAGGAACCTTTGGAGAGTGATGGTCATTTTCTTTATCTTAGTGGTGATTATTATTTATGTAATACATATGCACACAGATAAATATATACACATGTATGCATGTGTTGTTAATATTTATCAAATACTAATGTGTATAATAGTCTAAATCTGAAAAAGACCCATGTCCATCCACATGTTTAATAGATAAACACAGCTTCTTATTATATGTCAATTTATACCTCAAAAATCTATTTAAAAATCCAAGGAAATGCTGTTTTTATTAGCCCTAACTACCAATTTTCCAAAGTATATATAATACCTGTACTACTTTAAATGTATGCCAGCATAGAAAATGACATTTTCCCCAAGCATATTTACCAAATGATTCTTACATTGTAAATAGCACAAAACATGTAAAGAGTAGTTTCACATTTAGAAATTCTAAGTAAAAACGTTTTTAAACAAGCTAAAAAATAACTCCTATAAAATCAGGAAAGCAATCACAATTGCTTTTAAATACATAGTATGTAATATAATTCTACATCAATTATTAAATAATTAAATTATCTAATTATCTAATAATTAAATTATTTTAATTATCAAATAAAATAATACACACATGAAGAAAATAACTCACTATTTTCAAATGACTGTTTCTGGAAAAATATTGAAATACTTAGAAAAGCTATATAAAAATGGATCATTTTTCAAGACATCTGCTTGAAAAGTTTATATATATATATATATATATATATATATATATATATATATATAACTATATTTCTACAATTATCAGTTAAAAAATGACAGTAATAAAATTTTTATTTCCCAAAGCTGAAGAATATAAAATATCTATGAATAAATTTAACATAAAATAAGTTATTCTTGTATAAAGAAAATATTAAGACTCCACTGAAAGTTGTAATAAAGTCCATAAATATACGGAAAAACATTTCTTACTTTGTGATAGAATAATTCAGCCCTATAAGATGCAAATGGTCTCTTTATTTCTTTAAAAACTTGAAAATATCTATATTTATATTTGAAAGTTGTCCTTTTAACTCAGTTTTTCAAATTTCGTTTGTGAACTTTAACATCGTGTTACTTTGTAAACAATCGCTGTTTATACAGTAGTTTCTATTTTCTTTAATTTCTTAATTTAGTTTTATGTTAGAGAAGAAAAATGAAGAGAGATTACGTTTGTTTCTTTTTTGGAATTCATTCCATTATAAAGGATACTCATGACAATATAGAAGTACTTGACTTTTGAAGGATTCCTGTGGAAAAATAACCTGTGCAAATTTACCCAGATTTTTCTGTAGGATATTTCATAATGTCCTAGGAAGATCCTTGTGCTGAATTTATTTTGAGTCCATATCCTTAACAGCTTCTAGGTCTCCTTCTTATAACTTAAGTTGCAATGTCCTAGAATATTAAATAATGCATGCTAAGAATGGCTTTTATTTCTTATCATCAGCTTCCAGCATTATATGTCCTGTTCATCAGCATATCTGTGTTTTCTCTACTTCTTCCAGTCAAATATTTTAGAAGTAGTTATTAGATATTATAGCATATTCCATAAAAAATTTTAAAACCTTATTTATTAGCAATTTCTGGGTCACTGTATTTGAGCAAGAGTACCCAGCTTTAAATAACTACAGTTCAATCTAGGATCCTGATGTTTTGAATCACCCTTTAGATTCATAGTTATTGCTTCTAGTTTTGTTAAGAGTTTTCCTATGGTTCTGTCATGGTGAGTTCATTATTTTCCTTCAGAAATATCAGGTCTTCAAAGGGAAAAAATGGTATAATTCATATTCTGCATGAATGCCTCCCATAGTGCTCTGGGACACATGAAATCATGCCCTTTAACCATACATGGGTGATCTTGATAAACCACAAAAGTGTTTAAATTATAAATCAGAAGCAGATAATGCATTATAAAACAATCTCAAAAGAATTTGTGCTTAGTACAGTTCTACCCCTGGAGAATTCTCTGAAATAATTAAATTCAACAATTATTTATTGAGCACCCACTACATATATACTATTTGTTGTGTATCTTAGAATATAGAAAAAGTCAGAAACAAATCTTTTGTTTATGCTGCTACTGTTAAACTTGGGGGTTGGACAAAAGAGCACATTTTTATAAAACAAAGTGTAGTAAGGTATTTTTTGTATAAGAAGAAAAATAAAAATGTTTTGCTGGAGTGTGGGGTTTGGTGACTCAGAAAAGAAACTATTCACAGCCTAAAAAAAAGAGAGAGAGAGAGAAAAGGAAAAAAAAAAAGACCAGAAAGTCTAAACTAAAATGGCTACACTTGAAATGAAGTTCAAGGTGAATTCCAACCTCTCTATATTTATATTGAGAGGGCAGAGTTTAGTTGCCCTGACCTCTGCATTCCTAAATTGGATTACTAATTCCACCATTGGTGTAATGAACTGAACAAGTAATATAATCTTTCTACGCTTCCATCATATGTTGTATATGATAGAGACAGTAGCATGTTAACACAGATGCTGTGAAGCTTAAATGAGAAAACATTTATAAAGCATGTAGCACAGCCATTGGTATATAGTACATATTCAAAGTTTAGCTCTTATTAGTAGTTATAATAATAATTATAATTACTACATGTACTAGTGGGGATGGTACAACAGTAGTAAAACAAATATGAGCAGAAACAACAGCATGAACATTTTTGAGAAACAGTAAAAGGTAGTTTTGATTGGAGCATATGGTTCATTTAGAGAACAGTGACAGGGTGGCAATGCTGAAACAGTTGATTGGGGATTTATGGAGGGGCTTAAGTTCTGGGTTACTAAAATTATAATTAATTTGACATACAATAATGAGTCACAGAAGTTAATTGAGCATGGAAGTGATACAATTTGACCTGTTTTTTAAGAAGATTAGTCATGGACTTCAGTGGAAAAATAAAAGAGAAAAGAAGGCCAGTTTGAAGCCTATTAAAGTAGTCATTGCAAAGGGAATAATATCCTTTATAATAATAATAGCTATAGTAGTGGAAAGAAGTATTCCAGGAGGATTACCGAAGAAAAAGCTGCATACTGGCTTTGGGGAGAACGTAGAAAATAAAAGGTTAAGTTGACTAACACTGCTCTCAACAACTGGAAGTCGAGTAGGAACTATAAATAAAAACTGGGAAACAAGGATTGGGGGAAATTCATTCTGAGGAAAACATGGCACTATGTGATTGGTACATAATAAGCTTGATGAGTCAATGAGATGTACAGTGTAAGGAAACAAAGGTAGTTAAAATCCAGGCTGAGCCTGAAGAGAGAGCTCAGGGCTATAAGCAGATATTTTGGAGCTATTCATATTGAGTGTCGGTTTAAGACATCAGAGAAATTAAACCTTAAAGAATAATGGTTTAAGAAAGAAAATAAGAGGACTGAGAGAAGACTCCTGTTTTTTTATTTTTTTTTCCTTTAACTCTTCTAAAATGTTCTAATACAACTGGGTCAGGTAGGGAAAACAATCTAAATTGTAGACTTCTACAACTAATTGCCCAAACCTTAGCATACACACATCATACAGATCAATAAGACATCATATGCCTGCTCATTCCCAGTTCAAGTTTGTTTATAAAAACTGTGCAGTCTTAGAGAAGTAACCAATGTGAGTAGCTACATGATCTACTATCTACACTGAGTGATGAAGTAATAAGTTGGTGCCTTACCCAGGAATTCTTCAACAGTTTCAGAATTAACTCCTTTCCTCTCAAGATTTCTTCAGTATATAGTGTTGAAACCCCTTCTTGGTTTCATACCTAGATTATCCCTTGATGTAGAACTAGTCTGTCCAAGAGAGTTGAATTTAGTTTTCACTTTATTTTTTCAATTGCACTCATATTTATAACACCATTAGTTTAAGTCACCTTTTTTGATCCCCAGTTGTAACTCTGCTCCTTTGGGACAAAGTGCTCTTGACTCATTCCAGCTTTAAGATCACATTCTTTCAAATATTCGAAAGTTCAATCAAACATGCATGTCCTCTGAGTTCACTGAACTTAACATTTTATTTGAGATTATATTGCTTGTGTCAGCAATACAATAAATAATCCCTTCATCAATATTTTCCAATTAATACTGATAACAGAAACATGAGGAACTCCTATTTTTCACTGGACATACAAAAAGAAAGAAAAGGTAGAACTTTCAGAAAAGGAGAAAAATGAAATTTCACAGCAGGAGAAATTCCATAGAGGAAAATGTTTTAATTAAATGTAGTTGTCAAAATATACAATAGTATAAATAATTTAACATTTAGTATAAATAAGTATAAATAGTATAAATAATATTAATAGTATAGTATAAATAATTTGTAAGTGGCACTTGGTAATTTAAAAGTTTTTGTTAACAGCTGAAGGATGCATTACTGAGCACTATTAATAGAGAAAATCATATGACAAGCTAGAGAAAATAGAGTCGGTAAATATAGACTGTTCTTTCAGGACTTAGGTATTTCTGGGAGAAGACTGGGATTTTCAGATAAATATAACTACCCTATCAATGGGGTTAATCATTATTGGTCTTGATTATAATATTGTGGGCAGGACAAGGAAAAAGGGGAAAATAAATTATAGGATGGTAAAATATTATCTTAAAATACTTTAAAATAGTATTTATAATATATTCATATTAGTAAATATTACTAATAATACGTGGTCTTTAAATTGAATTCTTTGCTACAAATATTGAACCTAAAAACAAACAAATCAATATTTATAGTCTTGACGTTTTACTCATGTTCCTGAATCCTATTTCCAAATAACAGCTCCAATCCCACATCTCTCATCTCAATGTGGCAACAAAAATGTTGATTCTTTAAAACATTTCTTATAATTATTATTTACTGCCATTTTTATTTCTGAAACTGTATTTCTTTTATTTATCTCACCAGGCCTGGAAAAAAAGCCACAGATTTCTAAGACACCATTCTTGAGAGCCTTTTTTATTTAATTTCATTTTATAGACAGTTGATTATTAATCCCAAAACTTTCAATATTAACCTTTTGTCTGCAGGGCAATCTCTACCATTCAGGAAACATAAATTGAAGTGCTCAGCATTTCTTAACATTCCCAGGTGTTATGCTGTGGTCATTCTAGACTTTATATTCCTCTTGTCTAGATGGACCATGACTATGAAATCCTAATTTTTAATTTGCTGCGATCTTCTATTTTTCTTGAATTTTCTAAATCTTTCTGTAACTAACACACCTATTCACAATTTATAGAAGTTTACCTTATATTTTACCAAATACTTTCATATGTATGTCATATGCTATAATCAATATTACTGTTATCTCTTAATCTCTCCTGTCCTGGGTATTGAAGCTGATCAATTCCCTACAGATAGAACGAAACAACATACTACTATGTCTCTGAATCCATCCATAGATAAGTACTTCAATATATATTATATCTTATTCTCATTTTGTACCTGAGAAAAAGGGTGTTCAGAGAGGTTAACTGATTTGTCCACATAATGCACTGAGTACGTGGTAGGGGAAATCCCCAAATTCTGAACCTAGGCCATTTCTCAAACTACAAACACACTATTTTCTTTCATTTCCAATTACTTTCTCCACATAAATATAAAAGCCCAGCACTACAACACAAAGTGATGTATATAGATTAACATTTTTATTTTCTATTTCTACAAGGAGCTGAAATGCTGGCGTTAAATAAGAACTTTGTGTTTGACTTTGCTTTGGATAATATACCAGTTAAGAGATTTAAGCTTCAATCATATAGGATAATAGATGATCTGCTGAAGAAATTGATTTTGAAGTTGTAATTTACTTGAAGTGTTTTGATGATCTCATAAAATACAGGCACAAAATTGAAGCTATTTAGGATTTAATGGCTCTCTTAAAGCTTGAATTACTACTTTAGTGCCAAAGTCCCCAGGAAAGAACCACAGGTTCCTGTATTACAGACTATATATTTATTGCACTGTGAACATATTTCCTGTTATAAGAAAGAAGCTTTTTCTTCACCCTCTTCATCTATTATTCATTACCTCTCTCTCTCTCCCTCTCTCAATTTCTCTTTCTCATTTTTGTCCTCTTTCCTTCTCATTCTCTCTCTCTGTCTCTCTCTTTGTCTCTTTACCTGGCAAGTGGCCCACTCCCATGTTGTTTGTGTGTCTGGCCCATGGCTGACATTTCTATTAAAAAATGGTTTTATTTAGGCTAGTGGAAATAACCTTGTATGTATCACCTCTTTAGCTCTCAGCTATTTCTCTTGAAAATAATTCTAGTGTTGTATTAGTATATGGGAATTTGTCATTTACCTTTACCTTTTATCATTTGATATATTTAAGCAAGGATAATAACATCCAGAAAGAGGGCATAAAAAAAACAGTCTTCTCTGCCTAGTCCCTTCTAAGGGAGGAGGGTAGAAAGGGTAGCTTGAGAAGCTGGAAGGGTTGCTCTCCTGCAGTGGTCTTCAATCCTGGAGGCAGAATAAAACCACCTGGAGAGCTTTGGAAACCACCCAACTATATAAATCAGAATCTCTGGAGGACATAGATTTTTAAGCCCCCCAGATGATTTCAATGTGTAAAAAAATATACTAACCATAAGTCTAGTGGAAGTTCCTTTATCAGAAACATGACAACATTGGAAAGCATTATCCTCTGATAATGTGTTGTTGTGTGTATAGATAAGTAGTTATGCAGGTTGACAGACAGAGAGATAGAAATATAAATCAAATAAGAATATAAATTATACTTCTCAATTGGTTCAAATCCTAGAAAAATAAAAGCAAGTAATGTGATTAATTATCATTGACACAATTCCTACTTCATTTGATAGGCTGTCTGAAACACACTTGATCAACATTTTTCAAACAGTGGTATAGAAACTCATTTATGATGAATACAATCATTTAGGTGGCAAAAGATGAATTTTCTTTATTTTAATAATTTGCACATATTTTAAAGTGTAATAGAAACTTACATGTATCCTATAAAAATATAAGATTTTACTGATTTCTTTGTTTAAAATGAAGCTCACATAAAGATCATTGTAATTATCCATTTTATACAGACTACATAATTTACAGGTGACATTTAGTCTTACCAGTGAAGGTTCTAAATTATTCATTTCTGTATCTTTGTCAGTTGTTGGAAATATGGATTCTATAGATGCTATGGATCATGTGTGTGGATTTTTGAAAACTGAATTTCAAGAAACTTCCTGCATTCTTTTACAGTGATTAGTCTAAAATCACTTTTAAAAGTGAATGATTATTTAATTAATCAAGTGTGTATAAGCACATATAATAACTCAAACTGGGACTACATTTTCATTGCTGTTGTGATGATAGTTATGTTTCTTGAAGCATCACTAAGCCATGTTTAAAATTGGAATTTTTAAAGTGTAATGGTGCAGATTTTAATTACTCATGGTGATTATAATAAATATTAATATGGTCTTTGTATAGATATGAACACCAATTTAATGAATCAATTTAGAAATATTTTGATATTGCTTAACTACCAACTGCAAAATAGTTCATGCAAAAATTATAAATTTGATTTTTGAGTGACAAAGAGAGTAGTTCTACTTAATTTTCTCTCATCTTTGAAGAAACATTCATAAATTCTGATATTAAATATTAATATTTGAAATATTTTGAAACCAAAAACAAGGAAAAACTGCCATATAAAACTACTTAATTTTGTTAAAAAGGAATAAAATATTCAAGTACCATAAGAGAAAAATATGCAGTGTGACTTAGAATAATGATGGAAACACAGCAACAGCTAGATGTCATTTATAGTGTTGTATTAACTTACAAACACTGGAGCCACAAAAGTAATTGTGAATCACTTTTAAAATCATTTTTTATGGTAAAAGTACAAAAAGTAGCAAAGCATGAAGAATGTTTAATTACTTTCCTCTGTTAAATACCATAATTCATTACATAATTATAGATATGACTGGAATCTTGATTTATCAATGACTACACCTAAAATGAAAAGCTAATGGTCTTCACTGAAGACTGTTTATACTAAAAAATACTTTGAACTCAACTAATTATTTGGTATTTATCAGACAATAGCTGTATAAGAAATTCCAATTTTTGAACAAGAAATTTTGTAAATTTTTCCAACAGCTAAAAATGAAAAAGATAATTTTCAAAATATTTGATAACTTATTAATGTGAAGACAAACAAAATACAGCCTAGAAACTACGTATTGGAAGATGCACTGAGGATGCTAAAACCATAATTGGTCTCTTAAGAATATTGTTACTCAAATAAAATTAGACTTTACTTCAATTTTGCTACTTTGGGTGCAGAATAAACTCAGATATACACACATGGGAGCACACCCCACCAGGTGCACTGCATGAAGAAAAGTGTTATTCATATTAAGATCAGGTTACCAGATGTTTATTTTTTTCTCTCTCTCTTTGTCTCTTTCTCTGTCTCTCCCTCTGACTCGCTGTCTTTCTGTCTTTTTCTCTCTCTCTTTAAGACCATAAACAACTCTTATTTTCTAGTGATGCTTGCTTGCTGGCCTTTCATGCATAATAGTACTCTGCCTATATTGAGAAAAAGAATATAATATTGTCCAAGTAAGACTTCATTTCAGAGACAATGCATGCATGTTTTGTTTAGCTTTGCATTTTAGCAGCTTTAATTATTTCACTTTTCTTTAGAGGCATGGTTATAAAGGAGAATTAAACTTGATGATTACATAAAACTGGAGAGACATGCCTAGGTTTATATAATTAGTTTTGTCTTATCATCTAAAAACCCACTAACAATATTCTGAATGTTATGAAGACATCTTTTAATGGCTTACCCTTATTTTTCCAAGTGAATTAATGTTGGTATGTGGATGAGAAACTTTGTCATTACTTTGTGAGCATTACCAGATAATGTGAACTAATCAGAAGAAACATAGTATCTGGAGCTTGTTCAGAAAATGTTTTGAGGTGAATTGGTTGAACAAAATTTCTGCTATTTTTTTTAAAGAAATTAATGTACAATAACATAGCTCATCAGAGAACACAGCAGCTTTGGGCCTTTTATGATTGTACATCTATGAGTTGAACATCTCAAGGACAAATAGAAATAAAACTACAGAACATAATTGAATTCTTGTGTTAGAATTACTTATTTTTAAATGAGTGACATCAAGTAGAGTATCAATTTTATTGACTGATCAGAGTCAGCCTCATTATTTTCTTGAGAATGATTTTCAGGTATATATTTTTGTAAATTGAATCAAGTCTTTCTTTTGTAATTAGTATCACTTTAATCTGTTTTTATGTTAATTATATGTTTTTCTTCTTTTTAATTGCATGTTGTGATTTTTTAATTGCATTGATTTGTTATGGTGCTTCTAATTTGCAAGTGATATTTCCCTTTAAAGTGATACTTCCCTTTAAAGAAAAATGGAATAAAATAAAATTCTTAAACAAGTCATTTAAATGTAAGATATAAGTTGATTTAAATAAGTAATAATTATAATGGCAGGCAGATACACCCAAATAGCTAAGATAGTATGCAAGTGACTGAAGCTGCTAAATATTCCACATATTTCACCTCCCACTTGATTTAATCAACTTATTCCCTCAAAATATTTTCCTCTTCATGAATATAGAAAATAAAATGATGAGAAGAAAAGAATAGATGTGTTGGAGTAGAGCAGATAGAATTAGCAATTTACCTATTTATCTGATTGGTAGAGGTTGTTTCTCTGGTTCAGGGAAGGGACAGGGGGAGTAAAAACTTCTCACTTTCACTGAAACCTGAAAGGCTTTCTTCTTCTTTTTCACGCCTCCCCCTACCATTAACTTCTCTATCCTTAGTAGTGTACTCTAATGTAGTTTAAACTTTTGAACAAGTACTGGGTAGCAATTTTTTAAGTGTTATATATTTTAAATCATACAAATTTTAAACAACATAATGAACACATAATCCAGTTTTAGAATTATGCCGTATTTGCTTTAAATTTTCTATTAGTCAATGACACAAATACAGCTGTATCCCCACTTGTAACATGCTTTGAAGCCTTTCTCATTCATTCCTTCCTCTCTAAAGGGAGCTGATTTCTTGAAATTTCTATGCATTTTAAGCACCTATATATTTATGTGAATATATTTATCTTTCAAAATAGTGTTAGTTATGATTTTTTAATTCACATAAGTGTATTATATTATTCATAATGGTTTTTGACTTGCTTTTCCTTAAGACACATGTTTTAGAATTGTTTGTTTTTATATAAGGAGAAGTACAGTTTATAAGTTGTAGTTACTATGCTGATTCCTTTGAATAAATATACTATATTTTATTTATGCTTTCTTCAACTGGTGGGCACTGTATTGTTTTCCAGTTTTCAATATTATAATCAATTATTTCTTAATTATTTTTGTGCATGCATCTTTTTTGTGCATATGTAAAAGTTTATCTAACACATATCTAGAAGTTAGAATTGATCAATAATCCATCATATCCATCTTGAAATTAAAAAAAAAAAACAAAAAACACCAAACTGTTCTAAAAGTGCTGTGGTCTTTATATCCTATTGCACTGTAAAGAAGCTCCACCTTTTTAATCCTTGATACAAGTTGATAATATCAAACTTTATAATTTTGCCAATCTGATTAATATGAATTTATTTAAGTTAAGTTTTCTTTACTGCTAATCAGGAGCAACTTTCATATGCATATTGGCTATTTTTGTTTCCTCCTCTGTTAATTATCTGTTTTATCCTTTGTAAAATTATCTCTTTAGGCTTTTGTACCTTCTTTAATATATTGAATCAAAGACATTTCTGAAAACTCTGAATATTCATCTTTTGTTGGCTATGTGCATTGAAAACATATTTTCCCAAATTTGGCTTTTTCCCAAACTTACTTATACTTTGTCATAATGATAAGCAGTTTTACCATTTACTCTAATCAAGATTTTTTTTTAATGGTTTGTTCTTTCCTGTCATTCAGAAATACTTCAATTCCCTGAGGATATGAAATCATGCTCCTACATACAAGTCTAAAAGTTTAACGTTTTTATTTTTACAAATAGTCTAATAACTATCTAGATTTTTGGGGAATGATATTAGTTGGCAGTAATTTTCATTTTCCTTTGGAGTGCCTATTGCATCAGCACCACTTATTGAATATTTGAATTCATTCCCACTAGTTTATAATGCCTCTTCTCTGTCATATTTCAAGTTTCCTTAACAGGGTCACTTTATTGGTTCTCTATTTTATAGTGTTGATATACTTTCTATCCACTCTGCCGATTCCACTTAAATTTTTATCACTATAACTTCAATAAATTTCAGCAACCAGTAAAGAAAGCCTATTTTTTTCCTCATGTTTCTTCTTTGAAAATAATCTTAGCTCTTCCTGCTCCTTTATTTTTCCATATAACATTGGGGTTAGTTTTCGATTATGTGTTGAGACTTTGGGGAAAAAAATTGTTGAGATTTTAATTAAAACTGCTTGGAATTCATATGTAAATTTGGAAAAAGTTGATATGACACAGTTAGTTATAATATGATTGATATGTCATGCATGCTGTGGTTTTTAGAATTCTTATTCATGGACATGGCAGTTCTATGTTGCCTCCTTCAGAACTCTCAATACAGAAACAAGTTTGCATCTGTAGTTAAGAGATCTCATAACATAGTGATATTGGGGCTATTCCAAGTCCAGTACCTGGATTGTTCCTACTTGGCTGCATGTTTTTGTGCATGCTCACTCCAACCTCCCTTTCTAAGCCCCTTTATATAATCTACAAAACCAGGTAGAGGCAAATTGCTGTTTCTTAGCTTCTTGCAAAATGAGTGCATAGCCCCAGATTCTAAGCAATGTAACTGAATTCAGTTTCCTGCCTTGAATTAACCAGTTTTTCTCAATTTTTCTGAGAAGTCACCTCTTCTGTATGATTATAAGAATCAGAGATTGCATGCAGGCAATCAGTTTCAGTTCTCGGAACCCATGTGTTTATGTTCCATTTTGTGTACTTGGACAAGTTTATTCTGTTGTTTGGTTCAGATATATTTATTTCATTTTATTTCAATATTTAATTTATTATTGCTCTCTATTTGTGGCTGAGGGTCTGAAAATATTAACTTACAATTCCATATTGACTGGAAGTAAGTGGTTAATAATTTTTAAATGTTTGTGGTATGAGCTCTTGTTTTTCTTTCTCCTTTTTTTTTTCTTTCAAAGAAAGTTGAGAGTACATTGTGGTGATCAGAAAACAAAATCATTTTGAATCAGACCACTGAAAAAATATTTGTAAGGTAAATATAGTGTTGTACATTTTTGAAACTATCCCTTATAGTCTGATAGAATTACTTAATGGTGAAGTTTCCTTTGTACATTTATTACAACATCAATGATGACACTAATTTATTAGAGATTTGTAAACTATTTCTTAAAGATGTTAATTAGTTTAATTTAAGTTTTTATTCATTATCAGTTGAAACTAGTTGAAAATAACTGTTGTGTGCTCAAATTTTACAGTGGAATTTGTTTTTTAGTTGTAATAAAAATAATCTGCCGACTTAGCCTTGGGGAATATAAATCATAATGGGAATTAAAGTTATACTTGGCAATAATGATGTCAGATAAATATAGCCATAACTACAATAGTCATTGACATTGATGTGGATCTATAAATGTATATATGTAAAATATATACCTATATATACACACATATAAACATATTCATAGTAAAATGAGGAGATACTCATGGCAATTACAGTCTTTACTTCTGTAACTGGTCACATGGTCATAGTTGTTATTTAAAACTACCTACTTTCACTACCCATTCATTATTTCTTTTAACTTCAGCAAGCGTCTCAGCTGTCATGGTTCTTTACCTGGAGGGTTACACAAACCTTCACTCCTGAAGGGTCTGGGCCATTACTAGCCCTTCCTTGATTGTGTTGTAGCTTTCCATTGACCTTAAGTTCAGGGTATGGTAATAGTAAGTGATGCTCTAAGGGATCTTCTATATTCCAGACATACTCCTCCTCACCTGCATGGTGAAATAGCAGTCCAATGTCTCCTTAGTATTCAGGATCAATTACCCAGCTAGGACAGTAACTCCCTTCTTTGCCTGGTAATTCAGAGGTAGGAGGAACCCAAAGTTGCCAGGTGGAAATCCTAACTTCAGTTCAATGGAATCATTATTGTGTCTGCTAGTGGAAGCATTCCTTCCTCTTGAACTAAGGCCTCTAGGCTTCATGAACATTAGATCATGGGAATAAGAAGTAAAAAAAAAAAGAAAAGAAAAAAGAAAAGAAAAAGGTGCTAATGACTCACTGGGGATAATAGTGAGTGGTGAGGCTCTCATTTCCACCCCTTGAATTAAACCACTTTCTCGGATGTATAAATCCTGGTTAAGGGATAAGGAGCACAAAATGATGGGTGCTGATTCAGAGCATAAACAGCCTCATGGTGAACCTTGTCCCAGCCTTGCCCCAGCCCTGCCCTAACTGGCCTTTTTCAACAAGGCAATTTTACCATTCTATCAAACCCATTGCTTCAGAATGTTGAGGATCATGGTAAGACAAGTGAATTCCATGAGACTGGGCCCATTACCATTTCTCATTTGCTGTGAAGTGAGTTCATTGATCAGAAGTAATGACGGGTGTAGTACCATGATGGCAGATAAGGCATTCTGTAAGTACACAGATAGTATTTTTGGTAGAAGCATTGTATACAGGGAAGGCAAATTGATACACAGAATATATATCAATTCTAGTAAGAACAAAACATTTCCTCTTCCATGATAGAAGTGATCCAATGTTACCAACCTGACACTAGGTAGCCGTAAATGCAATCTGTAAAAGAGAAGGCAGTGTAGCAGGAGTGGAAACCATGGACATTTGAGATATTTCTCCATGTAATTTGTGCTTTCAACATCTGCTCAGACCTGATCATGTATATACCATTTTTATTTGGTGATGGGGTGCTGCTGTGCATGTCAGACTATGGCTTGATGGGTCAGAAAACACACAGTTCATCATAGCAGCTCAAGTCACATAGTAACTGGGTGGCTCATGGTGAAGCATTCAGTCTCTACTAAGGTCCAGTGGAGGACAAGAGCTATTTCTGAAAAAGGAGGGTAGTTATTCACAGAGGTTGGAAAGTCTTTGATCCTAAAACCTAGGGACCTTCGTTGTGATTAGGGGCCTGCCAAGGTCCACAAACAGCAAACCTATCTGCTACTGGAATGTCAAGAACTATTGGACCTGTGGATCATACAGCCCAAGAGGCAGAGTAGCCTGGACCTGTTGCAGAGCCTTCTTTTAGACCTCTCTAAAGTAGCAGTTTTTCAGGTCACTTGAGACAGTGACACAGCCAGATGAGGATTATATTGCTTTCAAAATCCAAAGAGGGGACTTCCGGGTAAGATGGCAGAAGAGTAAGACACAGAGATCACCTTCCTCCCCACGGATACACCAGAAATACAGCTACACGTGGAACAACTCCTACAGAACACCTACTGAATGCTGGCAGGAGACCCCAGACCTCCCAAAAGGCAAGAAACTCCCCACATACCTGGGTAGGGCAAAGCGGAGAGATTCCCGCACAGAGGATCGGTGCCGAGCAGCACTCACCAGCCCGAGAGGCTTGTCTGCTCGCTCGCTGGGGCGGGAGGCGCTGGAAGCTGAGGCTCGGGCTTCGGTCAGAGCGCAGGGAGAGGACTGGGGCTGGCGGTGAAAACTCAGCCTGAAGGGGGCTAATGTGCCACAGCTAGCCGGCAGGGAGTCCGGGAAAACTCTGGAGCTGCCGAAGAGGCAAGAGACTTTTTCTTCCCTCTTGGTTTCCTGGTGCGCGAGGAGAGGGGATTAAGAGCGCTGCTTAAAGGGGCTCCACAGACGGGCGCAATTCACGACTGAATGTGCGGAGCCCAGTGACGGGTGTGGGATGCTGGGGCTGCTGCTGCCGCCTCCAAGAAGCCTGTGTGCGAGCGCAGGTCACTGTCCACACCACCCTTCCAGGAGCCTGTGCAGCCCGCCACTGCCGGGGTCCCGGGATCCAGGGGCGGCTTCCCTGGGAGAACGCACAGCACGCCTCAGGCTGGTGCAACGTCACGCCGACCTCTGCCGCTGCAGGCTCGCCCCGCACTCCGTGCCCCTCCCTCCCGCCCGGCCTGAGTGAGCCAGAGTCCACGAAGAGGCTGCTTCTTTAACCCTGTCCTGTCTGAGTGAAGAACAGATGCCCTCCAGCGACCTACATGCAGAGGCGGGGCCAAATCCAAAGCTGAGACCCAGGAGCTGTGAGAACAAAGAAGAGAAAGGGAAACCTCTCCCAGCAGCCTCAGAAGCAGCAGATTAAAGCTCCACAATCAACTTGATGTACCCTGCATCTGTGGAATACATGAATAGACAACACATCATCCCAAATTGAGGAGCCCGGAGTCAGTGCTGTGCCTCTGAGGTGGGAGAGCCAACTTCAGGACACTGGTCCACAAGAGACGTCCCAGCTCCACATAATATCAAACAGCAAAAATCTTCCAGAGATCTCCATCTCAACACCAGCACCCAGCTTCACTCAACGACCAGCAAGCTACAGTGCTGGACACCCTATGCCAAACAACTAGCAAGACAGGAACACAACGCCACCCATTAGCAGAGAGGTGGCCTAAAATCATAAAAAGTCCACAGACACCCCAAAACATACCACCAGACGTGGACCTGCCCACCAGAAAGAAAAGATCCAGCCTCATCCACCAGAACACAGGCACTAGTCCCCTCCACCAGGAAGCCTACACAACCCACTAAACCAACCATAGCCACTGGGGACAGACACCAAAAACAACGGGAACTATGAACCAGCAGCCTGCAAAAAGGAGACCCCAAACACAGTAACATAAGCAAAATGAGAAGACAGAAAAACACACAGCAGGAGAAGGAGCAAGATAAAAACCCACCAGATCTAACAAATGAAGAGGTAATAGGCAGTCTACCTGAAAAAGAATTCAGAATAATGATGGTAAAGATGATCCAAGATTCTATTTCCCAGATCCAAAATCTTGGAAATAGAATAGACAAAATGCAAGAAACAGTTAACAAGGACCTAGAAGAACTAAAGATGAATCAAGCATCGATTAAAAACACAATAAATGAAATAAAAAATACTCTAGATGGGATCAATAGCAGAATAACTGAGGCAGAAGAACGGATAAGTGAGGTGGAAGATAAAATAGTGGAAATAACTGCTGCAGAGCAAAATAAAGAAAAAAGAATGAAAAGAACAGAGGACAGTCTCAGAGACCTCTGGGACAACATTAAATGCACCAACATTCGAATTATAGGGGTTCCAGAAGAAGAAGAGAAAAAGAAAGGGACTGAGAAAATATTTGAAGAGATTATAGTTGAAAACTTCCCTAATATGGGAAAGGAAATAGTTAATCAAGTCCAGGAGGCACAGAGAGTCCCATACAGAATAAATCCAAGGAGAAATACGCCAAGACACATATTAACCAAACTGTCCAAAATTAAACACAAAGAAATCATATTAAAAGCAGCAAGGCAAAAACAACAAATAACACACAAGGGAATCCCCATCAGGATAACAGCTGATCTCTCAGCAGAAACTCTGCAAGCCAGAAGGGAGTGGCAGGACATAATTAAAGTGATGAAGGAGAAAAACCTGCAACCAAGATTACTCTACCCAGCAAGGATCTCATTCAGATTTGATGGAGAAATTAAAACGTTTACAGACAAGCAAAAGCTGAGAGAGTTCAGCACCACCAAACCAGCTTTACAACAAATGCTAAAGGAACTTCTCTAGGCAAGAAACACAACAGAAGGAAAAGACCTACAATAATGAACGCAAAACAATTAAGGAAATGGGAATAGGAACATACATATCGATAATTACCTTAAATGTAAATGGACTAAATGCTCCCACCAAAAGACACAGATTGGCTGAATGGATACAAAAACAAGACCCATATATATGCTGTCTACAAGAGACCCACTTCAGACCTAGAGACACATACAGACTGAAAGTAAGGGGATGGAAAAAGATATTCCATACAAATGGAAACCAAAAGAAAGCTGGAGTAGCAATTCTCATATCAGACAAAATAGACTTTAAAATAAAGACTACTAGAAGAGACAAAGAAGGACACTACATAATGATCAAGGGATCAATCCAAGAAGAAGATATAACAATTGTAAATATTTATGCACCCAACATAGGAGCACCTCAATACATAAGGCAAATACTAACAGGCATAAAAGGAGAAATCGACAGTAACACACTCATAGTAGGGGACTTTAACACCCCACTTTCACCAATGGACAGATCATCCAAAATGAAAATAAATAAGGAAACACAAGCTTTAAATGATACATTAAACAAGATGGACTTAATTGATATTTATAGGACATTTTGTCCAAAAACAACAGAATACACATTTTTCTCAAGTGCTCATGGAACATTCTCCAGGATAGATCATATCTTGGGTCACAAATCAAGCCTTGGTAAATTTAAGAAAATTGAAATTGTATCAAGTATCTTTTCCGACCACAATACTATGAGACTAGATATCAATTACAGGAAAAGAGCTGTAAAAAATACAAACACATGGAGGCTAAACAATACACTACTTAATAACAAAGTGATCACTGAAGAAATCAAAGGGGAAATTAAAAAATACCTAGAAATAAATGACAATGGAGACACGACGACCCAAAACCTATGGGATGCAGCAAAAGCAGTTCTAAGGGGGAAGTTTATAGCAATACAATCCCACCTTAAGAAACAGGAAACATCTCGAATAAACAACCTAACCTTGCACCTAAAGCAATTAGAGAAAGAAGAACAAAAACATCCCAAAGTTAGCAGAAGGAAAGAAATCATAAAAATCAGATCAGAAATAAATGAAAAAGAAATGAAGGAAACGATAGCAAAGATCAATAAAACTAAAAGCTGGTTCTATGAGAAGATAAACAAAATTGATAAACCATTAGCCAGACTCATCAAGAAAAAAAGGGAGAAGACTCAAATCAATAGAATTAGAAATGAAAAAGGAGAAGTAACAACTGACACTGCAGAAATACAAAAGATCATGAGAGATTACTACAAGCAACTCTATGCCCATAAAATGGGCAACCTGGAAGAAATGGACAAATTCTTAGAAATGCACAACCTGCCAAGACTGAATCAGGAAGAAATAGAAAATATGAACAGACCAATCACAAGCACTGAAATTGAAACTGTGATAAAAAATCTTCCAACAAACAAAAGCCCAGGACCAGATGGCTTCAAAGGTGAATTCTATCAAGCATTTAGAGAAGAGCTAACACCTATCCTTCTCAAACTCTTCCAAAATATAGCAGAGGGAGGAACACTCCCAAACTCATTCTATGAGACCACCATCACCTTGATACCAAAACCAGACAAGGATGTCACAAAGAAAGAAAACTACAGGCCAATATCACTGATGAACATAGATGCAAAAATCCTCAACAAAATAATAGCAAACATAATCCAACAGCACATTAAAAGGATCATACACCATGATCAAGTGGGGTTTATTCCAGGAATGCAAGGATTCTTCAATATACGCAAATCAATCAACGTGATACACCATATTAACAAATTGAAGGAGAAAAACCATATGATCATCTCAATAGATGCAGAGAAAGCTTTCGACAAAATTCAACACTGATTTATGATAAAAACCCTGCAGAAAGTAGGCATAGAGGGAACTTTCCTCAACATAATAAAGGCCATATATGAGAAACCCACAGCCAGCATCGTCCTCAATGGTGAAAAACTGAAACCATTTCCACTAAGATCAGGAACAAGACAAGGTTGCCCACTCTCACCACTCTTATTCAACATAGTTTTGGAAGTTTTAGCCACAGCAATCAGAGAAGAAAAGGAAATAAAAGGAATCCAAATCGGAAAAGAAGAAGTAAAGCTGTCACTGTTTGCAGATGACATGATACTATACATAGAGAATCCTAAAGATGCTACCAGAAAACTACTAGAGCTAATCAATGAATTTGGTAAAGTAGCAGGATACAAAATTAATGCACAGAAATCTCTGGCATTCCTATATACTAATGATGAAAAATCTGAAAGTGAAATCAAGGAAACACTCCCATTTACCATTGCAACAAAAAGAATAAAATATCTAGGAATAAACCTACCTAAGGAGACAAAAGACCTGTATGCAGAAAATTATAAGACACTGATGAAAGAAATTAAAGATGATACAAATAGACGGAGAGATATACCATGTTCTTGGATTGGCAGAATCAACTTTGTGAAAATGACTATACTACCCAAAGCAATCTACAGATTCAATGCAATCCCTATCAAACTACCACTGGCATTTTTCACAGAACTAGAGCAAAAAAATTCACAATTTATATGGAAACACAAAAGACCCCGAATAGCCAAAGCAATCTTGAGAACGAAAAATGGAGCTGGAGGAATCAGGCTCCCTGACTTCAGACTATACTACAAAGCTACAGTAATCAAGACAGTATGGTACTGGCACAAAAACAGAAAGATAGATCAAAGGAACAGGATAGAAAGCACAGAGGTAAACCCACAGACATATGGTCACCTTATCTTTTATAAAGGAGGCAGGAATGTACAGTGGAGAAAGGACAGTCTCTTCAATAAGTGGTGCTGGGAAAACTGGATAGGGACATGTAAAAGTATGAGATTAGATCACTCCCTAACACCATACACAAAAATAAGCTCAAAATGGATTAAAGACCTAAATGTAAGGCCAGACACTATCAAACTCTTAGAGGAAAACATAGGCAGAACACTCTATGACATAAATCACAGCAAGATCCTTTTTGACCCACCTCCTAGAGAAATGGAAATAAAGACAAAAATAAACACATGGGACCTAATGAAACTTAAAAGCTTTTGCACAGCAAAGGAAACCATAAACAAGACCAAAAGACAACCCTCAGAATGGGAGAAAATATTTGCAAATGAAGCAACTGACAAAGGATTCATCTCCAAAATTTATAAGCAACTCAAGCAGCTCAATAACAAAAAAACAAACAACCCAATTCAAAAATGGGCAGAAGACCTAAATAGACTTTTCTCCACAGAAGATATACAGACTACCAACAAACACATGAAAGGATGCTCAACATCTTTACTCATTAGAGAAATGCAAATCAAAACTACAATGAGATATCATCTCACACCAGTCAGAATGGGCATCATCAAAAAATCTACAAACAATAAATGCTGGAGAGGGTGTGGAGAAAAGGGAACACTCTTGCACTGCTGGTGGGAATGTGAATTGGTACAGCCACTATGGAGAACAGTATGGAGGTTCCTTAAAAAACTACAAATAGAACTACCATATGACCCAGCAATCCCATTACTGGGCATATACCCTGAGAAAACCATAATTCAAAAAGAGATATGTACCAAAATGTTCATAGCAGCCCTATTTACAATAGCCCGGAGATGGAAACAACCTAAGTATCCATCATCGGATGAATGGGTAAAGAAGATGTGGCACATATATACAGTGGAATATTACTCAGCCATAAAAAGAAACGAAATTGAGCTATTTGTAATGAGGTGGATGGACCTAGAGTCTGTCATACAGAGTGAAGTAAGTCAGAAAGAGAAAGACAAATACTGTATGCTGACACATATATATGGAATTTAAGAAAAAAAATGTCATGAAGAACCTAGGGGTAAGACAGGAATACAGACACAGACCTACTAGAGAATGGACTTGAGAATATGGGGAGGGGGAAGGGTAAGCTGTGACAAAGTGAAAGAGTGGCATGGACATATATACACTACCAAACGTAAGGTACATAGCTAGTGGGAAGCAGCCACATAGCACAGGGAGATCAGCTCGGTGCTTTGTGACCGCCTGGAGGGGTGGGATAGGGAGGGTGGGAGGGAGACGCAAAAGGGAGGGGATATTGGAACGTATGTATATGTATAACTGATTAAATTTGTTATAAAGCAAAAAAAAAAAAAAAATCCAAAGAGGCCCACTAGGCATTGTTCTTCTTTCATGATTGTGGTAAGGGCTAGATGCAACAGCTTATTCTTTACCCTAGAAGACAAATCTCAACATGCTCACATCACTGCTCCACTAGAAATGTCAGTAAGGTAGAAGGACCCTGAAATTCTGCAGATTTATTTTCCATCCTCTAGCACACAAATGTCTTACCAATAAGTCTATAATAGTTACTACTTCTTGCTCACTAGGTCCAATCAGCATAATGACATCAATGAAATTGACTAGTGTGCTGACTCATGGAAGGAATAGGTGATCAAGAGCCCTGTGAACTAAATTATGACATAGGGATGGAGAGTTGATATACCCCTGAGCTAGGACAGTGATAATGTATTGCTGGTTTTGCCAGTTGAAAGCAAATTGCCTCTTGGGGACCTTATTGACAGGGATGGATAAAAAGCCATTTGCCAGCTCAATAGCTGTGTACCAGGAACCAGAAGAGGTATTAATTTTCTCAAGCATTGAAACGACATCTGGTACAGCAGCTGTAATTGGAGGCATCACTTGTTAAGCTTATGATACTCCACTGTTATTCTCCAAGACCTGTCTACCTTTTGCATAGGTCAAATAGGTGTGTTGAATTGGATATGGTGGGAAGAAATATCCTGAATCTTTCATGTCCCTGATTGCATCTCCGTAGTCCCTCCAGGAATGTAGTACTGCTTTTGGTTTATTATTTTCCTAGGTGGGGGCGATTCTAGTGGTTTTCATTTGGCCTTTCCCTCCATAATAGCCCTCTCTCCAGAAGTCAGGAAACCAGTATAGGGATTCTGCATTTGCTAAGTATGTCTATTTCAATTATGCAGTCTGGGACTGGGGAAATAACCACAGGATGGGTTCAAGTACCCACATGCCCCACTGTGAGATGGATCTGAACTAAACTTCTACTGGTTATCTGACCACCAAAAGACCTTACTTTGATTGGTAGATCCCAGTGACATTTTGGGACTCTTGGAATTAGTGTCAGTTCAGAGACAATGTCCATAGTCCCTGAAAGTTTGATTATTTCCTTTTCCCTGATGCAGTTACCCTGGAAAAAGGCTGTGGGTCCCTTTGGGAAAGGCTGGAAGAAAAATTAACAATATTTGCTTTTGACAGTATACCAGGGTCCTTCCTCAAGGAGGCCCAGCCTCCCTTCATTCAATGGGTTCTGAGTCTGTAAACTAGGTCAATTCTGGGAAACGACTGAGGAGCTATGACTCTCTTTCTTATGATTCCTATTAGACTTTTGTTCATTTGACATAGATCTTTTCTGCTTATACAGATCAATTAAGAATCTAGCAGGGCTCCCATTTGTTTCACTTCTAGGAACACCATAATCAACTAGGCAACACCATAGGCCTGTGTGTCAGAAAATTCTCATTGCTCCTTCGGCTCTGCTGTCCAATATAGTAACCGCACATTTTCTTTGGTGTTTGACTGCCACCACTTGGCCCCTGGCAGCTGAAATCCAGTTACCTCCCACTGCATCTAGGTTTCCCAATTCAATAACTATACCTACTGTAAGGTCTGGCCTGCAGAGAAAAGTGATCACAAAATTCTTTGGGGTTGTCAAGGCTCCCCTCACAAATTTATTTCTCATAGTCATGGTGTAAGATATGTCTCCTGGAGTCTCCCAGGATGGGTGAGTAGGACTTAAATGACAAATCTACTCAAACATCCCAAACTCCTTGGGCCTTTCAATCCACATTAAAAATAGGCAAGTTCCTGACATTTCTAACACACTCACTGTGGGCCACCTTGTGCTCTATGTTTCAGCCAACCAACCAAGGAGTTAGATCCTTTTCTGACTCCCTGAGCTGCAATATTAAAAGCAGAATGACTCCTTAGTAAGACCATATCAGTAGATTCAGCTCCATCAAACATTGTGTTTGTCCCACACCCTTAATAAAAATTCCCACACAATTTTCTCATATTTGTGTCTGTATAGTTCTTTTCTATCAGTAGTATAGCACACTTCCACATGGGTCACGCTTTGTACCTCACATCTAGGAGTCTTCTGGGACTTGAATCTAGTTATGGATCTAGAAGAAAAGAGGGGTAGTAAGATTGTGTCCTGAGGAGAATCAGCATTGTCTTGAAGGACATCTACCTCAGGAAAGGCCTTTACAGTTTCCTCTGGCAATGCATTGTCATCCCCTCAGATAGGGGTGGAGAATCCACCTCCATTATTGGTGGACAGTGCCCTCCTGGTGACAAAGAAGACTCATCAGAATTTAGGGTCTCAATGTCTTTAGCTTCATCAGGGTTTCCTCATACATCCTCATTCCAATTTTCAGAATCCCATTCATTCCCAATAAATACAATAAATTCAAAGGTAGATACTCTACAATGCTCAGAGTTCAAGTTGTGATGTAATTCAGCCAGTCACAGGACAAGGCTCTACATTTGATTTTTACTGGTCTCAGCACTGCATCTATAGGAAATAAGTTACTCCTTCCAGGCTCCCTTAGTAGCTTTAAGGTTATGAAGCACTTAAGCTGGGAATAACAGTCCCTGAGCTCATCCTTTTATTTGCCCTCTTTGTTCAATGACATTAGGAGCAACCAGTCAATTTCATTATATTTTTTTAGTTTGACAAAAATGTTCCAAAGTATCATATACACAGCCACCAAGATCCTTGATTTTTATAAGTGGTTGATTAAGAGTATCCAATGGCTATATTTTGCATTACTGAAAAATCATGCCATGGACTAACCGTGCTCTCTTTACTACTGAAAACAGAGTAATTAGCATGTTTAAATCTAATCATATTAGACAGTCAACTTCAGAAACCCAGAACCAATGCAGAAAACTTATTCTTAAAATTCTATTCCTCTAGAACTACTCTCAGTGTCAAAATCTATATTAGACTTCTCCAGAGAAACAAAACCAATAGAATATATAGATGAATCTATCTATATTCATATCCTCTTTCTATATTTATATCTATATCTATAGAGCTATATTTATATCTACATAATATATAAATAACTAAAAAATGTAACTCTCCTTAGATTCATTTTGGATTGTTCAGTCTTATATTCTATTCATTTTGAAAGATAGTTTTTACTGAGTATAGAATTCCAGGCTGACATATTTTTTTCAGCATTTTGATATGTCATCTCAGTGCCTTCTGGCCTCCATGTCTTCTAATGAGAAGTAAAGTGTTAACCTTATTGAGAACTTGTTTGTGACACGTTGCTTCTCTCTTGTTGCTCTGAGGATTCTCTTTGTCTTTGGACTTCCAGTGTTTTACCTTGATGTGTAAAGGGTAAAACATTGGTGTTTATTTATTTGAGTGAATCTTATATGAACTCATTGAACTTCTTATATGTTTAGATTAAGGTTTTTCATTGAATTATATCAAATTTCATTTCTTACATTTTTAAATGCATTTCCTCAAAATATAAACTCTTGCCTTTTTTATCCTCCAAAAGAAGTTTTAAAATGTTATCTCAGGGCTTCCCTGGTGGCACAGTGGTTGAGAGTCCACCTGCCAATGCAGGGGACATGGGTTCGTGTCCCGGTCCGGGAAGATCACACATGTCGTGGAGCGGCTGGGCCCGTGAGCCTTTGCCACTGAGCCTGCACGTTCAGAGCTTGTGCTCCACAACGGGAGAGGCCACAACAGTGAGAGGCCCGTGTACAGCAAAAAAAAAAAAAAAAAAAATTATCTCAGATATAATTATGCTCATCAATTATGGATACATAAACTTAAGTAATGTAATCACTTCATTAAGATGTTTCAAAGTTAAAAAAAATAGTGTCTCACATTTTGCTTTAAAATTTTGTCCATGAAAATGAGAAAAAACAAGGTTCCTAATAGCTCATCAACTGTGTGTGTCATGTACAAAAATGTTTTGTTTTTGATATCAGATATCATAATAAAACATTTATTCATGTGTATAACATCATATTTCTGCTTGTATGCCCTACAATATGCTCACCACCAAAATTCATTTTCCATCCATCACCATACAGTTGATCTCCTTTACCCTTTTCACCCTCCCCCATGCCTCTTCACCTCTGGTAAATACTACTCTGTTCTCTGTATCTACATGTTTGTTGTTGTGGTTTGTTTTGATCATTTACTTTGGTTTGTTTATTAGATTTTTATATTCCACATATAAGTGAAATCATATGACATTTACCTTTCTCCATCTGACTTATTTCATTCAGCATAATGCCCTCAATTTTCATCCATGGTGTCCCAAATTGCAAAATTTCATCTTTTTCTAAATGGTATACTATTATATATATATGTATATATATATATATATATATATATATATATATATATATATATATATATACACATATATATATATGTATATATATATATACATATATATATATATATACATACATACACACACACATACAGACATACACAGACACATACACACACATATCTCTCACATATTCTTTATCCATTCATCTGCTGATGGGCACTTAGGTTGTTTCCATATCTTGGCTATTGTAAATAATGCTGTGATGAACATTGGGGTGCAGATACCTTTTCGGATTAGTATCTTTGTACTTTTTGGATAAATACTCAAAAGTGGAATAGGTGGATCACATGGTAGCTCTATTCTTATTTTTTTGAGGAATCTCCATGCTATCTTCCATAGTGGTTGTACAAATGTTATTTCCAGCTACAGTGTATAAGTGTTTCCTTTTCTCCATATCCTTGTCAACACTTGTTATTTCTCATAATTTTGATAGAAGCCATTCTGCCAGGTGTGAAGTGATATCTCACTGTGGGTTTGATTTGCATTTCCCTAATAATTAATGATGTTGAACATCTCTTTATGTGTCTGTTGGCCATCTGCATGTCTTCTTTGGAAAAATGTCTATTCAGCTCCTCTGCCCACTTTTAAATTGAGTTGTTTGTTTTATGTTGATGAGTTGTATGAGTTCTTTGTATGTTTTGGATATTAATCTCTTATTGGACATATCATTTGCAAATATGTTGTCCAATTTGGTAAGTGTGTTTTTGTTTCATTTATGGTTTCCTTTGCTGTGCAGAAGCTATTTAGTTTGATATAATCCAATTTGTTTATTTTTGCTTTTATTTCCCTAGCCTGAGGAAACATCTAGAAATTCAAATTAGTTATCTTATGCTGTTAAATAGCAAAACCAAAAGCAAATTTAAAATTATAGTATTTATATAACTATCTGTATGGACTAATGGCTAAAGAAAAATTGAAAAAAATACATATGATGCTGTGGATATCAAATATTTATAGCAACTCTAGGTCGTATATGATCCTAGTGTCAAAAACTCTAACTTTTTTTCTGCTTATAAGTCATTAGAATGTATAAAATTCCAAATATCTTAAGATTCAAACACCACCTTTTCCAACAAAGTTGAGAAAACAATTTTGGAAAACTATGAGTATGATATTTTACTTTGAATGGTTCCAGAAATAATATTATTGTAATACCCATTAACAAAACTATTCATCAGTGATTAACAACAGCATAAACTATGTTTGTGGTAAGGCACGTATTTCTATTTTCATACCCCAAAGCATGTATGTTATACTAAAACAGACATACATGCATATTTATAGCTTTTCTTAGGCATATATAACTTTAAAAAATATCCCTGAGTTCAAACTGCTCCGTCTCAGCACCCTTACTTTTTAAAAATCTACTAAATATACAAATATGATATTTTCTAAAAATTTGTTTTATACTATGCTCTACTACTGCATTGTGAGTGTTGTATTCTTCATTCATTAAATTTTGAGAAACTTTCAGAGTCAAAATGAAACAAAACAAAACACAAATTTCATTTCTTCACAAACTGTTTTCTGTTTCATTTTCCATTTCTTATCATTCTAGAATTCTTATGATGCAATATTGGTATTCCTGATGGTGTCCCTCAGATCTCTGTGGGTATGATTATTCTTCTTTATGCTCTTTCTTTGATTCCTAAGTGAATAATCTCTTTAATTCCTAAGTGAACAATCTCAGTCTCCCTGAATCTTTCTTCTGCCAGGAGAATCTTTTGTTAAGCCCCTCTAGTAAATTTTCTGGTTTCAGTTACTATATCTTTACCACCAGAATTTCTATTTGGCTCCTTTGTATTTATAATTTTCAATCTTCTTATAGATATTCTCTATTTATGAGACATTGTTCTCTCACTTTCCTTCAATTATTTAGGACATATTTAAACATATTAGAGCTTATTTAAAGTTTTTTGTTTTGTTTTGTTTGTTTTTTCTGATATGTTTAGTATATAGGCTTAATTTGGAATGGGTTTCTATTGGTTGTTTATTTTGCTATGTATGGACATTGTTTTCTTGTTGTGTATGTGTTTGTGTATGTGTGTGTATCATAACATTTTCTTGAAACCTGGACATTTTAAATAACATAATGTGGCAATCCTAGAATTCAGAAATTTCCCAGGTTTGTTGTTTCTGTTTGTTGTTGTTATCATAGAGCTACTTGCATGTTTATCCCCAAATCTCAAATGAAAGAATTGTATGTATTATTTTTTATTAAATTACAATTTATTTTCTGAAATTTGTCCTGAACACCTTGATTTATGACTTTCTCTCACACCTACCTTTTATAAATAGTTCTAATTACTTATATTCACTGAATAGACATATCCTTCCACCACATTGGATTTTACTGGATTAGTAATATTTTAATTGGTCAATTAAAATGTTGATTTCTAAGTAGTTAGATGAAAATATAGATCACCTAAAAAAGTCTTTCTTCTTATTCTGTGCTACTCTAACCATTGCCTCATTTCCCATAGGGAGAAATAATGAAGTCCAAGTATGGCCAACACCTATAGTGGAGAGTGCTACAGAAAAAAAATAAAAAAATAAATAAATAAATAGGAACATTGATATTAGGAAGCCCTGACCTTATATAGTGGATATTGTCAATCCTATCCTTCTTTGATAATAGAGAGACATGTTATTTTTATTAACCTGAAATTTTATAAAATATGCTCTAGTTAAATGACATTTCTACCTTTACCTTTCTGGAATGTAAATAAATCTGATTCAGGGAAGAAGACGTATCTAACTTTATTACTCAGAAATGTAAGTATATATGTTACAGGAAAACACATGGCTACATTTCCATGGCTACCTGCTATGCACACATATTTGAAAATGCAGTCTGGATAAAGTAAGATATGTTTGCTTTTGAAGATGTTCAGAAATCTGAGTGATTCATGGAGAACTGTCCTTCAAGAAGAGATAACTAAAGCCTTGGAACAAAGCACTATATGTTACATGCCTGAATTACTTATGATCTGAATTTTGCATCTGTATTTTCAAAGGCCAAATGAGGTCTCTAGGTAAGTGGACTTGAAGACAGTCTCAGAAAGTGATGCTTGTTCTCAGTTGGTTGTATATGAATTAATATGGATGGATGCCAGTGAGCATGAACAAAAATCTTGGCCCCCCACAGCCAGAAAGATTGATTAGATTCTTTCAAAATCCCAAGAAAATTGATTTTTCACTGAGGAAAACTGAAGAAGAGGGAAAATCCTGAGTTATTTATTACCCCCAAATAAATGTGAAATACATGGAAGTGACTTTATTTACCTTGATTTATTTTATTAATTTCTCTGCCCCCAGAAGAAGTGGAAACAGATTAAATGATAAATCGTTCTGTTAAAAAGAAATTTATTATTTTTACATTTTTTCTGTAATTTAGCTCTTGAAATTTATTCAAGCTGCACATATCTATGTATGCCCACACAATGGTACAAACTTTTAAAAGTATTTTTGTTTTATATGTATGTATTTTGATTAATTTCTTTAGGATAGAGACAGAATCACTTGACAAAGTAAACAAATATTTTGAACTAACTACTTATATGTTTCAAAAATATTTCCCAATTTTTTTTTTAGAATTTTTAGTTAAATACATTCAGAATGAGTTCAAGAAAGAAAATGAGAAAAGGAATTGGAGAAGTGAGATTAGAAATTATGTTGCAAACCTTGTGATAATAGGTGAAGAGATATGGGTTGATAGCTGGAGTTAATGTGCGCTCAGAAGATATTTTCTTCATAAAAGATATTACAAAATATTTGTATGATACTAGTTAAAATCCATAGGAAAGAAACAAAAATAAGATTCAAAGATAGTGGGGAAATTCCTGAACTGAGTTCCTTCAGTTAGCAAGAGGAGAAAGATTCTAGTGCTTAAATATTATGGTTGATCCTATATGTAATCAGTAAGTCTTCAATTATGGTAGCAGGAATGACTGTAATACATATATTTAAGCATGAATAAATAGAGACATGATTGTAGAGATTTGTGGAGTTTCTAAGTTTATTTTGTTTTCTCTAGAAAAAAAAAATGTAAGAATAAAGCCTGGGAATATGTGTTGGACATATGAGGAGAGAGAAGAAAGTATAAAATACTTGTCAAGGAAGAATGTTTGGACTAAGAACATATCGAATCAGTACAGGTCTGTGTTGCATAAATGATTTCTATGTGCACCCATGATAACTCCCCTATCCTTTCTGAGTAAATGGAAGATTACTCTTCCAGGCCACTTTGTAGTTAGGTGAATCCACATGATGCTTTCTTCCAATGGCTATAAGTAGAAAATGCATGTGTAACTTCTGATCTCAAGTAAAATGGAAGCCAGCTGTTGAAATGGTGACATCAGACTATGAACTAAGTCTTCATGTTGAGTTTTAGGTTGGAAGTGAGGTACCCTGGAGAAGTGACAATCTAGTAGCAGAATTGCATGGGTGGAAAACAAACTTATGTGTGAGAAATTTATCACAACTTTAAAAGTGTTTTCTCTAGTTAAATGCAGTAGCATGGGTCTAGGCACAAGGTGGACAGAATATTGACTTTTCCTTGATATAGAGAAGGAAGGAGATTCAAGGAAGTTGAACTAGTATACAATGAAATTTTCAAATCTTAGAGCAATGTATTTAAACTGGGTTAGGTGAAAAGCAAAGACACGAAAAGGTAATATTTGGTGAATACTTGTTGATCAATAATTTGTATATTCTGGTAAGCTCATAGAATTGTTAATTTTGGAATAATAGAAGAAGGCACCTGGAAAGATGGAAGTGATGTATAGAAAAAGAGGCACTTGCAAGGACAAATTTTAAGTGTAGTTGTATGAGCAAGTCCATGGGATGTCCATGGGAGCAATGGGCTGATATGGAGTAGAGGACTTTGGCAGAAAATAATTAACAAATTAAGAAGCCAGAACATTGGAATTACAAAGAATTTTAAAAAAAATAAGTGACTGGTGGTCAGTTGTAATGAGCGGTTTCAACTTGAAGATACAAGTCTTTTCTCAATTACTGCAAATGTTTGCATTTGTTTTATTATTTTTTCTCATTTTAAATAATTTTCTGTAAAATTATTTTCTAATTTTCCTATTACTACTTTTATATTAAACTTCATATTGTATAACCACCATTGTATTATCATTTGTCTATTTCCCTTAAGTTAAGGAAAATTTTCTCAAGCTATGTTCCTAGTTAATAATATAATATTCTGCTTTTTCTAATATACTTGTTACTGTTTCCATTGTATAATATATCTGGCAATGGAATATTTTATATTCTAAACTATTATGTTATTTCAAAAGGTTAGACATGTAAGAACTACCTACAGAAGAAACAAATGTGTCTTACAAGGAATCAATGTCAAATATCTACAATCTTTCTATATAGCACAAAGGTGAACTTTATGCTTATTAATGCTTACAGATCTCCATGTTAATATTCAAAAGTTTTAAATAGCTTCCTTTCTTCTTATATTTTAGAGTTTTGAAAAAGTATTCAACCTAACATCCCCTACTTCATTGTCACTTACTATAGGAGATAAGACTAAATGCTTCCAGATGTATATATCTATATCTATATCTATATCTATATCTATATATATATATATACACACACACACACATATATGTGCATTTATATACACATATATAATGACTACTCATTGAAGACTACAAAAAAGTTATATCTAAATATAATTTTAAATTTGTTTTCAAGTAATATATAAATACAATATAATAAAATATATTAGTATTAGAATTCAAGTCATTAAGAAAACTACCGAATTCTGTGTTAAATGTGCAAAGTTATGTAGATGTATGCTAGAAATAAAATATAAGACAAAGATGAATGAAAACAGTAATAGTTGGGAATAGCATAGTAAATCAAGAAAAGTTAGCTGATTCTGGAAATGGTAATATTTTAATTAATAGAAAAATAAATAAATAAAAAATATATATATATATTATCCATAAAATGAACTTGGACTTGATGGGAAAATAGGACCAATATTAACTAAAATAGTTTATGTGGTTTGTAAGTTTATATTGTATCTATGTTTAAAAACATAACTTATGGGCTTCCCTGGTGGCACAGTGGTTGAGAGTCCGCCTGCTGATGCCGGGGGCATGGGTTCGTGCCCTGGTCCGGGAAGATCCCACATGCCATGGAGCAGCTGGGCCCGTGAGCCATGGCCACTGAGCCTGCGTGTGCGGAGCCTGTGCTCTGCAACAGGAGAGGCCACAACAGTGAGAGGCCTGTGTACCGCAAAAAAAAAGAAAAAAAAACATAACTTACATAAATATTAACATAAACTTAACATGTTAAACTGAGGTAAGCATAGAAATAATATTCTATGCAATCCAGGGATAAACACCTCACACACTTAAAAAAATTTAAGATTTAAATATTTATTAAAAGGGTTATTCTTTTCAATATGAATGTAACATTAACAGAGATAGAGTGAAATCTGCTAAGAATACATTTGTTTAAGAAATATAGGTGGAAATCTATTTGAAATAGTGTTTCTTAAGACAGGAAGAATGGAGAGACCTTAACTTGGAATAAAATGATTTATACATTTTTAAATTATTGTGAAAAGTGCTTGTTACAAGTTCAATACAAATATGAATACACAAATATATGGATGCATAATTTTTCTTATCCTTCAATAAGGCATGAAAACACAGTGTTTAGAAAGTGTCCACTTCCTTCGTCCACTTCCTTAAGATCACAACTATAAAAGAAAATATTTTTCATTTGAAATTTAGAGACAGGATAAGATAATTAGCTTTTTTTTTGTTGTTGTTGTTGTATGCAGACTCTCACTTTTGTGATCTCTCCTGTTGTGGAGCACAAGCTCCAGGCATGCAGGCTCAGCAGCCATGGCTCATGTGCCCTGCCGCTCCGCGGCATGTGGGATCTTCCCGGACCGGGGCACGAACCCATGTCCCCTGCACCAGCAGGCAGACTCTCAACCACTGTGCCACAAGGTAAGCCCAGATAATTAGCTTTTTAAAAATAAAACGATCACTCTTGTCAGGGACACTATTATTTATATATCTATGCATTTAAATGGAACAAAAGTAGGCTTGTCTGATGAGATGTATGCCAGGATGAGCAAAATTAGTATTTTATATTATAAAAAGAGAAAGGTACATTTGTCTTTATTTCATTTTCATTATTGAATTTTGCATTATATTATAACTAAATTTATTCTTTGTTACAGAGTTTATTCTTTCTTTACCTTTTTCCTCCTCAAGATGTTGTCTATTACTTTTATGATAAGCATACACATAGTGTTGAGAAAGACATTTACATTAATTCTTGTAATATTTTCTCAAAACAGTTTAACCACATTTTAAATTTCAGAAATTGTGCTAGATTCTGAAGATAGAAGATAAATCCAATTACCTGGGAGATGGAGGAAGAAAGAAATATAGCTATTGAATTATGTAAATATAGCCATAGTCCAAAATAAGAATCATTTAAATTTAAAGCTTAAATTTCTTTCACCTAGTATAATGAATCCTCAAAATTTAATTTTCAGTTTGTTATCATGAAATAAGTCAAGGAATGTTTGCACAATGGAGTGTGTGGTCTGAAATTAACAATCATATACCATTTTACAATTTCAAAGCAAAGAGAGGTGATATGTATACTGAAGTATATCTTTCTCTTTCCTTTTTGGCTTTGAGACTTTCCTCTATTTATCCTCTTTCTTTTACATTTTTTTGTTTGTTTTAATTTTAGTGAGATGTAGTGATTCCAAAATTTATATAAATTTTATCATACTATAACTTGACGTTTTCATTCTATACTATGCTTTTAAAAACAGCCCCCTTGATACATGTACCTTTAGTTTATTCATTGTAATTTTTGTAGGGTGTCCCATTGTATAAATAAAGCACTTGTTAATTTATCCTAGAGCAGAGCAGTTTTGATTTGTTTTGTTTAGCTACTGGAAAAAGTGTTGCAATGAACATCTTTGGATACATTTTCTTGAATATGGATATGCGCTCAAGAATTTCTCTAGGTAGGCACTGAGGATTAAAATTCCTTTGTGGTGGGCTTCCCTGGTGGCACAGTGGTTGAGAGTCTGCCTGCCGATGCAGGGGACATGGGTTCGTGCCCCGGTCCAGGAGGATCCCACATGCTGCGGAGCAGCTTGGTCCGTGGGCCATCTCTGCTGGGCCTGCACATCCGAATCTGTGCCCCACAAAGGGAGAGGCCACTGCAGTGAGAGGCCCACATACCACAAAAAATAAATAAATAAATAAATAAATAATAAAGAATTCCTTGCGGTCAGGGCATATATTTCTATCTGTCTAGCATAGTCTTCTGCTGGACCTCATTTCTAACTTTAAGGTTAAGTTCATACTGTGTCAATTTGTTGGAAATAATAGTATTCCTTTGCTTTGATGGCTGGGGTTGGCAAAATTAAAAGTGTATTCCTTTTGCTTGAAATGTTTGTAATAATTTGGGAAATCCAGATATCAAGACTAACCTTATCCAGAAAGGCTGAATTTGCCAGCTTTCCTTCTTTCTGACAATATCACATATCTGTGCTGGATATTTAATCCTGTTTTACAACTCTTTGCAACTCTGATCCTTCCCAATCTATGAGAATTTTGAGAATCCATGTTAAATACACATATTTGTTTTGTTATAGGGCACGGCCATTGTATCTCTAGATGATCTGTCCTTGATTGTAATTTAGAGTGTGTAATTATTCAACTATGTAATTAGTACAATACAGGATATCACAAATTATTTTTGATGTGTCTCTGTTAAAAACAGGCACAGATCTTGCTCAACAGAGTAAGTGGATCTGTCTTTGTTTTCATTTATTCACAACTGATGCTTCAATTCCATCTGGAAACAGTCAATGTTTCTTTTCTTTCTCAAGGCTTTTACAGTAATCTGGGTTTTATGTTTTGTTTTTATGTTACCCTCAAGCGTACTGGAAACGTTTTACTACCTCACTATGATACAAATAATGAAGTCAATGAGATTGTGACAGATCAGTTTATTAACAAGAAATGCAGATGTTTTGTGGCTCCTGGCTCATCTCAATAGTCTTACAACCTTCCTGAGATTATTTTCCCGGATTAGGAGAATAGTTATCTCTGGTCTTAGATTCCCACAATTTACAGGATCTATCAAAGTTCCTGCTAATGAAGAGTATGTAGCCCCTTCTATAACATGTAAATTTTTTTTTTTAGTTAAAGTATAATACAGATCAGGGAAATCATTTTGTTAATGATCATGAATTGTATCTTTAATTTTGCTTTTAACAGGTTTTGACTTTTGGAAATAAAAGCAGCAAGATCTTGCTCCTTCTTTCCTGCTGTCTGCACTCTGATCATTCATCTGTTCTTTGAGGCAACAAGAATAAAATACTTTAGTTATATTAAAGGGCTAAAGTATTATGTGAGGATTCAAAAATATAACAAACAACAAGAAATGATATACTCTGATATATGACCATAAAAATATTAATTCTCAGATTGCTATGTCTGGCCTTGAAATGGTGAGATCGTCTGGAATTATCCTTGTTTGTAAACAATTAGAAAACAAGAAAAAAAACCTAGAAAATATCTATTTTCACTTATTGGACAAAATGTGGAGGAATGTGATTCCTGAGAAAAGTGAAACAAATTAGGAGACCCTTACCACAGCCTCATCTTTCTGCCCTGAGGAAATTCCTCAACTGTGTTGTAGTATGAAAAGCAGAGAATAGTTTGGTGATCTTGCTAAGTTCAGAATTCACTTATATAGCATACAAAGAGCTTGGAGTATTCAAATTAATTTTGAGAAAGGACAAAGTTTGAAGAATGACACCATGTGATTTCAAGACAGAACAGTGAAAAAGATGTTTTGGTCTTTCTGGTAAGAGTAGTCATATAGATCAATGAAACTTAAAAGAAATGTCCATTCATATATTATCCTTTGGTTTTTGACAAAGATTAAAAAGATGAAAAGTTTATATAATGAGAAAAGATAGCATTTTCAACAAATGGTAAAAGGACATATAGATATACATGGGGGAAAATGAGAAAAGACAATTCTACCTCACAAAACAAAAAGTATCTAAGTGGATCATAGATCTAAAATAGAGATATTTCTTTTTTTTTTCTTTTTAACATCTTTATTGGAGTATAATTGCTTTACAATGGTGTGTTAGTTTCTGCTTTATAACAAATTGAATCAGCTATACATATACATATGTTCCCATATCTCTTCCCTCTTGCGTCTTCCTCTCATCCTCCCTATCCCACCCATCTAGGTAGTCACAAAGCACCAAGATGATCGTCCTGTGCTATGCAGCTGCTTCCCACTAGCTATCTATTTTACATTTGGTAGTGTATATATGTCTATGCCATTCTCTCACTTCATCCCAGCTTACCCTTCCTCCTTCCCGAGTGCTCAAGTCCATTCTCTACATCTGCATCTTTATTCCTACCCTGACCCTAGGTTCATCCAAAGTTTTTTTTTTTTTTTTTTTTTTTTTTTTTTTTTTTAGATTCCATATATATGTGTTAGCATATGGTATTTATTTTTCTCTTTCTGACTTACTTCACTCTCTATGACAGACTCTAGGTCCATCCATCTCACTACAAATAACTCAATTTTGTTTATTTTTATTGCTGAGTAATATTCCATTGTATATATATGCCTACATCTTCTTTATCCATTCATCTGTCGATGGACACTTACGTTGCTTCCATGTCCTGGCTATTGTAAATACAGCTGCAATGAACATTGTGGTACATGGCTCTTTTTGAATTACGATTTTCTCAGCATATATGCCCAGTAGTGGGGAGATATTTCTTATAGAATGCACGCAAAAGAAATAAAGATTTGAGGTTAGAAAATATTTTTACTAGTACACAAATAAATAATAAGTGCAAACATATTGAAAAATGACTTAAGAAAAGTAAATTTCTCTTCTTCTAAAGTATATGTCAAGCACAATGAAAAGGCAAACAAGACCCTAGGTGGAAATTGTTGCAAATTGCTTCAGTAAAAACTTTGTATACACAAACATGTAAAGGACTCTTACAACTCATTAGTAAAAATGTGAATGATTGAATAATGAACAACAAATCATTATTTATCAGGGAGATGTAAATTAAAACTATGATTAAATGTTATTACATAAAAACAAAGAATGAGTAAAATTTTAAAAAAAATAATAATATCAAAGTGTTAATGATAATATGGAATAACTGGAACTCATATACTGTTTGTAGCAAATGCACAATAATGTACTCATTTTGGAAAACAATTTGTCAGTTTCTCATGAATATAAAACATCAACTTAACATGATTATTATGACCATTGCTCTTTTTTCCTGGTTATAGTTCTTCTTTTGAAGTCTACTTTTTCTAATTTTTTTAAAAAATATTTATATTGGAGTATAGTCATTTTAAAATGTTGTGTTAGTTTCAGGTGTACCACAAAGTTATTCAGTTATACATAGACATATATCTGTTCTTCTTCAGATTTCTTTCCCATGTAGGTTATTACAGACTACTGAATAGAGTTCCCTGTGTTATACAGTAGGTCTTGTTGATTATCTATTTTATATATAGTAGTGTGTATATGTTAATACAAAACTCCTAATTTATCCCTTCCCCAACATTCCACTTTGGTAACTGTAAGCTTGTTTTCTAAGTCTGTGAGTCTGTTTCTGATTTGTTTATAAGTTCATTTGTATCATATTTTTAGATTCCACATATAAATGATATCATATGATATTTGTCATTCTCTGTCTGACTTACTTCAATTAGTATGATAATCTCAATGTCCATCCATGTTGCTATAAATGGCATTATTTCATTCTCTTTTACAGCTGAGCGATGTTCCATTGTATATATGTACCAAGTCCTCTTTATCCATTCGTCTGTCTATGGACATTTAGGTTGCTTCCATGTCTTTGCTATTGTAAACAGTGCTGCAGTGAACACTGGGGTGAATGTATCTTTTCAAATTATGGTTCTCTCCAGATATATGATCAGGAGTGGGATTGCTGGATCATACAGTAGTTCTACTTTTAGTCTTTTAAGGAATTTCCATATTGTTCTCCATAGTGGCTGTACCAATTTACATTCCCACCAACAGTGTAGGAGAGTTCCCTTTTCTCTATACCCTCTCCAGCATTTATTGTTTGTAGACTTTTTAATGATGGCCATTCTGACTGGTGTGTGGTGATACCTCATTGTAGTTTTGATTTGCATTGCTTTGAGAATTAGCAGTGTTGAGCATCTTTTCATGTACATTTTGGTCATTTTTATGTCTTCTTTGGAGAAATGTCTATTTAGATCATCTGCCCATTTTTTGATTGGGTTGTTTGTTCTTTTGATATTGAGTTGCATGTTCTGCTCTTACATTTTGGAAATTAATCCCTTGTCCTTTGTTTCATTTGCAAATATTTTCTCCCATTCGGTGGATGTCTTTTTTTTTTGTTTATGGTTTTCTTTGCTGTGCAAAGATTTTAAGTTTATTTTACATGTGGCTGTTCAGTTTTCTCAGCATCATTTATTGAAGAGACTATCTTTTCTCCATCATATATTCTTGCCTCCTTTGTCATAGTTTAATTAACCATATGTGCATGGGTTTATTTCTGAGCTTTCTATACTGTTCTATTGATCTATATTTCTGTTTTTGTGCCAGTACCATACTGTCTTGAGTACTGTAGCTTTGTAGTATAGTCTGAAGGCAGGGAGCCTGATTCCTCCAGCTTCATTTTTCTTGCTCAGGACTTCTTTGGCTATTCAGGGCCTTTTGTGTTTCCATACAAATTTTATTTTTTTTTATTCTAGTTGTGTGAAAAATACCATTGGTAATTTGATAGGGATTGCACTGACTCTATAGACTGCCTCAGGCAATATAATAATTTTGACAATATTGGTTCTTCCAACCCAAGAACATGGTATATCTTTTCGTCTGTTTGTGTCATCTTCAGTTTTTCATCAGTGTCTTATAGTTTTCAGAGTGCAGGTCTTTTTCCTCCTTAGGTAGATTTATTCCTAAGCATTTTATTCCTTTTGAGGTGATGGTACATTGGATTGTTTCCTTAATTTCCCTTTCTGACATTTTGTTGTAAGTGTATAGAAATGCAACAGATTTCCATGCATTAATTTTCTATCCTGCAACTTTACCAAATTAGTTGATGAGCTCTTACTTTTTCTAAAATTAATATAGTCACTCCAACTTACTTTTGGTTAAAATTTGCATGGCAAATCCTTTTTCATCAATTTATTTGAACTATTCTGTGTTTTTATAATTGAGTTGTTTGTTATATATAGTGCTTAGTTAGGTCCTTTCCCCCTCTGTCACAATTTGACAATTTCTGGTTATATTGGTGTGATTTTGCTATCTGTGTTTAAAAGGAAGAGTGTTGAACTTTTGAGTTAGTCAATTCTTCTGGATTTTATCAACCAAAAAATATGCCCAACCTAGAAGTTGAGAGTTATGTTTTATTCAAGGGAAAAATCTGAAGACTTAAGCCTGGACACAGCATCTCAGATAGCTCTGAGAGGCCATTCAAAACAGGCAAAATGGGGGTGGGGGGTGGGCAGGAAACATAGGAGTTTTTGCAACAAAGACCAGGTAGTTGGAACATCAAAAAATTACTGTTAATAAAAGAAAACCAGTTATCTCAGGTTAAGGATTTTCACTTTTCTATGTATGAGAAGATGCAAGAATCTTGGCTCACAGAAATCATTCCTTTGATATGCACCTCAGCTATCTGGGGCCAGTACCCTGTGTTTCTCATCATGAGTGTCCTCAAGCTGCACCATCAGGAGTGGTCACAGTGGCTGACTGTTTGGTGGTAGACATCCTATTATATCCTGTGTTCCCTCAGGGCTCACCACTGGGGAGGCTGTAATGTGATGGCTTGATAGATGCAACATCTTTTGCTTACTGATATGGCAGGCGATATTCTTCATTCACAGTCTCTAATATATACATGTTATTAAGCTTTATTTGATTGTCTCCTGTTAATTTGCCTCATGTCAATATAATTTTTAAGGCAGCCAGAAGAACGTGGAAGGGTAGAGGAAAATTTCTTCCTCCAACAGTTGGTGACTGTCCAACTTTACAAGCTGGACACTACTTGCCCAAAAGTTGCTGCAGATAAGAGATCCCAGAACACCTAACAAATACCTGCAGAATGTAAAAATTCTTACTACGTCAGTCAGTCTTCCAGATCTCAGTCTGTTGGAAATGGGAGTGGTAAGAGTTTTTCTCTTTTCTGAAATTAGAGTAGCAGGGGAAAATATTTATACCGTTAGCTCCTTGAACTCAGGAATCTTTAGAAATTTGCTACAGTACTCTTAGTTTGTTGATCGTTTCCTTCTAAGAGATGGTAGCTGTTTTTCTTTGTTTCTGTCTATTGTTCATTTGTCATAAGAATGAAATTCCATAAGGTACAATACAGGCATACACCTTATAATAAGTCCATTGTCTTGCCCAGCCCCACAGACGGATGAGTTCATGGACCTCAATAGACCAGGCTTTATTTAGACAAACTTTGTTGTGGGTTAATATGCACATGAGGTAAGAATTACTGCCAAATTATATCTTGAAAGCCACAGCTGAACCATTGGTGTGATTGAGTCAAGAATGTAAGGGCTATTAGGGTGCTCACCTCCTCAATAAGGCACAGATAAAAGAATAGGTTAGTCATGGAATGGGTTAGATTGACACAAGATTACCTACAAACCTCAAGAAAATTTCCATGCAATGAGGTGATCTGTAAAACAATACACATTCCCCAACCCTGCAGCACATTCCTCTTAGGTATTAGGTTAACTCCAAGAAACCCAAGGATTAACTAAAACTGTTAATGTGCATATAAGAAAAAAACTGAATGACGTTGTTCCTTCCAACTTGTTATGTCCTGAGAACTTGACTTGTGGCCCAGTGAGAATATTCTATCTATTCTCTGACATCTGGAAGGTGCACTTACTGGTTGGTGTGTATTTAGTGGTCAGTTGAATAGATAGGATTCTGAGCTGAGCGTTATTTGACTGAGTCAGCTGGCAGGGGAGTTTGTCAAAAGGGAGTCTTAGTCCATAAGAGGCCATTGTTTTCTCAGTCTTTGTTGTTTCTGCTTATATGATGAAACAACATCATCTTAGACTATCCTTGGGAGTGAACTGTCTGCATCTTGTGAGGGCTGAATCACTCTCTTGTGGGATACCTCTTATGTCCTTGGTTAACCCATAAAAAGGCTCATTAGTTTGAGGAACTGTTCAAATTCTACTCATCAATGACCAGATATGGATTTTTTAAATTGGAAAAACTTCTAAATTGGTAATTTTTTTAGAGAGTTCTTATTATAAACAGCTTTTACATTGGTAGTTATAGAAAGTCCAAATTAAAAGATAAACACACAGAAATATAACAGCTAGCCTTAAGAACTCCCCTATTTTAAAAAAAAATGGTTTTGGAGGCCTTATTGAATTTGTGGTCTCAGCTTCCCCTCATAGGTCTTACAGATGTAATGAAAACATTAGGTTAATTAACAAGACAATGGGAAGAAGTTGAGAGGAGAATCAAGAGAATTTTCCTAATAAGGTCAAAATTTTTAAAGGGTTATTAAAGTGACAAGTCACAGGACTCATTCCAGCAGGATGAAAATCTTTAGATGGTGATTAGGAAATGTAATAAATAAAATGGACACTGATGGGATTAAAACAAAGATTTCTAATACAGCACTACTTAAGATTGGGTGGGGCGAAAGGACCCCCAATAATTCCCTCAACATTAAAAGGCCTCAAACAAGTCTGCTCTATTAATCCCAGTTTGAAGAAATTTAAAGGGCTGGAAAGTAAAATTATACTGAGAAACCTGACCAGAAATCACCCGGGGCAACAGTTAGGCAAATTAATCAAGCTAAGGATTGACAGAAAGGGCCTGGATCCCTTGGTTTGACCCTTCACAGGGTACCCCAAAGCCTTTCATACAGGAATGTTTTCAAAGGCTGGAATGTAGGAAGGAAAAATTTCTGGGACTCCTGGTAAGCCTGAGACATGTTGATGGGGTCCTATTGGAGGCTATGGTTAGAGGTATAGGAGTTAGTTGAGGGACTTCCCTGACAGTCCAGTGGTTAAGACTGTGCTTCCACTGCATGGAGCGCAGCTTCTACCCCTAGTCAGGGAACTAAGATCCTGCATGTTGTAAAGTGAGGCCAAAAACAAAACAACAACAACAAAAAAAAAAAAATGAAAGAAAAAGTTAATTGAATTGCATTGGACGTTTATTTTTTAAAAATTGCATAGTTGAATAGGTTCTATGTAAGGCAGATGCATCTCTTTTGTCTGATTGTATCATGGGTTTGGACATTGTGTCTTGCTGGGGAATGCTTCCCCTGACTGGTATTGTAAGACAGGGCATGTAAATCTGACGTTTGGGGAATGTTAATTGAACATGCTAAAGGCAATCAATAGGGTTACCGGAACCCACACAAGGTGTGGTGGAAACTGAGGCCTGATATTTGGGGGTCTAATAAAAGCAATAGTAAAAGATTTTTTTTTCCCTTAGAATGAATTGATAGGGGCCTGAATCATGTGCTCAGAAGAAGGCCTTTATTGAATGCCTTGTGCAGACTTTTTGAAGTCATGATACATTTAACCTTGAAGTTCTAAAACATATAAATTATTTTAACATTTCCATCTTATTTGGAAGCTATCTCCCTGATATAAAGAAGCAAATTAAAAAAAATATATTGTTGTGCATATCAGCCTTTTGATATCATTTACGTGGCTGCCCAATTCTTTGAGGAATTTAGAACAACTGTCCTTCATTTTACAAATCTAGTATTTACAGGACCAGAGATTTGGTTCCAGAAATAATTCAAAGGCCACCAACCATTTTTGCCACTCCCAAAACCTCCCCTCTTTATCTTAAGAGGCTTGTAAGTATTAAAAAAATTCTGACCTTAAGGGAACAAAAGTCCTCTGGGGAGACACTTGCATTTTCTCCCTGTGTACTTGAGATTTAAATGTTCTACCTGGTCTTCTCCAGGAACTCTTATCTAGGTCATCTCTTTAACAAGTAAATTTCAGAAAGATAACTCTTATCAAAAGAAAGAACAAAAGAGGGATAGGCTATTTGGAACTTGACTTGTCAAGGACAGACACAAATCTTTAGTATCTTCTTCATAAGTATTAATTTAAAGGGTTTAGCTATCCAAACCAATGACCTTTATTTGTTCCATCAGCCAAAAACACAATTTGAATTCAATCTCTTTTTTAATTGGTGGATTTTTTATTATTGTACCTCATTCATGGCTGAAATTTTGGAGTGGGACTATAAGGTCTCTATTTGTGTCTGTTTTATGTGCTTGTATGTGCCTGTTTCTATGTTCATGTGTGTTATAGATGTGTTTTTACACATTTTCTATGTGTAGATGGTATTGGAATATAACAGAAACTAACCTCAATGAAATTCAGCTTTACATGATTTGAGAAAATATTCAGTATTAAAGCCAGCTTAAGTTTTTTGGTTTAATTAATTAAAGACAAATATGTTGTTAGAGTTATCAAGTGAAGTATGATACTTTTATTATACTTAGTTTACTGAAAGTCAAATAAAATTATGATATCTCTGTTACAAAATTTGTCAGGAAGAAAAATAGCTTGGAAAGATGGTTGACTTTGTCTCATGAAGTTTTCATGGGTAATGTAAATATAATTGTGGGAACAAGTAAATTAAATAAATATAAATGGGATAAGAGCTTTTAGGTGAACTCTTTAAGAATAATTGTGTTTTATGGTATGTCTGCTTAAAAATGGCTTCTTTAAATCATTTAGTAATTTAAAACTTTAAAGTTTTGCTACATTAAATTAAATGATGAAAGTTCATTGAATGTCTAGATTATTTTCATATAAGATGAAACACTGAAACATTAATTGCTAAACAAGTCTAAGTTTACCTACTTTAGTCTTCCTACTACAGAAAAACTAAAACTGTCTGGGTTATTAGAAAAATGTCTTGTATCCCATTGAAAAAATATGCAATGAGGAAAAGTTTGTTTTTAGAAATTATGATATGTATTCATAAGCTTGCCAATCAAAATAGTACTAGTATAATAGATTACAATTCTTACTTCTTAGTTTTCACTAGACATTTTTTCCAAGGGTTAAAAATTCTAATTAATGTGTGTCATTAAAACTACTAAAATTCGTGAGGAAACATCTTCATATACAAGGATAAAAAAGGTACAAAGAATGGAAATGCATGTTGTTAAGAGAAAATTATTTTTGTCTAAAACAAGGTAAGGGGTTAAAAGAAGGGAGAAAGCACAAGACAATCAAAAAGTAAAAAAAAAAAAAAAGAAGTTATAGAGGTTTGTGGAAAAGGAAACTTGAAAAGGGTTATGCTTGGGCAAGTTGGCTGAGATTGGAATGAATTAATTGAGCAAATTTTAATATCAAATGTCAGCTTGTGGAATGCTAGAATTCGGTTTTCTTTATTGAGAGAACAACATTTTCCTAAATTCTTGATCTCATTTTCATAACAGATTGTAAAGTATCTTTAAATTTAAGTAATCTGTTTTAATATTCTGTATTTGCCATTGAGATACTTACTTTCACTTTGGTTAAGTGAATAAGTATTGTTTCACAGTGAGCTATGATACTATTCAACCAAGTAGTTAAAACCTTTGATATCTTTGACAAACTTTCCCAAATCAAATCCTAAATGAAATCTTTTTGACCTCTAGTTAACTCTGGGATATTTTAGAGGGCCCCTGATACATCTCAAAGAGAGATATTAAACTAATTAGGTTTATCTGGTATGTTAAATTATATGGGAAGCATGTCAAATGAGTGATGATAAGCCTTCTTAGATTATACTGTGTGGGTAAGTGTTATCAATATAAATATTTTAGAAATTATATAAAATGCCTACAATTTGGATATGTCCTAATATAATATCAGTCATAATTCTAGTTATTTTCTTAAAATGTTGTATGTCACAAAAAATAACAAAATGTCTTTGTAAATTGCACTGTAATCAGATCTTTAATTATGCCATTTTATGTCTTTTGTCATTTATAAAGAGTTAATTGTTTTACTCTGGTTTTACAAAAATGCTTCATCTTCAAGGAGATTCATATAAACCTGCATTGACATATACAGGTTTCTGATAACTTTCAGATCATACCACTTAATAGGGTAAGAAATTATAGAACTCTACTGGAAAATTGATGGCCTCTTAAAATGGCTAACAAAGGATCAAGTTCAATAGAAATTAATTGCATGGGTCTAAATAGACTGATGAGTAGGATTTTCATTTTTATAACTTTTTTGTCTGAATTATTACTGGTTTTTTCAGTCTTTGTTTTCCAATATAAAGAAACCTTTCCTCTTAAGTTAACTATGAATGACAGCAATTTTCTAAATTATACCTTTGTAAGCAGAATTGAAACATTTATTTCTTTTCTCCCTACCAGATCCCTCTAGAATTTGGACTCTTAGTGAGTAGTCTTATATTCATGGCAATAGTGTTATTTACATAAGTTCACTAAGAATCTGTTCTCATTGTAACAGGACACAAATGGAAATATGGGATATATTACCAAGACTTTGTCTGAAGAGTCATATTTGAGAATTTGCATAGACTCAGAAATGACCAAACAGCTTTAAGGAGCTAAGATTGACTTTATGGAGCCATAAATCCCCTTGGAAAAACAGCCTGGTACCTTGCTTACTGGAATACCAACAGCTTTATAATGTGAGTAAGTAAACTACCTGGAAGGTATAAGAACCTCAGGATATTTGGGGGCCTCAAGAAGAGAGGAATTCACCCAAATCTATAAGTATTATAGATGGATCTGATTGGAAGTCCTTGGCATGGTTTCCTGACCTCCAAAGGCATTTATGAGTTTGATCTGGAAATTCCTTAGATAAGTTCCAGCAATGCAGATTGAAAAGAGCCTATATGATCAATTGCTATAATTAATAAACTTACATAAATAATCAGACCAAATTTACTGAATCTCGACTTATTTTTAAAACAAATTAGTCTTCATTTGGCTATCTTTAGTAGAATTGAGGGTGATTTTAGAGAGGAAAAAGTTGTGTTTCTGCAGAAAATATAACACACAGTTATGGATATTTGACCATTATTCTGTTAATTGTTTGTGAAGTTTTGTTTTCCCATAAACTGAACTGAGTCTTGAATTCTAATTTTCTCAAAATTTGGCTCTAGCTCTTCAAACTAATTTTTCTTTTGACTTGGAATCATTGAGAACGAAAGCTTTCCTTTTCCTGAAGACCTGCAAACTTAAGCTGAACAACTTGATATAAACTTGAGAGATCACCTCAATAACCCATTCGTAGACAATCTTCATTGCTGTTGCTGTGTAAGCCACTTAGAAAGTTTAACCTTAACACTCAATGACATCATTAGAGACATTTCAAACTGCATAAGATGCTTCAACACTGGCATCTAGAAATCTTCTCTATTGACAGCTCTCAGGACTCAGACACTGGGTTTATAATTTGCTCCAATCATTAACCTTTGTTTTTCTTTTTGTGTCCATGGAAATGCTTCTTATTAAATATCTAATTGCTTGGAAAAAAAGTGTTGAACTTTCTTCTGATACACAGATACATTACTTTGGGTCTGGTTATTTCTTTTAGAGCATATTTTAACTGTATGAGGAAATGCTCAGAGCAGCCTTTAGTCTGAGGCTAATTTACCCCCTCTACTAAGGTGATAATCTGAGTATTCTTCATTATGTCTCATAATTATGAATTCCTTTTACTCTGGTTATGGGTATTCTAACTCTTTCCATCAAATGGTAGTTTCAGGAACTTTTAACATACTGCTTTCTGGTGGTTCTTTCTCTGACATGCACAGTGAGTATAATCAGCTAAAGACTGGAGAGGACCCATCTACAGATATTTGTCCCTCTCTGTGTCTCTCTCCTCTATAAGATATTTTGACCTGCAAATTCTAGCTACCTCTCTAATATTTCACTCTTTGTCTTTGAATTTGTCCAGTTTTCTAATTGTTAAAGTAGGGGGAAAATTTCAGTCTCAGTTACTCAATCAAGACAAAAAGTAGAATTTGGTTTTTAATATTTAAGTGAACAAATAAATGACCCATCTCTAGGCTATTTTGTCAGGAGTTGTAATTCTGATGTGTTAGTGAAAACAGGGTATAACAGACACGCAACCATTAGATGTTGAATGCTGCCCAATCACTCTCATCATAGCTATAGTTGAGTAATGGAAAATCCTTACCTTTTTTTTTTTACATTTTTCTAAAATAGAGGTCAGTAGTGTAATGCCTAATTATTAATTAAATAGATGCCAGGAAGATGTCTAATAAAATTTACCAATATTTCTAATCAAACCTCTTAGATAAATAGGAATAATTTACAAAATAAAGAATGAAGATCACATTTAACAGTACAACTTCCCACTAAAGGGTAGAACACTAAAGACATTGATTGAATTAATAAATAAGAGATAATAGTGAATACACATGACTCATATAAAATATATGAATATAACTACTGAAAAGTATAAATTAGATTTGATTCATGGTAAACATAAAACCCTCTTTGTTAAGAATTATGTCATATTAAAATTTTCATTTCCAAAGATTTTCCATATATTGAATACATTTGTAATAAAAAGCCAATGCTAATTTTTTTGTCATTTCACAAAGAATTCTAAAATTCATTCAGAAGAAGAATTTTTAAAATAAATTTTAGAAGTTTTAAGGAAGAACTAGCACAATTAGGAAAATCTGCAATCATATATTTGAAGAAATGAATGATTGTGTACATTTAAAATAGTGAATCTACTATAAATTCTAGAAACTGGTCAAAGTATCTTAAAGATTAAAGGTGGTACTTCACATCATGTATAGGATTATTATTATGCTCTATGGAAGACTGGCTAACAACTTGGAAGAGAGTAAGAAGACTAACTCATACTATATGTAGTAATTTCCTGGGTCCAACGTGACAAATTACCACAGACTTCTTTGAGGGTTAAAATAACAGAAATTTATTGTTTCACAGTTGGGAAGCTAGAAATCTGCAATCAAGTTGTTAGCAGGGCCATGATCCTCTGAAGGTTCTAGGCAAAAATTCTTCCATTTATCTTCTGGCTTCCTGTGGCCCTAGCCGTTCCTTGGTTTGTGGCATCATCACACCAATCACTGTTTTTGTCTCCAAATGACACTCTTCTCTCTCTCTCTCTCTCACTCTCGCTCTCCCTCTCTCTGTGTCCTCTTTTTTTTTTTTATAGGGACATCAGTCATTGGACTTAGGGCTCATTCTAAATCAAGGATGATTTAATCTCAAGATCCTGAACTAATTACATATACAAAGAATCCATGTCCTTATGAGATCATATTCTGAACCTTTTCAACCACTATATTATATCCTAAATTAATTACAGGTTTTTTTTCCTCTCCAATTTAGGAATTTTTAGCAAGGTATGAAGAAAAATTAACTCAAGTATAAGAACTTCATCATACAAACAATAAGTGGAATAGCAGGGAATAACAATAATAAAATACAAAAAAGACCAAGATTGTTGAAATTATAGATGAATGTACTTGTTCATACTATATTGGTGATAGTGCAAAATGTGGTTACTCCTGGATTCTGTATTTCAAGGATATTAGAATCAGTTATACAGATAAGCAAAATATTTTATAGTAAATTTTCTGCTAAGTGTTGTTATAAAATCAAAATATAGGAAAATACTTAAAAAGTACTGGTTAAATTATTTGTACCTGTATAATGGATGGGAATTTAAATGACATTTGAAAAAATTGTATTAGCTGTCAATAAACTCATATATAATATATTTAAACTAAAAAACAACTTAAAATCAATCAATAAATTGACATTCATTTATGTGTTGGAACAATAAAAGTCACATTACTATTTTTTCTATGAAATATAAATCCTATTTCACAGTCTTAAATTTGTAGTGATAGCTCTTTAACAACTGTTTTATTTTCTTTCAATGTATTGATCTGGTAAGATATATTGTAAATACCGATAGTTCTATAAATCTATGTATTATCAATATTTTCAAAGATTTTATTTTAGGCTAAAATATACAGTTATTTTTTTTCTAATCTCTTGAGTATCTAGAGTCATATTTTTTTCAGCTCTATCAGTGTATATTTATATATTTTTTCTTCTTAATTGATTAGTCTTACAAGAGTCTATTTCATTGATTGTTTTTAAAAATATGTTTCATAAAACAGTTTTGTGTTAATGTTTATACATAAGCTGTTTAAGATACAGAAATATATGTGTGCATATTTGGAAAATTATTTCATGGAAATTAATGGAATCAAACACAGATAATGGGACTCCATGCTCTGTGGGAATGACTTTACCCTGAGAAAAGAAACAATCTGGCATATTTAGCTAGCCTCAACAATTAACCTGAGGATAACGTGAAGATGATATGTCCAAGTACAACTTGACAGTTGTTGCTAATGTCTATTCCAAATACATCTCCATTAGGAGAATTCATGCAAGCTACAGAGAGAATACTTATAGGTGAGATATATTAAAAAGCCAACACTGAGATCCCCAAAATACCTCTATGAGACCCTTTTGAAAATGTTGAAATCAAGAGAAACACATTTCTCCATTTTACAGTGTAAAAGTAAGTACTATTTTTTAGCAGAGTGGAGTTGATGTCTTAAAAGACTATGGCATGAATAGAAATGAAAGCTTGCCCTGGAGCAGAACACCTGTGATATCAGGACCCCAAGTGGTATGGAGGAAAAGTTGCAGTTCCTGGGTAGGACACTAACTGCCTTGTGGGTGATAGCCCAAGAGCCAAAACATGTGTGTTGGCTACCAACAGTGACTTTTTTCTTAATTATGGTATAATTAAGCATTTGTTTTAGATAGTTTTATACTGAACTTTATTTTCCAGTTATTATGCAATAAAATTAAATTTTATGTACATACTTGTTAGAATAATAAAATTTTTACTTTGAAATAATTTTCCAGGAGAAGTATTCATTCACTTAAGACTTCTAAAAAAACTCACAACTATACAAATATACCAATATCATTTGAAACATACAAAAATATTTGTAGAATTTAAAATATCAACATAATAATTTGACTTTCTCTGCTTAACTTCAGAGTAGCTAAGGAATTTTTATAAGCCCCCACAGATTCAAACAATGAAAATTTCTGAGACTGAATCCTAGTAAAAATGCAAGATAGCGTCATAATAAATTAGTTCCTGAGCATAGAAGAAAGACAATAGGTGGAAAGAATAACAAGAAATTTGTACTCTGGGACTTTTAGTTGTTGTTCAAAATATTGGTTTAGATGTCAGATATATTAAGAATAATTCTCTAGCTCTAACATTTACTATCTGTGTGTCTTTTCTTAAATTTACTTTATGTCTAAGCTTCTCTTTCCTTGTTTGTAAAATAGAATTAGTAATAACTATCTCACTAGATTTTTATAAACATTATATAAGAAAAGATATAAAATCAATTAGCCCAGTGGCCAAATTCCTAAAATAGGAATTATGATTAATACATAAAGAGTTTAAATATTAGTCAATAAAATTATTAATAACTTTAATTACTGGACTAATTTGATAAAATGAAGCACATTCCAATATTCTGTCTGATTTCCTGAAGAAGTCTCTTAATTGCTTATGCCACGAGAAGTTAAGTAATCTCTTAGATGTTTAATTAAGAATTCCCCATATTCCTCTTATAATTAGTGAAAACACAGCTTCTGTTAACATGCAACATGCAGAACACGTTTCATTAACCAAGTTTTGAATGGGTGTAAACTCAGAAGTCCCTGAAGGCAGTTCCCAATCAGCCTACTACTAAGTGGAATACCCTCAGAATTGCATTAAATGCTTTGATTAAACATAAAAAGCTCTTGTTAAACAACCATAATGAAATATCTCATTAACTGTGATACAGGGGTGTGTGTGTGTGTGTGTGTGTGCATATGTGGTGTGTGTGTGTATGTGTGTGTGTATGTGTAAGACAGATCATACTCCCCACTTTTCAATACAGAATAGTTAACTAATTGTCTGGTATTTGCATTATGTGTGGAAACAACCACTTCCTTGGTCTTGATTCACGTTAGACAGCTAAAATTCATTTATCTCTCAACCTTGGAGTTTACAAGCTGTTATTAATATTTTCTACATTTATTGATTCATAACTAAAAGATACTGTTGGTTTTGGAGTCAACAGAAATATATAACTCCAGAACTCAATTGAACATATTTTAGATTTTGTGGAAGGTCCACGTCCTGAGGAGTAATCCTTAGTGTTTAGTTTAAATAATTAGAATCTCTGAATCGTGTCTTAACTCAACCATATTCCCAGAATAAGTTAAAACCAAATATTTCCTTTATTATTAGTTAGGTTTTGAACTCAAGTTATTTAATTCCCTGGTAAACTGCAGAAACTTCCTTAAGTATGTGGTAGGTAAAACCACAATGGTTTATTTACTTTCTTGGCATCTTTTTATTGAGTTTTCATCCCAATCTGAACATTTTAGAACCGTGACTTTTAAACATCACTGTGCATCAATATCATCTGTGTTGCTTTTTAAAAAATGATTTATCCTAAACCCAGCAGGGGAATGTATTGGATTGATGACTGAAGTACCCTCATCAAAGTACTAAAGTACTTTAGCTTTCACCATACTAATGACCAGAAAAGCTAGAAAAGAAACACTCAAAAAAGTAGTAAAAGGGAGTATCAAGGAAGGGAGGAGAATATTCTCCCCAAAACCTAGAGTGAAACCAACCTAACCAACAACCTTAAACCCTTCACAAATTAGTAAAACTTCTCACACTGTAGGGAGTGCCCAAGTTCATGTTTTTAAAATGTGTGAATTTGACTTTTAATCTTCTAACTTTCCCCCTCAAAAATCCGTAACATTTTAATTTTTCCAGTATCAAAGTAGCTCAGTTTATTTTAGTCTATGAAATATTTTTCTTTACTTGTCTGCTAATCACTTAGTTAATATTTGTTTACACAGATTATTTTGTAATATTCCTCAAATCTTTTTCTTTGAAATTAAACATATGTAGCTTGAGAATGAAGATTGTTTTGAGACTAGGGATAGAATACTTATGGTACCTACACATACCTCTTAATTATATTATATTATATTTTATTTTATTATTATTATTATTATTATTATTATTATTATTATTATTATTATATTTATTTTTGCTGTACGCAGGCCTCTCACTGTTGTGGCCTCTCCCATTCTGGAGCTCAGGCTCCGGAAGTGCAGGCTCAGCGGCCATGGCTCACAGGCCCAGCCACTCCGTGGCATGTGGGATCCTCCCAGGTCGGGACATGAACCCATGTCCCTTGCATCGGCAGGAGGACTCTCAACCACTGCACCACCAGGGAAGCCCTATATTTTATTTTTGATACCTAAAATTATTATCAGGTATCAGAAATTCCACTTTCCATTATCTTTTTAGTTTTATAGCATAGTAAGATCAAATGCAGCAACATATTCTGTATTTGAAAAAGCTATTTTAGAGCCAAAGATGACAATGCCAAAATTAAACAATTAATTGACATACAGAACTAGTATGTTTATGCTTGAGATATCTTAATTTTAGATGATGGAAAAATGTTCAGAATGATGGTAAAATTTTTGTCTTAATTATAATTGTTTAATTGCCTAAAATTTCACTGTATAAAAATTGAACATATAGGAGTAGTAGACTTCCCTGTAATAACGGAGTAGTAAATTCTAAACATGTTCTTTAAAACCTGCAATTGTACAAGTTGTACAAACACCACACATTTAGACTACCACTAGAGGACTTTTGTTACAATATATAAATATAAATATATATTTATATATAAAGAATCTACCCCATTCTCTTTCAGTCAGTTGCCTTATTGTTCTCTGCAACAAACTCCATGGGACTTCTCTGAGTTTGTTGGACATGTCCTGCTTCTTAAGCAAGGAACTCCATGACACCCCCTTCATTTTGTCTCTGTAGCTGTCCTTGAAACCACCCAACAAGGTTCATAATTATTTGCTTATTTGCATTAATGTTCAGTTAATGTGACTCTCCCATTAAATATATTTATATTAAATTATAACAATATTTGTGTTATTTATGGGTAGGGTAGTAAGATGGGAGTGAGAACACTGTGAGGTGTCTCAGTTCATGGACAAATAATCAAAAGTTTGGTATGAACATTTTAAGTTCTAGCATACAGTATAAGTCTGTGAAGATAATTCAAGTATTTAGTGGGAAGACAAATACATAGGAGAGTTTTCTGTGCTAGAGATATTTAAATCATTGGGATCTTAGATCACAATGGTAGAAAATTATATACTTGACTGAGAAACGTATAAGTCATCTTCAAAAGACAGCCTAATTTCCTAATCATTAATAAATAAATAAAATCATAAATAAAAATTATGTTAAAAAAAACGATGAGTACCTCTGGCCTCCACAGCATGATATACACAGCTAGAAAGAGTATTGTTCTTACCCTGCCACAAAGATCTAGAATAACTTTTCAAATTCTTTTTTTTTAACCCATTAAGATCTAAGCTTACAGAGAAAAAAACTAGTCTCAAATAGAGATGAAAACTTGCAGGGAGAAAAGAAATGGAAGTACTTGCTGACCTAGGGCAGAATAATGCAACTGAACACAGGTAAAAAAAAATTGGCTAGAATCATTGATGACCTTGCTGAGCGTGGAAATTGAGTTGGAGGGAGAGTGTGAAACCCAAGGACCTGCTGAATTCATGGAAGGCAATTCCCTTGCTTCTCTGTGAAACCTAATGGATTTTCACTGAAAAGCCCAGAAAAAAATGCTAAGAATTGTCCATTGTGGTGACCTTGGGGAAGGGAAGAACAGTTATATGTGAAGGGCAAGAAACTCTGCCCAGATTCTTCTCCCCTATACCCCTATGGAGAGAAGTTTGAATGTGAGGGGAAAAGGGAAATAGACTATGAATTTCTTGGGCATTACTAAAAAACTCATGACAGCTGGGGAAGGGAACAATGGGGGAAAATATCTTACTCCTGGTGTAGAAGCAGGATTATACACTGGACTCACAATTATAACTAAAAAAAGAATAGGAGAACTAAGAGGACCACATCCATGATTTCCCTGGAACAGTACTTGCCAAAACCTGAAGATAATCAGAATAAGACACCCCTGCCACCAGGCTAATAGGCCTTAAATTACAAATAACAGCATTATACTACTGGGAGAGAAAAGACAACAAACAAGAACATAGAGAATAGCCCTCTCTGAGGTACAGTGCAGGGAGAAGTTTTAAGCTCAGAATGTAAAAGACATGCTTGAACAAACTACCCCACCCTAAACATAAAATATTGCTACAGTGTGCCACAATGAAGGTAATCATGGCAATTGCAAACCTCAAAACCATCCGAAGCCCTAATTTAACTCAGACACTTGTAACAGAGCCTAGTAAAAGGGATTCTGTGCCCATTTCCAAGCACAAAGATTATTTACCTTTGTCTATATTGTCCTACACAATATATGTGGTTCTAAAGAAATTAAAACACATTTGAAAAGGCAAGATAAAACACACATTGAAGAGACAAGATGTTGTCAGATATCAATGATAAACAGAGACATTAGAGCCATCTAATATGGACTGTAAAATAATTACTATTAATGTGTGAAAAGCTCTAAAGAAAACCTGGGCCACATGCAAGAGCATGTGAGCAACATCATCAGAGTCAAAAACTATAAGAAAGAATTAAATAGAAATGCTAGAAATGAAAAAGATTTTGCTATCAGAAATGAAGAATGCCTCTAGTGAGCTCATCAATAGATGTGAAACAGATGGGAAAACAATCAAATAATTTGAAGACATGTCAAGAGACATTAGTCAAATTGAAACACACACACACATACACACATATGTGCATGTGCATTTGATATGCCTGAAAACATATCAAATGAAATGAACAGCTAAACACAAGTCTTACTGGTGTCAGACTTCTTTTTCTATTCAACTACAGGTCTACTTGGTGACTTTGTAGAAACAGACAAAACATATTCCATAACATCATGCAATAGAATAAACCTGGATGGTCTTTACCCTTCTATCTAGTGGTGAAGTATCATGGACATAGAATAAAGCAAAACAGATATTATCAACATAAAAATATATCAAAATTACATTATGAGAGAGAGTATGTATTTACTTTCTGGTAAACAGTATCATACAATAACCAGAAAATTTGAGCCTGCAAATACATGGCAGAAAAGGAATTTACAATACTCCTTCCCAATAGTGGGACTGAAGAAAACATGTGGAAAGTCCTTAGCAATAGAGAAGGGGAAAAGACCAGTGGGCTAAAGGCAGAAAGAATAGAAGTGAGAAAAGAAAAATAACAGACTTCAATGCATCATCCTGTGTATTCTCTGTATGTTTGTGGCTAACCCTAATTTTACATTTGGGCCAGGGTCCAAACTGAATATTTTCAGACATTTGGAGCTTATGAAATGTTATATGAGTAAAGAAGTAAACAGGAAGTTTGGGAATATTTGACTCATTCCAGTACTCACGACCACTGATGTTCACCTAAGCTTCTGCAGCCAAACTCCTTTGTGACATTTCTAGACATCAGTAATCATAAGGTATGTGGATATTTATATACTGTATAAAGGAAATACAGTCTTTAAATTTATTCTCTTAAAAACAATATCTTCATCTAATTCCAGGAGATAATGTTTTCAGATTGTTTACATCTGAACAATTGTTCTCTTTTATAAAATCTTGTAAGAGAGGAAATCCATTATGAAACCAAAGCGTTAGAAGATACAATTCAGAATACAGAGAAAACAGGAGGTGATTAGAGGGAGCTCAAGGTTAGAAGCAGTTGGAAGAGATTTTTCAAACTTCTGTCATTCAGCCAAATTATTTTTCTTTGAACAGCATTCCGTTGTATGATTGGTATTAAGCTTCTAATATTAAAAGATTTGTGAATCTATGACTTTGAATAGTCATGAATATCTGAATATGTGATGTGAACATCAAATTTCAAATGTGAAGAGAACATGGATTTCAAAGATTAAACTCTGAGTTCTAGTCTAAGCTCTGATATTTACTATGTGTGTTAACTTTGAAAATCACTTAAGCCATCTGGGTTTCAATCTCACCATTTCCAAAATTGTTTCATTATAAAATTACTAAGGCTTAAAATACCTACAGAATGTGAAAGTACTTTTTATTCTATTTGATACAAAAGTAAACATTATTTTTATGTAATTAATTAATTATGCCCAGCTGTCTTCCTTTTTTCAAAGAGAACTCTTCATGGTTTGACTCCATGTCATATGGTTCTTGAGGGAATTGTCAATGACTACTCACCTTTTTTGGCACCAGGGATGGGACTATTACCTCCTCCACCTTCACATCACTGAAATTCCTTCCCTGGGAATTTAAGAATTGGAACCAAAGAAAGCAAGTTCTTCTATCTAATGGTGAGGCTGTGAAGTTTTGGGCTAGATGGAACAAATAAAACCAACCTGCAGAGAGAGGCTGATATGAAGATAGGAAGAATGCTAGCATTTCCCCCCACACTGGTCTCTGCCTTTAGTATCTTCTTGCTCTTCAGACAGTTTTATTCCTTGGATTATATATATATATATATATATATATATATATATATATATATATATATATATATATATATATATATTTTGCCTAAATTAAATCACAGTGAGTTTTTCTCACCCACAAGCAGAAATGATCTCTAGATTAATAAAAACAGTCTCAAACTTTTTTGGCTTGCTGGGGGTGATTCAGCCCCTTACTGCAAAGGATAGTATTTCATGGAGTTGGTAAACATTTTTCTACTAAAAATAAATTTAATAGGTATTAGGCGATAGGACAAACATGTGCTAGTGCACATTACCACTTTTTCCATAATGAAAGCAGAAGATAATGGAGACAAAGCAGAACAGTATTTTCATAGATAGCATCCTGAAGGGAAATTTGGTTCAGCCAAAATCATTCCCTTTAAGTCCCTCTTAAACACAGTACAAAGCCATGAGGCCATGAGAGCTAACCCAGTCTAGTATTGATTTTCATTGGTTTATTTGTCACCATAAACACACACACACACACACACACAGAAAAATGCTATGATATTATGGAGGATAAGTGAATATATCACATGTATATATATTTTCCCCTAAATCTAGTTCATGGGAGATGCTTTATAAATATTTGTATTATAATGAAATTTTACTCTAAGTTTTATATTGGAGTCTTTCTAAATAATTTATTAATTATTTCTAATTGTTCTTCATGCATTTCAAAGTTTAAAAGTTTGACTCTTTTTAGTTTTTGCATTCTCCTTTTTAAAAATAACTTCTTGAGGAGCTTCAAGATGGCAGAAGAGTAAGACATGGAGATCACCTTCCTCCCCACAAATACATCAGAAATATATCTACATGTGGAACAACTCCTACAGAACACGTACTGAATGCTGGCAGAAAACCTCAGATCTCCCAAAAGGCAAGGAACTCCCCATATACCTGGGTAGGGAAAATAAAAAAGAAAAAACAGTGACAAAGAATAGGGATGGGACCTACACCTAGGGGAGAGAGCTATGAAGGAGGAAAGGTTTCCACACACTAGGAAGCCCCTACGCAGGTGGAGACTGTGGGTGGCAGAAAGCCCAGCAACAGGGGTGTGGAGGGCAAAGCAGAGAGATTCCTGCACAGAAGATCAGTGCCAATGAGAACTCACCAGCCTGAGAGGCTTGTCTGCTCACCCATTGGGGTGGATGTGGCCTGGGAGCTGAGGCTCTGGCTTCAGTCAGATCCCAGGGAGAGGACTGGTGTTGGCAGAGTGAACACAACCTGAAGGGGGCTAGTGTGCCATAGCTAGCCAGGAGGGAGTCAGGGAAAATCTCTGGAGTTGCCAAAGAGGCAAGATAATTTTTCTTGCCTCTTTGTTTCCTGATGCGTGAGGAGAGGGGATTAAGAGCACTGCTTAAAGGAGCTCCAGAGATGCGCACGAGCTGAAACTATCAGCACGGACCCCAGAGACGGGCATGAGATGCTAAGGCTGCTGCTGCAGCCACCAAGAAACCTGTGTGCAAGCACAGGTCACTTTCCACACTGCCCCTCCCTGTTGGCTGTGCAGCCCACCACTGCCAGGGTCTTGTGATCCAGCGACAACTTCACAGGGAGAACACATGGCACAACTCAGGCTGGTGCAATGTCACACTGGCCTCCACCGCCTCAGGCTTGCCCCACATTTCATAACCCTCCCGCTCCCCAGGTTGAGTGAGCCATAGGCACCTAATTAGCTGCTCCTTTAATCCTGTTGTGTCTGAGTGAAGAACAGATGCCCTTAGGCAACCTACACACAGAGGAGGGGCCAAATGCAAAGCTGAACCCCAGGAGCTATACGAACAAAGAAGTTAAATGGAAATTTTTCCCAGCATTCTCAGAAGCAGCAGATTTTATCTCCACAATCAACTTGATTCACCATGCATCTGTGGAATAACTGAATACACAATTAATCATCCCAAATTAAGGAGGCAGACATTGGGAGCAATATATATATATATATATATATATATATATATATATATATATATATATATATATATACACACACACACATATATATATATAAAATGACAGGCTCTTGGTGCTCCAGCCAAGCATCAGGGCTGTTTCTCTGAGATGGGAGAGCCAAGTTCAGGACATTGGTCCAAAAGAGACCTCCCAGCTCCACATAATATCAAATGGTGAAAATTTCCCAGAGATCTCAATCTCTAAGGCAAGACCCAGCTCTACTCAATGACCAGCAAGCAACAGTGCTGGAACCCTATGTCAACAATTAGCAAGAAAAGGAACACAAGCCAACCTCTTAGCAGAGAGGCAACCTAAAATCATAATAAGGCAACAGGCACCACAAGATGTGGACCTGCCCACCAGAAAGAAAACATCCAGCCTCATCCATGAGAACACAGGCATTAGTCCCCTACACCAGGAAGCCTAGACAAGCCACTGAACCAATCTTAGCCACTGGGGCAGACACCAAAAACAACGGGAACTACAAACCTGCAACCTGCGAAAAGGAGAGCCCAAACACAGTAATTTAAGCAAAATGAGAAGACAGAGAAACACACAGCAGATGAAAGAGCAAGGTAAAAACCCACCAGACCGAACAAATGAAGAGGAAATAGTCAGTCTACCTGAAAAAGAATTCAGAATAATGATAGTAAAGATGATCGAAAAATAATGGAAATAGAATAGAGAAATTACAAGAAATGTTTAATAAGGACCTAGAAGAGCTAAAGAGCAAAAAAACACTGGTGAACAACACAATAAATGAAATTGAATAGATTCTAGAAGGGATGAATTGCATAATAAGTGTGGCAGAAGAACGGATAAGTGACCTGAAAGATAATATAGTGGAAATAAATACAGAAGAGCAGAATAAAGATAAAAGAATGAAAAGAATTGTGCACAGTCTCAGAGACCTCTGGGAGAACATTAAATGCACCAACATTTGAATTATAGGGGTGCCAGAAGAAGAAGAGAAAAAGAAAGGGACTGAGAAACTATTTGAAGAGATTATGGTTGCCAACTTTCCTAATATGGGAAAGGAAATAGTTAATCAAGTCCAGGCGGCACAGAGAGTCCCATACAGGATAAATCCAAGGAGAAACAGGCCAAGACATATATTAATCAAATGATCAAAAATTAAATACAAAGAAAAAATATTAAAAGCAGTAAGGGAAAAACAACAAATAACACACAAGGGAGTCCCCATAAGGTTAACAGCTGATCTTTCAACAGAAACTCTGCAAGCCAGAAGGGAGTGGCAGGACATAATTAAAGTGATGAAGGAGAGGGCTTCCCTGGTGGCACAGTGGTTGAGAGTCCACCTGCCAATGCAGGGGACATGGGTTCATGCTGCAGTCCAGGAAGATCCCACATGCCGTGGAGTGGCTGGGCCCGTGAGCCATGGCCAATAAGCCTGGCATCTGGAGCCTGTACTCCACAATGAGAGAGGCCACACAGTGAGAGGCCCGTGTATAACCAAAAAAAAAAAAAATGATAAAGGGGAAAAACCTACAACCAATAATACACTACACAACAAGGATCTCATTCAGATTTGACACAGAAAGTAAAACTTTACAGAAAAGCAAAAGCTAAGAGAATTCAGCACCACAAAAACAGCCTTAAACCAAATGCTAAGGGAAACTCTCTATTCAGGAAACACAAGAGAAGGAAAAGACCTACAATAAAAAACACAAAACAATTAAGAAAATGGTGATAGGGACATATATATTGATAATTACTGTAAATGTAAATGGATTAAATGCTCCAACCAAAAGACATACACTGGCTGAATGGATACAAAATCAAGACCCATAAATATGCTGTCTACAAGAGACCCACTTCAGGCCTAGGGACACATACAAACTAAAAGTGAGGGGATGGAAAAAGATATTCCAGGGAAAAGGAAATCAAAAGAAAGCTGGAGTAGCAATTCTCATATCAGACAAAATAGACTTTAAAATGAAGACTATTAGAAGAGACAAAGAAGGACACTACATAATGATCAAGGGATCAATCCAAGAAGAAGATATAATAATTGTAAATATTTATGCACCCAACATAGGAGCACCTCAATACATAAAGCAAATACTAACAGCAATAAAAGGGGAAATCAACAGTAACACAATCATAGTAGGGGACTTTAACACCCCACTTTCACCAATGGACAGATCATCCAAAATGAAAATAAATAAGGAAACACAAGCTTTAAATGATACATTAAACAAGATGGACTTAATTGATATTTATAGGACATTCCATCCAAAAACAACAGAATACACATTTTTCTCAAGTGCTCATGGAACATTCTCCAGGATAGATCATATCTTGGGTCACAAATCAAGCCTTGGTAAATTTAAGAAAATTGAAATTGTATCAAGTATCTTTTCCGACCACAATGCTATGAGACTAGATATCAATTACAGGAAAAGATCTGTAAAAAATACAAACACATGGAGGCTAAACAATACACTACTGAATAACGAAGGGATCACTGAAGAAATCAAAGAGGAAATTAAAAAATACCTAGAAACAAATGACAATGGAGACACGACGACCCAAAACCTATGGGATGCAGCAAAAGCAGTTCTAAGGGGGAAGTTTATAGCAATACAATCCCACCTTAAGAAACAGGAAACATCTCGAATAAACAACCTAACCTTGCACCTAAAGCAATTAGAGAAAGAAGAACAAAAACATCCCAAAGTTAGCAGAAGGAAAGAAATCATAAAAATCAGATCAGAAATAAATGAAAAAGAAATGAAAGAAATGATAGCAAAGATCAATAAAACTAAAAGCTGGTTATTTGAGAAGATAAACAAAATTGATAAACCATTAGCCAGACTCATCAAGAAAAAAAGGGAGAAGACTCAAATCAATAGAATTAGAAATGAAAAAGGAGAAGTAACAACTGACACTGCAGAAATACAAAAGATCATGAGAGATTACTATAAGCAACTCTATGCCAATAAAATGGACAACCTGGAAGAAATGGACAAATTCTTAGAAATGCACAACCTGCCGAGACTGAACCAGGAAGAAATAAAAATATGAACAGACCAATCACAAGCACTGAAATTGAAACTGTGATAAAAAATCTTCCAACAAACAAAAGCCCAGGACCAGATGGCTTCACAGGCGAATTCTATCAAGCATTTAGAGAAGAGCTAACACCTATCCTTCTGAAACTCTTCCAAAATATAGCAGAGGGAGGAACACTCCCAAACTCATTCTACGAGGCCACCATCACCTTGATACCAAAACCAGACAAGGATGTCACAAAGAAAGAAAACTACAGGCCAATATCACTGATGAACATAGATGCAAAAATCCTCAACAAAATACTAGCAAACATAATCCAACAGCACATTAAAAGGATCATACACCATGATCAAGTGGGGTTTATTCCAGGAATGCAAGGATTCTTCAATATATGCAAATCAATCAACGTGATACACCATATTAACAAATTGAAGGAGAAAAACCATATGATCATCTCAATAGATGCAGAGAAAGCTTTCGACAAAATTCAACACCCATTTATGATAAAAACCCTGCAGAAAGTAGGCATAGAGGGAACTTTCCTCAACATAATAAAGGCCATATATGACAAACCCACAGCCAGCATCGTCCACAATGGTGAAAAACTGAAACCATTTCCACTAAGATCAGGAACAAGTTGGAATGAATTGATATTTATAGGACATTCCATCCAAAAACAACAGAATACACTTTCTTCTCATCTAGTCAATGAACATTCTCCAGGATAGATCATGTCTTGGGTCACAAATCAAACCTTGGTAAATTTAAGAAAACTTAAATTTTATCAAGTATCTTTTCTGACCACAGTGCTATGAGACTAGACATCAATTACAGGAAAAAATATTTAAAAGATACAAACAAATGAAGGCTAAATTATACACTACTTAATAACCAAGAGAATACTGAAGAATTCACAGAGGAAATCAAAAAATACCTAGAAACAAGTGACAATGAAAACACGACCACCCAAAACGTATGGGATGCAGCAAAAGCAGTTCTAAGAGGGAAGTTTATAGCAATACAATCCTACCTTAAGAAACAATAAACACCTCACATAAACAACCTAACCTTACACATAAAACAATTAGAGAAAGAAAAAAAAGTTAGCAGAAGGAAATAAATCATAAAGATTGGATTAGAAATAAATAAAACAGAAAATGACAGAAACAATAGCAAAGATCAATAAAACTAAAAGCTGCTTCTTTGAGAAGATATACAAAATTGATAAACCATTAGCCAGACTCATCAAGAGAAAAAGGGAGAAGACTCCAATCAATAGAATTAGAAATGAAAAAGGAGAAGTAATAACTGACACTGCAGAAATACATAGGATCATGAGAGATTACTACAAGCAACTCTATGCCAATAAAATGGACAACCTGGAAGAAATGGACAAATTCTTAGAAATGCACAACCTGTGAAAACTGAATCAGGAAGAAATAGAAAATATGAACAGACCAATCACAGACAGTGAAATGGAAACTGTGATTTAAAATCTTCCAAAAACAAAACTCAGGACCAGATGGGTCAGAGGCGAATTCTATCAAATATGTAGAGAAAAGCTAACACTTATCCTCCTCAAACTGTTCCAAAATATAGCAGAGAGTGGAACACTCCCAAACACATTCTATGAGGCAACAATCACCCTGATACTAAAATCGAACAAAGATGTCACAAAGACAGAAAACTACAGGCCAATATCACTCATGAATGTAGTTGCAAAAATCCTCAACAAAATACCAGCCAACAGAATCCAGCAGCACATTAAAAGGGTCATACACTATGACCACGTGGGGTTTATGCCAGGAATGCAAACATTATTCAATATATTCAAATCAAACAATGTGATACACCATATTAACAAAATGAAGGAGAAAAACCATATGATCATCTCAATAGATGCAGAGAAAGCTTTCAACAAAATTCAACACCAATTTATGATAAAAACCTACCAGAAATTAGGCATAGAGGGAATTTACTTCAACATAATAAAGGCTATATATGACAAACCCACAACCAATATGTCCTCAATGGTGAAAACTGAAACCATTTCCACTTAGATCAGGAACAAGATAAGGTTGCCCACTCTCACCACTATTATTCAACATAGTTTTGGAAGTTTTAGCCACAGCAGTCAGAGAAGAAGAAGAAATAAAAGGAATCCAAATTGGAAAAGAAGAAGTAAAGCTGTCACTGTTTGCAGATGACATGATACTATACATAGAGAATCCTAAAGATGCTACCAGAAAACTCTTGCAGCAAATTAATGAATTTGGTAAAGTAGCAGTATAAAAATTAATGCACAGACATCTCTGGAATTGCTATACACTAGTGAAGAAAAATCTGAAAGTGAATCAACGAAACACTCCCATTTACCATTGCAGCAAAAAGTATAAAATATCTCAGAATAAACCTACCTAAGGAGACAAAAGACCTGTATGCAGAAAATTATGACACTGATGAAAGAAATTAAAGATGATACAAATAGATGGAGAGATATACCATGTTCTTGGATTGGAAGAATCAACATTGTGAAAATGACTCTACTACCCAAAGCAATCTACAGATTCAATGCAATCCCTGTCAAACTACCAAGGGCATTTTTCACAGAATTAGAACCAAAAATTTTACAATTTGTATGGAAACACAAAAGACCCCAAATAGCCAAAGCAATCTTGAGAGAGAAAAATGGAGCTGGAGGAATCATGCTCCCAGACTTCAGAATATACTACAAAGCTACAGTCATCAAGACAGTATGGTACTGGCACAAAAACAGAAATATAGATCAATGGAACAGGATAGAAATCCCAGATATAATTCCACTCACCTATGGTCACCTAACCTATGACAAAGGAGGTAAGGATATACAATGGAGAAAAGTCAGCCTCTTCAATAAGTGGTGCTGGGAAAACTGTACAACTACATGTAAAATAATCAAATTGGAACACTCCTTAACACCATACAAAGAAATGAACTCAAAATGGATTAAAGACCTAAATGTAAGGCTGGAGACCATGAAACTCTTATAAGAAAGCATAGGCAGAACACTCTTTGACTTATATCACAGGAAGAACTTTTTTTGACTCACCACCTAGTGTAATGGAAATAAAAACAAAAAATAGACAAATGGGACCTAATGAAATTTAAAAGCTTCTGCACAGCAAAGGACACCATAAATAAGGGAAAGAAGAACCCTCAGAATTGGAGAAAATATTAGTAAAGAAAGCAACTGCCAAAGGGTTAATCTCCAAAATATACAAACAGATCATGTGGCTTAATATTAAAAAAACAAACAACCCAATCCAAAAATGGGCAGAAAACCTAAATAGACCTTTTGTCTAAGAAGACATACAGATGACCAAAAAGCACATGAAAAGATGCTCAGCATCACTAATTATTAGAGAAATGCAAAGCAAAACTACAGTGAAGTATCACCTCACACCAGTCAGAATGGCCATCATCAAAATATTCACAAACAATAAATGCTGGAGAGGGTGTGGAGAAAAAGGTACCCTCTTACACTATTAGTGGGAATGTAAATTAATACAGCCACTATGGAGAACAGTATGGAGTTTCCTTAAAAACCTAAAAGTAGAAATACCATATGACTCAGCAATCCCACTCCTGGCATACACCTGGAGAAAACCATAATTCAAAAGACACATGCACCACAATACTCATTGCAGCACTATTTACAATATCCAGGACATGGAATAACCTAAATATCTATCAACAGAAGAATGGATAAAAATGTGGTACATATATACAATGGAATATTACTTAGCCATAAAAAGGAAAGAAATTGTGCAATTTGCAAAGATGTGGATGGACCGAGAGACTGTCATACAGAGTGAAGTTAAGTCAGGAAGAGAAAAACAAATATCCTATAATATTGTTTATATGTGGAATCTAGAAAAATGATAATGATGAGCTTATTTGCACAACAGAAATAGAAAGACAAATGTAGGGAATGGACATATGGATATGGGGGAAGGACAGGGGAGATGAATTGGGAGATTGGGATTGACATATATACACTACTATATATAAAATAGATGACTAATGAGAACATACTGTGTAGCACAGGGAACTCTACTCAGTGCTCTGTGGTGACCTAAATGGGAAGGAAATCCAGAAAAGAGGGGCTACATGTATATATATAGCTGAATCACTTTGCTGTACAGCAGAAACTAACACAACATTTAAAGCAACTATACTCCATTAAAAGTTAATAAAACATACATTAAGTCTCATTCAGATTTACTATTTTAAAGACAAAAAACATTTTGTGTTTGCTCCTCCAGTAAACTTTCTACAATTAATTTTTGAATGTCTTAAAAAGTTTCTAGATGAATCTGAAATTTTGTACAATATCAGACATATTATTAGGATTTGACATATAGTGTAATACCAATAAATGGGAAGGTATGTCTGCAGTCCTACTTGCCTTCCTTTATGAATATGTAAATGAGGTATTGTCAAATATCTCTTTTCAATTATTTTTGGCATATCAGAATTCCACTGTCAGTTGCTCAAACTTTTGACATTTTCAGGTTGTGATTTCTGACTTGTAATAGCTCACAATTGTAGCTGATCCAAAGTTTAAAAAGCAGCTTCCTTGAAAAAAAAGGTTTCCCAAAATTTTATTCACTAAAATAATGTGAAACCAAATAAATTAAACTGATTTTTTTCTTGATGAAAGCAAGCCCTCAGAGGGCATCATGTTTCTTTGGAGAATTACAACAACACTGATAAAAATGGATTGCTGCTTGGAAGAAATCTATGGGCATCAGAATTGTAAGAGGACAATAAAACACATTGTACTGCTGCATTATTCATTAATCTTTTGATTAAAATGACACTGATTCAAATTAGATTAAGGCACAAAAGAATATTCATTGGTCCGCATATCTGGAAGACTACATACCTGTGCTTATTTCAGGTGAGAATTGATCCCAGGGTTCAAATATGTCACCAGCCACCTGTGTCATTTTCTGCATCACATTTTTTCTGATTTCCTTCTGAGACATCATCTTCTTCATCATTATAAATGTTATCTGTAGAGCTCCAGTTTAACAAAGAACTTACTTTTCATCACTTCACAGGAAGAGTTATTCTCCTTCCCAACTTCCATGTCACTAATTCCACCTAACTCTCCTTCTACCACTATGAAAAAATAATAAATCAAGCCAAACCAAATCAATCAATTAACTAGACAAGCAAGGAATTCCAATTCTGACTGGCTTAGCTTAAACCATATGATCATCCTTAAACAAATTACAATCCAAGTGGAAGAATTATCCTAATTGAAAAGTTGGTCTGTGTGTGTTGTAGTGACTGCTTCTTAACAAATTACCCAAAAACTTAGTTGTGATAAATAACCATTAATTTTGCTCACTGATTCTGAAGGGCACGGTGGGGAAGCATTGTCTGCTTCACTGGTGTCTGCAGAGGCAGACGTCTGAAATCATCTGAAGTCTCTCTCTCTCTCTCTCTCTCTCTCTCTCATATGTCTGAAGGTTGATTCTAGATAGAGTGGAACAGCTAAGGAACAGTATAGACAAAACTCCTCAGGTACCTATCTCTTACTCTATATGGTCTCCTCACCTGAATTCAGTATGAAAGCTGTAGGGTAGCCAGAATTTTTACATGTCAGCTCAGAAACTCCAGAAAGAGAGAGCAGGTAGAAGTTGTACCGCCTTTGTCTTAGAGTCAGAAATTATGCAATGTAATTTCAGACACATTCTACTCATTAGAAGTGAGTCAACAAGCAACTCGATATTCCAAAGACTCATATTTTGTGAGAGGAGACTTAGAGAATTTGAAGACATATTTAAAACAACCTCAATGTACCTAACTCTGGGAAGGTTAAGTAAGACATTTTGATAGAAATTTCTACCCGGTAGGAGAAGGATAGGTAACAAAAACAGGTGCATGTGTGCTTGGTACCAGCATATGAGAAAGGAATACATAGATAGTAATTGCAATAATTTTCAGTTTTAGGGGTCCAATATACTACAGATATTATTTTATAAATTATAATTTGTTGTTACAGTGCTAATGAAATTAACAGTTATTTAAACTGTCTCTGAATTATCACTAAGCCTTGTTCATTGTTATACATTTTTATTAATCTTTCAATTTATAAGTATCAATTTATGAGTATGAACATTACTTTTTCTATCAATTGGTTGAAATAGATCTTTACAAAATTTCTCTAAGGAGAGTAAACAGGTTCAGATTTTTCTTGAGCCCTATTTACTCTGGGTGGCTTTTATCTTAAAAAGGAACATCTGGTCATAAGCTTTTATTTTCAACATTAAAATACTGAGGATGCTGTGACTTTATATTTTTCTTCCATTGTTTTGAGTTTCAGTAGAATATATGAGAAATGTGAGTTAATTTTCTATTGTTAGTATGAAGTTAAACTTTATTTTTGACTTTGTTTTTATACATTTTATGGAATGAGTTTTCTCCCTTTTCTGTGTTTACATGTAGATGTAAGAATGATGTTTCATGACCCACAGTGAACATTTTATTACACACACAATGTATTTCTTTTTTTGTCTAGAAAACATATAGACCCTATAATTTTGGCTCCAACTTCTGCACTATTTATTTTGTTCTATCAGTAATCACCAGTAATCTGCATTTTTTTTTTTTTTTTTTTTTTTTTTTTTTGCGGTACACAGGCCTCTCACTGCTGTGGCCTCTCCCGTTGCAGAGCACAGGCTCCGGACGCACAGGCCCAGTGGCCATGGCTCACGGGCCCAGCCGCTCCACAGCATGCGTTATCCTCCCAGACGGGTGCACGAACCCGTGTCCCCTGCATCAGCAGACAGACTCTCAACCACTGCACCACCAGGGAAGCCCATGTAATCTGCATTTTTAAATCACCAGTTTACAGCCTCCACTTGCATCTTTTATCTGTTAATTATCATTTTGTCCTGTGAATGCTGGGAAAGCTTTTCAAATTGTTCCCCATATCATTTAATCAACAACTTCTGATAATTCAAAACTATTTCTCAAACATTTTTCAGATCATGGAATAAATCATTTTCAGAATTAATATCTTCCTTTAAGTATTTTGTATTTTGTTCAATATATGTGATTCTGTACTATATTTTCATGGGTTACAATTATTCCAACACTGTTTATCAAGAGATGGAGTATGTTAACTCAGTCTCCATACTTTTGACAGTGCCACCCTGTCTTGAATAATGTAATTTCTAGTAAGTTTTGAAATTGGGAAATGTGAGTCTTCCAACTTTGTATTTACTTTTCATTATTGTGGCTATTCTGGAATCCTTGAATTTCCAATGAATTTAATTATTGGCCTAACAATTTCTGTAAAGAGGCCAGGTAAAATTTCAGTAGGGAATGCATCAAATCTCTCAATTTATCTGGAGACTATTGACATCTCAACAATATTGTCTTTCAATTTATGATTATGGGATGCCTCTCCACTTATGTAGGTCATCCTTAATTTCTTTCAAAGATGTTTTACAGTTTTCAGTGTACAAGTCCTGCACTTATTTTGCTTAATTTATTCTTAAACACTTTATTCTTTTATATGCAAGAGCATAAATAAATGGATTTTGTTCATTGCTACAATAGAGTAGTACAACTGATATTTTATATTGATTTTGTATCTTACCATTTTGCTGAAATCATTTATTACTTCTAAGAGTTTGTGTGTGTGTTAATGAAATCCTTTGTAATTTCTGTATCCACTAGTATGCCACCTATAAACACATGTAAACATTTTTACATTTGTCAAGGCATAACTCTCATATTTTCTTTTAGTTCATGAGGCATGCTTTACTTTAGCTCCTGGAAGATATTTATAAGAGCTGTTATAAAGTCTTTGTCAAGTAAATCCAATGTCTAGGTCTTCTCAGGGACAGTTTCTTTATTTTTCCCCTATGTGTGTAACATACTTTTGTGATTCTTTGCATATCTCATAATTTTTATTGAAAACTGAATATTTAAAATTATATAATGTGGCAACTGTGGAAATAAGATTTTTGTTCTTGTTTGTGTGTGTGTGTGTGTGTGTGTGTGTGTGTAAATTTCCTGAAGTAATCTGTAAATTCTGGATCATGTGCTACCACTGAACTCTTTCTTTGATTATCTTAGTGGTCGGCTAATAAGTGCACACATTTTACTTAAATGCTTTAATCCAATAAGTCTCCCAGGTGTTGCTGAGGAGCTTTGCGTGTTTTTTAGGCACATCTTTAGTGCTAAAATGTGCCTTTTTCTTCACTTTGAAGTTTCAAGCTCAACCAAAGGAGAGATTTTAGGGCCTTCTCAGATATTCCTGTGCATATGGACTGCCTCACACATGACCTTCCAGATTCTCAGGAACATGTCAGAGTTTTTCCAAACCTCCTATGAACATCCCATTTTCCATTTTTTAAAAGTTTTTTGGTCATCTTCCCATTTGCCCCAATTGTTATCATTGACTCAAATAATTGTGGTATAAACAATTGTGGCTGATGGTTTTTAACAAGTGCCATGGGATGAAAACTTTTCACTCTAATTCTGACTCAGATCAAATAAGAACAAGCTCTGCAATCTGGGTTTGCAGGGGTTTTCCAGGCCAAATCATAAAATATCTGTAGGAATGAGGCTCCATGGGGGTACTGCAAATTTATTCTGCCCCCTCAGGACACTAACTTCAGGATGTGTTCCCATTCATTTATTTTAAACAGATACATAAAAGTACTTGAAGAATATTATCCAATTTATGCAGTGAGCAGAAGATAGCTATCTTAAGATTATAAATACTATAAAACTTTGTGTAAAATCTATCTTTACTAGAAAATGTTAGATGAGTTTTCTTTCTTTTTTATTTGAAGTATACTTGATTTACAATATTGTGTTAGTTTCAGGTATACAGCATAGCAATCAGTATTTTTGCAGATTATATTCCATTATAGGTTATTACAAGATAATGGATATAATTCCCTGTGCTATACAGTAAATTCTTACTGCTTATTTATCTTATATATTGTAGTCTGTATCTGTTAATTCTATATTTTCTTAAGATTGAGAATAGGACCAGGTCACCAAATATCATTACCCAAATTACCATAACTTCAGTGCAATTTAAATGATAATTCCTGACAAATTATTTATATAGTAAATACTCAACACACACATTCTAAATACACACATAAGAGCATCTATCCAATAATAGTTCAATTATTTTTTAAGAAGAATTGGGAAGACTAAAAGGATGGCATATCTTAAAGAAGCCATGTTAATAAAACAATGTAGTATAAGCATCACAGTAAACAAATTAGCTTATTGAACAGGATAGAAATTTTAAAATAGAAATAAAACAAATATGAGTGAATCTGTTTTGTGATAAAAGTATTAAAAAATTTGGACATAGTGTGGATTGTTTAAGAGAAGATGTTGGAAATACTGACTCTTGGAGAAGAGCATAACATCACTATATACACTATATATATGGGAACAGTAAAACTGTAAAAGTAATAGAGTAAACCAAGGAAAATATATTTAAACCCTTAGGTTTGATAAGAGATTTTAATAAAGCATTTGCAAGCACACATAATAAGGAACAAAATATAAAATTCTGGTTTCAGTACTCTCTAATTTAGTATTTTTGTTCAATCAAAGATACAACTGAGGTCTTCCCTGGTGGCTCAGTGGTTGAGAGTCTGCCTGCCAATTCAGGGGACATGGGTTCGAGCCCTGGTCTGGGAGTATCCCACATGCCGCAGAGCAACTAGGCCAGTGAGCCACAACTGCTGAGCCTGCGTGTCTGGAGCCTGTGTTCTGCAACAAGAGAGGCCACGATAGTGAGGGGCCCACGCACCACGCTGAAGAGTGACCCCAGCTTGCCGCGACTGGAAAGAGCCCTTGCACAGAAACAAAGACCCAACACAGCCAAAAAAATAAATAAATACATAAATAAATAGATAATTTTTAAAAAAGAAAAAAAGAAAAAAAAAAGATACAACTGAAAAATAAACTGGGACAAGAGCGAAACTGAGGTATTTGCAAAATTAACACCTGAAAAACAATTTTCATATTTACAATATGCAAGTTCATATCAACAAAATACAAAAATAGAGAACTAATACAAAGAGAGCTAAGCTTATTAATAAGCAATTAAAAGAGGCATCCGTATATATACTCAAGAAAAATGACACTCTTGTCTTTTAGTATATATTTTCAATATATTTTTTACAGAATTTTATGTGGAAGCAGATTACTGGAACCATCCTTGTGATTGATCACTAAAAAAAAGAAATATAACATAAAAGTAGGACATGTGTAATATATATGATGTCATAATAGGTAGTAAAAAGCAGTGTATAAACAAGAGGTACTCAAAGCATATGGACGGATCTAAAAACATGAAGTTGAGTAAAAACAAGAAGAAAAATACAATATTATTATATTATCATTGCTCCATACTATTTATGCATGTATACAATACAAACATGCAAGAAAAAATGCACTATGCTTTAAAGGATGCATATAGGTTTATGTATCTACGTAGACCTATACGTATCATTGTGTATGCCTATGCATGCATATATGTATTTCTATGCCTAATGTATTAGAGTGAGTGTCTTTGTTGGAGGTAATGGGACTATCGAATGCATATGGCGAGTAGAATGGGGAAATCCATGCTTAATTCTTGCACTACAGGTCCAAAATAGTGAGAGAAAAAATAAAAACAAAGGTATTCTAAACTAATGGGTAAAATCTTAAATGGATCTTGACCTGTAATAGAGTGGTTTTATACCTTCCTCCTACAACCTCTTTTCACAATCAAACTATTATTTATATAACAAATAAATGTTAAGTTCATGGATGATGATGCCCAGTATCTTGGATATGTTTTCCTGTGATATCAAGGTAACAAAAAAATCTACTTCATAATGATGTTATAAAGGTTATATAATTTAACACGTGGAAATATCTAGAACAATGTTTGAGACATATTAAATGCTCTGTAAAATTGCCTTCTTGAAATTTTTGACTGTTAATAAACATAAAGAAAAAAATAAATTATAAATTAAATTTAAAAATATATATACTATATATATGTACTTTAGAATAAAGGACATTATAATGTTATTTATTCATGTATGAAGTGACTAGAAATCTGAATTCAAATTGTTTCACTTTTAAGGCTTACTGGTAGTCTCAATTTTGAACTGGTCTTTGAATAATTTAAGAGTTTAATAGTTAACTATGACTATATTAAATATGTAAAAATAAGCATATATCTTTATATATGTGCATAAATTGAATCATAGATCTGAAACGCCTAGAAGAACTGGATTCATCTGAATGTTAACTTTAACATTCACACATCTTCAGAACTTTTGTTTTGTTTTCTTCAATTTAGTTAACCCAAAATATCAAAATTAATATCATATCAACATATAACCAATATTTAAAAAATTAGTAATAAGATACTAATCCAAATCCTGTGTGTTGTTTACACCTGCAGCATATCTCAGAGGCCCTTGAACTTCAAGTACTGTACTAGGCAGCCCGTGTGGCCAGTGACTATGGTAAAGGACATTGCAGCCCCCTGAATGCGAGGCTCAGACTCCTCAGGTGGGAGGCTGCTTGGCAACCTGGTCTCTCCTCCCTCTCTGGATCCTTCCACACACCCCTGTCCCCTACACTTAGGCAGGACTGCTCCCGGCTCCTTGACTCTGCTATTTCTTTCTTTCTTTTTTTTAAAAATTAATTAATTAATTAATTAATTTAGGGCTGTGTTGGGTCTTCGTTTCTGTGTGAAGGCTTTCTCTAGTTGTGGCAAGTGGGGGGCACTCTTCATTGTGGTGTGCGGGCCTCTCACTATCACTGCCTCTCTTTCTGTGGAGCACAGGCTCCAGACACGCAGGCTCAGTAGTTGTGGCTCACGGGCCTAGTTGCTCTGCGGCATGTGGGATCTTCCCAGACCAGGGCTCGAACCCGTGTCCCCTGCATTAGCAGGCAGATTCTCAACCACTGCGCCACCAGGGAAGCCCCTGACTCTGCTATTTCTTAATTCCACACCTTTCTTCAGGCTGTTTCCTCCCCCAGGCATTCTCTGCCCCTTCTCTCCACCTACCAAGGAAAAACTTTGGTTTTATTTATGTGTATTAGGTGATGTTTTTGGCATTTTTCCCCTCTATGACTTACTTTCACCATTAGGGAAGCTCATCTGATGAGTGAAAATATACCTAACAGTTCCTAAACTCCCTTCCTCATACTATTCCAGCTCCCCCAATATTCCATTACTTCTCAAGGAGTTAGACAAAGCTTCTTCCCTCACTGCCTTAGCAAAATGTTCTGAATGCCACATGGCCAAGATTGAGTCTCATGATCATCTCAGAACTGAATTCTATGGTTAGGAGAATAGGAGTCCTTCATGGAGCTTATGATGAATCATTCCCATAGAACTTTAGAGAGTGAAATGGGGATGCCAGTACACAAAATAAAATCTGGAAGCTTTAGTGAGAGTTCTTAGGAGTGAGTTTTTGGTAAGGAACCAACAGATATCAACTTTAGAATGAATATCTGAAACACTTAATAGCTCTAAGCATTCCCTCTAGAGTCTTACTTTTTTTTTTTATTATAAAGATAACATGTGTGGCTCCACTTCGTGTCTGTTTTCCTCATGTATTTAAAGACTTTCCCAATATGTCTATGTTCTTGGCTCCTCCTGTGTCAGCATTTCAGATACTGACAAATCCATTGGTTTCTCTTATTGATATTGTTCATAGGGCACTTAGATGCTTTGCTGTAACAGGCAAAAATGGAGAAGAAGCACATAATTTTGCCTGAAAAACAATCTGTCCTACAAAGATATTCAATGTCATATTTATGTTATTCTTGTTATAAACAAACAAAAGCAAGTGCCTATAGTTTGATGAAATCTGTTCAGCTGTGAAATTATCAGGGTCAAGCTAAAGGATATAGGTTGGTTGCATCATCTAACTACATGTTCAATTTTCCTTACAGTATGAGACTAAGAATCGGTGACTCTGACCCTATGAAGTGGCCAACCAACATGATACTGGAGATGTCCCTGGTAAAAGAATCAGGCTAATTTCAGAGTCCGAGGATGTACTATACTTTTCTTTAAAGGCATGGCACAAATTTGAGAATGCTTTCAAAGAATGTGTATAAAGTTGGAAACAAGTATAGGATGCTGGAGTTTTTTCTGTCTCACCTATAGGTGTCAGATTGCAGAAAAACACAAGCTGGAGACCCCATGTTTGGGGGATTGATAGATTGTTTAGAGAAAAAATATATATATGACAACAAAAATAACCATAATAAATTTATCTCTGACCACTAAATGGCAAGGATCAGGATTTTATCCAGGCAACGTGGAGCTTTTTCATGATTAGTCTAAACTGCAAGTGAATATTTTACTTGATATTGCAATGTCTAACATGAAAAGCACTAATAGAGCTTGTTTTGCTCCTGTCACAAAGTAGGTATTTAATAAATATCTGTGCAAAGTAGGTAAAAAAAATGATGGAGAATATCTCATTACTGCAAATTTTGCTATATTGAGAATAAACATTAAAATGTCATTAAGGAACAGATTTAATGCTTAAGCCATAGTTTATAAAATTCAGGTGTTTATTAGATATAAACCTGCTACATCCCAGAAATAATATTGTCAATGTGGTCAGGTCATCAGGAAACCTTCTAGAGAAGCAAGCACAACAGACCAGTATGTATAGTCAGATGTTCTGATTTCAAATAACAGGAAACCCCAAAACAATTTACATTGAACATTGTATATATTAATAATTATGTATAAGACATTTAGAGGTAGGACATCACTAAATTTAAAAAGGTTAGTTTTTAATAAAACTTTCTTTGTTAACACCCAGCAATGTCAACAAAGACCCAGTTCTTCTTCTCTGCCATGCTGAGTGTGTTTGATTTGCCTAGCCCTCAGATGAGGCAATGGCTGGTGAACAGCAAGGAAGGTGCTGCACATTGATGTAGCCAAGGCAGGTAAATTCATTCTGCCCGCTGGGACTAATAGCCCCATTACCTGCATTACCAAAAAAATCATGAAAATATTCCCATTGTGCCTTGTACAGTCATATGAGCATATGAAAGACTAGACTAGACTAAGCATTTCAATGAGATTCATGTCCTGAGTGCACTAGTTTTTTCTCACCAGGCAGAGATTCCAGCAGGATTGAAAGTTTTCTTTGATAAGTCTGGTGAGCCCTGTCATCTAGAGAGACACTGGAGGCCACAGACATGGTCATTCTTATGTACTCTGTTCTACTTCACACATTTTTGGCTGGCTAATTTTTCAAGCTGGTTTTGCCTGTTTTTATCAGGGAGTAATTGTTTAAATGTCAGATCTGTGGGTGGATTTAATCTTTTTTGCTTATAAAAAAATTTTAGTTATTTTATGTCTTGATTTCATTAGAAATTTGGAAGACTAAGGCAGTGGGTAGAAAAATACATCTTATTTTAACATTTTTACTCTTTATGTGATACCATGTAAACCTTTCTATTTTTATGCATATGAACATTAATATATTAAAAAAACATATGCATCAATATGAACATTTTGATCTGCTCCTTTATCTTATATTACTTTATAGAAAAAATGAACTGCCATTGATGGTAACACTGTAGGATATATAATTATTGTTATTAATACAATTCATTAAGATGAAAAAATAACAAATTATTTTTAATGAGTCTTCCAGACATAAATTTGTTTCAGTCTACAAACTCATTTATATCATTGTGGTATATCCAAATTAAATTAGCATTCTCTGACTTTCTCAGAAGTGCTCTTTCTTTGTAAAGTAATAAACATAGCACATAGATGAAAACAATTTCTTTAGTCAAGTTTTATAGTACTTGCAGGAAATTATTAATACTTCTGGCAGATTTTTACAAATTATTATTCTTTTTTTTCGATTGGGTAAACTCAAACATCACTATATAATGATATCATGAAAAACCACTTGTCTAAAGAATTAACATTATACATATAAAATATTACAGAATTATTTATATCCAAACTATTGCAGATATCACCACATAAATTTAGAGGTAATGTATAATGGATAAAATGGGAAACTCTAGAGTAAACCGCTTGGATTGGAATTCTGGCTCAGGCACTTTCTAGATATGATCATGAAGCTTAAAGCCTTTATGTTTTAGTTTTCTCATTTGTAAAAGTAAGAATAAAAAGAATACTTTCCAAACAAGTGATAGGGCAATTAAATATTGTAATATCGGTAAAATGATCCTTAAAGTCATATTATTTTAATTATTAAATAAGATATATTTTCTTATCTTGAGTGTGTATATATATGAAATATATGAAAATATGATGTGTATTTTATCTTTGCCCCCAATTCCTGACACAGAGATTCTAAAAATCTTGCAATTTCCTGGATGATAGGAACATCTTTTGTTTTAATGAGACAACTGTTGGTGGGCTCGTGGATAACTTCAGAATGGGAGAAGGTCACAGGAAAGACCAAGCCATGATTAAAGCTTGGAAATTTCAGCCTCAACGCCATTCACCAGAGAGGAGAGAGGGGCCAGAAATTGAGTTAATAATCAATCATGTCTATGTAATAAAGCCTCCATAAAGATCCCTGAACAAGGTTGCAGAGCTTCCAGGTTGGTGCACAGTTGAGCGTGGTGTTCCCCAACTCCACAAGGACCTTTCCACACCTTGCCTTATGCACCTCTTCATCTGGCTATTTATCTGTATCCTTTATCATATCCTTTATAATATACTGGTAAACATAAGTAAATGTTTACCTCAGTTCTGTGAGTTGTTACAGCAGATGTTGAACCTGCTGAGGGGACTATTCGGAGCCTCAACTTATACGTGGTTAGACAGAAGTACAGGCAATAGCCTGGGACTTGGGACTGGTATCAGAAGTGGGGGGATGGTCTTGCAGGACTGAGTTCTTAACCTGTGGGTTCTGTGATAATTCCAGTAGTTAGCGTCATGACTGAATTATAGGACACCCAGCTGGTGTCTGGAGAGTGGGAGATTGGTTGGTGTTGGGGAAAAAAAACACACATTTGGCAATGGAAATAGAGTGAGGGTAGAGGAGACTAGTTTTTATTTTAACATTTACAAGGCAAAGTATATTCTTCTACAAAATAATAGCTACTACCATAATTTGCTGATCATTTTTATTAGTAGTTTTTATATTTAATCTTTAAAATCCATTTGATTTTCTGGGCTGTCTCATGCCAACTTGTGTGTGTGTGTGTGTGTGTGTGTGTGTGTGTGTGTGTGGCTGTGCCACACAGCTTCTGGGATCTTAGTTCCCTGACCAGGGATAGAACCCGTTCCCCTGCAGTGGAAGCATGGAGTCTTAACCACTGGACAGCCAGGGAAGTCCTTCATGCCAACTTTTTTTTTTTTTTTTTTCAGTACACTGGCCTCTCACTGTTGTGGCCTCTCCCGTTGTGGAGCACAGGCTCCGGATGTGCAGGCTCAGTGGCCATGGCTCACGGACCCAGCTGCTGCACGGCATGTGGGATCTTCCCGGACCAGGGCACGAACCCGCACCCCCTGCACTGGCAGGCGGACCCCCAACCACTGCACCAAAATGGAAACCCTTGCCACAGTTTTTATAGTTACTAGCAGAAGACATGAGACTCCTGGGCCAAAGTCAAAATGTTTTATTACTCATGGCATAGAGGCAGTATGAGCTTAGTGTTCACATCTGTTCCCCTTGTCCCCCATATCTTACTAGGGTGACATGGAAGAATCCATATTGGATGCTGCACACTCAGTGGATTGTGTCACAGCTGAAGAAACGTAAGCTTTAAAGAGGGATGCCAGCCAAAATGTCCAACCACTGCCCCAGGGAAGGGAGACATTATCATTAATGTTATAAACAGTAACAACAAGAACAACAGGAACAAAACTTCCCTCTTCTTCAGAGGGACACACTATGGCTATCTTCTATTTGTTATAATAAATTCTTGATAAAATAATCAGGACATAGACTATCAGTACTACTCAGAAGGTGTATAAAATATTAGAAATCCATAGAGAATTGTGCTTTAGTTATATAAAGAATTGTTACTGGTCAATGGAGAAGAGATACACTATTTTAAAAAATGTTGCTGGGGGCTTTCCTGGTGGTGCAGTGGTTGAGAGTCTGCCTGCCGATGCAGGGGACACGGGTTCATGCCCTGGTCTGGGAGGATCCCACATGCCGTGGAGCGGCTAGGCCCGTGAGCCATGGCTGCTGAGCCTGCACGTAAGGAGCCTGTGCTTCACAATGGGACAGGCCACAACAGTGAGAGGCTCACGTACTGAAAAAAAGAAAAATGTTGCTGGGAACACTTGTTCTGAATGTGGAAAATAATCAGTAGGATATCTAGCTCATGTAATAGATTTACAAAACCATCTCTGTGGATTAAAGACTTAAAAATGAAAAGCAAAATTTTAAAATGTTCCAAAAAATAAATGAGAACGTCTTGTAACTCTAGGTTGGGATGGAATTTAAAAACAATGAACTAAAATCAGTTATATAAGAGCTAAATTTAACTACATTTACAAAATTTCAGGTATATGTGTTTTTAAAATCTTAAGACATCATTTAAAAACTGGGAAAAATATTGGCAAAACATGAAATCTATAAAGACATATAGAGAGATTTATAAGTCAATAATAAATTGAAAAATAATATAATAGAAAATTAGCACAACTCTTGAGCTGACATTTCAGGAAGAAATAAACACTAATGACTAATTAACATGTCAAAAGATGCTGACATTCAATATCCATCAGGGAAAGTACCCTAAAATTAATTTGCAACACTATTTTAGATATACTTGGGACAAGAGAATAAAAAATAAATAAATATGTTTTCAAAGATATGTAACCACAGGCCTTATACATATGCTTGCAGAAGAGGAATGTTTTCTTTTGTTTTTTTTTTCCAGACTTAAAAATAATTTTCATTACACAAATAAAATTGAACAGTGCAGAAATCCCACTTCTAGATATACATTCTAATTACTCAAACAGAAAGATGCTTATGACAGCATTTTTTAATAATAACAAAACTAGTGCATAACACAAATATTTGCCACCATGAAAATGAAAAAGCAAAGTGTGATATATTCAAAAGAAATATATAGTAGTAAAAAAGAATGAACAACAGCTCCATTCATCAACATAAAATAATGTGTTAACATAATATTAAGCAAATCCATAGTTACAGCATACATACTGTGGATCCATTTATGTAACGTTTCAATCCTACAAAGCTAAGCAGTATATTATTCAGAAATAATACTGTAAAATAATGATTAAACTCAAACAATAAATTAAAAATGGGATATAACTATAAAAATATCATAGATGAAAGTGATAAATCAAATTATGAAATGTGTGAACAATGAAAAGATAGAAGAAAAGTATGCCTTACTAGCCTTATAGGTATATTTCCAAAATTAGCACAAGAATAGAGACACTTAATAGATCAAAAATTACTAAATAATTTGAAATGATATACAGCCTTTAATAGCTTCTCAAATAAATATTTAAGTATCCTTTTATTCTTGAAACAAATAATTTCCAATTTAGGGAGTTAATTACATTTTTAGACATTCAATGTTTAATGATAAAAAGGATACTTGTTATGTTCACAAGTGTCAGGAAACAAGCATTTTTCTCTTGTTGGCAGAACATACATTTCACAAAATTTCTGGAAGGGTAGTTGATTAATGTATTAAAGCCATCAATGTTTGCACCAAAATTTTCCTTTTATAAATCCATACACCAAGGAAGTAATTATATTAAAAATTGTAACTTATAAGCTCTGACATTTATTGTACTGTTTTGTACATTACCAAAATCTAGAGACACACAAAAAATTTGTTAATAAATATTGATACAGCCTTAAAAGAGAAAAGTTTTCATCCTTTTAAAAATGTATACAGGGCTTCCCTGGTGGCGCAGTGGTTGACAGTCTGCCTGCTGATGCAGGGGACACGGGTTCGTGCCCCAGTCCAGGAAGATCCCACATGCCGTGGAACGGCTGGGCCTGTGAACCATGGCCACTGAGCCTGAGCGTCCGGAGCCTGTGCTCCACAACAGGAGAGGCCACAACAGTGAGAGGTCTTCATAACGCAAAAAAAAAACAAACAAACAAACAAAAAAAAAACCAACAAAAAAAACCAGGTTAGGAAAATGTATACAAACATAAACAGTTTGTTACTCAAAATACTTCAGGGCCTCCCTGGTGGCGCAGTGGTTGGGAGTCCGCCTGCCGATGCAGGGGATACGGGTTCGTGCCGCGGTCTGGGGGGATCCCATATGCCGCGGAGCGGCTGGGCCCGTGAGCCATGGCCGCTGGGCCTGCGCGTCCAGAGCCTGTGCTCCGCAATGGGGGAGGCCACGGCAGTGAGAGGCCCGCATACCGCAAAAAGAAAAAAAAAAAAATACTTCAGATATGTTGGTTTATGTACACAATCTGTGTGCTTATAATAGAATATACTAGAGCTTTTATTCCTTTTTGTCAATCAGGGATTATTCAATAAAATTATTTTAAAATTAGAAACATAACTTCTTTTATGTAGCAGTGGAAACATGAGAATAAAATATGTTATAAGAATGTAATTAAGGAACTTTATGATAAAATATAAGTTAATTATTAGAGTCTCAAACATATAGAAAATATTTTTAATATATTTACAAATAGAAATTTAGAATATAAAATATAATTTTCAAAAACATTCTCACCTATTAATAAATGAAGGCCAGGAATCCAGGGAAAAAAAGTACATAAATATACAATTCACAGGAGAACTTTTACGTCACTAATATGTTCTTATACACTCATAATGGATGATACCTAAAACAAAGGTACAGTGAGATACCGTTTTATACCAATTAGAATTGGGGGAAAAGAAGACAATTGAATATTAACAAATTTAACATATCTGTGGAGATATGGATATAAACTTTTATAGTAGTCATGGAAATTTAAATTAATCAAGACCTTTAAAAAGGTAATTTAATAGTAGCTATTGAAATAAACAATATATCCAAATCCAGTAATGAAATTTATTGGCATCGATAATTCCACATGTGCACAGATACAGCAATATTTATTTAAATGCTGCTTTCTATAGTCAGAAAAGAGACAAATTATAATATCCATCTCTTGAGAAATTGTTCACTGATACTAGCATTTTTAATTATGTTGTACAAAGCAGCTATTAGGAGAATCCTATGATATATACTATAATTTAGTACTAATGTTGATAAGCATCTCTACTCTCAGTACCTTCTTAATATGTATGCATTCACATATACATCTATGAACATTTATATATTTATTCACATTCACACATTTACCTATGTGTACACACATATTTATAAGGTGTATTAAACACACAAATTTGTAACTTACATTAGAAAAGATTTTGTAATTTATTTAGAAGTTATATTATATGATCCAGGTAGCCAATAAACAAATAAAAAGTGCTCTCCATTTCTTTTTAAACAGCAGACAGTAACCTATGACATATTGAAAATTCACTTTTAGAAAGGGAATTTCTCATATGACTACGTACTTCTTTCTTTCCTTTCCATTTGAGTTTTGCTTACTAACAACATTCATTGTGATGATTTCCAAACATGGTCATATAAAATTACTTTAGTTGTTTAATTTCATTATAACTTCATTATGCTTTTTATTGGATTTATCTTATTTAATTAAATTTTACAGAAATCAATAAAATAGTACAAAAGAAAAAATGTAATAAAAATACAATACAAAAAAAGTATTCAAAATCTTGAATCCACTGGAATTCTGTGTTCATGGGGCATTTCAAATACTAATATGCAAGACACTGCAGAACACATACTGTACATAACTCCTCTGCTCACAGGGATGTAACATCAGATGTCATTTACAAAGCACAAGTTTGAAAATAAATTTATTATAAATTTCAAGATTATAGCAGAAGAACATTAAACCAATTATGGAACTGTAGGTAACTTCACAGCTTGAACACCCATGAAACTGTCCCTATGCTTCTCGGCTACTGGTTCAAACTTCTGAGCTATTCTTCCTTGTTCATTATCCTTCATGACCAAATATGAAGTGAATATTGAAAAATTTGCCCTCCTTGAGGGCTGCATTGTTGATTAACTCCTCCTCCTGCCATGGACCATTAGGGGGCTTGAGCATTTTAACATTTAAGTATTTGAAGGATCTTCAATTCAGGTACGTTGTTTCTTTATCAGTATAATTTCCTCAAAAATGAAATAGACTTCTGAACTCTTTCTAACAGTGAGTTCTATGATTCAAAAACTTTAACTAAAGCTCTTTCCCAGATATACTTATTAAAACTGACATTTATTTTCTTCCTTATATTCCATAACTTACTGGTGGCTATTTGACGCAAATGACTTGCATGGGAAGGCAAACCCTTAATTTGATCTTTACTGATGGGTCATTTATTGAGAAATACTAAAGGGACTTTGCCATTTAAATCTCTCTTTAAAATCGAATTTCCTGATGTTCCAGGTCCAGAAGCATTCAATGTTTCCATCTCTTCAAGGCACATGTTTCTATACTCTATTTCCTTTCATTTATTTTGCATTTGAAACTAGCAAATTCTAGCCTGAGCTCATATTTTATATAGTAATTTGGAAGTGCAACTAATAATTACTGACATCCACTAACATAGCAACTACTTCCAATCTTTTGCTCTGTTTTACATTATATCTCAGACAGCTGTATAACCTAAATGTTGGACATTGAACTCTGGAGCTTTGCATGCCTATGTATATTTTATTATGCACAAAATTGTCATTAGACATAGAAATCTCTGTTTAGATGTTTTTTCTTCCAGCAATACTCAAGAATATTAAGGAGAAAACTCTTGCACTGGTCTCTTCTTATATCCAGTTTTGTTGTTAAAAAATATAAATAGTATTATTTCTCTTCCTACTTAGATGATTTTTTTTCCTCTGTGCCGTATTCTTCTTTTTTTCTTAAATGATGCTATTATATGTAAAGGGATGTCAATTTTACTCTCATTTAGGATTTAAGTCTATTTTAAAATTTTCTTTAAAAATGGAAATTGGTTATAATTATTTTACAACTATAACCCTGCTTTACTGTTTAAAGAAAATTATTTGGGTGATCTGTTTTCAGACCCACTCTAGCTCCAGTAGTGCTTTCTTCAAAAAATAGGCAATCAAAAAGTCCATCAATGGGGCTTCCCTGGTGGCGCAGTGGTTGAGAGTCCGCCTGCTGACGCAGGGGACACGGGTTCGTGCCCTGGTCCAGGGAGATCCCACATGCCATGGAGCAGCTGGGCCCGTGAGCCATGGCCTCTGAGCCTGCACGTCCGGAGACTGTGTTCCGCAACGGGAGAGGCCACAACAGTGAGAGGCCCGTGTACCGCAAAAAAAAAACAAAAAAACTCCACCAATGCGTATTCAGCTATTGCTGGATAAAAGGTTCTATAAATGGCAATTAGGTCAAGTGAATTGATTGTATTCAATATGTATTATATAGTCTTGCTGATTTTCTATCTCATTGTTCTCTCAAATGAGAGGGAGTCAAGTGACCAAGTATAGTTTTGATTTTGTTTTTCATTTCACTTCTGTTAGTTATTTATCCATCTATATTAAAGTTCTTTTGTTAGGCACATAGCTATTTAGGATTGTTAACATTCTTGATGAACTGACCCTTTTTATCATAAATACTTCATTTCAGCAGTAATTTTCCTTGTTTCAAATTATTTTTTATGATATTAATATAATGACTTCAGCTTTTTGAAATTACATTTTCATGGTATGTCCTTTTCTATCATTTTGCCATTTACCTGTCAATACAATTATATTTAAAATGGATTTCTTATTGGTAGCATAGAGTGGGGGTCCTTCTAGACAATCTGATAATTTATGTCTTTAAAATAATATATTTAAATCATTACATTTAATGTAATTATTAATATGGCTGAATATAATTCTAAATTTTTTATTTATATTTGTCTTTGTTTTTTGTTTCTGTTTCAAGTTTCCTGCATTCTTTTAGATTCATTTTTTTTTAGCATTTGATATTTTTGTTATATATGTTTAAAACATTTTTAGTTTCTCTAGGACATTAATACATACATACCCAACCTTTCACAAACTACATAAAGTTAGTATTGTAAATCTTCAGAGGGCATTTCAAAACATCACTCACATAGGTCTCTTTTCCCTCCCCCTACCCTTTATAAACACACCTGGGAGATAGTTCAGGTTTGGTTCCAAACGACCACAGTAAAGCAAGTTACACTAAATTTTTGTTTTCCCAGTTCATAAAAATTTATATTTACACTATACTGCAGTCTATTAAGTGTGCAATAGTATTATGTCTAAAACACGCACATAATTAAAAATAATTTATTGCTAAAAAATGGCAAAATAATTACAATAGTAACATCAAAGATCACTGATCACAGATCACCAGAACAAATATAATAATAATGAAAAAGTTTGAAATATTGCAAGAATTACTAAAATATGACACAGAGACACAAAGTGAGCTAATGTTGGAAAAATGTCTCCAATAGACTTGCTTAATGCAGGGTTGCCGCAAACCTTCAACTGAAGTGTAGTAAAACAAGGTATTCCTGTATCATAGTTGTATCTTTTATATCTACATATTTTGAAAAACCTCATAAAATGGTGTTATAATTTTTGCTTTCAATAGTCATACATACACTATGAAGTTAAGAGGATAATAATTTATCCTATTTTTCCAAATATTACCATTTTTGTTGTTCTTCATTTATTCCTGAATTACTAACTTTCTTTCTAGGTAATTTTCTTTAACCTGTATAAGTCCCTTCAGTATTTCTTTTAGAGCAGGTCTGCTAGGGATGCATTTTCTTAGTTCTCTTTGTATAAAAATGCCTTAATTTTGTTGTCATGTTTTCACTGGATATAAAATTCTGCATTGATAATTCCTTTAGTTCAGCAATTTAAAAGATAGTATTGTAATGTCCTTTGACTTCCATGATTTCTGATGAAAAATCTGTAGTTATTTGAGTTGTTCTTTATGTAACATCAATTTTATCTTGCTGTATTCAAGACGTTTTTTCCTCTGTCTTTGTTTTTCATCAATTTTATTATAATCTGTCTCTTATGTGTGGTGTTCTTTAAATATATTCTGTTTGGAGTTTGCTGGACTTCTTGATTCTATAAATTCATGTCTTTGATTAAAAATGAGAAGTTTGTAGCCATTCTTTCTTCACATATTTTCTAACCATGGAACTCGCTCTTATCTCCTTCTGGGACTCCAATGACAGAAATACTTACATATTGTCCCACGAGACCCTGAAACTCTGCTAATTTTTGTCCATCTTTAATTCTCTTGAGATTGAGTGATTCCTATTTATCTATCCTGAAGTTCACTGACTCTTTCTTCTGTCATTCCCCATTCTGTTAGTGAGCCTGTACAGTGTTTCTTTTGTTTGTTTGTTTGTTTGTTTGTGTTTGTTTTTGTTTTGTTTCATTTTATTCTGGTATTTATTTTTCAGCTTTCAAATATCAGTTTTATCTATTTTATAGCTACTATTTCTCTTCTGGGAATTTCTATCTTTCCAATAATTTCAAGATTCTTCATTTTTAAGTTATGGGACATGGTTATAATAGTTGATTTAAAGTCTGATAATCCAGCACCTGAGTCATCTTGTTTTTGGCACCTGTTGAATACCTTTTCCTTTGAAAATAGGATACATTTTCATGGATTCTGTTGGCTTTGCTTTGCTTTGCTTTCATGTCAAGTAATATGAATTGTTGTTAGAATGTGGTTCCTATTAAAATCCTCTGGAGGATTTATTTTGGTTTTGTTTAAACAGTCCATGGAACCAATTAGGTTCAGAACAAGTTAGTTCTGTCTTTCCTTTTTTGTCCAATATTTCCAGTGTCAGTATAGTTTCAAAGCTTTTGCTTTGGTTTCTAGATTTGCCATATCTTTGTGCCACTCAGTGGTCTAAACCTGGACAGCAGTTTACAGTGTAGTTCAGTTCTTAAAATTTTTACTGTGCATCCTTGTGTCTATTTGACATGTACAGGTTATAAGCCTACCCAGGACTTTTGTCAGTTTACTCACAGAATTAAGGATCCCTTTCTTCAGCCCTCTCCTGAAGGATTTTTCCCCCACACTCTCCCAGGAGACACTTTTCTTGTTTCTGTTTTTGTTTTGTTTTATTTTGTTGTTGTTTTCTGGTAAGAATGATGTATTATCTCAGAGTTTTTGTCCCCTATGTTTTTGTATAATTCAGTATAATTTGGGCCATCCTCTAGGCAAAGAAATGGGTGAGGAGACAGAGGAACAACTGACAAGGATTTTTGCTACACACTTACAATTGTAGCAGTCCTTTTTGGGTTTCTCTGACCAGTGGGATAGAACTTTCTTGGGATTGTTGGTGTATATACTGCTTCTTTGGTAGCAGTGCAGCTCTGTGACTGAGGCTTCTCTTTGAGGAGGCCCAGGAGAGAAGAAAGAAAATAAAATTAAATAAAAAAGAGTAGGGCTTCCCTGGTGATGCAGTGGTTGAGAGTCCGCCTGCCAATGCAGGGGACACGGATTCATTCCCCTGTCCAGGAAGATCCCACATGCTGCGGAGTGGTTGGGCCCATGAGCCATGGCCACTGAGACTGCACGTCTGGAGCCTGTATTCTGCAATGGGAGAGGCCACAACAGTGAGAGGCCCGCATACTGCAAAAAAACAAAAAACAAAACAAAAAACAAAAAGTAGATTTCTCTCCCCACTCTCCACTCCAGAGAAGCTCTGTTTTTGAATCCTCTGACCAGAAAGAGGTCCTTGCCTCCTGTACAGTTCTTCAATTTGGGCACCTTCAGGTCAAAGTTTAGAGATAAAGGAAGAATACACCAAACAAAATAGGAAGCTCACTGCTGTACTGGTAGTTATTCACATTTTTATTTCTTTGCCCAATCTGTCTGATATTATTCACTTTCCAGAGTCCTTGTATTCTCTCCAGAAATTGTAGCTGTACTGTAAGTCTCCTACATACAAACCTTCAAGTTGCAAACTTTCAAAGATATGAATGTATGTTCTATCTCCCTCCTACTATCTCCCTCCTCCTCTCCTTCCTCCAGTCAGTAACTCTTCTTGCCTGTTCAATCGATGTCAGTCAGTGTATGTCAGCTGTTGTATTATACTACTGTGTTTTTGAATGTACTGTAGTGTAAGATTAGAAACGTTTTCTTTATTTTTGTTTGTTTTTTTATATATTATTTGCATGCAAAGTATTATAAATCTATTACAGTACAATACTATATAGCTGATTGTGTTAGTTGGGTACCTAGGCTAAATTTTTTGGAGTTACAAACAAATTGGACTTTCAAACATGCTCTCAGAATGGAACTCAGTCATATGCAGGGGACTTACTGTAATCTGTGGGAGTAATTGACTTTAGTGGTTCTACTCCTTGTTGGATAGCATGGGAAAGTAATTGGTGCATTTTTGAAAACTAGAAAAAAATTTCCCTATTACAAGACACTATCTACAAGGACATAGTTATAATAAACATACAATTATATGATGGGTGTAGGTATAAACTGAAGCCATGCAAAGTATGCAATACACAGTGTGCATAGGCCCCTATGAGATATAGCTACTTGTTTCCTGATATTGGTCCTTCTATTTCTGTACTCCATATAGCATCTTCAACTTCTAAATTTTCTATCCATTACCCTTCATCCTTGCTTTCATATATATGTTTTTGTCTAGTCTGAACTGCTTGCTCACTAATTTGTTCTTTACTCAATCTTTTCTGTGATTTATTATCTTTGTTGTGTTCTTTATTTTATTTATAAACTTCATTCTTTTTCTTCCATATGGTTCTTGTTATGACTTCCATTTTCAGCTTCATATTACTAATTGCCTTGTTGAAAGATATTTATTATAGTTATTTTAATTTCTAGATTTTTCTGTTCTATTTATTCCAATTCATGTTGCACCTATAACTTATTCAGTACCTTTCTTTATAGCAGTTGAAATTGTGAGATATTTAGTTATTTTGGGAAACAAGCTGAATGTCTGACAGTATCAGCTTGCCTGTATGGTAAAGTTTAATGGAAAAGCTAAAGACCATATGAAAGTTTGGGTCCTTCTCAATGGGTTTAGGAAGAGGGCATATAAAACCGCTAATGATCATATCACTTCACCAGTCAACAGTTCTACTAATGAGTCACCCTTAAAGACTTACAAGGGAGCTCGAGTTGGAAAACATACTCTCTATCTCCATAGTTTTATGTGCCATTGAGGGAGATTTGAAGTCAGAACAGAGTTGTGAATGCCTGACATCTGAGTGTCAGTTGCACCTCTTTTTACAGCTCCTCACCCAAGCAAGGTATTGTGCCAACCCAGCAATATCACAATTCACAACTAAGCAGCCTGGGCTGTTGCTGGTCATTTCTGTTGTGATAGATCAGTCAAAGCCTTTCCCAAATAATTTAAATAATTTAAATGGGTGACAACTGTAGAACTTAAATCTTTCCCCCAGTGTATTCTCTTACTAAAGAAATGCCACCTTCTCTTCCATGAGCTTCTGCAATTTCTGTATTTTTTCTACAGCTGATTTTGGGGGATACAGACAGCAGCACATTCCATTTGCCACCTTGTCTGGAAACTTGAACCTCTTTTACAATATTACCTATTTTTAACCCCTACGTAACTTGATTCTTCCAAATGATTTTTTAAGAATCCTGCTTTTCAATCCTTATATCACTAGGAACATATTTTAGAAATCTCCCTTTGCATTAGAATTATTTGTATTATTTCCTTGCTCCCAATGGATAGTTTTCCAGATAACTTTTGCATTTTTTTTCTTTTCAGATAATTTGCACACTGTTTTCATCAATAAATATTTTAGAAATAATTCTATCCTGATTATTTAAAAGATAAAATATTCTATTACTTAAAATTGAGGAAGTGTTAAAGTATTATTGAGAGGAATTCAAATACATAATTATTTCCTATTCTTCACGACAAATATACATATTTATGGAGGAAGCCTAAGCTAGAAAGCTGTTGAAAAGGAAAGCAAATATGAAAAAATGATCTAATGCATATCCCAGAGGATTATCCTCATTATTATGCAAATAATAGACTTTACTGATGAAATGTTCAGAGTACTAGATAATGCAAAATAATAGATCCTCTGCCTAGTTATAACCTTTCATTAAACAATGCTGAATTAGAGGTAACATACAGCACATCTTACATTTCCCTAACATATCAAAATAATATGCTTTATTATAATGATGCTATAAAGAATCATGATAATAAGAATATACTTTCCCCATAGGTAGAGGTTATAACTAACTCAAGTATAGGATAGTATTACATATAATACAATTCTGAAGTTCAACATGGTTGGTAAATGCAGTTTTCTGATTAATTATATGCTTTAACAATGAATAACTATTCATTTAACACCTACTCTGTGTGTGTGCAGAATATATGATAAAAATATAGTGCAAGACACAGTACTAACTAAATACTTAAGAGTTTAAAATGCATTTGAACAGACAATACATTTTTTCCTGAAAACAACAGAGGAGATGTACCACACCTGTTAAAATTTGAAGAATAAATAGCAAGTGTAAAAAGTGTTATTATTTAGATACTATATCAAGACAAGTAGATTTGAATACAAACAATATGTAAATGTCCTCAAAAAGCTTCAATTTTAAAAGTATTTCGGTTATTACAACATAGATAAATAATACTTCTGAATTTGTAAGCTTATTGTTTCCTAAGTTTTAGTTTTGTATTTTAGGTTTACTTCAGTTTGAATATATTTAAACTATTTTTACTAAATGTAATATGATTACAACCACTAATTACCTATCTATTTCTCATATACACAGTAGTACATATATGTAAACATAAATATGCACACACATATATGTGTATGTTTCTATGTAAATAGATACAAATCTCTTAATATACTGATAAATGAAATATTGTTTAAGAAGGAGTCCGACAGAAATATTTACAGAGAGGGAGAAATTCACATGACTGCACAAAGGAATGCTCATATAGTTGAAACAAAAATAAATATGCCAAAAAAATAGAAGTTCAAACAACCAAGTTGTGTAAGGAAATTACTTAGCCTTATAGATATAAGATAAAAAAAAAATCACAACATAAAATTGGATGCAATTTGCCAAAGACATCAAATGAAATGGGGAAAATGTTCTTAAATATATAGAAACAAGATGACTATAACAGAAAATGGAAACTTTGCTATCCATGGAGACAAAACTTTGAAATTCTATGACATAAAGTATCAATCAACCATTTACATAAATTTGTTGTATGTTTATTACTAGTAAGAAAATCAGAAAGCAAAAAGGAATGTCTGACCCTTAATATTTTTCCCTGCTCTGAAGTAAGGTGTAAATATTCAGATGCCAGATCATAAAGTCTCTTAGCTTTCTCCACTCACACTCCATAAGCACTACTGGGCTTCTTTCTCTGAAGAGAAACTACAGAGTGATGTATAAATAGTGATAGTGATGTATAGTGATGATAGTGATGATATAGTGATGTATAAATAGCTATCTGCTATCTGAAGAGAAGACAGGTTCATATATTATTTTACCTTTAACCAGCTCTGTGACATTGGACAGGTGAGTTAAGCTCTGAAACCTGTGTTTCTCCAGATTCCAATATTTTTCACAGTATTAGTTTGATAGTGTATTTTACTTTAGTCCCACAACTTTCCTGTAAAGGGACTGAAGGAGTGCCCACAGGGTATAGCTTAGATACTAATAAGGAAGTCACCTCTGCAAGGTCTTGTTGGTACCATTTATGAATATCCTGTTAAGAGGTTTTCACTGATCTCCATCTATTCCAGCTTTAAATAAGGCAATGGAAGCCCAAAATTTAGTTAAATTGGTCGGTGAGGTATACTAAATGTAGACTCCATCTTTGTGTTATATTTCATTGAAAACATGCCTAAAAAGAGCTACCTGCACTATAGGATCTAAAAGGATTTTTAGTGAAACTATTTTAGTGTTGTCAATTTGGTTGGTGTCCAATGACAGCTCAGCTGAAAGACATATCCAAGAAATGAACACTATACTATAATCAAAATTGAATCTCCCATCTAATGAATAAGGCACTTCCTGAGGGTAGAACATTTTGTCTAGTTCATTTTTCTGGAATGATTATCTCCCTACAGAGTTTTCAATCCCTATGTAAAGGCTATGTCATTTACCTGATAAACAAACATGTTGCAAGTTTTGTGACTGTCAGGGATATTTATATTTTTTCTGACTTTTCAATGCAATATGTAATGGGGAAATGAACATCTCCTCTTCTAAGGCTTTTCACTTACATTGGTTTATTATTTTGGGATCACTGCCCAGAAGTGATATTACTTTTTCAAATAATATGAATATGTTTATGGTTTCAGATACTTCTTGGTGAACTGCTTTAAACAAGTGGTGTGTATAAATTTACAGTTCTTCTAAAACATACAAATTGAGCCAATTTCATTGCATATGTACCATAACTGCAATATTAAAAGAAAAAGAAAAACAAAAAACATGAGAGAAACTCCACAGCAAAATGCAATATAGCCCATGAAAATAAATCTGAAAAGTATAATACAGATGATTTCTTCAAAAAGGTACACTAACAATATTATCTGAAAAGAAGGAAAAATGTGACCATACTGATAAACTGAAAATGTATTGGAGTTTTTAATCAAAAGATTACAGCAAGAAAGGCACTTAGCTCAGACCATTGTAAGAAGAACCATTTCAAGTCATTTCAAACATTATTCTCATGATGTATAATTTGATGCTTATCATATAACTTTTAAAAATAAAACAATTGGAGACACTAAAATTACAAGTACTGTTACTATAATTAGTATTCATTCATACCTAATACCAATAACCACAAAAAATTAGAGTAAAATTCCATTCACAATATTAACATGAACTACAAATTATTATGATATTTGGCTATATACAAAGAACAAGCAGTTAGAGTTTATAGTAGAAGTTAGCATAACATATTTAGGGATAACTAATAAAAATAATAACTCTTTTTATGGTGGTAGTGGGGATGGAGAGCTTGGACACAATTCCGTGAAAAAGAATATGTAAAAACAGTAAGAAAGCACTGGACAACTGGTCTTACTGGGTATTAAAGTTATAAAACATCAAAAATGGCATTAGTATATAAATAGAAAGACCAAAGTGAATAATAAAGAAAATCTAGAAAAGTAAATTAATGTAGGAAGATATGGTATCTCAATTCTTTGGTGAAAATAGATAACTTTCAATAATGTTGGAGTAATTTTGTAGCCATCTGGAAAAACTATGTATTTGGAAACTTACTCATACTATATACTAGCACAAGTTCCAAATGGATCAAGGATTTACATGTGTAATAACAAAACTCACAAAAATATTAAAAGTTTTTTAGTAATACTTTTATATGAAATATGCTCTAAATCAAAAATGTAAGAAAATTATGTAAAAATATTATATTGTAAAAACAGCAGACATAGCTGCACATCTTAAAAACATAAGTAAAAGTAAAATATAAATGAAAACTAGAAATAAACATTTGAAATTTCTATCAAAATCTGTAATATATAAAACTCATGGTGTATAAAGATTTTTGATGACAATTGATAGGAAAAGAAGAGCAGTCCTAGAGAAAAATGGCTCTGAACTCACATTATAGAGATGTAGACTTTAAAATAATATTTAAACATAGTAAAATATAATCCATCTTATTTTTATTAAGGGAAACACAAATAAATTTTACAATGTTACCACTTTTATGAACAACATTACCAACATTTAAAAGTTTAATAAAATTCTCTTGGCAAAGATATAGAGAAACAGGCACACAAAATATTGGTTGTGGCTTTACAACTTGTTAGTATACTTATCCAAATTTCAAATATGTATAGACATTGACTTAGCAATCTAATTTTTATTGTTTAAGCTTATGATATACTTAAACAGTTGCTTGTCATTATTTATTGAGCTTATATATCATTGAAAAGGACTTCAAAAGAGTGATATATTAAGAAATAGAGGGTAGTTAAACACATCATGAAATAGACATACAATAGAACACTAGCTACACAAATGTCAAAAAAAATAAAAAAAGATGTTTTTGAATATAAATCTAGATCTAAATCTAAAATTCTAAATCTAAATATCTGAATTTATTGAAAATTAGGGAGGAATGTTAGTAAATAATAAATGAAAATGAAATTGAGCATTAGCATTCAAAATTGCAAGCACATACATAATTCACAAGTGAAAAACAAAATTTAAACTTTGTTTAACCAAGATATCCAGAGATTTGTACACATGTAGATATAGCTTAAAATTATAAAAATTAGGTCGTAATGACACTAGGACAATATAGGTTAATAGGGTGTAAAAGAAAGTCTAAAAGTACCCCAAAGTGTATATATTGGGAATACAATTAATGTAGCTTTCCAAATTTGGTATTAAAGGCAAGTTATTCCAGAATGTACAGGATTTATTTGATAAACTGATAATTTACCCTTATCTCATATCCCAAATAAATTTTTTTTTTTTTTTTTTTTTTTTTTTTTTTTTTTTGCGGTATGCGGGCCTCTCACTGTTGTGGCCTCTCCCGTTGCGGAGCACAGGCTCCAGATGCGCAGGCCCAGCGGCCATGGCTCATGGGCCCAGCTGCTCCGCGGCATATGGGATCCTCCCAGACCGGGGCACGAACCCGTATCCCCTGCATCGGCAGGCGGACTCTCAACCACTGCGCCACCAGGGAGGCCCCCAAATAAATTTTAAGTGAATTAAAGTTTTCAATGAAAATACTTAAAGTTTTGATATAAAGAGTATAAGTTAATATTTAGATACATGAGATTTATAAAAATGTTACCAAAAGCAAGTAAATAACATTTTTGAATATATGTTATAATAATAATAATATAAAGCTGATATTTATTGATATTTACCTGCTAAATATTTCCCCATGTTATCTTACTAATACATGAAGTATGTGGGTCCATAAATTTCCTAGCAAATCAAATTAAAATTCAAACATTAAAATAGTTAAATTACGAAAGTTAATATAATATCATGAAGAGCAAGAACAATGCTATTTAATTAAAAAAACATTTTATTTATATTGTCACATGAGGCTTGATCAGCAAACGAATGGAGTAAAAATGGTCACTGTTTCTTTTCCTTCATTCTGTTTTCTGCATCTGTCTAATCCTTTCCCTCACTAAACTCATGGTCAGAAGTGCTGACAACTTACTTGGCTACTTGTTTCATTTTTAAGGAGGGTAGTTAACCTATTTTTTCCCCAACTTCAAACAAAATCCCAATGTCTAATTGGATCTTCTTATGCCCTATGCTCAACACTGAAATTATCATCATGACCTGGCAATGGTCATGCTAATACGTTTAGATCTGAGCCACATGCCCCATCATAGAAGTGAATAGATGGTGACAGGCAAAACAGGTGTTGTATAACCAAGAATAAAGGTGAATTGAGTCTAGTGGGGAAAAAAGAAAAAAATGCTCACTCTAAGTATATGTGACAACTATTTTATAAACATCTTCAGTATATTAAGAATTTACTCAAATCACTACTATATAGAGAAACTTCCCAAGAAAAACATAAGTTAAGAAAACAATATGTAAGTTAACACTGAAGCAAATTTAAAAGTCCAATAGTGTTTTTAAAAAAAAATTGTGATGAATAGGATGGCTAATTAAATCATAATGAGTCAGAAATTTAGGTCTATTAAGTGGTCCATAATACTTTGGCTGTTTTAAATATAATATTATTTGTGCTAAGAGTGAGGCATTGCTTTTCTTCACAGCTGGTAGAAATGTAAAATAGTAAATGTAAAAAGCCTACCTTTATATGTCTGCCTATACATCTCTCTCAGCATATGCACGTGTGTGTGAGTGGAAGAATAAATTTGATAATGCATATGAAGACATAAAAATTGTCTTCCTCATGTTTTTAATATAGCCATTTTACTACTGAATATTTATGCTTAAGGTAAAAGTCATAAATGTGAGCAAAATTGCATGAACAGCAGTCTATACTTATCTGTTTTACATTTATAATATTTTAAACAAAAATATTCCTATTTAACTTATGGTATTAGATGGAAAGTAATAAACATTACAAGTTGTATAATGAGAGATGATTAAAAAAAGGGAAATGTTCATAATACACTGCTAAATAAAAAGTATAGCTCTCTATAGAAAACCTGAAAAATAATGCTAATAAAAATCAAACCTACTACTTCATCACCCTGAACATAAACCCTGCTTACTGGAAACAAGGTGTGATGTAGTGACATATGTACAGTGTACATGTACACATGCAGGCCTTATGTGTGGTGACCTATTTATTTTTTAGTGTTTCCTGTACCAAGCCTAAAATATATATGTAAAATTGGAAATCATTATAAATTTATTTTCCTTAATAATCTGTGCAAAAAATTCTTACACTTTCATGAAATAATTATTAATGAGAGATTAAAAATTGTCATGTATCTGTGACTGGAAATTTCATTCTATCCACTAGCTGTTTTTAGATTTTTTAAATCAGTTTCATAGCTTTAATTCTACCTTAAAAGTGTGGTATCTTCATCATTCAAATAAGTAAAACTAGATTGAATTTTGTCAGGACAGAAATAACACAACTATTAATCTGAGCAACATATTTTTAATTTTGTAGACTAAAACCCAATGAAGTTTAAGGGTAGTTGTATCATAGTACTGGTTTATATGGAAATTACTCTGAATATGAGCAATTGTGCAAGATTTGCACATTTTATTTTAGACATAGTGGTGGTGATGGTTATAGATTTCTTTTTAATGAGGGAAAAAGAAATATGATGATTATGAAATTTATCTTTTTTCTTTTACTGTAAAAACAGTAGAAATGTTTTATCCAACTCAACCTTAGAAAGATACTTAGGTAGTGATGCAGAGGACAAAATCAATTCTAAAAAAGAACTCCTGTTAAGAATGTCAGCAGTCTAGCTTGTTTGCTTGCTTGAAGGCCATTGGAATTCTCAGGGTTTATCTCTACTATTCCAGATATAAGGTTAGGTTAGCAGCCTTATTAAATCCAAGCACAAATAAATGGTAGATCTGATTCTTATTCTTCTCCCTGTGAATGTTATAGTGTCATACACTGATAGAATTGAAGCTGTGTTGGGGCCAATTAGCTGACTCCTACATGGACAAAGGATAAAAAACCAATAAAACAACAAAATGTTTATGTTGACAACTGTGATATACTGTACAGATCTCCAATGATGAGAACAAAAATGGGGGCTCAGTTCTGTGTTCTTATATTAACATTTTGGTGACCTCTTAGCAAGATACTTAACAATTAAATGTTTATTAAATTGTATACCTTTATTATTTATTTATTTTTTAACATCTTTATTGGAGTATAATTGCTTTACAATGGTGTGTTAGTTTCTGCTTTATAACAAAGTGAATCAGCTATACATATACATATATCCCCATATCCCTTCCCTCTTGCGTCTACCTCCCACCCTCCCTATCCCATTCCTCTAGGTGGTCACAAAGCACCGAGCTGACTTCAGAATCTCTCTTGTTTTCTCTCTTCCTATCTTTATCCATCTCTACCTCTCTCTTTATGTTCATATGTGTGTGTGTTATATGTGTGTTTTATATATGTGAATATACATTCAAATCTCCGTCAGTTGTATTCATTTAGAACTAGCAAATGGAAATTGGAATTACTATACATTAAATGCAATGTAAAATTTCAGATTTAAAGACTAGTATCTATTCCTTCTACATATGTCATTTTGTATCATGCAGGCATGATTCATGACTAGTTTCCCTTACTTTTATGGAATATTGGTATAATGAGTTTTCATAATAATGTTTCATGCTCACAATATTAAAATAGGCAAAACGTTCTATTGAATGAGCATATTAGGAGAAACAAAGTGCCTTAGCCTGGTTTAAAAGATAAAGATATATCTATCACTGGCATGAAGAAGAATACTCTGACAAAATATTCTTTCTCATTGTAGTAAGGGTTTTAACTCAATAATACAAATGAGTTCAGTTCATCAATTCTTTAAAATTTTACTTTGTAAGGAATTTTGAATTAAATTAGAAAATTCCAGTAACTTCCTCTTATTATTAGAGAAAGCAGGATTCCGTATATAATTGGACATAGATGACTCTAATTTATTTTTAGTTTTCCTCTTTGTGCCAACATTAGGTAAGCCACCAAATTTATATTGATTACAGGGGGTTATAATATTCTTATTCATCATCTTATTCATGACTGCCTCTGAGGTATAAATACAGAGAGTGTTAAAATTGGAACATTTTTTAATGCATCATCTGAAACCATGGGCAAGGGGGAATAAATAGAGATGTGCAATTAACTGTTTCCTAAAAGCAAAAGTGCTAAAAGTAAGATCCAGAGATAAACAGTTGAAGTTGGTTAAAGTAAATGTTATCACCATATTGGTAAAGAAGCAAAAGTGAGCCAGCTGATAAAACTTTCAAGAAATGAGGTTGAAATAACGCCAAATTCCTGGGAAGACTAAAATTAAAAGAAGCATGAGCTTTGAATGAACTGGAAGTTTAGGATATAAAAAATGGAGTGAATATGGAGGTAACAATAAGAAGTGAGGAGAAAATTTACTCCACATCCAGGTCTAAGGAATATTGGAAATATTAGAAAATAATCTATTGGAAATATTGGAAATTAAAAAAAAAACAAACACAGAAAACAAATTTCACTATAGAGCACTTTTCAGAGAAGCCCTTGAAAAAACAAGAGGTTGTACTGATGATTAAAAATGCCCAGCAGGACTTCCGGGTAAGATGGCGGAAGAGTAAGACGCAGAGATCACCTTCCTCCCCACGGATGCACCAGAGGTACAGCTACACGTGGAGCAACTCCTACAGAACACCTACTGAACGCTGGCAGAAGACCCCAGACCTCCCAAAAGGCAAGAAACTCCCCACATACCTGGGTAGGGCGGGGCGGAGAGATTCCCGCACAGAGGATTGGTGCCAACCGGCACTCACCAGCCCGAGAGGCTTGTCTGCTCGCCCGCCGGGGCGCGCAGCGCTGGAAGCTGAGGCTCGGGCTTCGGTCAGAGCGCAGGGAGAGGACTGGGGCTGGTGGCGAGAACTCGGCCTGAGGGGGGCTAATGCGCCACAGCTAGCCTGCAGGGAGTCCGGGAAAACTCTGGAGCTGCCGAAGAGGCAAGAGACTTTTTCTTCCCTCTTGGTTTCCTAGTGCGCGAGGAGAGGGGATTAAGAGCGCTGCTTGGAGGGGCCCCACAGATGGACGCGAGTCGCGACTGAAAGTGCGGAGCCCAGTGACGGGCGTGGGACGCTGGGGCTGCTGCTGCCGCCGCCAGGAAGCCTGTGTGCGAGCGCAGGTCACTGTCCACACCGCCCTTCCGGGAGCCTGTGCAGCCCGCCACTGCCGGGGTCCCGGGATCCAGGGGCGGCTTCCCTGGGAGAACGCACGGCGCGCCTCGGGCTGGTGCAACGTCACACCGACCTCTGCCGCTGCAGGCTCGCCCCGCACTCTGTGCCCCACCCCTCCCGCCCGGCCTGAGTGAGCCAGAGTCCCCGAAGCGGCTGCTCCTTTAACCCTGTCCTGTCTGAGCGAAGAACAGACGCCCTCCGGCGACCTACACGCAGAGGCGGGGCCAAATCCAAAGCTGAGACCCAGGAGCTGTGAGAACAAAGAAGAGAAAGGGAAACCTCTCCCAGCAGCCTCAGAAGCAGCAGATTAAAGCTCCACAATCAACTTGATGTACCCTGCATCTGTGGAATACATGAATAGACAACACATCATCCCAAATTGAGGAGCCAGGAGTCAGTGCTGTGCCTCTGAGGTGGGAGAGCCAACTTCAGGACACTGGTCCACAAGAGACCTCCCAGCTCCACATAATATCAAACAGCAAAAATCTTCCAGAGATCTCCATCTCAACACCAGCACCCAGCTTCACTCAACGACCAGCAAGCTACAGTGCTGGACACCCTATGCCAAACAACTAGCAAGACAGGAACACAACGCCACCCATTAGCAGAGAGGTGGCCTAAAATCATAAAAAGTCCGCAGACACCCCAAAACACACCACCAGACGTGGACCTGCCCACCAGAAAGACAAGATCCAGCCTCATCCACCAGAACACAGGCACTAGTCCCCTCCACCAGGAAGCCTACACAACCCACTAAACCAACCTTAGCCACTGGGGACAGACACCAAAAACAACAGGAACTACGAACCGGCAGCCTGCAAAAAGGAGACCCCAAACACAGTAACATAAGCAAAATGAGAAGACAGAAAAACACACAGCAGGAGAAGGAGCAAGATAAAAACCCACCAGATCTAACAAATGAAGAGGTAATAGGCAGTCTACCTGAAAAAGAATTCAGAATAATGATGGTAAAGATGATCCAAGATTCTATTTCCCATATCCAAAATCTTGGAAATAGAATAGACAAAATGCAAGAAACAGTTAACAAGGGCCCAGAAGAACTAAAGATGAATCAAGCATCGATTAAAAACACAATACATGAAATAAAAAATACTCTAGATGGGATCAATAGCAGAATAACTGAGGCAGAAGAACGGATAAGTGAGGTGGAAGATAAAATAGTGGAAATAACTGCTGCAGAGCAAAATAAAGAAAAAAGAATGAAAAGAACAGAGGACAGTCTCAGAGACCTCTGGGACAACATTAAACGCACCAACATTCGAATTATAGGGGTTCCAGAAGAAGAAGAGAAAAAGAAAGGCACTGAGAAAATATTTGAAGAGATTATAGTTGAAAACTTCCCCAATATGGGAAAGGAGATAGTTAATCAAGTCCAGGAGGCACAGAGAGTCCCATACAGAATAAATCCAAGGAGAAATACGCCAAGACACATATTAATCAAACTGTCAAAAATTAAACACAAAGAAATCATATTAAAAGCAGCAAGGCAAAAACAACAAATAACACACAAGGGAATCCCCATCAGGATAACAGCTGACCTCTCAGCAGAAACTCTACAAGCCAGAAGGGAGTGGCAGGACATAATTAAAGTGATGAAGGAGAAAAACCTGCAACAAAGATTACTCTACCCAGCAAGGATCTCATTCAGATTTGATGGAGAAATTAAAACGTTTACAGACAAGCAAAAGCTGAGAGAGTTCAGCACCACCAAACCAGCTTTACAACAAATGCTAAAGGAACTTCTCTAGGCAAGAAACACAACAGAAGTAAAAGACCTACAATAACGAACCCAAAACAATTAAGAAAATGGGAATAGGAACATACATATTGATAATTACCTTAAATGTAAATGGACTAAATGCTCCCACCAAAAGATACAGATTGGCTGAATGGATGCAAAAACAAGACCCATATATATGCTGTCTACAAGAGACCCACTTCAGACCTAGAGACACATACAGACTGAAAGTAAGGGGATGGAAAAAGATATTCCATGCAAATGGAAATCAAAAGAAAGCTGGAGTAGCAATTCTCATATCAGACAAAATAGACTTTAAAATAAAGACTACTAGAAGAGACAAAGAAGGACACTACCTAATGATCAAGGGATCGATCCAAGAAGAAGATATAACAATTGTAAATATTTATGCACCCAACATAGGAGCACCTCAATACATAAGGCAAATACTAACAGCCATAAAAGGAGAAATTGACAGTAACACAATCATAGTAGGGGACTTTAACACCCCACTTTCACCAATGGACAGATCATCCAAAATGAAAATAAATAAGGAAACACAAGCTTTAAATGATACATTAAACAACATGGACTTAATTGATATTTATAGGACATTCCATTCAAAAACAACAGAATACACATTTTTCTCAAGTGCTCATGGAAGATTCTCCAGGATAGATCATATCTTGGGTCACAAATCAAGCCTTGGTAAATTTAAGAAAATTGAAATTGTATCAAGTATCTTTTCCGACCACAATGCTATGAGACTAGATATCAATTACAGGAAAAGATCTATAAAAAATACAAACACATGGAGGCTAAACAATACACTACTTAATAACGAAGTGATCACTGAAGAAATCAAAGAGGAAATTAAAAAATACCTAGAAACAAATGACAATGGAGACAAGACGACCCAAAACCGATGGGATGCAGCAAAAGCAGTTCTAAGAGGGAAGTTTATAGCAATACAATCCCACCTTAAGAAACAGGAAACATCTCGAATAAACAACCTAACCTTGCACCTAAAGCAATTAGAGAAAGAAGAACAAAAACATCCCAAAGTTAGCAGGAGGAAAGAAATCATAAAAATCAGATCAGAAATAAATGAAAAAGAAATGAAGGAAACGATAGCAAAGATCAATAAAACTAAAAGCTGGTTCTTTGAGAAGATAAACAAAATTGATAAACCATTAGCCAGACTCATCAAGAAAAAAAGGGAGAAGACTCAAATCAATAGAATTAGAAATGAAAAAGCAGAAGTAACAACTGACACTGCAGAAATACAAAAGATCATGAGAGATTACTATAGGCAACTCTATGCCAATAAAATGGACAACCTGGAAGAAATAGACAAATTCTCAGAAATGCACAACCTGCCAAGACTGAATCAGGAAGAAATAGAAAATATGAACAGACCAATCACAAGCACTGAAATTGAAACTGTGATAAAAAATCTTCCAACAAACAAAAGCCCAGGACCAGATGGCTTCACAGGCGAATTCTATCAAGCATTTAGAGAAGAGCTAACACCTATCCTTCTGAAACTCTTCCAAAATATAGCAGAGGGAGGAAAACTCCCAAACTCATTCTACGAGGCCACCATCACCTTGATACCAAAACCAGACAAGGATGTCACAAAGAAAGAAAACTACAGGCCAATATCACTGATGAACATAGATGCAAAAATCCTCAACAAAATACTAGCAAACAGAATCCAGCAGCACATTAAAAGGATCATACACCATGATCAAGTGGGGTTTATTCCAGGGATGCAAGGATTCTTCAATATACGCAAATCAATCAACGTGATACACCATATTAACAAATTGAAGGAGAAAAACCATATGATCATCTCCATAGATGCAGAGAAAGCTTTCGACAAAATTCAACACCCATTTAGGATAACAACCGTGCAGAAAGTAGGCATAGAGGGAACTTTCCTCAACATAATAAAGGCCATTTATGACAAACCCACAGCCAGCATCGTCCTCAATGGTGAAAAACTGAAACCATTTCCACTAAGATCAGGAACAAGACAAGGTTGCCCACTCTCACCACTCTTATTCAACCTAGTTTTGGAAGTTTTAGCCACAGCAATCAGAGAAGAAAAGGAAATAAAAGGAATCCAAATTGGAAAAGAAGAAGTAAAGCTGTCACTGTTTGCAGATGACATGATACTATACATAGAGAATCCTAAAGATTCTACCAGAAAACTACTAGAGCTAATCAATGAATTTGGTAAAGTTGCAGGATAAAAAATTAATGCACAGAAATCTCTGGCATTCCTATATACTAATGATGAAAAATCTGAAAGTGAAATCAAGGAAACACTCCCATTTACCATTGCAACAAAAAGAATAAAATATCTAGGAATAAACCTACCTAAGGACACAAAAGACCTGTATGCAGAAAATTATAAGACACTGATGAAAGAAATTACAGATGATACAAATAGATGGAGAGATGTACCATGTTCTTGGATTGGAAGAATCAACATTGTGAAAATGACTCTACTACCCAAAGCAATCTACAGATTCAATGCAATCCCTATCAAACTACCACTGGCAGTTTTCACAGAACTAGAACAAAACATTTCACAATTTATATGGAAACACAAAAGACCCCGAATAGCCAAAGCAATCTTGAGAACGAAAAATGGAGCTGGAGGAATCAGGCTCCCTGACTTCAGACTATACTACAAAGCTACAGTAATCAAGACAGTATGGTACTGGCACAAAAACAGAAAGATAGATCAATGGAACAGGATAGAAAGCCCAGAGTTAAACGCACGGACATATGGTCACCTTATCTTTGATAAAGGAGGCAGGAATGTACAGTGGAGAAAGGACAGTCTCTTCAATAAGTGGTGTTGGGAAAACTGGATAGGGACATGTAAAAGAATGAGATTAGATCACTCCCTAACACCATACACAAAAATAAGCTCAAAATGGATTAAAGACCTAAATGTAAGGCCAGACACTATCAAACTCTTAGAGGAAAACATAGGCAGAACACTCTATGACATAAATCACAGCAAGATCCTTTTTGACCCACCTCCTAGAGAAATGGAAATAAAGACAAAAATAAACACATGGGACCTAATGAAACTTCAAAGCTTTTGCACAGCAAAGGAAACCATAAACAAGACCAAAAGACAACCCTCAGAATGGGAGAAAATATTTGCCAATGAAGCAACTGACAAAGGATTAATCTCCAAAATTTATAAGCAGCTCATGCAGCTCAATAACAAAAAAACAAACAACCCAATCCAAAAATGGGCAGAAGACCTAAATAGACATTTCTGCACAGAAGATATACAGACTGCCAACAAACACATGAAAGGATGCTCAACATCTTTACTCATTAGAGAAATGCAAATCAAAACTACAATGAGATATCATCTCACACCAGTCAGAATGGCCATCATCAAAAAATCTGGAAACAATAAATGCTGGAGAGGGTGTGGAAAAAAGGGAACACTCTTGCACTGCTGGTGGGAATGTGAATTGGTACAGCCACTATGGAGAACGGTATGGAGGTTCCTTAAAAAACTACAAATAGAACTACCATATGACCCAGCAATCCCACTACTAGGCATATACCCTGAGAAAACCATAATTCAAAAAGAGACATGTACCAAAATGTTCATAGCAGCCCTATTTACAATAGCCCGGAGATGGAAACAACCTAAGTGTCCATCATCGGATGAATGGATAAAGAAGATGTGGCACATATATACAATGGAATATTACTCAGCCATAAAAAGAAATGAAATTGAGCTATTTGTAATGAGGTGGATAGACCGAGAGTCTGTCATACAGAGTGAAGTAAGTCAGAAAGAGAAAGACAAATACCGTATGCTGACACATATATATGGAATTTAAGAAAGAAAAATGTCATGAAGAACATAGGGGTAAGACAGGAATAAAGACACAGACCTACTAGAGAATGGACTTGAGGATATGGGGAGGGGGAAGGGTAAGCTGTGACAAAGTGAAAGAGCGGCATGGACATATATACACTACCAAATGTAAGGTAGATAGCTAGTGGGAAGCAGCCGCATAGCACAGGGAGATCAGCTCAGTGCTTTGTGACCGCCTGGAGGGGTGGGATAGGGAGGGTGGGAGGGAGACGCAAAAGGGAGGGGATATGGAAACATATGTATATGTATAACTGATTAAATTTGTTATAAAGCAAAAAATAAAAAAAAATCCTTTAAAAAAAAAATGCCCACCAGAGGTGCAGTTTTTTTTTTTTTTTCTAATTGATACTGGGAAAAATAGGAAGATATGAAATTCTAGTTTTATTTGAAGCATAGACTAAGAGATGATATTCTTTGCCTTTCCAAAAGGTTTTATAACATTTTTGTCATTATATTTAAATTATACAAGAAAAAAATGAAGTATTTTGAAGCTACAGTCTTATCAGTGGAGTATCTCTTTGCACGGCTGTATCCATTGAATTGATCGAACCTGTATTTGCTTTACCCATTTTCTAAGCTTTCATTTAAGGTGGTGATCATAAACACAGATCTGGTGCCTGCAGTGACCTTTAGTTCCACTCAGCAAATGCAGAAGAGTTGCATTCTGTTTTGTTGTCATTATTACTTACTGGAAAAGTCAGGCCAGTGACCCCTCTCCTGCCACTTGAACAAATGTGTCTCTAAAAGAGTATGAGTGTTTGTCCTCACCTCACACACATGAAAGAGAGAACAAGAGAACAGGGAATGTTTATGATATTGCAGCTGACAACAGTCATGAATCTACTGAAGCAGAACAAGGACAACAACTCAGCTTTTAAGTTTATCATAATTCAAGTTGTGTTATTTGTGACATTATGCTTTATATTCATGGATAATAGGTGAGTTGTGCATAGTACGACTAAAATTTCACACTCAGTTTCACTTTCTTTAGCAATTTAGAGTAAATGATTAATGTAGAGAATGATCTAACAAGATATTTAGAAAATCCTAAAAATATGGGTAGTTTGTTAACCATCACAAACTACAATCCAAATCAGGAATTCCTGAGCTCAAAGGATTATCTGGGAAAATATATTCAGATTGATATTGTGGCATGAAAGCTCTAGAACATGGCTTCCATCAGTTTATATTTCCTCTTGATGATCCTAAGGAAGACTCACCATCCAAATTTGGGAATCTCTTGAATAAAGTGCCTGGCCCATCATTCATGAACGTTGATGATTCTGGACAGGCATCATATGTTGGAAAACAGAAACACAGGTGAGTTTAAGTAATTGCATTTCTTTAATATTATATTGATTATAAATTCAAAAAGAAATTAAAAAGTAAGGGTACTTAGATATAAAACACATTCCTAGTGTTTTGTGAATAATTTAGAAAAGCCATTAAATTACAAAAGGAAGATAGAGACACCAATATTTAACATTTAGTATCTTTTACATATTTGAAAATATAAGAAAAATGTGTGCTATATTAAGAAACAAATGTAAGTTTCCTTGACATTTTTGTCTTTATCTTCAGTGAGAAAAATAATATACCCAACTCAAAATAACCTTTTTAAAGAAAATAGGCATTATTATTTTTATCTATAATGATGTTTGATTTTAAACATATATAGCTATAATGTATAAACTTGGAATTTTTTTGTTAACTTATTCAAGAAAGTAAAAGTTGCATCTATGTTTCTATTTATTCAGGTTTTATTAATTCACAGTAAATAAATAATTTTTACCAGTCTGTTAAGAATATTGTTGAGTCTAAGTTTCATTATATTCCATTATTAACCAATTATGAATACTAAAAGGGAACAGTTATTTAATGCAGCATATATAAACGAGATTAAATGTAAAACTGTAACTTGGATTTTGATTTGTATTTATCCAAAAGGCTCTGAGGAATTCAGTAAGTGGATGAATGAAGTATATGTTACTTTTTAATCGTCTGAATACAGATTAATATAAAGGATATAAGGAAGGTCATTTGTCTTTACTGACAGTTTTAAATATAAACCAAATAGTAATTCTATAAGTGGCATGTCTATAGAATTCTACTGTCCCTAAATTGCCAGCCAATTTATTATGTGGACATTAGTCTTCCCAGTGTGTTCCAAACTTTGTTTCAGAATAAGAAATATGTATCAATCCCCCATGTATCGTTAAATAAATGGAGACCAGTTTGAATTCCTTTGGTTCATTTTTCAGTTGCAAGTTGTCAAGGAGCATCCCCTCTTCCCAAAGCTCATATCGTGTGCAGTTGTAAATTGCTCTTCTATTTTGACAGGCTGCTGTTCTGAAGGATACGGCTATTTATTTCAACAGGGAATTTTTCCAGGCTACTAAACTTTCTAGTCTTGGAATGAATTTTCTATTACATAACTGACCTTTCAACTATCAAACCCTTAAACACATAAAAAAATTTACCTTCTATTTCTCAACATTGTTCTTACTGTATCATTTGTTTTGCTTCTCTCTATGTATGCATTATCCAAGAGTATGACAAAAGTAGTTGAAGGAATTAATGGTGAGGAATAAGCTATATGTGTGAATTTATGATCCATAAAAAATATTTCAACACGATTATATTTCCCCTGCACTAGTAAGAATATTATCTCAACAATTCTAGTAGTGCCTTTTTTTTCTCACTCCTTGTACATCACTTAACTATACAATTATATTGATTTGCTAAACCACTTGGGCTTAGAGATTCTAGAATTTTTTTTTCCTCTTTTCATTTTGCTGTTAAAACTTAAATATCAAAAGCCAGTATGATGAGACAATAGTTATCAGTAAACACAAATTAATTCTCAATCTAAGCATACTTGGCATTTTCTAAATGCTGACACCATATCTTAGTGTTGCTAAAAGCTAAAGATAATGCAAAATTAAACTCTGTAACAAAAACTACTCTTTTCTTTTGGTGTGGTGGGGGGCAAGGGCATTTCCACTCCAAGAATCATCCCTCTATTGATTCCTTGTTATTTTCCCACTACTACCTATTTTTATAGGTCAACAACAACAAAAAAAACTAAAAATGATCTGATCACACAAACACATATTCTCTTCATAGAATTAAAAGAGAAACTTTAAATAAAATCTTTCATATTTTTAAACTGAATGTCCTCACTCTAGCATTGATTTTGATGGGCAGAACAGTTGAACAGGAAAAGCTGTGGTTCAGGGAGATACACACACAATAGTGACATTAAAATGTATTATTATTTGTATTAATGTTAAACCCTGTAACAAAGTGATCTTGGCATTCATTCAAAGGAACTCTTCAGGCCTATTCTTTTCAACTTATTCAAGTCATAGATATACCTCTTGAACAAAATTGGCTAGTTATTTTCCAAGAACTTGGGCATCTTCCATGACATTTCCCTTCCTGGATCCAGAATAGTCAGTTCTACTGAGAGTTTCCTCATATCAAATTTTTGTTACAACAGGGAAAACACAACAAAATCCAATAAACAAAACAAAGTGAACACCAACAATTCCTTCCTGAAAGCCAGTTTAAAATAAATAATTTATAGATATCTTCAAGATGAAACTGCTTATAAAAAAAAAAAAGAAATAGTGTGTAAAGACCACAGTGGTGACCCAATTTTAATGTTGAGCAGTTGTTATATTTTTTCATAAATTGAGGTATATACTGGGAACCATGTGTCTTTTGCTTTGGTAAGAAATTATACACTTATTAAAGTGGGATAGAAAATAATATGAACATTTCTCAGGTAGGTATTTTCAGGTGTATAAAAAATTATTAGACTTTAAAATCACATTACATAAACTTTTGTTTTCCCAGTTGACAGCTAATAAGAATCATTCCAAGTTTTTCTATAATATTTCAACTTCCAATGTAATTTTGGCCTTTAAAAAATCATACATTATACATATAATTTTGAACATATATTTTTATAAGTAATGAGTCTAGATCATTTAAAGAGCTTGTTTCATGAAAATATTGTTCCATGTGGTAAAGAAAAGAATTACAAAGATAAGCATTATGGTCTTTGTTCTCTACAGATTAAAATATGAATGGACAGACAAAATAAAGGAATTTACTTACTTTCCTAAAAAGGGAAGGAGTTTCCCTACTGATAGATGTCAGGGACATGTAGAGGGGCAGGAAGTGGAATCTGGGTGGGAAGAATTTGATATATACAATTTCCAAAAATCAGTATTGTAATGAATGAGGAAACAATTCAAAAGGAATACAATTAAGAAATGCAATTAGGAAAAAGAAAATATTTGCAGGCATAAAACTTTTAAAAGAATAAATAACATACATATTTGTGATATGATTTTTTATCACTAATTCCTTTGGATTGTTCACATATACTATCTGAACCCAGAAAACAATTCACTAATTTGGCAAAATGTAATATCAACATACAAAGCTCAATAACTATCACATACATAAATAATAAAAAGTTAAAAGCCATAATGGAAGAGAAGAGCTTATTTACCATGACCACAAAACATAGAATAATTAGAAATAAACTTAATAAAATTGGGTGAGCTAACCCAATCAGATATGAAAACATAGACCATCTAAATTTTAAAAGTGTAGTACTGGTAGATACACGATCAAGTAGAACAGAAATAGAAAGTCCAAAGTACACTAAAGAAATATGAAACTTTAGTATGATAATAAGGTTCATGTTCCAAATTCCTGGGGACAAAATAAGCTTATTAATAGATGATAATGGTACAATTAGTCAGCACTTTAGGATAAAATTGCATCATTTGTTAAAATACACCAGTAACATCTTAATGTTTAAGATCTAAATGTAGAAATGAGCAATATAAACATACTAGAAAAAATATGACAGAATTCCGTTAAAATCTGCATATGCATAAATAGTTTCCAACTATGTCTCAAAATTCATATGCAATAATAAAAGCAATTAACAAATGTGATAGACAAAATTTTATAATAATTCTATTGCAAAACAGAGTTAGCAATATCAAAGGCAATGGCCAAAAAGCCTGCCCACAAACAATAGGAAAAACCTCTGCCATGAATAGCCTGAATTGGCCTGTGGGCCATCTCAGGGCCAAACCCATGTCAAACCCATACCTGCATCTCAAGCCCATACCTCCCCTCAGTCTGTGGACAGTTTCCTGAGTGCAATTCTGAGGGTGGCAGCAAGAGGAATGTTTGGTAGAAGGTTAGGGAGCATACAGAAATTCAGGATAAAGTATGTGGGTAAGGGAGAAACCACAAAACTTGAGCAGTACACTACTTTTATGAAAATAAGAGAGGGTATAAGCAGCTAAACTAGTGAATTGTAGGATCAAGAGAAAACCTACAAACTCAAGAATTCTGCCCTTGAAGGGAGAAACAAGCATGAAGCAGATGTATCCATATAGGGTCTAAGAAATCCTCAGAATCCATAGCAGAACTGATAAAATGTATGTCTACCCTGAAGGCAGTTAGTAAAGATTAGAGGAGGTCACTGCTACTTCAAATATGAAAACAGCAACAGAAACTTGAACTTGAAAAAACAGGGAAACATGATATCAACAAATATTACAATAATCTTCCAGCAACCAAATCTATGAGTTACCTGATAAAAATTTGATAGCTCTGGAGCTGAAGTATTCAATGAATGAAATATAAAATGCAATAGAGAGCATCAACAGCAGGTACCAAAGAGAAGAAGGAATCAATGAGATAGAGGATAGGAAATTTGAAATAACACAGTCAGAGGAGAAAAAAGGAAAAAATAATGAAAAAGAGTAAAGAAAGCCTACTTGATCTATGTGACATAATAAAAAGAGCCCATATCCAAATCAGTGGCATTCCAGCAGAAGTGAGGGAGAAGATGGCAGAAAGCTTACTTAAAGAATTAATAGCTGAGAACTTCTCAAATCTAGGAGAGAATGTTATATCCAAGTTCATGAAGCTAATAGATTGTCCCATTATTTCGATTTAAAACAGTCTTCTCCAAGACACCTTACATTAAAATGATCAGAGCTCAAAGACTGAGATTCCTGAAATCAGCAAGAAAAAAAAAAGTGAACTACAAAGGAACCACCATTAGTCTACCAGCAGATTTCTCAGCAGAAATCTTATATGACAGAAGAGAGTAGAATGATATATTCAAAGTACTGAAGGAAAAAAAAACAAACAAGAATACTTTATCCAGCAAAGTTACATTCCAGAAATGAAGGATAAATAAAGACTTTCCTAGACAAACAAAACCTATTTGACATAGCTTACAAGAAATGCTAAAAGGTATTTTTCAAGCTGACATAAAAGGATGCTAATTAGTAACATGAAAACATATGAAAATATACAGCACTCTGGTAAAGGCAAATATATAATTAAATTCAGAAAACTAATCTGCAATATGATGGTGAGTTATTAACCACTTTAATACAGTATAAAGGTTAAAGGAAATTATACAAAAAAGCTATAGCTATAATAATTTGCTAACAAATACAGGAAATAAAAATAGGTAAATTGTGATAATAAAAACATAAGAGTAAAAGGGGGGGAGTAAAAGGGTAGAAATTTTGTATAAGATGGAAGTTAATTATCAGCTTAAAACAGACTGTTATATCTATAAGATGTTTTATGTAAGTCTCTTGGCAACAACAAAACAAACGCCTATAGTAGATTCAAAAAAATAAAGACAAGGGAATCACAGTATACCACAATGAACTATCACTAATTCATGAAAGCAGGTAGCAAGAGAGGAAAAAAGGAGCAATGGATCTATAAAATAGCCAGAAAACAATAAGATGTCGATAGTAGGTCCTTACACATCAATAATAACTCTAAATGTAAATTGACTAAATTCCCCATTCAAAAGACAAAGAGTGGCTGCATGATTTAAAAAAAAAAAAAAAAAAGGACACAATGGTATGTTGAATGCAAGAGATTCACCTCAGCTCTAACGACACATATAGATTCAAAGTGAACAAATGGGAAAATATATTCATGCAAGTGGAAACCAAAATAGACCTTAAACTAGAAATGGTTTCAAGAGAGAAAGAAGGTCATTATATAATGATAAAGAGGTCAACTCATTAAGAAGTTATAACAATTGTAAATATATACACATCCAAGATTGGAACACCTAAATATATTAAAATCTGAAGGACAAAATAGACAACAATGTAATAATAGTCATACAATAATACAACAACAATACAGTAATAATACAATTGCAGAACTCTGAATACCCCATTCTCAGCAATGGACAGATCATACAGAAAGAAAATCAACAAGAAAACTTTGGACTTGGACCATACTTTAGACCATATTATATATATATATGTGTGTGTGTGTGTGTGTGTGTGTGTGTGTGTGTGTGTATATATATATACACATTCAGTTCAACAGCTGCAGAGTACACATTCTTCTCAAATGCTCATAGAACATTATTAAGGATACATCATATGATAGGCCACAAAACAGGTCTTAACAATTTTAAGGTTAAGACCATTGAAATCATACCAAGTATCTTTTCTGACTACAGTAATATAAAACTAGAAACAACTTTGTACACAGCAATGAAATGATCAACAAAATAAAAAGGCAACTTAGAGAATGGAAGAAAATATTTGAAAATCATATGTATGATAAGGAGTTAATATCCAAAATGTACAAAGAACTCATACAACTCAATGGCAGAAAAACCCACAAATAATCTGACTAAAATGGGTAAAAGACCTGAATAGAAATTTTTCCAAAGAAGGTATTGAAATATTCAACAGGTACCTGAAAGGTGCTCAACATCACTAGTGATGAGAGAAATGCAAATAAAAATCACGATGAGATCTCACATCATGCCAATTAAAAATGGCTATCATCAAAGAGACAAGAGATAACAAGTGCTCATTATGATGTAGAGAAAAAGGAACCTTTGTGGACTGTTGGTGGGCTTGTACATTGGTGCAACCACTATGAAAAACAGTATGGAGTTTCCTCAAAAAAATAAAAATAGAATCACCATATAGTCCAACAATTGTACTTCTGGGTACATATCAGAAGGAAACAAAAACTATGTCGAAGGGATATCTGCACTTCCATGTTTTTTGAAACTATTCACAATAATCAAGATATGGAAACAACATAAGTATCCATCAAAAAATGAATGGATAAAGAACACATAGTTTTGGCCCACCCAATATATAGAGAGAATGCTATATTATTCAGCCATAAAAAGAAGGAAATCCTGCCATTTGTGACAACATGAATAGATCCTGAGGGCATTATGCTAAGTGAAATGTCAGACAGAGAAATGAAAATACATATAAAATGTATATTATGACTATAGTCGGCACTACTGTAGGGTATATTTGAAAGTTATTAAGAAAGTAGATCCTAAGAGTTCTCATCACAAGGAAAAACCTTTTCTTCATTTTGTATTGTTTTGGGGTCTTGTTTGGTTCTATATGAAATGATAGGTGTTAACTAAATGTATTGTGGTAATAATTTCACAATATGTGTAAGTCAAATCATTATGCTACACACCTTAAACTTAATACAGTGCCATTGTCAATTATATATCAATAAAATGGGGGTAAAAAGCAGAAAAAAAAAAAGAAAATTGTATTGGCTCCCTAGGAGTGTCAATGGGAAATTGAAATATCTCATACTTTCCGGTAGATAGAAATGGTTTTATGTGTTACATGCTTGTAGATGGATAGAAAGGAAAGGGGAAAGGAATGTAAAGTACAAGGCAAGGCTGAGATTAATTCTCAGTTCTCAGTAACAGATACCCTGATGCAATGCAAGTGTGAGAAAATGCTTTCTATGGATTTAGATTTAGTCAAAAACAAACAAACGAACAAACAAAAAAAAATGAAAAAAAGATTATAGGTCCAGAGGCTTATAATTTATTTGTGATATAAAACCTATAGAAAGATCTTAACTCTTAACACAGCTATTCTACAATTCAAGACATAAAATAATTTTTAGAAAATAAGTATATATTTAACTTCTGACAGTGGTAGTTGTGAAATATTTTTAATTTCTAGGTTTTTTTCCTGTTGCTTATTGATGAAATGTATTATTGCATTATTTAAAATAGACTACAACTAGGAAATAGGAGAGCACATCCTAAATGTTAATACTTTAGAGAGGTAATCTTGCAGAGCTTCATTTATTCCTGGCATCGTTAAGGACATTTATTCCCCAGAATCATTAAGACATCAAGGACCCTCTTACATCTCAGAGCTAGCACAATATCAAAAAGGCAAAATCTTCATGGCAGGAAAGGGCAGATTTAGCTTATCATTAATTATGCAAATAACAGAAAAATAGATTATAAGCTGGAGAAGGGGAAGAGTGTTGGAAGTGAAAGTTCATTCAACCAATCTGTGGTATTTGCCATCATCAGTGTCTAGGTGACCCTGAATAATACCTGTTTCTGCTTTCTCCACTTCAGAGTATCTTAGACAGCCCATTTCCAACATGTGAATTAACAGATTTACTAATAAGGAATTTTTCTTACATATTCCTAATATATTATATTTTATTATATAGTAGTTTTACCAAGTCCAAGCTTGTACTGCTCACTGCAGGACAGGCCAGTAAGTTGAGAGACAAGGTGTTGGGTCAAGGAATAGTGACTTTATTCAGAAAGTCAGCAAACTGAGAAGATGGTGGACTGATGTCTGAGAGAACCATCTTAATTTGGTGTAGAATTCAGGCTTCTTTTATGCTGAGGAAAAAGGATAAGTGGGAAGATAGCAGACTTCTTGGAGCCACCTGGCCTTCAAGGAAAGCATAACATTTCTTTGTTTTTCTGCTGGCTCACTTAAGCTGGATCACAAGGCTCCTGCAAAACTTCAAGTTATTAGCAGTTATTTTTACTTTACCACTCATCTCTGCTTATTCTCAAGGCTTCTAGGCTGAAAGTGAACTTATCTACAACAAGTAATAGCCATAACTAACCCAGGACCATGGGATGGGGACTTTTGTAAGGGGACTTAAGGAGCTATTTGTGCATAAGCAACATTTATTTAATGTTTAATTCTTGACAGACAGGGTTAAAGTAACAGAATACATAGACTAAAGAATGAGGGAGGCTGTTTCAATGTGGTATTAGTTCTGTTTTTCCTCTGTTACATTAGTATTGTTATAATTCATTGATGAATCTGATTTCCATCAGTATATTTAGAATTTTTCATACATGCTGATAAATATTATTTCTCTTCATTTTTGTTATTTTTCTAATTTGTCATATTTTATCAAAGTTATATTGGCATTGTGAAATGAAGTGGGAGTTACTTTTCTGTGTTTATAAAGAAGAAACATTTTCAATACTTTGTAAATATTAGAAAAACACCTGTTGTAAAATCTTTTGGGCTAGAAGAATTTATTTCCTATTTCTATTACTATTTATTTTTTTAATTTTAAAAGCTCTTCCTTAACTTATTTGTCATTTTTACAAATTAACTATTTCATAATCATTAGCCAATAAATGGCCATACTGTGCTGTATATGTCTTTAATCTTCTCAGTATTTGATTAAAATTTGTATCTCTTGAGTAACAGGGTGTTATAATTTCTTTAAGCTTAATAATAGTAAATGAAACATATTTGATCAATGTAGAAAATTTCAAAAGTTTAGAGAAACAAAGGAATATAATAATGACACCCTCTCCAGCAAGCAGCAAGAGATTACTATGAATATATTCATGTATTCCCTTACAAAATCAAGATTATGCCTGAGCATATTTCTATGTATAACAATTTAATTCTATGGTATTTTTCTCAATGCTGGCTTAGCACATGATACTGTGGATGCAAATTAATTTCTTCAAACTATTCCCGCATATCAAAGTTATATCCAATTCTTTACCATTCAAATGGAACAATGATCATAGAATTAAATCTTTGTGCACATATTTTGGATAAAGTTATGTCACCCTAAAAATGTATAAAAGAGTTTTAAGGTTTTCACTACTGCAAACTTATACTCCAGAAGGACTGTACAAATTTACAATTCATCTAGCAGCATATAAGAATGCTTGTATACCTATTTTTTTCTACTTTTACTTACTGCAATTAAAAAAAAATAAGCTTTACTTATTTATAGTCTAAATTCTCACACTGTTGACATTCCAGAAAGGCCTTCTTGTGTCTGAAAACATTGATAATTTTTTTTTCCTTTTTGTTTTTTACAGTTCTTTATCCATCTTATTCTTGAATTTCACAAGGACAATGCAAAGTATTAGTGGCAATCATTGGCTGTTTTCATTTTTTGCCGATTTGCCACTTCAGGTTCTATTGGTCTCTGGGCATTAGCTCTAGCATTTGCTGAAATGTGGCTAAATTGTCTTTTCTCTGGATATTGAAAACTCTTCTGGAGCTGGTATTTTTAGTTTCCTCTGTGGCCTCCAGTCCTGAGTCCATGTCTTTGCTATTTCCTCATTTTAATCCCAGACACTTTGATCCCCAACGTTCAGAAACTTCAGTCTGCTTTGCCCTCAGCAAAGTTTTCTACTGTGACCTTATTGTCTAGAGTCATTCCACCTCCATGGAAATAAATTTATATTGAATCTATCTTCTCGTTTTCATGTCCATTGTCATTTCTCTGTTGGGGTTTTTAACTGAAAGAACATAAGGAATTGACAAGAAGATTGTATTTGGCATCAAAAGAAATGCATTACAGGACTTCCCTGGTGGCGCAGTGGTTGAGAGTCCGCCGGCCGATGCAGGGGACACGGGTTCGTGCCCTGGTCCAGGAAGATCCCACATGCCGCAGAGCGGCTGAGCCCGTGAGCCATGGCCGCTGAGCCTGTGCATCTGGAGCCTGTGCTCTGCAACGGGAGAGGCCACAACAGTGAGAGGCCCGAGTACCGCAAAAAAAAAAAAAAAAAAAAAGAAAAAGGAAAATGCATTACAGCCTCCTTTGAAACTCAGAAAGGGAACTTGAACAAGGACTTTAAGCCTCAATGAAATGATCAGCAAAATAGGGATAATAAAAACCTTATAGGGACTTCCCTGGTGGTACAGTGGTTAAGAATCCACCTGTAAATGCAGGGGACACGGGTCTGAGCCCTGGTCTGGGAAGATGCCACATGCCGTGGAGCAACTAAGCCCGTGCACCACAACTACTAAGCCTGCACTCTAGAGACCGTGATCCACAGCTACTGAGCCCGTGTGCTGCAACTACTGAAGCCCACGTGCCTAGAGCCCGTGCTCCACAACAAGAGAAGCCACTGCAACGAGAAGCCTGCACACTGCAACAAAGAGTAGCCCCTGCTCCCCTGCCCACCGCAACAAGAGAAAACACGTGCACAGCAATGAAGACCCAAGGCAGCCAAAAATAAATAAATACATAATAAGAAAACCTTACAGATTTGTTGTGATGGTTAAAGAAGATGCTGTGCTCTCTTTCTTTTGTTTAGAATGCTTCCCCTCATCTTCCTGGCAAGATTCAGCTCATTAGTTAGGTCCCAGTTGACTTATCACCTTATTCGTAAAATATTTCTCTACCCTTCAAGCAGAATCAATTGCTGCTGCCTCTGTGCTCCCACATCACCTTATTCATAAGTACTTATCACATTATTAACTGCATTCCAGATTGCTGTTAGCTAGCACCAAATGTAAGCTCTATTTTTAGAGACCAATAATATAACCTACTTATCTTTAAAAACCTAGCACCCTTCACTTTGCCTAGCATACTAATGACAGACATTCATTGAACTGGTTTGGACTGAATTGTCTCCTGTGTAGAAAAATCCAAATATTTCATCATTTTACTGTCAGAAATTTGGACTACCTTAATTTAAACCGAGGAAATAAAATTTCATCAGTCATCCAGTTGATTGCCAACCCCGACCCTGCCCCCAGCTGTTCTCTATGGGATAACCTACCAAACTGACCAGAAAATATTCTCATCTGTTTTTCAGGCGAGGCCCCCTTTCTATTTGATGGAGTTGAAGACACCAGGTGTTGTATTTCCTTCTTCAACTTTGTTTATTGGACAACTGAAAACAACTTATTTTTCTAACTGTTATCAATTCACTGTTTCAGAAAGTCAGGTTATATTAAAATTATTATTTGATACACTATCATTTTTCTTCATATTTCATGTCTGGGTGCACACTTTGTTCACTTTAGTCTTGATATTATCCAAGAAACAAAAGATTTCTAAGGAAAGGACTACTTCTATAAATTGATAGTGTCTATTTAAATACATATATATATATATATATATATATTAGTTTTACTTCTCAAAGGATGGTGTTTTCCAGATAATTTCCTAATTTGGGGTAACTGAGAATTTAGATCATAATATCATATGTGCAAAGAATATAACAATTAAAGTAAAATTCCATGATTTAATAAAAATGATAAATAGTATGTGTTAGACTCATTCACTTGGTAAAATCCTTTTGTCTTGGAAGATAACATGGGGTGAGAATGGTACACAAAATTTTGATTTTTTGCAAAATAACAGGTGATTCTTAGCCAGCAACTTCAAAAAAATGGTTTTCTAGTTCTAATTTCTAAATTCTTTAAATATATTCAAACAATCAGAAGGAAAAATATAAACTTAATATGTACATTTAGGTTTCCAACAAAATTCAGTTTTTAAAAAGTCTGCAAACATATAGTGTAACAAGCAAAAGAGATAATAGATCTTATTCAAGGCAGATTTATGGCTATTGCATTTTTTTTTTTCCTTGTGTCAGCTAACCTTGTCAAAAAGAACCATTTTGCTATTGGGGTGAAACCTGTAAATCTAGATTTTGTCTCCCTCCCTTCCAAAACCTTGTCTTAGGCCTTGTCACTTTCTTCATTCATCATTGTTATACTTAAATGTGGGTGAAATTCTAGAATGTTTGATTTTTATTATAGCTTGAACATTCTTTTTCAACTTCACTATATAATTAATTGTAAGTAATAAAACTTCTTTGTCTATGTATAGAAAAGACTCTTTATTTTGAAGATCCTACTTTTTTATTTGGCATTAAAGGGCTATTTTTTATATGGCACATGTTAATAAAAATAATGCCACTAATTTTCAATTGTGACTTGTGCAAATAACTGTTTTAACATTACATACAAATTACGTGTATATGTACATAAAAACTTTATGCAGTATGTATAATTTTATGTTTTATCTAAATGTTTATTTTTTATGTTTACACATGAAATATGCTCAGAATATATATTATCCAACATATATATATATATATATGCATGGACTTAATTGCATGCTTAGACCATTTGAATATATTTAAATATCTTTGAGCTGAACTTAAGAAACTGTGTCGTGCTAGGAAATAAACTTTGTTACCTTTCTTATATATTTAAGTTTGACCATTGTACTTAATAAATAAGATGCATTTTTCTTTTGATCATGAGTAGTTCCCTTTCAAAGTCTTAAATTATCAATTATTTTTAGTGATATTAACTTTTTCTTCTGTCTAGGCTTAGGCCAACAAACCATTCAGAGATCGCCTCACACTATAGAGAGTAGGGAGGTGATCACATGTATGACCATTGCTCAAAGACACTCACAAACAAAACCACATACTAATCCATGTACAGACACCAATAGTAGAATTTTCATACGAAATTGGAAATTGTTACTATCATGCTGGTTTTGATCATTTTATTCTTTTACTTAATGAATAGTATTATGTTTCTGAAAAGAGTTTAGAATTATATTAATTTAAGTTAATTGTCATTTCCACTAATTATTGTGGAAAATGTGATTCTTGGAAGAAACTTTACTTTTCCTTTACCAGGAAATATCTTTTTACAAGAAATTTATATTTTCTATTATTTCTTTCTGTAAGTTATACAAGCCACGAAAATAGTATAAGTGTAATACTTATCATAATGCTGTAAGATATAATTTAAGCTTTTTACTCATTGGACTAAAGTTTTTTGCTGTTATTATAAATAAGGAATTATTTTTCTGCAGGAACAGGGGAAATATCTATGAGAAAACAGTATCCATTCTGGAAATTGTTTGATTCATTTTTGTAGAAAATTAATTTGTAAAAGCAATCATTTGACTTAATGCATAGAAGATCAATCCTCACATTTACTGAACAGAAAATGACATGTGTTGTTTGTATAAGGAGATTTTCTCTTCTGCTTAGATAGATGCTTCTACAACTGGGTTGTATACATTCTGAGAGAAAATAACTTTGTTAAATGCATCATTGCACTATCTTATTTAAAGAAAGTCAATCTTTTCCCAGTCTTTTCCATGACCATCTTTTCTAGATGCATTTTTAGCTCATCTGTTTCCCTTATGTCATAGTATTGAAAAAAAACTTGTGAGGTTTTAATTTTCATTAGTGTTATTAGCAAGAGCACAAGATTTGTTGCCAGCTTTCCTCAGCTTAATGTGATGTGTGAGCAAAGTGGTGTTTCCCTCCACAGTCAACATGCAAGTTATGGTAATAGATTAGAAGCTCATGATTTAGCTGTGGAATTCTATCCAAATCTGGATAGGACTCCTTTTCTTTTTGGATAATTCTAATGTTAGACTAGAAAAAGATCTAGAAGAAATCTAAATGTGGGGTTTGCTGATGGGGTGACTAGAGTTTCAGATCAGATGTCTGGTGGATGTCATGTTGAATATGACATGATGAAGGAGATTGCAGCTTTGAGAATTTGGTTCATTTAACTGGCTTATCTTAGACTTTCAGACACAAAGATTTTTTTAAATGAATTATTTGCAGACTTTTGGGTAACTCCTCAGTTTGAGTATCTGGATCAGACAGCCTTTAGGTTTTTAATTATTTTGAATTTTAAAAAGTCTTTTAGCTTTTGATTCAAATAAATGCTTTTATATTGTAGATATTTGGAAATTAAAACAGAAAATAACTTAATAACACAGAGATAGATAATGTTTAAAGGGTGTACCATTGTATAATATTTTCACATCTAATTATCTATAATCTTTCTTTCTATCTGCCATCTATCTATCTCATATGTTTACCTATTTAAAAATAGAACTGCTAAGTACTTTCTTAATGCAGTAGGCAGCACATCAGTCTCATAAAATAAAGTGCTGTCATATTGTATATATTAGTACAGAATATGCATTTTTTGTATATGTATTTGTATTTCTTTATACCTTTATTTAAACAACTGAAAAGTAGCCCATCTCAATTTTGTAATGTTATAAGCAACACTGGAGTAAACATTAGAGATATATTTGCAAATAGTTTGATTAATTCCTTAAGAAAATTCATAGACTTGTATGCAAGTTGATGTAAACTTTAAAAGCATTTGATAATTTTCAAATTTCACTAGAAAGATCATACCAATTGGATGGTATTTAATTTTATAATATGTTCAATAGCTTATGTGATTTTATTAGTTTCCATTCTTATCACTTTTTCGACAAAAATTTGGTCTGTAAAATTTCTCTTTTTTGGTAAAATTATTTAATCATTCTTTGTGTCACTTGGGTCTATATTATAAGATATCTAAATATTAAGAATTGAGCTGAGTTAGACCTGACCTGACAGGTTTCAAATTAATTGACTAAGACAACAAGCCAAAATGAAAGTAACAATCAATCATTTAATCATTTACTATATAGCATAAGTGAGGAGCTAAACTGGAGAAAGCACTGACTTCTACACTGGTCCATTTTTGCTCATGGAATGGCACCAGTCACAGTGGATAGTGGATTAGCACAGATGTGGGAAATAACCGCACTGCTAAGGCCGAAAAAAAGGTTATTGTAGTCTCATGGACCTGGGGGCCAGGAGGAGAAAAAATGGTAAAGGCTAGGATTGAAAAAGTATAGAATCAGAGTAGATAAAAGTGTCAAGTTTCTTACCTCTATCACATAAGGAGGTCTCAGCAGGTCTGCCTGGGAAAGCCCTCTGCTGAAGGCCCCAAAATGGAGGTCTGTGGATGGAAATGCCTGGGCTGGGCCTTCAGAGTATGGTCAGCTGGCCGTGGGGTGGAAGGGGCTGAGACTTTGACTCCAACCACCATAAGAAACTGCAATGCATTAGCTGTGCACCAAGTCTTTCATGAGCAAGGCAGCTTTTCCCCCTGTGAGATATGATAAATAAAGCCTTTGGAATGGCCTATGGTCAGGCTTGAAAGATTACCCATAGGTTTTTTACCAGGAGCTGGATTCCTCAACAGGACAGGTCAACTCAAGGTAAATATTTATACTTCATATGACATCTAAAGAAGTATATTGAATAATGCAAATATTATGACTTTATGAAAAATAGCACGTTTGCTGATGAGTAGGTTTATCAGCCAGCTTCTTGCCAGTACAAATTTGAGGGGTCTAATAGCCTTCTCTCATTTTGTACTGTCTCCTTTTCAGTCTAAGCTGGCAAGGTTTCTGCTGATATGCAATTTTCAAGAACTTCCTGGGTCTCCCTTATATTTGACATAGATTCAGTTCATTAGACAAGAGGCTCATTTAAACATCTTTCTGATATAGTTTCATCTCAAATTTTACCTTCTGTTGAAATGGCTGAGACCACTGCACTGATGTTTTTTGGAGGCCCCTGAGTTTGATTGAGGGGGTGTGTGAAACATACCCTTAATCTCTTGTGACTGAAAACTTTAAGCTTTTGGTCTTCCCCAGTTTTAAGGGAAGAGATGTAGAGTCAAACGTGTTTCTTTTACTCTAGAGCATGCTTTTCTGACAGTGAATCTCTTAAATTAATCTTTCCTGTCCAGATAGGCTGAGACTCAGCCAAATCATAAGGTCCTGGTTATATTTTCTTTTATGATTGCTCTCTCACTGTGATTTAATTTTACTATAAGCAATAAGAAGAAACCAGACCATACTGCCAATACGCTGCTTGGAAGTCTCCTGGGCTAAATATACAAATTTATTTACAAATTGTGCTTTACACATAACTACAAGGCACAATTCTATTAAACTTTCTGCCAATTCCCATTAACATGTCCTTCACTTTATGAGACCACACTAGCAGCATTTTAAATGCCCATATTTCTACTAATAGTCTGTTCATGATGATTTACTTACTCTCTAAGGCAATTTAGACTTTCTGTTATGCTACTCAATTCCTTTCTATCCCTTTCTAGCAGATTTGTTAGCACCCATGTTGCTACTAACAGTTTTTTCAAGGAACTCTGGGCTTTTCTATCATGTTCATCAAAATTCTTCCAGTCCCTGCCAACTGCCCATTTCCAAGGCCAGTTTTACATTTTTATGTATTTGTTACAACAAACTCCACTTCTGATACCAAAATCTTTATTGCCTTTTTATTGCTATCATAACAACTTACCACTAACTCAGTGGATTACAATAGTAAAACTTCATCTCACAATTTTGTAGGTCAGAAAATGGGGTGGTTTCTATATCAAAATCAAGGTATTGGCAAGTGTAAGCTCTTATCTGAAGGCTCTGGGAGATCATCTACTTCAAAGCTCATTAGAGTTGTTGGCAGACTTCAGTGCCTTCTGGTTGGGTTGTAGGATTTAGGTCCTCATTTTCTTGCTGGCAGTCACCCAGGAGCTTCTCTCAGCTCCTTCAGGTCACCTGCATTCCTTGTCACATTGACCTTTTCTTCCTCAAACCAGCAGTGTTGATTTAATCTTTCTCAAGCTTCAAAATGCTCTAACATGTCCTACATCTGCACTTCTTTACCTCTGGCCAGAAAAAGTTTCCCACTTTTAAGGGCTCATGTGGCTAGATTGGGCCCATCTAGACAATTTAGAATAATCTTCCTACCTTAATGTCTATAAACATAATTACATTTGTAAAGTTATTTTTGCCAGTAACATAACATATTAACATGTCCTGGGGATTAGTGAGTAGACATCTTTGTGCAGGGAGGCAATATTCTGCCTTTCACATTGAGAATATACATATATATATATATATATATATATATATATATATATATATATATATATATATATATACACACACACACACACACACACACATATCCCTTTTCTCAACTCTAATGCCAAAAGATAGTTTTCCTTAGCTACCTAGAATAATTCTTAATTATTTTTTCTCCAGACCAGTTAAGTGAAAATTTTGCTAACATTTCTGTTATAGAGATTTGCATTAAAGAAATTTATTTTTTTTTATTTTTTTTTTTTTTTGCGGTATGCGGGCCTCTCACTGTTGTGGCCTCTCCCATTGCAGAGCACAGGCTCTGGACGCGCAGGCCCAGCAGCCATGGCTCACGGGCCCAGCCACTCTGCGGCATGTGGGATCTTCCCAGACCGGGGCACAAACCCATGTCCCCTGCATCGGCAGGCGGAATCTCAACCACTGCGCCACCAGGGAAGCCCTGCATTAAAGAAATTTTAATCACCCTTATAAAACAAATATCAGATAATAAATCTTTTTATTGATTAAGCCAATATCAATGATGAGTATATAAAACAGATTATATCCCATTATTTGGCCCCAAAGTGCAAGTGTGAAAACAAGTCAATATATACCAATACATGAAATAACATTAGAAAGAGAAAATATTTTTTTAAATACCACTTATGAACATGGCACAAATATAGACTAATAAAGTTCTGTAGTATAGCACATCAGTGTAAAGAAAACTTTAAATTGTTAGGAGCTATAAATGAAAGAAGCAGAATAAATGAGGTGTAGCTAGTCTGAAAGTTATACACTGGCAGATATTGCAATATTTTTAGTAACTATGAATGACAATTTTTAAATTCCAACATTTCACTTCTTTAATATATTGTGTCATGGACTCAGCAGTTTAGGTAGAGAGCTTTGTGAAAGTAAATTTTCCATATTCTATGGAGGTTCTTTCAAACTGCAAGAGATTTTCATAAGCCACCTCAAATTAATAATTAAGTTCAAACTTCCAATAGAATTGGACAGCAATAATTACTTACTCAAAACATTTTTTTGCAAATTTAAAGAGTAGTGAACATATAATTCAGTACAAGTATTTGCTTGAAATTGTTATAATTATGATTTCTGGAACATAGCATCAAAACATAAATTCAAGAAATCAGTATTTTCAGGTGCCAGACCACAATAAGCATTTTCTTGGAATATTGAATACATTAAAGTCATAAAGTTGACAGACTGGATAACTTTCATAAACAGAATTTAGGCATACAATTTGCATTTTTAAAACACATGAGAGATAAAGTTCATTTTCATCTCTTCAGTTCCACCTGTGGTAGGCCATGAGAGCATCTGACTTGCCTGCTCCCCAGAGAAATGCTAAAGTTTGTCACTAGCAGAATAAAAAATCCCAGACCTCTTGAGGGAAGCAACAGGCCCAGGTGTGATATTTATAGTAGGAAATGTCTTTTGCCTCTTCGTAATTTGAATAAATTAGTACCTTTAATAAATTATATTATAACACCCCCAAAGCATTTTAAATTTATTTGTAGAATGACAAAAAACTCCTTTTGTAGCTATCATAAAATTTCCTCTAAAATATTAATAAACAAACATAATGAAAACTTAACCCTACCAAGAAATCCAAACTGAGAGTTAATCTATAAAATGTGTGTGTAGATGGATGGCAATGGAAGTAGTTAGAGACTACTAATAAGGCTAATGGAGCTATAGTATATGAAATTAGGTTTCACCTCTTGGTCAGTCTAGGTTTCAATTCATGAAATAGATCACACTTAGGAAAGTGTGTCCTCTCTCACTGCATGTACCTCAACTTACACACTGTATCCAGATAATGGGACTGGTATCTTATACTGCACTGGGTGTTTCTTTTAGAGGGGAAACCCATTCATCCCATTCAACCCCTACTCTTAGCCTTTATGAAGTATTTAGATATAGCAACATTCAGAGAAGAAAAATAAAGGAAGGAGAGAGTGAAGAAGGAAATTTAAATGGTGTCCTGTTTTAAGGGAGGATTTCTTTATAAATTATTCTAGGCAGGAGCAAATATAGGAAGAATTTTTGCTGCAGTTATTTCTAGAAGCATTCACTTTTATTTTTACACTAGATTAGTAAATTCCAGAAACAGACTTTAAAGTTAAAAGAAGTAACAGTTCAGTGCAGCAGTCTTTCATGAAAAATACTTTGAGAAATGAAAAATTCTTCCAAGAGCTATGCCCATTAACCTAGCCCCCAATTTAACTTTGAGAAAGGAATTCTACCACCATTCAGTAAACAATAAACAGAAGCACAATCTTTAAATTTTAGGAAAAATAAGGTCTGGAAAAATGTTTCTAAATAAAGGAAAATATTTTCAGTCTCACATTTTTTCAGTGTTAGCTAAAAATTTTTAGACTACCCTCATGTATCTGAAGCTGAAGACCAACATTGCATTTTATCTTCATTTAACCAAAACTCAATGGGTGTGCTAATAAGGATGAGTCATAGGCCACTGCCAAAAGAGAAATTTTGCCTCTTTGTGGTTTATTTTCAAGTGTGATGAAAATCAGGCAGTAGACACCAACTTTTATATTTGGCTTCATCCAGATATCTGTGGTGTCTACATCATACTTCAATATTTGTGCTATTACAGAATTAAAGTAAATAATTTTACAAACAGTTTAACACATATGAAACACTAGTTCGATGTTGTTTTTTGTTATTAATGCTGCCAATAACAACATGGATGTGTTTGTCACTTGGTGTGATTACACATGCTCTTGTGTGAGTATATTTAATTATGATGATCTAATGTGGTTTTAATTCAAATTCCTCAGTACTCTTGCAAATCTGATCCTCATCCTTATTCCTGACCTCTAAATATTGAAATCACTACAACACTGAATTTCCAGTGTATAGTCTTTGATTTTGTCTAGGGTACACTGTAGGTCCTAGATAATCCTCAAAGTATGTGGCAAACAAATGGCAATTTGCCTAGTTTCCATCTATTATTATGATTTATGATATTAACCCATGTTTTTCATTTTTTTTTTCATTTCAGTTCAGATTTAGTTATTTGGGAGTCAGTTCCTGAGTTTGATTTACATTATGATGATATAATTTTAATATGTCTTTCTGTTTCTCTCTCTCGCTCTATCTTTGTTTCTGTCTCTGTATTGCTCTCTCACTCCTTCTTTCTATCTATCCTATAGCATCTTTCTTTCTTCTATTAAATTTTAAGAAATGTCTAACAGATTGCTAATACCACAGGCAGTAATTTAACTGAAAAACTCAAAGAATTGTGTCTTGAGATCTCTAAAATAATTGCCACAAACTATAACAGCAGTACCACACTGGGTAGAAGTGGTTACTTCTAAAGCAGGAATGCTGCAACTTTCAGATTCAAGGGATGAGGGAACATCAATCAGCAAGAAGGAATTTAGATCATTGTATGTACACAAAATTATGTCGAGTTCTGTATCCATGTCTTTATCTCTGCTCTAGAATTATCTATCCAATGAACTTTCAAGACTAGTTCCTACTCATCATCTTAGTATTTCCTTGCAGTAAGCAGAGTTTCAAGTTGGCCCCAAGATTCCTACCTCCTGTTGACAAGTCCTTTATAATTCCCTCTCCTTGACTGTAGGCAGAATCTGTAGCTATGATGGGATTGTCATTCTGATGATTGTTACATAAGACTCCATTTTATCAGATGGGAGAGAGATTCTTCTTGCTCTGAAGAAGTAAGCTTCCATATTGTGAAAGGACCATGTTGCTAGGACTTGATTGTGCCCTACAGGAGCTGAGAGAAACCCTCAGCAGGCAGTTTGGAAGAAAGAAAAGACCACAGTATTACAGCAGAGAAACTCAATTGTGCTAACAACATAAATAATCTTGGAAAATGACCCTGGGCACATCTGGTTGATGCCTTTAATTCAGCCTGGTGAGACAGAACAGAGGATCATGTCAGGGATGCCTGGATGCCTAACCTACAAAAACTTTGAAAAAATAAATGCATGGTACTTTAAGCCTTTACGTTTGTTGTTAATATTTTTACATAGCAAATAGAGAACTAACACACTTCTGAAATGCCAACTTATCATGTAGTTCTTTTCTGTTTCTCAGTCAGAAGTATTCCACCTCACATAGTTCACTATCTGTTATGCTGCCTTGTTCATTTTCTTTTTCAGAGAATTTTAACACCATCTGAAATTATATATTTTCTGGTTGAACAATTAAAAATCTAACAGCGAATAATAATTGCATTATTATCATGTATCAGTCCTTGTGTATTTAAGCCTCATGTAAGTATATGAAGAAAACGGGATGACATGTTTTATAGGATCTATTCTGGGACTTTGATATGTTAGGTAATCATTCCAAGATCACATAATTGTCATTGGAAATATTTGGATTTAAATCCAAGTTTTTCTCATTTGATAGCTCTCACTATATTATTCTGCCTTAAGTAATATAATTTACATTATTATAACAGTTGCAATTTAATTTACTCCTTTAGTCTTTTTATTATACTTTTCCACACACAAAAAGTGTAAAATAAAAGATAACAAGTTTATGACCTCATATAGAGCCAGGTATTTTTAATCCTTCATGACACAATATGCTTTTCACAATATGCTATAGTTGATTTACAATATTTTGTTAGTTTCAGGTGTACAGCAAAGTGATTCAGTTATACATATACATTCATTCATACATATACATTCATTCTTTTTCAGATTCTTTTCTCATATAGGTTATCACAGAATATTGAGTAGAGTTTCCTGTGCTATAGAGAAGGTCCTTATTGATTATCTATCTTATATATAGTAGTTTGTGTATGTTAATCCCAAGCTCCTGATTTATACCTCCCCCATCCACCACGTTTCCCCTTTAGTAACCATAAGTTTGTTTTACAGCAACATGGATGGACCTAGAGATGATCATACTAAGTGAAGTAAGTCAGTCAAAGACAAATATCATAAGATATCACTCATATGTGGAATCTAATTTAAAAAATTATACAAATGAACTCATTTACAAAACAGAAACAGACTTAACATATCAAAAACAAACATGAAATTTATTTTCTTCATAGTTTTTACATGCTTTTGATAATGTATTTAATTTTTTTTCTGCTCTACATTTTTAGTAAATATTTCTAAATCAACCTTTATCCTTTAAGGCCAGATGTTAAAATACAAATATTTCATTACCAAATAGGGTGTAAGATAATACATTGGAATTAGGAAATCATTAATAAAATATAAGATTGAATATGAAAATAATACATATGATCATCTCATTTCATACCTATTTCCTCTGTAGAAATTATCTTCAACCCCACCCACCTCCTCCATCTTTCTTGCTGTTAGTCTCTTTGAGGTGAATCTCTCTACCTGAGTTCTAGATACCATCTCTTTTTGCCTTCCCATGAACTTTGTCCATTTTTCTACTCCCCTCTTCTGTAATTACATTCTATCTTTATCTATTGACTTTATCATTGTATAATATCAAGTTCTACAAAAGACAATTGAACCACGCTGAAGAAAAAGTAAGAATAATGATTGCATGATATTGGGAGAAGTGTGAGTCTATGGATTGACTGGTTTCCCAGTCATGAGGAAATTGAGTAGTCCAGTTCCTGGCCAGAATCTTACTGGTGCTATTTCATGCCCAACCACAGGGGATCAAAAAGGCTTTACATTTCAGGGCTCACAGGGAAAGCTGCCATTCCCACATCAGATTTGCTGCATGACCAGTGCATTGCAGTCTATGAGAGGAGTTGTAGTCAAGGGCTCAAGTTCCCCTGCTGGGCCACCCTTTATGCATATTTGAATTCCTAGTCCTCATGCCTTAATTTGGGGGCAACTTTACCTGGGGCCTTCTTCAGATACTTCTGCTAAAGACTCCTTATAAGGGGAGGAGGGGTAGGAGGGGAAACTTAAAGACACATTTTTCTCCACTTTGACTCAGCACTCAGTACTTTTACACTTTTAAACTTTCTCCCCGTCCTCAGCCGTAAGGTCCATAAAACTGCAGGGCCCTTCTGGAAAATATAGTGCAACTAACATAATGGAAATATACTGCCTTTCTGGCAAAGAAGATAGGGTGTTACTAATAGGAACAGGAAAGACACAGGTAAGGACGTGTCCCTCTCCCTTCCTCCAGCTTTCCAGTTTCCTTCTGGGCTCCACATTGGAAAACCTGAGAGAAGCAGCTGATGATGTTCAAATGTGGTTTTCAGAGTTCCAACCTCATTATTGCAAAACAGAGCACAGAGGAAAAGGACTGGAGCTAAGAGACAATTATTTAAGAACGGGCATACCATTGGATGTTACCATAACGTTTATCAACTTAAACCTTGATTTTCTCATCTTCAGTGTACGTCTGTGTATATGTATACATATACATATATACAGACACACACATATATGCCTTATACTAGGTTAATAAATGTATTTGATACCAAATGTAGGAGGAAATGCTCAGGACACTCTAATCAAGAAAAAACTTTTCATTTGTAATGTTTGTAATAGACTATGGATGTTGAAATCATTGCACTTTTTGCTGCTATATAGCTCAGGCTTTTTCTGTTTTATTTTTTTTTCTTCAAACAAAGGAATCATTTCAAATTTGTATTGTGCTTATACTACAGGAGTATAGTAACCATGAAATATAAATGAACATTGGGACTTATGCAAAGTTTGGCTTTATCATACATAATATACAAAATTGCAACTCTTCTGGAAAATCTTGAAATTTGTCAATACATAAATACGTTCTCAGGCTATACATATATTTTTACTTTATGGAAAATAAATCATTTGTATACATTATGTAGGAAGCTTTGGTAACCTAGGGACACATCATAAGATCAGTATGAGTATTAGCTGATTTGCCTATGTGTGCCTAAAAGCATATCTAGCATAGTAGGTTAACAATAAATATTTATTGAATGCATAAATAAGAAATATTATAACTGTACATTTGAATATTAAAAGTACATTCTGATGCATAGAAACAACGTAATAAAATCCTTCCAATCATAAATTCAAAAAGACTTCTGTCAGACAACTTTGGGTGACCAATGACTAACTGCCAGCTATTGTGCTTGTGCCTTACATACAATTTCTCATTAAAACTTTAAAGATCATATGGTCAGTTGGTGGCAGTTGCAGAGCTCAAATTCAGGTGTATTTGCTTCCAAAGATACAGTTCTTAATGACTTAGCCCACCTTCCTGCAGCAATGTCACCTCAGCACTTGATAAATTATGGGCTATGGTATCTAGTCAGTAATAATAATGAGATTTTTATTTTATTTTGTTTTTGGTACTTTATCTAACTTGAGCATAAATTAGTAAATGGTTGATTTCCAAAATATTTATGTGATACAGGTCAACAGGGGTGTACTTTTCTTCTATAGCACTCCAAAATCTTCTGTCTTTGGGGAGGTGGTATTTTAAGCGACTTCATTATAGCATGATAGAATATGCTTTGTGAGAAAGGCACATTCTTTGTTCATTGGCTTCAAAGCAAATAAACTATCTAAAGCCAAAGAGAAATATCAATTAGGATGCTAAGTTAAGGAAAAAAGAAAGTAATCTAAAAGTTTAGCCTCTGATCTTTTTTGCATTTTGCAAATAATACAGTGTAATCAATGGAATAACAGATGACTCTTGTTGTGCACAAGGCAGGAACTTTCATTTCATGCTGTATTCTTAACAGGATGCCGTGATTTCACTAGTCCAGCACTTACCTTGTACACTGAGCAAGGAAGGATAAAAGATTTGATGTTGTTGTGAGGAACTCTTATTCAAATTTCATTTTTATTCCACTCTACAGCATACACCACCTCAGAGAATACAGGAAAGAAAAGATATATTTGTGTAACTTGCTGGCAAATATTTTATTTTCTCTTTTACTGTCTGCTCTCTCTATCTTTACATATTTGTTTGTGGACACACACACACACACACACATATACACACGCACACCTTCTTACTTATCATAATTATGTATAGCAAGATGTCTTAGTCCACCTCGGGCTGCTGTAAAAGAATACAATATTGGGTGACCTTAGAAAACATAAATTTATTTTCTAACATTTCTGGAGGCCAGGAGTACAAGGTCAAGGTGCCAGAATGGTCAATTTCTGGTAAAAGATCTCTTTGTGGGTTGTAGATGGCCACCTTCTCTCTCTGTCCTTATATGGTAAAGAGAGAGAGAGATCAGATATTCCTTGAAAGAGCACTAATATTATGATGAAGGTCTCACTTTCATGACCTCATCTATACCTAATTATCTCTTAAACTCCCCATTACAAAAACCATTACACTGAGGGTTAGGGTCTCAACTTATGGATTTTACAGAGACACAGGTCAGTATGAATTTTAGAGGGACACAATTCAGTCTATAGTACATGTAGTGTTATATTTTAAATTTCTTATTAAAATAACTAAGGTAGCCCTTTCATTTATCATTTTGTAAATTTAAGTTAACTTTCTGCATTATCTTTTTTAACAGAACATATATTTTTAACAGGATTAAATTTATCTATGCTATTTCTAGATTTTCTAGCAGACACTACCCCTAGATTTCACTTACAGTATGTGCTTCCATTATTACCTATATTCTTAAAACATTGTTTTTGTCTGTTTCTGTCTGGATATTCCACAGATAATGACAGATGTGGACTAATTCCCATATAAATTGCTATGTCTGGCTTTGTCTAATTTTATATATTCAGGCAAAATGCTGAAGTATCAGAATTAATTTCCCAGAGGCATTTTCAAATTTATAAAATATATGCAAAATCACAAAGAAAATAGAGACTGCTCAGTGAAGACTTTAAGATTACTGCCTGTGTGGCACCTTCATTATTTCTCATTTCTCTGGAAGAATGGCTGGATTTAAAACAGTTAATTTTTATCACCAATTTTTTATACTGTTATTTATCTCACTGTATCTCATTCATTATATTTAATGCATAATGGCTATTACTATTTTATTCTTGGCTTTGAACTTTAAATTCCATGAAGAAAAGTGGAGATTTTTTATCATTTTAATACAGACGTAAGTTATATGCCATGGATGTCTCCTTTGTTTTAGCAGGTATGTAACACACACAAACACACACAGAATTAACAATTCCAAGTCATTTCTTTAATCATCTAAGACTCTGAGACTATCTTTCTCCAAATAATTGGAAGAAAACTTGAATGTAGAACCCCTATGCTTTAGTGTCCATGTATAAGAGACAGAAGTCTTATTTAATGTTCCTGAAACTAAGAATTGCTTGCTTGAAACTGATCAACTTACAGAATGCAGATTGAGAGAAATATTTGCACAAAAAGTATTTTTGATAAAGGATTTATATATAAAATATGCAAAGAACTCTTAAAGTTAAAAAGTAACAAAACAAACAACCTGACTAAAAATGGGTAAAAGATATGAACTGACACCTGACCACACATAGGTGGCAAAGAAGCATATGAAAACATGCTGAGTATCTTATATTACTGGGGAATTGCAAATTAAAACAATGAGGTATCCCTACATATCTGTTAGAATGACTGAATTCCAAAAAGCTGACAATACCAAATGCTGATAAGGATGTGGAGCAACAGAAACTCTTATTCATTTCTGGTAGGAATGCAAAATGGAACAGCCATTTTGGAAAATGTTTGTCACTTTCTTTTAAAGGCAAGCATAATTTCAAAACATGATGTAACAATCACACCCTTAGGTTTTAGCCAAAAATAGTTGAAAAGTGATGTCCACACAAAAACTTGCAGCTCTATTCACAATACCCCAAAACTGGAAGCAATCAAGGTCTCCTTTAAAAGGTAAATTGATACAAAAACTGTGGCACATCCATACAATGGAATGCTATTCATTGATAAAAAGAAATGAGCTATCAAACCATGAGTAGACACAAAGGAATCTTAAATCAAAGGTGCTTAGTGAAAGAAGCCAGTCTGAAATTGTTACATACTATATGATTGCAATTATATAGCATTCTGGAAAAGGCAAAGATATAGAGAGAGTGTAAAGTCCAGTGGTTGCCAGTGGTTTTGGAGAAAGTGATAGGGATGAATAGGTGAAGCATGGAACATATTTTGGAAGTGAAAGTATTCTGTAAGATGCTGTAATGGTGGATACAATATATTGTACATTTGTCAAAACCTGTAGAACTATACAACACAAAGAGTGAACCCTAATGTAAGCCAAGGACTTCCATTAATAACATTGTATCAATATCAGTTTATAAATTGTAACAAATTTGCTACACTAATGCAAGATGTTAATAAGAGGAGAAACTGAACAGGGAAGAGAGGGAATATTTGGGAACTCTCTTTATTTTTTATTCAAGTTTCTGTACACCTAAAACTATTCTGAGAAATAAAGTTGATTAATTGAAAAGAAAGGAATTTGTTTACCCACTTCTTCTCTCAATTTTGAATAGTATAAACAATTATTTATAATTATTTAAGGTTGTTAAATATTACCAGAAAATTAACTAACTGGAGGAGAACACACACTGAGCAAACAGATAAATTAATTCCTACACATCTAATGCCAAAGCAAAACATAAAAAAAAATATGAGAAACTTACTAAACATAAAAAATCCTAATAATTATTTGAAACTTTTCATAAAATTACAGCTAAGTTTAAATGTATTTAAGGGACTTCCCTGGTGGTTCAGTGGTTAAGAATCTGCCTGCCAATGCAGGGGACATGGGTTTGATCCCTGATCCGAGAAGACACCATATGCCATGGAGTAACTAAGCCTGCGTGCCACAACTATTGAGCCTGTGCTCTAGAGCCCATGAGCCACAACTACTGAAGCCCATTCTCCACAACAAAAGAAGCCACAGCAATGAGAAACCTGTGCACTGCAACAAAGAGTAGCCCACACTCATTGCAAATAGAGAAAGCCTGCAGGCAGCAGTGAAGACCCAACACAGCCATAAGTAAATAAATAAATAGATAGATAGATAGATAGATAATTGAATATATTTAAAACAAAATAAAATGATAATTTCCTGTAAAATATTTTAAATATTATGTAGAGACCCTTGCATACATCACTACACAAAATTATAAAGGAAAAACTGTTAAATAAAAGAAAAGAAAAAAAAAGAATGAATTTAAGAGACCCAGTTCTAGAAGAAGAAAATCTAAAACACACAAAAAAAATCTTAGCAATAAATATACTGTATTATTTTGTTGAATATAACAGGTTAGTGATATAATTTTTTAGCTTAGGTTTTTGACTATATGGCTACAAAATCTAAGAAAGATACTATGTATATAGAATGAACAAGGTGAATGTATTCAGCAGTTAGAGGGAATTATGAACCAATATTACTTAGAGAAGATGAAAGAAGATATAGGTCTAGAAAGTAAATGGTAATGGTTAGAAACATCTGGGCAATAATCAACATGAGTTAACAAAAGGAGAACTATTCTGCATAGTTTTAAAAAGGTGTAAAACACTGCAGTAACTAGAAATAAACAAGGCTCATAAAAATCTCTTTATAAAATGGGAATATTACACATATTATTCTTTAAGGACAACTCACTATATGGAACAGACTGAATATACAAAGGAGAAAAGATATATTCAATAAAATAAATTCTTAAACTACATGGTCAGGAAGAAGGACAATGGTGTGATTTAGGAGGAAAAGGGTTAAATATTGCAATTTCTGAGAACAGATAAAAATACTTGCATTTGAAATTGGTTCAAGATGGTGAGGTAGAAGGACGTGTGCTCACCCCCTCTTGAGAGAGCACTGGAATCACAACTAACTGCTGAACAATCATCAACAGGAAGACACTAGAATTCACAAAAAAGATAACCCACATCCAAAGATAAATGAGAAGCCAAAATGAGATGGTAAGAGGGGCACAATCACAATAAAATCAAATCCCATAACTGCGGGGTGGGTGACTCACAAACTGGAGAACACTTATACCACAGGAGTCCACCCACTGGAGTGAAGGTCCTGAGCCCCATGTCAGGCTTCCCAACCTGGTGGTCCAGCAACAGGAGGAGGAATTACTAGAGAATCAGACTTTCAAGGTTAGTGAGATTTGATTACAGGACATTGACAGGACTGGAGGGAACAGTGATTCCACTCTTGGAGGGCACACACAAAGTAGAGTGTATATCTGTACCCAGGGGACGGAGCAATGACCCCATAGGAGACTGAATCAGAACAACCTGCTAGTGCTGGAGGGTCTCCTGCAGAGGTGGGTGCCAGCTGTAGCTCACTGTGAGGACAAGGACACTGACAGCATACGTTCTGGGAAGTATTCCTTGGCGTGAGCCCTCCCAGAGTCCAGCATTAGCCCACCAAAGATACTGGGTAGGCTCCAGTGTTAGGTTGCCTCAGGCCAAGCAACCAACATGGAGGGAACACAGCCCCACCCATCAGCAGACAAGTGGATTAAAGTTTTACTGAGCTCTGCCCACCAGAGCAACAGCAAGCTCTACACACCACAAGTCTCTCCCATCAGGAAACTTGCACAAGCTCTTAGATAGCCTAATCCAAAAGAGGACAGACAGCAGAAGAAAGAAAAACTACAATCCTGAAACCTGTGGAATAAAAAACACATTCACAGAAAGGTAGACAAGATGAAAAGGAAGAGGACTATGTACCAGATGAAGGAACAAGATAAAAGCCCAGAAAAACAACTAAATGAAGTGGAGATAGGCAACCTTCCAGAAAACGATTTCAGAATAATGATAATGAAGATAATCCAGGACCTCAGAAAAAGAATGGAGGCAAAGATCGAGAAGATGCAAGAAATGTTTAACAAAGACCTAGAAGAATTAAAGAACAAACAAACAGAGATGAACAATACCATAAATGAAATGAAAAATACACCAGAAGGAATTAATAGAAGAATAACTGAGACAGAAGAACAGGTAAGTGACCTGGAAGACAGAATGGTGGAATTCACTGCTGTGAAACAGAATAAAGAAAAAATAATGAAAAGAAATGAAGACAGCCTAAGAGACCTCTGGGACAACATTAAATGCAACAATATTTGCATTATAGGCGTCCCAGAAGGAGAAGAGAGAGAGAAAGGACCAGAGAAAATATTTGAAGAAATTATAGTTGAAAAATTCCATAACATGGAAAAGGAAAAAGTCACCCAATCCAGGAAGAACAGAGAGTCCCATACAGGATAAAGCCAAGGAGAAACACACAGAGACATATAGTAGTCAAATTGGCAAATATTAAAGACAAATAAATATATTGAAAGCAACAAGGGAAAAAATACAAATAACATATAAGGGAACTCCAATAAGGTTAACAGCTGATTTCTCAGCAGAAACTCTACAAACCAGAATGGAGTGGCATGGCATATTTAAAGTGATGAAAGGGAACAACCTACCACCAAGATTACTCTAGCCAGCAAGGATCTCATTCAGATTCGATGGAGAAATCAAATGTTTTACAGACAAGCACATGCAAAGAGAATTCAACACCACAAAGCCAGCTCTACAGCAAATGCTAAAAGAACTTCTCTAAGTGGGAAACACAAGAGAAGAAAAGGACCTACAAAAACGAACCCAAAACAATTAAGAAAATCATAATAGGAATACACCTATCGATAATTACTTTAATTGTGAATGGATTAAATGCTCCAATCAAAAGACACAGGTTCGCTGAATGGATACAAAAACATATATCATAGTTCCATATATATGCTGTCTACAAGAGACCCACTTCAGACCTAGAGACACATACAAACTGAAAATGAGGGTTTGGAAAAAGATATTCCATGCAAATGGAAATCAAAAGAAAGCTGGAGTAGCAATACTCATATCAGATAAAATAGATTTAAAAATAAAGAATGTTACAAGAGACAAGGAAGGACACTATGTAATGATCAAGAGATCAATCCAAGAAGAAGATATAACAATTATAAATATATATGCACCCAACATAGGAGCAACACAATACATAAGGCAACTGCCAACAGCTATAAAAGAGAAAATCGACAGTAACACAGTAATAGTGGGGGACTTTAACACCTCACTTACACCAATGGACAGATCATTAAAAGAGAAAATTAATAAGGAAACACAAACTTTAAATGACATAATAGACCAGATATATTTAATTGATATTTATAGGACATTCCATCCAAAAACCACAGATCACACTTTCTTCTTAAGTGCACACAGAACATTCTCCAGGATAGATCACATCTTGGGTCACAAAACAAGCCTCAGTAAATTTAAGAAAATTGAAATCATATCATCACCATATCACAAAAGATGTGGTCATCTTTTCTGACCAAAACGCTATGAGATTAGAAATCAATTACAGGGGGAAAAAATAGTAAAAAACACAAACACATGGAGGCTAAACAATACGTTACTAAATAACCAAGAGATCACTGAAGAAATCAAACAGGAAATCAAAAAATATCTAGAGACATATGACAATGAAAACATGATGATCTAAAACCTATGAGATGCAGCAAAAACATTTCTAAGAGGGAAGTTCAGTGAAATACAAGCCTACCTCAAGAAACAAACAAAAAAAATCTTAAATAAAAAATCTAACCTTACACCTAAAGGAACTAGAGAGAGAAAAACAAACAAAACCCAAAGTTAGCAAAATATAAGAAATCATACAGCTCAGATCAGAAATAAATGAAATAGAAACAAAGAAAATGATAGCAAAGATCAATAAAATTAAATTCTGGTTCTTCAAGAAGATAAACAAAGTGATAAATCATTAGCCAAACTCATCAAGTAACAGCGGGAGAGGACTCAAATCCTTACAATTAGAAATGAAAAAGGAGAAGTTACAACAGACACCACAGAAATACAAAGCATCCTAAGAGATTACTACAAGCAACTCTATGCCAATAAAATGAACAACTGAGAAGAAATGAACAAATTCTTAAAAGGTATAACCTTCCAAGACTGAACCAGGAAGAAACAGAAAATATGAACAGGTCAATCACAAGTAATGAAATTGAAACTGTGATTAAAAATCTTCCAACAAACAAAAGTCCAGGATCAGAAGTCTTCACAGGTGAATTCTATGAAACATTTAGAGAAGAGCTAAAATACATTCTTTTCAAACTCTTCCAAAAAATTGCAGAGGAAAGAACATTCCCAAACTCATTCTATGAGGCCACCATCAATCATCCTGATAGCAAAATCAGACAAAGATACTATAAAAAAGTAAATCACAGACCAATATCACTGATGAATATATATGCAAAATCCTCAATAAAATACAAACAAACAGAATCCAACAACACATTAAAAGGATCATAAACCATGATTAAGTGGCATTTATCCCAGGGATGAGAGGATTCTACAATACACACAAATCAATCAATGTGATACACCACATTAACAAATTAAAGAATATAAACCATATGATCATCTCAATAGATGCAAAAAAGATTTTGACAAAATTCAACACCAATTTATGATAAAAACTCTCCACAAAGTAGGCATAGAGGGAACCTACCTCAACATAATAAATGCCATATACAACAAACCCACAGCAAACATCATTTTCAATGGCTAAAAATTGAAAGCATTTCCTCTAAGATCAGGAACACAACAAGGATGTCCACTCTCACTGCTATTATTCAACATAGTTTTGGAAGTCCTAGCCACAGCAATCAGAGAGAAAAAGAAATAAAATGAATATATTTGGAAAAGAAGAAGTAAAACTGTCACTGTTTGCAGTTGACATGATACTATACATAGAGAATCCTAAAGATGCCACCAGAAAACTACTAGAGCTAATAAATGAATTTGGTAAAGTTGCAGGATACAAAATTAATTCACAGAAAACTCTTGCATTCCTATACACTAATGATGAAAAATCTGAAAGAGAAATTAAGGAAACACTCCCATCTACCATTGCAACAAAAATAATAAAATACCTAGAAATAAACCTACCTAGGGAGACAAAATACCAGTATGCAGAAAACTATAAGACTGATGAAAGTAATGAGAGATGATACAAACAGATGGAGAGATATACCACGTTCTTGGATTGGAAGAATCAATATTGTGAAAATGACTATACCACCCAAAGCAATCTACAGATTCAATGCAATCTCTATCAAATTACCAATGACATTTTTTACGGAACTAGAACAAAAAATCTTAAAATTTGTATTGAGACACAAAAGGCCCCAAATAGCCAAAGCAGTCTTGAGGGAAAAATAAACGGAGCTGGAGGCATCAGACTCCCTGACTTCAGACTATAATGCAAAGCTACAATAACCAAGGCAATATGGCACTGGCACAAAAACAGAAATATAGATGAATGGAACAGGATTGAAAGCCCAGAGATAAACCCATACACCTATGGTCAACTAATCTATGGCAAAGGAGGAAAGGATATACAATGGAGAAAAGACAGCCTCTTCAATAAGTGGTGCTGGAAAAACTGGACAGCTACATGTAAAAGAATGAAATTAGAACACTCAATAACACCATACACAAAAATAAACTCAAAATGGATTAGAGACTTAAATGTAAGACCAGATGTTGTAAAACTCTTAGAGGAAAACATAGGAAGAACACTGACATAAATCACAGCAAGATGTTTTTTGATCCACCTCCTAGAGTAACGGAAATCAAAACAAAAATAAACAAATGGGACCTAATGAAACTTCAAAGCTTTTGCACAGCAAAGGAAACCATAAACAAGATGAAAAATCAACACTCAGAATGGGAGAAAGTATTTTCAAACGAATAAACAGACAAAGGATCAATCTCCAAAATATATTAACAGCTCATGCAGCTCAATATTAAAACAAACAAACAAACAACCCAATCGAAAAATGGGCAGAAGACCTAAATAGACATTTATCCAAAGAAGACATACAGATGGCCAAGAGGCACATGAAAAGCTGTTCAACATCACTAATTATAGAAATGCAAATCAAAACTACAATGAGTTATCACCTCACACCAGTTAGAATGGGCATCATCAGAAAATCTACAAACAACAAATGCTGGAGAGGGTGTGGAGAAAAAGGAACCCTCTTGCACTGTTGATGGGAATGCAAACTGATACAGTCACTATGGATAACAGTATGGTGGCTCCTTTAAAAACTAAAAATAGAACTACCATATGACCCAGCAAACCCACCACTGGGCATATACCCTGAGAAAACCATAATTCCAAAGGAGTCATGTACCAAAATGTTCACTGAAGCTCTATTTACAATAGCCAGGACAAGGAAGCAACCTGAGTCCATCAACAAATGAATGGATAAAGAAGATGTGGCACATATATACAATTGAATATTACTCAGCCATAAAACCGAATGAAATTGGGTCTTTTGTAGAGACGTGGATGGATCTAGAGACTGTCATACTGAGAGAAGTAAGTCAGAAATAGAAAAACAAATATCATATATTAACGCATGTATGTGGAACCTAGAAAAATAGTACAGATGAACCAGTTTGAAGGGAAGAAATTGTCATATATGTAGAGAACAAATGTATGTACACCAAGGGGGTAAAGCGTTGGGGGTGGTGGTGTGATTAATTGGAAGATTGGGATTGAAATATATACACTAGCATGTATAAAATTGATAACTAATAAGAACCTGCTGTATAAAAAATAAATTAAATTAAATTTAAAAAATAGCTTGCAGTTATGGTAATGTTTCTAAGTTTGTAAAGGGGACAGGAATTTGTGGGAAATTATACAGGATTGCTTCATTTATCTCATAGAGGTGGGAAACAGCACAATTTTCTTTTGAAAGTACAGCTGGGACTTCAAGTACTAGGTTTTATCTTCAGAATAGTGCTTGAGATATGGATGAAGGAGGGTATGGGGTAAAATACATGATTAATAAATAGTTCTGAGGTCATTCTCTAGTTTGAAATCCAGAAAATTTAGTGATGACCATCTAGTTGAATTTTTTCCACTTGCACTTAGTAATGCAGATATAGGGTTGCAACAGTTACCTAAGTTTTCTTTTTCTTATTTTTTTTTCTCTTTTCCTGGGTGGATATGGCATGAAAAGTAATTAGGAGCCTGGCCAGATATTATGTACATGTAATATAGAATGCAAGTGGAATAGGAATTTAGTTTATATTCTTAGAAACAATGACGGATCAGAGGAGCATAATTTTATGAGGTCTAGAATCTGTGAATGACTGGGAGTGAGAAGAAGAATTAAACAAAGTTATGAGGTTGTGGCCAAAAATGGTAATATTGGATTAAAATATATATATATATTCATTTGTTTATTCATTTATATATATTTTGGCTATGTTGGTTCTTCTCTGCTGCACACAGGATTTCCCTAGTTGTAACAAGTAAGGTCTACTCTTCATTGTAGTGCACAGGCTTCTCATTTTGGTGTCTTCTCTTGTTGTGGAGCACAAGTTCTAGGCACACGGGCTTTAGTAATTGTGGCATGCGGTCTCAGGAGTTGTGGTGCACAGGCTTAGTTGCTCCATGGCATGTGGGATCTTCCTGGACCAGGGTTCCAACCTGTGTCCCCTGCATTGGCAGCAGGATTCTTAACCACTGCACCACCAGGAAAGTTCCAGTAGTATTGGATTTTAATATTTATATGGTGAAGAAGCCTTTGGGCATGAGAATACCTAGGTCACTGTCTTCCAACATGTGATCAGGAGAGCTATCTGAATAAGAATTGCTTGGAGTTTTTATAACTACATAGGTTCCTGGGTCTATGATTATTTATAAATCATAGATGAAATAATCACTGATAAAAGTTATGACCAGTAAGGGCATGGCAGATGCTGAGGTGAAGTTAATTGGAGTTTGAAAATTATAAAATAGTGAAGATAAGGTCCTAAAAGAGTGAAAGCTGAGACCTAATTGATAAATGTTGGAATGAAGAGAAAACATTTTTAAAAGGAATATTAAATAGGTGAATGTAGCCATATGTATGACTTTCCTTGCTAATTTTTGATGATATGATTTATTTAAGTGACATGACGGGGTTAAACAACCCATGTGGATAGAAAGTTGGAAACCAATGAATCAGAGATGAAGAGTAAAAGCTCAAAGACAAAGGATGAGCTCTACAGAGCAGCCACTGTTTTATTCAATATTCCCTCATCAAATAGTTATGTCTAGTTCATGACTTATGTCATCAGTTTTTGAACGTTCGGTATTCCAGAACACCCAAAATATCTTAATTCATAATTCTAGTACTATCATCATTGCCCCATCCCTGTCCCTAGGAAGTCAACTGGTAAAATGAAAAGCTTAGAATGGTATTGAACTTTTATTTAAAGGAAGTAAGATGAATACTTTGGAAGAATGATATAAGGCCTATTTGTACTTCTGGAGCAACATAGCAGGGAACAAAGAGAAAATGGGACTAGTTGCTGTAATGAGAGCCCTGGCAAGACCAATATGCATTCTGAATACAGCTTGAAAAAATCCAGACTTATTTCCCTACTCTGTTTACTATTATGAGGAAGTGAATTATTTGGTTCTTTTCCTATTCAGAATTAGATCAGGAATATATAAGACTAAAATTCAAGAGTTTGGCAGCCATGACTTCATCTGGAAGGGAAACCGAAATTCAGAAATTCAAAAGCAAATCCATTTAACTTTCAAATGAGTCACCAATTGATGTTACCATGTCTTTTCATTTGCAATTATTTCTGGTGTGGAAAGAAGTGTATTCACCGTGGAAGAAGTTTTGCACAAAGGAAACATGAGGAGGTTTGACTGATTATTTACAGCAGAGGAGAATGTGTATTTATAAGGAATTAAACAAACAGAAAATAATCAAAATCACAAATCTAGGGACTTGAAAGACATTGGATATTATGTAATGAAAGCTGTGTTTTAAATATTAATATCAGCTGTAGAGAGCTTTCTTTCTTTTTCCTTGTATTAATTCCTTAGTCTTAGAATTTTCCAGACAAAAAAAAAACATAGACAAACAATTAGTTAATTGATCTCATTCAACTTGGTTAGAGTTGCTAATAAAAGGATTCCACTGTGTTCCAGAATTTTGGATTATACTAGACTCCGATAAAAAATATCCTCATATTTTAGCCTGTGTGTGTGTGTGTGTGTGTGTGTGTGTGTGTATTTGTGAGAGACAGAGAGACGAAGAGGGAAAAACAGGGAAGGAGAGAATTGGGGTATGTATGTGGTGTATGCAGATAGTATTACATGTGCATAGTCTACAACTTCTTTTATTATTGGCTACCTTGGTGATGGGCTTACTGAAATAGAGGAGGTCAGGGACTAAGAGTTAAATTTACTGAAGCTCTTTCAGATCCCCGGATATTTTCTTTGACATATCTATTTTTTGATGCAAGACTGAGCTGTGATATTACAGCCGTAGAGAGTTGCAGTGCCCTTTGCTGTGCACACAAATATCAAGTGATTAAAACATAACCAAAATTTTCACAATAATTTGATTTGTTTACAAATTTATACCTAAATGAAAATTTACTAAGATGCTCTTTGACTCAGAGTTAATAAAGACAGGCCAATGCATGTAGTTAAAGAGTATAAAGAACAAAATTAAATATTGAAAAATTGCTACTGCTCTCACTAAGTACTGTGTAGTTGCTAATCTAAGTTTATTCACTACTAATTTCCTTAACTCAACACAAGAAATCAATCAAATAAATGGATCTTGTGTCACAATGTTATATCTTAAAATATTCAATGTGGTATTTTGAATGTTATTAAACAAGCATGTTTTTTTTAATTGTTAAAATAACTTGAAAGCCATAGAAATAATACCATCAAAACCTACACTAAATCAGAGTTTTTAGTAACGTGGAACAAACTGTGCAGCTACATTGTTTTTCAATTACTAGTGGGCAAAATCCAATTGCAAGGAGCCCACCTGAACCATGCCCCCACTTGGATACCCAGTTGGTCCCCTAGAAATCTCTTCAGTTAAGCAACTAAAGACTTAATTCCTGGCATATCTAGCTGATCAAGGATCCTGTTCCAGGTGTAAAGCCAGCATTTATTCTGATGGGTTGCTGCCACACCAATTGTTAAAGATTCTGAATGTTGCATCTGCCTTAAACTATCATCATTTGTACTATTCAAATATTTGAAGATGATATAGCCACAAAGAACAATGAAGGAAAAAAAGCAGAGTAATGGGCTTCCCTGGTGGCACAGTGGTTGAGAGTCCACCTGCCGATGCAGGGGACACGGGTTTGTGCCCTGGTCAGGGAAGATCCCACATGCCACGGAGCGGCTGGGCCCATGGGCCATGGCTGCTGAGCCTGCACGTCTGGAGCCTGTGCTCCACAACAGGAGAGGCCACAACAGTGAGAGGCCTGTGTACAGCCGAAAAGAAAAAAAAAAAAAAAAAAAAAAAAAAAAAGCAGAGTAATGTTTTTTCTTATATAATTTATATTGATGCCCAAACCCATAATTTTGGGAAATGTATCTGAATTGCATGCATCAGTGTGGTTTTGGTAAGCTATTTGTACTAAATAACACCAAAACAACACACTGAACAATTGCAATGGAGTACATTCAATTAGAGAAAGGCAACAAAATAGCTTGGGACTTGGCATTTGTCTCAAGTGCCTAGTGATGATTTGGCCTTGTTTGCTAAACTGATGCTGGTTAGTCTCCCTGCTGGCCATCAGATGGAAGGAGGGAAAACAGAGGAGACAGCTGGGCCTGTACACAGGGGGCATGCCTTAGGACCCATTATTGCTTAGACAGCATATGTACAAGAGAGAAAGGAAACCTCTGCAGGCATGTCTGGACCTCATCTTATGTACTAGACCATATCTCACAACACCACAATAGTATGAAAAGGAAGGAAGGAGAGAGAGAGCCACCTCCATGCACATTGTATTCAGCACACTTTGATCCTGTCAACAGGTAAATGACCATCCTGCAAGTGTATCTTTCTTAACAACTGAAGAATTTGACTGTATCCATGCCTACAAATAATATAGGAATAAAAGTATAGTGTTTTTTCATATATGTTTCTTATATTTCACACATCATACTTTTATACTCATCTCTGCATAAATGCCGAAGGTGACAGAATAGAGACTACAAATGAGAAAGGTTGATTGCTAATGTAGGACAGCACAAGGAGATGGAAACTTGAAGGCTGAAATCTGATCCTTAGTTTTAGGCACATGATTTTCTTCCCAACCTCATTTTCTCCAAGTTTTTAAAAGAATGATGTATATTATTATTTTTTTTCTATATAGAATCAGAGCAAGGAAATTTACCTGGAAGCTGTTGATGGAAACAAGCGATGGAACCTTTAATACCCATAGTTGCTTTAAAGAAATATTTGCAGTCTAGTTCAAAACACTCATCTTTGAGGACAAGATTTTCTGGAGAGAGCTCAAGAAACACTGAAAAATACTTATTCTAAGAACATTTTACTTTATTTAACTGATTTTTTCTTTTTCTTTATTTTCTTTCTTTTTAAAAATATTTTATTAGAGTATAGTTGATTTACAGTGTTGTGTTCATTTCAGGTGTACAGCAAAGTGAATCAGTGATACATATACATATATCCACTCTTTTTTAGATTATTTTCTTATATAGGCCATTTCAGAGTATTGGGTAGAATTCCCTGTACTGTACTGTAGGTCCTTATTAGTTATCTATTTTATACATAGTAGTGTACATATGTCAATCCCAATCTCTCAATTTATCCCTCCCCCCACTTACCCCTTAATAACCATACATTTGTTTTCTACATCTGTAACTCTGTTTTGTAGATAAGTTCATTTGTACCCTTTTATTAGATTCCACATATAAATGATATCATACGATATTTGTCTTTCTCTGTCTGACTTACTTCACTCAGTAAGACAATCTCTAGGTCCATCCATGTTGCTGCAAATGTCATTATTTATTTCTTTTTTATGGCTGACTAATATTCTATTGTATATATGTACCATATCTTCTTTATTCATTCCTCCATTGATGGACAGTCACGTTGCTTCCATGTCCTTGCTATTGTAAATAGTGCTGCAATAAATATTGGGGTGCATGTATCTTTTTGAATTCTGGTTCTCTCTGGATATGCCCAGGAGTCAGATGGCTGGATCATATGGTAGTTCTATTTTTAGGGTTTTAAGGAACCTGCATACTGTTCTCCATACTGGCCATACCCGTTTACATTCCTACCAACAGTGTAGGAGGGTTCCCTTTTCTCCACACTCTCTCCAGCATTTATTGCTTGCAGATTTTTTGATGATGGGCATTCTGACCAGTGTGAGAGGACACCTCTTTGTAGTTTTGATTTGCATTTCTCTAATAATTAGTGATGTTAAGCACATTTTCATGTGCTTTTTAGCCATCTGTATGTCTTCTTTGGAGAAACGTCTATTTAGATCTTCTGCCCATTTTTTGATTCGCTTATTTGTTTTTTGATATTAAGCTGCATGAGCTATTTTTATATTTTAGAGATTAATTCTTTGTCCGTTGCTTTGTTTGAAAATACTTTCTTCCATTCTGAGGTTTGTCTTTTTGTTTTGTTTCTTGTTACCTTTGCTGTGCAAAAGATTTTAAGTTTAATTAGGTCCCGTTTGTTTATTTTTGTTTTCATTTTCATTACTCTAGGAGGTAGATCCAAAAAGATTTTGCTGTGATTTATGTCAAAGAGTGTTCTGCCTAAGTTTTCCTCTAAGAGTTTTATAGTGTCCAGCATTAAATTTAGGTCTTTAATCCATTTTGAGTTTATTTTTGGTATGGAGTCAGGGAGTGTTCTAATTTCAGTCTTTTATATGTAGCTGTCCAGTTTTCCCAGCACTACTTATTGAAGAGACTGTCTTTTCTTCATTGTATATTTTTGCCTCCTCTGTCATACATTAGGTGAGCATAAGTGTGTGAGTTTACCTCTGGACTTCCTATCCTGTTCCAATGATCTATAGTCCTATTTTGGGGCCAGTACCATACTGTCTTGATGACTATAGCTTTGTAGTATAGTCTGAAGCTAGGCAGCCTGATTCCTCCAGCTCCATTTTTCTTCTTCAAGTTTGCTTTGGCTATTCGTGGTCTTTGTGGTTTCCTTACATGATCATATAGTTATCTACATCAAATTTCTTTTAATTTTAGCTAGTTTAAGACTATCTAGTAATTGTCTTTGATTAGATTTAGATATATTGTCAGCAATCTATTTTCAGAAAATATATTGGGATGAAGCTTTTCTATAGATAATAAATCATAGTCATAGGTGTTGATTTTTGAAGTTATTTATCCAATGGTCATTTTATAACCAAGCTCTGAAGGAAAGTTACTCTAGTCCCATATATTTCAAAAGCATTGTTGTACCTTTTAATCCATACGAGCCCTGAGAATATGAGGGATTTTAAGTTGAGATTTTTATGTTGTTTTGTTTGTTTGTTTATCATTCTCACTTTATCTTGCTCACTTGTGTCATATATTTAAACCAACCACTATTCCTTTTGATTGCCCCCACCTACAGATTTATTAGCCAGGCTTTGTCATTAACTTAAGGTTTGTTTTATGTCACCTGACTCATTGTCTTTCTGTTCACCTAAAATCTAGTAATCTATCCTACAAAGTAAATTCAACACTCAAACAGACATCCAACATATGAATTTCTTCATCCTTTAACATTTTCAACTCCTGAGACCTTCACTTTGACTCTATTTCAACAACTAGTTTCCAGAATTATCTATATTGCTGAAATTCTGAACTATTGAAATCAAATATCTCAGTCTATCTCCCAAATCCATCCTTGAAGCTCTCACATGTGACTGCCCAATACATCTGTTTTGCAATCTTACCAAGAATTCAATCTTATTACTTCTCTAATGCCTCCATGTTGATTAACATCCTACCCAAATCCTCACTACTGTATTTTCTATCTTCCTTATTTTCCTAAATTGTATGGTACATCATTTTAATCATTCTCTTGTCAACATCATCAAATTCTTTTCCTTATTTGCATTTCTATTACATGCTGCCAGTAAAATTGCAATTTTGCAAAAGTCTAAATATTGGGTTCTCAGCTTTTCAACCCAGCTTTTAAAAGCTGCTGGAGAAAACCACATCTTTAGGTAAGCTGGTGACATCATATTGCCCATGAATCATTCTGTATTAATCTAGATACAGTACCTATTTAAAATATTCTCGAATTTCCTAAAATAATCTACTCCACCATATCTGCCCCTTATTCAAAGCAGTATGAGAGAGAAATAGGAGCCTCTTCACAGGAATATTATTCACTTTTTGCTACCACATCACATTGGAATGTTATCTCCTGGTAGCACCACTTCATAATTTTCTATCTTATAGCTTTGTACTGACCTATTCCCAACAATGTTTAAGGGTCTCACACATTTGAAAATGCATTCCTTTACTTCATGTTTTCTCCAAGATAATAAGCAAAAAGTCAACAACTTTTTTTCAACCTTTTCATAAATAAGCTGCCTGAAACAATTTATATATTTGTTGTCTCCAATTTTCACCTTCCTTGCACTCCTACAATAAGGAATATGAACTACCACTTCATGGAAACTATTCTTGCCTAAGTCACAAAAGGTGCACATGCTGTTGGTCCCAGTGAATACTTACAAGTTATTACATTTGACCTCTCTAAAGCATTTGACCCTGTTGACTGTACAGTAATCATTAAAATGTATTTTTCAGCAAGCAGCTTAGTCACTTAGTTTGTTAAAGTGTCTGTCTAGTAGTAAAATGTTTTTCACCATTAACCTATAGACTGCTATTCTCCTATTTATCCTCTCAATGCTCTGAAAACTCTTGGATTTCTAATTAGGTTATCTTCTGTTACTCACTGTTTATATATTGGGCTTTTTTTTTTTTTTTTTTTTTTTTTGCGGTAAGCAGGCCTCTCACTGTTGAGGCCTCTCCTGTTGCTGAGCACAGGCTCCGGACACGCAGGCTCAGCTGCCATGGCTCATGGACCCAGCTGCTCCGTGGCATGTGGGATCTTCCTGGACCAGGGTGCAAACCCATGTCCCCTGAATCGGCAGGCAGACTCTCAACCACTGCACCACCAAGGAAGCCCTTGGGCTTTTTTTTTTTTTTTTAGAGGTTTTTTTTTTTTCCTTGGAACTTTTGTTCTTACCATATATATATATCCTTGGTAAGCCTATTCCAATATCTTCATTTGTTAACCTTTTCCAGTCCAAATATACCCAAGAAATTGAGTACATTAACATTATTAATAATTGATTCTAAAAGTTACTTTTTACTAGAGACAAACCAACACTTCAATAAGGATTTTGAGAGATGTTACTGTATAAAATATATAGATTGATAGTGGTACCCTCAATGGGATAATGGATAACATTGGCTTAGTTTCTGATTCTAAACCCAAAGTCCATACATTAAAACTCCTATTGGACAGGGACTTCCCTGTTGGTGCAGTGGATGAGAATCTGCCTGCCAGTACAGGGGACATGGTTTCAATCCCTGGTCCGGGAAGATTTCACATGACGCAGAGCAACTAAGCCCGTGAGCCACAACTACTGAAGTCCGCATGCCTAGAGCCGATGCTCAGCTAGAAGAGAAGCCAAAACCATGAGAAGCCTGTGAAGCACAATGAAGAGTAGACCCCACTTGTCACAACTAGAGAAAACCCATGCGCAGCAACGAAGACCCAACACAGCCAAAAATAAATTTTAAAAAATAAAATTAAAAAAAATAAAATTAAGGCTTCCCTGATGACGCAGTGGTTGAGAGTCCGCCGGCCGATGCAGGGGATACGAGTTCATGCCCCGGTCCGGGAAGAACCCACATGCCGTGGAGCAGCTGGGCCCGTGAGCCATGGCCACTGAGCCTGCATGTCCGGAGCCTGTGCTCTGCAACGGGAGAGGCCACAACAGTGAGAGGCCCGTGTACCGCAAAATAAAATAAAATAAAATAAAATAAAATAAAATTAAACTAAATTAAAAACTCCTATTGGACATATACACTTGGTATTTTCTCTGATACTTCAAACTCATCTTGTAAAATACAAAAATCATCACTTCTCATTCCTTTTATATTAACCAGGGTAATAAATAGTATAGAGGCTACAACAAACAATCCCCTAATTTACACAATAAAGATTAACACTGTGGTGGGTTGAGTAAATTTCTCCCAATATTTCCTGGTCCTAATCCCAAACGTCTGTGAATATGTTACTTACATAGTAAAAGGGACTTTTCAGATGTGATGAAATTAAAGTTTTTGAGACGAGAAGATTATCGTGGGTTATCTGGGTGAGGACAGTGTAATCACATGGATACTTGTAAGAGAGTCAGAATCAAAGGAAGAGATGTGACAACAGTGGAAGCAGGGGTAACAGAGAAGGAATCTGAATGTTACTGTGCTGCTGGCTTCAAAGATGAAGATGGGGAACATGAGTCAAAGAATAGAGGCAGCCTATAAAAGATGGAAAAGACAAGGAAATGAATTGTCTCTTGGAATCCCCAAAAGGAGGCAGTCCTGCTAACAACTTGATCTTAGACTCACAAGACTCATTTCCAACTTCTGATGTGAAGAACTGTGAGATAATGCATCTATGTTATTTTGAGCCACAAAGTTTGTAATAATTTGTTACAGCAGAAATAGGAAATTAATACAAACAATAAAGATTTACTTCTTATAGCTCCAATCCAATGCAGATTATCCTTGCTGTCCTCCAAGTGATGCAGATCTGTTATTTTAAATATGTAGTTCAGATATGACCAGAGAAGAGGAACAGAGATTCTGGACAATCATGATTGAAACTTTATGGCAAAGCCTGGAAATGGGATCTATCCCTTCTGTGTACATCTCTTTCTAATTATAAGGGAGACGAAGACATATAGTTTTTTATATGTACTCATAAAAAGTAACTGACACTGGTGAATATTAACAGGTTTCTACCATCATCCCTCCTCCTGACTACAAAATACTCATTTTATTCTTTCTCCTGAACATAGAGCAAACTCACTTTCTCCCTAAAAGACACTCCCAAATTCCCATCTAGTCACTGCATTCAGGCCAAGGGTAAGAATTTCTGGATAATGCTCAATTATCACCATTAAATCTGATTTCCACCCCCACTCCCAAGCAACCATTAAGCTAAAAAGGCAATTTATCTAAATTCCACCTCCATGTATACCCCCTATACACAATGATGTAATAGGGACAAGATAACCATAATAAATCATCCCATTCAAAAGAGAGAAAAATGGGAAACACACAGCAGTCAGTTTTTAACAGCAATTCTGAAATACTTCTCAGCAGATATTGTGAGAGCCCCTTTGCCTATGGTGGCAGAGATTTAATCAAGCTTTGATTTTACCCTCTGGAAGGAATTGCCTTGTGCCTTGTTCTTTATAATCACGTTGTCTAATGAACATTTAAAAAAGATACCTACTCTTAACTTTCATTAAATTACATCTGAAAAATTGTCTTTTTCAAGGTAGTCACCATTAGGTTGAAAGGGAGAAGCTTGGCGCTGAGAAAGCAGAAAAATAAAGCAAATTGGAGAAGTGGGTAAAGGAAAGTACTTTGGCTAGAGTTCCTGAAACATAGACCAACGGGAAACAAATAATATTTTAAAAGTTGTATTAGGATTATATGGCCAAATACTCAGCCCAGACTCCCTAATCCCTGCAAATGAGGTGGGAGAGGGGGGGAAGCTAACTGTTCAGTATTTAAAACAGACTCCGAGCACTCAGCTTTCCATGACTAGAAGGCAGGTATTCAGAACTGTGTAGCATCCCTGGAGGTATAAACAGCCAAAAAATAATATAAGTACCAATATTTTTCAGAGTGTATAACTCACAAAAAGAAGCTATTTCACAACAGAATGGTGGTGAAAAGTTAGATAGGTGATGCTAGGAATTACTATGATGATATTTAAGCTCTATTTACAGTTGAGCTATTTAGTTTACTATGATTATTTTTCCTTTTCTATTCTCATCCCCTTTTGTTCTTCAAGGTCAGTGCATTCTATGAAAGAAACCCAAAATGTTTGCCTATTTCAGTGGGAAATCAGAAGAGTGCCACAGCAGAAGGGTATCTTTGGGAGAATAATTAGTGACCAGAAGTAAATGGCCAGAAACACACACCCCAGTAATGAGTGCTGGCATATCATCAACCCATAAAAGGCAAATGAAACCCATTTATTTCCTTGGTTCATTATCCTGGAATCAGAGCAGGTCCCCCGAATTTTTTTTTTTCTTCAGGCTCCACAGAGTATTAAGAAGACACAATGTCTGTGTGTGGACTTCATCTCTTGCACCACATGAGGTCATGTTTTTTACAGCATTTCTTCATACACCAAGATGATGATGAAAAAGAAACAATTTGTGGTCTGAAACTCAGGTGTTTTTTTCAAACAGAGTAAGTTACCAAAAACATGGTTATTAGCTTGGGCAGCAATTACTGGAACTGGCCATTATGACACCCATCCCCCTTTTCCTCACACCAAGTAGAGAGTAAGGAAGATAAAATCAGTAGCAAGGAAATAAAGAAAATATATTTTCTTCACATACATAATTTAATATGTAGGTAAATGTATGATCTCACTAGAGTTATACTATGATTCTTCCATTAGCTGCAAAGTTTTAAGTGGGAAATTCAATTACTTTAATTACTTTATATTATAATGTCCTCATTGATTAAGTGAAAACAGGAGACATTTTGATTAGGTTTCTTTCTTTTCTTACAATTATGTGTAAGTCCTTTTATCTTCAAGCCTGTTTCTTCTGTCATGCCACTTGGATGTCAAGACTAAGAGGATCACATCCAATTTAGTCTTTCTTTGGTGAGTTTGTTTGTGTAACAGTATAGATAGTTTTCTCAACATGCAGGCAATTAGAAGGATGTGCAGTTAGGTTCTGCTAGGTGCGAAGAAAAGTAAATGCCTTCAACTTTAGCATAAACGCATTAGCTCCATGTGAAGATTTAAACCATCTAATTTGCATAATGAACATTTTATGCCACATTATCTGCACCTGGTTTATAAATTACTGAGCATTTCACAACAATTATCAATGATCATATCAAAATGTCAAATATCCCTTAGTGACGTTTTGCTAGGCAGTTATCAAAAACATGTTTTCCCATTGATATTTGTTGACAGTTTAATTTGCTGCAATTTATTATGTAAGGAGGACTATTGGAAATATGTCATTTTTTTGTCTTAATCTGGTCAAGAAAAGAAGAAGAAGAAAAATGATCAAGTTTTAGGCCTTCAAAATCACCATAGTTAATGCTATAGCATAAACAAATATGTACATCTTTAAAATATATTTATTACAAAAATAACTAAGAAAATACAGATAAGCAGCCAATATACATTGTATATGCTAAATTTCTCTCCATTGATACATTTATTTCTGTTATTCTTGTTTTTTTTTACATTGTGTCTCTATTTTTATCCACAGTGAGATCAAATATGCACCCAGTTTTGTAATTCTACCTTCATTTATCAATACATCATAAAATAAGTTCATGCAGATAAATATTTCCAATAAATGATTTACTCTTTATATTGAGATTCATTGTATTACACTATAATTTGTCTAAAGAAAACCCTATTTAGATAATTATAATATTCCCAATTTTGTTCTAATGAAGACTGTCATGAACATTCTTGCATTTCAATCCTACCATAGACTGTATATATTTCCTTGACATAAATATTTCAAAGTGGATTTTTAGGTTAAAAGTTAAGGTAAAATCTAATATCCCTTAATTAGTATTGCTCAATTACTTTCAAAAATTTTTGCAATGGAAAAATAAAATTAAAAATGCTAGTTTTTTTTTTTTTTAATCACCTTTGGAACATTACTATTCTATACGTGTTTTATTATGTGACAGTATTACTGAATTAGTACATATAGACTGAGCAGTATTATTGAAATTTTCGTCAAAATATTGTTTTGAAATGTGTTTCATCAGAGGAGCATTTTTGTATAAGATGTCAAGGATCCGGAAGTACTATCTCAGATTATTAGGAAAAACAAAGTTTTCCTTCATGTTGAGCAAATATTAAGGTTTGTGATAGAGTTGTCACCTACACCTGAAAAGTGAAAGAGGATATGTAGACCATAAATAAATACAAGAGAAATTCCACAAGTAAGAAATTAGAGCTTTTCTAGTAAAAAATGGTGGAATAATTAACCACCATTACTATTAGTTAGGCAACCCATGAACCTGGAGCTGATCAGTTTCTGAAATGTTTCCATCTCTTCAGAATCAAACCACATTTAAAATTTTCCAGCCCTTCAATTCCCATGGTGTTGTGGAGAAGCACATTGATGAACCTGATCTTACTCCTCTAAGTCTGCACTACAGTTATGTCTGAGGCCCATCTGAACACCAGAGGGAAATATGTAGGTTCCTTATAGAGATGAGAACTTGCCTTGCACCTGCCATTTCTCCTTAGAGCTGACAAGCCTAAATCTGGAGTAACCAGGATTCTCTCTGTCTCTGAAACATAAGAAATACAGCCTCTAGATATTCTTTAATTCCACTAAATCCATATCTCCACCCATTTCCTCCCTTATTCAGTTTTTTGTTTTGATTTGGTTTTAGAAAAATAGATATCATTGATTTTTTATAGAACAAGTAAAGATGGCTTAGAGCTTTATATAAACTCCTCTCTCATTTCTTTGAAGTTAAAATATTAATTTACCTGCTATCCTTCAGAGTATATTAGAAAGACATAATAGATTATTTGAGACAACCTTTAACACAGTCTTTCTCTAAGATTTAAAAACAATATTTGTAGAATTATAGATTACAATCAATTTCCTTTTTAACCAACAATTAAAAATACACCGAATGAACAACAAATCTTTCTGGTATCATTCAGATTAACGTATTCAAGTGCAGCTAGCATTTACTGGGCATGACCACGTGCCAGGCATTTTTTTGTTGTTGTTGGGATAAAGTCATATTCTTATGGTCACATACACTTCCAGACATCTAAGTATCAATACCATAAGTCCAATATCTGAACTCAGGAGATCAGGACTAAAAAAAATTGCAGAGAATTACCTTTTGGGAAAAAAAATAACCAAATTGTAAAGTAATTGATAGTATTAGCGATTGTATATGATCTTACCTTAATGACCTTAATGTTTGTTTTTTGGTGAATGCTAATATTTGGACAAAATCCATGTATTTTTCACTTGATTCAAAGCCTGCAGATTGTCTTATTGATCATACCATTGATTTGCTGTCTGGCACCAAGAAAGGCATTTAATAGCTGTCAGTTAGTGCCTCTGAAAATATGGAGCTGAATGTGTTCATGATGTTTTGACAATTTAGTGGTAAAATGTCAAAATATTAAGTCAATATATTTTAATAATGCCACTTTCATGTATTTCTAACATGAATGCCAATGTGTAGCCACATTTTAAAAACTGCTAATTTATAATTTTCTATGATGTCATCACTTCACAATTGATACAGGATAGAATTTCTTGAAAATACAGTGAAAATCTATTCAAGGCAAAATTAACAATACAATTAGGTTAATGTTTTGAACACTTGTATGAATTTTAAGAAAAGTAACTATTATCCATACTATGAGAATATAGTAAGCATTACACCTCTGTAACAGTGTGATTTTAAAACTGGGATCTCAGGGCAAATATGCATGAAAATTAAATAGTATTTAAGAATTAAAAGTACTATGCCAGAAAATTATCTTACATATTTTACAATCTGCACACACACACACACACACACACTATATTTGAGTTTGGGGTTGTAATCTTTGTCTGCATTAAATGATTTATATAATGAACTAAAAAGGAAATATGTGAACTTTTCAGCAGACCCTTATTTATATTAAGCTAAAACATGTTTTTCCCCCCTCTGCCATAATTCTTTAATTGAGAAGAAGAAAGCAAGAAGCCACAAAAATCGACTTTGCAGATACTATGAGTCAAGCCTCATTCCATGTAGTTTTACAACTACATTGACATAGAAATACTTGGGGATAAAACATTAAGGTTTCTCTGAATAAGTTAGAAAAATTAAGGAACATAAGGTGGCTTTCTGACAGTTGGGCTAATTAGTTTCATTAATAATGTATGATAATAGTAAAAGATATGATATACACTAATAGTGGAAGTCACTAAGTGGCTTGTGAAGGAAAACCCAAGGAGTTTGACCACAACCAAGTCCAATCAAGCTGACTAATATAAACTCAGAACTGGAAAAGAAGAATACAAGAAAATCAAATTGAATTTATTGCACTCAATGGAAAATATTTGCTAAGAATGGATTGATTAAAAAAATAAAAAGAATGGATTGATGGCTAACATGGGTTCAAAAATGTAAAACTCAAAGAAGGCCAGTTTGAGAGTGTTTATTGATCACTGTCTAGATAAAATAGATCTTGATTCTAGGTGATAAATCAATGATCATCAATGTTGTCACATTAGTGAGTTGTATTTTTTTAGGAGAAGGGATGATTCATTATTTTTCTCCATGGCTTAGTTAAAATGATACTTATTATTATTTATTCCCTATGTTTTTTCCCCCTCTTTATCTACCACAGTGATTCCAGACCTGTAATTACAGAACCAGCAGAGTCCATTGATTTTATTCTATTAAAAGTTGTCTTTTTTGACTTCAAACTTTTACTATAAGAACAGAGGGCCAGACCTACAAATGCTAGGTCTTTTCTAAGCCCTAGTTATCCTAGCTATAAAATGAGAAACATATTAATAATGGTATGGACTAATTACACTAATGTAAAAACCACTTGCTGATATGAGAGTGTTTATTATATGATATTTTACAAAGGAAGTAGATATTTATGTATATATACTTCAACACAGTAATAAAATATACATATATATGTTTGTATATTGTTATGTACATAGAAGGTAAAAAGCAAATGACAAAACATAAGTGATGTCAATCTGCACAAGGTGATGCTCTGGAACTCTAGATCAGTGGTCAGTGCCCTAAGAACCACAGGCCAAATCCAGGTCGCCACATATTTCTCTGTGAGCTAAGAAGAGTTTTCACATTTTTACATGGTTAAAAAGGAAAAATAAGACTAATATTTTGTGACTTGTGATTATTATATGAAATTCAAATTTCAATGAACAAAAGTCACATTTTACTGGAACACAGTCATACTCTTTAATTTCCATATTGTCTATGGCTGCTTTTTTATAAACACAGAATAGTTTATACAGAGACCATATGGCCTAGAAAGTCTAAAATGTTTACTATTTGGCTATTTAATGAAAAATAAATGCTAGACCTGGTCTAGGTCATTTCTGTAATTATTTCTGTGCCTTATGTGATCTTTCCAGATTTTCTAAGTTGAATTCTATTTATTTTTGTAAATTAAGGAATTCTCTATTCATTAATCAATTTAAAACATCATATACTTCATTGAAATTTTAGCAATTTTTTTCTTTAAAATATTTATGATCTTGAGCTCAAGGTAGCAGAGTGCAAGGATGTGGACACATCCCTTCTTATGGAAACACCAAAATCACAACTAACTGCTGAACAACCACAAACAGAAGTAACACTGAAACGTACCAATAAAGATACCTTGAAACAAAGACTAAAAGGAAGCCATAACAAGATGGTAGGAGGGGGCACAATCGTGATATGATCAAATCCCATACCCACAGGGAGCATGAACCACAGACTGGAGAGCAATTATACAATGGAGGTCCTCCTGCAGGAGTGAAAGTCCTAAGCCCCACGTCAGGCTTCCCAGTCTGGGTGTATGGCAATGGGAAGAGGAGCCCCCAGACAATCTGGCTTTGAATGTCAGCAGGGTTTGATAACAGGAAATCCATGGGACAGGAGAAAACAGACTTCACTCATGGAAGGCACACACAATGTCCTGTGTGCACCAGAACTCAGGGGAAATAAAAAGCAGTGACACCATAAGAGACTGGCCCAAACCTACCTGCTAGTATTAGAGGGTTTCCTGTGGAAGTGGAGTGTAGCTGTGGCTCACTATGGGGACAAAGATAATGGCAGCGGTAGTTCTGGGAAGTATTCATTGGGATGAACCCTCCTGGAGGCCACCATTAACACCTGTGTAGGCTCCAGTGCCAGGATGCCTCAGGACAAACAACCAACAAGGAAGGAACACAGCTCTACTAATCATCAGACAGGCTGCTTAAAGATTTCCAGAGCCCAACCCTATCCACCAGAGGGACAAGACCCAACTCCACCCACCGGTGGAGTCCCTCCCATCAGGAAGCCTGCACAAATCTCTAAGACATCTTCATGCACCAGAGTGCAGACAGCAGAAACAAGAAGAACTGCAATCCCAATGCATGTGGAATGGAAACGGCAATCACAGAAAATTACACAAAATGAGATGGCAGAAGAGTATGTCCCAGATGAAGAAATAAGAAAAAAAACCCAGAAGAAAAACTAAGTGAAGTGGAGATAGGCAACCAGCTGGAAAAAAAAAATCAGAATAATGATAGGGAAGATGATCCAAGACCTCAGAAAAAGAATGGAAGCAAGGATCAAGAAGATGCAAGAAATGTTTAAGAAAGACCTAGAAGAAATAAAGAACAACAAACAGAGATGAACAATACAATAACTGAAATGAAAAATACACTAGAAGGAATCAATGGCAGTATAGCTAAGGCAGAAGAACAGATAAGTGACATGGAAGACAGAATAGTGGAAATCACTGCTATGGAACAGAATAAAGAAAAACATAATAGTTTGTTTCAAGATGGCAGAGTAGAGCAATGTGAGCTCACTCCCTCTTGTGAGAGCACTGAAATCCCAACTGGCTGCTGAACAATCATCAACTGGAAGACACTGGAGCTCACCAAAAATGATAGCCCATGGGCTTCCCTGGTGGTGCAGTGGTTGAGAATCTGCCTGCTAATGCAGGGGACACAGGTTCAAGCTCTGGTCTGGGGGGATCCCACATGCCATGGAGCAACTAGGCCCATGAACCACAGCTACTGAGTCTGTGCGTCTGGAGCCTGTGCTCCACAACAAGGGAGGCTGCAATAGTGAGAGGCCCGCACACTGCAATGAAGAGTGGTCCCCACTTGCCACAACTAAAAAGAGCCCTCACACAGAAATGAAGACCCAACAAAGCAAAAATAAATAAATTAATTAGTAAACTCCTACCCCCAACAGCAACAACAACAAAAAGATACCTCACATCCAAAGACAAAGGGGAAGCCACAATGAGATGGTAGGAGGGGTGCAATCACAATGAAATTAAATCCCATAACTGCTGCATGAGTGACTTACAAACTGGAGAACAATTATACCACAGAAATCCACCCACTGGAGTGAACGTTCTTAGGCCCACATCAGGCTTCCCAACCTGAGGGTCCAGCAATGGGAGGAAAAATTCCCAGAGAATCAGACTCTGAAGGCTAGTGGGATTTGACCATAGAACTTCAACAGGACTGGGGAAAACAGAGACTCCACACTTGGAGTGCACACACAAAGTAGTGTTTTCATCAGAACACAGAGGGGAAGGAGCAGTGACCCCACAGGAGACAAAACCTGACCTTCCTACTAGTGTTGGAGGGTCTCCTTCAGAGACAGGAGGTGGCTGTGGCTCACCATGGGGACAAGGACACTGGCAGCAAAAGTTCTGGGAAGTACTACTTGTTGTAAACCCTCCCAGAGTCTGCCATTAGCCCCACCAAAAAGCCTCTAGACTCCAATGCTGGGTCACCTAAGGCCAAACAACAAACAGGGAGGGAACTCAGCCCCACCCATCAGTAGACAAGCAGATTAAAGATTTACTGAGCTTGGCCCACCAGAGCAACAGTCAGATCTACCCTCCACCAGACCCTCCCAACAAGAAGCCTGCACAAGCCTATAAGTTAGCCTCATCCACCAGAGGGCAGAGAGCAAAAGCAAGAAGAAAATCATGCAACCTGTGGAATGAAAACCACATTCAGAGAAAAATAGACAAATGGAAAGGCAGAGGGCTATGTACAGGATGAAGGAACAAGATAAAACCCCAGAAAAACAACAAAATGAAGTGGAGGTAGGCAACCTTCCAGAAAAATAATTCAGAATAATGATAGTGAAGATTATCCAGGACCTCGGAAAAAGAATGGAGGCAAAGATTGAGAAGATGCAAGAAATGTTTAACAAAGACTTAGAAGAATTAAAGAACAAACACCTAGAGGAATTAAAGAACAAAAACAAACAGAGATGAACAATACAGTAACTAAAATGAAAAATACACAAGATGGAACCAATAGCAGAAGAATAGATAAGTGACCTGGAAGACAGAATGGTGGAATTCAGTGCCACAGAACAAAATAAAGAAAAAAAGAATGAAAAGAAATGAAGACAGCCTAAGAGATATTTGGGAAAACATTAAATGAACCTACATTTATATTATAGGTGTCCAAGAAGGAGACAAGAGAGAGAAAGGACCCAAGAAAATATTTGAAGTGATTATAGTTGAAAACTTCCCTAACACGGGAAAGGAAATAACAACCCAAATCAAGGAAGCACAGAGAGTCCCAGGCAGGATAAACACAAGAAGAAACACACTGAGACACATAGTGATCAAATTGACAAAAATTAGAGGCAAACGAAAATTTTCAAAAGCAACAGGGAAAAATGACAAATACCATACAAGGGAACCCCCATATGGTTAAAAGCTGATTTCTTAGTAGAAACTCTAAAAGCCAGAAGGGAGTGGCACAATATATTTAAAGTGATGAAAGGGAAGAACCTGCAACCAAGATTATGTTACCAGTCAAAGATCTCATTCAGATTCGGTGGAGACATCAAAAGATTTACAGACAAGCAAAAACTAAGAGAATTCAGCACGACTAAAACAGCTCTACAACAAGTGCTAAAGGAACTTCTCTAAGTGGGAAACACAAGAGAAGGAAAGCACCTACAAAAACTAATGCAAAACAATTAAGAAAAATGTAATAGGTATATACATATCAAAAATTACCTTAAAAGTCAATGGATTAAAGGCTGAAACCAAAAGACACAGGCTTGCAGAATATATACAAAAAAAAAAAAAAAAAGACCCATATATACGCTGTCTACAAGAGACACACTTCAGACCTAGGGACACATACAGACTGAAAGTGAGGGGAAGGAAAATGATATTCCATGCAAATGGAAATCAAAAGAAAACTAGAGTAGCAATATTCATATCAGATAAAATAGATTTTAAATTAAAGAATGTTACAAGAGATATGGAATGACACTACATAATGATCAACTATCAAGTCAAGAAGGAGACACAAGAATTAAAAATATATATGCAACCAACAGAGGAGCACCACAATACATAAGGCAAATGCTTACAGCTATAAAGGAGGAAATCAACAGTAACACAATAATAGTGGGGGGCTTTAACACCTCACTTACACCAATGGACAGATCAACCAGACAGAAAATTAATAACAAAACACAAGTTTTAAGTGACAAAATAGACCAGATAGATTTAATTGACCTTTATAGGACATTATATCTGAAAACAGCATATTAAAATTTCTTCTCAAGTGCACGTGCAATATTCTCCAGGATAGATCATATCTTGGGTCACAAATAAAGCCTTGGTAAATTTAAGACAATTGAAATCATATCAAGCATCTTTTCTGACAAAAATGCTATGAGACCAGAAATAAATTACAGGGAAAAATCCATAAAGAACACAAACACATGAAGACTAAACAATACATTACTAAATAACCAAGAGATCACTGAAGAAATCAAAGAGGAAATTAAAAGATATCTAGAGATAAATGCAAACAAAACCACAATGATCCAAATCATATGAGATGCAGCAAAAGCAGTTCTAAGAAAGAAGTTTATAGCAATAAAATGTTACCTCAAGAAACAAGAAAAATCTCGAATAAACAATCTAAACTTACACCTAAAGGAACTAGAGAAAGAAGAACAAACAATATCCAAAGTTAGTAGAAGGAAATAAATCATAAAGATCAGAGCAGAAACAAATGAAATAGAAACAAAGAAAACAATAGCAAAGATCAATAAAACTAAAAACGGGTTCATTGAGGAGATAAAGAAAATTGATAACCCTTTAGGCAGACTCATTAACAAAAAGGGGGAGAGGACTAAAATCAATAAAATTAGAAATGAAAAAGGGGAAGTTACAACAGACACCACAGAAATACAAAGCATCGTAAGAGACTACTACAAGCAACTCTATGCCAATAAAACGGACAACCTGAAAAATGGACAAATTCTTAGAAAGGTATAACCTTCCAAGCCTGAACCAGGGAGAAATAGAATATACGAGCAGACCAATCACAAGTATTGAAATTCAAACAGTGATTAAAAATCTTCCAACAAACAAAAGTCCAGGACCAGACAGCTTCAGAGGTGAATTTTATCAAACATTTAGGGAAGAGCTAACACCCATCCCTCTCAAACTCATCCAAAAAATTGCAGAGGAAGGAATGCTCTCCAACTTATTCTATGAGGTCACAATCACCCTGATACAAAAACCAGACAAAGATACTACAAAAAAGATAATTACAGACCAATATCACTGATGAATATAGATGCAAAAATCCTCAACAAAATACTAGCAGACAGAATCCAATGACAAATTAAAGGATCATACATCATGATCAAGTGGCATTTATCCCAGGGATGCAAGGATTTTTCAATATATGCAAATCAATCAGTGTGATACACCACGTCAACAAGCTGAAGAATAAAAACCATATGATCATCCCAAAAGATGCAGAAAAAAAATATTTTTACAAAATGCAATACCCATTTATGATAAAAACTATACAGAAAGTGGGCATAGAGGGAGTCTACCTCAACATAATAAAGTCCATATACGACAAACCCAGAGCAAACATGATTCTCAATGGTGAAAAACTGAAAGCATTTCCTCTAAGGCCAGGAACAAGACAAGGATATTCACTCTAACCACTATTATTCAACATAGTTTTGGAAGTCCTAGTCATGGCAATCAGAGAACACAACTAAATAAAAGGAATCCAAATGGGAAAAGAAGAAGTAAAACACCACTGTTTGCAGATGACAGGATACTTTATGTAGGAAATCCTAAAGATGCTACCATAAAACTACTACAACTCATTGCATAATTTGGTAAGTTGCAGGATACAAAATTAATGCACAGAAAGCTCTTGCATTCCTATACACTAACAACGAAAAATCAGAAAGAGAAATTAAGGAAACAATCCCATTCACCACTGCAACATAAAGAATAAACTGTCTAGGAATAAACCTACCTAAGGAGGTTAAAGACCAGTAATCAGAAAATTATAAGACACTGATGAAAGAAATCAAAGATGACATAGATGGAGAGTTATACCATGTTCTTGGATTGGAAGAATCAATACTGTGAAAATGACTATACTATCAAAAGCCATCTACAGATGCAATGCAATACCTATCAAATTACCAATGGGATTTTTTACAGAACTAGAACAAAAAATCTTAAAATTCGTATGGAGACAAAAAAGTGCCTGAATAGCCAAAGGAATTCTGAGAGAAAAAATAAATGGAGCTGGAGGAATCAGACTCCCTGACTTCAGACTGTACTACAAACCTACAGTAATCAAGAAAATATGGTACTGGCACAGATATATATATATATATATATATATATATATATATATATATATATATATATATATATATAATCAATGGAACAGGATAGAAAGCCAAGAGAAAAACCCACACACCTAAGGTCAACTAATCTATGACAAAGGAGGCAAAGATATACAATGGAGAAAAAGCAGTCTCTTCAATATAATGGTGCTCAGAAAACTGGACAGTTACATGTAGAAGAATGACATTAGAACACTCCTTAATAACATCCACAAAAATAAACTCAAAATGGATTAAAGACCTAAATGTAAGAACAGACAGTATCAAACCCATACAGGAAATCATAGGAAGAACAAACTTTAACATAAACCACAGCAAGATATTTTTTGACCCAACTCCTCGAGTAATGGAAAGAAAAACAAAAATAAACAAATGGGACCTAATGAAACTTAAAAGCTTTTGCACAGCTAAGGAAACAATAAACAAGATGAAAAGAAAACACTCAGATTGGGATAAAATACTTGGAAACGAATCAATGGACAAAGGATGAATCTCCAAGATATATAAACAGTCCATGCAGCTCAATATCAAAAAACAAACAACCCAATCCAAAAATGGGCAGAAGACCTAAGTAGACATTTCTCCAGAGAAGATATACAGATTGCCAACAAACACATGAAAGAATGATCAACATCATTAATCATTAGAAAAATGCAACTCAAAACTACAATGAGATATCATCTCATACCAGTCAGAATGGCCATCATCAAAAATCTACAAACTATAAATGCTGGGAATATATGGAGAAAAGGGAACCCTCCTGCACCATTGGTGCAAATGTAAATTTATACACCCACAATAGAGAACAGTTTGGAGATTCCTAAAAAACTAAAAATAGAACTACCATAGGACCCAGCAATCCCACTACTGGGCATATACCCCGAGAAAACCATAATTCAAAAAGAGCCATGTAGCAAAATGTTCATTGCAGCTCTATTTACAATAGCTAGGACATAGAAGCTACCTAAGTGTCCATCCACAGATGAATGGATAAAGAATATGTGGCACATATATGCAATGGAATATTAGCCATAAAAAGAAACAAAATTGAGTTATATGTAGTGAGTGAGGTGGATGGACTTAGAGTCCATCATACAGAGTGAAGTAAGTCAGAGAAAAACAAATACTATATGCTAACACATATATATGGAATCTAAAAAAAAAAAAAAAAAGGTCATGAAGAACCTAGGGACAAGACGGGAATAAAGACACAGACCTACTAGAGAATGGACTTGAGGATATGGGGAGGGGTAAAGATAAGCTGGGACAAAGTGAGAGAGTGGCATGGACATGTATACACTACCAAACGTAAAATACATAGGTAGTGGGAAACAGCTGCATAGCACAGGGAGATGAGCTCGGTGCTTTGTGACCACCTAGAGGGGTGGGATACGGAGGGTGGGAGGGAAAGAGATGCAAGAGTGAAGAGATATGGGGACATATGTATATGTGTAACTGATTCACTTTGTTATAAAGCAGAAATTAACACCCCATTGTAAAGCAGTTATACTCCAATAAAGATGTTTAAAAATAAACAAACAAACAAACAAACAAACAAATAAATAAAAGTTACAAGACATTTTCCAGGTATGAGGCAACAGGATAACATGGAGGATATAAAAATGAAAAAAATATATGTTTCTCCTAGTAATGTTTTCTAAGATATTAGTGTTATTATGTATGAAAAAGAAAAAGATAATGTGTTCTTATGTGTAAGAAATAGACTTATTTAATATCAGACAGTGAGTCTTTCTTGTGGACCAATTTTAAGGTCAGGGGTTATTCCTAGATTTAAAACAAATAAGCAATCCATAACTGAGCAGTGGAAGGACCATTGTGAAGCTAAATGGTCTATGAGAAGTCAGATAAACAGATATGTGTTTAATTTTCTCTGATACTAGCAGGCACTTTTTTCAGTTGTTTCTGAAAAATTTGCCCCTCCATCTCATTTTTTTTTTATTTTCTTCCTATTATAAGGATGGAAAGAAGAAAGAAAGTATTAAAAACACAGAATAGCTAAAGGATGGCAGACATTTGGAAAAAAAAATAATGTTCAGAAGTATTAATGACATGGTGGCCAATACTGTGAAAGCCTGGTCTAAATCCCTGGGTCTTTCCTACAATTTTATTGCACTTAACCATCATCTTCCTCAAGCTTTCGTAGCTCATACTTGGGGCCATCAGTGGATGCTACAGCTGCAAGATTTTCAAAGGAGCCAGAATTTCCTGAGAAATTTATGACTTTGGAGACAGCTCATGGCCAATGTCTGAACTCTCAGGAGGAAGAAAATCCGACTTTCTGGCCTGAGTCTAGTTTACACTCCAGAGTACCTTAAGAGAGAAGTCTGGACATCACCTGAAATCATGTCCTCCCTTTCCCCAGACTGCTTTCTTCACTCTATTACTAATTTTTCCTGGAGCAATACTTACTAATCATTTACACTCAAATACTAGGGTTTATTTCTGGGAGAACCAAATAATAAAACACACACTCACACATAAGACTGTTTTTCATAGTGAACCTCACTAATAGTAGTAAGAATAATGTGCATTTTCATAATTAAGTCTATGGTTAGTTCAAACAGATACTTATCATTTAAAGTGTGTTTCCAGATGTCTATGCAGAGAAGAAAGATTAATAATTTTTATTTTGCATACTTATCCCAATTAATTAAAAATGGATGTCTAGAATATTGAATAGGATGATGAATTTAAAAGGATTCTGGAGAGAGGGGGAAGATGGCAGAAGAGTAAGACGTTGAGATCACCCTCTTCCCGACAGATACATCAAAAATACATCTACACGTGGAACAACTCCTACAGAACACCTACTGAATGCTGGCAGAAGACCTCAGACCTCCCAAAAGGCAAGAAACTCCCATACTTACCTTGGTAGGGCTAAAGAAAAAGAATAAACAGAGACAAAAGAATAGGAGCAGGACCTGCACCAGTGGGAGGGAGATGTGAAGGAGGAAAGGTTTCCAAACACTAGGAAGCCCCTTCGTGGGCGAAGACTGCAGGTGGTGGAGGAGGGAAGTTTTGGAGATGTGGAGGAGAGCACAGCAACAAGGGTTTGGAGGGCAAAGTAGAGAGATTCCCGCCCAGAGGATTGGTGCACATCGGTGCTCACCAGACAGAGAGGCTTGTCTGCTCACCTGCCAGGGCGAGCAGGGCTGGGAGCTGAGGCTTGGGCTTTGGTCAGAGTGCAGGGAAAGGACTGGGGTTGGAGGCCTGAACACAGCCTGCAGGGGGTTAGTGCACCACGGCTGTCCAGGAGGGAGTCCAGGGAAATGTCTGGACCTGCCAAAGAGGCAAGAGACTTTTTCTTCCCTCTTTGTTTCCTGGTGCATGAGGAGAGGGGATTAAGAGCACAGCTTAAAGGAGCTCCAGAGACAGGCAGGGGCTGTGGCTAACAGTACAGAGCACAGAGACGGGCATGAGACGCCAAGGCTGCTGCTGCTGCCACCAAGGAGCCTGTGTGCGAACACAGGTCACTATCCACACCGCTCCTCCCGGGAGCCTGTGCAGCCCACCACGGCCAGGGTCCAGGTATCCAGGGACAACATCCCCGGGAGAATGCACGGCATGCCTCAGGCTGCTGCAACGTCATGCCAGCTTCTGCTGCCTCAGGCTCGCCCCACACTACATACACCTTTCACCCCCCGGCCTGAGTGAGCCAGAGTCCTCGAATCAGTGGCTTCTTTAACCCTGTCCTGTCTGAGCGAAGAACAGACACCCTCCGGTGACCTAGATGCAGAGGCGGGGCCAAAGACAAAGCTGAGGCCCAGGAGCTGTGCAAACAAGGAAGAGAAAGGGAAATCTCTCCCAGCAGCCTCAGGAGCAGCGGGTTAAATCTCCAAAATCAACTTGATGTACCTACATCTGTGGAATATCTGAATAGAAAACAAATCATCCAAAATTTAGGAGGTGGACTTTGAGAGCAAGATTTATTATTTTTTCCCCATTTCCTATTCTTGTGAGTGTGTATGTGTATGCCTCTGTGTGAGATTTTGTCTGTATAGCTTTGCTTTGACCATTTGTCCTAGGGTTCTATCCGTCCATTTTGGTTTTTGTTTTTTACTTAAAATTTTTTTTCTTAATAATTATTTTTTATTTTAATAACTTTATTTTATTTTATCTAACTTTATTTTATTTTATTTTATCCACTTTCTTTCTTTCTCTTACTTTCTACTTTGCTCCCTTTTATTCTGAGCTGTGTGGATGAAAGGCTCTTGTTGTTCCAGCCAGGAGTCAGTGCTGTGCCTCTGAGGTGGGAGAGCCAACTTCAGGACACTGGTCCACAAGAGACCTCTCAGCTTCACATAATATCAAATGGCGAAAATCTCCCAGAGATCTCCATCTCAACATCAACACCCAGCTTCAATCAACAACCATCAAGCTACAATGCTGGACTTCCTATGTCAAACAACTAGCAAGACAGGAACACAACGCCACCCATTAGCAGAGAGGCCGCCTAAAATCAAAATAACTCCACAGACACCCCAAAACACACCACCAGACGTGGACCTGCCCACCAGAAAGACAAGATCCAGCCTCATCCACCAGAAAATAGGCACTAGTCCCCCCCACCAGGAAGACTACACACCCACTGAACCAACTTTAGCCACTGGGGACAGACAACAAAAACAACGGGAACTACGAACCTGCAGCCTGCAAAAAGGAGACCCCAAACACAGTACGATAATCAAAATGAAAAGACAGAAAAACACACAGCAGATGAAGGAGCAAGATAAAAACCCGTCAGATCTAATAAATGAAGAAGAAATAGGCAGTCTACCTGAAAAATAATTCAGAATAATGATAGTAAAGGTGATCCAAAATCTTGGAAATAGAAGAGAGGAAATGCAAGAAACATTTAACAAGGACCTAGGAGAACTAAAGATGAAACAAGTAATGATGAACAACACAATAAATGAAATTAAAAATACTCTAGAAGGGATCAGTAGCAGAATAACTGAGGCAGAAGAATGGATATGTGACTTGGAAGATTAAATAGTGGAAATAACTACTGTAGAGCAGAATAAAGAAAAACAATGAAAAGAACTGAGGACAGTCCCAGAGATTTCTGGGACAACATTAAATGAACCAACATTTGAATTATAGGCGTTCTAGAAGAAAAAGAGAAAAAGAAAAAGACTGAGAAAATATTTGAAGAGATTATAGTTGAAAACTTCCCTAATATGGGAAAGGAAATAGTTAATCAAGTCCAGGAAGCACAGAGAGTCCCATACAGGATAAATCCAAGGAGAAACACACCAAGACACATATTAGTCAAACCGTCAAAAATTAATACAAAGAAAATATATTAAAAGCAGAAAGGGAAAACAACAAATAACACACAAGGGAATCCCCATAAGGTTAACAGCTGATCTTTCAGCAGATACTCTGCAAGCCAGAAGGGACAGGCAGGACATATTTAAAGTGATGAAGGTGAAAAACCTACAGTCAAGATTACTCTACCCAACAAGGATCTCATTCATATTTGATGGGGAAATTAAAACATTTACAGACAAGCAAAAGCTGAGAGAGTTCAGCACCACCAAGCCAGCTTTACAACAAATGTGAAAGGATCTTCTGTAGGCAAGAAACACAAGAGAAAGAAAAGACCTACAATATCAAATCCAAAACAATTAAGAAAATGGGAATAGAAACATACATATCGATAATAAGGAGGTAATAAAAATGTTGACCAAATAAAGAAATGCTATTGATATAAATACAGATCACTATAACAAGAAACCAGAAACTATAAAGAGGAGCCAGTCAAAATTAGACAACTCAATTGCCTAGATGAAACTGAACTACAGGCAGTAAGTAGCAAACTAAGTAATGCAGAAGAACAAATAAGTGATTTGGGATATAGAAAATGGAAATCACCTGATCAGAACAGCAGACAGAAAGACAAATGAAAAAAATGAAAACAATATATGAAACCTAAGGAATAATATAATGTGTGCCAATCTACACATAACAGGGATCCCAGAAAAAGAAAAAAGAGAAAAAGGAATTGAAAATGTATTTGAAGAAATTACTGCTGAAAAATTCCCAAACCTAAAAAAGGAAAACAGATATCCAGGTACAAGATGCACAGAGGTTCTCAAACAAGATGAACCCAAACAGACCTACACAAAGACATATAATTAAAATAGAAAAAAATTAAAGATAAAGAGAGGATTCTAAAAGCAGCAAGAGAAAAACAATGAGTTATTTACAAGGGAAGCCCCATAAAGCTATCACTAATTTATCTACAGGAACATTGCAGGCCAGAGAGAATGGCAAGATATACCCAAAGTCCTGAACGTGAAAACCTTGCTACCTAGGATACTCTACCCAGCAAGATTATCATTTATAACAGAAGCATAGATAAAGAATTTCTGATACCAGCAAAAATGAAAATAATACAGTAATATTAAACCTACCCTAAAAGAAATATTGAAAGGTCTTATCTAAATAAATATAAAAGAGCACAAATCTATAGGAAAGAAAAAAATCACAACAGGAAAGGCAAATATATAAAAGGGTAGTAGATCACATAAATAAGCCAGTACATAGATTAAAAATAAAAATAAAAAAAATTTTCTGAATGTAATTATAACTACAATGAACAGAAAAAGGATAAACATGAAGATGTAAAGTAGAACATCAAAGTCATAAAATGTGGGGGAGGAGAGTAAGAAAATATAGATTTTTTTCAGAATGTGTTTGAGTGTATTGGCTACCTGTCTAAAGCAAGTAAATATAATAAATGTTTAATACACTTGAAAAACAGGGAAACCACAAATCAAAACCTTATGATATATTCATAAAACCCAAAAATAAGATAATTCAAACATAATAAAAAAGCAAACCATCAAACAACAGAAAGAAAATTAAAAAGAAAGGAACAGAAAAGAAATAAAAAATCAACTGGAAAACAAGTTTTAAAATGGTAGTAAATACATACCTATCAATAATTACCTTAAATGTCAATGGACTAAATGTTCTGGTCAAAGGACATAGAGTGGTAGATTGGATAATAAAGCAAGAAGGTATAGTATGCTGCCTACAAGATACCCACTTTAAGACGAAGGATAAACATAGATTGAAAGTAAGGGGATGTAAAAGATATATCATGCAAATGGAAATGACAAGAAAGCTTGGGTACCACTACTCATATCAGACGAAATAGAATTTGAAACAAAGGCCATAAAGAATCATGAAGAAAGACACTGTATAATGATAAAGGGATCAATAAAGGGAGAGAATATTACACTTGCTGACATATATGCACCCAATATAGGAACACTTAAATATATAAAACAAATACTACCAGACACAGAGGGAGAAATGGATGAAAATACAAAAATAGGAGACTTTAACACTCAACTGACATCAATGGACAGATTTTCCAGATAGAAAATCATTAAGGCAACAGAGACCCTAAAGGACACTATAGAACATGTAGACTTAATTGACTTCTTCAGGTCATTACCACCAAGAAAAGAAGAATAAACATTCTTTTCAAGTGCATGTAGAACATTCTCTAGGATAGACCACATACTAGGACACAAAACAAAACCCCCAAAATTCAAGACAATAGAAATTATTTCAAGTATCTTTTCTGACCAAACAGCATGAAAGTAAGAAACAATCACAGAAATAGAAATTAGAAAAAAAAAAAATACATGGAGTGTAGAAAATGAGTCATTGATGAAATCAAAGAGGAAATTTAAAAATACGTCAAGACAAATGACAATGAAAACTCAACCATACAAAATCTATGGGATGCAGCAGAAGCAGTACTAAGAGTGATGTTCATAGAGATACAGGACTTTCTCAAAAAAATAAGAAAACTCTCAAACAACTTAACCTACCACCTAAAAGAATTAGAAAACAAAGAACAAACAAACAAAAACCCCTAAAGTCAGCCAAAGAATGGAAATAATAAAGATCAGAGAGAAATAAATAAAATAAAGATAAAAAAATAAATCAAGAGCTTTTTTTTTAAAGGATAAAGAAAATAGACAATTCTGGACAGGCTTACAAACAAAAAAGGAGAGAGGACCCAAGTAAATAAAATAAGAAATGAAAGAGGAGAAAATAATACCGACACCATAGAAATACCAAAACAAACAAATGAAAAACAAACAAAAAAAATCATGAGGATATTATCAACAATTATATGTCAATGAATTGGAGAAACTATAATAAGTGGACAAGTTTATAGAAATATATCTCCCCAAAAAACTGAATCAAGAAATCGATAAATTGAAAAGACTGATGACTAGACATGAAATAGAATCTGTAGTTAAAAAAAAAAAAAAAAAAAAAAACTTCTTGTAAATAAAAATCTAAGACCAGATTGCTTCACTGGGGAATTCCACCAAATATACAAAGAGGAACTTATACCAATACTTCTCAAACTCTTTCAAAAGATTGAAGAGGAGGGAACACTAAAAGACATTCTATGAAGCCACCATCACCCTGATACCAAAACCAGACAAAGACACACAAAAAAATAAAAGAGTATAGGCCAATACATTTGATATGTATAGATACAAAGATCTTCAACAAAATATTAACAAATCAAATCCAGCAAAATATAAAAAGGATCATACACCATGATCAATTTGGATTCATTACAGGGTCACAAGGATGGTTCAACATATGCAAATCAATCAATATGATACACCACATCAACAGCAACAAAAAAGGTAAAAATCTCATGATCATCTCAATAAATGCAGAAAAAAAAACATTTGATAAATTTTGACATCCATTCATTATAAAAACTCTCACAAAAGTGGATACATAAACCAAAGTTGAGGGAACATATCTTGGCATAACAAAAGCCTTTTATGACAAACCCAGAGCCAACATAATACTCAATGTTGAAAAGCTGAAATCCTTCCCACTAAAATCTGGAACAAGATAAGGATGCCCACTCTCACCACTTATACTCAACCTAGTATTGGAAGTCTTAGCCACAGCAATCAGATAAGAAAAATAGATACAAGTTTTCTATGGAAGGAAATAGGTAAAATTGTCATTACATGCAGATGACAATACAATATATGGAAAATCCTAAAGACTCCACACAAAAACTACTAGAACTGATAAATGAATTCAGCAATGTAGCAGGATATAAGATTAACATACAGAAATCTGTTGCATTTCTTTACACTAATAATGAAATATCAGAAAGAGAAAATTTAAAAAAAAATAATAATCCCTTTTAAAATCCACATCATAAAAATAAAATAAAATACTTAGGAATAAGCCTAACCAAGGAGGTGAAAGAAGAAAACCTGATGTCTGTTTTCTTCTCCAGATTTGAGAAATTTTCAGCCATGATGTCATCAAATACAGTTTTGACACCCTTCTCTCTCTCTTTGTCTTCTGGGACCCCTAAAGTGTTAATGCTGGTATGATTGATGTTGTACCAGAGATCCCTTAAGCTGTTCTCATTTTTTAAAAAAATTCTTCTTTTTGCTATTCTGATTGGTTTATTTCCATTATTCTGTCTTCCCGATCATTTATGCATTATTTGGTATCACCTAGTATGCTATTAATTCCTTCTAATATGTTTTTCATTTTAGTTATTTTGTTCCTCAGTTCTTACTATTTATTTTTATATTTTCTAGCTCCTTGTTAAAATTATTATTGTGTTCTATTATTTTCCCTAATCCAGCTAGCATTCTTATTTCTAATGCTTTAAATTATTTATCTGGTAAATTATTTATTTCTGTTTTAATATTTGCTTTTTTCAGATGTTTTCTCTTGCTCTTTCAATTAAGACAAATTCCTCTGTCTTCTCATTTTTCTTAACTTTTTCTGTCTCTGAAATTAGGTAAAACAGACACCTGATGTGGTCTTGAAGGGGTCACCTTATGCAGGAATATTTCTATACAGTCAATGTGTGCACAGTTGCTTTTGGTGGGAGAGTTGGATTTGGAATGAACACAAGTTAACTCTTTCCTCAGGGTAGGCTGGCAGCTATCACTTTGATAAGAAGTGGGGCTGGAGGTTGAGGGCTTATGGCCAGAGCCAGTTGTGAGCTGAGGAACCCCTCATTCAGTGGCTGTCACTGCCCTATTGGGGGTGGAGTTGAGTCCCAGGTTGCTAAAGCAGAAGTCTTTAGGGTGAAGCTTGAGTTGGTTCCATTCCCTTTAAGTGTGTTCCCTTCTCCTTCCTAGCACTGTCACCCTCACCCTAGAAGGGACCAGAGCTGGAGCAAGAGGGGTGGGTGTGGGAACTCAGCATGGATCTGGTCTCAGGGTGTTGTGGTTCAGCCAGGGTCAAAGACTCAAACTGCTTCTGAGGTACTACCTGTGTAAGCACCAGTAATGGCAACCCTTGTCTTGCTCAGATGCTGCAGGTCTGACACTCCTTTGTCTCTTACATCTCAGCTCTCACCTCAGCCTCTGCCACCCTCTCTGTGGTGTGGAGCTGTGCCACAGGGCAGACTGTGTGGGTTCTTGGTGTGTGTTGGGGCACAAGCTGTTGTAGTCCAGTCACAGACAGATGTCAGGGCTGCTTCTTATGTGATGCCTGTTAAGTGCCAGTAATAGCTGTCCTCTCCCTGCTCAGATAGCACTTTAGGTCTGACCCATCTCTGTGTCTAACAGCCAAGTCCTCATCCCACTGTTGAGCTGTATCATGAAGCAAGTGGGGCTGGAGTATTCATTTGGGTCAAGCTGGGTGGTCACAGAAAATTGGCCAGCCACTTCCTTGGTTTTCAAACCATCCTCTCTGTTCTGCTTCAGGAGCAAGAATGTGTTGTAGGAGCCCAGGCTTCCCCAAGTATCAGTGGTTCTCTAACCAGCCAAGGATCCTCATCTTCCTGTGTCAGACCCCAGGGCTGAGGTACCAAATATGTGGCCTGAACCACTCAGTGCCCAGGAAGGATCTCCACCCATGTAATCTCCCTTTCTTCTGAGTCCCTTCCCACAAGCACAGGTCCCAACTTGATTGCTTCTGTTCCTTCCTACTGGATTCCATGTGTATCTTTCTTTCAGCCTTGGTTGTAGAAGAGTCTTTCTGCCAGTTTCCAGTTAGTTTTCAGTGAAAACTTTTCCACATGTAGATGTTCATTTTATGTGTTCTTGGAGGGAAGTGAGTTCCATATCCTCCTACTCTGCCTTCTTGATCTCCTCCCCAATGCCCAAGTCGTTTTGATATTTAATTCCATATCTAGGAAAAGATAATTCTTTTCTATTTATTATTTTAACTTCAGTTTTTAATTATTATTATTATTATCATTAATTTTATGATTATGAGTATTAACTTTTGACATCATGGAAGATGAGATTTTCACTTTTCGTCCTTTCCCATCCTGTTCCTCCCTCTAATTTTTTATATCTGCAATTATGTATTACTACAGATATATACTAATGCTTCACTTAATACAAAGGTTTCCATAATAATGACTATACATGATATATCAGAGTTAAACACCCTAAGAGTCTGTAATTACTTTTACCTTATCTGTACATTTTAATTTTATATGGGGCTCAAAATTACCTAAGCTTTTTTTTTTTAGTTTTTAGCATTTTTACTTACTTTTGTAGGTACTTATTAGTAATTTTATAAATTGTTGCAATCTGAAGTGGTTTTAGTTTATGAATAGCTTATGAACAACTGTCTGGGAATTCTCTTAATTTCTCTTTTGTTTGGCACTTTCTATTTTCTTCCTGATTTACTCCTTCATTTGACTGAACAACATTTTTAATTGTCTCCTAAGAAAAGGAGTAAGGTAAGTACATTTATTGAATCATTCAATGTCTGAAAATATATTTATTCTGCATTCTCCTTTGATAGTTTTGTTGTACCAAGAGTTATAGTTTGAATATTTTTACTTCTGAATTATAAAGATTTTTTCATTGTTTTGAGTATTCGTTATTCAATTAGGAATCTAAATGAATTGTAACTCCCCATTGTTTGTATGAAAATGGTTTCATCTGATTTATAATATTTCACAAGTGCCTTGAGTGAGTGCTAGATATTATTTGTGAACATTTTATTTGTGTCCTTTCTGGAAATTTTCCTTTAATTATTATTTTTAAATGATTTTCTCTGTTTTTTAGTCTTTACTAGTTCTGAATGTCCAGTTACATTTTGAGGACCTCTTGGACTGGTGATCTAATATTCTGTTTTTCAAGCCTATCCTCTGTTGTCTTTATCTTTCCATAATTTCTCAAAAAAAAAGTCTCCATTTTGTCTTCTAAAGCTTCTATTGAATTTTTCCCATCTGTTATCATACATATAAGTTCCAAGAGTTTCTTTTGTTCTCTAAAATTTTATTTTTAAGAATGGTTTTCTATTTTTGATTATTTGATACAAAATTATCTCTTTGAGGACAATAATAGTTTTTATTTCATTTTTGCTTTCTTCTCCCTGCACATTTTCTTGTATCTCCATTTTCTCAATATTTCTTTTTTGTTTGACGTTGTTCTTTATCTTTCATGTTAGATAGTTTTTATACCTGAATGATGAATTTTGCTGTTCATATTAGTTAACTATTTCCACAACATTGTTCAATAGCAAAGAACTACAAAACTTCAGTGACCTTTATAATTAAAGTACATTTGTCAAATATCTAAGGAGTTAATATAATCTGGACTGACTTCACCAGAATTATTCTGTTCAGCTGAGTTCATACACGAATCTGTGTGTTACCTGCCTTACTCATGAATCTGTGGGTCAGGCAGGGCTAGAACGTGGAGAGATATTGTGTTCTAGGGCTCTGGAGTGAATCAGCTCTCTCTATGTAGCCTTCATTTTCCAGCAGGCTAGCTTGAGCAATTCTCATGATGATAGTAGAGGTACAAGAGCAATGAATAAGCCCATTTTAAGTCTGCTTTTTTCTTATTAGTTAATATCTCAAATCAAGGCACAAAACTCAGTTCAGTGTTACTTGCTGAGCAGGAAACTACAAAGAGTGTTTGATACAGTGAGACATAAATATTGGGGTCATCCTCACAATTTTCTATAACATTTAGGGTTAGTTGATCAAGGAGCTGATTATACCATCTGAGTAAATAAATGGGCATATCATTTTTGATCTTCCCTTGATGATGATTTTGCCTGGCCATTTGTTGAAGATTGCATTATGTCAGCAGCTTTTGATCTCTCATCTAAAGCTGGTTTTCACATTTCCCAGATAAATATGTTTTAATCTCTTACTAAGAGGTTAAATGCCTAGGTTTTAGTATTTTCTGAGGTAAGATAGGGAGAGATTAGATTTTAAGGAGTATTGACAGAGAGTGCACATAAATTATCTTCCATATTTTCAGTAAAGTGCTGTAACCCTCAAATTTGTGTGGTGTACCCCAATGGGCAATACCACTCTGGATAATAAACTGCAATGTGCCTGGAAAGGCAGAGTGAATATTTTTCTGGAGACTATGAAGTGGGGAGAGACTTAAGGATCTAATTAATTCTGAACAGCTTACAATCAGCCCATATTACTTTAGGGCATCTTCCCACTTTAACCCTAATTTCAACATATGTGGCACTGCCATAATTTGAGATTATGAGAATTTTATGAAATAAATTGATTTGTTTCTTGGGTTTTCATCTCTTAGAATAGGATTTGCATTTCTCTCTTCTGTTGTGTATTACTACTTACCCATCTGAATTTTATCATCTGTTACTGTCTCTTTTTCCATTCTCATCAGCCTCATGTGTTTATGTTTTTTAAGAGATTGTTACTTTAATATAGTTTAGAGGGTTTTTGTGAGTGGTCAATATTAGATCACTGAATTAAAGCCACCATATTTACCCAGAATTCACCTAGTTTTTTGTTCATAAAAAAAATTAAGACTTTATTTTTAGAGCAGTTTTAGGTTTACAACAAAATTGAGAGGAAGGTACAGAGATTTCCCATACATATGCATAGTCTCATATATATCAACATCACTCAGTGGAATGGTACATCATTTTTACCAAGAATTAACCTATATTATATAACACATCCTAATCACCCAGAGTCCATGCTTACATTAGGGTTCATTCTTGGTGCTGTACATTTTGTGTGTTTGGACAAATGTACGATGACATGTATTCAACTTTATAATATCTTATAGAGTACTCTCACTGCTTTAAAAATCCTCTGTGCACTGCTTATTTATGTCTTCCACCCTATACCTAGCAAACATTTTGAATCTTGGAGAGAATCTTTTTATTCTCTCCATAGTTTTGCCTTTCACATTGGCTTATTTCACTTAGTAATGTGAATGTAAGATTACTCCATATCTTTTCATGGCTTGATGCTCATTTATTTTTAGTGCTGAAGAATATTTTATTGTCTGGGTGTACCACAGATTACTTATCCATTCACCTACTTACCAAAAGGCACCTTAGTTTCTTCCAAATTGTGTAAATTATGCATACAATTGCTAAATCTGTGTAGCAGGCATACATCTGTGTGCAAATTTTTGTGTGTACATAAGTTTTCAACTCTTCTGGGTACATATCAAGAAGTGCAGGTACTGGATGGTATGCTAAGAATATGTTTAGTTTTATGAGAAACTGCCAAATTATGTTACAAGATGGCTGTACCATTTTATATTTCCACTAGCAATAAATGAGAGTTCCTATTGTTCCACATCCTCAGCAGATTTGATGTTGTCATTGTGTGGATCAGATTGTTTTTCACCTTATGAGATTTTATTTTTCTTTCTAAAAATTTGTGTTTGCTTCTAATATATTTGAAGGTTTTACTCAATCCCCCCATTTGCCAATGTGCGATTATTCCTCAGATTCCCAGGTACTCTTCTTTTTCCTTTGTTCTACAATATTTTCTTTCCAGTGGCTCAATAGTACTATTTTCTTTGCTTCTCTACTTAATTTATTCATCTTTGAATAAAATGGTATTTGTCTAGAACAACTGTTTTCATTTTGTAAGGTCAGTATACATACAATAGTATTTTACTGACTTAAAGTAAAAATCCATGAAGCACAAAGGGACAGATACTCAGTCTCCTGGGTGTTAATATTCTGAAGTCCCTAAGTCAGGAGATAGATGGTGAAGTGGATTTTTGGCACTGCCTCATTAATAAAGGTCACTTGCAGTATTGAAACCTTGGAAAGTTTTATTCTTAATTTGACTTCATCTATGTTAAAATTATTATTAATTCTCCCCAGATTTTTAATTTTTCCTAGTTTTGGGGATTCCTGTGAGATGTTTGTTATGTTTCTGTATTCATGAATATTTTCCTGTGAGCTTCTGAAGGACAGCTTTGAAGGCTGCTAATTCCATAGAGTTTTGTTGTGCATTTTTACATTTTACAGACATATTACTATATGTCTGGCACAGGCTGAGAACTTTTTGACACATTTTCTATCTTATTTCTTCCCTAAGATAATCCTAAACCCAAAAACTCTCAACAAAACTCTTTGAAGACTGTGATCATTTTATGACATTATCAGCAGCCTTTCAAATGAATAGGAAAATGACAATATTTATTTTCTTTCTGTTCATAATAATAGACAAAGCAATGTGACTAAATTTTTATCTTACATTCTGCATTTTCTGTAATTATATTGGCAAAGTTCTGCTAATTTTTAAAAATCAAACACATATCTACTTTCAATAACAAGTATATGTAATTTTATATAACACTATTCAGTCTTCTTTTGCTTTATCTGAGTTTTAAACTGTTGCTTTATAAAATGATACATTTGTATATGACATATGGAATTTAAACTAAGGTTACATTTGAACTCATTTTTACTTAATCATGAGAACACACAATGTTCATAATTCTCTGAATTACATTTTTGAGGACTTATAAACTCTGATTATTTTACCTCAAAAATATTTGATTTATTGACTCACTTAAATCTTAGATGATTCGGGTTGTTTGACACAACATAAAATATCTGGTTGAAAATACATACTCACTGTAATCGCAATCTCATTTCCTAAATTCATTCTGCTTTAAATAGTAAAGAGATCTATGAAAACTCAGAATATAATAATATGTGAACATAGGTAAAATTTTCCATGATAGGCATAAAAAACATGAGTTATTCCAGAATTTTTGAATTTTAACATATTTTGAATGACATTGCAAAAGTATATTAATATTTTATCAAAAAAGTTATACAAAACTACACATACACATAATTTAGCTTTTTATAAAAGGGTTAGATACAACACATGGAATGGAATCATGCAGCTTATGTATAGACATGTTTTAGCAAAGGATCCCCTCTTATGAGAATGAGCAGATGTTTTAGCAAATTTTTAGAACCTGTGTGCTATAAAATAAATTTGTGATGTTCCTACCATATAATTAATGATAGCATATACAATCATATAATTTTATCACTCTACCTTTTTAAATATCAATGATCTGATATTTAAATGCTTATAACTCTTCCAGTAGCCCGTGAATTTTTATTTTCAGGTAAATTGTCTCCACCAAAAATATAAATGTGGTCAATCTTCCAGCTATTTGTTGATAGCTAGAGTTGTCAACGGTTCTGCAGATTAATTTTAGAGAACCTATATCCAAACTATTTAAAGTTATTTTAAATGGACTTTAACATATATGGTTGTTTAATCATTATTTCTTTCTTTGTGGAAAAACTACTCTCTTTACTAGGCTAAGGTGTTTTAAGTCAGTATTGGTGCTTAGAGGGAAGAAGGCATCAGCCTACCTGATAACTGTTGCCTAATCAAGGCAGAAATAATGGTCACAAGATGGTCACAACCATATAACCCTCATATCTTTCTGACATAAGTTCATATCTTTAATTTACCAAACAAATAATTAGCTCTGTAAGTATATATTGATTGATGGAATCTTCTTTATATAGATAGTATTAGGTTTAGTAAAGTACCAAATGGTTTTCCAATATTTAGTAGAAGCGTCAAGTGGAACGTACAATGTTAACATTTTACTATTTCCTCATTTATTTTAAATGTACAAAATATCACATATTTAATATAATTATAATTCTCAGTTTATAGGTTATCATGTGTGTTTGGAATACAGTCCTTTTTGTGTTCTATTTTTAGTTGTTAAATCATTAAAATTCAGTGAGATATATCACATTAAACACTGCATTTTTTTCTCTTTTGATATCTGTAGATTAATCTAATTTCCTTGAGATTTCTGCATATTCCCATTTGAGAAAAAATGACTCAGCCTATTTGATTTTGTTGTCTCTGTTTACAGAATCAAAGTCAACAATTTATTGGTCTAGAAGATAAATAGAACAGCAGGCTCACAATATCCAAACAGAGGTAAAATTGTCCATTAAGAAACCTCCAAAATTTTTTCAAGTGATTGTTCTCCAGGAGAAAAAAAAATAGTTACATTAGTTTTTCTTATCAAATTGTGATGAGAAGCAGTTTTAAATGGCAGACAAACATTTTAAAAGTTTAAATAGATCTTTATTTTCTTTCTTAGAGAATAAGTTTTGATTCAGGCTCTTACACATTTTAAAAGCATAAAATCGGTATGTTGGGCCCTGATTTTTAGGAATAAATAGTAGGGCAAGCAATGAGTTACATACAATTATAATTATCTGTACTTAATAAAGGGGATGAAAATTTTTAAATGTAATGCACCATCTTCAGTAAAAACCTTAACTTAATTTGTAGATAAAACATTTGTTTTCCTAATATTTGGGATATGACAGCAAAATAAGTTGAAAATAGAATGCCTGAAGTCAGAAATGAATCTGACTTCTTCAATTTTGCAGCTGGTAATTGGGCCCTGGGAGATTTAGTTCATAGATTATTCTAGTCACCTGTGGTACTTGTCGCTTCCATCTTCTCTTAGCAGTCTCACAGTCAGAGTTTTTGACAAAAGCCCTGAGGACAAACATCTAAAAAAAGAAAATAAAGCTGGCTTTGGGGGTCAAATTAAAATGATCTGGGATTTATTCAGTTAAGCTATTCTCTTGGGAATTGAATCATAATGTGAAATAAACTTCCATTTTGGTTTGAAGGAGAGAAGTTCAAATTGAACTGTGGTCACTCATCCTTATAACTACCATTTTGTTTCTCTCTAGAGAATATTTTAATACTTTCTCTCAATTTGCTGTGGAAGTTCTACCATGCCTTGTAACCTGACTGTGATCTTCATGACTTTATTGTGGTTTAAAATATGTTTACTGAAATCAGAGTGTTTCTGAGCATCATATATAAGGTTATAGAGCCCTGTGGCTAACAGCTGTATCTCTGACATGATTACTCCCTCACACTCCTGAGAATGGCTAAAATTTAAAAAGATTGAAACCCCCAAAGTTTGAGGAAGGTATAGAGCAATCAAAACTTTTATATTGTTATATATCAAATATTTCTTATATATCAAATTGTAAAATGGTGTAACCACTTTGTAGAACTGCTTGGCAGTTTTTTTGAAAATTAACATCTGCCTTCTGATTCAGCAATTCAACTCCAAGTTATTTATCTCAGAGAAAGGAAAACATAGGTCCACTAAAATTTCTGTACAAGAATATTCAGAGCATCTTTATTTATAAAAGTGCCCCTCTACTCCCCCCAACAGGGAAAAGCACTCATAAGTCTATCAATGCAAGAATGGATGAATAATCTGTGGTTTATTATACAATGGACTACTCATTGGAAATTTTATAAAGAATGGACAATTAAAAAGACAGTAATATGGATAAAACTTAAATACTTTATGTTGAGTGAAAGAAGTAAAGACAAAAATAAATACTCTCTTTCCTTTGATATGAAAAAACCAAGCTAAGTAAGAACAATGGTTACTTCCTTGAGAATTGGGTTTGACTGTAGAAAGAGGCAAGAGAGCACTTTCTGAGATGTCAAATGTTCTGTTATATGGTTGAGAGATTACATTAGTGTATATTAGTGTATACAACTGTCAAAACCTACAGAATTGAACATGTAAGTTTTGTCTATTTTAATGTATGTAAATTATACCTCAATTTTAAAAGATTAGGTTAAGAAAAGCTAGAACTCTAAAGTCCACCCTTCTGAATTAAAATACATGTGCCACATTCTACTAACTGTATACCTGTGGTAAGATTATTTAACTTATGTGTGCCTCTATAAAGGAAGTGTAAGGGTAATTTTACCTATCTTAGAGGGCTATTGGGAAGAAGTTTGGGCCAGAAATATGATAAACTCAACAAGTTTTTAGCTATTGTCATGTTTTCATGGCCTATAATTGGTGTTTATTTTCAACTATAACAATTTTAACAATCACAGTAACTGTAAAATTCTTATTAGCTATACTTCAGTGTATGCTTAGTTTTAATACATCATTTTGGTTTTTTGTAACAGTTTTTTTGTGTGTATGATAGACAGATATAGAGAATTTAGTATATTCAGAATTAAATATACATACCTATGGATAAAGAAACTACATTGAGTGAGCTTAAATTACTTGCCAATGGTCACAAAGCAAGATTTACTAAAGTTATTAACCTAACTCAGATCTGTGTGCCTTTTCAATCTAAGATCTTTCACAGACATCCTGGAGAGAAAAAAAAGGACATGGTGCATAAGACAGGATTCAAAGCTGAATGACTGAATACATGGTTGATAGTTTTATTTTAAACCTTTATACAATTTGTGTGTTCTGAGCATGTGTGTATGTGTGTGTGTGTGCACACATGCTACATAGCTTATTATTATTCTTTACCAAGAAGTTAAGATAATTTATTCTACCCACTCTGATTACACTAATTCTGCTGAACAGTTGTTTATTTTCCATCATCCAAGGTTTGAAAATGTCCTCACTCTGTGCTTAAATTTGCTCTCTTTACCTTGAGGTAATCTTGTTTTTTTAAACTTAACATAATCATAACTTGTTAGGAAGTATTTGATAAATATGTCTAATTTTTAAATTATTTTATCATTATTATTTGGTCATTGTATTAAAAGTTATGTCATATTATTTAAAAATTAATTGGGCACAACTTGTTTATAGTCTCTATCTCTGCTCTTGTTTCAATATTGTGTCATACATTGAGTATTAGGGTCTATGCATAAGTGTTGACCTTTCCTTGGAACCCATATCTCAGGTACTCTTTTGATAATAAGGTATAATTATGAATAATGGTGACTAAAATTCATAACACAAGATTATACTCCTTTTGCATAATTTAGAAATGAGCAGGATACTTAGATAAAATAAGAGTGAGAAAAATTCCCTTTGCAGAATGATTTCTGTGTATCTTTTGCAATTTTAAATTGCATACTTTAATTATTTTTAGCCCATCTGGATTATTCAACCCAATAAATACTCAGTAACCAAAACTAAAGAACAAGAAAGAGAGGAAAATCCAAAAGGCCTGTCACTGTTTATGGGGGGGCTTAGGGAATTAAGGAAAAATAACACAGTTTGGTAATTCTCCTAATCTTGTAAACTTAGACACAACATAAAAAAAAAAATCCTCTGGGTTTTCCTCAAGTTGGATAGAAATTTGCTGAAGAGTCTGGTTCAGTCTCAAAGCATAATTTGAATATTCAAGACTTGCACACAACATCCTCATCCCACCTGACACTTCTTTATAGGATTAATAAGTCGGGAATATATGAGGTTGTGCTGAGAAGTTTGTTGGAGTGCCATAATGTTGAGGGTTGCAGATATTGGTTGGGAAAAAAGGGAAAGAGGTGTTTATGTTATATTGCCTCATGCGTATCAAAGATTCAGCTAGAGAAATGAGAGAATATAACTTTAACTATACTACATTGCTTTAGGAAGATAATATGTAGCAAAAAATGTTAAAAAATAATTTTTCTCTTGCTAGAGTGTAAATGATCAATTTAAAAGTATCTCTCATCACTCAACATTCAAATCAAAAATCGTGTAACCCTGTAACCATAAACATATGAGTAAAACCTATGTTTCTCTTTATTAATGAAGAAAAATATCCATAGAGAAATATCAAAATTCCCAGGAGAGTGCTTAATCTACCCTTTCACTCTAAGTATCATCAAACATTACATATCACAAAAGAACTACAAAGAATAATCTCTATGGACCCTTCAAAACATCATGGTCCCTGATAATTTTTTAAAATTTAACTGTAATTTCCCAATAGCACTCAAGTACACTAATTTCTCTATTATTTCCGATTGAGAGTTTCTCCAAAATATCCCAAATCCAGTTAAGAATGTCAGTAAATGGGAAGGAGATCAAGATGGCAGAGTAGAAGGACAGTGAGCACACTTCCTCCCACAAGCACATGAAAAATGCATCTACATGTGGAGCAACTCTCAGTGAAAACAAATGAGACAGGCAGAAAGACTCTTCCACAACTAAACTGTAAAGAAAGGTCCACACAGAGTGAGGTAGGAAGGGAAGAGAAGTGATCAGGTCAGGACCCACATCAGTAGCAGGGGACACAGAAGAGGAGGGGGCTGTGGTGGGCTCAGAGTTCTTTCCTGAGGAGTTAGGGTTCAAGGCACATACTGGGCCCCCAGGCCTGGTGTATGACACCAAAAAGCTGAGTCCGCTTAGCTGGTTCAAAAACCAGTGGGATTTACAGGAAGGCTGTAAGAAACCAAGACTGTGCTTATGTCGTGTGCTTACATGCTGCTTATTCCCAGGAAAAAGGCAGAGGAAGTATATTAAAACTGCTCAGGCTCTAGCCAGTTTACAGCAACTGCTGGCTTGAACACCCCAACCTGCATCAGGCACCTGCTGTAGCTTACTTGATGCAGTGCTGCTCTTCACTGGGGCAAATGTTCTGTTGATGAGAAGCAGAAAAGGGCACACTTAGAGGGAACATAACCAGCTTGGACCTGGCCCTCTGGGCTTCTTCTCTAGCACCTTGCAAACCTATTCTTCCTCCAATAGTTTGGTGATGGTCACTGAGCATAAAAGAAGCCCCAGCTCACTACTGGCTCTGGTTCTAGTCCCTGCATCTCCAGCCCCACTTCCCACCAAAGAGATAGCTGCCAGCACACCTTGGGGGAAGATTGACCCAGGCTCACTTCAGATCCAGCTTTCTGGAGGGACAGTTAAATAGCACAGGGACACTCTCACACAAGGACATCACTTCAATATGGGGATAGATAACTGTTTCATCTAATTTCATGGAGACAGAGAAAGAAGAACAAAATGAGAAGACAAGAGAAATTTGCCTCAAATATTTGAATGAAAAAAATCTGAAAAACCAACTAAAGAAACAGATAAATAATTTACTAGATAAATATTTCAAAGCATTAGTAATAAGAGTGCTAACTGAACAAGGGAAAAGAGTTGAGGAATACAGTGAAAATTTTAACAAGGAACTAGAAAATATAAAAAGCAACCAACAGAGCTAAAGTAAACAACAACTGACATAGAAACACACTAGAAGGAATTAACAGCAGACTAGGTGATACAGAAGAATGCGTAAGTAATCTGCAAGATAGAATAATGGAAATCACCCAGTCAGAAGAGCAAAAAGAAAAATGAAATAAAAATGAAGACAGTTTTTTAAGAGAACTCTGTAACAACATCAAGTGTAATAACATTCACACACACACACACACACAAAATATATATATATATTTTTGCCTTTTGTACATAAAGTTGATTATACTATTTGTAATTTAAAATATTTTTTAATAAACATTCTAAATTTCAATGCAGTTTTAAACCAAACTGGAATGTATTTATAAATTTGAATAACTTATAATCTCCTGTATTAGAAATAATAATCAGCATTAAAGGACAAACTGGATGATATATGTTTAAGAAAATTATTTCTTATCTTGTATAGTAAGAGTTTGTATAGTTAGAAATATTTCATTGATCATATAGTAGAGGTCGAATATACATTTTAAGTCCCTGTCAAGATATGTATGAATTCACAGTATTCAATATTTTTTTTTGTAATACTGTCAGACAGTAAAGGATCCACATGCTTTAATTTTCAAAAAACTTCCATGTAGAAATTTCTCCCACACATATATTCTTCTTAGGAATTTGGAAATAGATAAATAGCAAGGTAGTTTGCTTATGACTACAAGGAACATTATTTTAGAAGAATGCTAAATCAAACTTTCTTATCAATTATCTAAAAATAGATAAATGTTTCATGATTATTAATGAAGAATAATATTGAGCAGAAGAAAAATATATCATGGGGGAAAGGAAATACTTTTTTAAATTAATTAGTTAAGTTTATTGAAGTATAGTTGATTTACAATGTTGTGTTAGTTTAAGGCATACAGCAAAGTGATTGTGTTTACATATATATATGTATATTCTTTTTATTGTATTCTCGTCCATTATAGGTTATTGCAAGATATTGAGTATACTTCCCTCTGTTATACAGTAGGTCCTTGTTGGTTATCTATTTTATATAGAGTAGTGTTATATCTTTATCTCAAATTCCTAATTTATCCCTCCCACATCCTCTACTTTGGTAACCATAAGTTTGTTTTCTATGGGTGTGAGTCTATTTATGTTTTGTAAATTAGTTCATTTGTATCACATTTTAGATTCCACATATAAGTGATATCATTTGATATTTGTCTTCGTCTGACTTACTTTACTTGGTATGATAATCCCTAGAGCCATCCGTGTTGTTACAAATGTTATTATTTCATTCTTTTTTTATGGCTGAGTAGTATTCCATTGTGTGTGTGTGTATCACATCTTCTTTATATATTCATCTGTCAATGGACATTTACATTACTTCCATTTCTTGACTATTGTAAATACTGCTACAATAAACATTGAGGTTCATGTATCTTTTGGAATTATTATTTTCTCTGAATATATGCCCAGGAGTGGGATTGCATGATCATATAGTAGACCTATTTTTAGATTTTTAAGGAACCTCCATACAGTTCTCCATAGTGGCGCTATCAATTTACATTCCCACCAACAGTGCAAGAAGGTTCTCTGCACCCTCTAGATAATTTATTGTTTGCAGATTTTTTGATGATGACCATTCTGACTGGTATGAGGTGATACTTCATTGAAGTTTTGATTTGCATTTCTCTAATAATTAGTGATGTTGAGCATTTTTTCATGCATCTGTTGGCCATCTGTATATCTTCAGAGAGATGTCTATTTAGGTCTTCTGCCCAGTTTTTGATTGGGTTTTTTTTTTTTTTTTGATATTGAGCTGCATGAGCTGTTTGTATAGTTTGGAGATTAATCATTGTTAGTTGCATAATTTGCAAATATTTTCTCCCATTCTGTGGATTTTTTTTGTTTTCTTTATGGTTTCATTTGCTGTGCAAAAACTTTTATGCTTAATTAGGTCCTATTTGTTTATTTATTTTTTTATTTCCATTACTTTAGGAGACACATCCAAAAAGATATTGCTGTGATTTATGTCAAAGAGTATCCTATGTTTTCTTCCATGTGTTTTATAGTATTACATCTTACTTTAAGGTCTTTATTGAATTTGAGTTTATTTTTGTGTATGGTGTTAGGCAATATTCTAATTTCATTCTTTTAAATGTAACTGTCCAGTTTCCTAGCACCACTTATTGAAGACTGTCTTTTCTCCATTGCATATTCTTGTCTCCTTTCTCATAGATTAATTGACCATATGTTCATGGTTTATGTCTGAGTTTTCTTTCCTGTTTCATTGATCTATATTTCTATTTTTGTGCCAGTACCATAATGTTTTGATTACTGTAGCTTTGAAGTATAATCTGAAGTCAGGGAGCCTGATTCCTCTAGCTCCGTTTTTGTTTCTCAGTATTGCTTGGATATTTGGGCTCTTTTGTGTTTCCACACAAATTGTAAATTTTTTTGTTTTAGTTCTGTGAAAAATGCCAGTGGTAAATTTGATAAGGATTGCATTGAACTGTAGATTGCCTTGGGTGGTATAATATTTTTGACAATATTGATTCTTCCAATCCAAGAACATGGTACATCTTTCCATCTGTTTGCCTTGTCTTTGATTTCCTTCATCAGCATCTTATAGATTTCAGAGTACAGGTCTTTTCCTCCTTACGTAGGTTTATTTGTAGGTGTTTTATTCTTTCTGATGTGATGATAAATGGGATTGTTTGCTTAATTTAGTTTTCTGATCTTTCATTGTTAGTATATAGGAATGCAAGAGATTTCTATGCATTAGTTTTGTATCCTGTAACTTTACCAAATTCATTGATGAGCTCTTGTAATTTTCTGGTAGCTTATTTAGGATTTTCTATGAATAGTATCAGGTCATCTGCAAACAGTGACAGCTTTATTTCTTCTTTTCCAATCTGGGTTCCTTTTATTTCTTTTTCTTCTCTGATTGTTGTGGCTAGGACTGCCAAAACTATGTTGAATAAAATTAGTGAGTGGACATCCTTGTCTTGTTCCTGATCTTAGAGGAGATGCTTTCAGTTTTTCACCATTGAGAATGCCATTTGCAATGGGCTTGTCGTATATGGCTTTTATTATGTTGAGGTATGTTTCCTCTATGCCCACTTTATGGAGAGTTTTTATCATAAATGGGTGTTGAATTTTGTCAAAAGCTTTTTCTGCATCTATTGATATGCTCATATGGTTTTTATTCTTCAATTTGTTAATATGGTGTATCACATTGATTGATTTACATATACTGAAGAATACTTGCATCCCTGGGATAAATCCCACTTGATCATGGTTTATGATGGTTTTAATGTATTGTTGGATTCTGTTTGCTAGTGTTTTGTTGAGGATTTTTACATCTATGTTCATCAGTGATATTGGCTTGTAATTTCATTTTTTGTGATATCTTTGTCTGATTTTGCTTTCAGGGTGATGGTGGCCTCATAGAATGTGTGTATCTTCCTCTGCAAATTTTTGGAAGAGTTTGAGAATCATAGGTGTTACCTCTTCTCTAAATGTTTGGTAGAATTCTGCTGTGAAGCCATCTGGTCCTGGACTTTTTGTTATTGGGCGTTTTTTAATCACAGATTCAATTTCAGTACTTGTTGTTGGTCTATTCATATATATATATATATATATATATATATATATATATATATATATACATCTGGTTCAACCTTGGAAGATTGTACCTTTCTATGAATTTTTCTATTTCATCTAGGTTGTCCATTCTATTGGCGTATAGTTGTCTGCAGTATTTAGTCTCTTATCGTCCTTTGTATTTCTCTGCTGTCAGTTGTAACTTCTCCTTTTTCATTTCTAATTTTATTGATTTGTGTCCTTTCCCTGTTTTTCTTGATGAGTCTTGCTAAGATTTATCAATTTTGTTTATCTTTTCAAAGAACCTGCTTATAGTTTCATTGATTTTTTTCTATTGTTTTCTTTGGCTCTATTTCATTTATTTCTGCTCTTGTCTTTATGATTTATTTCCTTTTACAAAGGTTAGGTTTTATTTGTTCCTCTTTTTCTAGTTGTTTTGGGTTTAAGGTTAAGTTATTTAACTGAGATTTTTTTCTTATTTCCTGAGGTAAGCTTGTATCACTATAAAATTCCCTCTTGGAACTGATTTGCTGTGTCCCATAAGTATTGGATTGTTGGATTGTCATGTTTTTGTTTTCATTTGTGTCTAGGTATTTTTTGCTTTTCTCTTTGATTTCTTCAGCAATACATTTGTTGCTTAGTAGCATCCTCTTTAGCCTCCATATGCTTGTGTTTTTTGCAGTTTTTTTCTTATAGTTGATTTCTATTCTCATAGTGTTGGGGTTGGAATAGATCTTGATATGAGTTCAATTTTCTTAAATTTACTGAGGTTTGACTTGTGGCCCAGCATGTGATCTAACCTGGAGAATGTTCCATGTGCACTTGAAAAAAATGTATATTCTGCTGCTTTTGGGTGGAACACTCTATAAATATCTGTTAAGTCCATCTGGTCTAATGTTTCATTTAAAGCCTCTGTTTCCTTATTCATTTTCTGTCTGGATGATCTGTCCATTGATGTAAGTGGGGTGTTAAAGTCCCACACTAACATTGTTGTACTGTCGATTTCTCCTTTTATATCTGTTAACATTTGTCTTATATGTTGAGGTGCTCCTGTGTTGGGTTCATATATATTTACAATTTTTTAATCGTTTTCTTGAATTGACCCCTTGATCATTTTGTAGTGTCCTTCTTTATCTCTTGTAACAGACTTTATAATAAAGTCTATTTTGTCTGATATGATTACTGATACTCCAACTATCTTTTGATTTCCATTTGTATGGAATAAATGTTTCCATCCCCTCACTTTCAGCCTGCATGTTTCTCTAGATCTGAAGTGTGTCTCTAGTAAACAGCATATATATGGGTCTTGTTTTTGTATCCATTCAGCCAGTTTCTGTCTTTTGGTTGAAGCACTTAATCCGTTTTTATTTAAGGTGTTTATTGATATGTATGTTTTTATTGTCATTTTGTTAATTTTTTTGGATTTGTTTTTATAGGTCATTTTTTGTTCACTTCCTCTTCCGTTCTTTTCTCTTGTGATTCATGACTATATTTAGTGTTGTGTTTGTATTTCTTTTTCTTTTTTTTGTGTGTATCTTTGTAGATTTTTGGTTTGTGGTTACTGTGATGTTTTGATATAGCAGTCTGTATAAATACATGATTGTTTTATGTTGATCTCCTAATTTCAAATGCATTTCAAATATCTGCATTTGTACTCTCCTCTTCTAATCATTACTGGTTCAATATCAAATTTGTGTGTGGATGATTTCCTCCCTTTACTGTATTTTTGCCTTCAACATTGAGCTTTCTCATTTCATAATGTTCTTGTTTCTAGTTGTCGTCTTTTCCCTTCCTCCCAGAGAAGTTACTTTAGCATTCTTGTAAAGCTGGTTTGGTGGTGCTGAATTCTTTTAGCTTTTGCTTGTCTGTAAAGCTTATGAATTCTCTGTTGTACCTGAATGAGAGCCTTACTGGTTACAGTAATCATTTTTGTTGGTTTATTCCTTTCATCACTTTAAATATATCATGACACTCCCTTCTGGCCTGCAGAGTTTATGCCGAAAAATCAGCTGTTAACCTTATGAGGATTCCCTTGTATGCTATTTGTTGCTTTTCCCTTTTTGCTTTTAGTATTTTCTCTTTGTCTCTAATTTTTGTTAGCTTGATTACTGTTCATCTCAGAATGTTCCTCCTTGGTTTTATACTGCTTGGTACTCTATTCCCTTTTTGGATTTCAGTGACTGCTTCCTTTCCCATGTTAGGGAAGTTTTCAGCTATTACGTCTTCAAATATTTTTTTTAGGTTATTTCTCTATCTTGTCTCATTCTGGGACCCCTAAAATGCAAATGTTGGTATATTTAATGCTGTCCCAGCAGTCTCTTAAACAGTCCTCATTTCTTTTCATTCTTTTATCTTTATTTTGTTCCACAGCAGTGATTTCCCCCATTTTATCTTCCACTCATTATCCGTTCTTCTGACTCATTTATTCTGGTATGGATTCTTTCTACTATATTTTTTTATTTTATTTACTGCATTCTTCAATTCTGTTTGGTTGTTCTCTATATTTTCTAATTTTTGTTAAAAATTTATTGTAACATCTTACCCTGTGCATCCATTCATTTTTAGAGGTCTTTGGTCATCTTTATGATCATTACTCTGAAGTGTTTGTCTGATAGATTGCTTATCTCCACTTCACTTAGTTTTTCTTCTCCAGTTCCTTCTTGTTCCTTCATTTGAAACATATTCCTCTGCCATTTCATTTTGTCTAAATTTCTGTGTTTCTTGTTTCTGATATTTTCCCCTTCGTGGGTGAGGCTAGTCTAGATGCTTGTGCAGGCTTTCCTGGTGGAAGGGGCTAGTGCCTACCCACTGCTGGTTGGAGCTGGGTCTTGGTCCTCTGGTGGACTGGGCTGTGTCAAGGGACACGTCTAGAGGTGACTGTGGGCTTAAGAAGTCTTTCAACAGTCTTTCTGCTGATGGGTGGAGTTGCGTTTCTGCCCCATTCATTGTTTGGTCTGAGATTTCAGAGCAATGGGCCCTACAGGCTCTTAGATAGGGCCAGGTCTTGGTGCCAAAATAGTGGCCTCTAGGAGAGTTCATGTCAATGACTATTATCTGGTACCTCTACTTCCAGTGTCCTTGTCCCCAGAGTGAGCCACAGCCAGCCAACACCACCTCCCCAGGGGACCATCCAAGACCAGCACATAAGTCTAGCCCAGGATCCTATGAAGTCACTGTCTTTGTCCGGTGCCTTGGTATACATGAGGCCTTGTGGATTCCTATAGTGCTACTCCTTTGTGCTGTGTCCCAGTGCACATGAGACCTTCTGTGTGCCCTCCAAGTGTGGAGTCTCTGTTTCCCCCAGTCTTGTGGAGCTCCTGCAATCAAGCCCAGCTGGCCTTCAAAGGGAAATGTTCCAGGGTCTCCTCCTCCTGATGCCAGGCCCTTAGTCTGGGGATCTTGGTGTACGGCTCAGAGCTCTCACTACTGTGGGAGAACTTCTGCAATATAATTATCCTCCAGTTTGTGGGTTGCCCACCTGAGTTGTATGGAATTTGATTGTATCATGAGTGCATCCCTCCTATTATCTTGTGGTTCCTTCTTTATGTCTTTGGATGTAGGATTTCTTTTTTTGGTAGACTCCACTCTTTTCTATTGATAAGTGTTCAGCAGCTAGTTGTGATTTTGGTGTGCTCGTGAGAGGAGGTCAAGAGAGATGAGGTGCTCAAGGTCCTCCTACTCTGCCATCTTACCTCTTCTTAAATCTCTTTGTTTATATTGTATAATTAGAATATTATCCAGGATTATATATACAATACATGACAATACCATGAAAAATAGGAAGAATGAGTTTAAAAAAAAAAAAGAAAGGAAACATTTGCACATTTACAATGAGAACACTGAACACAAATGGGAAGTTGGAATTTGACCAAAATGAGTAGGCAGAATAGTTGAGTGAACAGTTTAGGTCCAAGTCTGGTTAAATTAGTAACAAAAAACATAGATCATTTGTTGATATTGTTATGGGAAAAGTCATATGTGATGGGATATTAGCTAGAATTAGAGTAGCAAGCAGTGTATTTAACTCTTCCTTTGGGAAAGATTGGAATAAAATTAACTAACATACATGAAGATTGAGATAGGTGGGAGTTGTGAGAGACTAGTTTAGACCAAAATTTTATTTAAAAAAATATTTTAGTATCATTGATTTACCAAAATTTTATACTGGGTCTGTTTGCTTGATATTTCTTAGGTTCTGAAATCATGATGAATTTCCATTCTCTGTCAATGATGAACTTTGTGAATCCATATAGGCTCACTTGATCTATCACAGATGTACTTGATCTGTCACTGATAGCTCTGTTGTTTGGAACAAATCCCCAATCCAACAATAACAAAGAAAAGAATAGGGTAAACAAGTCAACAATTAGTTTTGATTCAAAAAGCATTCCTTGGTGAAATTGTATTAGGTTTGTCAGTTTTGAATGAGAAAAGTTACTATTGGTCAAATGTGTTTTTCATACCTAGATAATATTTCATTTTTTACAGGGTGATTGATAATTAGATGGTAAGTTGAATACTTTCATTTTTATTGTGGTTTTTAAAAAGATAAATTAATTACCCAATCAATGAAATGTGTTTTCGATTTTCTTATACTGTTAGCTCTTCAACAGGAGTTATAAGTAACAAAAGGTAAATGAAAAATATGGTCTTCATCTACAAGGAGGGGATATGAAGTTGAAAAGATAAAATTGGTACATTATAAATATGTATATCATATATAATATTTACTATATATATAGCATAACATATATGATATAAATCTGTGATTTCAACAAGAATTACAGTTGATTCAGTTATATTTCATGGAAAATGGAGTGTGATGTGTATTGCAGTAGGAATAGACGAATTCCTGAAGGTTTGTATCTGAAACATTTGGTAACTTTTGGTTAAACAAAGCACAAAGAGACCATTTCAACAAAATGAAAACACATGAAGGTAGGGGTAAGAATGATTTAGGGATATTTAGGAAGATGGTTAACTAGTAAGCTACGGGACCCTAATAAGTCAACCTGAAGGGTAATGAGAGTGAGCAGAATCAGTCTCATGTCACTAGACATCTTGCTTACATTGTCATTTATAGTATATAGGCATTGATCACTAAAGTGTACAGGAAGAATATTTTTGGAAGAATGTAAAATTGACTCATCTATATTAAATTATGAAGGTTCTTAAATAAATATAATTCCAGAGTCATTTTCTGAGGCAGTCTTTAAATGGGAAGATAAAATGATACAATAATAGTATTTAGTGACTGAAAAACTTTAAAAATGATATGACTCTGGTATGTGTCATATAGTTGTAATAAAGTATTTCATTGATTTTTTTAATTCAGCATCTAAAGTTGTGTGGCTGATAAGAATAATTGCCTATGTTTCAGCACACAGTTTTTTTTTTACACTTTTTTTTTTATGACTATGGTTACAAAACAATTTGTCTAGCTTGAAAAGATTAGTAGAAGAATGTAAGATGTAACCGAAAAACAGCTTGTCTGTTTATGGTCTATTCCTGGTAAACAGCAGGTTTTGGGGTACAGCAGTATACAAAAATGAAGCTGAACATTTTATTTTATAGATTGAAATACCTAATAGTGCATGTTAAGGGTGTAGTGAGTTCTGGAATGGTGACATATATCATATGGGGGAGTGGAAATTACACAATATTGAATGATAATGTTCCTGAAGAAATTCACCTATGTGACTGGATTAGGCATGAAAATTTCCCCATAAAACAACAGAGAAAGTAAGAAAAAGAGAGAGAGAGAGAGAGGGGATGGAGGTTAGCCTGGAAAGTTTCTATGGGCCAAGCTTGAGGGAGGAAAGTATATAAAGAAGTGCATAAAAATATAATGGAATAGGGGTCCATCACCTTTACCCACATAATATTGGCATATTGTGTTTCTAAATATAAAGATATCAGGGAAATATGACTGTATAGCCTTCTGACCAGGAGGAAATGGAAACAGTGTTTGGTAACATAAACCAGTCTTTATCCCCCTTCTTGCAATCCAAGACCAGGTAGGATATTGTCAGAAAATGAGTAACACAAATAAAGTATGACTCATGCTGGCTTGCTTTGGGTAAAATCTGAAAACTATGTGTATTAACAGTTACCACATTAAAAATATCCAGTCTTAATAATGATTCAATATGAAACACAAACCTTTAATATACAAATATAAGTTAATAACAAACAGCCATTTGGCATAAATTAACTATACATTTTCAGTGAATATAGTTATATGTCAAATCTTCAGAAGTGGTCCTTTGGTACACTTTGACATGGACCCTTTTTAAAATAGGGTATAAATTATTATTAACTTTAAAATCTGTGACAGGAATATGCTTTTTACAGAATGTTGCATATAAATATAAAATTAAAAGAATGATGTGCTCTCCTGTGAGGAAAACAAATTTAAATATACAATTGTGTAGTCTAGGTAAAGCAAGGGTCAATTGTTTACATTACAATGGTTTTATAGCAGGCATTTTTTCACTGTGACTCTTTCATCTAAGATTGATTAAATGTGATTTGTTTAAAACCCACTGTTTAAATAGTTTGAGCTCATGTACACCCTTATGAAAAAATATGGCATTCACTCAGTGGATTAATTCTTGAAGTGTTGTCCCATATTTACTATCATGTAAATAAAAACAAAGCAAAAATAGGTAGATTCAGTGGAAAAAGGAGAAACTATAGGCAAAATTGACCAGCAAAAATACATTTTAAAATTCAAAACAAAATATTAGCACACTAAATCCACTATGAATATATATATATGTATATATATATATATATATATATATATATATATATATATACACTTTACTTTTACACAAGCAAACTACCTTGAATATCTGGATTATTCCAAGAATGCAAGGTAGTTTGCCTGTATAAAATAAATCAATGTAGTACAGCACTTTAATAGATTACAAAACTACAGGAGGAAAAGCAATTCATCATTTCAGAAGATGCAGAGAATGTGTGTGATAAAATTCAACACTATTCTTGATAAAAAGCTCTTAACAAACAATAAATAGAAAATAACTTCCTTATCCTGATAAAGGATATCTGAAAAAAATCCCAAAGTAAACAGTACTGTGAGCAATACAGAAATGTGAAAACATTACCCTTATAATTAGAAACAAGATAACAATATCTATTATGACCCATTCCATTCATTATTGTAAGGGATGTACCTAAGAGCTTAGTAAGAAACAAAATAAAATGTAATATTTACAAGAATTGGAAAGAAATGAATTATAATGTTTAAGTTAATAAGCTAAAAAGTCAGATAAAAAGATCAGTGTCCAAAGACTAAATATCACTCGTATTTCTATGCCTAGGTAAAAAAGTGTTAGAAATGCAGTAAAAAGATAAAATTTCAATCAAACAAAAAATAAGGAAAAAAAATCACCAAATAAAAGGCTTGCATTCTAGTAGAGAAAAAATATATGACTATGTGGAAATTCATAAACATACATAACTAGAGAAATATAAATTCTTCATGATATAGAAAGTCAGTATTTTAGCTATGTAAAATGTGATCAAAATTATTCATAGATTTAATATTCCATCAGTAAATTCTGGCAGAGGTTTGAATGGAAATTTAACAAACTTACTCTAAAATTTATATGGAAGAAGATGGGGCCAATAAAAGTCAAGGCACTTGATGAAAATAAGTTGAGTGTGAATTCCAACCATAAATAAATTGGCCAGTGGTACTCAGCAGAAAAACTAGAGAAAACTCATACAAATGTGAAACTTTAAAGATGACAGGTAGTATGGGAAATCAAGGAGAAGATATATTACTGTTTGATATAATTATGGTAAGATTTTCATATATATCATATACATTCATATATAATGAACGTAAAAAAATAATTCATGCCACACACCATACACAATTACAAATTCAAGCAGATAAAATTTTAAATGTCAAACAAACTATTTGTTTATGAGAATATGTAGGAAATTATTACATATTATAAGAATATGTAGAAATTATTTCCTACTATATGTAGGAAGCAATTTATTAAATGACTCAAAATATGATAACCATGATGAAAAGATAAACATGTATTTGACTACAATATAATAAATACTTCAAGTTCATTCAAAGACATCATAAGGAAACAATAAATGCATCCCAATGGGAGTTGATATCTGCTATACAGATAATCATGAAAGTATTGTTTAAAATATGTAAACAGATACTTACATGCATACATGTATATAATCTACAAATAAAAAATAATACAGCCTAAGAGAAATACAGGCAAAATGCAAAAACAGGTTTTTAAGAAAATATAAACTACCAAATATGTGAAATGGTGATCATTGTCAGTGAAAATTTACCTGACAATCTTGGTAATCAGGTAAATGTAAATTAACCACAAAAATGTTATTTTACACCCATTAAGATGGCAAACATTTGAAAATTTAAATAATTGAATGATATAAAAGCAAAAATCTCTTATTGCTCACATTATAAATTGAAATAACTAACTACAGAAAATATCATATTCTTGAAAAATTAAAGGTTTGGACAAGCTAAACTCTAGCAATTTCTTTCCTAAGTTCTGTTTACTTTCTTTTGAATGCATTCTATGTGCACCAAGATACATATACAAGTATGTTCATAATATTTTTTTCTATAAAAATCAAACATTGTAAGTAACTCAAAGATCAACTGTTTGGAAGAGAGATAAATGGAGTATTTTTAAGTTGCATATGAAAAATTCATAGGTTTATAAAAAAATTAATAATTGATAAAATCAAAATGTAACCAAAAGAAAGTTTCAGAAAAAAATTGAACAAAAAGATACCATTTAAAAATACTAATGACAGGGGCTTCCCTGGTGGTGCAGTGGTTGAGTGTCCGCCTGCCAATGCAGGGGATGCGGGTTTGTGCCCCGGTTCGGGAGGATCCCACATGCTGCGGAGCAGCTGGGCCTGTTAGCCATGGCCGATGAGCCTGTGCGTCTGGAGCCTGTGCTCCACAACGGGAGAGGCCACAGCAGTGAGAGACCCGTGTACCGCAAAAAAAAAAAAAAAAAAAAAAAAAATACTAATGACAACTTAAAGTAAATTATATAGTTTTTTGATGCATACATGTGTTCAAGAAATTATAAAGAAAAGCTGGGAGATGATTTAAAATATCTCAGGATAACTCTGAAATGAAGAAGGAGAGGTGAATGATATAAGAACAAAAGCACATTAGAGGCTTTGATAATAATGGACATGCTATATTTACTTTCAAAAAGAATGTTCATAAATTTCAATTAGTCATTTTTGTTGTTTAAATTTTATCCTACTTACTTAGATTTATGACTATAGTACAATTTATGTGTTGTGAAATTTGTGGAGAGTTCCTTTGTGACTTACTACATAGTTAATTTTTGTCATTGTTATATGTGTATTTTTAAATTTTTTACATAATTTTTAGGGGTTAATTTTCACTTACAGTTATTACAAAATATTAGTTATATTCCCAGTGTTGTACAATACATCCTTGAATCCATCTTACACTCAGTAGCTTGTACCTCCCACTCCCCCACCCATATGTCCCTCCCCCGCCCCCACACTGGTAACGACTATTTTGTTCTCTAAATATGTGTGTGCTTCTGTTTTGTTATACTCACTAGTTTGCTGTGTTTTTTAGATTCCACAAATAAGTGATGCATACAGTCTTTCTCTGCCTGACTTATTTCATTTAGCATAATGCACGCTAAGTCTGTCCATGTTGCTGCAAATAGCAAAATTTCATTTTTTTATGACTGAATAGTATATATATATATATATATATATATATATATATATATATATATATATATATATATATATATATATACCAAACCTTCTTTATCCATTCATCTGTTGATAGACACTTAGTTTGCTTCCATAGCTTGGCCATTGTAAATAATGTTCTATGAACACTGGGTGCATACCTTTTCAAATTAGTGCTTTTGCTTTTTTCAGATATGTACCCACGAGTGAAATCACTGGGTCATATGGTATTTCTATTTTTAGTTTTCTGAGAAACCTCCATACTGTTTTCCACAGTGCCTGCACCAATTTACATTCCCACCAACACTGTTTGAGGGTTCCCTTTTCTCCATTTCTTCGCCATCATTGGTTATTTGTGTTCCTTTTGATGATAGCCATCCTGACAGGTGTGAGGTGATATCTCATTGTGATTTTTATTTGCATCCTGCTGATGATTAGTGATGTTGAGCATCTTTTCATGTGCTTCTTTTCTACTTGCATTTCCTCTTTGAAAAAAATGTCTATTCAGTTATTCTGCCCATTTTTTAATTGGGTCGTTTGTTTTTTAGATGTTGAGATGTATGAGCTGTTTACATATATTGGATTTTAACCCCATATTGGTCATATCATTTGCAAATATTTTCTCCTGTTCAGTAGGTTGCCTTTTCATTTTTTCAAAGGTTTCCTCTGTTATGCAGAAGCATTTAAGTTTCATTAGGTCCTATTTGTTCATTTTTGCTTTTATTTCCTTTACTTTAGGAGACAGACCCACAAAAATATTGCTGAGATTTATGTCAAAGAGTGTTCTGCCTGTGTTTTCCGCTAGGAGTTTTTTAGTATGTGGTCTTATGTTAAGACCTTTAATCCATTTTATTGTTGTGTATGGTGTTAGAGCATGTCCAGTTTCATTCCTTTACATGTAGCTGTCCAGTTTTCCCAGCATCATTTGTATATTTAAAAATATATATTCAGTGAGGAGTACAGACTGTTGGAAAAGGGTTGTAAACTCAGACTATTCTCTGTATATTTTTTGTCTAATTAATTTGAATACTTTAAAGGATTTGTTTTGTTTCTGTTGTTTTTGAATCCTTTAACTTCATTTTGATTTTCTCAATATCCAAACATTCATTTACATGAATGTAAATGAATGATTCACTTACATCAAATTTTTATATATGTATATGAAAGGACCAAGGCCCTGCTGCCACAACCATTCTTCCCAGAGGAAGCCCCATGTTGTAAGATCTTGGGAGTTCTATAGGGCCCAGCAGCATATAACAATATATGCTTTATTTTTTAGAGCAGTTTTAGGTTCATAGCAAAATTGAGCAGGCAGTACAGAATATTTTCTCCCCCACATTTGTTACAATCAGTGAACCCACATGGACAAATTATAATCACCCAGAGTCCATAGTTACTTTAGGATTCACTCTTGGTGTTGTATATTCTATGTCTGAACAAATGTACAATGACATTTATCCACTATTATAGTACCACACGCAAATGTTTCACTGCCCTAAAATTCCTATGTGCTTTACCTATTCTGTCTTCCCTTTCTCATAACACCTAGCAACTGCTGATCATTTTATTATCTCAATAGTTATGCCTTTTCCAGAATGTTATATAATTGGAATCATATACTATGTAGCCTTTGCAGATTTGTCATGTCTTTTCATGCCTTGATAGCTCATTTATTTTTAGTGATTAATTATATTCTATTACCTGGGAGTACTAAGCTTTATTTATCCATTCCCCTACTGAAGGACATTTTTGTTTTTTTCCATGTTTTGGCAATAACAAATAAAGCTTCTATAAACAAGTTTTCAGCTCCTTTGGGGAAATTCCAGTGAGTGGATGTGAAGGATTTTATGGTAAGAGTTTTGTAATTAACTGTCAAACTATCTTCCAAGTAGGTTTAACCATTTTGAATTCCCACCAGCAATGAATGAGATTTCCTATTGCTCCACTTCCTTGGCAACTTTTTTGATGTTGTCTGTGTTTTTGATTTGGGCATTCAAATAGTTTTGTAGTGGTATCTCATTTTTTTAATTTGCAGTTTCCTAATGACATGGTACTGAACATCTTTTCATATGTTTACTTAACATCTGTTTTCTTCTTTGGTGAGGTGTCTGCTCAGGTGTTTTGCTCATTTTGTAATTAGGTTGTGTGTTTTCTTATGTTGAGCTTTAAGAATTCTTTGTACATTTTGGATAATAGTCCTTTATCAGATATGTATTTTCACCTTGTCTTCTCATGCTCTTGACAGTGTCTTTTGCAAGAATAATTTTTTTTTTAATTTTAATGAGGTTCAGTTTATGAATTATTTATTTCATTGTTCATACCTTTTGTGCTGTATCTAAAATTCATCAACATATTCAAGGGCATCTAGACTTTCTCCTATGTTGCCATCTAGGGTTTTTATAGTTTTATGTTTTACATTTAGATCTATGATCCATTTTGAGTTAATTTTTGTGATGGGTGTAAAATTTGTCCTCTAGATTCATTTTCACACATGTGGATGCCTTGTTTTCTCAGTACCATCATTTTGATCCTTATATATGTAAAGCTAATTTTTAGGTTAAAACAGGTTCAAGACTATTACATTCTCTTGGTTCAAAGTAATAACTTTTCAGTATTAAATTATCCAAAGTTCCAAGATTTATTTGAAAGTAGTTCCAGAGAAGTAAACAAAGTCAAAAGATGGATTGGATAATCCATTAAAAGAGAAAAAAATATTTTCAGAGATGGAGAAAAATATACATATTTATAGATGAAAGCAGGGAAAAGGACAATTTTCCTGATATATAGTGGAAAACATATAATGAAAATATAATTAGAAAGTTTATGAATACAGAGAAATGACTGTCAGCAAAAGAAAAAAAATGCAGATTTTTTTTTAGATAACGTTGGCAAAACAGAATTGAAGAAGACAACTTCTTGAAGTTCATGTTTTATAGAAAAGTCATTTTGGATTTTAAACTCTACAAATGGCCAGAATGTACAAGTGTGAAAAAAAATGAAATTATGTTCAGTAATGTAAAAAGTGAGGAGTATTAGGGCTTCCCTGGCAGTCCTGTAGTTAAGAATCCGTGCTTCCGCTGCAGGGGGTGCTGGTTCTATTCCTGGTCATCAGGGAACTAAGATTCCACAAGCTGCGTGGTGTGGCCAAGAAGTTAAAAAAAGACTGATTCTCTATGTATAGTATGATGTCATCTGCAAACAGCGACAGTTTTACATCTTCTTTTCCAATTTTTATCCTTTTTATTTCTTTTTCTTCTCTGATTTCTGTGGGTAGGACTGCCAAAACTGTTGAATAATAGTGGTGAGAGTGGACATCCTTGTCTTGTTCCTAATCTTAGAGGAAATGCTTTCAGTTTTTCACCATTGAGAATGATGTTTCCTGGGGGTTTGTCATATACGGCCTTTTTTATGTAAAGGTGGGTTCCCTTTATGCCCACTTTCTGAAGGGTTTTTATCATAAACTGGTGTTGAATATTGTCAAAAGCTTTTTCTGCATCTATTTAGATGATCATACAGTTTTTCTTCTTCAATTTGTTAATATGGTGTATCACATTGATTGATTTGTGTATATTGAAGAATGCTTTCACCCCTGGGATATATCCCACTTTATCATGGTATATGATCCTTTTAATGTGTCATTGGATTCTGTTTGCCAGTATTTTGTTGAGAAGTTTTTCATTTATATTCATCAGTGATATTGGTCTCTAATTTTCTTTTTTGGAGTATCTTTGTCTGATTTTGGTATGAGGATGATGGTGGTCTCATAGAATGAGTTTGGGAGTGTTCCTCCACAAATTTTTGGAAGAGTTCGAGAAGGATGGGTATTAACTCTTCTCTAAATGTTTGATAGAATTCACCTGTGAAGTCATTTGGTCCTGGACATTTGCTTGTTGGAGGATTTTTAATCACACTTTCAATTTCTTTACTTGTGTTTGGTCTGTTCATATTTTCTATTTCTTCCTGATTCAGTCTTGGAAGATTATACGTTTCTAAGAATTTGTCCATTTCCTCCAGGTTGTCAATTTTATTGGCATAGATTTGCTTGTACTAGTCTCTTAGTATGCTTTATATTTCTGCAGTGTCTGTTGTAACTTCTTTTTCATTTCTAATTTTGTTAATTTGAGTCCTCTGCCTCTTTATCTTGATGAGTCTGGCTAATGGTTTATCAATTTTGTCCATCTGCTCAAAGAGCCAGCTTCTAATTTTATTGATCTTTGCTATTGTCTTCTTTTTTTCTAGTTCATTTATTTCTGCCCTGATCTTTATGATTTATTTCCTTCTACTAACTTTAGGCTTTGTTTTTTCTTCTTTCTCTAGTTCCTGCAGGTGTAAGTTTAGGTTGTTTATTTGAGATGTTTGTTATTTCTTGAGGTAGGATTGTATTGCTATAAGTTTCCCCCTTAGAACTGCTTTTGTTGCACCCCAAGGTTTTTGATTGTCGTGTTTTCATTCTCATTTGTCTGTAGGTACTTTTTGATTTCCTCTTTGATTTCCTGAGTGATCTCCTTGATTATTTAGTAATGTATTGTTTAGCCTCCACTTGTTTGCATTTTTTATGTTTTTTTCCCTGTAATTGATTTCTAATCTCAAAGTGTTATGCTCAGAAAAAGATGCTTGATATGATTTCAATTTTCTTAAATTTACCATGGCTTGATTTGTGACCCAAGATGTGATCTATCCTGGAGAGTGTTCCACACACACTTGAGAAGAAAGTGTAATCTGCTGTTTTTGGATGGAACATTCTATAAATATCAATTAAATCTATCTGGTCTATTGTGTCATTTAAAGCTTGTGTTTCCTTATTAATTTTCTGTTTGGCTGATCTGTCCATTGGTGTTAGTGAGGTGTTAAAGTCCTCCACAATTATTGTGTTACTGTTGATTTCCTCTTTTATAGCTGTTAGCAGTTGGTTTATGTATTGAGGTGTTCCTATGTTGGGTGCATATATGTTTACAATTGTTAGATCTTCTTCATGGATTGATCCCTTGATCATTATGAAGTGTCCTTCCTTGTCTCTTGTAACATTTTTTATTTTTAAGTCTATTTTATCTGATATGAGTATTGCTACTCCAGCTTTCTTTTGATTTCCATTTGCATGGAATATCTTTTTCCATCCCCTCACTTTCAGTCTGTATGTGTCCCTAGGTCTGAAGTGGGTCTCTTGTAGACAGCATATATATGGGTCTTGATTTTGTATCCATTCAGCAAACCCATGTCTTTTGGTTGGAACATTTAATCCATTTAATTTAAAGGTAATTTTCAATATGTATGTTCCTATTACCATTTTTTAATTGTTTTGTGTTTGTTTCTGTAGGTCCTTTTCTCCTCTTGTGTTTCCCACTTAGAGAAGTTCCTTTAGCATTTGTTGTAAAGCTGGTTTGGTGGTGTTGAATTCTCTTAGCTTTTGCTTGTCTGTAAAGCTTTTGATTTCTCCATCAAATCTGAATGAGATCTTTGTTAGGTAGAGTAATCTTGGTTGTAGGTTCTTCCCTTTCATCACTTTAAATATGTTATGCTACTCCCTTCTGGCTTGTAGAATTTCTGCTGAGAAATCAGCTGTTAACCTTATGGAATTCCCTTGTATGTTATTTGTCATTTTTCCCTTGATGCTTTCAATAATTTTTCTTTGTGTTTAATTTTTGCCAATTTGACCACTGTATGTCTTGGCACATTTCTACTTCAGTTTATCCTGTATGGGACTCTCTGTGCTTCCTGGACTTTGTTGGCTATTTCCTTTCCCATGTTAGGGAAGTTTTCGACTATAATCTCTTCAAGTATTTTCTCAGGTCCTTTCTCTCTCTCTTTTCCTTCTGGGACCCCTATAATACAAATGTTGTTGTGTTTAATATTTTCCCAGTGGTCTCATATGTTGTCTTCATCTCTTTTCATTCTTTTTTCTTTATTCTGTTCCACAGCAGAGAATTCCACCATGCTGTTTTCCAGGTCACTTATCTGTTCTTCCGCCTCAGTTATTCTATGGATCCTTCTAGTGTAGTTTTCATTTCAGTTATTGTATTATTCATCTCTGTTTGTTTGTTCTTCAATTCTTCTAGGTCTTTGTTAAGCATTTCTTTCATCTTCTCAATCTTTGTCTCCATTCATTTTCCGAGGTCCTGGATCATCTTCACTATCATTATTCTGAATTATTTTTTCTTGAAGGTTGCTTATATCCACATCATTTAGTTGTTTTCTTTGTTTTTATCCTGTTCCTTCACCTGGTATATAGTCCTCTGCATTTTCATCTTGTCTATCTTTCTGTGAATTTAGGGACACTTTTACATTAGAACTATAAAGAAATAAAGAAATAAAAATTATTGTACTTTTACTTTATGGGTATTCAAATGGCCTAAGTAATCTATGTGTTAAATTTTTGTGTTTAAAAAGCATAGTGAAAGCAATTTTCTGGCCACATTTTAAGAACCATTTCCACTCTAAAGGAAGTGAACTCAAGAACAGTTTTAAGAAGAATCTATGTTTTTCAGGCATCTAATTGTGGAATTTTGAAAGTTCCCATTAAAGTCTCTTCTTTTTAAATTTGACTATGAAGGGGGTTAAATGCTTTTTGATAATCAAAATCTGTGTATTTATTCATCCAAAATGTTTACGATACTACCAGGCACTATTATAGTTATTAAGGATTTAATTGTTAACAACAACAACAAAAAAACACAATTGTTACCTTTAGGAAACCTACAGCCTAGTAGGAATAACAAAACTAAGCAAACATTTATAATATGCATCTATATAAATAAAATGTATCAATTCTGAGAGGCAATTACAGAGTGTTGTAAAGATTTATGTTAGAACTAACTTTATTTAGTGGGAAAACAAGTTTCCCTGAGAAATTTGAGATTTTGTGGATGAGTAGAAGTTAATTTGCTGAAGTACATGTGAATATTAGATTTACCTTAGGGTAAATAATAATTGTTGAAAATGTCTTTATGAAGTTTTCCATTCACTTGTCCTTCCATACCCATGTGTCCTACATCTGCAGATTCAACTAACCACAGATCAAAAATATTCTGAAAAATTATTCCAGGACATTCCAAAAAGCAAAAGTCAAAGATACACCATGTCAGCAACTACTTGCATAGCATTTACATTGCATTAGGTATTATAAGTAATCTAGATGTGATTTAATCATATGGGAAGGTTGTGTAGATTATATGCAAATACTAAGCCATTTTATATAAGGGATTGAGCATTTCTAAATAACAAAACCCTGGGGACCTGGAACGAATCCATCACAGATACTGAGAAAGAAGAGTTTTAGATACTTTCAAGGAAATAATTTCTAGATAGAAGATAATGTTAAAGCTCAATAATAAAATAATAATTAGGCACAAGTTTATCAGTTTATTTGAACCAATTATTGCCGATGAGGCAATAGAATGGGAAGATGGAAAAGGAAAAATATATTTTGTTTGGGGTTTTTATATAAGTACTGTATCATTCCTAATTATTATAATATAAATAGGTAGAAAAATGTATAATCATTACTAATATTATAAAATAGAATATAGACTGTTACAAAACTACTGGAAAGAAAAAATAAATCTATCAAAAGCTGAAGAAAACTCAATAAACAGATTCAGTAAAGAAGAATTGTCTGAAATAAGAAGAAATATATCACCACTACAAAATAAACACTACATTTCTGAAGGAGGTTAATTGCCCTTTTAAAAAGTAGCAAATCTTAGTATATTATTTAGATTCAATTATATGCTATTTTCAAGAAAAAACATTATTGCCTGATGTAGTAGGCAACCTACAAAATGGCCACAAGTAATCTTTGCCTCTAAGTATTCTTTATTTTGATAATCTCCCCTCAAGTGTTGGCTGGATTTAGTGACTTACTTTTAACATATAGAATATGACAGAAGCAATGATGTATCACCTTTTCCTTTCAGATTTTATTTTGCTTTGAAAATAGATACATTAGTATCTGTGCATAATCTGTTCCAATTGCCATTCAAGTTATATTTGACAGTTTTCTGTCAAATCCACATTCCTGTTTTGTGGGCTAACAGATTTATATTTGTGTCCAGGCCTACTTAAGTGTATGACTGGTCTAAAATAATCTTTAGCACTCTTAGCTCATTTTATCAGACTCACTTGAATGGGTCATGTAATGCTGTTTTCCCATAGGTATGTAAATTAAAGGACATTCAGTGTAGTTTTGAGGAGACCTTTCTTTCCTGGAGAAAAGAAAACTTAAAAGATAAATAACTGGTCTTATCCTTTCCTCATGCTCTTAGATTTTAATGATCGATGGTTGGGGCCATGGCAGCCACATTATAAGCACCAAAGAAAGATAATGGCAGTCCTAATATCACAGAGCAGCCTTGCCAAATCCAGCAACAGCTCTTTTCCTGACTTCTAGTTATGTGAGAAAATCAAGCCAAATTTATTTTTTTATGTCCCTAGGAGTAAGATTCTGTAACTAGTTGCCCAAATATTTCTGATTTGTTACTCTTGAGAAATATACACACTTAGTTAATATTGATACATCAGGATCCTGTGTCTATGTTTTAAAAAGCCACCAAGATAATGGCACTGATGACTCATATGAGGAGGAAGTCCAGCATTTTACCTGTATCATCCATTTAGGTATCTGAATAACTTGCTTTAAATATAAAATGTATTCTGGCCACAAGGGATATAATGGTTGTGTTGGCTAGAATGGATATTTCTGGCTCATTCATCTTCAGAGGTTTAATCCTTTAAATTCTTTGTGTAGTCTAAATGTAGAAACTTGAATTTTAACTTGAGTTAGAGTTCTGAAAATAACTACAAACTATCTATTTTTAAATGTAACATTATTCAACAAGATCTGTCTATCATCTCTCTCTATAGGTAATCATACTTCATTCCAATATATATTTAGATTAATAGTATTATGTGGCATTTTATCTATATATTTATAGAAAGCTAGAGTAGGTCTGATAACTAATGAAGGAATGCATATGTCTGGTTCAAAAATTCTACTGCTTGCTTTTCTCTTTAGAGGTGTTAAATGGGCTGATTAATTTGAGTGGTTTCATATTCATTAATCTTAAGTGTGTGGCTTATAGCCATCAAATATTTATATTTATTTATAAACTGTCCCCAAATTAGAATAAAGTGAACACAGTAGTTTTGAAGAATTATTTGTCTGGGTATCAGGTTTAGAAGTTGATTGGCTAACAGGGTGTTTTATTTTCTAAGTAAAATTGAATTATATTCTGTGTCACCACTACCTGGTTTTACTAAAAATGTGTAAGGTAATGGCAGCATGGGTTAGTGTGAAGAAACCTAATCTGGAGTGAGAAAGGTCTGAGTTTACTTTACATTTTGGCATTGTTATATGTGTGATCTTGAAAAAAAATTTTCTGAACATCCATTTTCTCATATCATTGCACTTCCTCATATGGCTGGTTGGGTGGAGCCAGAGGACTAGTGCTGGCCAATAAGTGGTAATCAAGTATTATCTATCCCTTTGGGCTTGATGATTTAATTGCTGGAAACAGACCATCAGAAGTTGTCTTTCCATTTCTGATAGTGACAAGCAAAGCTATACATAGTAGCTATTTCAGAGAGTAGCTTTTTTCCAGAGAGAGGACAACACAGAAAACAACCCAAGCAACCCTCCATAGATATATAGACCAAACATAAAATAAGCCTTTATTTCTTAAGCCTCTGATATTTTGGCAATTTCATTGCACCACAACTTAGTATATATTTAGTGACAGTTATTGACAGGAATACAACAAATACATCAACAATTAATAAGCAAAACTACAACAGTTCTGGACATCTGAGGCTGCCTGATAAGTGATAGTCACAGTTGTCACAATGACTATTGGTAATAGTAATTGTCATTGACATTTGATATTTTTAAATTTATTCTTGTAACTGGTTTATGGAATAAGATGGCTAATTTTGATGACAAGTACAGTATTTTCCATCTTTAGTTTGAAAGATAAAGAGGATGGCAAAGATGTGATTGAGAAAAAGGATGGAAGAACTCTTTTTAGACTGTGAAGATTTAGAGGAGTGGTATTCTCTAAAACTAGATTTGATGTCTAGAACCCAGGATAACCAAAAAACTGACTGTATTTTAAGTAAGTTAGCCTCCATGGATCTAAGCTGTCATTCACAGGAAACCAGTTAATGTTTCTTGAAACAGTAGTAATAATAGATAATAAAAATAATCCTTAAATCAGGATAATAAGAGCAATGTTATTTTCATACCTTATACTTCAATGGTTTCTATGGCATAAATTGAAGAAAGTTGCCTCCTTCATATTCACTATGGTAAACATATATGGTAACTCATCACAGTACTCATAGTTAAAATTACATATAATAACAAAATATATAATGCATATATGAATTTTCTCTCTCTCTCTCCTTCCCTCTTTTTCTCCCTCTGACACACAGGAAAATACACAAACAGAAACAAATACTTTAAATTATTCTAAATTGAGAAAATATTTCCTCCACAACAGCAAGTCAATAAAGAACAGTATTTATCTGAAAATTGTTTTGCTTTCTCAATATTATTTTTAAAATTCAAAAAATTATTGAAAAACAAAGTAATATGTTATATTGCATCCCTTAATCTATGTCAAAAAAGTATAATTAACACTACAAATGTATAATAGCTGATTATTTATGTCTTGCAAATATAGAGAATATGATATGGTTCCTTACCCTCTTCAGTGAAAGAAAACCCTTGCTATATTGATTTTCCAAATGGAATAAAACAATGATTTGGGGTTTTGCAATGCTCATGTTTCTCTGATTTTGCTCTACTCTAAATTCTGTCATTTCTTCAAGAGAAAAATGTTTCCTACGAATTTTCACTTTGGCCATATTGAAAACTCTATCACTGGTGTTGTAAGAATTTTCATTCTGGGACAAAAATGGTAAAAACTGGGACTCTTGTTTAATAGGCTTACCTCATCCCTGAGAAGACTATTGTCCCCACTGCTTTACCCATTTCCTCATAAATTTATGTATTATAATGGAACAAAATACCAAGCTTTTATCTTAATTTCTCTAATTTGGATTAATTATTCATGTTTTTGAAATGTTTAAATAGTAATTTGGGAAGATAATTAGATATTTATTTTCCCATTAAATATTTCAATTATCTGAGTTTTTTCTTCGGCTCTGCACAGACATCAAAATATATAAAATTTCCTAATAAACTGAACATTTAAACTACAACCATGCTAGGAAATATTTTAAAAATATGATTCTATAGTCTTTGTAAGGAAGGAAAGGACCACATATTCAATTTCTCATTTAGTATACTCTTAAGTTAAGACTAAAGAAAAAAAATACTTTAATTTGATAGATATCTATAAAGACAGAATAGTTTTGAAATATTAATCTATGAGTTTCTATAAAGCTTAATCCTCTTAACATCTTCTATGTTAATAATAAGAAACATCATATTATTAGTAGTGATACTGTAAAATATAGGCATATTTAACTGCTTGAAAAATAAATAAAAAGTTAGTAAAGAACCAGGGCCTTGAAAAAATGGCTTACGGCTGGGCTAGAGTAGGAAATTATAAAATAAGCTGGGAGCATCTTTTAGTGCCAGAAATTAATGAGTGTTCAAAAGCACATGTGCACACACACACACCATATACAAACACATACACACACAAGATTATAGGAATAAATCAAAGAGACACAGAAGCCAACTGAAAGATCTACTACTGACTATATCTGGGACAATTCGTGCAACAAAATAATAAAATATTATTTCATTATTGCCACATTTTAAAATAAATATACATGATTCATTACTGATATAAATAAAAACAAGGAAAATCAGATATAGTGTTACAACAAAGAGGTGCATAGGAGCCTTAGACTACCTTAATAAAAAATAACACTGAAGTATAGGTGCATTTCTTTAGTTCTGTGATTACATTTTGCTACCGTTATTTAAACAATTCTGGATTCTGGGCTGCAGCCTCTGAGGGTAGGACCATGTAGATCGAATAATCAATCCAAACAAAGAGGAAGTCAGGAAATGAAGTATTCTGGGAATGATGCCAAAAGAAGAATGATACATCATTACCCTTTATGCTGGGAACATTATAAGCCATAGTTTTGATATCCTGTTATCCTTCAATTACATTATCATCCTAGATAATAAAAACGCATCACACAGTTTTTGTCCCAAAGAGAAGACTCTTTCATTTTATTCACCTTCTTTGAGTTAGTTTAGTAGGCTATTTAGTTCCATTAAAATGGCAGGTAGATTTATGGTCAAGTTTTCTGGTAAATGATTATTTTTCTTAATATGTGTTATACAGGGTATCTTTTCTCACATCACGATTTATTTATGGAAAGAACCAAAGTAATTCCCCTCTGTTTGTTACATCGACTTGTCCCTTGGCTCTGCACAGTCAATAAGTTATTAGTCCAGGAGTAGTGTACTATTTTCTTTTCATTGTATTTGGGTATGCATTTGTGTGAGTGTTTTGTGTGTGTGTGTGTGTGCGTGTATGTGTGTATGCTCAACATTATTATTAGCTAACTGTAAATTAGACAACATGCTATGTACCCTAATGAAAAGATCTCAGATTTCATGATGTTGTCCCTTTAGGAAATGTCAGGATTTATTAGAAACTCCTCACTGCATGCATAATTATTACACCTACTTGTTCCTACAGAACTGCCTCCTTTCTCATTTTAAGGAATTTCTAATCAGAAATGTTTATAGGCACTGAATAGCATTGATTAAAACTCCCACCTTCCATGTAAAAAATTTATTTTTTTTACAGCTTTTTTGAGGCATAATTGACAAATAAATTTGTAAGATATTTAAAGTGTACATTATGGTGATTCAATATATGTATACATTGTAAAAAGATTCTCACGATCTACTTAATTAACACATCCATCACCTCACATATTTATCTTTTTATTTTATGAGAACATTTCAATTCTACTCTCTTAGTAAATTTCAATTACATAATACAGTTACAACATAATCGTCATGTTGTACATTAGATCCTTAGAAATCCTCAGTAATGTTTTTTGTGTCATTCTTCCATTGCCTAATAAAAGTTTTCATCTAATGCATTGGGTGAAGACAGAATTCAGATATCTGTGTATTTTCTTCCAAAACTGTTTCAGAGCCAAACCTGAGATATCACACCAATGTATTTACAGAGAGAGAGAAGAGAGTCTACTTTCTCTACTCTTTCCCAATGGCCTACATACTATCAGAAATTGGATAATTATTTCATTTTAATTTGGTGAATTTTTAATGTGTTTCAAGACTTTTCTCTATCAGATAATATATCTAGATGAATATCTGATTTCTTGAATTTGGCTCAAAAAGTAAAAGTTGAGTGGATCAGTATTAAGTAATTTTAATACTATCTCATTTTCCTCTCTGCTCTTGCATCATAAAGCCAGTTGTCATAAAATCTTCAAATAACCACACAGAGGAAGGTGAAACTTGTCAAAACTGGTTTCAGGTTATATTTGATTAACTTGCTTCCCCACTATCAAATTGCTCCCAAACAGATTGGAGGTTTGAGAATAATTTCTACCTACTCCCACCATCAACTATTGCTAGTATTTGCTTCCAGGAACTGGAGATGTTAGTAAACCAAATAGCTGGGTTTTACTAGATAGGTAGTAAACCTTTTTTTTTTTTTTTTTTTTTTTTTTTTATAAAGGAAAGGCATTGCTTTAGTTACTCTCTGAGTATGCCAATGGATGTAGTAGGAATTAACTCCATTTTGGCCTCACCTGCATCTTTTTGTTGAACTGCTTTACTTTATCATGAAGCTACCTAGATCTCCTATTTTCAGCCATACAATTGAATGTTTGCATCTTTTATTTGACACAATACAATCATCTATTATTTGTATTAGCATCTTGGGCTCTGATTATACCACAAACATTTTCCTCATTTTTTTTTCACTATCTCATATTCTTATAGTGTATTGTGGTGTATTCTAATATGGCGATCTCCAACAATTTTGGAACCAGGGACTGGTTTCGTGGAAGACAATTTTTCCGAGGAAAGGGAGAGGTGGAAATGGTTCAGGCGGTCATGCGAGTGATGGGGAGTGATGGGGAGTGGCAGGTGAAGCTTTGCTTGCTCCCCCACCACTCACCTCCTGCTGTGTGGCCCGGTTCCTAACAGGCCATGGACCTCTACCAGTCTGCAGCCTGGAGGTTGGGGACCCCTGCTCTAATATGTAACAAATTTATAATAAGGAATATATACTGATTAACTTTTATGCATATCATGTCATTCTCCATTTTCAGACTCTAATCCACTGTAGTCAACCCAAATAACAAAAATAGAAGAAATAAATGGATAGTGGTATGTTATCCCCCAAAATGGATGAAGCTCGGAGATGTAAAGCTGAGCAAAAACAACAGACACAGAAGAATACATATGTATGCATGCCTGCATATAATGTATGAAAATAGGTAAAATGAACGTGTTATAATAAAAACTAGTTAATTTGTGCCTTGGAAGAAGAAACAAGTACTGTTATTTTCTATTTCTTGGTCTGAGTGGTGGTTACTTAGTGTCTTTATTTGTAAAATGTTTTGAGCTATAAATTTGTGTTTATTCAATTTTGTATGGTGCTGTGCTTTAATGAAAATAGCTTAAGTCAAGTATAAAATGTATGAAAATAGGGGACTGCAATAGATGGACTGATCTCCAGATCAGTGCCAGTAGGTAGGTTATGTCTTCACCATTTTATATTTGATTGTGAGATCAGCAGTGAGGCTGGAATAGAGATTCTCCCAACGTCTCTTTACAGTGTATTTCATTGTGACAAAGGTAGATTTATTTTTTCCTGAAGTCTAAGCATGCTTGTCCTTATAATATGTATATTGAATGAAGTTTTCATAAGCTTTGCTCAAGAACCTAGGTGACTCATCGGTTAAGATTGTTATTTTTTTCTAATTTTAGTGGTAAACTCAAAATAAAATCATAATTTGGCTAGATTATTTTAATAGAGTCTTAACTGAGTCTCTTCCCATCCCTCCTCACTATCAACTCCAATCTTTCCATCTCTTCTTAACTCAAGTGATTCTGAGAAAATGTAATTTCAATCTGATTCTTTTTCTTAAAGCCCTATAATAACACCTTAGTTCAATCATATTTTAAAAACTCTGTTATCTTTCTGACCTCATAACCTTCTTCTCTCTCCCTCAGATACTCCTCTCCAGCCACACCCGCTTTCTCACTATTTCCACACTGACAGTTCCTTCTGCTTCAGAACTTGTCCTCAGATATACTCTTGGTCAGTTTTCTCACAATTTTCACATACTTGTTCAGATTTGAACCCCTGACATTATTCCAAATTTCATGCCACATTTTCTTTCTTTTTTAAAATTAATTTTTATTGGAGTATAATTGATTTACAATGTAGCATTAGTTTCTGCTGTACAGCAAAGTTATTCAGTTATATATATACATACATCAACTCTATTTTAGATTCTATTCCCATATAGGTTATTACAAAGTATTGAGTAGAATTCTCTATGCTATACAGTAGGTTATTGTTAGTTATCTATTTTATATATAGTAGTGTGAATGTGTCAATCCCAATCTCCCAATTTATCCCTCCCCACTTCCCCATTGGAAACCATGAGTTTGTTTTCTACATAAGTGACTCTACTTCTGTTTTATAAATAGGTTAATTGCCACCTTCTCTTGATTTATTTTTCTCCTAAATGTTTATAACTGTATGGAATATTATATTTATTTAATTTCTATTTCACCCACTATAGGCAGAGATACCTGTCCCCACACCCTGTTTTGTTTCCCACTATTTCCAGAACTTAACAACATGCCTGCCAAGGTCAGGCTTCAATAAACATTTGTTGAAATAATGAATAAAATACATTATTTTCAATTAAAAACCCTTGGCTTCTTTTCAGATGTGTGGGCAAATGTAATGTTAGTGAAAAGATAATTCTTGTCCATATTGACATGAAATGAAAATCTGGGTTTTCATGTTCTTCTGTATAGAAATTATAAATTGATAGATATGAATAATTTACAATAAATTCACTATATCTTGAATACATTTCTCTGAATAAAATTAAAAATATTTATAGTGAAACCTACCAAAGAAGCTGTTATTTAGGTACTAATATAAAAATTATTTTTTCATACGTGTACAAAAATGAGATAGGAGGAAAAGCTTCAGGGATAATGCATTTAAGATATTTTTAAGTAGTTCAGAACATCAAACGGTGATACTTATTTATAATCTTGATTGTCGTTAAAGAACTACTCTATGTCCCAAAGACATAATCATAGGACTAAATCTTAGTCTTTCTTTCATTGAAGAATATTTTTTCTCTCCCTCTCCCATTACTGACCCTAAGCACCCCCCCCCAACAGTAAAGATGTTGTCTCATTAGGATAGGACCAGCAACAGTATTACTGGTGAAGCAAGAGAATGAAGTAATATTGTATTTCTTTAAAGAAGTCCAGTTGTGAAAATAAATGTTGGCTCATATATTCAAAGCTTGAATGAATCTGAAATGAGAAAATGGGTAAAACGAGGAAGAGTAAATGTAAAATCAGTATAAAAGGAAAGCATGATTGGGAATGGAGATGGATCATATATGGACTTAATTAATTGACTTCTATTTCTTAAATGTGGAAAGAGATGAGGTTATCATTTTTAGTCTCCTACCTGGGATCGAATGCACAGTGGTATTTCCTATGTGTTCTCTCTCACTAACTCCTCTGGTATAGAGGAGGTATAGACATACCTCTGAGGTATAGACATGTTTCAAAAACATTTACTCCTCCTCACCAGTTTCATTTCAATAACTGTTGCCTTTGGAAGACTTTTACTATCCAAGGAGTCAGTGGATAGTAAATAGCTACCTTAACATACTGTGATAGTGTTTATATTTCCTTGAAATGTTATTATTTTGCTATTTCTATAATACTATTTCTGTTAATCTTGAGAATAATTGTCAGTAAAATATGTGACATATTTCCTCATGTTGATTATACTGTAAATATACAAAGAACTTTATAAATGGGAGATTAAGATTGTCAAGGTATGTTTTATCTCTAATTAGACAGGATGTCTCAGCTATGTCTGGTGCCCCCATCCTTCACCTTTTTGATAGAACCTCTTCAGCAGAGGCAAAGCCCAGAAGGCACAATCAACAAAGCCGACTTCCATAGATATTAGCTAACAAGTATACAAACAGATAGAACCCAACTCCTGAAAGTTAGCAGAATACATTGCATCAGCTCCCAGGATAAACTGCCCTACATGCCATGATCTTCTCTTATAAAACACAAATGCTTCACCCACATGTTCTTGAACTTTCAAAGTCAATTCATTCCCTTCAGTCCTAGTCTGTGAAATTTTATATATTTTGTACATATTCCCAAATTATATCCCTTGACTTCCCTCAGTTGGGTAGTTTCAAGAATGTCTAAGTAGCTAAGACCTTTATCTAATTATCTTGTCTGGGCCTTCACTCAACTTTCTGCCTGAGAAAAGGTCTTACTGATTATTAAATTTAAATAGAGAATTTGTGATTCCTACTTATGTTTAAAAAATATGTTTATTACTCAATATATCCAACTACTTCATATCAGTGATTGTCTTCATAGTCAATATGACCCATAAATATATAGCCAGGAATGTGTATAGATAGCCTTTACTCAAAGTCCTATCTCTTTCCATATTGCCCCTGTTTTTTAGTTTTCTTCCATATGATATATCCTGACCCTGTGTTCTTTTTAACAGTCTGTCATTTGCCTTCAAATGTGAATTAATATAATATGTTTTAACTAGTTACTAGGCATTATATAACTGCTGATAACATTCGACTTTTCTACAAGCTTCTAAATGTAAAATCAAATATAGTGATAAAATAATAGTGACTTGAGATCAAACTTTAATTAGAGTTTTATAAAGAAGATATTTAAGTTTACAGTCACCTAAAAGTCATCTTTCCTATATTAATTCACTGAAGTATTACAGAAAAGCATTCTTAGCAACAGAAACAATCTCCCACATACCACTAATGAAGGATAATAAACAACTTTGTATATACAGAGAATTTCTATGAAAAAAGTCATTTCAAAATAAAGACATTAAATATGATGTAAAACCCTTTTATTATTTAATAAATATTTTTTAAAATTTTATTATTTAATCTCTCTCAAGTGTTGTAACAAAAGTTAATGTACTTTTATTGTTTTCCCATGACAATTATTTTTGTTCTCTGCAATTGTAAAATTCTATAGTAGCTTATCAACACCTACCTTCTTTAAGGAAAATGTACTTGTGTGATTCTTCAGCATAATTATTGTACTTCATAAAAACTGCGCTATTATGTTGGCTTAGTATAATATGTTTTTTACATAAAAATAACTTACAGTTATTCTCTCTTCTCGTGGTAATTATAACCCAAGTCCATTGCAGTAATAAACTTGGGCTGACTATTTAATGGACCACTTTATTTTATTCTAACTGCTCTTTTTCTATTACAACTATTTATTATGCCTTCATAAATGTGATGCACAGCAACAGTAAAGTGCAAAGACACTGACACATCTATTCTTTTCTAGAGGTGTCCTTTTTCTTAAGCAGAGGCCTGAAGTTGTTATTTATTTGAGGAATTGGAAAGTATTCCAAAGTCATATTCTCCCAGGGGTTTTTACCATGAAAAAGAGCTGTGTGAACACTTAATATTGAAAAGCACCAACATTCCCCATGAGACATGTCATGGTGGCCTATGGCAGCTTCACTCCTAACTTCACTGAAATGAAGGATAAATGAGCAATAAGATTGAACACAAAGAAAGCATTTGCGTAGGTGGAAATATTCCTCGTGGTGGTTACAGCTGAGGTTGCACAAACCTGGTAACTAGTCTGATAAATTTCCTTTGAAATACTGACCACAGGGAAGATGAAATCTATATATTATATTTTTATAATATGTATTATATAGGACCTCTTCTTTTCATTCCAAATGTATTATTTTGTTTTTTGCTTTTTTTGGTATTTTGTATGACTCTAGAAAATATGAAAATTTTTCTGCAGAGATAAACTCTTTCCTGAAACTGAGCTTGCCCAAAATATATTGATATTATGTGACCTATTATAAAAGGAATGAGATCATTTTTCTGCAAAGACCTCCAGTTGTAATTTAACTTAAAAAAACACAAAAATGCAATTAAACTATATTGTATTGTTTTCCCCAATTTATAAACCCATTGTGCAGCAACTTAGTGAAAGAAATTCTAGATCTAATGATATTGTTATCCAAGACATTTTACCTATTTTTATCCAGCTTAATTTGATTTAAACCCATTTTCATTTGTTCTTTCCTCTGAAACCGCTGATTAAATATTTCAAAATATTTACATTATCTTCTTTCTTTTGCCAAGATTGAATTCAGTTTTGTGTTTCTTATCTGAATGAGTTGTTGGATATGAGTGTTTGCTATGCTTTCCACATAGATCTGATGTGCTCCACATTCTTGTAATTCTAGGATATATGATATTAACCCACACAGAAAGACCAAAAAACAAAAACAACCAACAACCACACCCTCAAAACCAAAGAAACAAAAAGCAAATTTCATTTGTGCAAGTTAGTTCAGCTGGATGCATGCTCTACCCATTGACATTCATAACAAAAGTTATGTTGGCCTTGACTGCAATACCCTTAGTGATGAAGCACACTTTCCCTAAGGTGAGCCTTCCATTCTGGGACAACTTAAATTGTAAAAATAAGTAAATAAATAAATAGAGTGTTACTAATAATTCAATTCCTGTGTCTCTGAAAAACCACTATTTGTCCCTAGTTCTCCCTCTATGTGTTGATGTTGTGGAACTCACAAATCTATAACAGGTGCTATTGCTATTAAAAACAATTTTATTCCATAAATAATACACATATATGTCATTTTATTTGTAATATTTTTACACAAACTATGTGCATTGTAGACAACTGTAAAGTGGAGATCTCTTCATTTAAAAAATAAATTTATCAGAAAGCTCATATATCATGTAATCATAATAATATTTTGGAATCTATTTTTCAAAATGCAAATATGTACAAGGGTATGCATATTATACATGACAGATCATCCTATATAAGGTAGTTTGTACCTTATGTAAATATTTAATCATATAAGCCACCTACCTTTGCTTCTAGACCTCTAACTATACTCATGTTCCAACAGGCCTCAAAGAGTGAGGTACAAAGTGTGAGCCATGAAAAGCTCAGATAAACACCAAAAGAACTGCATGCTTTTTTCAAATTTATGTAAACATAAATCTGGGGGATATGTGTGAGATTAAACTTACACAGATATAAAATTTCTTAGCTAGAATTTAGTGATATGGACCCATTAAGCAGAAGTTTGGGATTAAATGTTTTAGATGAAGAAATATTCTTAATGAGTATCAGATTCTGGGTAGACAGTAGTTTCTTCACCACTTTACTATTCTGTCATCTTCTAAGTTACAGAATTTCTTATAAAAATAAGCTGTCATTCTTTGAAAGAAATGCATCTATTTTTATCTGGCTGTAAATAGTTCTCCTTGTCTTATTTTTCAATGCTTTTATTTAATGTACTGTGTGTGTGTGGTGGTGGTGGGAGGGAGGGTGTTATTCTGCTTGGGGTTTGTATGGCTTCTTGAACTTGTGTGTAGAGGTTTATCATCAATTTTGGTAAATTATTTTCCAGTAGCTCTTCAAATATTGCTTGTGAAACATTTTCTACAACTATGCTTAGAATTTCAATCACTTGTATACTAAAACTTCTCATTGTATTCCATTGTCGCTTTTCATTATTTTCTGTATTGTTCAACTTTTCCCCCTTTTATTCTTCACTGTTAATATTTTCTACTGATCTAGAAAATATTCTGATATTCTGTTATGTCTATTCTATAATATTCATCTGAGTTTTGAATTTTACTTATTATATTTTTTGTTTTAGAATTTGCATCTGACTTTTTTTTTCTTTATAGACTGAGATTCTCAGGCGAGATGCTCCAACTTTCATGTATTTCTTAAACATATTAAGCATGGCTATCTAAAGTCCGTATCTGATTACTACAAAATCTGAATCTATTTCAGGTATGCCTACATTGTCTTTTTTTTCTTGCTTTTAGATCATTAGATTCTATTACAAGATATGCCTTCCATTATAAAAAAAAAATAATTCCTGATACCTTGTATGGTAAATTACAGAGCCTCTGAAGCATACCACATATCTCCCAAGAGGAGTTAGTGTTTATATGAATGGCAGTGAGAGTAGGGTGATAAGGAATTGATCCCATGAACAAATGTGTTTGTTTGAAGTCCTTTAGGTGAGAGGGGAAGGGAGGAGTCATTTCTAGTTCTAGTTTGCCCCTTATTCCTAGGTTATGCTCATCAGGCATCACAGTAGGAATACTAGCATGTTGATCAAGCACACAGTTCCTTGTTAATCCATATATCCTATTGTTTTTCCTCCTCAGCTTTGTGAATCAGCTTTATGGCTGGCTGCTTTCCCCCTTAGAATTTGGCAATAAATCATAGTCTAAATTCACATTAAAAAGTCAGGCTTATGCTGTGGTTTCCTTCTCTCTGGTTCCATTTGCATCAGGAAGAAAACAGCCTGAGTGGGGGAAAGGTAACGGGAACATTTATCATCAATATATCTATTTACTATTGATCTGTCTTGCTACCTACATATCTATATATCATCTAGACCTCTGCAAGTAAGTGCACATATTAGTATTTTCACATACAGATTTAGTTATGCATAATATTGTGTGTTCCCGGATCTGTTATTAATTAATACAATAAAAATATCACACGGTTTCTACATTTCTTAAAGCAGAATGTAGAAGAAAGGCTATTGAAAAATTTGTTCCTAAGCCCATTGTTCCCTTAAAGATTGCTGTTTAGCACCTCATACACAATGGGAAATGTTCCCATTTTCATGTAAAGTTTAGAATTATAAAATCTTATTATCTTTCAACATGATATCAGTAGTGAACAATAATAAGAACTTTTCTTGAATAGTAGATAATACTATGAAATGTTGGCTTTTGTTATGTACTTTTGAGTATTCTGAAATGACAGCTTTAAAGTGAAATTGTGCTCTGACACATAGATTTCAAAAAAGTTATTATAAATTTGTTTCTTCTTATAAATGGGCTACATTGAGTGGTATAATCTTTTTTTTTTACTTCGTAATAGAACAAAAGTCAAAAGCTAAAGCAACAGCAACAACAAAAATACAGAGAATATTCCATTTTATTAATATATTTATTTATTTATTAAGTGACATCTGAGCAGCTGAGATAAAATGACATAATAAAACAACAAAAATCATACATTGCATGTTGAATACTCTACCATTATAAAATTAACACACAATGATTAATAAAGAAGAAGTAATTTAATAAATATTCCTGACATACTACTTACTATTTCTGAGATACTTTAGACCCCTACTTCACTTTCCAAGTTGGGAATCAACACACACACACATACACACACACACACACACATAGTATTTTAATAGCAAACTTTTTAATACTAAAATATGCGTTCAGTTTGGAAGTTAGTTATCATTTATTAAACCCTCACAATAGGATAACTAATTTCAGAAAGGTATACAATTTAGTCATGACACAAAAAATTACAATATAGGTACAATATTCATTTTAAAAAATACAATTACTGGGCCTCCCTGGTGGCGCAGTGGTTGAGAGTCCGCCTGCCGATGCAGAGGATACGGGTTCGTGCCCTGGTCTGGGAGGATCCCATATGCCGCGGAGCGGCTGGGCCCGTGAGCCATGGCCGCTGAGCCTGTGCGTCCGGAGCCTGTGCTCCGCAACGGGAGAGACCACAACAGTGAGAGGCCCGCGTACAGAAAAAAAAAAAAAAAAAAAAAAACAATTACTTCAGGCAAAATTACTCAAATGACTTTCTCAATGTCACACAGCTGGCAGATCTGAATTCATACTCTAGTCTATCTACCTTCAGAGTGCACGCACTTTCCATTATGTCATCATTTTCATGCTTAGATATAACATGAAGTATAATTGATAAATTGGGTTGGGAGAGCAATAGGTTATGGCCTTGAAGGCCAAGTAAGGAAGATTGTAGAATATAGGACAGAGTGATAGGTCGATACTGTGCTTAGAAAATTTGATTTCATCATCTGCTCATAGGATACACTGAAGCAGTTAGAGACAAAATAAGCAAGGCAATACACGCACTTAAGGCTCTATTTTAATTGGTTAAGAATAAACCAATGGGCCTTGGAAAGAATAATATTAGCCATTATTAGAAAAAGTAAAAAAAAAGAGAGGTAGGAAAGCTCTAGGGAAAAGGAATTAAGATAAACTGCATCCCCCTTCCAAAAAAAAAAAAAAAGATGAGAAATTTAGAATGTTAGGCTGTTTCACTGGGAAAATTAGAAAAGTGTGGATATTAACTATAACTAACTTGAAAATGTGTCTGATAAATGTTGGGAGAGGGGGCTCTGTCTTTAATCTTTCATATATGAAGAATACTGTTTTTTAAAAAGCAGCTATATGTGCAGGTGTTAGATTATGTTCCATGAAGCAGTAGAACAATATAGAATATATGTGAGATTTATTATCTGGCCACCCATGACTTAAAACATGTTTCCCTATTATTTAAACTACAGTCGTTAGGAGAAAACAAGTTCTTTGTCAGTTTACTAACCTATAAAACAGAAATATAAACATGTATCAGGTAATATCATGGTGAAAGTTATGCAACATGTATGCCTGGATAATGTAGGCATTCAATAAAGAATTATTGTGGATTATTAATGCATTATTGTTTCGGCAGTATACATCTTTTCTTTTGAAAATACATTTAAATATTTGGTTTTATAGACAGATTCAAAGGAATTATTTAGACATGACTTCTAGGTATTTATTAGATTTGGGGAAAGTGTCACACTTGGAGGGAATTTGGAAGCTCCTTGCCCTTTCCTCCTACCTTGTCCTACATCTCTTTCTCCAGACTGTTCCTGAGTTTTATCCTCTATAATGAGCCAGTAATCTAAGAAGTAAAATGTTTCTCTGAGTTCTGTGAGCCACTTTAGCAAATTAATCAAACTCAAGAAGGGGGTTGCTGGAACCTCAAATTTATAAGAGGTCAGTCAGAAGCACGGGTGACAACCTGGACTTTCAACTGGTGCCTTAAAGGGGGTGGCAGTAGGTGAGAGCAGTCTTGTAGGACCAAGCCCTTAACTTGTAGGATTTGAAGCTATGGCCAGGTGAATAGTGTCAGAATTGAGTTGAACTGTAGGACACTCAGCTGATGTGTGAGAACTGCTTGGTGGTATGGGGGGGAGTAAAATGCTTTGGAAACTGGTATTAGAATCATTGTAGGCTCCATTAAGGAGGGGTCATAATCTTGGGTGGGAGAGTCCCTTCAACAAAGGTCAGCTGATGGAAAGGGACTGAGTCCTGCACTATTAAAAGGCAATATTCCCCGCAGCTAGGGAGAATGAGTACCTTTGTCTTTAAGGGTACCTTTGTGTCTACTACAAGTGTATAAAAGCAATTAAAATGTGTGTAATGGGAAGGCATATTTTTAAATGTTTACTCATTTATTCTAGGATCCTACATATCATTTTGCCTTAGAACTCTCTACTGGTTGTATCAACAAATACTTTATAACACCCAAAATGTAATTATTTACATTTAAGTCTCAAACACTTGTTTATGATCATAACAGCAGTATTATTTTGAGCCATTCTTTAAGAGGAATATCTAAATTCTTTAGTGTGCCATGGACATAACAGGAGCAGAACTGCAGTGTTTCATGGAATGAAGATCTTCTCAGAGAAGGTGAGAAAATGGAGAAAGCAGAGGATTTCCATGTCAGAGGCCTAGAGTAAAGGCAAGAGACAGAAGTGCCTCTCTTTGTGCTTCTTTCTTCCATTTTTCTCATCTGCCGTGTGATTCCCAGAAGAGAAATAAATGTTATACAATTCCAATAAATCAGACAGCCAAGGACAAATAATTGCATTCTTCGATTGAAACGCATAGCTTGGGAGATTCCAAGCCTCTAAGCCAGCTCCAGTATATCCCGGGAAATATAGTATATCATTTGCTGTGAAATTTGGCCTAATTGATGGACTTACAGAACATTACTGGCTCAGCAAGTTCTATAGAGGTATGTAAACATTCCAACTATTCCAATGAACTACAATGAGGAAACACCAAAGGGCTGAGAGGGCTGGACATCAGGAAACAGTCTGCTGTAGAACAAACAAGTGGAGAGTGTGGATACTTATATTCTGATAAAAATTTCTATGTCCACAGACCATGTCAGTGAATACTGTTATAATGCCCAAAAGACTAGCTTGGACAGGTTGCATATTAGTGGTCATAAATGCAGTGACCAGATCAGCATACACCAGCCCAGACCAGAAAAATCACTCTGCAACCAGAATTCTGGTGTCTCCTCCCCTATTCCAAGTACTCAGAAAGTCACACAGGAGATAAGCAGGCAGTATAGGGAATCTGAGCACACACCTGGAGAAAACTGAGTCATCAAAAGCAGACTATTTAAACCAGCTCAAAAAAGAACTAAGAATATGAATTGATTGCAAACTTAAGTGACTGCTCAAACTGGAGGACATTGTGAGATCATTAATTGCCAACTTACTTTTCCCAGCTCCCCAGGTAGGAGAGGACAATGGACGTGATCATCCAGTTATAGGATATAAAGATGCTACATTTTGCATAGCGTGAGTATTTTGAGTGAATTTGTTATGCAAATGTTCAGATGAACTGACAAATTCAGGAACCTCTTTTAAAACCCTGCATTTCTTCATTTAATTGTTATAGTTAGTGCATAGAGACCACCAAAATTAAAAAAATAATAATAATAAGTCATCAACTGAGAGCCATACTAATCAAAATCCACAACTATCTGTCAGTTCTAAAGTAAGTAAGAGAAGGATATTCTAGAACTCAATAAACTAAGGCAAAATTGCAGAAAGGTAAAAATGAATATAAAAGAAAGTCATGCAATATTGCAAATATATTTGAAGAATTAATGTGTCAGAAAGATAAGCTGTTTGGAATCCTGAATAGAGGAACCTAAAATCAAAAATTGATCTTGTTCATACTTCATTGTCTAGCAGATATGAGAATTCCTGTCATAAAAAAGAGTAATCTACTTTAGATCAAAAGGTATATTTATGCATTTATTCAATACGTGAATGCTTACAATAATGGAGGCCCTGTGCTGTGCATGAGGCATTCAAAGATGAATAAGACATGGGCCCTGTCTCTAAACACTTCACAATCTTCTGGGAATGATAGACAAAAAAAGCAAAGCATCACATAAAGGGTATTAAATGCCATGATAGAGGGTATGGAGAGAGACAGGAAACATCTGGCTTGGAATGGTCATGGAAGACTTCTCTGAGGAGGTGGTACCTCATGCTAAAAGTAAGAGGTAGGCAAAATCATAAGGAAATAAACAAAGTTATTGGCAATAATATTTCCGGCATGAAGAATATCATGTTATATATCAAAGGACAGAAATGATTGACTGTGTATAACACATTTAAAGGACAGATATTTCACATGGGAAGAAAATGAGATATCCTATGATAAAGAGTAAGCTACTATTCTGAATTGTAGATAGAGACCAATTCATATTGGTGTATTCACATTAAAATATCACAATAAAACATGTGAATTTTACCTTTAAGGTAAGGGGAAATAATTTCTAAATTTAAAGCAAGAATACAATGTAACAGGAGAAGGAGCTGTTTGTTTGTTTCATTGTTTGCTTATTTTCCAGGGCAGGGACTGTGAGAAGGAGGTGAGTTCAGTTTCCATTTGATCCACCCTGAATTAGATATGCTTAGGAGTTATTCATATTTATCAAAATGTGTAATGAGTAACCAGCCATATATATCAAAGCTTGAGAGAACATCTCGTGGTAAAAGTGTTGATTCTGCCATTCTTCAGATGAATAGTGACATATGAAGCAATGTATGTGAGTTAGACTACCCTGAGGAAATCCTGATAATTAAAACTGAGGAGGGACAAGGAGGGTAAACCTAAAGAGAATTGAACTTTTAAATGGTGAATAAAGGGAAGCAGAAGCTATATGAGAAAAAGAATACAAGTATCTGGATATTAAAGAAAGATAAAATAGACTCCATCATTAGAGAAGTGCTTTGGAGACCAAGAGGAAGTATAATTCTAAAATCAAAATGTTTATTAATAACATTCTACAACTCAGAGAAAGTAAGTCAGAATTGAAAAGTGCCAAATGAATGCCTGGCCATCTTGAGATAGGTGAAGTCATTGAAAAAATAAGGAAAATATTATATAGCATAGTCTACTAAGTTTTTGAGAAGTTTAGCTACAAATTAGGGAATGCAGTTGAAGTTACATGGAAAAGACCAGACTGAATTGTATTATTTTTAATACAGAAAAAAATTGAGGGGGCAACGTTATTAATGAGTAAGAAGTTGTGATATTCAAGATAAAGAGGAATGTTGAACATGATTCATTAATAGATCATGGTATTACTGACTTGTGTACAATAGCAGACCCTTTTTTGGTGGTAAGGGCATAAATTTGGATGAAGATGTAGATATTGGTGGAAGATGGGCTGAGGAAGAAAATTTGAGGAAGTTCACATTTAATGACCCCCTCTTCTTGTGAAAGAGTGTGGTCCTCTGCTGAGAGTATATGGGGAATGCAGGTATGGGGCTTGAAGACAGTGAAAAATATGTGGAAGAGGTGTTTTAAAAATGAGGGAGTGAACACACAGAAAGCTTGCAGGTCACGGGGAGGACTAAGTTAATACTGTTGATTATTCCTTTTTATTGGATCCAATTCACATGTCTCTGAAATTCTCTCATAATCATGTTGGTAAATTAATTGCACAGGCAGATCTTACAGAGTGGATACAAGGTGGATCTCACAGGAGGTTAAAATGGAGGACAAGGGCTTACTGGATTTAAGAACTTGGAAAAGAGTTGAGGTTACAGAAAGAATTATGGGGTTTAAAATGAGTAGGAAAATAATAAATCCAGTGCAGAGATAAGCAATAGGAAAAATGGAGATATCAGGAGACAAGAGGTCTCCAGCAGTTGAAGAAGAGGAGCAGTATAGAAGGAAGCAGAGGACTGGGCAAATTCAAAGGATTCAGAGTGTGATGTAGTGTTCACATGCCAGCAGTGGACTTGGCCAGAATGTTGTTCATTAAAACAATCTCACTGGTCTATTTTAATATAATGAGGATGATACAACAGATTGAAAAAATCAAACCAAAGGACTCCCACATTTTCAGCCCTGTATCCAATTAACCTTCCTTTTCAGGATCACGTTCTGGTATAAGTGCTAGATGTTTAATATTGGACAATCCACAAATATTCTTTGTCTCACCTTTTTACTGATAGAATTTTGAATTCACACAATTTTGAAGAATTGTAGTAACTAACCCACACTTAAATAAACCTACCTAAAACTTTCAGCCTCACTAGAGTTCAGAAGATGAGTAAATGTGTGTTAGCATTTTTGCTATTAAATATGCAAAAATTATGGGGGGGAAATGGATTGGAAGTTTGGAATTAACAGATGCAAACTATTATATATAGAATGGATAAACCAGGGCCTACTGCACAGCACAGGGAACTATATTCAATACCTTGTGATAAACCATAACAGAAAAGAACATGAAAAAGTATATATATACATACATACATACATATGTATAACTGAACTATTTTATTGTACAGAACAAATTAACACAACATTGTAAATCAACTTTACTTCAATACAATAAATTTTAAAAAAATAAAATAAAATAAATATGCAAAAATTAAATGGAATTTTCTTAAATATTACATAGTATATGGTACATAAAAGTAGTAACATCAATAAAAAGCAGTAATTCATTCAAATCATCATATTACCAGATCTCAGAACCCTTTAGTTTGAACATATAACCAGGAAATCTGTTTCCATACATGGTTTTAAGGTAAGCAGAATAATTTAGGGATAAAGGAAACAGATGCTGGCAGTGTTTTGAAGTTAATTTGAGAAGGAGTTGGCTACTTAAAAAGTATTTGTGAGATAATAGCCTCTCCTTATTCATCTGAAGTTTCATATAATTAGTTGTTATTGTAGAAGTGAACAAAACATCTAAGAAGAAATTCATATGGGTATTCATGGAGAGACTTTTGTGTTACATTAATTGGAATCTAAGAGGGAACGCAAACCTAAGTATGTTTCATTGAAAGGAAAGAAAAATAACAGAATATATAGTCTCACCTAATGTTTTAGTTCCTCATAGCTACCAACATCCTAATGATACATTCAATTTTTAATCTTTATATGCCTTTTGTCTTAGTTAATGGATTATCTTTAGGTTTCAGGTGCTAATCTCAAAATTTCATAATCTTCTTCCTTTTTGTCAATGAAACCATCTTGCAAAAAGTTTAGAGTTTTTATTAAGGAGGCTTTAAAAAACACTGCCTTAAAATATATATAAATTTATAAATAATGAGGAGATTCATATTGATTTTAGCTATTAATCTTTTACAAATGCTCTGTGTAAAAATCTTTTGGATCAAACTAACTTGAAAAGTAAAGCATTCAGAAATAAAATTATAACAGTCAGTGATTGAAGCATATCTAAAAAGCTAGAATTTAGTTAATGGATAGTGTCTTAACAGCATCTCCCAAACACTTCCTTTAATTTTTTTTTTTTTAGGTTATAGATTTCTATTTATTTATTTTCAACACCTTTATTGAAGTATAATTGCTTTACAATGGTGTGTTAATTTCTGCTGTATAACAAAGTGAATCAGTTATACATACACATACAGACCCATATCTGCTCCCTCTTGCATCTCCCTCCCAACCTTTCTGTCCCACCCCTCTAGGTGGACACAAAGCACCGAGCTGATCATTTTTCTTCTTCTTCTTTTTTTTTTTTTTTTTTTGTGGTACGCGGGCCTCTCACTGTTGTGGCCTCTCCCGTTGCGGAGCACAGGCTCGGGACGCGCAGGCTCAGCGGCCATGGCTCATGGGCCTAGAAGCTCCGCGGCATGTGGGATCTTCCCTGACCGGGGGATGAACCCACCTCCCCTGCATCGGCAGGTGGACTCTCAACCACTGTGCCACCAGGGAAACCCCCGACCGAGCTGATCATTTTTAATATACTTTTTTTTTTTTTTTACCATTACAAAAGTAATTCCAGAATAGTAAATACAGTTTGGAGAGTCAAAATAGAAAACACACAAATTATCAGTCTTATCACCTAATAAAAATATAAATTTCTGTATTTATATTTGATAGGAAAAGCTCCCTTATTATTGTACAAACAATTGACTGAAGAAAGGATAATCTTTTCAACTAGTAGTGCTGGAACAATTGGACAGCCATGGGCAAAACTCAACCACACACACATACACACACACTCACAGAGACCCTCACCGTAAACCTCACCCCACATCTTATAAAAATTAACTAAAAATGGATTATAGGTTTAAACATAAAACTATAAAACTTTTAGAAGAAATCACAAAATAAAATAATTGGGACCTGGGGTATATGAAGACTTCTCAGACATGGCCAAAAAAAGAATAAACCATAAAAAATTAAATAGACAAATTAGACTTAATACAAATATTAATATAATGTAAACACCTGCTAAAGTAAGTGTTGCTTTGTGAAAAACTCTGAAAAGCTAAAGATATGAAAACCATGTATCTGACAAAGGAAAAAAATAAAAACCTCAAAATTCAACAGGGAAAATAACAGGCAAAAGATGTGAACAATCTTTTTCACTAACGATGATATACATATGGATGACAAATAAGCACATGAAAATGTGTTGAATTTCATTAAGCATTAGAGAACTGAAGGTTAAAACCCCAATGAAATATCATTACATACCTATTGGAATGGCTAAAATGCTGGCAAGAATTTGGAGAAACTAGTTCTTTCATATATTTCTGGTAGGAATGTAAAATGGTACAACCACTTTAAAAATTATTTGAAGGTATTTATAAAACTAATCTACACTTACAATATGATCCAGTAATTGTACTCTCAGACACTTATCCTAGAGAAATAAGAGCTCATTTCATATCAAAACTTACATGAATGCTCATAGCAGCTTTTTTGTAGTAGCCAAAAATTGGAAACAACACTGACCTTCAGTGGGTGAATGGCCAAATAAAATGTGATATACACATACCATGGCTTATTATTGAGCAATTAATTAAAAAAAGACAAAACCAAAACCACTATTGATAACGTGTAACAACTTGTTGAATCTCAAAGGCACTGCCTTTAAAAGTGAAAAAAGACAGTCTCAGGAGGTTATATGCTTTATGATACTGTTCACATAACAATCTTTAAATTAAAAGCTATAGAGAACTAGAAGAGATTAACAATTTAGTGGGTAGGGTGAGGAGGGAAAGTACAACCATAAAGAGCAGGAAAGAACATTTCTTCATGGTGAAGGAACAGTTATGTATCTTGAGTATGGAGATGATTACAAATATCTCTATATAGAATAAAATTACATCAGTCTACACACACACACACGCACACACAGGTACATATAAAACCAGATGAAAACTGAATAACATCTGTATCCTAGTTAATAGTAATACACAAATATCAATTTCCTGGTTTTGATATTATATCGCAGTTATATAAAATGTTACCATTAGGGAAAGTTTAGTAAGGTTGCACAACATTTGTACTATTTTGTAACATCCTCTAAATTACAATTATTTGAAAATACACAAATTAAAATATCAAATAAGTAGAATAAAGGGAATAATAAGCAATATAGGCAGAAATAAATTAACTTGCACACAGATACACTGAAGAAGATGACAATATGAAATTCTTTTTAATTTGAAAAAACAAGTAAAATAGCCAAATATCTGACAAGAAAGAAGGAAATAAGGAGATTATGGAAATAAGGAGACAAGTAAGCATAGGATATTTTATAAATTATAAGTAAAATGTTTTGATGAAAAGTATGCCCAATGTATATGAAAACTATTGAAAGGCTTAGTTTTTACAAATATAAATTAAAATATTATAAATATGTGAGATACATTTTGATTTTTAAAATAGATGAATCAGTCTTAAAATTTTACAGACATAAAATCATCTATGCCAGACAGCTAAGAAGTTAGTTACACAAACTTAGTGGAATGAAAATAAACTATCTTCCACTAATGTTACAGAGATTACTTTCAGAGGCAAGGTGTCCAGCTCTGTTATTACACTAGAGTATTCTTTAGACACCCAAATCTTTCAGGGCATATAAAACAGAGACATCTTAGTGCAATCTTGGTTATGAACAGAGAAGCACAAATCAAAAATAAAGTTAAAAAAATAAATATTTAGTTCAAAATTGAAATTCAGGAGGAAAACTTTTTTTCTCAGAACACTAGGAATTATTTGTATATTTAAATATCACAATATGCTACATTAATAAACTAGAAGAGAAAAATATCATACAAATGAAAATATCATACCACATGAAAAAATAATTCTATTAAATGCACTATTATAGTATATATTATATTTACTATCAGATTTTAATAATTTTAAAAATTTTCTTAGAAATCTATAGAAAGAAACATCCTTAACTAGAGTAAATAGACAAATATATAAAATAAATATATTTAACATTAGTAAAATATTAGTAAAAGATCATTTAAGTATAGGAAAATAATAAGGTTTCTTAACACGTGTCCTGTTTGTAGAGCTAAATATATACTGTAGCTATAAATAAATTGGAATATTCACAAGGCTTTCATGGAGAAAATTGTAAAATTTTAGAGAGAATTATTTGAAACATCCTACATACATTGAGAGATATTTCAAGTTTATGAATGGGAATACACAAACCCAAAATTTATAATCTGGAAATTTCCTGGACTTTTTCCTCAGTTATTTCTATAACTGTTTTACATACACACATCTCTCTCTCTCTCTCTGTCTCTGTCTCTGTCTCTCTCTCTCTCTCTCTCTCCATATACATATATATATATATATATATTCATATATATATATTCATATATATTCATATATATATTCATAAATATATTCATACATATATATGAAACTCTTTTCTATTTTTTTGATCCTCATCTTTCCAGCAGCCTGTTCTATTATCTTCAATGTCTCTACAGGAAAAGAGAGACATGTAGATTGGCAGGTTTTACTTTACTTGCATAAAAGGGGAGAGGATCCACCATGACTTGTTCAACACAAAAGTAAGGAGAGCTCTCATTTGGTGAGTTGATTCACATTCTGAAAGTCTCAGTCCTTCCCGAGCATATTACTGTACTGATTCTGTAAAGGGTTTCTTACGAGCCTTAACTTGTGGGCCAAAGTAAATTCTGTGCAAGCAGGATTGAAGGTGTGGAGTATTCTTTCCACAGACAACTCACCTCTTTGATCTTTGGCCCTCTTAAGGCTTCTGCTCTATAGAGTTGTCAACTACAAGGGTACCCTTGTGAAGACTAACTCCCAATACTGCTCCTCCCTTCTCTTGGTAGACTTTAAATTGTTTCACCTCTGAAGTAGTATATCTGTTACAATAATGACTCACATTTTCAGTGCAGAAATATATCTAAATATTTAGATTATTAATGTCTCCAATTCCAGCTATCTGGGTTTTTAAAATTATTACTAGTTTATTCCACTGTATGGAATTTTTGTTTTAAGAACTTAGATAGGGAGGAATATAAATACTCTTGCCTTGAATTCCATTTTTAGTTGAAAGTGTTTATATTTTTTAAGTTAAAACTTTTTAACTTAAAAATATCTTTTTTATTTAAAGATTTATGTAAATGACTATTTCTTCAGTGGAAAGATTGCCAGAATGGAAACAAAGTAACTTGTTCCCAATAATTATAATAATAGATTTTACAATAGTTTTGAAGCACTTCATATTTTCCAGGCATGATGCTAAGTTCACCTTATGAATATCTCATTCAATCACCACAACAATCATGTGAGATGCTGATAATTTTGCTATATTGTTTTTCTGAGAAAGAAACTAAGGCTAAAGAAGTTTAAGTAATTTACTCATGATCTCACAGCTAATATATAGTAAATGAGCTGAAGTTAATCTCACTGTAAAAGCTCCTCTTATTTGTGCATAAAACATTTATTTGGGGAGGGGAACTTTTTAGCCTAGCATGGATTTGGAAATATAGCTTTTTTCAGGCACTGCCAGAAATAGTCATACATGTCTTTAAATGGGAAACCAGGCAAACATAAATAAAAATTGAAATGGTTGCAGGTAGAGAAAGTGGAAATAGAGGTAAAAGGAAGATATGAGAGCCTTAATTGTGGAACAGTAAGAGAATCTTCGTGGAATTCCCTTTCCTAAGAAAGTTCCACAAAAGTTTACTACTAGTAAAATTGAAGACTATATATAGTCAACAATAATTAAAATAAAATAAAATAAAACCACAGACACTTACAAGTGTTCGCTAATCTCTTGAACCACGCTTAACTATGCTCTTTTCTACCTCTCTTCATTTCTGCAAACTGCCTAAAGAGGTGACAATCTTCGTAAAATTGGAATAGCCACAGGAGAATTGGTATATTCAGCACTAGTCTGAGCTGCTTTACATGTGCCAGTGATGCTCAATGTAATTTTGTGATTAAATCCAGATGCTTCTTTTCACTTGTAACATTATATTAAAGAAAACATAATGTAAAACCTTAATCATGTAATTTTACTTGATAAATCATAAGGGGTTCTTCTAAATAATCAAAGCTGCTAAGTAATCTAAAAACATAAAGAGAGTAAGTGAAATTCTCCCATGGGTTAGCAGTTCATTTAAAATGGATATGCTTCATCAACACCTGTAATTTGCAAGACAGGTAGATTAGGTAACACCATTCATGAGGTAAGGGAGAAAAAGTAAATGTAGCAGTGTCAGCATAAATGTTTTAAAGACGGATTCTAAAATTTCTAATATTCAAACTAACTTACAGCATGTTCTCTTTATTAATAGACTTCAGGGTATAATTTCAGTGATGCAAAAAGTTTTATTCAATGCCTAGCATGTGGTGTTTATTGAAAGAAGAGTTATATTTCAAGGTCATATATACAAAATACCTCTCTTTGTTCAAAATCTAATTGAAAAGTAAATATATAAATATATAAATTAAAATACAAAGCTCAAATTTTGTTATAGACACATAAACAAAATTATATTATACTTAAGCACAAAAGCTGGATAAACTAACCTATGTTTGACAGGATCTCAGATACTTCAAAAGAGTTTTCCGGGTTGTAAAAGAAGCATGGAATTTTGTGAATTCTATTCATTTGAGTTCAAGTCTACAATTAGTAAATGTTGCTATTTTCAGAGACCTGCAGGACAAAAGCATAACGATACCAGTCAATTGGGGCCATATACACTTTGTGAGAATCAGACAGAGAAATAAAATATTCTGAATAAAATGTGTTTTGAGATGTTAATATAGAGATATCTATATGAGGGGTAGCAGGAAAAGAGATGGGGCCTGGTTTTGGAAGTTCAGGGAGCAGTGTTTACAATGTCATAGTGGTGTGAATGAGCAACTAATTTCACTCCGACCCCAGAACAGTCAATATGGTGGGCACTATGGGTGAGTCTGGAGTGGTGACTTTACAAAGTTGGATTTATTCTGTGACAATTAAGATAGTGAATTTTAAGCAGAAGAGTGGTACCATTGACTTCATTTTTCAGCAGCTGATAAGGATGACATGGAGGAGAAAGCTCCTCCTGTAAGTCTTAAAGCTGGTAAAGACCTACACTCATTCTCAGAAAGAGGGTCTGGAGAGATAAGCCAGGATTTTTGAGATATTTTTGCAATACAGTTGATGAAGGCTGGTGAATAAATGGATGTGAAGTGAAGAATATTGGAGGAAAAAAGGGAAAATAATTTTGAGTTTATAGTTTTGGTTTCAGTGTTATAGCTGGAAAGCATCACTCAAAATGTAGTATTGCCAGGCAGTGCACTGAGAAGGTGAGGGCTGGCGATTTTACAAGATCCAGGATGTACACCATTTGTGGATTATTTTAAATGTTTGAGATACTTGTGAAATATACAAGTGTAAATATCTTGTAAGCAACTGAAAGTCTGCAAACAAATGACAGGTAGAAAAATTCCAGAGTCATTACAATTTAGATGTTGATAGAAGCTATAGGAATACCTGCAGTCAGTCAGGTAGAAATTATAGATCAGAAACAGGAGGTCCTCTCTATTTTTAAAAGACTTATGAATATATGCTTTAAAATATATGCTTTAAAATATATGCTTTAAAAGACTTATGAATATATGCTGGAGATCTGAATTCTCATAACCAATTTGAATTGAACAGCAAATATTTTCCTTCCTAGATTATAAAGCGTAAAAGTGGTTTTCTGTATTAAAACATGTAGATAATACTCCACATTCAGTTTACCAGAAGTGTTTCCCCCACGACCTAATTCTTCAGAGGTCAAGAGAAGAAAGCAGAAAAACTGTTTGCCATTTATTCTATTGCGGGGGGGGCGGGTGTTGCTTTAATGCAGAAGCTGATGATAGAGTTGCCATTGCTTGCCATTATCAGAAAAGTGAAAAATAGAAATAACTTGGAATGAAATAAAGGCCCAACTTAAAACTAAAGGGAAAACAGCGTCGTTTGTAGAGAAAATTTAAAAGGTCAACTCCCCGGATAGCGGTAACTTTGCTTTGACTCTCTCCTGGTTTCAGAAAAGAAGAGTAAACAGCAAAGGAGGAATCTTCTAAATGTATGTCATGTCATCTCATAGAGATGTATAAAAGGGAAAGAATGTTGATAACGTACAGAATGACATTTCAACTATATGCCTCTCTTGAGTCTAACTGTATCTGGCTTCTTATTCCATTCAATATTCCACACCTCACCCTGCCAACTCCCCAGTTGCCTGTGCTTCTAAATAACAGTGTGTACTTTTTGACATATAAACTTTGATTCAGATCCTACTTAATTTCTGTAATCTTTTCAGACTCCTACAGATAATGATCCTTTGGTTTGAATTTAGCCAAGTACCACTGATCATTCACTTGTTTTCTCTTGGAGTTTAAGTTAATCATTCTGGTTTAGTTCAAAAGGATAAATAGTTTTCCACATGGTGTTCGTGTAAGAAATCCATTCAGTTATGCCCTTATTATTATTTCCTCTGTAAATTCTGCTCTTCGTAATCCTCTCTCTAGCATAATTCTAAGGAAATGCCATTAAACCCAAGTTCCCCCAGCATCACTCCTTTCCACCATCAGCAGCATACAGGCACATGTAATCATCACTCCCTTTCATATGCTCAACACTGGCTCCTGCTGCCATTGCATCCCTCTCCACAGCCGGGGACTCATTTGGGACACTTGCTTAACATACATCCTTCCTGCTTGATACTTACTGTGACCTTAACTCTCAAAAATATAATTTACAAATTGTAGTTACGTACAAGATGTAAATAAAGTATCTTCAGCTACATGATTTCCATGTTTTATATCTAGACACCTAGTGCCACAAGAAATGTTGTTATCAAATCCCAGAAGTATGGGAATGGGAAAAGAGAGCACGTAAGAGAGAGAAATAATCATTTATGTGAGAGAGAAAAAGCAATGAAACAGACATAAAGTAATGCAAATTTTTCAGGCTTCATAGCAATTGTGCAGGGTTTAGGGGCTTGTAGTACAATGGACAGTAGACAGGACAGGTAGACAGGTACACTCATTCATGTATGCCCTTTGCCTGGGGAATCTGAGCAATTTTTCAAAGCCATTTTTGCATGGCTGATTTCAAGTGTGAGAAAGCAACTGACACTGGTAATCCTGATTTTAGTACATCAGACATTAAATCAGAAAAATAGGTTTCCATTCCCACTTTTAAATTACATTTTCCATGGGTCTAATTTTCACTCCCAATTCCCTTGCACATGAAATAACTTTGGTTTGTAGTGAGGTTCATTAATCAACTATGCTGAAACATAGTTAGAAATCTTTGCAAGTATTTAAGTATTAACAATTGTTTAAAATTTGAATTTGCTTACCATATTACCTCATTAGTTTAGTACATAACTCGGCATTTATCAGTTCCCTTTAAACATGAAGAATGACTTTACTTTCCAAGTTCATTGCCAATAACATATATATTAATTCTTCCTATCAAGCCCTCCAACTCTTGTACCCCTTCATTTTCATGAATTTAAATCTGTCCTCCATTCCCCATCAACTTGTTTGTATGTGTCGAAAGACCTATTCTTCTTTTATTTTCAGTTGATTGTTATTCAAATGATGTCCAGAGTATCATTTTTCTATTAACAATGATATTGATACTTCTCTTAGCTTGGACTACCTTAACAAAATACCCTAGACAGGGTGACTAAACAACAGAAATTTATTTTCCCACAGTTCTGGAAGCTGGAAATCCAAGATCAAGATGCTGGCCAATCTGATTCCTAGTGAGAGTTCTTTTCGTGTCTTGTGGATGGCCACGTTCTTACTGAATCCTTACCTGGAAGCAAGAAAAAGGGGAAGAGAACACCCTGCTCTCTTTTCGTATAAGGAGATTAACCCTCTCATGAAAGCCCAGCCCCCATGACCTCATCTAATCCTAATTAAGTCCTGAAGCTCATCTCCAAAGACCATCACATAAGGGGTTATGGCTTCAACATATAAATAAGTGGTGTAGGGGGAGAGACTTTCAGTCCATAGCAATGTTTGTGTTCAATTTTAAAGCAAATTACATACACCTGTATCAGGACTATTTTAACAATTTCCAGAATTCTCTGCCACACTTGTTTATAGCATGGCATGGCCAAAGTGAACAAATAAGTTTTACTTTTCTTTTAGCTATTTCTTTTATATATTCCAGTTATTCTATTCAATGCTACATGAGTGCTATTTATGAGGCATTCCTTATTTAAGAATTGTTTCTTGTCTCCATCCACGTGAATAACAATTTAATTTGCTTTCGTGTAAAGTTCTATAAATGTGCCCCCTCCCCAAATGTTTCTCCATTGTCTCTTGGCTTTTACTGTTGGAAATAAGTCTTAATTTGAATTATGTGTGGACTTTAACTTCTGTTTTTAAGCTTTTCAGTGCATTTAGGATTTTAATTTGTTCTTCCACCACCACCATTACCAACAATAAAAACAAACAAACAAAAAACCCACTACATCTCTTGGGAAGGAATGTCTTAAACAATTTGTCTGAAATGCTATAAATACTTGCAATGGGCGTACATGAGCTTATTTCAACTTAGAAAATATTATCTGATAATTAGTTATTAAGTTATTGCTCTCTATTTGTTCCATTCTATAGAAACACTGTGCTGTCAGTGGTAGTGATGAGTCCTTACCTCTCCACATGTATCTGCTTCTTTTTTGTTGGTGTAATCCCATTCTTTTACATTCTGTAGAGTCTTGTTTGCCCTCCACATTTAGATTTAATTTTTGAGAGCAATTTTTTAAAAATTTACCATCCCCAATATACTTTATAATTTTGCTATTGTGTTTTATTTTCTTGAAAATGCTTCCTTATCACATGAGTCTCACTTCTTATCTTGTTCTGGGGTATTTTTATCTCCTGACTTCTGCATCTCCCTCTCTATTGTTCTCTGCTCATCCCTTTCTCCTCTTGATTTATCGAAGTCATTTACATTCTATCAAGTGTGCTAAGTTTTTCCTGAGTATTTTATTTATGAATTTGCAGTAAATAATTTTATCATTATACAATGCCTCCCAGTCTTGAAAATAAAAGTCTATTACACCCCTCCCCATCTACCTTCACTGGCTGCTTAAATACAATAAAATATTTTAATATTATGTTGGGGCAAGACCAGGTATTTATTTTAGGGGGAGAGGTTGGTGGGGACACTAAACCTATTTGTAGAATCCAAGTTGATGTTCCTCTCCACTTACTAGTTTCTAGTGTATATTATCCCAGTGTAGACTTATTCTTCATTTCAGGCTTTTTTTTTTTTTCTTCATTGAATATTACTTTGATGTAGATACATTTAATGATCTACTACCTTGAACTAATTTTAATTGTTAAATTGGCCCAGCTCTTTCCTCTATCCATGTGATTTTATCTGAAATTTTCATCTTTCCCTCTTCACTCTAAAAATTCTGTTTATTCTTTATTCTTTCTCTGACAGCAAAGTATTTATTTTGTGCTAATCATATTTCCCAGGAGGTATTGTGGCATCCTGGTCTGTCTCCCCATTTGTTCTCTGTCAGTGTCCATTGATGCAGCTCTAGTGCAGTGAAATCAGAGTACCTATGCTCTAACACTTACTAACCATTTGCCTTAGACAAATTATTTCACCACTCACTTATCTTTGAGTCTTGCATTTCCTGCATACAGAATTAGTATTTTAATACTACTTACCCATAGGTTTGCTTTTAAGAGCAAATGCAACTATGCAAAATTGCTTACATGTAGTACTTGGCATATAAAATGAGTTCAGAATGAATTGAATTAGTATCATCCCTGTAAGTTGTTCACTTATAGTGAATATAGAAAAGTGGGTCAAGTACTTCACTGAAATGATCACAGGAACAGAAGCAATAATTTAATGGAACAGAACATCACTTTTCTGAATTTAAACACAGACAACAGAGTAAGAGAAACAAGTATCCTTTGTATTAAACAGTTGATCTTGTTTAAATGAATTAAAGCTCAAAAAAACAATGTTTATGTACTTTGTCCACATTGATCTATATATGCCTCATAGTTAATAGGAAATTTTCCTTGATTAAAATTGAGATTAGTATTTTACTTTTTGTACATGATTTTATAAGAATGATTTTAGAATTAGCAGGTAGGCTGAATGAGAGGCTCCTATTCTATTACCCCAAACTTGCCATATATGATAGATGATTCTCATTGTCTACTGCATTATTAGGACTGAATTTTATCTTTTTTATTTTAACTTTCATCTCTCTTTTTTTTTTTTTTTTTTTTTTTTTGCAGTATGCAGGCCTCTCACTGTTGTGGCCTCTCCCGTTGTGGAGCATAGGCTCCGGACGCGCAGGCTCAGCGGCCATGGCTCATGGGCCCAGCAGCTCCACGGCATGTGGGATCTTCCCGGACCGGGGCACGAACCCGTGTCCCCTGCATCAGCAGGCGGACTCTCAACCACTGCGCCACCAGGGAAGCCCAATTTTAACTTTCATCTGTTAATCCTTGAATTTACCTCACATAGTTATTTTAAGTAACCATTTCCCTATTGCTCTCTGTCTTTAGTCTTTTAGATTCACTTGTATAGAGGCTATGTCAAACATATTTCTCTATGTGTAAGGTATAGTAAAACAGATACACAAAATTGTACATGTGCGGACACACCACTCATATTTGGTTGGGAAAATAAAAGAATTGTTATTTAGATAGATGCCTGGTGTCATTCTGTAGTGAAGGGAAGAGCTTTTACTTGACTGACCTTTAATAAAAGAGAAGAAGAAATAATTTCCTACTTTTTTCATTTTATTTTTGTAAATTTTTATTTTATATTGGAGTATATTTGATTTATAATATTATGTTAGTTTCAGGTGTACAGCAAAGTGATTCAGTTATACATATACATATATCTATTCATTTTCAGATTATTTTCCCATATAGGTTATTACAGAATATTGAGTAGTGTTCCCTGTGCTGTAAGGCGGGTCCTTGTTGATTATCAGTTTTATATATAGTAGTGTGTATATATATTTTTAATTCCAAAATCCTAATTTATCCCTCCCTGGCCACCTTTCCCCTTTGGTAACCATAAATTTGTTTTCTATGTCTGTGACTCTGTTTCTGTTTCATAAATATCATCATTTTTATCATTTTTTTATATTCCACATATAAGTGATATCATATGATATTTGTCTTTCTCTTTTGGACTTACTATACTTAGTATGACAATCTCTAGGTCCATCAATGTTGTTACAAATTGCACTATTTCATTCTTTTATATGGCTGAGTAATATTCCACTGTATATATGTGCCACATGTTCTTTATCCATTCATGTGTTGATGGACATTTAAGTTGCTTCCATGTGTTAGCTATTGTAAATAGTGCTGCAATGAACATTGGGGTGCATGTATCTTTTCAAATTATGCTTTTCTCTTGATATTTACACAGGAGTGGGATTGCTGTATCATATTACCATAGCTCTATTTTTAGTTTTTTTAATAAAACCTACATACTGTTTTCCATAGTTGTTGTAACAATTGGCATTCCCAAAAACAGTGTAGTGTGGTTCCCTTTTCTCCACATCTTCTCCAGCATTTATTATTTGTAGACTTTTTGATGATGGCCATTCTGACAAGTGTGAGGTGATATCTCATTGTATTTAGTTTCAATGTGCATTTCTCTAATAGCTATGCTGAGCATCTCTTCATGTGTTTTTGGCCACCTGTGTGTCTTCTTTGGAGAAATGCCTATTTAGATCTTCTGCCTATTTTTTGATTGGGTTGTTTGTTTTTTGTTTTCTGTATATATATATATATATATATATATATATATATAGAGAGAGAGAGAGAGAGAGAGAGAGAGAGAGAGAGCTGTGTGAGCTGTTTGTATGTTTTGGATATTAATCCCTTTTGGTTATTTCATTTGCAAATATTTTCTCCCATTCTGAGGGCTGTGTTTTCATTTTGTTTAAGGTTTTATTTTTTCTGTGCAAAAGATTTTAAGTATAATAAGTCCCATTTGTTTATTTTTGTTTTAATTTACATTACTCTAGAAGATCAATCAAAAAAATATTTCTGTGATTTATGTCAAAGAGTGTTCTGCTTATTTTTCCTCTAGGAGTTTCATAGTATCTGATCTTACATTTAGGTCTTTAACCCATGTTGAGTTTATTTTTGTGAATGGTGTTAGAGAATATTTTAATTTCATTATTTCACATGTATCAATAGCAGTTCAGTTTTTCCATCACCACTTATTGAAGAGACTGTCTTTTCTCCATTGTATGTTTTTGCCTCCTTTGTTGTAGATTAATTGACCGTAGGTGCATGGGTTATTTCTGGGCTTTCTGTATTCTGTTCCATTGATCTATAAGTCTGTCTTTGTGACAGTACCATACTGGTTTTTGTTTGTTTGTTTGTTTGTTTTTTACTACCATACTGTAGTAAATACCATGACTGTAGCTTTATAGTATATTCTGAAGTAAGGAAACCTGATTACTCTGGCTTTGTTTTTTTTCTTTCTCAAGATTGATTTGGCTATTCGGGGTCTTTGGTGTTTCCATACAAATTTAAAATATTTTTGTTCTAGATATGCAAAAAATGTCAGTGTTAATTTGATATGGGTTACACTGAATCTATAGGTTGCCTTGGGTAACATGGTCATTTCGACAATATTAATTCTTCCAGTCCAAAAACATGGTATATCTTTTCATCTGTTTGTGTTAACTTCGGTTACTTTCATTAGTGTCTTATAATTTTAGGAGTACAGTTCATTTGCCTCCTTAAGTAGGTTTATTCCTAGGTATATCATTCTTTTTGATGTGATGGTAAATGAGATTGTTTTCTTAATTTCCCTTTCTGATATTTTGTTGTTACTGTGTAAAAATGCAACAGATTTCTGTTTATTTATTTTGTATCAAGCAACTTTACCAAATTCTTTGATGAGCTCTAGTAGTTTTTTGGTAACATATTTAGGATTTTCTCTGTACACTATAATGTCATCTGCAAACAGTGACAGTTTTACTTATTCTTTTCAAATTCAGATTCCTTTTATTTATTTTTATTCTCTGATTGCCATGGCTAGGACTTCCAAAACTATGTTGAATAAAAGTGGTGAGAGTGTTCACACTTGTCTTGTTCCAGATCTTAGAGGGAATAATTTCAGCTTTTCACCATTGAGTACGATGTTAGCTGTGGGTTTGTCATATATGGTCTTTATGATGTTGAGATATGTCCTCTCTATGTCCACTTTCTGGAGAGTGTTTATCATAAATGTGTGTTGGATTTTGTTAAAAGCTTTTTCTGCATCTATTGACATGATCATATGATTTTTATTCTTTAATTTGTTGATGTGATGTATCACACTGATTGATTTGTGGGTATTGAAAAATCCTTGCATCCCTGGGATAAATCTTACTTGATCATTGTTTATGATGTTTTTAATGTATTGTTGGATTTGTTTTGCTAGTATTTTGTTGAGGATTTTTGCATCTATATTCATCAGTGATATTGGCCTGTAGTTTCCTTTTTTTGTATGATAACTGTGTCTGGTTTTGGTATCAGGGTGATGATTCCCTCATGGATGAGTTTGGGAGTGTTCCTTCCTCTGAAATTTTTTGAAAGTGTTTCAGAAGGATAGGTGTTAGCTCTTCTCTAAAAGTTTGATAGAATTCGCCTGTAACACCATTTGGTCCTGGACTTTTGTTTGTTGAGATATTTTTATCACAGATGCAATTTCAGTATTTGTAATCGGTCTGTGTATACTTTCTATTTCTTCCTGGTTTAGTCTTGGGGGATTATACCTTCCTAAGAGTGTGTCCATTTCTTTTAGGTTGTTCATTTTATTTGCATATAGTCACTTGTAATAATCTCTTATTCTCCTGTATATTTGATGGTGTCTGTTGTAACTTCTCCTTTTTCATTTCTAATTTTATTGATTTGGGACCTCTCCTTTTTTTTTTTTTTTCTTGATGAGTCTAGCTAAAGTTTTATCAATTGTTTTTATCTTCTCTTCTTTGCCTCTATTTCATTTTTTCTGCTCTAATCTTTATGATTTCCTTCCTTCTATTAACTCTGTGGTTTTTTGGTTCCTCTCTCTCTAGTTGCATTGGGTGCAAGTTTAGGTTGTTTATTTGAGATTTTTCTTGTTTCCTGAGGTAAGCTTTTATTGCTATAGACTTTCTCTTAGAAGTGTTTTTCTGTGTTCCATTGGTTTTGGATCATCATGTTGCTGTTTTCATTTGTCTCTAGTTAATTTTTGATTTCCTTTTTGATTCTTTCAGTGATCCATTGTATTTTTAGTAACATATTGTTTAGCCTCCACGTGTTTGTGTTTTTACAGATTATTTTCTTATATTTGATTTCTAATCTCATAGAATTGTGGTCAGAAAAGATGCTTGGTATGATTTCAATTTTCTTAAATTTACCAAGGTTTGCTTTCTGGACCAGCAGGTAATCTATCCCTATCCTTAATCTTCCATGTGCACTTGAGAATAATGTGTAATATGCTGCTTTTAGATTGAATGTTCTCTATATATTAATTCCATCTGCTCTAATGTATCATATAAAGCCTGTGTTTCCTGACTGATTTTAATTCTGGATAATCTGTCCATTGATGTAAGTGAAGTGTTAAAGTCCCCTTCTATTTTTGTGTTACTGTCAATTTCTCCTTTATGGCTGTGAGCACTTGCTTTATATATTGCAGTGCTCCTATGTTGGGTGAATATATATTTACAATTGTCATGCCTTCTTCTTGGACTGATCCCTTGATCATTATGAGGTATCCTTCTTTGTATCTTGTAACAATATTTTAAAATCTATTTTGGCTGATATGATTATTGCTGCTCAAGCTTTCTTTTCATTTCCATTTGCATGGAATAGCTTTATCCATCCCCTCACTTTCAGTCTGTATGTGTCCCTAGATCTGAAGTGGGTCACTTGTAGACAGCATATACACAGGCTTTTTTAAAAAATGCATTCAGCCAGTCTGTGTCTTTTGGTTGAAGCATTTAATTCATTTACATTTAAGGTGATTTTTGATATATATGTTCTTACTGCCATTTTGTTAATTGTTTTGGATTTGTTTTTGTTGGTCTTTTTTCTTCCCTTCCTCTTCTGTTCTCTTCTCATGTGATTTGATGACTATCTTTAGTGTTGTTTTGGATTTCTTTATTTTTTTATGTTTATCTATTGTATGTTTTCAGTTTGTGGCTACCATGAGGTTTTGATATAGCAGTCTATGTTTATACAAGATTGTTTAAGTTGCTGGTCTCTTAATCTCAAGTGCATTTCCAATATCTTATATTTGTAGTCTCCTCTTCTCATGTTTGCTAGTTTTGATATCATGTTTGTGGGGGTGATTACCTACCTTTACTGTATGTTTGTCTTTACCATTCATAATTTTCTCATTTTTAGTTGTGGCCTTTTCCTTTCTGCCTAGAGAAATTCCTTTAACATTTGTTTTACAGCTTGTTTAGAGATGCTGAATTCTCTTAGCTTTTGCTTGTCTGTAAACTTTTGATTTCTCTGTGGAATCTGAACAAGAGCCTTGCTGGGTAGAATATTCTTTGTTGTAGGTTTTTCCCTTTCATCACTTTAAATATATCCTGCCACTCCCTTCTGACATGCAGAGTTTCTGCTGAAAAATCAGCTGATAACCTTATGGGGGTTCCCTTGTTTATAATTTGTTGCTTGTACCTTGTTCCTTTTAATATTTTCTCTTTGTCTTTATTTTTTCAATTTGATTAATATGTGTCTCAGCATGTTCCTTCTTGGATTTATCCTGTATGGGACTCTGACCTTCATGGACTTGGGTGACTGTCTCCTTCCCATGTTTGGGATGCTTTCAGCTATTACCTCTTTAAATAGTTGTTCAGGCCCTTTCTCTGTTTCTCTTCCCCTTGGGCCACTAAAATGCTAATGTGGTGCATTTAATGTTATTCCAGAGGTCTCTTAAACTGTTCTAATTTATGTTTATTCTTTTTTCTTTATTCTGTTCTACAGCAGTGATTTCCACTATTCTGTCTTCCATCTCGCTTATTCATTTTTCTGCCTCATTTATTCTGCTATTGTTTCCTTCTAGTGTATTTTTCAATTCAATTACTGTATCAGTCAACAATGTTTCATCTTTATACCTTCTAGCTCTCTGTTAAAATTTCTTGTGTCTTCTCATTCTGTGCCTCCATTCTTTTTCCAAGATCATGGATATCTTTACTATCTTTTCTCTAAATTCTTTTTTGGGTACATTGCCTATCTCCACTTCACTTACTTGCTCTTCTGGAGTTTTATCTTGTTTCTTCATCTAGAACACATTCCTCTGTCTTCTCATGTTGTCCAACTTTCTGCTTTTGTGGGTTATGTTCTGTAGGCTGCAGTGTTCTAGTTCCTCTTGTTTCTGGTGTTTGCCCAGGTTTCCTGGTGGGAGAGACTTGTGCCTGCCCACTGGTGTATGGAGCTGGGTCTTGTCCTTCTGGTGGGCAGGGCCTTGTCCAGGGGTGTGTTTAATTGCAGCTATGGGCTCAGGAAGACTTTAGGCTGCCTGTCTGCTGATGCATGGGGCTGTGTTCCTGTCCTGTTGGTTGTTTGGCCTGAGGTGTCCCAGCACTGGAGCTTACAAGCTGTTAAGTGGGGCCAGGTCTTTGTGTCAAAATGGAAGCCTCCAGGAGAGCTCATGCCAATGAGTACTCCCTGGTAGCTCCACCACCAGTGACCTTGCCCCTGTAGTGAGCCACATCTGATCCCAACCTGCCACCCCAGGGGACTCTCTAAGACCTGCAAGTAGTTCTGGCACAGGCTCCTATGAAGTCACCACTTTTTTCCCTGGGTACCAGTGAACATGAGAACTTATGTGTACCCTCCAAGAGTGGAGACTCTGCTTCCCCCAGTCCTGTGGCATTCCTATGATCAAGCCCCACTGGCCTTCAATGCTCTGGGGTCTCCTGCTCCCAATGTCATACCCCAGGCTGGGGAGCCTGGTGTAGGACTCAGAACTCTCACTCCTATTGGAGCACCTCTGTAATATAATTATTTTCCAGTTTGTGTGCTGCCCACTCAGCAGGTATGGAATTTGATTATGTCACAAAAGTGCCCCTCCTACCCTGTTGTTTTGACTTCTTTGTCTTTGGGTGCAGAATATGATTTTTGGAGGTTTCAGTCTTTTTTTTTGTTTTGTTTTTTTGACAGTTGTTCAGCAGTTAGTTGTGATTTGGTGTTTTCATGAGAGGAAGTGGCCTCAAGTCCTTCTACTTCCCCATCTTGTCTCCACCTCTTCCTACTCACATGAAGTCCTTAAATGCATAGAACTTTGCCTCACTGGAAGCAAAGATGGAGTCCAAGCATGCAAGTATTTGGTGTTCAGTTGCTGGTTCTGAGACATAGGGGCTACCTACAAGAACTGATGAGAGGCTGCCAGGAACTGACAGTCAGCTAAGAAACAGGGACCTCAGTCATACAACATCAAGGAACTGTGTTACAACAGACACTTGAATGAGCTTAGAAGTGGATTCTCTCTAGAAATCCCAGATGAACTGTCCAGCCTGGCTGACATATTGGTTTTGGCCTTTTGAAACCTGGAGCAGAGAAACCAGGAGCACCAACACAGATGGACTTTTGACCTACAGATCCTGGGCCACCGTCCACTGTCCATGCTGCCACACACTGCTCTGCTTGTGCATGGACTGGGCTGGGGAAGGCCAGTCCATGTCTCTAATTTCCTGATTTTTAATATAACTTTTTTATTTCTTAAACTAAACCAAAATTGACCAGGCATTATCCTTTTAAATTGCTTGTTTTATATGCATAAGTTAATTCATATTTTTATTTTAATATTTCTAATACTTTAATGACAAAAACAGTGGGGCTGTTGAGCTTAATTTAATTTACTATAAAATCAGCAGTTAACATGCAAAACAAACAGAATATGTAATACATGTACTAAGATCACAGTCAAAAGTGAGTAAATAATTAATGTATTGCTATTAATAGTCATATTACTTTAAAATGTTCATAATAGTTAGGCTTTAAGCTGAGTGAGATCAAGAGTCTTCATTTTAACTACTCTGTTGCTGTTTCTTAGCACAGTGTCTGACACACAATAGACACTCGATGATTCCTGAATGACTGAATGAATCAATAAATAGATAAGTATTATGATTACTAATACTGTTGTCTAATCTTATTCAACTGGTGCATGATTCAAAAAGGTGAATTCTCTTTCATGATTTCTTCAATAATGTGGTCCTGGGATTATGTTAATGAATGTTTAGTATGTTGCTAATCAGAAATCATAAATTTACTGAGGACAATCCAACAAATTAATATTATTCTTTAGACACTTCTGGCAAATGAAGTAAGACTAAATACACAAAGAAAACAGAGAGGCAAAAAAATATATAAAACTATTTTTCCTCAGACACAATTAATACACTCATATTTTGTACTATTATTTATGCTTCCAACATGAGACCTTATTATCCATAAGTTCACCATGGAAAAATTGCATTGAGATACAAAGTTTGTTTTGAAAGGTTGCCACTCGGAAATCTCACAGGGACTCTAGATTTTTCATTTTCTGCAGAATCTGTTTTGGTGCTACTATTTCACTATATTCAATTCTATGTATCATCTATTTCTCCCATCACAGTATAATGGAAAGAACGCAGTTCCTCAGTTTGGATTTAAGAACAACCAGGATATAGTCCACAGTGCTCTGGGCCAAAAGCTAATCAAATTTGGCAACATCCCTCTTGTGAGTTGGTGCACACATCTGTCGGGACCTCAATGAGCAGTAGTTCTCATCTTAATAACTGCCTCATCCTAGTAACCAACAGTTAGCAGACAGATGCAAGATTTTCCCTGTATGCCCAGTGTTTTGCCCCCAATCCCATTTTGCTTATTTCTCTTTTTATGATGTATAAGAAGCAGAAGTTTATCTTAGGCCTAACTTGCTACAAGCAGAATGGTATTCTAGTGAAAATTACTAATCTCTTTTTGTAGAGAAAAACTCCCTTTTTATTTCAGACATATATTTTCCATAGTGTGCATCAAAACAAGCATAAAATTAAGTAACATGATATGTTAAACATATGAGATTTTTGGAAATAAACTGTTAAAAGGCTTTATGAATATGAGAGAATTTCCCCCCAAAAATACTAATGAGTTTTGAAAAAATATTTCCATTAAAGTGTTCTGAATCCCCCAAATTTTGAAACTTGGTAACTAAAAGAAGTGATTAAAGTTTCAGCCATTATCAGGTTCTGTATTAAACATCAATGCATAGGAGAAATCAATTAAAATAGTCCTTACAACATGAAATATAATATTTAATTGTATGCATTTCATTTAAAAATTCATTGAAAAATTAAAATATATGTAGTCAAACAGATTCATTGGGATAGATAAGTGGCTTCTTAATAGATGAGGAATAATAACAGCATATCCTGAAAAATACATGCTTCTGAAATAAAAAAGATAAAATGAATCTCACTTTTACTTATTCAATAAATATTCACTGGACAAGAACTATATTTCAGGTATTCAACTAGATGCTAGGAATGTATGAAACTCCAGATCTCATAGAGTACACAAGTCTAATAAGTATGTAAAGAAATGAATAAAGTTTTGACATATATGATAAAAATATAGAGTAATATAGCAGAGTGTTTGCTTTACCTTAGGAAGGAATTTTCTGAAAAAGAGACAGTTAAACTATGGTTTACTGATCAGATATTCTGTTTAAAAAAATCCATATTTTCCATATTGAAAGCAAGTATGTGGAGCAGAAAATATATTTTAGTCACCCTGGAGTTCAAACTTACAAGAAATATAGTCTCTTCCCTCTAGGAATTTGCAATACAGTAGCAGATACCTGATACTTGAACACAGGTCTAATATAAGTAAATGTGCTTAAATTTGCTTCATGTGGTTTTTGCTCATTATTTTCTGGTCCCGTTCTGAAAATTTTCCATATTTCAACACTTAATCTTCCAGTAACATTATGAGATAGCACTTAATATTATATATGTGGAAACTAAGACTAGAAGAGTAAGTTTTCCAATGTCACAAATATAATATTGTGTGAAATGGGAATTCAATTCAAATAATCTAACATACAGTCCACTCTTAATTTCCATCATAAGAAATGAATGGTATGACATAAATTCAGTACTCTAAAATCATTAAAAAAGATAGATTTCTGGTTGATGTTCTCTGAGATGTTGTCAAGGTGTATTTGCTCAGGTGTGAACACCTCACTCACTGCCTCTCCACTTTGGAGATGCTTCTATGACAACTGTGACAATAATCACATTGACGTTACATTGGCAACACAAGTGACAATAGTAGGTTAAGTCATAAAAGACCCTCTGGATTTCACCTTGAGATTTATCTTGAGACATTTGCAGTATATTCACAAAAGGCTAATACTATAATTACAAAATTATATGGGTAAAGATAAGAAAGAAGCTTGGATATTTAGCAAAAATAACAGAACATTATGAATGAACAAATGTCTTATGAAAATACATTCATGGACTTTCCTCGTGGCTCAGTGGTTAAGAATCCACCTGCCAATGCAGGGAACATGGGTTTGAGCCCTGGTCTGGGAAGATCCCACATGCCGCAGATCAACTAAGCACATGTGCCACAAGTACTGAGCCTGTGCTCTAGAACTTGTGAGCCACAACTGCTGAGCCTGCATTCCAAAACTACAGAAGCCTGCATACCTAGAGCCCATGCTCCACAACAAGAGAAGCCACCACAATGAGAAACCTGCATGCTGCAATGAAGAGTAGTCCCTGCTCACTGGAACTAGAAGAAGCCCGTGTGCAGCCAACAAAGACCCAATGAAGCCAAAAATAAATATAAATAAATAAACACATTTTAAAAAAAGAAAATACATTCATTCTGAAGAGTAATCAAGGAAATATTCATGTAAAATGTAAAACATGTTCCAATAGCATTGACAAAGAAGAATTAAAGACAGAAGGAGAGAGAGAAAAAGAGAAAGAATGCAGAAGGGAGGAAGAGAGGGATTGGAGGAGGACGGGAAAGAAGCGGGAAGAGAGGGAAGGAGGGAAAGAAGGGAGGGATGAAAGGAAAAATAGGAACCTCCAGCCCTCCAACTAGAACAGAGACTTGGAAAGCAGGAATCTTCATATTTTATAGAGGAGAGAACTGAACAATATAATCAAAGGCCTATTTAAAGTTCATGTCCTTGAATAAAGCAGTTTCACTTCTATGAAATGAAAACGTATATAAATTTCAACTTTAATGATATAATTTTAGAATATATGGATGGACTATCATGAAAACATTGAATATATAAATATAATTATTGATACATACATGTTTAGAATAAATGAATCTAAAAAATAATAATAAATAAATAAATTAAAAATTGTATACAGTGTTACCTAAAAATTGTATACAGTGTTACCTTTGTTGCCTGCAGATGGAAATGTATTGTTTTTTTTTTTTGTCAGAGTTAAGTTTATTCATGTTCATTTAAAAATATAATGTCTGCCAATTCTTTATGTCTATTTAGTATATAATTCTATAACACTATTATTTGATAAGGCACTGATGAAAGAAATTGAAGAGAACACAAACTAATGGAAAGATATACTGTGCTCATGGATTGGAAGAATTAATATTGTTAAAATGAACTTTCTGCTCAAGACAATCTACAGGTTCAATGCAATCCCTAACAAGGTACCAATGACATTTCCATAGAGCTAGGACAAGCAATTCTAAAATTTGTAAGGAAACAAAAAAAATGTCAGATAGCCAAAACAATCTTGGAAAATAACAAAACTGGAGGTATGACACACCCTGATTTCAAACTATCCCACACAGTTGTAGTCATCAAAACAGTACAGTACTGACACAAAAAATTTGGGATTGGATTTTTGCATTCAGGATAGATTTATGACAGTTCATACAAATTGCCATATGTATTAATATTTCATTACTTATTGCTACTTTTTGCTTATTTCTTAGTAGTATTCCATAGTGGGAACATTTCACAGTTTGTTTTATTATACACATGTTGAAGGATATCTGGATTCCTTTCCAATTTGCAGCTATTACAAATAAAGTTTTGTCATTTAGGGACAGTTAAATAAATACAATCATGCAGTATATCCCCCATTGAGATTGACTTTTTTCACTAAGTACAGTGCATTTGAGAGTCATCCAAGTTGTTACATGCATTAATAAGCTTGCTTCTTTTTATTGCTGAGTATTATTCCATGCTATGTATGTATAACAGTTATTTAACAATTTACTCATTGAAGGACAGGGTTGTTTCCAGTTTTGGACTACTGCAAATAAAGCTACTCTGCACATTCATTTACAGGTTTTAATGTGAACATAGGTTTTTATTTCTCTGTGCTAAATACCCCAATGTGCAATTACTGGATCATATGGTCACTTAGCACTGTACCTCACATGTAGAATTCACTTGTTAATTTCTGGTTACATGAACACATTAAAATAGTTCACATATATTTCTTCCTAGTGAAAATATATAAATTAAGACTATTTTAATGTCAATTTTTAGCTGCTCTATTTAAAAATAAAGTGGTTCATCAACAAATTGTAAAGAAATTCTGATTATATGTTCAGTACTGAATCAGGAAGTTGAAAATGCATAAGACCAACTTCCTATTCTAAGATTGATAGTAATTTGTTTGATAAAGTGTGTTTATATTACAAAATAGTATAGACTCTCCAAAAACTAACTGAGGTTCAATGGAGAGGTGATTCAATTAGCTTTTGCATTAGTCAAGAAAGAAGATACAGAAAATGTGAGTCTGAAAGCAATGCTTTCCAAAGTATTATGTTCAATCCATTACTAGCTTTAAGTACCTATCATTGTAAAACCAGTTTATTCATAGTTAAGACCAGTAATAAAATAGGAGAAAGAAGCAGTAGAGAAGAAGGGTGTGTTATAGAGACTTGGGAAACAGTTAAACTTTTGTGCCTTATTTTTTTTTCTCCTTTACAAAAAGAGAGTATTGGATAAAACAACATCCATCTGTGAATGTTATTAATGAAATAGGAAACAAATCTCTGTTATAAAAGTTGTGGACCTTTGAACTATAAGCAGAAATGCTTATAACACAACCTGCTTATAACACTGAAAATAATTTTCCGTGATGGAAAACACTGCACTTTAACATTTTGATACCCAAAAGTTTTCATTAACAAACATGTCTGAACAATACCCTCCTCAAAGCCCATAAATGCCTCTGAAATATTTTCATATTAATGAGATTTAATGAGACACAAATAATACCTAGATGACTAAAGCATTACTTAGAAAAGAAACACAAGCCTCAAACTAATTAGAGTTCTTGAATGACATTGGAAAAGGAAGCTGGTTAAATCATTTTCTATAGCACTAGGTTTAATTGACATAGATATAATGCCAGTGATAATTTTATGCAATTACAAGATCAAGAGTTTAATGTATCTGGCAGTAAGGAAGGGATTTTCTTTCTCTGGAGGTGTCGAATAAACCTCTCTAATCCTTTTCCTTTAGCTTTCCCTTATTTCTAGGCTTAAGTTTAATAAAGGGCTAAAAAAATCAAGATTCCACTAGGCTTCTCAAAGCTTAAGCATAGAGAGAAAAAAGGTATAAGTTATCTCAGAGAGCTTGTGGCTCAGAATCATTAAAAAGACTAATGGCAAGATCACAGGGCTAAGTTTACAATTCCCCTTGAGGATCCCAGAGTCACCCTTTCTCATAGTAAACACTTTATCTACTTTCATCTTGCTTCCAAATCACCAAAACAGGGGCAGGAATCCAAGAGGGATTGGATGATTATAGTTTACAAGGTGCTGCAAAATGTTTCATTGGATGTTCAATTTTTCCTGCATATGGTGCTTGTTTATACATGTACAAGTTATCCTAAAGCCTTGCTGTTTAGAACTAAGATATTCTGATATAATGAACTTCTACAGCATGTTTCCTGAAAGAATTTAACACTTTGTGGCTTAAAATTGTGATGGTCTATCTAGGCCACTTAGTGGAGGCTATGAAAATCATAAAATTTATTAAAGCCTCTGAAATAAGCCGAATGATTTTAAATGAAACTATCCTTTTTACTTTGTTTTAATTATAAATTACAAACTGAAGAACTCAGGCAAGTCTGGAGTCTATATTTTTATAACCCTGAGAAATATCTTCTTTCTTTTAGTTTTTTTTTTTATGCTTTTCATTTTAACTCCTTGAACAAAATGCCTAATCCATATTTTTCTTTCTTTCTTCACTCTTGGTAAATATTATAGGTACTAATATACAACATTCTCATTTTTATTATTTTCTGAGGCTTCTGTAGTTATGGTTTTTATTAATGCTTATAACCAAGAGTCATTTAATTGAAATTTTTACAATTTTGATATAGCTATTTTTCACCTTTACTCCTTTTTTCTAGCCATATTTTAAGTTGGGTATATAGTGACAATGGAATGTAGCCTCTGATTTGTCTCCTTTTAAAAATTCTTTGAGTTTTTCTTTGTGGTCTAAAGTATAATTATTTTTTAAATAAATAGGCCATTGGAATTAAAAGATCAAGTTGTGGAGTACAATTCAATATATAAGTATTTAAAAACATTCACAAATCCTTCACAGGGAAAGCTTTTGTTTTTTTAGTTTTGTTTATTAATGTCAGGGAATTTTCTCCTTTATCAAGGTAAAGTTTGCCCTGGACTTCATTCTTGCTTTGAGACATCAAATTGGGATATATTACATTGACAAACACTCTATTCTTTAAACAAATATTTTAAAAAAGTTATGCTTATGCCAGATATTATAATTTTTCTTGTTAAAAAGTATAATTTATTCATCAAGTCATCAATTATGTATTGTATTTATACTATGTGTTGGGCAGAGTTTTTAGTGTCTGAAATATAACAGAAAATAAAGCAAATTATAATTCTTGCTAAGTATGTACTTTATATGGAAATTGGTGTAGTAAGGTGGAATGGGGGAAAGATAGGAAATAAAAAAATAAAATAAATACAAAACAATTAATTTAATGGTATGTTAGAATGTGATAAACATTATGGAAAGATACAGTACATTGAAAGGAATAAAGACCGTGGGAATAAAAAGTGGGTTGCAATTTTACATAAGGCTGTTGGGGCAGGACTCACTAATCAGGTGATGTGCGTGCAAATATTGGGGGAAAGAGCAAAGCAGGCAAAGGGAACAACCACTGCACAATGCCTGAGGTGGGATGTGACTGGTGTATTTGAGGAATAACAGGGAAGTCATTGTGGCAGAAACTACATCCGCAAGACAAAAAGAAATTAAGTCAGAGAGATACTAGTGGTTAAATTATTTAGGGTATTTATAGGCAATTTTAAGGATTTTCAATTTTTTTTTCTGAATAAAAAGTGAGAAGATTGAATAATTTAAATAAGAAAGTTACATAGTCTGACTCATGTGTTAAAATGGATCACTGACTTCTGTTCTGATAGTAGAATGTTTAGGATAAGTGTACAAGCAGAAAGAAAAATTTGGTGACTATTGTACAAATTGATACCAGAGAGAAGAATGGCTTTGATCAGAGTTGTACTGATATAGATAATGGTCATATTATTATGTATTTTTAAAGTAAACTCAACATGAATTTTTAGCAGATTAGTTATGATATAAATGAAATGGAAGAGTCAAAGATGACTCAGACATTTTGTCCTGAGCCATTATGAGGAAGGCGTTGTCACCAGTTGGAGTGGAGAATACTGTATTGTGGTGTGTGTGTGTGTGTATTTAACATATCTATAAGATATCTTAGTGGAGATATAAGTAGGCAGTTGGAGATAAGCATCTGGAATTAAGGAGAGAAAACTGGCCTAAATATATAACTTTGAGATTCCTGGCAAATATTTGATTATAAAGCCATTTAACTGAATAAAATGATATCCACTGAATATGGGCAGGAAAGAGAAGACTAAAATGCTTCTCTTCTGCCTGACTTCTAACATGCACAATATCAAGAGGTTAGTTACAGGAAAAGGAATCAACACATGTCCCTGACTACTAAAGTAAGAGGAGAAAAAAATTATGTGATAACTTGGAAGTCAACTGAAAGTTAATGAAGAAAGAGGAATTCAAAATTATGTATGTACTCTTAAAGGTACATTAGATAAAATGTAAGACTGATAGTAACAGAAAAACCAAATTAAGATAGTGTACAGGAGCCTTACAGTTAGGAGGTACAGGGTACAAACAGTGGAGAGGAAAGCGTGAGGATTTCTATTCAAGAGAGGGTAACATGCAGTTTCTTCAGAATTAGTCCACAGGTACTCAAATTCTCAGCCCAAAATAAGTGCCCTTAGGGTAAGTTAGATCTTTTGTGCCTACTATCTCCAGCAGGTCCTGAATGTAGTTTTTGATCTAGTTAGGCTGTATTTGTCTATTTCCCAACTCTTCTTCCCAACTCCACTGATCCCTCATTTTTCTTCAACACTTAGGAAGAAAAATCATTGTTAAACAAAGATTTACTTTGTAGCAAATTCTAGAATTTTGTTACACAAATTTTAGAATTAAAACTGCCACTTTTGAGTGACTAACATAAAATTTCACTATGCTAAGCTCATTCTGAAAACATAACACATGACATGCTATGATTTAAGAGAAATCATAACATTTCATCTCTGTAACTAATAAATTTTCTAAAATTCTTCCTATTTCCCTTCAATAAATGTAACTTGACTTTGAGGTGGGTCAACCTCTCTTGACTCTTCTTTTATAAATTTATAAAACTGATTTGTGTGAGATAAAAGATAGCACATGGGACAGCACTTTTCAGAAACTTTCAGGGTCCAAGACTTAGAAAATAAATTGATGAAAATCATCATATCAACAGACTTTTTAAAATTATATAATCATATCATTTGATGCAGAAATAACATTTGACAAAGCTCATCATCTATTCATGATAAAAAGAAAAAAAATCACTCAGGAAAATAAAAATAGAGGACATCAGTGATTTGGTTTAAAAATCTACAAAATGTATATATATATATAAATATATATATATATATATATATATATATATATATATATCTCTGATATCATACTTAATAGTGAGAACCTGAATACTTTCTTCCTAACATTTGGAAGAAAGCAAGGATGTCCTTCCTTTCCACAACTCTTTTTTTTTTCTTTTCACATCTTTATTGGAGTATAATTGCTTTAAAATTGTGCATTAGTTTCTGCTTTATAACAAAATGAATCCGTTATATATATACATATGTTCCCATATCTCTTCCCTCTTGTGTCTCCCTCCCTCCCACCCTCCATATGCCACCCCTCTAGGTGGTCACAAAACACTGAGCTGATCTCCCTGTGCTATGTGGCTGCTTCCACCTAGCTATCTATTTTACGTTTAGTAGTGTATATATGTCCATGCTACTCCCTCACTTTGTCACAACTTACCCTTCCCCCTCTCCATATCCTTAAGTCCATTCTCTAGAAGGTCTGTGTCTTTATTCCTGTCTTACCCCTAGGTTCTTCATGACATTTTTTATCTTAGATTCCATATATATGTGTTAGCATATGGTATTTGTCTTTCTCTTTCTAACTTACTTCACTCTGTATGACAGACTCAAGGTCCTTCCAACTCACTACAAATAACTAGATTTCATTTATTTTTATGACTGAGTAATATTCCATTGTACATATGTGCCACAACTTCTTTATCCATTCATCTGATGATGGACACTTAGGTTGCTTCCATCTCCTAGCTATTGTAAATAGAGCTGAAATGAACATTTTGGTACATGTCTCTTTTTGAATTATTTTTTTTTTTTAGGGTATAAGCCCAGTAGTGGAATTGCTGGGTCATATGCTAGTTCTATTTGTAGTTTTTTTTTTTTTTTTCTTTTTGCGGTATGCGGGCCTCTCACTGTTGTGGCCTCTCCCCATTGCGGAGCACAGGCTCCGGATGCGCAGGCCCAGTGGCCATGGCTCACGGGCCCAGCCGCTCCGCGGCATATGGGATCCTCCCAGACCGGGGCACGAACCCGTATCCCCTGCATCGGCAGGCGGACTCTCAACCACTGCACCACCAGGGAGGCCCCTATTTGTAGTTTTTTAAGGAACCTCCATACTGTTCTCTATAGGGGCTGTACCAATTCACATTCCCACCAGAAGTGAAAGAGTGTTCCCTATTCTCCACACCCTCTCCAGCATTTATTGTTTCTAGATTTTTTTGATGATGGCCATTCTGACCAGTGTGAGATGATATCTCATTGTAGTTTTGATTTGCATTTCTCTAATGATTAATGATGTTGAGCATTCTTTCATGTGTTTGTTGGCAATCTGTATATCTTCTTTGGAGAAATGTCTGTTTAGGTCTTCTGCTCATTTTTGGATTGGGTTGTTTGTTTTTTTTTTTTGTTATTGAGCTACCTGAACTGCTTGTAAAGTTTGGAGATTAATTCTTTGTCAGTTGCTTCATTTGCAAATATTTTCTCCTATTCTGAGGATTGTCTTTTGGTCTTGTTTATGGTTTCCTTTGCTGTGCCAAAGCTTTTAAGTTTCATTATGTCCCATTTGTTTATTTTTGTTTTTATTTCCATTTCTCTAGGAGGTGGGTCAAAAAGCATCTTGCTGTGATTTATGTCATAGAGTGTTCTGCCTATGTTTTCCTCTAAGAGCTTGATAGTTTCTGGCTTTATATTTAGGTCTTTAATCAATTTTGAGCTTATTTTTGCATATGGTGTTAGGGAGTGATGTAATCTCATACCTTTACATGTACCTGTCCAGTTTTCCAGCACCACTTATTGAAAAGGCTGTCCTTTCTCCACTGTACATTCCTGCCTCCTTTATCAAAGATTAGGTGAATATATGGGCGTGGGTTTATCTCTGGGCTTTCTATCCTATTCAATTGATCTATGTTTCTGTTTTTGTGCCAGTGTCATACTGTCTTGATTACTGTAGCTTTGTAGTATAGTCAGAGGTCAGGGAGCCTGATTCCTCCAGCTCCGTTTTTCGTTCTCAAGATTGCTTTGGCTATTCTGGTCTTTTGTGTTTCCATACAAATTGTGAAAATTTTTGTTCTACTTCTGTGAAAAATGCCAGTGGTAGTTTGATAGTGATTGTATTGAAACTGTAGATTGCTTTGGGCAGTAGAATCATTTTCACAATATTGATTCTTCCAATCAAAGAACATGATATATCTCTCCATCTATTTGTATCATCTTTAATTTCTTTCATCAGTGTCTTATAATTTTCTGCATACAGGTCTTTTGTCTCCTTAGGTAGGTTTATTCCTAGATATGTTATTCTTTTTGTTACAGTGGTAAATGGGAGTGTTTTCTTAATTTCACTTTCAGATTTTTCATTATTAGTGTATAGCCCAGGACCAGATCACTTCACAGGTGAATTCTATGAAACATTTAGAGAGGAGCTAATATGTATCCTTCTCAAACTCTTTCAAAATATATCAGAGCAAGGAACACTCCCAAACTTATTCTACAAGGCCACCATCACCCTGATACCAAAACCAGACAAGGATGTCACAACGACAGAAAACTAGAGGCCTGATGAACATAGATGTAAAAATCATCAACAAAATACTAGCAAACAGAATCCAACAGCACATTAACAGGATCATACACCATGATCAAGTTGGGTTTATTCCAGGAATGAAAGGATTCTTCAATATACACAAATCAATCAACATGATACACCATATTAACTAATTGAAGGAGAAAAACCATATGATCATCTCAATAGATACAGAGAAAGTTTTCGACAAAATTTAACACTCATTTATGATAAAAAACCCTGGAGAAAGTAGGCATAGAGGGAACTTTCCTCAACCTAATAAAGGCCATATATGACAAACCCACAGCCAACATCATCCTCAATGGTGAAAAACTGAAACCATTTCCACTAAGATCAGGAATAAGATAAGGTTGCCCACTCTCACCACTCTTATTCAACATAGTTTTGGTAGTTTTAGCCACAGCAATTAGAGAAGAAAAGTAATCCAAATCGGAAAAGAAGAAGTAAAGCTGTCACTGTTTGCAGATGACATGATACTATACATAGAGAATCCTAAAGATGCTACCAGAAAACTACTAGAGCTAATCAATGAATTTGGTAAAGTAGCAGGTTACAAAATTAATCTACCACTCTTATTCCACATTCAACATGTACTGTAAGTTCTACCGAGTTCAATATGACAGAAAATGAAAATAAATGAAAATAAAAAGTATATGGAATGTAAAGGAAGAAATAAACTACAGATATTCACAGATGATATTATGGCCAATGTAGGAAAGTCCAAAGAATCATCATTAAGAACAACAAAAACTCATAAAACTAATATGCAATTAAAGCAAGGTTGTAGGATACACATGTACTATACAAAAGTAAGTTGATTTTTCATATATCATTAATGGACAGTTGGAATTGGAATTTAAAAGCACAGCACCATTTACACTAGTACCAAAAACAAAACAAATAAATACTTAGATACAAATCTATGAAACATTCATGTGAGATGACAAAATACTGATGAGAAAATCAAAGATTTAAATAAATGGATATTCTGTAATCATGAATAAAATACCAAACATTAAGATGTTAATTATTTGATTTAAAGTAAACCCAATTGAAATCACAGCAAGTTAGTTTATTCATATCAACACTGATTCTGAAGTTTGTTTGAAAAAGCAAGAGAACTTGAATAACCAACACTGAAAAAGAAGAACAAAGTCTGATGACTGACACTTCCCAGTTTAAAGACTTAAAACACTGTAGTGTTGGTGAAAGATTATACACATAGGTAAATGGAACATAATAGAAAACACAGTGATAGACCTACACAAACATAGTCAATTGAGCCTTGAACAAAGAGCAATGCCAATTTAATGGAGAACAGATGGTCTTTTCAACTAATAATGTTGGAACATTTGGATGTCCATTCACTAAAAATGAACCTACACACAGATTTTACACCTTACAAACATTAACTCAAATTGGATATAGGCCTAAACTGTAAAACTTCTTGACAAAAACGTAGAATAAAATACATAACCTTGGATTTGATGAGGAGTTTTTAAATACTAAAATAAAAAGATTGTAAGCAAGTTAATGGTTACTAATTTTGTATGGGGAAGGGGAGATAAATAGGTAAAGTGCAGAGGATGTTTTTGGGTGGTGACTGTATTTTGTATTCTAGTGTAATTAAGCATTTGTCAAAACTCACAGAACATTTCCAGATGAAATGTAAGCTTAATGTATGCATGATTCTGGCGGATCCTAGGAAGGAAGGCAATATGTGACCAAAAAAAACTAAATGTGTTTGAAATGCATTAACTGACATCAATAAAGAGATTGGAGGAAAAAGATGCAGATCTAAATAATGTTGGAAATAAGTGAAATATTTATGACTAAAACAAAAGGAATTTACATAAACATTATATCTAGTTCAAAGTTGTGTACTGTTGGGGGTATGGGTTAAAAATTCTGAAACCACTCCACAGGTATACTGGAATTGAACAACAAAGCAAATACGTGTCAGATGATAGGAGCCCTGTTTTACCATGTGATAATGGATTCGGCTTGGAACATTGGTATGAACTCACGTTTAGTTTAATATCTATACATATGGCTACATGTGGAAATATTTATGGATGTTTACATACAGAGGTTAGTATACATACATGCATTTTCTTGCTCTGTCAGCTGCTCTAGAAGTAACAATATGCCGGTAGCAATGAGCACAGATTGCATCCAGATACTGGTTTCTAATGCCATTCTTCAATAAAAAGAACCATGGTTGCTTGTTCTAGTACTAGGGAAGGAAATATACAAGATAAGCCTGAAGCATCTTGTGGTTTGTAATGTCAGAAAGTGAGAAAGTACTCAACACACATACACACACACATACACACACACATACACACACACACACTGATGAGTTATGTCAAAAGGACATAGGAGTAAATAAATGAGATCCAAATCACAAATTGGAAAATTTCATCAATGAAATTAATTAATTAACATTGGATTCTAACCCAATGTATACAAAATATTCATGGTATAAATAAATAATCAGATGCTTAAATAAATGGAGACAAGATAAATCTCTCATGCAGAAAAATTCTAAATGATTTATAAACATACTGTGCCCTTAGAATGTGGAGCATGAGTCCCCTCTCCTTAATGATTGAATTCACACAGTGATTTTCTTCCAAATATGTACTATATGGAAAGGAGTTATTAAAAAGTAAATTTATAATGGAGTAAAGTGACTAACAATAACTTAAGCCAGGTGATCAGGTTAAACAACAGTGGTAAGCTATATTAGTAGTATGTACTCTTGATAAGGCGTCATGCAAATGACATTTACGTCTGTGGTCTTCCTCTCCAAAAGCCATGGATCTTATCTAATCATGGGAAAAACATAAGATACATCACAATTAAAGATCATTCTACAAAATACATGAAGCAGTAATCCTCCAGTCAAGGTCTTCTAAACCGAAGAAAGTCTAAGAAATATCACAGCCATTAGGGAACTAAGGGGACATGGCTATTCAATGTAATATGGTATCATAGGTAAGTACTGAAATGGCAAGGACATTAGGGAAAGTAAAAGAAAATCTGAATCATTTATGGATTTTTGTGGTAGACAGAATAATGGTTCCCCCTAGTGTCCACATACTAATCTCCAGAATCTGTGAATATCTTATCTTACATGGAAACAGATAAACTGCAAATGTGAGTTTAGGTTCTTTAATAAACACAAGGGTCATTGTGAGAGGGAGGCTGGAGGGTCAGAGTTAAAGAAGATGTGGTGATGGAAATAGAGATGTGGGTTCCTGTGTGTGTGAGAGAGTGAGAGAGACAGAGAGAGACAGACAGAGGGAGACAGAGAGAGATTTGGAGATGCTGTGTGAGTCAGAGGAAGGAGACCATGACTAAGGAATGGAGCTGGCCTTTACAAACTGGCAAGGCAAGAAAACTGATTCTTCTCTAGAGTCTCCAGAATGAACTTTTGATTTTAGGATTCCTGACTTACAGAATCATAAGAAAATAAATTTGTTTTACTTTAAGCCACTAAGTTTGTTGTTAGAGCAGCAATAGGAAACTCATACAATTTTAATAATAAGGGAAATTGGAGGAATATCTGTACTATCTTTGCAATAATTCTATTAATATAAAACTTTTAAAAATTTTATTTAAAAACAAATTAAATGATTGAGTTGTATGAGATAGAAACTAGCACCTGAAGATAGGAGCTTACAGGCACCCCCTGACATGGCCCTTAGAACATATGTTTAGCTTTGTGTTACTTGTCCTCTTTGACTTCACTTACTTCTCTTCTGCTGGGCCCTTTGCTCTCTGCTCAGACATTTTCTCCTTTTTCAACTCTAAAAATGAAATGTATTTATTCTTCATATATCCAAACTGTAATATTCTCTAAAATAAAGTTTAAAAAATATAATACAGAAAACTGTTGAAAATTTGGAAGGAGAGTACATTTTGCCAACTAGATTTTTTTTTTTTTTTAATGACCAACCTTTTCACATGTATACCCATTCCTTTCTCTGATCATGAATATACTAGAAGGTGCAAGCTTTTATTTATTTATTTATTTTCTGTATGCGGGCCTCTCACTGTTGTGGCCTTTCCCGCTGTGGAGCACAGGCTCCGGACGCGCAGGCTCAGCGGCCATGGCTCACAGGCCCAGCCGCTCCACGGCATATGGGATCTTCCCAGACCGGGGCACGAACCCGCATCCCCTGCATTGGCAGGTGGACTCCCAACCACTGTGCCACCAGGGAAGCCCCAACTAGATTTTTAAAAAATATTTTATCGTGACTTCACTTGATGAAATATTATGCAGCCTTTGTAAATATGGCAAAATCTAAAGGATGCTTTAGAAAGAGAAAAATTAAAAAAAATGATGACTTATTCACTTATAAATATGAAATTATAATTTTTACTCAAAATATAAATTTTTATAACCATGTTTAGGGTTAAGTGAAAATATTTCTAGTAATATTTTCCAAAATCAGAGCTTTTTGTGTTTAGTTCCACTGTTTCATTTATTTTATCTATTTCACCATTTTAACTATCTCAATTTATTTTATTTAAAAATAATGCTATTTTTTTCCTTTACCTGGAAACCATACTTTGAAACTTCGGGAAAATTTCAAGAGCCAGTGACTTTGACATATTTGATTTTTCAACTTCTTTAATCTGCAACATTTATTATATGAGATTATGTATAAAAGTTAGGAAATAATGAAGCCTTATCCACTGGTTTGTTAGTTATTGTTCTATTTCTTATGATTTTATTTTACTTTATTTTATGTGTGTATTTATTTTGGAGTAGTGGTGGAGGGGCAAAATAGTGTAATGAAAGGAACAGTTTTTCCTTCACTACTTCCTAACCTTATTTTCCATTAAGCCCATTGAAGACCTTCCATGTGTCAATGGTTAGCAGCATTTATCAAGAAAGACTCATTTTTATCCTGACAAAAGATTGGTTGTTCCATTCCATTTATGTTCCAGTTTTCCCAATCTTATACATTCTTAAGGTCCACATGAAGTCCAAATGTTTCAAAAAACTTTGCAAACTACTCCATTTCACAGTTACCTAACATGCTCTAAAATATATGTTTCCCACTAACTTGTTAATTTTTATTTAATACTAGAGACATCTCTGACACATAAGGAAGCCAGGAATTAGTCACCCTTTACGAGGCCCTTATTTTTTCCCCCATCACTGTAACTAACAAGGTTTCTACTGGCTCAAAATGACGTCAGGTTATCCTGTTCCAATGTGTTTTAGTGAACATGTTTATATCTTTAATGCAATTTTTCCCCAACAAATACATTATAATATTAAAGCACATTCTATAAAACGTACACAATTACAGAGGTCTTGGTATAAAATGAAGTAAAGGTGAAGAGGACCTGGAAAAACTGCTTCTCCCTTTCCTTTGTGTCTCCTTTAAGGAGTTATTTAATGACCTTGGATTTCCTATCAACATAGTATAAAAGCACTGGAGTAAAACACAGGAAAACAATTAATCCACTAAACTAATGGATCCCAATTACTTGGTTGTATATACTATCAGTTAAAAAAATCAAGTTTTTACTTGCAATGTATTTCTACTTATTTGTTTATAAATTTTATTCATGTACTACTGTATGGGTGTATTTTATATTGTGCATAAAAATGTTTGAATAAAAACATCCAATTAAAAATATATATATAAATATAAATTCAAGTTCTATTATTTTCTCCTAACACACTGAAGAATTTCCTCACACATCATTTAGTTGACTTACATGAGACTTCAGAGACCATTAATCTATATCAATAATACTTAACATCCTATTTAGGAAGTAGATAAAATGTGATAAAGTTCACAGTGCTAGGTAGTGAAATAAGATAAGAACACTGTAATGAAATGTCCATAAGTTAAACTAATTACATTTAAAGGATAGTTTTTATTCTGAAGTTATTTAATTCCTTTTGATTAGTATACTAAATATCAATGTTTTAATTTCTGAATGCACTGATCATGTAATGTGTGGCTACTGTTCCAATTTTTAAAGTTAATAAACTCTGTTAACTTCCAAGGCCTGAGAACTAAAGCCTTGCCAAAGTTATTATATATGTGCAAAATAAATAGAATGATGTAGTCACACAAGTAAAGCTGATGAAGTTTGCCTTCAGATAATAATTGTATTTTTAGGGAATTCTCTGGTGGTCCAGTGGTTAGAACTTGGCACATTTTCTGCCAGGGCCCAGGTTTGTTCCCTGGCCAGGGAACTAAAACCCCACAAACTATGCCACAGGGTCAAAAAATTTTAAATTGTATTTTTGTATTTTATTCTGACTATAATTTCACCAAGTGAAAAGTTAGTGTCACAACTATTCTACATGGTCATCAATGAGAAAAACTTTGAAAATGAGGTCTTTTTATGAAAGTTTCCCTAGGTAACTGCTTACTGGCGATATTTCATGGGTCTTTTTCTACTTGAGGTGGAAAAGGAGACTTTTTATAGAAAATTTAAAAAAAAAACACTTTTCACTAGCAAATATATGTCTCTTTTGAGTACTTTTGCCAAGAGCAAATACAAGGACAGTAAGTACCATCAAAGTTGAGAATAGTCAATTTACTGTCATGTTAAGTCAGAAGTAGAAGTAATACTGAACATCAAAACCCAGAAAATACATGCTACAGTGATGTTAACTAGGAATTAAATATTCATTGGCTAAATTTCATCTACTTTGCAGGAATCATAGAAAAAAGAAATGGAGAACTAAACATTATGAAGAATTAGCAAGAACCAAAGGAAGATGTAACATGTTTTAATAGCCTGAAATAAAAAACAAAACACTTGCCAAGTATGTTTTAAACCTCACCAAGTATTTATTTTCATTCGTTTCATTATTTAACTTATCTAACTTATTTCATTAAATTATGTGAATAATCAATGGTATTTAAGGTTGATTAATGAAAATAGTATTTTAAAAGTTTATTTCACAGAAGTAAAGACTTGTTATTTTTAGCATATATAATAAAGTTCTTTATTGAGAATAAAGAAGTAGATACTTTTTTTTCATTAAACAAAAATCTGTTTTCTCAGTCTCAAGAAATACATGCACAAAAATATTTTATGAATATCTGATTGATAGGGGCCCTGTGTTTTAGCCTACTCACTACACAAAACTCCAATGTGCAAAATAAAGGCAGAGTCTAAGTTTTATAAGTGAGTAAATTGTGCAGAATCCTGTTCACAAGTGGTGTCTTAAAAATGTGAAAGCACTTTCTCTGAACCTTAGTATTTCATTGAGAATCACTCATCTAGACCATGAAAGCAGAAATATGCTTTCCCTTGAAATATCAAGGTGTTTAAAAAATAATTTCAATATAAAACTCTTGTTTTCCAATACTAATAGACAATGTTACTCTATATTTAATGCAGTTAACTTTTAATTAATGCTTAAGTACAATATACTTAGCATAAAGAAAGCATAAAAAATGTTTAGGACCAAATTTGTTTTCCATTGTGGAATCTGCTCGTTCTGGCACAAGAGGGGCTAGAAGAGAAGCAAAACAAATAATTGGGGTGATAGATGTGTTGGCTGAAAAACAAAACAATGCACAACAACAACAATAACAACAACCAAAAAACGGTTTATTCGGTGTCTTACTGAGGAGTATAATGCCAGAAACAGCCTCTCAGCTCTGAGAAACTGTTCCAAAGAGGCAAGGGGGGAGGTATGTGATTTTGGCAAAGGAGGTATGTGCAACCAAGCACACAACTTGGTAGAAGATTGCTGCTAGTTTCAAGGAACAGACATCTTAGTTAATGGTTTCAGTGCTTTTCTAATTATGGGAAGATGCAAGTACTGGGTTCATAAAATTTTCTCCTGAAAATATCAAACTATCTGAAGACCTGTTCTGCCAGTTTTCCCAGAGCACAGAGTGCCTTATTCCTGTTCTCCACCCTGAGCTCCTTTCAGGGTGTGTTGAAAGCCAGAGGCTACAGTGGCTAATGACTCAATCTTTGTAGGGCTGGATGGAGAGAAACGTTCTTTAATCAGCACCTGCTAAATAATATGTTAGTAGAGACAACCCAAGGAAATCTCCATGATGAGGTATTCTGGGAGAAGTTCCTCACAGCCAAAGAGACATCTTTGGTCTCTTTGCTTAATAAAATGTCGTCGGGTAGACAGAGCTATGGGACTTCCTTTGCTTCTAATAAATATGTATATTAAATAAATTTCATGGCCTTAAATGTTCTGTAAAATTCCAGGAAAAAAACAAATTTATATGAAATCCTTTTAAAAACTATCATTTTGGTAAGAATTTCAGATGTTCTCAGCTAGTAGATAAATATGGTGAGATATACTGAAGGATTAGAAGTTATCTCTTCAAAAATTTAAGGTATTATTTTCTATATGCATGATCAACCTCCCAACCATACATAAATAACTTATGAAAAATAGAAAAAAGTGGCCATATAATAAATGTGACATTATGTGGTTCAGAAAGGAGCTACCAGAATACCAGAAAGGTGAAATGGGAGGGCAGTAGGGAGGTTTTCCTCGGGGAAGTACAACTTAAAAGCAGTGTAGAGAACCAAGATCAGTTTTCAAGGTGTGCCCTGTCTTGATCCCTGATCTAACATGATTTTTAGTAACTTTGGCTACACTGTGTTACAAGACATGGCCCACAGCCTAATTGTGATCTGAATAGTTTCTTTCAGGTATCGTATCATCTACACTTTGAATACTCTCTTTCTTTTCAACACATCACAAAAGATTGACCTTCCTTTTGTGAGAGAAAAGTAATACTCTCAAGGACTTGAAAAGAAAGATATCAAATTCATGGGTCTGTTTTTAAAGAGACCATTCCAACAGCAATAATATTCTGTAAAGAAAAAGTGTCATTGTCTCCTCCTTCCCGACCTGAACAATTTGTGTAGGGTTCCTCTGTGAACCTTTGCAGGAAGTGTGTGTGTGCGTGTGTGTGTGAATGTGTATGTGTGTTTGAGATTGATTTTTCTAATTTGAAGTTGTAGGAATTATTGTGTTACTAAAATACACAAACCAACATCTATTGAGTATGATTTAACAATGCCATGATTGACTTTTAATTAAGATATTCCAATTAAATGAGCAGGATTTTATTTTAAAAAAACAGTATAAAAGTAATATATCCATCATGAAAAATAAAATTACATAATACTGATTATAGGCCATTTTGAAATAGTTGTTTAGGGATTCATAGCCATAACGAATAGAAAAGTGGAGAGAGTGTATACTTATCTATATGCAACAAGAGCTGAGAGATATACTTCATATGGAGATTGGATCAAAGTTAATTCTCTAATGAAATTAAGTTTTCCTTTTTCTTAGTGGTCAATGCAAAAATAACACTGGGAAGACTTTTTCAGAGAGTAGGAAAAAGAATACTGAATTTAAAACTATAAATTAAAATGAAGCCTATAGAGGCAAAACGGAAGCAAAGACAAACATTTTCCCTCGGCCACATAATTATGTATCTTTAGAGTTGAGGCTGGTACTTTACTTTAAAAAGCAATCCAGGCTCCCTTGGAGCGTGGTGTACTTTACTCAACAATGTTAGCCACTCAACATTGTCCTTTTCCACAGTTGTTGAGAGTATTTTTTGTCCTTTGAATTTCTGTATGAATTTTAGAATAAGATTGTCAATTTCTGATAATAAGCTATTGGGATTTTTACTGGAATTTCATTGAATTTATTTCATAGATCAGTTTGGAAAGAATTGCTATCTTAACAATACTGAGTCTTCTCATACATAAAAAAAAAGATATATCTTTATATTTCTTTAGGTCTTTTTCAATTTCTGGAACTAAACAGGATAGACTGACTTAATGGAACTTATGCTTTTTGGGTATATAAATAATAAACAAGTAAAGAAAAAATGTTAGACATTTTAAAAGGGCAATAAAGAAGCAGGTAGAAAGAAAAGAAGGCACTTTGGGATAGTATCTGTGAGGCAGGAGTTAGATGGACCCCAGGCTGAACAGCTGGAGTGTGTCGCCTGTGGATAGATACTCCAAGATGAAGAGGAGGAGAAGCTAAGCCCTGTCCAGATAAGAGACCACATATTTCTCATTCTCAAGGTCAAGGAGACCTCCCTGAGTATACATGCATAGAAAGTCTTCTTGGAGGTCGAAAGGGAGTGATTCAAATATACCCACAGACCTCTTCACTAGGATCCATTTTGGCTAAGAGATGAGTGCCCACACGTGGGAGGACCCTGAGATATACCAAATACGGACTCAGAGCCAAGCACAGTAAGATGATTGGCCAGAGGAAACCCAGAAGAAATGTCCCATATAAGTGACTCAAACTACCACAAGTGTGCAACTCTTTCTCTGAGTCCACCTGTGTATCTATCCACATGTACTCTTTTTCCTCCTATTAAACACCTTACTTGTTTCACTACTTCCCATCTTTGTGGGAATTCATTTCTGCAAAGTCAAAGGGCCAGGGCTTTGTGGCCCTTGGTCTAGTGGCTAGTATTCAGTGTTCTCACTGCCAAGGCCTGACTTCAATCTCTGGCTGGGAACCGAAATCCTGCTTCAAGCTGCTGCAGGCCGAGGCCACCTGAGATCATCTGTACTTAGAAATAACAGTCCAAACACGAATATATTGTTAAGGACAAAAACAAATTTCAAATTTATATTTTTAATACAAATTTCAGCAGGAATTATTCTCCTGTTGAAAATAGGGAAGATGTTTCCCTCCCCTTTTATCAGAACATTTACCCTAGAAAACACGTAAATGTAAGTACCTTCTCTGTCTCTTTGAAAAGTATCTTTTAGAAAGAATTTATTTATTTATTATTATTATTATTATTTGCAATTTCAGAACCTTGGCATAGCTTCCTCAAGGACCTGGGAGCCATCTCTTTGAAAAGTAAAATTCTCCCTATCTCCCAGTTTCTGTGGGAAGCTAGCAGTCTAACTTTAGTGTGTATCTTGCCCCAAGTTGTAAAATTTCCTCCAGTCATATAAAAAGAGTTGTTTCCTTTTCCTTTCTAAAAAAAAAGTCAATTAACTAACATATATGGTCACCCCAATAACCAGATAAATTTAGAATGAACTACATGTGACAAAGGGTGCAGTCAGTTCCTCTTACTGGAGGCTTATTGTTTACTTTGAAGACATATATGTAAAGGGTTGCATTTGCTCACCTATATAAAAGGGTGATGTAGATTTTTATCTTTGCAGCCTCTTAGAGGATTGCCTGTGATGTGCATTACATTCTGGTTTAATGCTTATTTAATAATCTGTTCTCTTTCTCTACCCCTTTGTGGAAAGGATTTCTGAGTTGGGGGAAGACTATATATATATATATATATATATATATATATATATATATATATATATATATCTCCAACAATATCCAAAAGATAAGAGAATTCTGGAGAACTGCATTCTAATTGAATAGCATATGTAAAAGTGTAAAGTGGAGAAAGAGCTTGACATGGAATCAGTGAAGTTGTTTGGGATGAGAGAATGGTAAGAAATGAAGTTGGAGAGGAAAGAGTTACATTAACCTATATTATGTAAGAATATTAAAATATAGGTTTATTATAATGTTAATAAACCTATAATATTAAAATTAGGTTTATTATAATGTCAATGACTGGATGCTGAAATGGTTCAAGTGTATCTAATTTGCTTTTGTAAATGATCAAACCAGCTGTTAGGTTGAGAATTAATTTAAGAGTTAAGAATGGAAGGAGACCAGTTGGCATTGTGGTATCCTTGAAAAGAGATGTACTGACTTCAAGAATAGGAAGTACAAATATTAAAAAAAAAAAGGGGGAGTCAAATATTTTGTCATTAAAGCACAGAAAAAAAAAGGTTTGGACAAGATGTAGAAAAAAAGAATGAACCAAAACGATTCATATTTTTCTGACTGCAGCAACAAGGTAGACATTCCTTACAGAAATGGATAAAATTGGAGAGAGATTTGTGTGGAGTTGAAGTCAAGAATTATTTTGATTATCATTTTTTTTTACTGCCTTTGAGAATAATGCAATATATCTATTTTAAGTACTTGCTTTTTAATGATTTTATGGTATTCCACCATATGAATATATGCTAATTAAAATAAACATCCCTACCTACAGGTGTGGGATAGGGAAGGTGGGAGGGAGGGAGACACAAGAGGGAAGAGATATGGGAACATATGTATAGGTATAACTGATTCACTTTGTTATAAAGCAGAAACTAACACACGATTGTAAAGCAATTATACTCCAATAAAGATGTAAAAAAATAATATAAAATAAACATCCCTCTATAATTGAGTATTTGTTTCTTTGTTATACATAGTATTGTGATTAACATTCTTATTATTAAATATGTATGGACTAACCTTGGATTCTTTTCTAAGGGTAAATTTGTAGAAATAGAATATTTAGTTCTATGTAATGCTTCAAATAGGTTAGTACTGTTGACTGTTCCCTCCCAAAAGACCACCAGAAAAAACTGTTGATTAAACAAAGCTAAGTATATTAGTCCTACTAAAATAAGAGGGAACATCAACTTGAGAGAGTGTTTCAGGAGGGGGAAGTGAGGAGAGTATATTTACAGAGCTTGAGAACTTGATTTGTGTGATATTAAGGTGAAAATTGCAACGTGTGAAACTGGTTGAGATTAGCCAGACTTTATGATATTTTGGCTTTCAATTGATGTACAATGTGAAGGGTCTTGAAGTAAATCCTAAACAATCTATTAGTCCTGAAGACAAAACTATTTTAGCTGGCTCACTGTCACATCTTCCAGAAGCAGATATTTGCTTGTGCCTAGTATTTTAAGATAAGGACATGGTTATGGTCCAGTATTGTTCAATACAGGGACAGGTAATTATATTGATTTCCATCCTCAGTGTATACTGTTAAATTACTCTTAGTGAAGTTCACATCAACTAATATATTTCTATATTTACTCTTTGGAATTTTATTATTGTTGTTGATTATATTTTTTAGGTAGATTTAAGGTATGATTATCGGAAAGATTGTTTATTGCTAATCATATGTAATCACATCTGATGTGTGATGCATGTCTTATTCTTAACATAAATCTATAACTTTATAAAGTAAAAGGTAAATACTAGTTGATCATTAATTATTTGATAAATAGAATTATTAAAAATATGCATATGCTAGCTAATTATTAGTCTTGTAAGAAGAAATATTAAATGAAAAAGGTGTTGAAAATTAAGTATCCTGGGCTTCCCTGGTGGCGCAGTTGTTGGGAGTCCGTCTGCCAATGCAGGGGATATGGGTTCGTGACCCGGTCTGGGAGTATCCCACATGCCACGGAGCGGCTGGGCCCATGAGCCATGGCCTCTGGGCCTGTGCATCCGGAGCCTGTGCTCCGCAGTGGGAGAGGCCACAACAGTGAGAGGCCCGCATACCGAAAAAAAAAAAAATTAAGTATCCTAAGCTTCAGGCAAACAAATGAATGTATCATATGAGTCACTTTTGCAATATTTCCACTATAGCATTTCAACTGCCAGCAGAGATTAATGAGCATAGATGGCTCTGGTATATTTCCAAAGTGAGCTCAATATTGAATCCTTCAATTAAGGAGCTACAGCAATGTTAGAGAGATATGATGGAGTCTCTTCCTAGTGGGAGGGATTGGGTTGCATATCTCACTTATTATTCTTGTTCATAGTGACTATCAGAAATAGCTGTAGAAGATTAGCCAGTTTGGCCCATTTTATCCAGGCAGAGCTTTCATGGCAGGTATCAAAAGAAAGAAACCTAATACTTCTAATCTTTGTGAAATATAACCTAAGGGGGAAAAATGCCAGTTTTGTACAGAAACATTTGCAAGGAAATGTTTTAAAAAGCAGTGAGTATTTTGTATAAAGCAATACAATAGAATTATTTTTTTATTGACAAGATTGACCTTTCTCACTAAAAACGTCTTTTCCTTAGAATACAAAGCAGTCACAAAAGAATAAAGTGCATTCTTTAAAACTGGAGATAAAAATACATATATAATCTTTTTGATGCAAAAAAGCAAAATGTAAATTATACTGACATCATTGTAATTTTTTACATGATGATTGTGGCATAGAGGGTGATTTAATGATTGCATTTTCTAATTGTATTACTTTTAATTGTAAATTGATATTATTTACTTAAGATTTTACTTAAGATTTTCACATGAGTTTATAATTTTTTTCTTATCAACAATATGGACTAATTTAGAATCTTAGACAAAAAATAGAAAAAAAAACAAAGAAGGGAAAAATCACTTTAAATTACATTGTCAGAAAGTAAATATTAATATATTTGTTGAGGGTAGGGGACATAAAATTTATTTTTTCTTACAGTTTTATTGAAATATAATTGACATACAGCACCATATAAATTTAATGTGTACAGCATAATGATTTGACTTACATATGTCATGGAATATTTACCACAATAAGTCTAGTAAACATCCATCATCTGATATATAAACAAAAAATGAGAAAAAGGAAATTAATTTTTCTTTGTGAGGAAAATTCTTAGGACTTATTTTTTGAACAATTTTCATACATAACATACAGCAGTGTTAATTATATTAATTGTGTTGTACATTACATCCTTAGTACTTATTTATCTTATAACTGGAAGTTTTTACCTTTGACCACCTTCATCCAATTCCCTCTCCCTTCATGCTCCAGCCTCTGAAAACCACAAATTTGATATATTTCTATGAGTTTGTTTATTTTTTCGTTTTGCTTTGAAGTATAAGTGACTTACACCTCTCTGTTAGTCCCTGGTGTACAACATAGTGATTCAATATTTCCATACATTTCAAAATGATCACCACCATAAGTCTACTTACCATCTGTCACCACACAAAGATATTACATTACTGTTGACTATATTCCCCATGCTGCATTTCATATCCATGACTCATTTATTTTGTAACAGGAAATTTGTACCTCTTTACTTGCCTCATCTATTTCACAAATATCCTCACCTCCTCCTCTCTGGCAACCACCTCTTTGTTCTCAGTTTCTATGACTCTACTTCCATTTTGTTATGTTCATTCATTTGTTTTGGTTTTTAGATTCTACATGTAAGTGAAATCATAAGGTGTTTGTCTCTCTCTGTCTGACTTACTTCACTCTAAATAATACCTCCTACGTCCATCCATATTGTAGCAAATGGAAAGATTTCATTCTCTTTTATGGCTGAGTAACAGTCCATTGAATATATATCCTGCACCTTCTTTATCCACTCATCTCCTGGTGGACACTCAGGTTGCTTCCATATTTTGGCTATGTAAATAATGCTGCAGTGAACATACGTGTGGAGATATCTTTTCAAATTAGTGTTTTCATTTTCTTCAGACAAATACCCAGGAGTGGGGTTGATGGATAGTATGGGAGTTCAGTTTTTAATTTTTTGAGGACCCTCTTTACTGTTTTCAAGGTGGCTGAAACAAATTACACTCCCACTGAGGTGTATGAGTGTTTTATTTACTTCAAATTATTGCCAACATTTGTTATTTGTAGACGTTTTAATGACAGCCATTCTGACAGGTGGGAGGTAATATCTCCTTCTGCTTTTGATTTGCATATCCCTGATGATTAGTAATGTAGAACATCTTTACATGTGACTGTTGGCCACCTGGATGTCTTTGGAAAAATGTCTATTCAGGTCCTTTCCTCATTTTTTTTAGGCAGATTTTTTTTTATGTTGAGCTGTATGAGCTCTTAACATATTTTGGATATTAATCCTTTATCTAATATACCATTTGCAAATATCTTCTCCCATTCAGTAGGTGGCCTTTTCATTTTGTTGATAGTTTCCTTTACTGTACAAAATCATTTTAGCTTTCATGTATTCCCATTTGTTTATTTTTTGCTTTTGTTTCCCTTTCCTGAGGAAATAGATCCAAAAATGTATTGCTAAGAATGACATCATAGAGTGTTCTGCCAATGTTATCTTCTTATGTTTCCAAAACTTAACATTTATGATTTTAATCCATTATAAGTTTATTGTTGTATATGTTGTGAGAAAGTAATCCAGTTTGACTTGCATGTAGCTATCCAGTTGGGAACAACAACATTTATCTAAGAGTCTGTTTTCTTCCCCATTGTGCATTCTTGACTCCTTTGTCATAGACTAATTGACCATATCACTATGGGTTCATTTCTGGGCTCTCTATTCTGTTCCATTGATCTATGTGTGTTGTTTAGCCTTAACTTATTTGTATTTTTTTTTTTTTGCAGTTTTTTCTTGTAGTCAATTTCTGACCTCATAGCATTGAGGTCGGAAAAGATTCTTGATATGATTTCAATTTTCTTAAATTTACAGAGACTTGATTTGTGGCCTAACATGTGATCTATCCTGGAGAATGTTCTATGTACACTTGAAAATAATGTGTGTGTATTCTCCTGCTTTTGGGTGGAATATCTTATATGTATCTATTAAGTTCATTTGTTCTAATGTATCATTTAAGCCAGATTTCATGATTGATTTTCTGTCTAGATATTCTGTTTATTGATGTATGTGGGGTGTTAAAATCCCCTACTATTATTGTGTTACTCTCATTTTCCCCTTTATGTCTGTTAATGTTTGCCTTATGTATTTAAGTATTCTTGTGTTGGGTGCATATATAATTATAATTTCTGCTATCGATTGATCCCTTAATCAATATGTAATGTTTTCCCTTTTGCCTTGTTATAGACTTTGTTTTAAAGTTTATTTTGTCTGATATTAGCATTTCTGCCTGGCTTTCATTTCCAGTTGCATGGAATTACTTGTTCCAGCCCCTCACTTTCTGTCTGTGTGACCTTTAGATCTAAATTGTGTCTCTTTTAGGCAGCATACATATGCATCTTGTTTTTGTATTCATTCACTCATTTCATGTCTTTTGATTGGAACATTTAGTCCATTTTCATTTAAATTTATTATGATTGGTATGTACTTATTGCCATTTCTTAATTGTTTTGAGGTTGCTTTTTAGTCACATTTGTTCCTTTTTTCTTTTGTTTTCTTCCATGTGATTTGATGGTTATTTTTACTGTTAAGTTGGAATATTTTCTTTCTGTGTGTATCTATTGTAGTTATATATATTACACACACACACACACACACACACACACACACACACACACATGATTATTTTTGTTCCTCATCTCTTATGTTCAAACACATTTTAACAACCCTGCATTTTTACTCCCCCTGTCTATGTTTATGGTTTTTGACATCATATTTTACATCTTGTTGTTTTTTGTATCCCTTAACTGCTTATTGTCAATATAGATAATTTTTACAACTTTTGTCTTTTAACCTTCCTACTAGGTTTATATGTGGTTGATTTACTACGTTTACTGTATATTTGCCTTTACCAATGTGATTTTGTCTTTCATAATTTTCATGTTTCTAGTTCTGGCCTTTTCTTTTTCTCTTAGAGAGGTCTGTTTAACATTTCTAATAAAGTTGGTTTGCTGGTGCTGAACTCTTTTAGCCTTTACTTGTCTGTAAAACTTTTCATCTCTCCATCAAATCTGAATAAGAGCTTCACCAGTATTCTGGTTTGTACTTTTTTCCCCCTTTTATCACTTTAAATATATTGTGTCACTCCCTTCTGGACTGCCAATTTTCTGCTGAAAAGTCAGCTGACAGTCCTATGTATGTTCCCTTGTGAGTAGTTGCTTTTTTCCCTTCTATTTTTAATATTCCCTCTTTATCTTTATTTTTTTGTCATTTTAATTACAGTTTGTCTTGATGTGGCCTCTTGGGATTGATCTTTTTCTGGACTTTGGGACTCTGTGATTCCTGGACCAAGATGTCTCTTTTCTTTCCTAGATTAGGAAAATTTTCTGCTACTATTGTTTCAAGTAAGTTACCTTCCCCTTTCTCTCTCTCTTCTCCTTTTGGGACCCTTATAATGCAAATGTTAACATGATTGATGTTGTCCCAGAAGTCACATAAACTGTTCTCGTTTTTTTTCTATCCTCTTTTTTTTTTTTTTTCTGCTATTCACCTTGGGTGATTTTCACTACTCTGTCTTCCAGTTCACTGAACTGTACAACTGTATCATCTAATCTAATACTGATTTATTATAGCATATATTTTATTCCAGTTATTATATCCTTCAGCTCTGTTTGATTTTTCTTTATATTTTCTAACTCTTTGTTAGACTTCTCACTGTGTTTATCCATTCTTCTGAGTTCATTGAGCATCTTTATAATCATTACCTTGAATTCTTTAATGGGTAGATTTCTTATCTCCACTTCACTTAGTTTTTCATCTGGGGTTTTATCTTTCTACTTATTGGGGAAGATATTCCTCTATTGTTCCTTTTTTCCTAATTTCCCATGTTTATTTGTAAGTATTAGGTGTGTTGGTTGTGTTTCCTAATCCTGGAAAAGTGGCTTTATGTAGAAGCTGTCCTATGGGGTCCAGCAACACACTGCTTTCTGTCCAGGAGAACTATATGATCTAAGGATGCCCCTTATGTGGGCTGATTGGGCCCTTTACTTTTGTCAAAGCTGACTTCTGTGAATATGCTCATAGGTGATGCTGGCCCATGGCCTGATTGATTGGCTGCTGGGCCCTTCCTTGTATGGAGGTTGCCAGGCACTTTTGGGTAAGGCCAAGACCTGGAGAGGCTGGCTGTGGGGCCTAGGGTTCCCAGACCTGGTGCTGGACCAGTAGTGGGCTGGACGTCCCAGGATGGCTTCTGCAGGCCTAGGGGTCCTGAGGAAACTGGCTACACGACCCTGAGAGGGAAGCCTGGGTTGGTGCCCACCAGCTGATGAGTGGGACTGGATCCTGGGGTGATTGGTTATTGGGCGTTGTGGTCCCAAGGATGGTCCAGGTGCACTGGTGGCTGGTGCTGAGTCCATGGTTGGCTTGCTATGGGGTATAGGAGAGCCCTGGGTAATTGCCTGTCCATTGTTGGGTGGAGCTATTTCTCCATGCAACTGGCTACTTGGCTAGGGGGCATTCTAGGACTGGGGCTGCCTGGCTGGTGGGCAGGCCCAGGCCCTGGTGTTAATAGTCTAGAGGGGGAGCTCCAAAATGCCAGCACTAATGTCCTTGTGGTAGAACAAGCTCCCAGAAATGGCTGCCACTAATATATATGTCCCCAGGAGGAGTCCCAGTTGCCCTCTGCATCTCTGGGAAGCTTTTCCAAGATTCAGAAAGTAGGTATTATTCAGGCTCCATTCATATTACTACCTCTGTGTTAATCTCAGAATATGTTAGATTTTGCATGTGCCCTTTAAAAGTGGAGTCTCTGTCTCCTACAGACCTCTGGCTCTCCCATACACAAGCTCCAAAGGCCTTCAAACCAGACATTCACCTTCCCAGTGTAGGACCCCAAGGCTGGGCAGCCCGATGTGGAAATCAGACACCTTGCACCTTGCAGAGAGCCTTGGCAAGTGATTATCCTATGTATCCTACCCAGGGGTATGAGTGTTTATTTTACCACATTTCCACCCCTACTCTTTGTCTCTTTTCAGTTCCTCCTTTATATCTTTAGTTGTGGAAAATATTTTCTGCTAGTTTTCTGGTCATTCTCATCAAGAGTTGCTCTTTAAACAGTTGTAATTTTGATGTGCTCATGGGAGAAGGTAAGCTCAGACTCTTCTTACTCAGTCGTCTTGACCTATCTCTTCTTTTACGGTCTTTATAAGTCCTACATCATGGTTTCTCCATTCCCCTTGCAGTGAGGCATCTATTGCTTTGGTACCCAGGAACAGCACTGAGCCTCTGAAGGCAATGAAGATTGTACACAGCAAAATTTTAAAGTCTTCCTAGAGTTCCTGTGTATGGTAGAACTTATCTACCAAAAATGAAATAGAAAAAAAGATGATTAATATACATTTGCATGTATAATATTTAATATAATTAGTAGTTTGATCAATGAATTTGTGTCTTAATTACATATTAAGTTATGCATTGAAATCCATATACTTTTTGTGTCTTAATTACATGTTAAGTTATGCATTGAAATCCATCATATTTGATAATGCATTCCATACTGTTGACTATTCTGTCTTTCCAATAATCTGTATTTTTTTTAGCATAATACAATTTTGTTCTTCTGTTACTCCTTCTACATTCTTGGTTTCTTATGAAACTCACCTGCCAGTTCCTCCTTCTTTCTCTATTCTTAAATATTGGAGTTTCTTAAAACTCAATCCTGGACACTCTTCTTTCTGACATAGTACAGTCTCTCTACAGAATTTCATCACATTTACTGAATTATCATGTATATACTTCTGTGTTCACAATTCATAATTTTAGGCTAAACATTGCCTTTATAAATCTAACTTCCTACATAATATGTCTTCTTTGAATACTTAAAGCCATTTCAAATTCAGCATATCAATAACTGAAGCCATGACTGATACCTCCTTAACCCAATCTCCTTCATTTCTTCTTAACATAGCAGTCAACTTTATCCATTCACTACATCACACTCAAGCAACATATAAAAATTAAATCTGATCACATCATTTTCTTCTTAAAATTCCTCAATACTTTTCCACTGCTCTTTGTAGAAACTCACCTAATTTCATAGTCTACATACTCCTTCTCCCGTTTTTCACTTCTGTAAACTTATTGCCTGATATTATCATTCTTATGTTTCCTCATTTTAACCTGAAGTTTCTTCATTTCTATGAATGTAATATGATGCATTTGTTATATAGAATCCCTATTAGAGAGATTTTTCCTTATAATAGGTAATAGTTCTATCTAGAAACACTGTTCTCAATCCTCCTGTATCTAGTTATAGGATAATTATTTACTAAAACCAAATCTCAGTTCAAACATTATAAACTTGGGAAAATTTTTCTTAGGCTTCTAAACAAGGTAAGGTCTCATTTTATCTATTCTTTATCTAGCTTCTTATTAAGTTTTTTTTTATAACACCTATCAAAATTAATTCAAATAATTGTTGTCATCTCTGCAGATTCTAGAAGGACAGGGACTCTTACTTCTTTGTTCACCATTGCAACCCTGACACTTGACTGATTATTGCTTGGTAAATACTAATAGATTTTCTGAAGGAGTAAATAAACATATGTTCTTACAGTGTGTCATGATATTTATGAGAACATTGAATAAGGTGTGATTTTTACACCTGTATTATCAAGGTAAATTATATTAAAATAATAAACAGTAACATAGAAAATTGAAAGCAATTAATCTTTTTCTAGAAAAACATAACCAAAATCTAAGAAGAAAAGGCAGCCTACGGAATGGTAGAAAATATTTACAAACCATATATTTCATAAACAGTAAGTATGCAAAATATATAAAAAATGCATGCAATTCAATAACAAAAAAACAATTTGATTAAAAAATAGGCAGAGTACTTGAGTAGATTTTTTCCATAAATGGCATCAATGGCCAAGAGGTACATAAAAAGAATGCTCAAAAAATTAAAAGTAGAATTACCATATGATCCAGTAATCAGAAAAATTCAAATCAAAACCACAATGAGATGTCACCTCACACCTGTTAGAATGGCTATCATCAAGAAGAAAAGAGACAAGAAATGTTGGTGAGGAGCTGGATAAAGGGACCCCTGGCACTCTTGGTGTAAATGTAAATTTGTGCAGCCATTATAGTAAACAGTATAGTTGTTCCTCCCACAATTAAAATACAACTACCATATGACTCAGTAATCCCACTTCTTGGTAGTTATTCAGGAAATGAAAACAGGATATCAGAATGTTATCTGTACTCTCATGTTTATTGCAGCATCATTTACAATAGCCAAAATATGGAAACAACCCAAAGTTTCTGTCAATGGATGAACAAATAAAGGAAATGTGTTATGTATATATGTGTGTGTATGTATATATATATATATATATATATATATATATATATATATACATACACATACATATATAATATGCAATATATATGATTTGCAATATATAATATATAGTATATATCATGTATTATATATCTAGATATATATAATGGGAAATTATCTATCCATTAGAAAGAATGAAATCCTGCCATTTGTGACATCATGGATTGACTTGGAGGGTATTGTGTTTAGTGATATGTCAGACAAAGACAAATATATTATGATACCACTGATATATGAAATCTAAAACACCAAACTCATAGATACAGAGTAGAATGTTGGTTACCAGAGGTTGGGAGTAGAGGAAATGGGAAGATATTGTTAAAGGGTACAAACATGAAACTAGAAGCTGAATAAGGTCCAGAGATATAATGCACAGCATAGTGTTTATAGTCAATGGTACTGTATTATATAATTCAAAATTGCTGAGAGACTAGATCTTAAATGTTCTCACCACAAACAAAGAAATGATCATTATTTGACATAATAGTGGTGTTAGCTAAAAATATAGAGGTAATCATATTTCAATTTGTACATGTATCAAATCAATACATTGTGCATTTTATACTTATGCAATGTTGTATGTCAAATTTACTTCCATTTTTAAAAAGGAGAGATTTAATTAATCATTAATTAATTATTAAATATTTGACACAATTCATCAGTGAAGCCACTCTGGCCTGGGCTTTCTTTGTGGGAAGTGATTTTAATGACTAATTTATTTTCATTAATTCTAAATTTTCTTCAGTGAATATATATTGCATTAGTAATAAAATTAAAGAGGCACTAGTAATAAAGTTTCATTGACACACTAAGAAAATATTTATAACAAATACAAGGTACATCATATTTATAAATAGAATTCTTTATGGCATAAAGAATCCCATACATCAATGAGAAAAATATAAGTACCACAAGAGAAAGAACTGTGAAAGACGTGGTAAAGGAGAGAAAAGCCCAGTAACATATAATTGAAATTCCAAGTAGGAATATTACATTGCTACACCAATTCTGGAGTACTTTTTGCAATTGTGTTTTTAAAAAATGCATCATGTTTAATCAAGAACTCTCTCTTCTTGTTTTTTTCTTAATGATTTATTAGATTATTTTTGGAAACTTGACAACAATTTCTCCTCCTTTCCAGTGTTCTTCTTGCTTTCTTATTGATCTTATTGATCTCAATTGCAGAGAGTTATTTGCCTGTTTTGAAATCACTATCTTACCCCATGCTGTGTCTCACTTATTTTATATGGAGAATGTATTAGTTAGGATATATTAATTGTAACACACAGGTCAAAAGCTGTATAATAGCTCATATGAGATAGAAGTTCAGTTTTTACTCATGTAGAGTCCAAATGGATGTTCTGACTGATGTTTCTCAATCTTGGGGCACTGCCATCTTCAACAGGGGGCTTCCCAAGACTTAGTGTTCTTCATCAACAAGTATATGAAACCAGACTTTGCCGGAAATTATATGGAATATTTTTTGGACAGATTTGCAAGTGATGCACATCACTTCCAGTCACCTCTGTTGGTGACTGGAATAAATCTTGGTTATGTATCCCTCTCCCTGACAACTCTATGGTAGGTTAGTAAATGTATTCTAGCTCCCTGAGAAAAGAAGAAACAGTCTTAGTGGATATTCTGTCCATCTCTAGGGTAAAAGAGAAATTATGCTCCCAGGGATAAGTTTTCAACAACACATATTAGTTTTTTTTTTCTTTTGAGTGTTATGAATTTAAATGTATGCTGTGTAGCACCCATCACATATTATCATTCACTTCAAAACCTAAAAGTTCAAATTAGTTATGCTTGATTTAAAGTTTTATATTTCTTGTTCTGCTATGTTTTGCCTCTGCTCTGTAACAGACATCCATTTTAAAAAAGCAGCCTTATTTTACCTATTCCTTCTTATTTTTTTTCACTCTGACTAAAAGTATTTTACATCATTGTTGCTTTATCTTTTGGCTTTTTTTTCATTCCAAAGTCTTTTCCTGTAAGCTCTATAAAAATTAATATTTACTAAATAATATGTCTTATCCAAATAGTAAATCCATACATATAGGTATATGTGTTCTGAAAGAATTTATTGGTTTATGGATGATCAATAAAAACTAGCTATGAATGAAGTGAACAGCTGGGAAATTATCTAATATTTGCTTTTTTAATCTCACAGTATATCTCTGAATCCTTCAATGTTACTTATTTTCAAATTGCCTTTATTATTTATCAAAGTAGTATAAGACCATCATTTTTAAAAGGTGAAATGAAGCCTAAAAACACTTACAATTAAAAACGACATATCCAACCCCCTATTTCTACCCTAACTCCCAATTTTCAGTTAACCCCTCTATATCATTTAGTTGTATCTTCTTACAGTTAATTTCTCTTTATTTTTTCCAAACAATATTCCTACTGTTATTTTACTACAAATGTTCAAATTGATTTGTTGTCTACCTATTAAAATTTTTGCCAAAGTTAAACTCACTAAACATCTAACTGCTCAATGTTTCTATCACTCTCCCCACCCATCCAAGGAGATATTTTCACAGCACTCAATCCCCAAGAGTCACCTTAACTTGGCACTATCTTGTCTTGGTTTGGTGCTCAATTGTGAAATGGGAATTCCTTTCACCTCTATCTTGTTTGTAGGGTCTAAATTTGCCCACTTGCTTTTCAGAAGCTGGGTCTAAGAAGAAGTGTATTGTCACAGTTGATGTGTAGGTTTTTAATTAATTCTCCCATTATCAATATGTAACTTCCTTCTGAAGTGGCTTGTGCTCTTGCATCTGGATTATCTTGCATTCAATTTACCCACAGAATGAACCTATGTGGCTTGTGATTGTAGGAAAGGACATTTTTCTGGATGGCTTTCAATGCTCCCATTAAGAATACCTTGAGATTCCAACTCCTCTGTACTTCGATTTTTGGCAATTCTTTTTTTTTCAATCTCAGACTTCTGTGATACTTGGTTCTTTCACATAAGGAGACTTTAAGGGTTCTGTGGAGCACTTTGGCCTTTAGCTCATTAGTTTCCACCTACAAACACCCAGGTAACTGCTTCCTAAAGTAGTTAGCACTCTTCCAATTTCCTTTTCTTGTCTTCAAATTTTGTTGAAATACCAGACATACGTTGCATTTTCTTCAGTTTTCTTTGTCCCTGGGAATAAAAGTTCTTATATTATTATTGGATTAAGAAAATATGTGTATGGTCAAGCTCTAATCATTCATTTAATTCTTTTCTAATTAAATTTTAGAGAGGATATCATATATGCCTGAGTTGTTGATTTTTTGTCCTGTTTCATCCTAAAATCTGTGTTTTAATTCTCTAGAGAGCTAGGCTACTCAGTCTAGAAATATTAAAAATTACTTTCAACTCTTAAGCCTAGGCCCAAGCTGAACACATGTAATATATCACTCTTTCTAGTCCTCAGAACCCTCTTGTTCTCCACCTAATCCTGTGTATCATGGGAGGGGCATATTAAAATAAAGTAAGCAAATATAACTCCCTTTTATCAATTCAGGTCCAGAAAGAGAGAACAAGAAACGTTGTAAGGAGGAGGAAGAAGTAAAGCGTCATTCAGAAGGAAAGATCTTTTTATTCTGTGCAACTTTAACCCTAAAAGATTATAGTGAATTTTTCTCAATATTATTTTTAGTAAATGTATGACATTAAAAACCCTTGGTTGTTATACAAACCTATAAATTTCACTTAAGACTCATAATATGAGGATATTTTCATTTGGTCAGAAATATTAATGGAATTATTTAGCCCTTATAGTAAGATTAGTTAGAAACATGTATCCTCTCATCAAAAATGGCTAATATATTTATTTACTTAATGGAAAACAGTAAGTTGCTCAAGACTATTTATAGAATGAACTCATTTCTGAAAATTAAATGATAAATTCAATAAATGAGAGCATACCAACAGAAAATTTTCTGGAAAGTAATATATTCAACTGTTCATAGATGATTACTTTAAAGAATGGGAATACAGTTGTCTTTCTAAATTTTATTATTCTATAATGTTCCCATTTTCTTACACTATATGATATAATTAGTTTCATGATGAAATATTAATTATGTCATATTTATTGAATATATGCCATTTACCCAGCATTATGCCTGCCAGGAATCAAAGTTTTTATAAAGAAAAATAAGGTACTAATTCTAACTTCATGTAAGTTGTGTTATAAAGACAAGATACATAGACATAAACCACATAATTATGCAAGTATGGGAATAATTGTCTAAATTAGTGTTTCTGTTTTAGCTCAATGAGCCAAAAGTTTAAAGTAGGATAGAATAGTGAAATGATTGAACCTGAAATGCATACTAATAGAGGAATTCTATTTGTATAAGTCAACTAGAGTGCTAGAGTACATTAAAGCAGGGGTTATTCAGGCATGAAAGACCCAAGTACTTAAGAGAGAAATTAATATTAACAAATCATTTTAATATCCAGTATTCTTAACTTGAAAATATTTATGTTTATGAATAAGATAGTGTTAAAATTATGTCAAATGATTATTTACACAGGAGAAAACATACAAATAGAGGAAAAGTAGTTCTTGCCCAAGAAAGCATGGAGAGCATACAAGGACAAAAATTGTATTTGTCTCTTTCACTCCCCCTGACTCCTGTTGTTGTATTGGCATAATAGGTTAGCACTATTAAGTACTTATGTTATTTAAGATAAGGTAAAGCAGCCATAAAATGAGGAAACATATTATTGTGGATTATGTAAGCTGAAGTGTTTTTTTTTTTTCATTGAAAACCTGTATTTTTCAAGTATTTGACCCGGAGGTAATGAAGTTTTTAGGAGTCTTAGTTATTTTCGTTTGTGGTTCTGCAATTTCTCAGTGCAACTCTTCCGACATTTGATCCAATATTTCTGCTCCAGTTTCCACAATCATAATTGTTTTTCCCTAACAGATGACGAGGAGAAGTTATACCAAGCCATAATCAAGTAAAAACAATGAAGGTGAGTAGTAGAACTCAACCTTGACTGTCCAATAAAATCACCAGTGACCTTCACAGGACAATTCAATCAGAATCTGTAGGGAACAAGTAAACAGTAGTTTTCCAGAGCCTCACCTATGATTGCAATGTGCAGGCAAGGCTGAGTACTGCTGAACTTAGGTAAACTCAGATCACTGAGTGGAAAGGGAATCTGAATACAAAGAATAAGTAGCTTCCACTGAAGTAGAACTCATGGAAAATCCATACAGGAAATTTAAATACAAGAAAAATTAAGAGTTTTTAAGGAAAATAAATTAATTGATAAAATATTTTTAGGCACTATGAACAAGAATTTTGAATTTAGAAATGTAGTAGAAAAAATAGAAGTAAGATGATCAATACTAAGAAACAGATTAATTTCCTTGAACTCCCAGTGGAAGAAGTATCTTAAAATTTATAGATAAAATTTAGAAAAATGAGTGAAAATATAAGTAACTTGGTATACTCATACATGAGCTGTAACATGGGACAATAAATAAATCAATAAAATTAGAATAAATAAGTAAATTTAGCAAAATTACAATGATGTACAGAAATGATGTAAAGATTATTTAAATGTCTCCATTTACAACATACAAAACATAAAATTTTCGAATGATACCACTTAAATTTGTATAAAACAATGGATGAAATCTAACAAACCATGTGGACAACTTAATAAAGAGAATACAATGGACTGCTATAGTTTTACATAGACAATGGATTATTCATCAACTGGAAGACTTGCTATGGCAACATATCAATTGAGAATACTTGATTTGTATAATTAATAACATCTCAATCTATCGTCCAAAAGACCTTCTTTTAGAAACTTGTATCATGATTCTTAACATTATATGTGAAGGTAAACGGCCCAGAATAGCCAAGACACTATTAAGAAGAAAGATAAAATGGGCATCCTCACTATAAGTGATAAAAAGACATGTTAAAGTGGTGTCTTAATTACAACAGTGTGTTTGGTGCAAAGGCACACAAATAGACGAAATAAAAAACAAGAAACAGACTGACCAATGCCTGTATGGCCAGTAGCCTCATTAATTTATTAATCTCGTATCAAGATATCACATCAGAGTAAAGAGAATGGTTGGTCTTTGTAACATTGTATTGAGATAATGCCTATAAATGTGGAGAAAGTATTGACCCCCCCACAACACACACACACACAAAAACAGTTTCAAATAGATTGCATATCCAAGTTTAAGCAGCTATTCCAGATAGCATTTAAAAAATAATACAGGGGAACACATATAATTCCAAAGTTGGAAAGGTCTTAATACATGGTATATTTAAACACTTATTACAAAGAGGTAAACTGATAAATTGAATCACATTAACATTAAGAACTTTTGCTTATTAAAATACTACTCCCCCCAAAAGGGAACAGGAATCCACTGCGGGGAAGAAGATATTTTCCACAAGTAAAATGGCTAAAGTTTTGTATCTTGAATATACAACATATTTTGTAATAGATTGAAAACAAAATGTTCACAAAGTTTAAATCTTTATGTGTCCATGACTTTGCAAGGTGGATTTTCAATTATTTCCATCATGAAGAACAGATGTCTTCTTGTTCTTGGATCTGGGATAGCCTTGAAGGTTGCTTTGACAATGAAATATGGCTGAAGCAATGTTGTACCTCATATAAGATTAGGTTTCAAGAAGTCTGTCATGCTCCTACTCTGGCTCTTAGTCCTGCTGAGCTGGCTAGTTTAATAAGCTCAGGCTAGCCTGCTGGATGATAAGGAATATGTGGTTTAGTCATCCCCATCATCCAACTTAAGCTAGCCAACACCAGAAACAAAGCTACACTGTTAAATTGCATAAGTGAGTCTAGCTGAGATCAGACCTAATTATTCATTCACAGACTGTAAGCAAAATAGTGTTGTTTTAAACCAGTAAACTTCAGATAGCTTATTATGTCATAAAATGTAATAGATAGTGCCTTAAATAGGCACATCATTTGAGAAGATATTCAAATGAAAATCTAAAGAATTAACAATCATCAAGTGACAAAAACAAGGATCATACCAAGTATTGACAGGACATGTTGAAACTGGAATTCTTATACATTGCTGACGGGAGTACTTATTTATAAAATAACTTAGCAAAGTGGTTGGCATTAACTATTCAAATAAAAGATTTTCATATGCTATGATGTACTAATTCTAATCCCAAGTAAAATTCAACAGAATGTATGCATGCATGTTTTATCAAAAGACATACATATACATGTTCATTGTAGTAATGGCTTAATATTTAAAAAACAAGAAACAACCTAAATGTCCATCAACAATATAATGGATACTTACTTGTGGTTTACTCATGTTAATATATTATTATACAGTAATTGAAATATACCTATTAAACCTACAGAACATGGATGGAACTCACAAACAGTATTTTGAGCCAAAGAAACCAGAAACAAAAATAATATGTACTGTTTAATTCCATTATTGTATGTTTCAATAATTCAGCAAAGATAAACAGTGGTATTTAGAGATTAACGTTTATCTGATAAAACTCTAAAGGAAAGCAAACGAGTTTTATCATAATAATCAGGTTAATGGTTACCTTTTTAAAATATTTTTTAATTGAAATATATTTGATATATAACATTGTATAAGTTTAAGATGTACAGCTCTGTTGATTTGATACATTTATATATTGTAATATGATTGCCATTGTAGTGTTAACTAGCACCTCTATCACATCAGATAATTATCGTGTCTTTTCTGTGGTAGGAATAATTAAGATCTAGTCTCTCAGTAAGTATGATATTTATAATACATTATTGTTGCCTATAATCACTGTATTGTACATTAAATCTTTAGGACTTATTTATTTATAAGTTGTAAGTTTGTATCCTTATACAACATCTCTCCTATTCCCCAATCCCCAGGCCCTGGTAATCCCCATTTTACTCTATGTTTTTATAAGTTTGGCTTTTTTAGAACCCACAAATAAGTGATATCACACAGTATTTGCCTTTTTCTGTCTGACTTACCTCAAGCTAATATGCTCAAGATCTACACATGTTATTGAACGTGGCAAGATTTCCTTTCTTCTCATAGATGAATAATATTCTATTACAAATATATATCACATCTTCATTATCCACGCCTCTGTTGATAGGCACCTAGGTTGTTTCCATAATTTGACTGTTGTGAATAATGCTGCAATAAACATGGTAGTGCTTATATCTCTTTGATATCTTGTTTTAATTTCCTTTGTGTATATACCTCAAAGTGGAATTGCTGAATCATGTAGTAGCTCTACTTGAAATTTTTAAGGAAACTCCATATTGTTATCCATAGTGGCTGAACCAATTTACTTTCCCACAAACAGCATACACATTTCCTTTTTTCCACCATCCTCACCAACATTTGTTATTTTTCATCTTCTTGATGAAAATCATTCTAACAGGTGTGAGATAATCACTTATTGTGGTTTTGATTTGCAGTTTCCTGATGATTAATGATGTTGGGCATCTCTTCATGTACCTATTGGCCATTTGGATGTCTTCTTTGGAAAAAAAAAGTTTATTTAGTTCGTATGCCCATTTTTAAATCAGGCTGTTTGTGGTTGTTGTTACTGAGTTGTATGAGCTCTTTATATATTTTGCATATTAATCTCCTTATCCAACATATGGTTTGGAAATATTTTTCCCATTCCACAGGCTGCCTTTATATCTTGTTGATTATTTCTTTTGTTGTACAAAGGCTTATAAGTTTGACATAGTCCTAGTTGTTGATTTTGACTCTTGTACTTTATGTTTTTGGTGTTATGTGCAAAAAATCATTGCCAAGAGCAATGTCAAGGAGTTTCTTCCCTGTATTTTCTTCTAGGAGTTTTATGGTATCTTTGATCCATTTTGAGTTAGTTTTTGTGAATGGTGTAAGATAGGGGTCTAATTTCATTTTCCTGTATGTGTTTACCTTGTTTTCCCAACACTGTTTGCTGAAGAGACTATTCTTTCCATATTGGGTGTTCTTCGTTCCCTTGTGAAAAATTAATTGACTATATATGCAGCAGCAGAATCTACATTCTTGTCAGGTACACAGGGAGCATTCTTCAGAATATATCATATGATAAGAAAAAAACAAGTCTTAGAAAATTTAGGATTTAAATGATGCCAATTATCTTTTTTCACCATAATTATATGGAACTAGAAGTCAACAACAAATGGAAGGCTGGGAAATATACAAATATGTGGAAACTAAGCAACACAGTTCTGAATAACAAATGGGTCAAAGAAGAAATCAAAAGGAAAATATAAATATATTCTGAAACTAATGAAAATGAAAGCACAACATACCAAAACCAACAAAAGCATTTCTGAGGGAGAAATTTATGGCAATAAATACATGTAACAAAAAATTTTAATGATCTCAAATAAACAACTTAATTTGCACCTCAGAAAACTAGACAAAGACAAATAAATTAAGTCTAAAGTTAGCAGAAGGAAGGAAATAATAAAAATCAGTGCACAAATAAATTAGAGACTATAAAAACAAAAAGAAAGACCAACAAAACTGAGAGCTGTTTTTTCAAAAAGGTAAATAAAGTTGACAAATTTCAGTTATAATAATTAAGCAAAATGACAGAAGGCTCAAATAAAATCAGAAATGGAAGATGATATTACAAATGATACTACAGAAACACATAGGATCAAAAAAGACTGCAGAGAACAATTATATGCCATACAAATTAGATAACCTAACAAAACTAGAAACTTACAACCTACAAAGTTTCTAACCCTAACCCTAATTATGAAGAAATAACAAATCTAACCAATAACAAGTAAGGAGATTGATTCAGTAATCAAAAACCTTCTCAAAAAACCTCTCAAAAAACCTCCTCTCAAAAAACCTCCTTTACTGGTGAATTCTCCTAAACATTTAAGAAGAATTAATGCCAATCCTTCTCAAACCGTTTGGAAATGTTGAAGGGGCAGGAACAATTCCAAACTTACTCTATGAGGTCAGCATTACCCTGATAGCAAAGCCAGATAAGAAAGTGATAGACCAAGTTCCCTGATGTATATAGAGGCAAAAGTTCTCAAAAAAAAATAATAGCAAAGTGAATTCAGAAGCACATTAAAAGTATTATACACCATGACCAAGTAGAATTCATCCCCAGGATGCAAGGACGGTTCAACATATGCAACTCAATTATATACACTACATTAACAGAAGGAAAGATGAAGAAGTTATATTATCATCTCAATAGATGCAGAAAAAAATTTGACAGAAGTCAACATTCTTTCATGATAAATACCCTCAGCAGTTTGGGTATATAAGGAAAAAACTCAACATAATAAAGGTCATATACTACAAACCAACAACTAACATTACACTCAATGGGTGAAAAATTGAAAGCTTTTCCTCAAATATCAGGAACAGGATGAAATGCCCACTCTCATTCAACATAGTACTGGAAGTCCTACCCAGAGCAATTAGGCAAGACAAAGAAATAAAAGCATCCAAATCAGAAAGAAAGAAGTAAAATTGTTTTCATTTGCAGATGATATGATTTTATACATCAAAAATTCCATACTCAACTAAAAAGCTAATGGAACTAATAAACAAATTCAGAAAAGTGGTAGGATATGAAATCAACATACAGAAGTCAGTTGCATTACTATGCACAATGATACATCTTTCTTCAAAAGGAAATAAGAAAACTATTCCATTCACGATATCATCAAAAAAATAAAATACCAAGGAAAAATTTTAACCAAGGAATGATAGATCTGTATATTGAAAACTACAAGTCCTTGTTGAAATAAATTGAAGAAGACACAAACAAATGGAAAGATATCTCATGTTCATGAATCAGAATTAATAGTGTTAAAATGTCCACACTACCCAAAGCCATCTACATATTCAGTGAAAGTCCTCTCAAAATTCCAATTACAGGGCTTCCCTGGAGGCACAGTGGTTGAGAGTATGCCTGCTGATGCAGGGGACACGGGTTCATGCCCCAGTCTGGGAAGATCCCGCATGCCGCAGAGTGGCTGGGCCTGTGAGCCATGGCCGCTGAGCCTGTGCGTCCGGAGCCTATGCTCCACAACAAGAGAGGCCACCGCAGTGAGAGGCCCGCATACCGTAAATAAATAAATGAATGAATAAATAAATAAATAAATAAACAATTACATTTTCCACAGAAATAGAAAAAAAAAATCCTAAAATTTGTATAATACCACAAAAGACCCCCAATAGCCAAAGCAATATGAGGAAAAATAATATCAGGAAGTATCACACTTCCTGATTTCAAACTACACTACAAAGGTATACTAATTAAAACTTATGTTACTGACATAAAAATAGAAACATAGATCAATGGAACAGAATTGAGAGCCCATAGTTAATGGTTCTCTTTTAGGATTTATGCAGGGATGTAATTTGAATTGAGAATGTAAGGTAGGGTTTCTCTGATATTAACAGATTCTACTTCTGGGTTCAGGTTACAAGAAGTTTATTATGTTATAATCATTGAATATAACAACAATTATTTTGTTTTTTCAATTTTTATGAGTATGTCTGATTCATCATTCTAAAAGGGTAATTAATGCATTCATTGCATCCTTACAATAGAATACAATTAAGTTAGAAGAAACAAAGTTGAAAAAGTCACAACAGAGCTGGGAGAAGTAAAAGATTCCAAAATTCCTTCCTTTTGTCTATTTAAGAGGAATAAGCAACAGAAGTAGCTTTTTCAAAATCAAATGTCCATACATGGGAGTCTTTTTCTGGAATCTTTGTTATGTTCCTTTCATCTATTTTATCAAACTTGATATCAGTGCCACATTTTCTCATTTATTGTTGCTTTATGATAATTTGTGTAAGTACATACTGTTAGTCTTCCAACTTCATTCTACATTTTCAAAGTTGTTTTTGTTAGTCTATGTCTTTTGTATGTCCATATAGATATTAGATTTTGTTAATTTCAATTAAAACAAAAGCAAAAACCAAACACTTGCCAAAATTTTGATTAGGATTGCATGGAACTGACAGAAAACTTTGGAGAGAAGAGACATCTTGACAATATTGAATCTTCTGACTCATGAACCCTATAATTCTATCCATTTTGTTAGATATTCTTTAATTTCCTTCATCAGTGTTTCATAGTTTTCACTCTACAGGTCTTCAATATATTTTGTCAGATTTATCTCTATTTCATATTTTGATGCTATTTTAAAAATTATTTTTAATTCCATTTTTTATTGTTAATTGTAGAAATCAATTCATTTTTGTATATTGTTCTTCTCAAGAACAAACTTGTGGTGTAATTTTTTGGCTCTTTTGCTTTTTTATTTTGGTTGTATTTCCATAGTGATTTTCTGTGATCTTGTTATTGTCTTTCTTCAATATATGCAGTGTTGCATTTGCTTTTCTTTTCAAGTTTCTTAAGTGGATGCTGAGCCATTGATTTGAGATCTTTGTTCTTTTTTAATATTAGTGTTCAGTGCTATAAATTCCACCTATGTACTGCTTTATTGGCATCTCACAAATTTTGATACATCATGTTTTCTTTTTTATTTTATTCAGTTGAAAATAACTTCTAATTTCTATATTTAAAAAATCATTGATAGGTTATTTAAAGTGTGTTATTTTGTTTCCAAATATTTGAAGATTTTCCAGGAATTTTTATTTTGATTTCTAATTTAAGTCATGTTTTACCAGAAAGGATAATTTATATAATGTGGATCCATACTGAGAAATATTTGTTGGTCAAGAATATGGTCTATTTGGGGTAATCTACCAAGTTTTTTTTTTTAATGTACATTTTCTGGTTGTTAGATAAGGTATTGGATAAACAGCAAAGAGGTCATGTTGGTTGATAGTGTTGTTCAGGCCATTTATATTCTAATTTTTTATCTTCTTATTCTATCAATTATTGAGAGAGAAGTGTAATATAATATAATCTAACTACAACTGTGGATTTTTCTATTTCTCCTTGTAGTTCTGACATTTTGTCTGTTGTACTTAGAAACTTTGGTGCATAAACATTTAAGATTGGTATATTCTCTTGGATTAATACTTTATCATTATAAAATAAACTTCTTTATCTCCAATAATCTACCTGGCTCTGAAAGTTACTTTGATATTAATTCAGCCAGTGTAGCTTTTTAAAATTTGTTTTAGTTTGGTGTGTGTTTACTTAAAGTATGTTTTCATAAAGGAAGCATAGAATGAGATTGTGCTTTTTTATTTAGTCTCACAATCTTTGTTTTTGTTTATGGTATTAGGAACATTTACATTAATTACTATTATAGGTATTGTTAGGTTTATCATAATCATCAATATGCTGTGAAGTTTTCCCTTCTGTACTTTGCTCTCTTCTCCTCTATTGGTCTTTTTTAGAATAATATATTTTTTAGGATTCTATTTCAACTCTTTTATTTGTTATAACTCTTTGTTTTGTTACTTTAGTGAATGATTTGGGGTTCATAGTATACACTTATAACTTTTTAAGATTCAACATTTATGTGATATCATACCACATCTCATACAGTATAAGAGCATTAAAATAATATACTCTTATTTCTCCTCTCATGTTTTGTGCTAATTTGTCATATATTATACTTTTACATATGTTATAAACTATATACCATATTGTTATTTATTATGTTAGGCAATCAATTATCTTTTAGTGATATTTCAATAATAATAAAAGCCTTAGGTATTTACTTATATAACTACTACCTCCAGTACTCTTCATTCATTTGTGTAGGTCAATACTTTATATCTGTTTTAATTTTTCTTTTGTCTTAAAGTCTTCCTTTATCATTTTATGTAATGCAGTTCTGTTGTCTATAAATACTTATCTTCCTGGTGAAAATCTTATATTCTTATTCTTGGAACTTATTCAGATATGATATCTGAATCATAAAATTTTACTTCATAAAAATTTGATTTGGGAGAATTTGGTTTTTAAGATATGTTAGATCCAGAGTCAGTGTCAGTCTAAGGTTATTATACCCCAACATTGAGGTACAACTAGTCCTTGCTTTGTACACAAGTCCCTGTGAATCATAACATTTCACATATATGGTGAGAAGAAGCACTATTCTTAGATCTGTATGAGTACTGTGCACAGTTATCTCTAATAATGTCTGGCAGTTATTTTCCTAGAATTGAGTAATTTCAGCTAAATATGCAAAGAGTACCATCTACGGATCTCTGAAGTTCTCTCTTAGTGGATCTCTCTTCTGTCTAGAAATCTGTCCTGTGAATTCTAACTACCCAGATTTTCTGGGCTTTCAGGTATCTCTTCAGTTCAGGCAGTGCACCAGTCTCCACCTGAGTACCCTATTTCCTAGCCTCTAAACTTTCTCAAGCTGGGTCAATCACAGGCTCACCTTGTTTGTTTTCCAGCTCTTAGGGATAAGTGACCTTCATTGCTTGATAAAGCTATTGTTTCATAAATTTTGCTTTGTTTTACTTATTTCAGGAAGTAGGGTAAATCTATACCTGTTATTCTATCTCAACAGAGTTATAATTGCCTGAGGATTGTTACTGCCTGATGGAAGTAGTTAAAATGATGGTTGAATGGTTTGAAAAGGAAAGTCATGTAGTTAAACTAAGGTTTACTTATTTTTCTAAAAATTTCTTTGGTAGTAGATAAATATTAACTGTAATTTAAAAGTAGCCTTATGGATATGAATGATTATTTCCAAATTATCTAAAAAACTAGATTTCTGATGCTTTTACCATCTTTATGAACTATTTGCAAAATGTTAAATCAGCATCTGATGATTAAAATCAGCAGCAAACCAATTCAGTATATACTAAATTTATAGAGATTAAATTTGTAGATTGCTGGATTTTCTCCAAATTGATTCCTTAAATCTATACCATGTTAATTTGTGAATTTATAGACTTGAAGATTTTTAGGGCCCGTGCTTTTAGCTTCAAATCAAAACAAATACTTTAAATTCACACAACACAGCCACCTTGGTGACTGAAGAGAACTTGACACTCCATGCATGTATGTTTTTCCACTTTTACTATTTAATAATTTCTTATATTTCATAAGGCATTTACAATATAGATAAGTCTTCCTTAATGAATATTTAATGGCTACATGAATTTTTTGAAAATCTCAAACATCACTGTAGGAGCCTATTACACAGTACATAGAATAACTCCAAATTTGTAACACTGATGGAAAAAAAATATGTTTACAATGTCCTCCAGTAAATGTTCTTACCATGGAGTTATAGCTGATGTGATCATCCAACATTACCAAGAATTCCAAAAAGAATTTAAACATAGCAGTAAAAATCACCCACCAATAAAGACAACTTTGAAGTTTAAAAAAAAAATAGAGAAGGGTTAAAATTTTACCAAAGTATATGACTTAAATGGATACCATAAATAACAAAAAACATATAATCAAAAAGAAAATATGCTGATAAACATTGTAAAGATTGCTAGTGCCATACTTATGATGTTTTTAGATAACAGAGAGTGAATAATTGAAATAGTATGTTGCCACTAGCTTTTTTGTCATGGTTGAGATTTTAGTCTGAGAGGACCTCAGTTTGATTTAAAAAAAAAAAAAAGCAGATGTCAATTTTCCTATAATATCTTATTTTTTGTTATCTGTGAATTGGATATTTATATTACCTTTGAGTATAAATGGAATCACTACCGAATATTAAAATACCTTGTGTACCTAGAGGAGTTTTGTTGCTGTTGCTGTTAAATGCAGATAAATTGATAGGACAGAAATAATATCTCAATTTGAAATTGGAGAGAAAATTTAACTTATAAAAATGGGTAAATGAACTTAAGTTATGCTTAAGTCAGGGATCTTCATTATTCTTATCCTAGTCAATGTTAATATGAATGACAAATCATAGGTTCTCAATAAAAATTTAACCTAATTGAAATTATATCAAGTTGAGGACACCAGAACAACTTGAGCAAAACAAGAAAGTACAGAAAGAAACTGGACAAGAAAATGAAGTTCCTCCAAAATTTTCTCTATTTCTTTGCAAGCACACACACACACACAATATTTCTTAACCTGTTTAAAATTTGTTTCTTTAAAATTCATCACTTCAGCAACCATCTCTAGAGTAACATAATAGTTTTGTTTTTTTTTTTTTTAAGTAATTAAACAAGAGGACCATTAGACTAGGGTGATTCTAATGCCTTTGTAACCCAAAACCTAAGCCATAGTCAATGTATTTCAGTCAGAGACAAAGACATTTAAGAACAACCAATCACAAAGAGGTAACTAGGCTTTCCCAAATCAGGCACCCACTTAAGTTATAGTCAATAATATACTTGAAAGCTGCTCAGAGAGTAGATCTTAACTGTTCTCACCACAAAATATAAATAGTAATAATGTAGCTGTGATGTTAGATAATGTTATGGTGGTAATCATTTTGCAATATATGTGAATCAAATCAAAACATTATACACTTCAAACTTACACAATGTTATATGTCAATTATATCTCAACAGAGCTGGAAAAAAAAATTACGGAACCTAAACTTGAACACACACACACACACACACACACAATTTCCTTGTTTTGTTTCTGTATCTTTTCTTTAAAAACGTCTTTTATGGCTCCTGTCTTGGTGCACTCCTAATAACTATTGGTTTAGCATTGCCTGATTCAAATTGATGTATGCTCAAATAAAATCTTGGCAGTTTTAACGTGACTCAGTTTATCTTTTTACACCTTCTACAGCCCTGGATTTTCTTGCTATAGCATTGTCTCTTCGAACAGGCTCTCTGTGAATGTTCATTTACATCAACCTGCAATGTGAACTGGCATCATCATGATGTTCACAAACGCAAACATCCATGAAAATGTCACACTGTTAAAAACTCTACGTCTAATTAATTTGGAGAAAAATTATTATAAGAGTACAAGACCTGGCATTGTCAGAGGTTAAGTTGCTATGACTCTTTAATAATCTTGAGACTGAACACATTATAACTCTCTAAGGCTGCCTGAGCTCTTTCACACATTTTTGGTTTTGAAATTGAACATAATAAATAGAAAAAAAGTTTTAAAAGTAATTTAATTTAAACAATGTGCCAACATGAGTTTTAACTGTGCAATGTGCTTACTCTCATAACTACTTTAGACAGTTCTAACATGAACCCATTTTAAATAGAATCTTACTCTATATTTAACTGCAAACTTGACAATTATTTGTGTAACATAAATTAGCAAGTATTCTCATTTATTTTTATTGCTTATCTTTTATTTTTTGTTATGTGCAGTTTCATTGGGAGGCACTGCTCTAGATATAGTGGATGAACAGACTTGGATTCCTCAGTCACTGAATGTTGACTAAGGGTGGATGGCTGTTCTATAATCTTTATAGGTATTTCTTTATTTAAGTTTTTAACCTGATGATATGATTAATTATTAGTTTCTCTAAGAAAAGATCCCAAGGTTAAATAATTTGTCCAAGGTCACACAGACAGGTAATGGAAGACCCAAGAGTTGAGGCCAGAATATCTTTTGAAATGTTGCAAATAAATAGATTAACAACATATGAAAAGTTCATGAACTAAACCTAAAAGTCAAAATATAGTTAAACAATATATATTTGATAGCTTTTAACTATGACATAGCCAGAAGGTCTCTGCAGGGTGAAAAAAGTGTTTCATGCTACCCTCATCTCATTCAGAAGAACTGTATATTCTTCTTACAGTTCTGTTTTTATAACATTAATGCCACTTGTATGATTCTGTCGCACTAAAATAATAATAAACATTCTTATACAATGAAAATAAAAAATGGTTATAAACTATAATAAATGTTAAAAAGGAAAGAACAGGGTGCTATGATAGAACAAAATAAGGCCAACTAATCTTTCAGTGGACAATGTCAGTAGAATTGCAATGTGATAGATGAGTAAGGTTTAGTTTGCCCCAAGGATGAAGGCAAGTATTCCAGTAAGAGCGACTACCTGAGCAAACCTCTGTGAAGGATGGAACATTGTTTGTCCCAGGAACTGAGAGAGGATTGAGGTAGCTGAAGAACACTGAGGAAATGGAAAATGAGTTTGAAATGCATATTGATAGTAAGAAGGGATCACCTTCAACCAATCATTTTTGGCCATTAATTTAGCTATGATCCAAAATGCAATGGAATATGATTGCAAAGTTTGAAGCTGTGTGACATGATGAACTATAGCCCATAAAAGATTATCCTGTATTCTACATAGGGAACAAATTGCGGAGACCCAAAATCAGGAGACCCTGATTGCAGGAACCACAAGCCCAATTGGCTAGCAGAAGTTTAAATTAAAGACCACATGGCCCTGCATTAAATGGTTCAGGTAGATGAAGAGAGAGGCGGGATGCAGGATGTACTTCGGATATGAATTTTGCTCTAGGAGGATGAAGGAACATGATATGTCAATATTCCTATTATTGTTCCTAAGTGTAAGGAGTAACATTTACTGCACAAGGGTAACTCTAGAGAAGTGAAATTTTTGCGATGAAAGAACAAAAATTAATTTTGTACTTTCTAAGTTGGAAAAGAATGTGAAACATACATAGAGAGCTGTCAATAAGGTAGTTGAATAGATGTAGTTTAGAAGAGGTCTGGTCTTGTTTTGAAAGTTTGAGAAATGATTGCATTTGGTTATATCTTTTAAAGATTTCAGAATGAATGAGATTGTACACAGAGGGAGTGGAGATGAGCAAGACACAGGGGAAAATCTCTGGAATATTAACTTAATTGTCAAGTAGAGATTGACAAAATGTAGCCAAAAATGTAAGGGTTTGGAAAGTATTACCTTGGATCAACTACTATTAAGAGATCACTCATGTCCTTTAAATTTATCAAAAGTAGCTCACTAGTGAGTTACTCTGAAGACATTTGTGTGGTGTTGGGAGAGAATCACGCCACAGTGAGTCAAAGAGCACATTCTTTGGTGGAGAAATACTGAAAGACAGAAGTAAGGTAACTAAACTTTACTAAGAACCTTGTCTGTTCAGAGGTGGTAAAAGGGAAACATCTGAGGTAGCTTGCAAGGTTAACAGGTGGAATTTTTTGGGGGGGGGTTGAGCATTATTTGCTTTTAATTTGTACTTATTACTTTGAACATACAGTGGATAAGAGGGAAATAAAGCTTATATCTAAGTACCTACGACTGGGGGAAAAAAAAAGGAGTGTTAAAATTTGCATCAGATCACTGATTTAAAAAAAAAAAAAGATAAAGCTAAGACTCCACTCCACCTCATATTTTCCCTACCTTATCTCCAAAAGACAACACTTAACATAATGTAAGAATGAGTGATCCCAATGTAAGTTTTGTATTTTCACTTTATATAAATAAATAAATATAGAATTTAGTTGTATGTTTTAATATTTGTACAATTGTTCTTTCTTATAGTGTTTCATACTTTGGCAAATAGTTTTTTAAACTCGTACTTACATTTTGAAATTTATGCAGGGATACAAATAGATAGAGCTTATTTTGTTTACTATTTATTATTCTGTTGTTAGAATAAACTAAATTATAATTCATTTATTAACCCCTGAGGGACATTTAAGATTCCCATGTATTTAGTTCCTACAAACAGAGATATAGTAACATTCTTATATGTCTCTTTTTGAAAGTTTAAGAGATTCTCTAGGGTAGACATGTAAAAGTACAATTGATGGGTTGTAGGTTACATGCCTTGTCTTCCTTGCTTGGAAATTTTATTTTGCCTTATAATTACCAATTTTACTATTTCCAAAATATATATTTTCTAAACTTTAGACATTGATTTTCTTGTAAACTTGTTCATCAGGAAATGATAATTTACTCTTCCATTACTCTCTTTACTGATTAGTAATAGGGTTGAGCATTTATTTATTTGATTATTGTTCTTTTGGTTTCTTCCTCCTTGAACAGCGTGTTTTTATACCTTTTATCCATTGTGAATTTCCTTCTTGAGTTGTAGGTGACCTGAGATGTGAACAATAGGGGATCCTGGGCACAGGGTATATGTAAGGAAATATTTGTCATCATTTTGAGAACCCCCTGTAAATCTAAAGTCTTTCAAAAGCAGAGAAAGTTCATTAAATGTTAGTTTTATTTCTCATTCTCCATTTTGTCAAAGAGTTTCAGCTAAGTTTTTGTATGCTTTGCTGTATAAATTAGTCTTGCTAAATATATTTGTTCTTTTTCTACTAATCTGAAGCTCTGCTATGATGTTCCAAAAATCTTAATATAAAAAAACAAGAGTGTAATATAAGAATTTTGGTGTTTATTGAAAGAAAATGACTACAATTTTGATTTTTTACTCCTTTTTAATTTTTTTTAAATGTCACTTAAGAAAATGTATGCTTCAAAAACAATCTTTCTCATGTGTAGTGAAAAGAAGCAACACTCAAAAAGGATAACCACTTTAACTCTAATGCCCAATATTCATCCCTACCTGAAGCTCAAATAGGAGGACTAAACCCAGCATGCTGTTGTGAATTCTGTTCCTGTTTTTGTTGTTTAGAAACTACACTGCTAAGTATGTTTATGAGCCTGGAAGACTCTTTTAAAAAATAACATAAATAATACAATGAAAATGATAATCAGAGTAACAACAAAGCTGCCTTCCAAAGATAATTTTTGCATACTCTGACTTCTCTTCTAGAAAAATCAAGATAAGGAAATATAGTTTTCCATTGATAAGAACTGTAACATTTTAGTCTATGAAGTATTCAGTTCAATCAGTGAAGCATGCACCTCAACAAAATACAGTGAACTGGGAAAAAAACACAATTAAATTGCGTCTGTAAAGTTTGTTTCTTGAGCTGTAGAGCAATCTAAAATTATGAGTAAATCAGGCATCTAGGAAATTATGCAACACTGTAATCAATTATGCCCTGAAAGGTCTTGACAGGAGAGTAGTCAAATCAGTAAACTCTGCAACTAATTCATAGGATAGTTCATACTGATCAATGCATTATTGTACTCTATCACCAATGGTTAAATGTACATTGAAATTCATCATATTTATTTCCAACTTTGTACCTATTCAATATCCTAACCTAACAACCATGCCTATAAAGATCATACTACATATATATTTCCTCCCCACATACAAACCTGATACATCTCAAAGTTCATCATTAATTATATCTGGGACTCAGATAACACAGGAAGAGTTATTCAAGTAGATGCTAAGTGTGAACATAGCCTTGAATTCTGCAAACATTCTATAAGTCAGAATAAAAGTAAACTCATTCTTCACTTTGTACGTGTATCAACCACACACAGTTTCCAGATTCTATTCTTTAGCTAGATCTACAAATTTCACTATGACTCCACCAATTTGCAGAAAATAGATTCAATGTTGTCATGTAATTTTTTTTTTTAAGTTGGAAAAGAGGAAGATCTTCATTGTTTTAGATGAAGCACTTAGGGGACAATACTAGCTTTCTTCACTTTGCAATGTAAAGTCAATCTTTTCATCTAACTGGAGTCCTTATAACAGAAATGTTACAAATGTGAGGAGGGAAATACTATTCTTTTTTCATTCTTGTCTCTTTTTGTTCCTCCATCCTGGTTAACTTTTAAAATTAGTGTTCTTTTATTTCCAATTCTCCATATTTATAATTTAGATGATAAACATAGATCCCTCTCCCATACTTATGATTCATCACACAAGTACATGACTCATAAATATATACACCCACATGCATGAACACACACTTGTGGTGGATCAACTTCTAAAAATGTCAACAATCTGATTGGAGCTATGAATCACAGTGTATGTAAAGGGCCTTTAATATTAATATAACATGCATTGTAGGAATATTAATATAACATGCACTGTAGGTTGTAATTAAGTGTCAAATCACCCACAGCCTCCCATTCAAAAAGTGTAAAAACAAGATAGATGTATAAAAGAAGAAGTAAATGTACAATGTTAAAATAAGAGCAAAGTGTGGGAATGGGGAGCGTGTGGTGGGGGCGAATAAACAAAAATATGTACAATCACATCTAAGCACTGTATACAACATGTTGACCCAAACTGCTATGGACTTTTTTTTTTTTTTTTTTTTTTTTTTTTTTTTTGTGGTACGTGGGCCCCTCACTGTTGTGGAGCACAGGCTCCAGACACACAGGCTCAGCAGCCATGGCTCACGGACCTAGCCACTCCAAGGCATGTGGGATCTTCCTGGACTGGGGCATGAACCCGTGTCCCCTGCATTGGCAGGCAGACTCTCAACCACTGTGCCACCAGGGAAGCCCCGTTATAGACTTTTGAATATATCCTTAAATCTTTCCTTTCTAAATGTTATGGTAATGTAACTTTCCAGGAATTAATTGACAAATTAAGTCGAGCTTTATAGGATGACCTCATGCCCTGCAGCAAGCTATCACTCCAGAAATATGTCAAAATGAGGAATGTCTTACTTGTAAATACTGAAGGCAAAACGTAATGGTGTAGTTGGTGAAAAGGCAATGGAATGACCTTCCTGGCTTGTCTGGACATAAATAACTACTTTATCTAATATAGAGTCATAAACATTTTAGGAGTCTTAAAACAGGGATAGTTTATGTAAGAGAAAGAGTGCCTACTGTTATTTACACTGTGTGTCAGGTCCTGTGGATTTAACATTGGTGATCCAATATAGCATAGACCATCAGAAAAAGTCTAAATAATGGTATAGGAGGTATAGAGTATGATTGAGTACTTAGAAGCTAATTGTTTTCTTAAGCTGAAGGATTTGAGAGAATTTTAGTGTAGATCATGAAATATAGGTTGAGCACACTAATGAGGGGTCTAACTTATTTCAAGCAAAGTGAATAACATTTGCAAAGACACAAATTATGAACTTGTGTGATATGTTGAAGGAACAAAGGTTTGATTAATATGGCTGGACATTGATTATAACTAGAAATGCTCTATGGAAGCTGATCATGAAAAGCTCTGTATGTTATAGTTGAAGGCCCTAAAATTGTGAGGAAAATCTGCATTTAAGATTCTGAGAAAAAAAAAGGAGGCAGTGTCTGGGATACTGTGCCTTCAGGCATCAATGTTCACCTATAACCGCTCTGGTATATAAGCTAATTTCTTCCATTAGTGTGTTTATTTTTTATTGTTAAGTAGGTTTTTATCATAAATGGGTATCTATAATTACCAAACTTTTATTTTCTATCTAAACACTATTTATTTATTTTTTTCTCCTTTACCAGGGTAAGGTAATGAATTCCTAATGTTAAATGATTCTTTCATTTCTAGGAGAAACCTTAATTGATCATGATGTTTTCCTCTTCTACTCACCTAAACTCAATACATTAATTCTTTATTTTGTATGCTTAAACCTATTGAGTGGCACACACTTATTTTTTTCACCTAATATTAATTTTTCTCATTATTCTGTTTAGCATTTTACCTGAGGACATGGCACATGGCTGCACACTGCATTTCTCAGCTTTCTATATAACTAATAAGGTCATTTGACTATGTTTTAGACACTGTTAGATGAAGAGAAGAGGTATACAGGACTTGCAAGTAATGTACATTAAAAGAAGTAGCTAACTCTCCATGATTTTATTTTTAATTCTCCTAGTTTGAAACTTGAATATGGTGGATGTGACTACTCATTATTGACCATAGATTCAACAAAACTTAGGGGATGAAAGAATAAGAAAAAAGGAACCTGAGCCTCCAGATAACCTAGTGAATCAGAATCATACTGTTCACTTCCACAGTCTACATACTGAATTTTTTATGTAAGAGGGAAGGAAAAATTAAAAGAGCTATTTTCCTCTCTCTTTTATAGTAATTTATATGCCATACAAATTATCTGTTTCTTAAGTTTGATAAAATTCATCTATTAAATCATCTAGACTAACATAGAAACAGATGTCCATTCACTTATCTGAAAAAATAATTTTATTAAAAGTTGAATTGCTAAAAAGAATATTTATAATACATGTGAATTTCATACTAAATAACAGTAATTACAGATCTAGGGTTTAATCCTCGAAGTCCATTATGCCATATTCTCTCCATGCATATCTCCTCTTTGGATAAATGTATACAAAAGTTTCCAAAAAGTGTATATTAATAAAAGTGGCATTCCTGAGTCATGGAAAATGCACACATTTTGCTTTATTAAATAATGTCAAATTATTTTCCAAACTGTTATGGAGCAAACTACAGTTCCAGCAGTCATAGTGTATACATAGTGTAGACCAGTGCTTGACATTCACTGCCAAGCTTTTTAATATTCATCAGTCCAGTGAGTACAAATAGTATCCTTGTCTTTCTTTCTCTCTTTCTCCCATTCTTCCTTTCTTTCTTTTTCTTTCTTTCTCTCTTTCTTTCTTTCTTTCTTTTCCTTTTAATATTTGTATTTCTTTACATACTAATTAAGGTTAATTCACTTTAATACATTTATTGTCATTTCATGTGTCTTTCTGTAAAGCACACATTCAAATCTTTTGCCCTGTTTTCAAGCATTTAAAAATTTGTATGGACATATATCTTTATCATGTTTATGCATTGCTAAGTATTCTCAGTTTGTAAATTTCTTTTTTACTTCCTCTAATATCTAAAGCCTTAATTTTAACATAGTTGGATTTACCAGTCGTCTCCTATATGGTCTGGATTTATGGCTTAGTGGACAAATTCAGGCCCCCCTTCTTTTTGAGGGCTGAAGCAGTTTTCCTCCAGCTTCTGAAAATGTTGGCAGGTGACATGTGACACAGCTGACTCTCACTGCTCACCCCCCACACACACACATATATTACCTGAGTTTGTTGTTGGCTGAAGAATGCCACTTTCACAAAGGTTTCTTCTCTTCCCCGGAGGGGTATTGTGTACAATGACTGGTCAATGTGGAAATAGAGATGTGTGACCTCTTGTCCCACATTAGGAAAATATGATATGGTAGGGCCATCCCAGTCCCAAAATTCCACATTGACCACAATGACTGTGCTGACCATTTACAGCCAATGCAACAAGCAGGAGGTCCCAGTGGCACTGCAGTAAATGGACATTAGTAGCTTGGACAGTGAACAAACCTAAGCAGCTCATCCAGTGATGGGATTTTGGCTTTGCTTGGCTTCGCTTTGTGCCTACAATCACCAGATTTCAAATATTTTTTTTTTCTATTTAAGTTACTTATAGTAATACATATATCCTAAGAATATATAAATATAGTTTTTGTTTTTAGTTTGTTTAAATTAACCTGAATTGGATTTGGGGTATTACTCATAAGAAAATTACTTGGTCATAATCTGGAATAAAGTTCACATTGAAGGCAAGGCTTTTGGAGATACAAGCAATTGAACTAAATAGCATTTAAAAAAAAACAAGTCAAAACAAAACAAAACAAAATTCAACCACTCTAACATTGGGCTAGAGTAATTTTATTACTACTTATGCAAATATCAAATTCCAAAGAAATATTTTAGTGGTTGATCACAACATAAGAAATTTAAAATACCAGTAATTATGTTAGAAATTAAGAGGTAAAAGGCCAAAATTTGCGAAACAGGATGCTGTAAATAATTTGTTACAACTACCCAGCAGTGTTATACAAAAAGATGCAAAAGACATTCTTAGCAATTTCCTGAGAAACACATTATAGGGGTGAGCTCTCCAACTCTTTACAGCATTTCAATGACTGTTCTGTGCAGTAGATAATCAACATAGTGTCCTTGATTTCAAGGAGGACAGAAAGATTCAAGACAGAGAGCAATGAGTGGCATTTAAATGACAAAGACTAATTAGGTTGACATAATCATTGGAATGGCTCAGTCTATGGACATTTTCTTCGGCCATGGCTAATATCAAGTTAAGATATTGGATCAGTTTATGGAGGTAATTTTATAAGAGATATAAAAACTATTACATCAGTTAAACATATGCTTGACTTGAACCCCAAGTGTAAGTGTTGGCTTTGGGATACCGTTGGTATTACAAATGTAGGTAAAAGTTGTAAGGTAATCTTGAGCCTCTGTGAGGACTCTCTAAAGGATCCCTAGATCTTTTATTTCTCACAAGCCTTTCTATCAATAAATAACAGTACAACATCCTGGTCCCACCAGGACAGTCTTCATCCCAAATGGAGGAATCAGACAAGGGTCCATTATAATATTCTTTCACAAAGGGGAACATTGGGGTGGCAGACAGTAGGAATGTATTCCATTATCAAGCGTTTAGTTGGTTTCTAACACTGTCAGTCTGCTAAATTGCTTTTGTCTTGTCACATGTTTTGGATGACCCTACAAGACACATCTCTCACTTGCTACAGAGAGAAAATTAAGAGTGTGGTCACAGTGTACTTTTCCTTCATTACAAATGCTTGCACTAATCTGATTTGTACTGTTATCTATTTTCTGTTATTGTTCAGAGTAAACTTTTCATCAATCCTCTGTCTGATGTCGCTCAGCTGAACTAGTTTTCCTAACTCAAAGCTGAAATGAGATTTATTTCTTTCTAACAAATAGTCTTGTTCTTGATTCTTTACCTCTGAAACTAAATTTCAAAATAATTTCTTTTAGCTGTACCAACCCAGAACGATCTCAACCCATTTATTTTTGCCAAGCAATACTGTTGTTTTATTATTCATCCTGGTTCAGGGAAGTTAGGCTCTTTAGATAATGTCAACTCTCCATCTGCTCCCCCTATCCCCCATATTCTGATGCTTGGCTTCCTCATCTGTAAAAGAATTGTATATACTCTTCTTATTTTACATTATAGTTGGGGACTGAATATATATAATATCTGTGAAAGTGTTTTTATCCCTTAAAACACAAAAAAATGTAAGTAGTTTATATTAATACTCATGAACTATGTTGTACAATTTTGGAGTAATGTGATCTTTTAAATATATAAAGGTATTTCTTGAAGTTTTTCTTGTTATCTCATTCCTAGATACTACTCTGTCATTGATTTAGCTTTTCTATACCATTGTTTCACAAGGAAATAAAGGAAAAACACACTGACCTGGACTAAAATTTAGACAGGTTGTGGCCTGCGGCCTTTGTTACAATGCTTGCACCTGGACAAACCTCTCATCAAACAACAAAATACAAAGAAAGTATAAGTGACTAAAAATAACAGCATGCATGTGCAGTTGGGGCAAATTATGAACAAAAAGATACAAAAGACCAAAATACTCAACTGCCACTTCTGAAGAGCCAGGAGCAAAAACAGGGTGTTGGGGGCAAAAACAGGGTACTGCGCATTAACCCTGCACTCAACACCATCAGAGGGGTGGGAAAAACACCAAAGCCTTCCCACTGGCTTCACCCTTGGACACACCCCTACGCTCACCCCATATAAGGAACAAGCTCACACCCTCTCAGGGAGTGAGCAAACAAGGGAACCTGTTACTTGTTCTCACTCTCCCCAGCTGCAGCAGAAGCCCCAATAAAGCCTTGCCTGCATTTCTTGTCTGGTCTCTAGTCAATTTCTATTGATTGGGGAAGGCCAAGAAACCTGGCCAGTATCAAAAAAGTGATGATGAAATTAATATGAAAACAAACCCCAGGCTCAAATTCAGTGGAACAAATTATTTCCATTCTTGAACACTTTCATTAGACTATATTCCCACATTATTTCCCCCCTATTCTTCTTCATATGTCATAGGAGTCAATTGCCTCCAGTCAAACTGAACTGTTCATATGCTACAGATATAGCCTAGCCTTCCCAATCTCAGTAAATTTGCTTAACATAACTTGCACCATGTTAGTTATCATGACATTCCCCAAGGCCATCACCATTGTCATGCTTGTTACTGATCTACTTTGCCAAATGTGATCTCTTTCTCCCCATGTCTCTAGGACTTTAATTTTTCTTAAGACACTGCCCACACTCTGCCTTATATTAGGACTCTAGTTTCATCTCTGGTTTTATCATCTCCCCACATTCTGATAAGTTGTCTGATGGCAGGGTCTACACTTCCATGTTTCTACATCCCCTACAAAGCTTATGGTTCCTACAGCAGTAACAATTAACACTTTGAACTGAATAAAATTGAGAAATGATTTAGAGTAATATACTATAATGAACCTTTTGGAAAGGTTCATTTCTAAATGAACAGCCTAGAAAGGCTGTTAAAATGTTTATAACTCAGCCAAGAAAACTCTTAAGCCTAAATTATCAGTGAGATTGATTGTATTAGAGGTAGAGAAAACTTCTGAGAAAATTTCCTCTCCTGAGAGAAGAGTCAGGAGATTTTGCCACTAAGCTACGGCCAATCAGAAATTTAGGTGGCAAGAACCTTCCACTATATGTTTATGTCCTTCTACTCTCTGTGGACATGCTACACTGCCTCCCTCCTTCCAGACATCCATGATTTAACCAACTGTAAGTCTTTAAATGGAAAGGTTTGTGACTTTTTTTCCCACTAGAATGTTTTTCCTTTCTCTGGGAAGTTAAAACAACATAAGTAAGAGTTATAACTATACCTTTGGGTGGGTGTTGTGGAGGGCATTTCTCAAATAATGATGAGGCAGGAAATACAATTTTACTTTCTAGAGGAAAGCTGCAAATAAATTTTCTGAACCTCCTCAAACATCTTTTTTTTGCCTGGTACCTAAAGATATTTTTCCAACTTAATTGCATCTTTGCATTTTCTTTCTAATTTTGCCATTGTTATGTGTCCCAAAAATCACTGCCTTTTTTTTAATCTTTTAAAATATTTATTGAAATAGTTGATTTACAATGTTGTGTTAGTTTCAGATGTACAATAAAGTGATTCAGCTATATATATACATACATATAAATATATTCTTTTTTTACATTCTCTTCCATTATAGGTTATCACAAGATATTAAGTATGGTTCCCTGTGTTATACAGCAGGTCCTTGTTGATTATCAATTTTATATATAGTAGTGTGCATAGTTTAATCCCAAACTCGTAATTTATCCCTCCTCCCATTTCCCCTTTCGTAACCATAAGTTTCTTATCTATGTTTGTAAATCTATTTCTGTTTTGTAAATAAGTTTATTTGTTTCATTTTTAGATTCCACGTATAAGTGATATCATATGATATTTGCTGTTCTCTGTCTCACTTACTTCACTTACTATGATAATCTCTAGGTCCATCACTGTTGCTGTAAATGGCATGATTTCATTCTTTTTTTATGGCTGAGTAATATTCCATTGTGTATATATCCTAAGTCTTGAATACTACTTTCATGGAAATCCATGCAAAAAGAACCTATATAAATTTTTAGGACTATTTTCTTTTTAGCATCCAATAATCATCAGTTCTCCAGGCTCTTTGAACATAGCAGATTTGGCTATGTTTATAAAAGTGACTCCTTCACTTTTATAAACATAGCTTCACTTTATAGAAGCCACTCCTTCACTCCCATACTTTCATACTTAGAGGGAAGCATGACAAATAAAAGCTTAAAAACTTCATAATTAATATATAAAAATGTTGTAACTGCTGTACAGAGTACTGAGCTAAAAGGAATCTTACTAACATTTAACATATTTCTAGTAACTGCATAAGTCCTTGAGAACACTATATGTATCCTTTGGTAATAACTGAGCATTATGAATTTTAAGTCTCATTCCTCTGAGAGTCTAGAACTAAAAAGCTAGATTGTTTCATAGCTATGTTTATCATGGCCCCCTAAAATCTCTTGCCTGTTAGTTTGCCTGTTACCTTATTAAAAATCCATACACATAAACTAGTGTGAAGAATTACGTTAGCATAAACTTTTTGGTAAGCAATTTGGTCATGATTATGATGATAATGATTAAAATGAAGTAAAATACAGGACCCTATAAAAACCTATCACAGAACTTAAAGAGTAAGAGGTGAAGGTACCACAAAATAGACATTTTCAAAACACAGATATGATTCAGTCTCTTTCCTGAATATTAGCATAATGTTAAATGAAAAAAGAAGAGACAGAATGAATATATGCACAGATTTTTATCAACAAATATATATTATTATATAATTATATGTTTATATGTATGTTAGAAACTAAAATTTGTTTGAAACCAGAAACATCAGGATGTTAATATCAATTATTTCTTAATGATATGATCCTTATTTGTTTTTATTTTTTGTGCCTTTTGCAGTATGCAATATCTTTCAAAAAATTAAAACAAACATTTAATAAGAATTACTATAGACTTTTTACTTCATAGGTCAACAAACTATGACCTGGTAGCCAAACATATTTTTTAAATAAAGTTTTATTAGAACACAGGTATGTGCATTTATGCCCATTTGCTTACTTACTGTCTGTGGCTGCTTTCATAACATAATAACAAATTTGAGAGGTGTTAAAGAGACCACATATCTAGCAAATCTTAAAATATTTATTATCTGGACCTTTTTACAAAAAGTGTGCATACTCCTGCTTTATATCATCATTTTTTTCTTAATTACCTGTGTAGGATAGCCCAGAGAACAATTTATAGGCAACACTTTCTTAAAAGTATAATCAAACTTTTACAAGGAACAAGGCTGATTCTTAGGATTAAGTTTTTACACAGCCAGTTTAAATTCACAGGTGGAAGAATATGTCAACAGATGCAAAATTTTGACTGCTGCTATATTTTTGTAAGCTATTTCAACAGTAATTTGTATTTAGTTAAAAATATTTTTATTACAATTCAAGCTTAAATAAGCTCTGTGTCGGTCTGTTATGATACTTTCATATTCTGGCCTTTCTTCTGAAGGCTTTTCTGAAAAAAAAAAAAAAAAAAAAAACCAGATGGGATTCCAGAACTAGAGAAACTGTATGCATATTTGAGTTACTTGTTTAAAAAAAGTTAAAAAAAGGAGAAAAGTCTATAGATAACTTAAAAGTAAATGAATAATCCAAAAATTTTATAACTTGTGTTTGCATCTTTTATGATGAAAGTTGTTGAACTTTAGTATGTATATAATTTGATCATAGGGTTACAAAATATGTGATTAAGCAATGCAACAAAAGATTACACAGATATTTAACACACAGATATCCACCAGAGGTAAATGCTAACAAAGGTAAAAAAAAATGAAATAGAACCAGGAAAACTGTTCAATATTTTATTCATGGACTACAATATGCTTATAGATGGGCCACAAATTTGATCAATATTTCTCATAGACAAAGTGGAAAGGGAGATTTGCTTACTAACAGTTCTTTGTTCATAAGCTGAGCATATATCTATTGCCCAGAAGAAGCACAAATATCTTATGTACTACATAGCAAGGAAGGAATTTTCTCAGGAGGTGCAAGCCTACTTCACCCAATTCATGCAATAGCTGAAAAAAGAAACTCTGTAGAATCTCATTCTAAGCTGAAAATGTCACACAACAAAGAATAAGTATTTTATTTATTTGTTTGTTTACTTGTATTTTTTAATAAAATAATGCTCTGAATCAGATCCCAGCTCTTTGCTAATCAGATTTGAAGCAAGGGTAAATGTTAGAATATATTTAAAAGTCAGTTATGTTTTATTAGGTCCCATTTGTTTATTTTTGTTTTTATTTTCATTACCCTAGGAGGTGGGTCAAAAAAGATCTTGCTGTGTTTTATGTCACAGTGTTCTGCCTATGTTTTCCTCTAAGAGTTGTATAGTGTTTAGCATTACATTTAGGTCTTTAATCCATTTGGAGTTTACTTTTTGTATGGTGTTAGGGAGTTCACTAATTTCATTATTTTACATGTAGTTGTCCAGTTTTCCCAGCTCCTAATTAAACTTAAAAACTTTTACACAGCAAAGGAAACCATAAACAAAACAAAAAGACATTCCTCAGAATGGGAGAAAATATTTGCAAACCTACAAGGGACTAATCTTCAAAATATACAAAGATCTCATGAAGCTCAATATCAAAAAAAAAAAAAGAAGAAGAAAAATTGGGCAGAATACCTAAATAGACATTTCTCCAAAGAAGGCATACAGATGGCCAACAGACACATGAAAAGATGATCAACATCACTAATTATTAGAGAAACGCAAATCAAAACTACAATGAGGTATCACCTTACATTGGTGAGAATGGCCATCATCAAAAAAATCTACAAACAATAAAGGTTGGAGAGGATGTGGAGGAAAGGGAACCCTCCTATACTGTTGGTGGGAATGTAAATTGGTACAGCCACTATGAAGAACACTAGGGAAGTTCTTTAAACAACTAAAAATAGAACTACAACATGACCCAGCAATTCCACTCCTGGGCATATACCCAGAGAAAACTATAATTCAAAAAGATACATGCACCACAATCTTCATTGAATCACTATTTACAATAGCCAGGACATGGAAACAACCTAAATGTCCATCAACAAAGGAATGGATAAAGAAGATGTGGTACATATATACAATGGAATATTACTCAGTCACAAAAAAATGAATGAAATTGGGTCATTTGCAGAGATGTGGATGCACCTAGAGACTGTCATACAGAGTGAATTAAGTCAGAAAGATTAAAAACAAACATTGTATAATATCACTTGTATGTAGAATCTAGAAAAATGGTACAGAAGAACTTATTTGCAAAGTAGAAATAAAGACAAAGATGCAGAGAACAAACTTATGGATACCAATGGAGGAAGTGGGGGTGGAATGAATTGGGAGATTGGGATTGACATATATACACTATTATGTATAAAATAGCTAACTAATGAGAACCTACTGTATAGCACAAGGAACTCTATCCAGTGCTCTGTGGTGACCTAAGTGGGAAGGAAATCTAAAATAGAAGGGACGTATGTATACATGTAACTGATTCACTTTGATGTATAGCAGAAACTAATGCAATATTGTAAAGCAAAGCAACTATACTCTAATAAAAATTTTAAAAAATATGTTACAAATTATTTACTGGCCAAAGAAACTCCCATATATAGTATTATATATATATATATATATATATATATATATATATATATATATATATATATATATATATATATATGTATACATAGTATATGTTATACATATATTTTATGTATATAGATGTACATACACATATAATTTTTTTCTAAATTTCTTTTTATATAATAGGTGGAAAAGATCTCATAAACTGAAATGACGACAATGTTACCAATGGGTTTCTCCTATTTAGAAGAGAATGATGGCTGATTTGTTTTGTTTCTCTGTTTTTTTGTAAAGAGGTTAAAATTCAAGTGTTACTTCTGTAATAATAAATACAATTTTAAACTGTCTTTTCCATTAATCTGTCCATTACACTACTCTATCAAATTACTGATTTTCTCCTTTATTAAATGTATTATATTTAATGAGGTTTTATTCTTCAGTCATCTATTTATAATTTAAAGTGGAGTTGATCAGAGATTTGAATCACCCTTGCCACCACTCAGTAGTAGTGCACTAAAACCACAAGAGCAGACTTAGGAGACAGAATTAATTTCAATTATGAGAGAAAGCTCCATGATATGACTTTGATACCTGCTGCCACCTTTAATTTGGAGTTAAAATATGTGTCAGAATTTATTTAAAACTGTAAACTACCTAATAAAAGCATATCAGATGTTTTTGCAAATTCTACAGAAGTCAAAGAAATACAAACTAAGAAAACCTGAAATGACATATTAAACTATGAAATCACAATGCTGTGTATATTTTAATGCTAATTTCATTCGTTGTTGAAAGTGAAAAGGAATTCTTAAAGCCTACTCTTAAAATTTATTAAATGCAAAACTTCTGGTTGATAGTTTGGCAATATATATCAAGAGCACAACTTTTGATCAAGCAATTACTTAGAGGTCTTTACACACAAAATAACATCAAGATATGCCAAGATTTATACACAAGAATATTCTTAATTAGCAGTACCAGTAAGCAAAATAGAGGGAATTTAATATAGAGAACTGGCTACATAGGAATAGCTGAGATGCCCATCACAGAATTATAAGCTTGATAAGAGCAGGAAGTCTTCACCAGTCTAGGTTGGAGGGACAGAGGAAGAAGGCTACCAGAATCCAGAGATGGAGATCACCTGTCACCATGGCCTTACCCATGCAGGGAAAATGAAGCTGATAACAGAGGTACCACCCAATGCAGACAGAAGAGAAGTACTCTCTCTCTCTTCTTCCTGCCTTTCAATGTCCCACTGACCCAACCAGCCAGAAGCCAGCTGACCTAGGAACTCCCCACACACAGGCTGCAGGAGTCTCTTTCTTGAGATACAGAGGAGGGCAGGGTTGGAATGGCTCAGAGAGCAAACAGGACAAAAACCAGCAAATTAGCAAAAACTATTCATAATCTTTATGTCAACAATTATTGTACAATAATATGACAGAACAAATAATATGCAGTCATGGAATATTTTGTATGAAAGAGCTTGTAAACATATTCAAGATGTATGAAAAACCCATATAGAAACATATTTTTAAAATATGATTCAAATTTTTATTTTCTTCTTCTAAAAATCCATATTATTATCCTCCCCTGTACACAGACTCCCTCTCTTAAAAACGAAACACAAAAAACAGACAAACAAACAAACAAAAAACAGGGGCTTCCCTGGTGGTGCAGTGGTTGAGAGTCCACCTGCCAATGCAGGGGACATGGGTTCGTGCCCCACTCTGGGAGGATCCCACATGCCACGGAGCGGCTGGGCCCGTGAGCCATGGCTGCTGAGCCTGCGCGGCCGGAGCCTGTGCTTCGCAATGGGAGAGGCCACAACAATGAGAGACCCACATACCACAAAAAAAAAAAAAAAACCAGGAGAATAAGTTGTTGGACACATATTTAGCACATATGGTTTGGTTTTGTTGTGTGTACATGATTATAAGGGTCTTGTTTAAATGGGCTTAGATGCAAACTTTGTGCCCTCAACACACACACAACATAATTACTTTACTTAAATTATTATATATATATAAAATTGTCATTACATTGATTTGTTAGAGAATGTAGCTTCTTGAGTATTTTCAATTTTAAAACATAAATTATTAAAAAGTGACATACTATTTTTATAATTCTCTATATTGTTTGAGATGTAAATCTATAGATTTTGGGGGGAAGTAATTGAACTATGTCTCATCTTTCTGATATTATAAATCTGTCTTTACCATGCCAGAAGTGAGATATAAATTTATTTTTCTGATGCTTTATATAAAAATATCAAACCGTTTCATTTTTTTTTTTTTTACTTTGTAACCTTACCCAGGGAAAATATATGTCTAGTGTCATATGTTTGAATTCAATTTTTAAAATTAATTAAAGTTTCCTGGAGCAGTACATATTTTGACACATATAATGAACACTTTTCCATTGATATTTAATTGATTTTCTTGGATCACAGATCTGAATATCTCTACATTTCCTTTGTATTCAACACCTGCCATTTTTCCTAAGTTTTTTCCTTAAGCAATGCAAGTTTTAAAACAGACTGAGCAACACAAAATAAGTGACAGTACAAAATTTGATTTTCATATTCCAGTGATTTACTCTAAGGAAAATTGACACAAGGAATAAGTTATAAGTCCTACATTACCAGGTGTTTAATTGCTTAAAACTTATCTAAAATTATAAAAAGTATAGAATTTTCAGAATGGAAACTAACTTTAGTTTTGAACTATCTTCTAGTAAAAATAATTTATTTTCTTGAAATAACTGCTTCCTTTGGTATGAGCCAAACAAACTTACTACTTGAATAACTTGGTCATAGGAAATTACTTGTCTTTGATTTCATGTAAGAGAGATATTTTGTCAACATATCACATAATTTTAATATGTACTTAATCTTACCTAATATATTTCAAGGTTAAAAATAGCAGTGTCTATACATTTTAAATATAAACTATTGCTTTATAGTTATTGTGTGTGTTAATTATATGAAAAAAAAATGAATTGTAATTGAAATGAAAACCACATTTGAAAAAACCTCATAAGGCATTTCCATGTTCTACAAGGCCCTGTATGACCTGGTTTCAACATATCTCTAAAATCTTCTTATAGCACTCTCACCTTAACTCACCCTGCTCCAGACTCACTGACTTTCCTCATGTTCTTTCAACATGCCAGATTCATTCTCATCATTAGGTCCAAACATATTACATGCATTATAACAGGTGACTTTACACTTTCTTAATCTAGTCTTTTAATGTAGTCTCTTAATCTAGTCTCAACCTATTTCCTCAAAAGGAATTACAAAGATTTCCTCATGGTTTCCAAGTATAACTACAGATATTAACACATACACAAATATACATAAACACTTTAGATTTACTAACTTCAGTTCTTCATGCAACAATTTGTAATAAAACTAAATTATCTATCTGGTTTCTTCTTCATTAAAAGTGTTATTAAGAAGTTCATAGATAAATTATTGAACAAATAAAAAATTGTATTATATACATAATTTACTTTCTTGTTGATCACATAGAAAGTATGTCAACATAAAAATATTTTAAATTTATATAATCAGCAGAATAATATTGGATAATTAAATTTAGATCTTAATTTTAAACCAATGAAAATAGCATTGTCAAGATCTCATGTTGCTAAGCCATTGACAAATTTATTAGTACCAGGATGTTAGTGATGAGATATCCTAAGTTAAACTTATTAAACCACTAGGGGTTTAATTCAGAGAAATAATGTTCCAGGCTCAAAACTAAAGCAGGACATAGGAAAAAATGTTTTCAAAATTATTTTATAATACTAATAGCTTTGATACAAAATCATAATAATGACAATGCAGTAAAGTAAAATATAGGCCCATAATTTATATGAATATGGATTTAAAAATACCAATACATTTAAGTAAACTTTATCAAGCAGTGTATTAACTGAATAATGTAACATATCCAAAATAATTAAATATCCTAGAATTTCAAGGATAGTTGAGTAATAGAAAGTATAATAATAATTCATTTATTCAGCATATTTTTGTAGAGTATCTACTAATGACCATGTTTTACAACAAGTATGAAGTTACCTGCCCTCATGGGACCTGAATTTTGGGTAAGGAGAGAGTAAATGATGTAAAGAATAATAATTAATGTATACAGTAATTTAGAAGGGGAATGTGTTGTCAAAAGATAGTGGAGATTGGAAGAATTGGAATTATTCACATCAATAGATTTGATGAGAATTAAAGTATGAATATTGACAGTTCAAATTTCAGAAAACATGATAGATACTGAAAAGCATTTGAAACATGATATAGCTATCTCAGATACACAGAACATTGGTAAAATAAGATAAAATTATGTCACTATCATAAAAATATCTGTACCTCAAATTAATAGTCATAAAATTATTTTAGATTAGTGTATATTATTTTTATCTCCTTGTTATATTTTTTTCTTGCCAATTTATAATATTCTTCTTTGTCATTTATTATAATCTCAGATTGAACTCCAGCTCTTTTTTAACTAGTATAACTTTTTTCATCCAAATTTTCTTCTTCTTTTTTTAACAGGCAAGAAATACTTTATTTAAGGCTATTAAAGATGGCAGAGGCCAGAACTGAGTTTGATCTGAATTCTGCTGAAATAAGAGGTGGTAGGTTTTCAAGAATCAGGGTAAGGAGGAGATGGTAGGCTATTTCTGTTTGTTACTTGGCTTTATAACTTGAAGCAAGGTGCCCATTGAGGCAGGCTCCTACCCTTCTACAGGGACTGGGAAGTGGGGTATTCTTTTCCTTGATGATTACATTTCAAAGAGATGATTCACAGGTTCTTGAGAAAGATAACCCTGGATTGTAAAACTATCAAGAGGCTTAAGAATATTTATTTATTTATTTAGCCACAATGCGCCACTTCTGGGATTTTAGTTCCCGAACAGGCAGTGAAAAGGCTGACCAGATCACTGGACCACCAGAGAATTCCCCCTAATTTTCAATCTTCATTCATTCAATAAATATTTGTTGAGAGCATACCAAATTCCAGGAGTAATTCTTTTGTTTGAATCATAAAGTGTTAAGAAGCAATAAATTTATGGAAAAAATAAATGAGTGTAAAGTTCATGAATTGCCATTTTAAATAGGTTAGTTAGGACAAGCTCATTGAAAACATAGAATGTTAGCAATAATTTGAAGTCTTTTTCGACTTCAAATTATTGCTAACAATAATAAGTAAGTACTTTTTCATGAAGATATTGAAATGAAATTGTACCACACAGGAGAATTATTTGGCACTAAAGTATAATGGCAAGAACATGCCCAGTATGTTTGAGGAAATGCATAGAGGAAAGTGTGGTAGTGGCAGAGGGTGTGAGGAGCAGAGTAGTAGAATGTGAACTTAAAAGGGATAATGCTTTTTGCACTGTTTTCTGTGAGTTATTGTATGGATTTTGACTTTCACTTTTGGCGAGATGTGGAACCATCAGGTGGCTTTAAAGAAAAGGAAAACATTATTATATGTTAAAAGGATAACTCTGTTCTTTCAGATACAGACTGATGAGGTAAATGTTGCAAACAGGGAAACACGACTTTATTGCAAAAAGGTACCTAAAAGATGATGATGTCTGTAAAGTACCAAGACACTTATCATGAGATTCTAACAAGTAATAGAGATAAATTGTGAAGACAATCAGAATGATTTCCTGTAATATTATATTTGGTTTGTTAGAGAAATATGATAAGGTATTAAGCTTGAGCAATTAGATTAAGATCTGTTTTTAACTCAGGGGGGTGGATTATGTATGAGGTGTGTTCATTAATAAAAGTTCACTTTGGATATGAAATGTTGATATTTATTAGACCAAGTGGAGATATTGTGGAAGGAGTAGATATGAATCTGGATTTAGGGAAATAAATGTGAGCAATAAATATAAATGTGTGAGTCACTAGAGTTTAGAAAGTTTTTAAAGACATCCCAAAGGGAGTTAGAGTAGTTAAAGTAGAGAAGAAAACCAAGGACTGAATCATGGCATTCTTTAATATTAAGGACTTTGAGATAAAAAGGCCAAGAAGAAAAGTTGACTGAGAATCGGTGTGGTAGGAACACAACCAGGTGAGTGTGGTGTATTAGAAATTGAGTGTAGAAAGGAGAGAGTGATAAATTGTGTCCTAGGCTTCAAATAATATAGTATTTAAAATTAGCCATGTTATATTGATGTAGGGATTATGAAGTTATTGATGACCTACACATGACCAATGGAATGGTGAAAACAAAATCCTGATTTGAGTGAAATTAGGAGAGATCTAGAACAGAGAAATTAGAGATAAAGATACTGAGTAAAAATATTTCTTTCAAGGGATTTTCTGCAGAATGAACAAAGAAGTGGGGCTTCCCTGGTGGCACAGTGGTTGAGGGTCCGCCTGCCGATGCAGGGGACATGGGTTTGTGCCCCGGTCCTGGGATATCCCACATGCCGCAGAGCTGCTGGGCCCGTGAGCCATGGCCGCTGAGCCTGCGCGTCCGGAGCCTGTGCTCCGCAACGGGAGAGGCCACAACAGTGAGAGGCCCACGTACCGCAAAAAAAAAAAAAAAAAAAAAAAAAGAATGAACAAAGAAGTGGGATAAACCTGGTAGAAAACTGAGCAAATTATGGCATATTATTTTTATATAATATTGGAGAGATAACAACATATTCCTAAATTGAAAGAAATGATAAAGAGGGAAAATTAACAAAGCAGGAGAGAGGGAAGAATCATTGGAACCACTTCCTTAAGTAACTGAGAGGGGATGAAACCTACACAAATTGGAGATATTTGCTTCATATAGAGCACAGATGGTTCACTATAGTAACAGGTGGGAAGGTAGGTTGGGGGGGTCTGTGGAAGTTTGTTTCTGATTGCTTAATTTTTCTCAGTAAAATAGGAAACGTTTGTTAACTGAGAGTGAGCATGCTAGAAGATGTGTTGTAGGTTTCAAGATAGAGAAAAGTGAAATATTTATCTAGGGAAATGGTGGAATACATGGTTAGAAAACTTCCATGTATTTGTTTTACAACATTTAGAGACTACTTCATGATAACAGTCATAATTTAAAGTGGGACTTAATACAATTTATCTTTTTCTCTAGCTGTATTCAGTTGCATGGGTGTGGGTGTGGAATAGGCTGGATTATATTTAATCAAGGGTGACTTTATCAAGTGAGCGTGATGATAGCCAATGTACAGGTGGGAAAGCAGGATATTTTCAAGAAATTGATTATCATGATCACAGAACTTAAGCTGAGGAAGTAGAGCAGAGTCAGGGTGGTGAAAGGGTAAATAGATTGAATATGTCAGTGGACAAAGAATTGTGGAGATTAGGTGGTAGAGGGAGTGGGAAGGATATATATATATATATATATATATATATATATATATATATATATATATATATATATATATATATATATATATATATATATATGAGTTTGTGGTCATGAGTAAGATGTGCTAAATGAAAGTTAAGGAATGATTGCAGTTACTTGAAAAGAAAAATTGTAGGATATGACGATGCAATGTGTACTTTAGACTGAGTAATATAAAAGACCACTTCATAAAATTGATGAAAATGGCATTTTACCACAGTGATTGTCCTCCTCAAAACCCATAACCCATGTCCAATTATGAGAAGAACACCAAACTAATTTCAACTGAGAAACTTCCTACAGTATAACTGACCATTACTCCTTTCAACTGACGAAGTCATCAAAAATAAGTAAAGTCTGAAAAAGTGTCACAGCCAAGAGGAGTCAAAGGAGACATGACAGTGAAGTGTAATGTGATAGTCTGGACGGGATCCTGCTTCAGAAAAACAACATTACCTAAAAACTGAGGACATCTGAATAAACTATGGACTTCAGATTATAATAATAATTAATGTTTATTCATTACTTATAACAATCATATGATACTAAGATGTTAATAACAGGGGAAATCAGATATGGAGGTGTATGGAATTCTGTGTACTTATCTTCCCATTTTTTCTATAAATCTAAAACTCTTCTAAATAAAGTTCATTTTTTAAAATGTAGTCCTAAAAATAACATTTATCCATTGACTGGTTGCAATTAGGACCCCCAACATTGGTAGTAGGTAGAGTATTGGCAACACCTGGAATATTATTTCAGTATAATTATTGAATCTTTTCCAAGGGTAAATACTAATGGAGTAGTGATACAAGGAGTGCAATGGGCTTCCAATATCTAGGCGTTTGGAATTTGGGGCAAAGTATAAATTTTTAAAAGGACTATAGACTCGGATGCCTGGGTACTATAGGTGCATTGAATGAAAAACTGAGGATGATAAATAAGCAGTTTAAGGTGACATGTGGAAATCAGAGTTTCATCTGCAGCCTGAGGCAGGAAAAGCTAAATCTAAAGCCCAAGGATTAAATTTAAGAATAGCACACACCGTTCCTGATATGCTTAGATTCTTAGTTCTGGCATGTCTACTACACCAAGATCAAGGCCCTAGAAGGAACAGAACTCATAGAGGTGGGGTGGGGATTCTTGGTTTGATTCTCTCTGCAGTCTCCAAATTCTTCTCAATCATGTGTGCTACAGAAGTGGCCCACACTTCTCTGTTAAAAGCTAGCACTCCCTTGTTACTCATCCATGACACAGAAACCTCTGTCTTGGAAAAACAGCACACACTTTCTAACTCCCAATCCACCATATCTGGTAGTTTTTCTTATACATTTGGGCAATTTCTTCAGGTCTATTTTCTAATTAACTACTTCTATATTCAGTTATTTCTGATCTGCCCATCAATTAACTTATACATTTTTAACTAAAAATTATTTGAACATCTACTTATTTTATATTTATCTTGCCATATTTATAGTTCCTAATTATTTGCTCATGTTTCTAGTACCCCTTTCATTTTATTAACTTTTACATAGATTTATTTTATATCCCTTCCAGACAATATCTATATCTGAGATACTCATGGGTCTAATTCATTGGCTTACTTCTGTTTATTCTCTGAGGTTTTCAAGTACATTTCTTTTTTCAGGGATCTGTTGGGTGAACTGATGACCATGAGTTTAAGCTGTATTCCTCCAGGGAGAATTTTTAATTTCTTCTGTCTGGTGGACTAGGGAACTGCTAGCTAGTGAACACCTGAAAATATTTTCTGGGCTTGTGGATTTCAGATCAGAAATAATGTACATTCAAATCCTAAACATACATAGGACAAGGCTGGGTTATAAATTCTTATGGGAAATTGCCTTTATTTTCCATCCAGATGCATAATCAAGAAATACAATTTGGCAAGAAGGAAGATATTTTCTAGCCTGTTCCATCCTGCAATGAATTAAAGCACTTCAGTGTCCTCAAGAATGTCAGTTCTACCTTCCACATTATTGTTGGCCCAAGGATTTTTGTCAGAAAATATCTTCTGGGCAGCTTTTAATTCATGCTAAGTTTGCATTGGCTGGTTTTCCCTTACTTTCTTAATACCCAGGCCTCTGTGCTTGTGTTAGTGTGGAAAGAGAGATTTTGGTAATTTTTCCACTTTGTTCAGTTTGGTAGCTGGGAAAGTTTTCAGAATATAGTCTGCTATTTTTCTGAAGTCTGTAAATTCCACTGACATCTAGTTTTTAGTATTCTGGATGAGAAGTTGATTCCTATGCTGCTATTTTTTTCTTTTATATATAAACTCTTCTCTCTGTATAGTTTATATATATTTATCTTTATCATATCAGTTCATAAATTCCACTAAGATACAAGTGAATATTTTTTTAAAGTTAGTATATCTGACACTCAAATTTTTAATCTAAAAACCTAAGTTTGTCATGTTAGGGAGTTTATTCTCTTATTCATGTCTTCTTCTATCTATTATTTCTTCTTTAACCATTTTCTTTAAGAATGGCTCTTTATTTTAAATATTATTTTTATTTCTTCATTTCTATTCAGTAAATTATTTTCTTTGGTAATGACTCAGTTGTGGTTTTCATATCTTTTAGATCAATCTTCCTTTTTAAAATGTTTGTTCTTTACTGTAAGAGATAGCCTCTAGTTAAGCATTATCAATTTTCTCATTGCCTCCATTTGAGAAATGCACATGTCACCTTCCAGAAGATAATTTTCTGAGACATACCCTTCTTCTGAATCTTCACAGAACATTTTTCCTCCCTGTTTTTATTCCCAGGGCCCTGGTCTCTAACTTGTTATGGTTATTACTTTAGTTCTTTAATATTCCATAGTTTCTTGGTCTCACATTGCAAAGAAGTAAGTTGATGATTACAAACTTCAGGTCAGTTTCCACTTTTTAAATAATTTTCTTCTGGAGATCCTCTATTCTACAGAAATGGAAACTTTTCTCACCTCCATATCCTGTTTTGTTGTTGTTTTATTTTTGTTTTAATATAAAAAATAAAAAGTAACTATCAAAGTTATGTACCTTACTATGTTTATTCCTCTCAAAGAACTTCCAAAACAGTACTTTACACCTTTTTATCAGTAGGTTTGAGGACAGTAATATTTCCTAAAGCAAGAGAATACATTATAAGAGTGACAAAGGAGGTTATGCATGGGATAGGCAGAAGTAAACCAAATTCTGGGTCATATTTAAGAATCATGGAAATTCAATTTCCTTGGTAATGCTGTAGCAGGCTCCTTGGAATCTTCAGTATATGTACAGGCACCATGGGAGATGTAAACAACCCTTCTTAATTTTGTAAGTGGTATGTTTTATGGGATGGTAACTGAATAGCTTTTTCTTAATTAGAATATTGTGAGTATGGAATTTCTTCAAGATCTTACTATTAAATTTGTCATTTGTCATGCATGAGTTGTTTGATACATTTTTCGGAAGTTTATTTTACATTTCTAGTATCTTCATAGCTATTTTCATTGGCAATTTGGAGAGACTACTAGGGACTTCCATTCAGATTCTCCTTTTAGGGATGTTATGATTTTATGTTTTTGTGCAGATATATCCAATATTTGCTTTAGAAACTAATTGCTTCCTTCGGGAATTAGAAACTATAAACTTGCTTTTATTTCAACTTGTATCTTTTAAATGTCCCTTCTATTATACTGGTATTTGAAATTTTAAATGGCCCGTGTATTAAAACCTCTTACATTTCTCATATTCAGAAGCCAAACAGATTGACTTTGAAAAAGACTAATAACATAAAGGACTAAGTACATTTTCATGGGACATTTGGATGTTAGAGATGTTTGCCAATTTCACAGAAATTATGATCAGAAATCCTTAAATGCTGAAGGTAAAATTATATAATTGTTCGTATTTTGCTTATTTTTTATTGTATAGAATAAAAGGAAAATACCTCAAATTAGTGCCACAGTGTCCACATGCAAATCAAGGTTGTTTGGTTGGTTTGTGATTTTCAAGAGTATAAGTGATAAAAATGGTGGAACAAGGAGAGTAAAGATATAGATGGTGAAAAGAAAAAGTATTATGCTTCTTTGTTAAGTTTCTGTCAGCCTCATTTACAATTCAATTTTGATTTGTACTAAACACATTTAGCATAAATAACCTTTCTTTATTTCCTTTTTCTGTTTCCATGAAAGTTCTATTAAATCAAGCCTTTCCTAGCAATAGAATACAATGACAGCCCTATGTTTCTGTAGGTGTATATGTACTCAAAACAAAACAAAAACAAAAAGAAGTATCAGTTATGTCATTGGAATGTGAGAAGGTTGCCTAGGCACTGATTGCTGTTCTGTCATCATTTCTGTTGCTTAACAGTCGGAGACTCAGAGTTCATGCCAGCAGACTCTGTTTAACTGGCAGACACAGTCATAAAAATTAAAAATAAAAGAATGTGAAAAATTTTGCCAGGTAATCTAAGACCTAGTGAGACAGACTGTGTTTTGGCTTTAAATTAACTCACTAACTAACAAAGTAAATAAATAAATATAGGCAGATATACATCTCTCTCTCTCACACACACACACACACAAACACACAGACACACACACACACACACCCTATATTTGATTCTTAGGGAGATTTTGAACAGAAGTTGGAGTTTTTAAATTATGTTACTTTCATTCTAAACATAGATCTTCCTCATTCCTAATCTACCACACTTACTGATTTCAAAAAAGGATTCTTAAAGAAATTCATAATGATTATAAAATAGAATAAAGTTAATACAATATGGCTTATAACTTAAATGTTTAACTAGTAGCTGAGATATTTCAAGATAATTTCTTCCAGGCACCATAATATTTTGAATCATTAAAATACCAAATATTACCCACATCTAGGTTATAGGTAATAAGTGCTCTGAAAGGAATCTTGCTGTTGTCACTGGCCATCTGACCAATGAGAATTTGATGTTGAAATGTGTTTCAGTGATCTATGGCTCCATAACCAACAATCCTCAAAATATAGTGGCCTAAAGCAACAGTCATACTAGTATATTTCATTATTTTGTGTCTCTGTGATAATGGGAAGAGTTCTACAGTGGGATCATTTTGCTCCAACACAGCATTGACAGGAGTCACTCAGTGGTATATAGCTTTGGTCTGGATGGTCCAAGATGACTTCACTCAGATGTGTTTAACTTTAGCAGAGATGGCTTGAAGACTGGGCATAGCTGGGCCCTTTCTTTCTCTAGGTAGTCTCAGGACCTCTCATTTGTTCTCTACAATAGGGTAGCTAGACTTTTACATGGTGGCTAAGGGCTCTAAGAACATGTGTTCCCAGAAACCTGGGCAGGATCCCAAAGCCCTTTTATGACTCAGCCTCTGAAGTCTCAGAGTAATATTCCCTCCATATTACATTGATCAAGCAAGTCACTAAGGCCAACACATATTCAAGGACAGAGGAATTAGACCTCACCTCTCAGTGGGAGGAGTGGCAATAAATTTGAAGCCATCTTTAATAGACTGCAACTCTGTTTGATCCCTCGTGTTTAAATCCAAGACATCCTAGAGAAGTGAATGAATACTTTTTGTTTCTAATATCCAAGATCTTTAAAAACAATCATTGATATTTCCTGGAAAACGATGTTCTGGTGACACTTCTAGTAATGTAAGTATACATAAAGTTAAATACATAACCTTTTATCTGAGGGTGAGAGCATTATTAGGCAAAAAAGGGGGGATTCTAAGTTATGAGATAGAGGAAGCTATAGAAGAGGTGAATAGAAAAATGATTGGCATGGTGAATATGAAGACTAATGGAAAGAGAGAGTGAAGAGGCAAATTAGGACATCATGAGGTTTAACTCAGCAGTAGCAGAAAATTAGATCCAAACCTACTCATCTGCTGCTTGGAAACTGTAGCCAATTCATTTTTGAAAGTAGGAATTGATTTTCTAAGCAAGTCCACAGTTATAGAGGTTGGTAACAGTTAGGTTGTGTATTTTATCTATTTGTTAATACAAATGTAAATTTTATTTTACATTGTTTTACATAATACATTTAATTAAAGGCTAACATTTCAATTAAAGGCTTAGTATATTTGAATTGTAATTCATATTGTCTTAATGCTAGCAAAATTAGATGGTGTCTGGAGAAGCATAGTGCAGATTGCTGCTTCTAGGTCCAAGGTGGCCCCAGCATCAAGACAGAGTTTGGTTGTTTTATGTAATGTCATGGTATACAAATGTCAGAACAAAGGTGCATGTAAGGGTCAAAAAGCAAGGATAACTGGAAGATAATAATGTCTAGGAAATGAGAAGTTAGCAAGCCTAAGAAACCTTAAATGCCTTTCTTCAGCTATTTGACTATAAGTGATATTAAAGTCAAAAGGGGAGAATAAAATGAAAGTCCCTGTAAGCCTTAAAAATCATCAGAGCCCTTATTAAACATTCTACTTTTCATCCCAAAACTACTGTTTCCCTGTTTACCATAATACAGATCACTGAGGCTGACCAAAACTGGCCCAGAAACTTCAGCTTATTGGCCCGGAAGTACAGCATGTGATCAAGGCTTTTCCAGATCAAGAGAAGAACTTCAGCTGAATTTCTTCTCACAACCCGAGGACATCACTGATGCTTCTTTTTGTTTTTGTTTTGTTTTGAATATGTATACACCTGTGATACCTTTCAATTCACCAGGGCATACTATGGAGCACCTTTGTTAAATTTGACGTAATTAGAGACACTGAAAGTGTCCACATATCTAAATATATGTGTACACTCAGCTGGTACAAAGATTAGGACATTGCATCAGATGTTTATATATGTATCTTCCAAATTATTAATTTGGGGAAAATATTTCTGTATAAAATCTTAATATTTAATTAAGGTATCTACTTTGTGTCAAGTACCATACTAGGTACAATGCACTGGATTTACTTCACATAATTAAATTCTGCTGGAGACTTTTTTGTGCACCTGTCAGTGAAATTCTACTTAGAGAAAAACTGAGTTCTCTTCATTGGGTCTATATACTTTAAATCTACTTTGATTTAAAAGACAGAGCTTTGAGTGTTTAATTAAATGCATTAAAATATTGAATGACTCTCTTGAATTTTGATGAAGCTTGAAAACTATTGTTGGATAATATATACATAAAGTTTAAGAAGGTTAAAATTCATCATACAGACAAGACAGATTACAAAATTAGAGATTTGTCAAAGATATATTTTTAATAATATTATGTGAAAATTATCTTCATAGACTATAGAATCCCTTATTTTTCTTCTTTTAGAAGGATTAAGCAGGATAAGATAGTTTTCAAGATCTTTCTTTTTTTATGGACATTTAATCATATAGCAGTCTTAACTTTCTTTAGCACTTTATTATTTTCCAAGTGCTTGCAAACCTCTTAATTAATTATGTCCAGAAAAGTGTTTTAATAGACATCTTTGATTTCATAGACAAGGACATCGGCACAGAGAGGACAAACTCTCTGATTTGTACCATAATGCCAGGCTGTAGATATCAGTCAGATATATTTTAATCAGGGATAGGCTCTTATGAGCTCACCCTGTAATAGTTATTCAAGACTGCATTTAGCTGTTGACATAATAGATTCTGGTATACATTCTGCTGTTTATTTAGATAAATGGACATTGTACATGTCTGACTAAGACAGCAGAAATAGAGTGGAGAAAGATCCTTCTTCCTTACATTCCAGAGTGAACTTTTGAAGTGCTGTGCCAAGAAATCTAATCAAAGTTGAAATGCAGCTGCTCACATAGATCCACTCAGATAGACATATCCACTTCAAATTTTATCAGTCTACAGTGGAGAATGGACAGGCTCTTCAATAAGTAGTGCTGGGAAAACTGGACAGGTACATGTAAAAGTATGAGATTAGATCACTCCCTAACACCATACACAAAAAGAAGCTCAAAATGGATTAAATACCTAAATGTAAGGCCAGAAACTATCAAACCCTTAGAGGAAAACATAGGCAGAACACTCTATGACATAAATCACAGAAAGATCCTTTTTGACCCACCTCCTAGAGAAATGGAAATAAAAACAAAAATAATCAAATGGGACCTAATGAAACTTAAAAGCTTTTGCACAGCAAAGAAAACCATAAACAAGACCAAAAGACAACCCTCAGAATGGGAGAAAATATTTGCAAATGAAGCAACTGACAAAGGATTAATCTCCAAAATTTACAAGCAGCTCATGCAGCTCAATAACAGAAAAAAAAAAAAAATCCAAAAATGGGCAGAAGACCTAAATAGACATTTCTCCAAAGAAGATATACAGACTGCCAACAAACACATGAAAGAATGCTCAACATCATGAATCATTAGAGAAATGCAAATCAAAACTACAATGAGATATCATCTCACACCAGTCAGAATGGCCATCATCAAAAAATCTAGAAACAATAAATGCTGGAGAGGGTGTGGAGAAAAGGGCACACTCTTGCACTGCTGGTGGGAATGGGAATTGGTACAGCCACTATGGAGAACATATGGAGTTTCCTTAAAAAACTACAAATAAAACTACCATATGACACGGCAATCCAACTACTGGGCATGTACCCTGAGAAAACCATAATTCAAAAAGAGTCATGTACCAAAATGTTCATTTCAGATCTATTTACAATAGCCAGGACATGGAAGCAGCCTAAGTGTCCATCATTGGATGAATGGATAAAGAAGATGTGGCACATATATAAAATGGAATATTACTCAGCCATAAAAGGAAACAAAATTGAGTTATTTGTAATGAGGTGGATGGACCTAGAGTCTGTCATACAAAGTGAAGTAAGTCAGAAAGAGAAAGACAAATACCATATGTTAACACATATATATGGAATTTAAGAAAAAAAAATGTTATGAAGAACCTAGGGGTAAGACAGGAATAAAGATACAGACATACTAGAGAATGGACTTGAGGATATGGGGAGGGGAAGGGTAAGCTGTGACAAAGCGAGAGAGAGGCATGGACATATATGCACTACCAAACGTAAGGTAGATAGCTAGTGGGAGGCAGCCGCATAGCACAGGGAGGTCGGCTCAGTGCTTTGTGGCCGCCTGGAGGGGTGAGATGGGGAGGGTGGGAGGGAGGGAGACGCAGGAGGGAGGAGATGTGGGGGCATGTGTATGTGTATAACTGATTCACTTTGTTGTAAAGCAGAAACTAACTCACCATTGTGGGGCAATTGTACTCCAATAAAGATGTAAAAAAAATATATATATATATATCAGTCTAGGTCAGGTCGGATAAATGAGTCCCACTCCAACTACTCCAATAGATGAATAAATGAAACTAGTAACTAAAAGTCTTTTAAGATCTCAGTATCCAACAGCAACAACAACAAAAGATAATGTAATTCAAATTAACAATAGTAGTTCCTACCTTTCCAGAGATGGAAGAACAAGAGGAATGGGTATTACTAAACCCTACAATCTCAGGTCACTTAGATGGAGTTGAAAAAATGAGTGCTTCCAGTGAGAGCCTTAACCATGGAAGAAAATGTTGTTCATGTCTTGGGGTGAGTGATGGGGTTGGGTGGAGGCTCAAACCACAGTAAAAATGTAGACAATGCCAACAGATTCAGCCCAAAACAGAGAGAGTGAGGACATGAAATTCCTGTCTTCCAGTCTCTCACTTATCACCTAATTGAAAAGAAAATGTGCAAAGGTGCCAGAAAAATGTAATTTGCAACAATATGGGGCAGAATCGAGGAAGTACAGTAAGTGGATGTGAAAGCAATGGGCACAGAAAAAGGTATATTTTTGTGTATAATCTAAGAATTATGGTCCACTTTGTAATAAGTTTTTTTTTTTTTTTTTTTTTTTTTTTTTTTTTTTTTTTTTTTTTGCGGTATGCGGGCCTCTCACTGTTGTGGCCTCTCCCGTTGCGGAGCACAGGCTCTGGATGCGCAGGCCCAGTGGCCATGGCTCACGGGCCCAGCCGCTCCGCGGCATATGGGATCCTCCCAGACCGGGGCACGAACCCGTATCCCCTGCATCGGCAGGCGGACTCTCAACCACTGTGCCAGCAGGGAGGCCCTGTAATAAGTATTATGTACAGGAATCCTTTCAAGTAGTGTTTGGGTAATCTATTAATTTTGCTTGTTTGAATTACATTTATACTTTGTATAGGCAGAAAGAATATTTTATACTCTATCCAGGAATTACTGCATTCTTAGGAGATAACCATATAGTTAAAGTATGGTTTGGTCAATTAGCTGTAATTTAGAACTTTAATCAGTAGTTCATCAGTGGCTGATTGGAAGTTCCACCATAGGAGACCCAGAAGTTAAAACTTCTGGTTCATCTTCAACTATCTTTAAAAAAAAAACTATGAAAGTAACAATGAGAGGGAGAGAGAAATAAAGAAAGGGGGTAAATAATACCACACACTAGGATTAGGCTGTGATGAGCTACTAAAAAATGAGAAGAATATCCCAAATTAAAAATCTGGAAGACTAATGCCAGAATAGGCCATGATATTGGTGTGTTGGGGATTTTAGAAAGGAAGAGAGTGACATCGGAAGGGGCCTGGAATTTAAATTGAAAGGGCAGGTCTGAAGTTGTGTTAATCACTTTGATTAAAGAAGAAGCAACTCTGTTCTCACATCAAGAAAGAGATAAAGTGAAGGGAAAGAAAGGCACTACCATCTATTGTTTATTACTAGCTTTTTCTCTCTGTAACTAAGGCCATTCCTGAGGATACACTTCCTTCTCCACCCCAGTTTTACAATATTAAAAGGAAGCAAAATACATTTTAGTATATTGTAGTAAATCAACATTTATTCCTATTTTGTGCTAATGACGTTGTCATTCTTCCTTCAAATAAGAACATAGAAACTAACAATTTTTCTCTGCATATATAATATTCAGATCTTTCTATTTAATCATGCTCTCCTCCCCTGAAACCTATGATATAGTCGTGGAGTCTTCATCCACTAGGGAAAGCTAATGTTGTGCTTACAAAAGTTGTTCTCTGAGTATCTATGACTCTACCATTAATTAAATCCCACTCCAATGCTTATTTAATTGATTGGTTTGGACCCAGTGATTCATGGCACTTAAATTATGGCATATGAAACTAAGAGTTGGAAAAAAATGAGTTTGGAAAGGGCATTGTAATGGTGCAAAAGTAATTTTATCTAGAAGAAAAAAGAAACTGTGTTTCAAGCTATCCCCAGTTAAAATTTACTTCCTAGAAAAAGAATAACATAATGGCAACTTCAGACCAAAATGGATTCATAAAACAAAAACTTTAAAATAACAGGAAGTTACCTTAAATGGATGATATCAATCAGTCCTCCACTAAGAAGCTATTTCTAACACAAAAATGTTGGGTTGAGATGAGAGCCAACAAGAAACCGACCACAAAATTAGGTACTCAAAAAACAGGTGTTAAACGAATAAAAAAAAAAAAAAGGTGATATAATCCAGGTTTACTTGTTATTGTTATTAAAGTTTGATTAGTCTTTCTTAGTTAATATCATTATTTTAATTATAATAATCCATTGATTCAATTCACTGTGCAGCACCACCAACCGCAATAGACCCACTTTGTCCAAATCCCTTCTCATTCAAACTTAGAGTCATTAAGTAGATGAGAGGGTTTTATTGCTTGTTTCTCTGTTTTGTTTTGTTTTAATTGATTTTTTTAAGGAGAGGGGAAAATTTAAGGTCTCTATTCTAGATTTTCACCTCCAGTGAAAATTTCAATTAAGAGAAAATATTCTTCTTTACACCACTTGTTTCATTTTCAACTTAAAAAATACCAAAAGACATTCTAAGCAGCCTATAATAGATCCTTCTGAGGCATACATTTTGGAAAAAGAAGGTTAGCTGACATGATCTATCAACTTTGAGCAGCCTAGGTATTCTTTTCAGTGTAAGCACTATTTGAAAGTCACCTCAAAGATGAAATTCATAGTTTAAATCTGCATTTTATGTCCCATAATACATTTTCCACAAGTAAAAATGAGCCTAGATAAAGAGGATATGAGATGAATCTGTGAATAAAAGTTTTTAATCTTAGGAGAGTTAGAGTGAATTAGTGAGAGGCAACCCTTAGGAATTGTGTTCAGTTCTAGGCAAAGTAACTATAACTACAAGATAATGAGTTAGAGTGAATTCAAAGAGGAATAAAGAGGAGAATAAAGATACTCAGGACCATGTCATATGCAAGATGTTAAATAACTAGGGTGTTTATATTCTGGAAAAAATAAATAAGATGGCACAGGAAAGGTTTCTTCAAATATTTGAGATGTCCTATGGGAAATGACATATGGGACCCCAGAGTTCAGATCAAGGATGAGAGAGTGAATGTTTCAGAGTAACATTCCTGTCCAATAAAAGAAAGGACTACATGTCAATAAAAGCTAACAAAAATTAGAATGAATTTTGTGACTTGCATAGGGGAAATATAAGCAAATAATTCTATATTTGAATGTGAATGAAGCAAAAGATAGAGAACAAACACTAGATAATTTCTAGAATTTCTTCATCTCAGTTTCTGTGTTTTGGCAAAATGACATAACCATAGATACAGGCCATTTTTTTTTAAGATCGATTAAAAAGATGGGGTAGGAAATTTTACTAAAAGTGTTAAGTTTCAGGTAGCTACATAAATGATCTTCAAACTGTGGGTTTTAATCTATTCATAGACCTGAAAGTAAGTTAGTGGGTCAAATGAATAAAACAGAATAAGTAAAATCTAGGAAATTTAACCTAACAAAGATAAATATTGTTTTGCATAACTTTTTTTGTTTTTAGTGTATGTGTATGTGTGTGTGTGTGTGTGTGTGTGTGTGTGTACTCTAATGATATAAAATCTATTTTTCACTGTGGACCATGTTCTAAAATTTTTGAAAATCACTTTCTTGGACCATGTCTCCGTGTATAACTTGCACAATTTTGATTGAATTGGATAATGATGTAATAGGAATATTCCTGTGAACAAGTGGTAAATTGTCTTGATGTTTTTGTCAATTAATTCATTTTAATTACCTTATTTTACTTACTATTTGCATAATTTCATATTAGTGGTCCTCTCCCATAGTGTTTCTCCTTGAAAGTAACTGTAATTTATTTCAGATTTAATTGAGATCCTTTGAAACATAGGAGTGTTTGAAGAATAATATTTCAAGCAACTATAGTCAAATGTTCATATAATTTTGTTTAAATTCAGAGCTAACTTAAGAGGAGTTAGTGGGAGGATTAGCTTTAGAACCAGGGATACCTGGGTTCAAATATTGACACTTACTATATTTTATTTAATTTTGGACAAATTATTTTACTTTTCTGAGCCTTGATTGAAATATATGTATAAATATATGTGTGTTTTCAAATAGTTTGACTTTTATGTCATGTCCCACAACTAAATGTAACTTCATGAGTGGCATTCAGGTCAGAGAGGACACCAGAGCCTTTGCACATTTTGTTGGAGTTTTCAGTAAAAAAAAAAAATAAAATAAAGAAAGAGAAAGGAAGGAAGGAGAGAAGGAAGGAAGAAAGGAAGGAAAGAAGGAAGGAAAAAAGAAGAAAGAAAAATAAATAAATTGAGTCAAAATATCTTCCTTCTGTTTACTGGATAGTTTTATACTATCTGCTATTGAGGAGAAGATGCCCAGCTATTTAGGAAATACTGTTCCAACATGGACATTTCAAGGAAGAATGAGCTCAAGAAGAAAAAAAAAAAAAAAAGGAAAATTTTTCCTCATAGAAAAAAAATTGATTGGATACTTGACAAGAATTTTACTGCCACACACCAAGATAGGACCCCAACTATGATACTAAGACAGAAAGATCATGTAAGAATTAAAAGTATTATTTGGGCTAATGACAGTTATGTTGTTTGTCCTCAGGTATCCTGTATTTTGTTTCAAATGACAATAAGTAGTAGAGATGTAGAAATTTCGTGCTCCATGTCTTAGTAAGGAGCCTTAAAGACAATCCCATAAACTATCAAGTAAGGCTCCCAAAGAAAATAGTATTTTGTAGACTTTTTCTTTTTTTTAAATTGGTCACCAAATTATCCCTAAAGTAGTTGAGATTTACAGATCTTAGATATAAGGCTAACTACAATTTATTTATAATAGAGTAGTTTGGATTAAGATGTACATACACTATATATATGTGTGTGTGTGTGTGTATATATATATATATATATATATATATATGTATATATATGATTGTATTCAATAATCTGCTGGAGCTGGCTTATACTGGCTCATAAGAACCAATTTTTTTAAATTTTCAAAAAAAGTTTCAAACTGATTGTTAAAATTAAATTGCATAAATATACATTTTAATATGATATTTTAAAAGTGGCTAATCCTGAAAATACTCAAACTTATCATTCCTATTTTACTACATTTTACTATTATCTATACTCTTGAGATTATATATTTTATTGTTTCAGTATGCTATAAATAAAATACGATATGTTACTTGCTTATTTTTCCCCAATGTTCAGTGATATACTGTTAGCTTGAAATCAACATTGCTGGGCATAGTTACACCACAGAAATGGCAAATACTACATAATCAGGGCTTTTTTTTTTAACGAGTCAGTTGTTATATAATTGCCATCATACCAATGGATTTTTGTCAGCAGATTTCAAAAAGTATTGGTGGCTTGCATTTGTCTAGGAAACCCCAAACCAGAAATACCTAGCTATTTCAATTTCATTATTAAGCTATCCTACATATCATCAGATCAGGGGACCTTAGCCCCTTTAGAGGGAAGATGAAAAGACTATTGTTCTAGAACACCTAATGGTCACAGAATATGTGCCTATCTCATTCCACTGCCTGAGAACAACTGAGAACAGGCTGTACTTCTTTATATAAGACAAGAATAACACAACATCTAAGAGACAACATCAATAATTCTTGAAGCAATTAATATAAAACTCATCTGCCACATATAGTGTACATTAATTTAGTTCTTGTCCATTTTAAATTTTTTTCTTCTATCAAAGTGAACTTGTGTTTCTTCAAGTTGAATAATTTACTCTTGCACAATTTCATCTGAGAGTCAGATCAACATGTTGTGCAAGGGAGATTTCCCCTAAATCATTGTTGATCTATGAACATATTTTTCCTTTTACTTCTCCAAACTTCACTAGCAAACTTTCACTGCAAACAGTAACTTTGTCCAGATGCTGAAATTTACTGAAAAGACCAATGTATAACGAAGTAAAAAAAAAAAAATCATGAAACAGTAGAGACTCTATTGACAGCTTCATAACAAAGTACAGAACACATTGATTTTTTAAGCTGGCTAAAGTTCTACTCCTGCATCAAAAGGGAATTCATATATAGGGTTTTTCTGACTATTGAGATGGATGTAAAAACTATGCATTACTGGGATATAGTGAAAAGTTAATTTTTTTCTTCCTTTTTTTTTTTTTTCAAACTAGAAGGTCAAAGAAACAGAATTACTGGTGTAATTGTGGAAGAAACAGCCTGTGTCAAACTACTTGCTGTGTCCTCTGTGGATACATATTCAATTCAGTTTATTCTTTTATAATTTCTGTGGAAAATCTATATATATATATATATATATATATATATATATAGTAGTGAGGTGAAAGAGATTTGAGAATCCATCTGGTTCAACTGAAGTATGCTTGCAGATAGACTTTTTTTCTATTAAGGTGTATAGCCTGTTGTCTTCCTGGAGATGCTGTTATATTTCTTCTATAAAGACAGGCAGGTAGGAACTTCATAAATGTACCTGATATAAATGTCTTCTGCAATAATTTAAGTATTCTCCAGGGATACGGCAAACAAGTGATGATCATTGCCTAATAAGCCCTCTACTTATAGGCCAAACTAATCAGTTCACACTGGAGCTTTCTCTTCTGTAGCTTAAAAGGCCCGAATAGAATTAAAGTTTGAAGATGCACTCCATTTCAGCTTTTATCATTTTCCTTGACACTTTTTCAACTCCTTCCCCCCCTTTTTCTAATCTAGGAAGTAAACTTTATACTTTCTCCTTAGTTAATACATCTTCTTTCTACTAGGAAGTTAAGACAGATATATAGGTATTTCTGACCTTTTTCTTAAATGGCAGTAATTTTTTTTTTAACTGTGTTTAAGTTAGTTACCAGGTAGGTCAGCAATAAAATACTACTGTAGAAATATTTAACCTCAATGAGAGAAATATTTTCACTATTACTCTTAGTTAATAATCTCTACCCTCAACCCCATACCCTGGCTTCAAGGAGCTCTTTAGCCACTTACTGGTTACGTACATTTTGAGGAAATTTTTTTTCCCATTTTATGCTATTAAGTATTTGAATGGTAACTCAAATTGTAATCATTGAAAGAACTTAAAATCTCTCTACCATTATCTTAATAAAAACCTCTTTCTACAGCTTAACTATATTACTGATGTAGAGGTTAAAAAAATGGGAGAAGTCTGCAGTATGTGTATGCAATGGGCTGAATGTTTATGTTCCTCCAAAATACATGTGTCGAAACCTAATCTCTAATGTGAGGCCTTGGTAGGTGTTTAGGTCATGAGAGTGGAACACAAATGAATAGGATTAGTGCACTATGAAAGAGGTTGTGGAGAGTTCCCTTGTCCTTTCCATTATGTGAAGATACAGAAAGAAGATGGCCATCCAGGAAACAGGCTCTCACCAGACATCAAATCTTCCAGTGCCATGATCTTGTAATTTCTAGCCTCCAGAACTGTGAGAAATACATTTCTGTTATTTATAATCCACTCAGTCTATGGTATTGTTATATAGCAGCCTAAGTGGGCTAAGACAAAGTGTCATTAAGTAAATATGAAGACTCTTATAAAAATGTAATTTAGTTTCCTCCTTCTTAAGAGTAATTAGTACAAATCAAGGCCTAAAGGACCAGGATAAAAGGAAAACCATGGTTATATTATAATTCATATTCCTGATACCACAATAAAGACTAATTAGTAGAATATAGAAAATACTTAACAGTATGAGTCAAGATATAAGAGATGACTATAAAATAGATTAAAATTAGCCCAAGATCACATGGACGGATTGTTGACACATGAGGACAAGCATGGTGAAGGCTTTGCATGTGTAATGGAAGACTAAGCTAAAAGACCAATACCAAGCCCAGTGGAAGGCATCTCAAAGATACCAAGTAGGGATTCCCTGGTGGTGCAGTGGTTGAGAATCTGCCTGCCAATGCAGGAGACACGGGTTCGAGCCCTGGTCTGGGAAGATCCCACACACCATGGAGTAACTAGGCCCGTGAGCCACAACTACTTAGCCTGCACGTCTGGAACTTGTGCTCCACAACAAGAGAGGCCACGATAGTGAGAGGCCCACACACTGTTATGAAGAGTGGTCCCCGCTTGCCACAACTAGGGGAAGCCCTCGCACAGAAACAAAGACCTAACACAACAAAAATAAATAAATTAATTAATAAACTTCTACCCCCAAATCTTCTTTAAAAAAAAAAAAAAGATACCGAGTAGACTGAAACGTGTTTCTTCCATGAGTCCTTGGTGGAAGTTTATCCAGTAAAAGAAAGATAATATGATTTCCCTCAAATATTACTTTTAAGACATTAAATGTTATAAAACAATGTAGTTTTACACTTGATCATAAGACTAAAGTATTTGATACTTGCTATATTGTGAATCAGGTCTAAGGTAGTAATTTTTTTCTCAAATATATCAAGCCACAGAAATAATATGCTCTCTTTCTGAATTATAAAACAAAAGTAAAATTATTTACAAACAGTTACAAAGAAAGATCTATTCCACTTGAAGATGGATCACAATGAATAACTCATTGAGGGGAAAGTCACAACAATGAAGTTTTTTATTAAGTTCAAACTATTAAGTTCATTCTTCAACTAAGAGAGTTTTAAGTAGAAAAGCATTTCCTGTAGAGAAGTTTTTACTGTAATTAGAAAATCCAAGTGAGTTTATATAAGAAAAAGGTCTAAGGCAAAAATAAAATTATTAATTTATGTGTGTATATGTATACAATTTCCCTTTCTCTGAACTTACATAAAATAAGGAAGCAGAGTCATCTGTGGTGACTCTTCACCTTAGATACTATAGTCGAGTTGAAAATGGGAACAATCAGAGGTAAATAAGTCTTTTGTAAACTCTTGGGTATATTGAGATAATGTGATGTGCCTTGAAGGTCAGGTAGAAATTTTTATTCCAAACAAATATTTCCTTTGCTTGGAATAAGCATAGAGGTCTGTGAGTCTTGAGAAGAAAATGCAGTGGGAGAACCTTCACCCTGTTCAATAGCAATGTACCTGAAACAGGCAGAAAGATCAGAAGGAACGGGCGATTTCTGGGCCTAAGGAGGTGTATGCATTTAAGGACTTGCTTCAGGAAATATACAGAGAAGAGATGAACCAGAGGTCAAATGGGAGCTTGGGTTTGAGCAAAGGAAACACTAGAAAAAAACCTAATACACCAAGGAAGAGAAGACTGCTTTATTTATCTACTATTGCGTGACAAAATATCTTAAATCTTTACATCTTAAAACAAGAAGCATTTATTATCTCACAGTTTCTGTGAGTTAGGAATTTAGACATGGCTTAGCTGAGGACCTTTGGCTCAATATCTCTCCTGAATTTGCAGTCAAGTTGTCAGCTGAGGCTGTGGTCTTATCTGAAGCATTGCCTCAAAGAGTTGATGGAGGGAACTTCTAAGTTCACTCATCTGTTTTTCTGGAAGCCTTGGCACCATCCCCTGTGGATCATCCTGTAAGACTGCCTCACATCATGGAAGCTGGGTCCCCCCAGAATGAGTCCTTGAAGAGAGAAGGTGGAAAAGAGAATACCCAATACAGAAACCACAGTCTTTTATAGCCTAATTTTGGAAGTGAAATCTTTCTTTAGAATTCTTTAGAAGCAATAATTAAATCCAGTCCACACATAAGGGGAAGGGGAAATTACCTAAGGATATGAATAATAGATTTTGGGGATCATCAGGGTCTGTCTTAAAGACTACCTACTACAGAGTACTTTTATCATTTTCCAGGCACTTTACCAAAATAGCAACCAGGATGGAAATTCCTAATTGCCCATAAGGATGTAAGATTACAGATTCAGGTGATTTAAAGTAAAAGAAAAAGTGATATTTCTTTAACCATGTACTTTTGGGGCTAGCACTCACAACATTTTAAAAAGAAACATCAATGTCAAATTAGTATATCAGTGAGGTTTCAACTATTTATTTTCAGATTTGTACAGGTTTAAGGGAACTAACAAAGGATGGTGAAGTAGTAACAATCAGCGAAAATGTAAATCCATTCACAACCCATTCCAAAAGGGGCAAAGGGATATGAGAATCAAGGGAGAGTCAAAATTGTGGTAAAGAAGGCACCCTGAAGCATTTGTTAACTTAGGTTGAGAAAGGCAACCACAGCCCAAATATTACCTCCTTCTCTCCACATCTCTGCTGGTGTCTTCCAGTGACAACAGAGTCTAAGTAAGAAAGTCAGTAGAGATCAGCCTTTCATGGGTAAGAGTAGACAAGAAGTTTGGAGAAGTCATCTATAAAGGAAAAAGAATAATAACCACTCTGGTATATGATTATGACACTTAGTTTCTAGTATTATAATTTGTTTAAATCAGTGGTTCTCTAAGTGTGGTACACAGATAATACGATACTATTAAGAAGTTATTTGACTTTCTAATTCTCTCTCTCTCTCTTTGGGTGCAGATTTAAGTAGAGTTGTCCAGAAACTAAGTCATGTGTGATATTACAACATATTGACAGCAGAAGTAGATATAAGAACCCATTTATCTTACATTAAGAGACACATTAATGATTTTGAAAATAATATCAAACAATCTCACTTTCTGTACCTATCATGGGTGTTGCCAATGAACAGGATAAACTTTACAAATATAATATTCAGCATAAAATCAAACATCAGCAAGCACAGGGGACAAAACATGAATGAAAATGAACACAAATAACAAACATCAGAACAGACCAGTAGATTATTCCAGGTATATACAAAACAAAATGTAAACATTTCAATAAATAATTGGTACTATAAAATTGAAATTTTCTATGTGAAAAAGAATTGAACAGAAAACACAGTGGAACAATTTGAGAATTAATAAGGACAGACTTAATGAACCAGCAGATAGGACAGAATGAAATATATACAATCAAGCATAGTGACAGAAAAAGATTAGAAAATACAGTACAAAATGTATGAGAACATGAAATATCTCACATATATAATTAGAGAATCGAGAAAGGGGAGCAAGAACAATATGTTTCCAAAATGCATTAAATTATCAATTGCAAGACAACAATGAAGTAAAAGCAGAAAAAAAAAAAGAGAATAATTCACAACCTGACAGCACAGAGAGGAATTGTAGAAACACAAAGTAAAAGATAAAAAGGTCAAGAACAGGCAAAGGAATGACCATATTACCTTACAAAGAACAATCTTTAAACTGATAGCTAAGTTCTGCTATCATTGGGTAAAAAAGAGCAATGGTGGAAACCAGGAGACAATAAAATATCTTCAGTGTACTAAAATAAAATAATTTCCAGTCTATGATCTCATATACTGTGAAAACTTTCTTTACAAATGAAGATGAAAATAAAACCGACTCAAAGCATTGAAAATTCAAATAATTCACCAATACAGAACCCACAGTCAAGGTTATTTTTTAAGCAAAAATAAAATGATACTAAGTAGTAGTTTAGAAAGTCAGGAAATAAAGAAGAATAGCAAAAGTACATATGTGGATAAATTAAAATGAGTATCCACTGTATAAAAAAAACAATAGAAATGACAAAATATATATTAACATTATTAGAAAATAGAATATATATTAAAATTTTTTCGAAAAATAGAATAAAACTTTGTAGGAGGGTAAACGGATTCAGTTTTCAAAAGTCCTCACTTTACTATCAATTAGGGGAAAATATAAATTAATATTATAGTTTAATACATCAATAATGCATGATTTTAATTTTAGGGTAGCTATGAATACAAATAGGAAAGCAGTAGAAAATTTCTGCTTACAGTGAAAAAAACTGGAATAAAAACTTAGGTCAGGGAAAGTAACATAAAATATATAGTGAAATAATTTTAAATTAAATTTTAATTAAATATGTTTGTAAGTTATGAAGATTATAAATTACGTATAGTTATACTGTTTTGTGTTTTGTTTTGCTTTTTATTGCTCTTATTGATTTATTCTTCAAAAGGATCAAGAACTGTAACAGTTTTTAACCAAATTGGATAATAATTATTATGAGGGAGGAAGAATCAGAGATGGATAGCAGAAACCACTTTATAATTTTGATATATTTACAATTATACACAGTATACTATCATTAGTGTATAATTAACAAAATTTAAAATGTATGCATGTTAATGTTTTCCTTTGCCATGCGAAAGCTTTTAAGTTTAGTGAGGTCCCGTATATTTAAAGACAGCCTACTGAATGGGACAAAATATTTGCAAATAATATGACCAATAAAGGGTTAATATTCAAACTATATAAGCACCTCAATCAAGTTAACATGAAAAAAAACCAAACAACCCAATTAAAGAATGGCAGAAAACCTGAATAGACAGTTTCCCAAAGAGGGAATGCAGTTGCCCATCAGACCCATAAAAAGATGCTCATCATTGCTAGTCATAAGGGAAATGCAACTCAAAACCACAATGAGATATCACCTCACACCTGCAGAATAGCTATCATAAAAAAGAACACAAATAACAAATATTGGCAAGGATATGGAGAAAAGGGCATCCTTCTACACTTTTAGTGGGAATGTAAATTGGTGCAGCCACTGTGGAAAACAGTATGAGGTTTTCTCAAAAAAACTAAAACTAGAACTACCATATGACCTAGCAATTCCACGTCTGGGTATATATACAAAAAAAACCCAAAACACTAACTCAAAAAGATACATGCATTCCTATGTTCATAACGGCGTTATTTACAATTACCAAGATACAGAAGCAACCTAAGTGTCCATCAACAGGTGAATGGTTAAAGAAGATGTCTTATATATATGCAATGGAATACTACTCAGCCATAAAAAAGATCAAATTTGCCATTTTCAACAACACAGATGGACTTGGAGGGTATTATGCCAAGTGAAATTATCCAGACAGAGAAAGACAAATACTGTATGATGTCACTTATATGTGGAATCTAAAAATCACAACTAACTAGTGAATATAACAAAAAAGAAGCATACTCACAGACATAGAGAACAAACTAGTTGTTACCTGTGGGGAGAGGGAAGGGGGTGGGGCAGCATAGGGGTATGGGATTTAGAGCTACACAAAATATTATTTATAAAATAAGCTACAACATAGGGAATATAGCCAATATTTTATAATAACTATAAATGGAGAATAACCTTTAAAAATTGTTAATTGCTATATTGTATACCTGTAACATATAATATTGTACATCAAATATACTTTAATAGAATAAAAAAGTAATTAGACAAAAACAAATAAATAAAACATAAATGTATGCAGGGTAATATCAATAAATATTATAAACAAAATTATGGATATAAATTATTAAATAACAGCTAAATTTGGCAGCTATTAAAAATGATTAATGTTATTACTAAATAATAGTACTATTCAAATGGAAAAGGAAAAAAGGTGGCTAGCTGTGTTAACAGGTAGTTCAAAAATGAAAAATGAAAATGGCCAATAAAAATTAAAGAATTTAAATATTAAGTGAGAAATCATATGGTCTAATAGACCTTCAAAAAAGTTTGGGCAGTTTCTTCTTTCCAGTTAAAGTTTTTGTGTGAGTCTGGTGAAAGAGGGCCTCCCAGGCACAATTTTTGGGAGTTTAAACTGATGCAGACTTTCCTAAATGTCATTTACAAACACATATTTGAAATCTTGAAAGTAATTGCACATTTGGCTCAAAAAGTTTCCTTTTATGAATCTGACCTAAATAAGCAGAGGTAATGAATACAAGGCTCTCTGTATGAGAATATACATTGACCTATTACATTATAATTTTGGAACCTAAGTATAGATATGATGCAGCTGTAGAGAATGGATTCAACTAATTGTTTCACTTGACAGTATCTACTTTTATCTATTTTGTATTGAAGTATAGTTGATTTACAATATTATATTAGTTTCAGGAGTACTGTTTTCAGAATTTTTATAGATTATTCTCTTTTTAAAATTATTACAAGATAATAATAGCTATACTCCCCTGTGCTATACAATATATTCTTTTTTTTCTTATCTATTTTATACATAGTAATTTGTATCTCTTAATCACATACCCCAAAATTGCCATTCTCGCCTTGCCTCTCCTCACTGGTAACCATTAGTTTGCTTCTACATCTGTGAGTCTGTTTCTATTTTGCTACATACATTCAACTCTGTTATTTTTTAGATTCAACATCTAAGTGATATCATACATCATTTGTCTTTGTCTGACTTATTTCACTATGCATAATTTCTCTAGGTCCATCCATGTTGATACAAATGGCAGAATTTCATTCTTTTAAACAACTGAGTAACATTCCATTGTATTTATATACATACACATATACCACATCTTTACCCATTCATCTGTTGATGGACACTTAAGTTCCTTCCATATCTTAGCTATTGTACATACATACTGCTGCTATAAACTTTGGGGTGTATGTATCTTTTTGAAATAGGGTTTTCATTTTTTCCAGGTATATACCCAGGAGTAGAATTTCTGGGTCATATGGTAGTTCTATTTTAGTTTTTTGAGGATACTCCATACAGTTTTCCATAGTGCTTGCACCAGTTTACATTCTCACCAACAGTTCCTTTTTCGCCACGTTCTCTCCAACATTAGCTATTTGTAGGCTTTTGATGATAGCTATTCTGACAGGTGTGAGGTGATATCTCATTGTGGTTTTGATTTTTGTTTCTCTAATGATTAGTCATATTGCGCATCTCTTCATGTGCTTGTTAGCCATCTGTATATCTTCTTTGGGATGTTAAACTTGTTTCTTTCTCTTTGGTTTAGTATTGGCAGGTTATATGTTCCTAGAAATGTGCCCATTTCTTCTTGGTTTTCCAATTTGATCATTCTTTGGATGTTAGATTTATTATTAATTTTGTCTTTATTTTGCTTGCATTTTCCATATTTTATTATTGAAAACATAATAGGTTTCATAAAGAATGTTCATTGACAATTATTGTGATACAACACTGTTAAAGCAAAGTGGTGCTCAGTATTGTTGAGTCAGTGTCAGTGGTGTGTTGGAAACAACTTCTACTGGCTTGGAAGAACCCACTTGAGCATCTTTACCCAACTCTATGCTCAGAAATGTCATGTTGGTTGCTTAAAATTGACCACGGTGAACTTTTACACTGTGGAAATCTGAAAATGCTGAAATCTGGCTTTTTATTACAGAATGCTAGTTGTTAAACAATTACTGTCACACCACAACACTAAGAAAAACCAAATAAACATATTTCAGACAATATATTTAGTAAAATATTCACAATTCTCCTGAAAGTTGTAGTTAGACATCTTTATATTTATTTCTTCAAAAATAACATTCATATTTAATAGCAGCTAGCAAACATATTCTTTTCACAACTCTTATTTTGTTACTCTTGTCATCTTACTTGCCGTTTAAGCCAAGTTACTATTTTCATTTATTCTTAAGTCATTTTTATTTAATGTTTACTCTCATATAGTTATGCAAAAGGCTCTAGTAAGATTCACACATTTAGCAGTCAATGTTTATGGAGTAAATAGGTCCTAGAGTAATAAATATACGTTTGGTTGCACATAATAACATCATAAAATGAGAGATATATAAGTATAACGTATTAATAAAACTGCATTTTGCTGGGAGAAACTCAGGCTTTTTAAATCACAGGTACTAATGAGATCTTACCTGCTGACAGTAAAAGAAGTTTAACATTTTATGTAGGTATATGGATACAACACACACTGTGGACTTTGTACCAATGTTAAGCAACCTAATCAATGAAGATTTTAAAAAGTCATACAGAAAAAAATGTATTTTACTGCTTTGTATTTTTAATATGGTTTAAAACTATTTTTGTAATTTTCTATAAATATTTTAATAGCTCCTCCTAAAAGGAAGTTTAGTTTTTTGAATTGTAAATGATTAGTCCCTATAATCCATTGTTACTCAAAGTGTACTTCATGGATGAGTAACATCAGCATCACCTAGAGCTCATTAGAAATATAGCTTCTTAGGGACTACTCAAGACCTACTGAAACAGAATTTGCATTTTAACAAGAGGTCTATGTAATATGTATAGGAAGTTTGAGAAACAGCATTCAAATCCATTCTCATTGTCATCTTAGTAGACAATTTCTTTTTACTTGTTTTAATATCAAACATCAAAAATTTGCTTATAAATCAAATATTTTAAGTGAAGGTGATTTATATTTTCCGGGCTTTATTATATCACTATAAAGTTATAAGAAACTATGTATGTAGTATATATGTTGTATATAATGCTATCTATTTAAATGTTATTTTACAGAACTATATTTAGGAAAATACATATTATAGACCTATTCAGAAGAGTAGGAAGATCCATGTCTTTGAGGGTCAGATTTTACTTGTATTGTAGCCCTGACACTAACTAGGTATCTCTTTCTCTCTCTCTGTGCCTCAGTTTCCTGAATCATAAATTATAGGGACTACTTTATATATCTTTGGGGAAATTAGATGAGTTTATAAAAGAAAGCAGCTGGCATGTATTGCTTGATAAAAATGTATCCATTCAAATTCATTAGTATCTAAATCCATGATGTCTGAAACATTTGCCTTTAAGTCAATATATTAGATGCATATAACTCATTTTGATAGTAAAGAATCTAAGCCACTAGCAAAAAGTTATTTAAATTATTATAGATACTATGAATACTTTCAAAAAATAATAAGCTTGTTCTCTTAGGCTTTATTTAATCAATCCTGATAGGTAGCTTGAGATTCCACAAGGAATCTTGTCAGATCTTGTGTTATTTTCGATAGCATCTAAGGAGAGAATGTTATATATCTCGAATCCAAGTTCAAGCAAATTTCCTTTCATTCTTAACTAATTTAAAGCAATCTTTAATGGTGTTCATCACAATGTTGTTAACAGCAGAAAAACTTCAAACAACATGAATCTCCAAATATATCTAATAGGTAAATCAAATATGGCACATTCATACATGGAGATAACTGACTGAAAATGTGGGTAAATATTTTTTGCAATAACAAATTATTTATGATGTTTTTATATATTGTTTCTTCTGGAAGAATATAATTCAAACTAATAAAACTAATGATCTCTGGTGAAAAAGTGAATGCTATTGTTTACTTTTAATTACCTATATTTTCTAATTAACAATGAAAAACAAATAATTTCTGATGTATATAAGTTAAATTATTCTGTGGCACACCTTAAACTTGTACAGTGTTGTATGTCAATTATATCTCTACAAAACTGGAAGAAAAATAAACAAACCTCATCATTAAGCCTAAAACAAACAAACAAAAAAGAAAAAAAAATCCAAATATTCCATCATAGGTAGATTCTATCAAAATTAATGTTTAAAAAGACCCTCAAATTCAAGTTTAGAATTTAAAAATCACAATGATTTTAATATGTTTACATATTTCATCTGTGCTGAGCATAGAAAATGTTATCTGTTTACTGGTTCATAGAAGATAATACAATTACTTCAACACATTATAAATTGATTCAGCCTTCTATTTTAATAGGAATAAAAACTCAGTCCATCAAGATTACTGTGGAAAAATGGGCCGTGTAATCTCTAAAAGGAAAAAGTAACTGAACTCCTTTTCTTTCTTGGGGTTTATCTCCTCTAATGTTAATAACTTAGATATGGTTGACAATAAAAAATTAAATCAAGGTAAAGCTTAATGCATTGCAGAAAAGTTAGTTTACATTTTCACAAATATAGTTCTCTTAAACATAATAGTTTTATGTTAACAAAATATATAATAAAACAAAATATATAATAAAAAATATATAATAGAAAATAAAACTAACAATATTAGTGAATATTAAACTTATGTATTACTATATTCAGGATTTTCTATAAGTAATATGTCTAAATATATTCTCCCTGGATTTGAATATTACTTCTGTGATTTGAAGAGACTGGAAAAGAGTATTTGTGAGTTGCACAACTGAAGGAAAATTAATTTGTCTGAGCTATTGAAAGGGGCTTATTATTTCAAATAACTTCTACAGAGAAAACCACATTACTAAAATAGAAGTATCAAATAATTAGCAGTATATTTGAATAGTCTTCAATTTCCTCATTTCATATAAATTATACAAAAGGAACATAGTTCAAGATTTATTCTCATTTTACAGATGTGTAATTTTCCAGTTTTCACAGGGTTGTACATTTAGTATCTCTGATAGATCTCAAAGCCAGACCTCTTCTATCGAGTACCGTGTGTTTTCCTATATATAATAATTTCTCTTTTAGTCTCTACATTTTTAAAAATTTAATTTTTTTTATTGGAGTATAAGTGCTTTACAATATTGTGTTGCTTTCTGTTGTACAGTGAAATGAGTCATCCATATGTATACATATAACCCTTCCCTTTTGGACATCCTTCCCCACCCCCATCCCACCCATCTATGTCATCAAAGAGCACCAAGCTGAGCTCCATGTGCTATACAGCAGGTTCCCACTATCTCTTTTATACATGGTAGTGTATTTATGCCAATCCTAATATCCTAGTTCATCCCACCCTCCTCTTCCCCACTGTATGCACATGTCTGTTCTCTATGTCTGCGTTTCTATTCCTGCCTTGAAAATAGGTTCATTTGTAGCATTTTTTCTAGATTCCACATATATGTATTAATATACAATATTTGTTTTTCTCTTTCTGACTGACTTCACTCTGTATGACAGAATCTACGTCCATCCACATCTCTACAAATGACCCAGTTTCCTTTCTTCTTATGGCTGAGTATTATACCATTATACATATGTACCACATCCTCTTAATCCATTCATCTGTCGATAAACTTTAGGTTGTTTCCATGTCCTGACTACTGTAAGTAATACTGCAATGAACACTGGGATACATGTGTCTTTTTGATTATGGTTTTCTCAGGGATTATACCCAGTACTGGGATTGTTGGGTCACATGGTAGTCCTATTTTTAGAACTATTTTCATTCTATTTCTATTTTTTCAGTTCTATTTTAGTTTTTTTTTTAAGGAATTTCAATACTGTTCTCCACAGTATTTGTATCAATATACATTTCTACCAACAGTGCAAGAGGGTTCCCTTGTCTCTGCACCCTCTCCAGCATTTATTGTTTATAGATTTTTTGATGATGGTCATTCTGACAGGGGTGAGGTGATACCCCATTGTAGTTTTGATTCCCATTTCTCTAATAATTAGTGATGTTGAGCAGCTTTTCATGTGCATCTTGGCCATTTGTATGTCATCTGTGGTGAAATGTCTACTTAGGTCTTCTGCCCTTTCTTTTTAATTGGGTTGTTAGGGTTTTTTTTGTTTTGTTTTGTTTGTTTTTTTATATTGAGCTCCATGAGCTGTTTGTATATTTTGGAGATTAATCCTTTGTCCATTGCTTCTTTTGCAACTATATTTTCTTCCATGCTGTGTATTGTCTGTTTGTCTTGTTTTTGGTTTCTTTTGCTGTGCAAAAGCTTTTAAGTTTAATTAGGTCACTTTTGCTTGATTTGTTTTTATTTTCATTACTCTAGGAGGTGAGTCATAAAATATCTTGCTGTGATTTTTGTCAAAGAGTGTTCTTCCTATGTTTTCCTCTAAGAGCTTTACAGTGTCTGCTCTTAAATTTAGGTCTTTAATCCATTTTGAGTTTATTTTTGTGTATGGTGTTAAGTACTACTTTAATTTCATTCTTTTCCATGTAGTTGTCTAGTTTTCCCAGCACCATTTATTGAAAAGGCTGTCTTTTCTCCATTGTATGTTCTTGCCTCCTCTGTCATAGGAAGGTGATTAGAGGTGTGTTGGTTTATTTCTGGGTTTCTGCCTTGTAACACTTATTAATATATCTGCTTTTTAGAGAGCTAGTGGGAAGCAGCTGCATAGAACAGGGAGATCAGCTCAGAGCTTTGTGTCCACTTAGAGGTGTGGGATAAGGAGGGTGGGAGGGAGACGCAAGAGGGAAGAGATATGGGGATGCATTTTCATGTATAGCTGATTCACTTTGTTATACAGCAGAAACTAACACACTATTGTAAACAATTATACTCCAATTTAAAAAAAAAAAAGAATTCCTGTTTTTGTGCCAGTACCATACTGTCTTGATGACTGTAGCTTTGTAGTATAGTCTAAAGTCAGGAAGTCTGAGTCCTTCAGCTCTGTATTTCTTTCTCAAGATTGCTTTGACTATTTGGGGTCTTTTGTGTTTCCATACAAATTGTAAAATTTTTTGTTCTAATTCTGTTAAAAATGCCCTTGGTAACTTGATAGGAGTTGCACTGAATATGTAGATTGTTTTGAGTAGTTTAGTCATTTTCACAATATTGATTCTTCCAATCCAGGAGCATAGTATATCTCTTCATCTGTTTGTGTCACTTTTGATTTCTTTCATAAGTGTTTTATAGTTTTCACAGTACAAGTCTTTTGCCTCCTTAGGTAGGTTTATTCCTAGGTATTTTATTATTTTTGTTGTGATGGTAAATGGGAATGTTTCCTTACTTTCTCTTTCTGATCTTTCATTGTTAGTGTTTAGGGATGCAAGAGATTTCTGTGCATTAATTTTGTATCCTGAAAACTTACCAAATTCATTGATTAGTTATAGTAGTTCTCTGGTGGCATCTTTCAGATTTTCTATTTATACTATCATGTCACCTGCAAACAGTGACAGTTTTACTTCTTTTCCAATTTGTTTTCCTTTTATTTCTTTTTCTTTTCTGATTGCTGTGGCTAGGACTTCAAATACTATGTTGAAAAATAGTGGTGAGAGTGGATATCTTTGTCTTGTTCCTGATCTTATAAGAAGTGCTTTCAGTTTTTCACCATCGAGAATGATGTTTGCTGTGGGTTTGTCATATATGGCCTTTACTATGTTGAGGTAGGTTCCCTCTATGCACACTTTCTGGAGAGTTTTTATCATAAATGGGTGTTGAACTTTGTCAAAAGAACTGACTTTTAGTTTTATTGATTTTTGCTACTGTTTACTTTGCTTCTGTTTCATTTATTTCTGCTCTGATCATTATGATTTCTTTCCTTTTACTAACTTTGGGTTTTCTTTGTTCTTCTTTTTGTTGTTGCTTTAGGTTTATGGTTAGATTGCTTATTTGAGCTTTTTCTTCTTTCTTGACGTAAGCTTGAATTGCTAGAAACTTCACTCTTAGAACTGCTTTTGCTGCATCCCATAGGTTTTGGATCATCATGTTTTCATTGTCATTGTTTTCTAGGTATTTTTTACTTCTTCTTTGACTTCTTCAGTGATGTCTAGGTTAATTAGCAGTGCGCTGTTTAACCTCCAAATGTCTGTGTTTTTAAAAGTATTTTCCTGTAATTGATTTCTAATCTTATTTTGTTGTCGTCAGAAGAGATGCTTCATACGATTTCAATTTTCTTAAATTTTCCAAAGCTTGATTTGTGACCCAAGATGTGATCTATCCTGGAGAATGTTCCATGTGCACTTAAGAAGAATGTGTATTCTTCCACTTTCGGGTTGATTGTCCTATAAATACCAATTAAGTCTATCTCTTTATATTATTTAAACCTTATGTGTCCTTAATTATTTTCTGTCTGGATAGTCTATCCCTTGGTGTAAGTGAGCAGTTAAAGTCCCCCACTATTATTGTGTTACTGTCAATTTCCCCCTTTATGGCTGTTAGCATTTGCCTTATGTATTGAGTTACTCCCATGTTGGGTGCATAAATATTTGTAACTGTTATGTTTTCTTCTTGGATTAATCACTTGATCATTATTTGATGTCCTTCCTTATCTCTTGTAACAGTCTTTATTTTAAAGTCTATTTCATCTGATATGAGTATTGCTACTCCAGCTTTCTTGTGATGTCCATTTGCATGGAATATCTTTTTCCATTCCCTCACTTTCAGTCTGTATGTGTCCCTAGGTCTGAAGTGGGTCTCTTGTAGATAGCATATATACAGGTTTTGTTTTTGTATTCATTCAGCCAGTCTGTGTCTTTTGATTGGAGCATTTAATCCATTTACATTTAAGGTGATTACCAATATGTATGGTCATATTACGTTTTTCTTAATTGATTTGGGTTTGTTTTGTGAATCTTTTTCTTGCCTTGTGTTTCCCATCTAGAGAAGTTCCTTTAGCATTTGTTGTAAAGCTGGTTTGGTGGTAATGAATTCTCTTAGCTTTTTATTGTCTGTAAAGTTTTTGATTTCTCCATCAAATCTGAATGAGATCCTTGCTGGGTAGAGTAATATTTGTTGTGGTTTTCTCCCTTTCATCATTTTATATATATATTGTGCCAATCCCTTCTGGCCTGCAGCGTTTCTGCTGAAAAATCAGCTGACAAAGTTATTGGGATTCACTTTTATGTCATTTGTTGATTCTCCCTTTCTGCTTTGAATATTTTTTTCTTTGAATTTAATTTTTGTTAGTTTGATTAATGTGTGTTGGTGTGTTTCTCCTAGGGTTTATTCTGTATGGAACTCTCTGTGCTTCCTGGACTTGACTATTTCATTTCCCATGTTAGGGTAGTTTTCAACAATAATTTCTCCAAATATTTTCTCAGACCATCTCTCTTTCTCTTCTTTTTCTAGGACCCCTATAATTCAAATATTGGGGCATTTAATGTTGTCACAGATGTCTCTGAGTCTGTCCTCAATTCTTTTCATTTTCTTTTCTTTTTTATGCTCTCTTGCAGTTATTTCCACCATTCTATCTTCCAGCTCAGTTATTTGCTCTTCTGCCACACTTATTCTACTATTGATTCCTTTGAGTGTATTTTTCATTTCAGTTATTGTCTTGTTCATCACTGTTTGTTTGTTCTTTAGTTTGACCATGTCTTTGTTAAACATTTCTTGTATTTTCTCAATCCTTCCCTCCATTCTATTTACGAGATTTTGGATCATCTTTACTCCCATTACTCTGAATTATTTTTCATGTACGCTGCCTGTTTCCTCTTCACTTATTTGGTCTTATAGGTTTTCACCTTGCTCCTTCATCTGTAACATATTATTTTGCTGTCTCATTTTTTTTTTTTTTGATGCATGGGACTGTATTTTTGTCTTACTGGTTGTTTGGCCTGAGGCATCCAGCACTAGAGTCTGAAGGCAGTTGAGTAGAGTTGGATCTTGGTACCAAGATGAGGACCTCCAGAGACCTCACTCCAATTAATATTCCCTGGGGTCTGAGTTTTTCTGTTAGTACAGTAGTTTAGACTCAGCACTCCCACCACAGGAGTTCAGGCCTGACCCCTGGCCTGGGAACCAAGATCCCAGAAGCCACACAGTACAGTAAAAGAAAAGAAAAAAAAAAAAAGAAAGAAAAGGAACAGTACAATAACAAAGAATAAAAAAATAAAATAAAATTAGGAAAATAAGAAATACATTAGGAAAATAAAAATATAAGTGAAATAATTGCAACAAGCTAAAACAGAGCCACAACAGAATAAAATAGAAAGAAAAAAATTGGAAAAAAGCCAAAAAGACCAGAACAATAACAAAGTATAAAGAATAAAATTAGAAAAATAAAAAAAAAATCTATCAGAAAAAAGAAAAAAAAACTATTAATGAATAAACAACAACAAGGTAAAACATAACCACAGCCTAAAAAAAAATAAAATAAAATAAAAAAGAACCCTGGAAAGGCCTTGGTTCTGGGGTCGGAGCTTAGGCAGGGGCAGGGTTTAGGCATGGGTCAGGGCCTAGGCTCAGTATCCGTGTGGCTGGGAAAGGCAGCATGGCTGGAGAGGGGCCTCCTTGGAGTGTGGATTTTGGAGGTAAGGCCCTGGGTGGTGGGGAGGGGGTTGGTTTAGTGCCAGCACAGTCAGAGTGGGTCTCAGAGTGTGGTGTGGAGAGGTAGGGCCCTGGGTGGTGTTGCAGGGGTGGCCCTTAGGCTCAGCACCACCAGAGGGAGCCTTGGAGGGTGGAAGATTAGGCTCAGGACCTCAGCAGGCTCCCTGGGGCCCAAGTGAGAAGGGTAAACACTGGCCATGCTTCTTTCCGATCCTCACTCTCTCAAGGGTCTCCTCCATCCCTGTTGATTCCCTAACTGTGGGTGAACACCTCCAGGAGTGGGAAACCCTTCCCTCTGCCAGCTGCCCCTGAGGGGCACCAGTCCCATCCTGCCTCCACTTCTCCTGCCCCCTACCTGCCCCCCACATCCCACCTGGTCACTCGGGGTTTCCTCTACTCCCCTTAGGTGTCCATGGTTCCCCACCAGTGCCTGGCAGGTTCCCTAGTTGTGCAGAGACATGAACTCCATGTCCTCCTAGTCTGCCATCTTGATACCACCCTCTCTTAGTCTCTTAAACTTTCTTCCATGAGCATTTAGATTATTCTAATATAATTTACCATTAAAAAATTTATCATTTAATGGCATAATTAACAATTTTAATGAATGACTGCTTGTGTAATTCCCAATGGATACACAGTGACCACAAAATAAGTAAATAATTGGCATGACTATGATTCTCTGTATAAGAGAAAATAATAATAGTAATTAGATAGAGGTAACACTGTGAGACCACAAAGACAGCATTAGTGCTCTATCCTTCAAAAAAATTTAGGTCACACTTAAATACTCATGGACATTTTTTTTTAAATTCAAAGAATAAATACTACAATAACAGTATAAGATAACTCAATCATGAACGTTCAATTCTTTTCTTTAAATATGTAGGTTGAGTACCCACTATGTGCCAAAAATTGTGATTCTCAATATAAGGCCTATCAAGTATAAAACTGTCATATCTCACAAAATATTCACAGGGAAGACATAATTATGATTACCAAGATTTTAAAAGTTTAATATTTTTTGAAAAGATAAAATTAGCAAGGTGGGCATTTGTAAGAGAATTTTTTTTTTTTTTTTTTTTTTTTTTGCGGTACGCGGGACTCTCACTGTTGTGGCCTCTCCCACTGCAGAGAACAGGCTCCGGATGCGCAGGCTCAGCGGCCATGGATCACGGGCCCAGCCACTCCACGGCATGTGGGATCTTCCCGGACTGGGGCACGAACCTGTGTCCCCTGCATCAGAAGGCAGACTCTCAAACACTGCATCACCAGTGAAGCCCTGTATGATCTTTTTATAAATTGTTGGATTTGGTTTGCTAATATTTTGTTGAGAATTTTTATATCTATATTCATCAAAGATATTGGCCTATAATTTTCTTTTTTGGTAGTGTCTTTGTCTGGTTTTGGTATCAGGGTGATGGTGGCTTCATAGAATGACTTTGGGAGTGTTCCCTCCTCTTCAAACTTTTGGAGCACTTTGAAAATAACTGGTATAAGTTCTTCTTTGTATTTTTGGTAGAATTTGCCTGTGAAGCCATCTGGTCTTGGACTTTTGTTTGTAGGGAGTTTTTTTAACTTACACATTCTATTTCACTTCTAGTGACTGGTCTGTTCAAACTATACATTTCTTGATTCAATTTTAGTGTGCTGTAGGTTTCTAGGAAATTGTTCATTTCTTCTAGGTTGTCAAATTTGTTGGCATTTAATTATTTTTAGTATTGTCATGCTTTTTTTTATTTCTCCAACATTGTTTATACCACATTTTCTTTCTTTTTTTTTTTCTTTACCCATTTATATATCCATGGACAGTTAAGCAGTTACCATCTCTTGGCTAATGTAAATAATGCTGCAGTAAATATGGAAATGCAATATCTCTTCAAGATGCTGATTTCAATTCTTTTGGATGAATACCCAGAAGTGGGATTGCTGAATAATATGGTAGTTCAATTTTTAAATTTTTTGAAGAAATTCCATGTTTTACATAGTGATTGCATCAGTTTGCTTTCCGAATATCAGTGTACAAGGATTCTAATTTCTCTACATCCTTATCAACAATTGTTATTTTAAGCATTTTTTTTAAATAATGGCTATCTTAACAGGTGTGAGGTAACATCTCTTTGTGCTTTTGATTGTCATTTCCCTGATTATTGGTGATGCTGGACATCTTTTTATATATCACATACTTTTTATGTACCTATTCTGGCTAGGACTTCCAGTACTATTGATTTGAAGTAGCAGGAGTGGGCATTCTTGTTGTGTTCCTGATTATATAGAAAAAGCTTTCAGTTTTTAACCATTGACTGTGAAGTTAGCTGTGGGCTTGTCATATATGGTCCTTATTATGTTGAGGTAAATTTTTTACATTCCTAGTTTGTTGAATGTTTCTTTATCATGAAAGAACATTGGACTTTGTCAAATGCTTTTTTTATATCTGTTGAAATGATCATGTGATTTTTATCCTTCATTCTGTTAATGTGGTGTATCATATTGATTGATTTTCTATGTTGAACCAACCGAGCATCATAAAGATGGATACCTCTTGGTCATGGTGTATAATTCTTTAATGTGCTGTTGAATTTAGTTTGCTAGTATTTTGTTGAGGACATTTGCATCTACATTCATCAAGAATACTAGTTTATACTTTTCTTTTCATGCAGTATCTTCATCTGGCTTTGAATCAGGGTAATATTAGCCTCAAAATAATTGTTGGGACGTGTTCCCTCCTCTCCCAATGTTTGGAAGAGTTTGAGAAGAACTGGTGTTAATTTTTCTTTAAACATTTGGTAGAATTCACCAGTGAAACCATCTGGTCCTGGGCTTTCATTTCATTTTATTTTATTTTATATATTTTTATTTTTTTTTACATATTTTTTGGAGTATAATTGCTTTACAATGGTGTGTTAGTTTCTACTTTATAACAAAGTGAATCAGTTATACATACACATGTCTTCCCATATCTCTTCCTTCTAGCATCTCCCTCCCTCCCACCGTCCTTATCACACCCATCTAGTTGGTCAAAAAGAACTGAGCTGATCTCCCTGTGCTACGTGGCTGCTTCCCACTAACTATCTATTTTATGTTTGGTAGTGAATATATGTCCATGCCACTCTCTCACTTTATCACAGCTTATCCTTCCCCCTCCCAATATCCTCAAGTCCATTCTCTAGTAGGTCTGTGTCTTTATTCCTGTCTTACCCCTAGGTTCTTCATAACATCTTTTTTTTCTTATATTCCATATATATGTGTTAGCATACCATATTTGTCTTTCTCTTTCTGACCTACCTCACTCTGTATGACAAACTCTAGGTCCATCCACCTCACTACAAATAACTCAATTTCTTTTCTTTTTATGGCTGAGTAATATTCCATTATATATATGTGCCACATCTTCTTTATCCATTCATCTGATGATAGACACTTAGGGTGTTTCCGTCTCCTGGCTATTGTAAACAGAGCTTCAATGAACATTTTGATACATGACTCTTTTTGAATTATGGTTTTCTCAGGGTATATGCCTAGTAGTGGGATTGCTGGGTCATATGGTAGTTCTATTTGTAGTTTTTAAGGAATCTCCATACTGTTCTCCATAGTGGCTGTACCAATTCCCATTCCCACCAGCAGTGCAAGAGTGTGCCCTTTTCTCCACACCCTTTCCAGCATTTATTGTTTCTAGATTTTTTGATGATGGCCATTCTGACCAGTGTGAGATGATATCTCATTGTAGTTTTGATTTGCATTTCTCTAATGATTCATGATGTTGAGCATTCTTTCATGTGTTTGTTGGCAGTCTGTATATCTTCTTTGGAGAAATGTCTATTTAGGTCTTCTGCCTGTTTTTGGATTGGGTTGTTTGTTCTTTTTGTTATTGAGCTGCATGAGCAGCTTGTAAATTTTGGAGATGAATCCTTTGTCAGTTGCTTCATTTGCAAATATTTTCTCCCATTCTGAGGGTTGTCTTTTGGTCTTGTTTATGGTTTCCTTTGTTGTGCAAAAGCTTTGAAGTTTCATTAGGTCCCATTTGTTTATTTTTGCTTTTATTTCCATTTCTCTAGGAGGTGGGTCAAAAAGGATATTGCTGTGATTTATGTCATAGAGTGTTCTGCCTACATTTTCCTCTAAGAGTTTGATAGTGTCTGGACTTATATTTAGGGCTTTAAGCTATTTTGAGCTATTTTTGTGTATGGTATTAGGGAGTGCTCTAATCTTATACTTTTACATGTACCTGTCCAGTTTTCCCAGCACCAGTTATTGAAGATGCTGTCCTTTCTCCATTGTACATTCCTGCCTCCTTTATCCAAGATAAGGTGAACATATGTGCGTGGGTTTATCTCTGGACTGTCTATACTTTTCCATCTATATTTACTGTTTTTGTGCCAGTACCATACTGTCTTGATTACTGTAACTTTGTAGTATACTCTGAAGTCAGGGAGCCTGATTCCTCCAGCTCCATTTTTCATTCTCAAGATTGCTGTGGCTATTCGGGGTATTTTGTGTTTCCATACAAATTGTGAATTTTTTTGTTCTCCTTCTGTGAAAATTGCCAGTGATAGTTTGAGAAGGATTGCATTGAATCTGTAGATTGCTTTGGGTAGTACAGTCATTTTCACAATGTTGACTCTTCCAATCCAATAACATGGTATATCTCTCCATCTATTTGTATCATCTTTAATTTCTTTCATCAGTGACTTATAATTTTCTGCATACAGGTCTTTTGTCTCCTTAAGTAGATTTATTCCTAGATGTTTTATGCATTTTGTTGCAGTGGTAAATGGGAGTGTTTTCTTGATTTCACTTTCAGATTTTTCATCATTAGTGTATAGGAAGGCCAGAGATTTCTGTGCATTAATTTTGTATCCTGCTGCTTTTCCAAATTCATTGATTTGCTCTGGCAATTTTCTGGTAGCATCTTTAGGATTCTCCACGTATAGTATTATGTCATCTGTAAACAGTGACAACTTTACTTTATTTATTTATTTATTTATTTATTTTTTTGTGGTACACAGGCCTTTCACTGCTGTGGCCTCTCCCGTTGTGCAGCACAGGCTCCGGATGTGCAGGCTTAGTGGCCATGGCTCACGGGCCCAGCCTCTCTGTGGCACATGGGATCATCCTGTACCAGGGCACAAACCCATGTCCCTTGCATCGGTAGGCACACTCTCAACCACTGTCCACCAGGGAAGCCCACAGCTTTACTTCTTCTTTTCCAATTTGGATTCCTTTTATTTCCTTTTCTTCTCTGATTGCTGCAGCTAAAACTTGCAAAACTGTGTTGAATAAGATTGGTGAGAGTGGGCAACCTTGTCTTTTTCCTGATCTTAGTGGAAATGCTTTCACTTTTTCAGCATTGAGGATGATGTTGGCTGTGGATTTGTCATATATGGCCTTTATTAGGTTGAGGAAAGTTCCCTCTATGCCTAATTTCTGCAGGGGTTTTATCATAAATGGGTGTTGAATTTTGTCGAAAGATTTTTCTGCATCTATTGAGATGACAATATGCTTTTTCTCTTCAATTTGTCAATATGGTGTATCACATTGATTGTTGCATATGTTGAAGAATCCTTGCATTCCAGAATAACACCCACTCGATCATGGACTATGACCCTTTTAATGTGCTCTTGGATTCTGTTTGCTAATATTTTGTTGAGGATTTTTGCATCTGTGTTCATCAGTGATATTGACCTGTAGTTTTCTTTCTTTGTGACATCATTATCTGGTTTTGGTATCAGGGTGATGGTGGCCTCATAGAATGAGTTTGGGAGTTTTCCTTCCTCTGCTACATTTTGGAAGAGTTTGAGAAGGATAGGTGTTAGCTCTTCTCTAAATGTTTGATAGAATTCACCTGTGAAGCCATCTGGTCCTGGGCTTTTGTTTGTTGGAAGATTTTTAATCACAGTTTCAATTTCAGTGCTTGTGAGTGCTCTGTTCATATTTTCTATTTCTCCCTGATTCAGTCTTGGCAGGTTGTGCCAAGAATGTGTTCATTTCTTCCAGGTTGTCCATTTTATTGGCATAGAGTTGCTTGTAGTAATCTGTCATGATCTTTTGTATTTCTGCAGTGTCAGTTGTTACTTCTCCTATTTCTTTTCTAATACTATTGATTTGAGTCTTCTCCCTAATTTTCCTGATGAGTCTGGCTAAGGGTTTATCAATTTTGTTTACCTTCTCAAAGATCCAGCTTTTGGTTTTATTGATCTTTGTTATCGTTTCCTTCATTTCTTTTTCATTTACTTCTGATCTGATCTTTATGATTTCTTTCCTTCTGCTAACTTTGTTTTTTTTTTTTTCTTCTTTCTCTAATTGCTTTAGGTGCAAGGTTAGGTTGTTTATTCGAGATGTTTCCTGTTTCTTAAGGTAGGATTGTATTGCTATGAACTTCCCTCTTAGAACTGCTTTTGCTGCATCCCATAGGTTTTGGCTCGTCATGTCTCCATTGTCATTTGTTTCCAGGTATTTTTTTATTTCCTCTTGATTCCTTCTGTGATCATTTTGCTATTAAGTAGTGTATTGTTTAGTCTCCATGTGTTTGGACTTTTTACAGATCTTTTGCTGTAATTGATATCTAGTCTCATAATGTTGTGGTTGGAAAAGATACTTGATAAAATTTCAATTTTCTTAAACTTACCAAGGCTTGATTTGTGACACAAGATATGATCGATCCTGGAAAATGTTCCATGAGCACTTGAGAAAAATGTGTATTCTGTTTTTTTTGGATGGAATGTCTTATAAATATCAATAAATCCATCTTTTCTAATGTGTCATTTAACACCTGTGTCTCCTTATTTTCATTTAGGATGATTTGTCCATTGGTGAAAGTGGGGTGTAAAAGAAGTCCCCTATTATGATTGTGTTACTGTTGATTTCCTCTTTTATGGCTATTAGCATTTGCCTTATGTATTGAGGTGCTTCTGTGTTGGGTGCATAATTATTTACAATTGTTATACATCTTCTTGGATTGATACCTTGATCATTATGTAGCGTCCTTCTTTGTCTCTTGTCATAGTCTTTATTTTAACATCTATATTGTCTTATATGAGAATTGCTACTCCAGCTTTCTTTTCATTTCCATTTACATGGAAAATCTTTTTCCATCCCCTCACTTTCAGTCTGTATGTGTCCCTAGGTCTGAAGTGGGTCTCTTGTAGACAGCATGTATATGGGTTTTGTTTTTGTATCCATTCAGCCAGTCTATGGCTATAGCATTTAATCTTTTTGTCTTTTGGTTGTAGCATTTAATCCATTTACATTTAAGGTAATTACCAATATGTATGTTCCTATTACCATTTTGTTAATTTTGTGGGGTTTGTTTTTGTTGGTCTTTTCCTTCCCTTGTGTTCCTGCCTAGAGATGTTCCTTTAGCATTTGTTGTAAAGCTGGTTTGGTGGTGCTGAATTCTCTTAGCTTTGGCTTATATGTAAAGGTTTTAATTTTCTATTGATCTGAATGAGATCCTTGCTGCATAGAGTAATCTTGGTTGTAGGTTTTTCCCTTTCATCACTTTAAATACGTCCTGCCACTCCCTTCAGGCTTGTGGAGTTTCTGCTGAAAGATCAGCTGTTAACCTTATGGGGATTCCCTTGTATGCTATTTGTTGTTTTCCCCTTGCTGCTTTTAGTATTTTTTCTTTGTATTTAATTTTTGATAGCTTGAATAACATGTGTCTTGGCATGTTTCTCCTTGGATTTGTCCTGTGTGTGACCCTCTGAACTTTCTGGAGTTGATTGACTATTTCCTTTCCATATTAGGGAAGTTTTCAACTATAATCATTTCAAATATTTTCTCAGTTCCTTTATTTTTCTGTTCTTATTCTGGTACACCTGTAATTTGAATGTTGTTGCATTTAATATTGTTCCAGAGGCCTCTGAGACTCTCCTCAATTCTTTTCATTTGGTTTTCTTTATTCTGCTCTGTGGTAGTTATTTCCACTATTTTATCTTCCAGGTCACTTTTCCCTTCTGCCTCAGTTATTCTGCTGTTGATTCCTTCTAGAGTATTTTTAATTTCATTTATTGTGTTGTTTGTCATTGTTTGTTTGCTCTTTAATTCTTCTAGATCTTTTAAAATCCTTTCTTGTATTTTCTCCATAGTATTTCCAAGATTTTGGTCATCTTTACTATCATTACTCTGAATTATTTTTCAAGTAGACTGCCTATTTCCTCTTCATTTGTTTGCTCTGGTGGGTTTTTACTTAGCTCCTTCATCTGGTGCATATTTCTCTGTCTTCTCATTTTGCTTAACTTAATGTGTCTGGCATCTCCTTTTCACAGGCTGCAGGTTTGAAGTTCCCCTTATTTTTGGTGTCTGCCTTCAGTTGTTAAGGTTTTTTCAGTGGGTTGTGTATACTTCCTGGTGGAGCAGACTGGTGCCTGTGTTCTGGCAGCTGTGTCTGGATCTTGTCTTTCTTTCTGGTGGGCAGGACCGTGTCTGTTGGTGTGTTTTGGGGTGTCTGTGAACTTATTATCATCTTAGGCAGCCTCTCTGCTAATGGGTGTGGTTGTGTTCTTGTCTTGCTAGCTGTTTGGCATGGGGTGTCCAGCACTGAAGCTTGCTGTTCATTGAGTGGGACTGGGTCTTAGAACTGGGTCAGAGATCTCTGTGAGAACTCTTGCCAATTGATATTATGTGTGGCTTGGACATCTCTGGTGGTCCAATGTCCTGAACTCACCTCTCTCAAAGGCTCAGGCTTGACATTTACTTTCACCTACATTGGGGTCACCAACATAGGTGAAAGTAAAGGAGTCTGAGCATCTGAAATCAGATAGGGTGCAGTCATGGCAGAGTCAGGGTTCGATATGGGTATTTTTTATGACACAAAATTTAGAGAATTCACTTCCAGCAGACCTGTGCTACAATAAGTGATAAAAGGATGTTCTTAAGGCCAGCAATATGATACCAGAGAAAACTTGGATCTATATAAGTAACTGAAGACCTGTGGAAATGGTAAAAATGGTGGTGAATATATGAAATGTTTTTCTATTCATCTTAATATCCTAAAAAGGTAACTTAATGTTTAAAGCAAATAATAGTAACAGATTTTTGTGGGTTTATAACATGTATAAAATTTGTAAGTCTTTTGCACCATAGGTGCAAATATTACATAAAGGCAGATTTTGATAAAGACATACATTTTCAACTCCAGGGCAACCACTTAAAATTATAAAATATATTATAACAAACAAGAGGTGACAAAATGGAATAAGGATAAAACAGAATCATATAGCAAGCAATAATATAACATGGAACATATAGAAAAAAACTAAGTATAGTCAATACAAATATGATCATATAAATTGTTGCATTAAACAAATGGTCTGAACATCCCCAATTAAAATTCAGAGATTATAAAAGTATAAAATAGCAAGACTATCTGTGTAAAAAAATACTTCTAATAAGTCAACATAGATAGGTTAGAAATGAAAGATTGGAAAAGTATATGTTTCATACCTTCACTAATTAAAAGAAAGGTAAATGTTTATATCATTATATATTATCATTAGATAAAGTAATTTTAAGAAAATAATATGATCAGGGATATAAACAAATACTATATAATGTTATGATTTCACCAGAGCTTCAAAATACCTAAAGCAAAAATGGATAGAAATAGATAAATCTAAATTATATTTGAAGACTTCAACACTATTCTCTCAATAATAAATAAGACAAATACAGATGAAATCAGTGAAAGATATAAAATACCTAAAGAAAACTGTCAATTAACATGGCCCTGCTTCTATTTATATAACACTCTATACAGTAACATAAACTACCTATACTTTTCAAGTATACATAGAACCTTCACCTACATAAGCTCCATTATGGACCATAGAACAGCCATGAACAAACTTAAAACAATTTAAAAACTAATAATATAATTATGTTCTCTATGAGAAGGAATTAGACTAAAAATTAACAAGAGACAATGCCCAGACATTTGGAGGTAAAACAATATAATTTTAAACTCTCATGATTCAAATAGGAAATCACAGTGAAATTTGAAAATATTTTTATTTTTTATTAAAACTGAAACACAGTATATTAAAAAAAAGTATATGCTGTGGATGAAGCCTTCTTTAGAGATAAATTAATAGCACCAGATATTTTATATGAACAAATAAGAAAATCTCAAACCAATGCTCTTAACTTCCAGGTAAAGAAACCTGTTTTCTTTCACCTCTCTTTTTTATTACTCTCCAATTTATGCTAATATCTCTTTCTTGCCAAATCCAACTAAAAGTCAGAAGGTAAGAGGACATGACTCATAGTTTATAAGAGATCATAAAGCCATTCAGAGAATGTTGGAGTTGGAATTGGTGGGAACAAATGAAAATTAAGCAACATCAAACTTCTTATACTACCCACTATAAATTACTTCAGTGATGAAATATTAAAAATAAGAGATTACCTGGAGTTAGGAAAGGTATTTGTAATGTTTCCTTCCTTGCATAGAGTTGATCAAATGAAAATGAATGTTGATTATATCAAAACAATGTATAAACAATCCTGAATTTATTGAACACTTCAATTTCACCTACCTCTTTTGCTTTAATTTCTATCTTTTTCATTTGATATAAATGGTCATTATTTTAATGGATTCTTTTCAAAATTATTTCTTTCCTTCCTTTACTTCTTTTTTTTTTCTATCAACAAAAATCTTTTAATAAACACTACAATCTATATTTTCTGTGCAGGCCTGAAAGTAGCAAAATTTTGTGTGAGGGGCATGAAAGAAAAATGAGATAGGTTAAGAGGCTATTGCGGTCTTCCAGGCAAGAAATGAAGGCGCTTAGACTAGAGAAGTCAAAGCAGAAGTCATAATATGTGGTTAGACTCTGAACATAGTTGGAAAATCCTGTCTATTTGCTGAAGGATTGGATGTGAATAAAAGGGAAGCAGAAAAATAAATAACATCTCCCTGTTTTTTTGCATTGGCAATTCAATGAAGAAAACTGGTATCAATTATAGAAATGGGGATGCCTGGGGAAGAAATTTGTGGATAAAGGGGAGAATGTAGAAATCAATTAAGTCTGTTTAGAACTTGTTAAGTTTTCAAAGCCTATTATACATTCAAATCAGATTAATTAGGGGGTCAGTATGTAAGTGAAACTAAACACCTGGAAAAGTCTTTCACACACTATAATCCTAAAAAATCCTCACTCAAGGTTAGTAATACAAGCACGGTTAATTTAATTTCCTAAAGTACTAGACTATCTTTTGTTTGTTTGTTTTGATGTTTTGTTTTTACCTTAGATGTATTTTTGTCCATTTTGTTGTGCAGTAGAGTTTAACATACCAAGAAAAATACAACCTGGGATACAATGTTCAATTCAGCTTCTCTAGTATTCATGTCAATAAATTGAGCTACATGAAGAAAACTTTAATATACCCTTTGTCATGCCCATTCTTTTTCCATTCCCTCAGATAATTCCAGAATCTTTACAGTATATTTTTTCTTAATTTATCTGAATATATTTAGGATATAATATTTCCCTTGGCTATTCTTTGCCTTCTACCACTAGTGCATGTTGAGTTCAAAATCACTTTTTATTTAAGAAACATATGAGTAGAGTACATAAAGAAAGTGCTATTTTTCTACTTTATTTCTTTTTAAAGAAAAGCTTCATCAGGCAAAGGAGATTCAGAGAGGCAATGATTTTCTATAAATTTTGGTGGTTTAAGATTATCCAGAATTTCTGAATTCTCAGATATATCACTGTTCCTATTGTTAAGATGCTGATCTTTCTCTGTTAATATCCTAGGTTCCAGAAAAAAAAAATCTGTAAGGATTGTGTATTCAAATGTTGTATATCCCCAATTGAGTGAAATCAGTTGCCAAGTTCAATATTGAGTAATGTTCTCTATACAGGTTTAAGCACTAACATTAGTGCTAAAAATCCTTGCCTTTTATCCCACACCTTGAGGCAAGAATTTCAAGTTTGTGCTTGTCACTTTCCCACTTTTAATGTTGCTATGAGCAACCACCATTGGTGTAGTAGGAAGGATAATGATCAAGTTTCCTAACAAAAGCCAGAATAGCAGTGGCTGAACAAGGTAGAATTTTAAAGTTGTCTCACAGTATAGTCCAAATATAAGTAGCTAAGGTCTCTATAAATGTTTCTCAGTGAAGCTCTGACATCCTAAATTCATGGATTCAATAAAGTGCACTAAATTTTCTGTTTCTGCTCCCCTTAAACAAGACTATTTTCTAGCCAGTAGAAAAGTTGGAAGAAGGAGTAAAGATCATGCCTCTTCACTTCCGTAGTATGATCCAGAAATTTCACAAATATTTTGCTTTCATCTCACTGGCTGGAACTCAGACATGTGGCCATACCTAACTGCAGGTAAGCAGGCATATGCAGTCTTTGACTGGTGGCCATATACCAGAAAAATCTTGTCATTTTCATTCTAAAGGAATAAGAGCCACATGGACAAAAGTGAGCAAAATGTTGTCTTTATTAAAATTGGCATTATTCATTGTCTTTAAATTGACATTTCTCCATATGACACATTAACCTCAGGTTTCATTCTCAGTAAGTATGATGGTGATTACTTGAATGACTGGTTCCACAATGTATACTGTATAATGATATCCCATTCAGAATTTATATATATTCTGTAATGCTCTATTTTATCCCACTTCTTTCTAGCAATTAATTGTGAATTCTCCTGTATTTCACCTGGAGTCACCTGCTTGCATCCTTCTGTTGTTATCACTTTCTTTATCAAATAGGATTTTTTATAAGCAACAGAAACAAAATCGGGTTAAGTGAAGAAAAATAAAGGATTCTATTGAAAGTATACTGATGTCTCACTGTTATCAAAGGACAAGTTAAAATAGCAGTGTGTGCTCTGACCCTTCTGGAGATTTCACCAGCATGAATTCATGAAACTTTATCAGTGGCTGCCAACAATGACTCAACTCTCACAGCCTTTAGTCCCTGAAACTTCCCTCAAGACACAAATGCCCAGATAAGAGAGTCTAGTTCACCTACTTTGGCCCCAGTTTCATTTCCCTTTTCCTGGGGTGTGTGTCAAGGAAGAAAAGGAAGGGCAAGAGTGGAGTGGAGTAAATATAGTTCCTGAAGGGAGGGGTGACAAGCAGCAAACATGAGATGTCTTCTCTCTTCCTTTGAAGATGCCAGCCATTCTTACTTTTCTATTTATTTGAGTATTTTATTGACTTCTATGAGGAGGAAAGTCACAAATTGTTCAAAACACCATTTTATCCTCTATTCTCTTGGTAATTTTTATTTGCTTTGAGTATCAATTTTATTATCTTTAGAGTTGGAATATTATTTCTTGTAAGTTCCTTTGTATGTTTACATCAGATAATTCCTAAGATGTCAGTTATATTTTTGGACTTAGAAATATTAGTTTTCATACTTATTAAATTAGTGAGCATTACAGAATGATTTATTTGATTTCCAATACTTGCAGTTTTATTTATTTTTCCCCTTTTTGGCTTATGTTTAAACTTGTAAACTTATTAAGAGATCACTTATTAAGATTTTATCTTCTAAAAGCATAATTCAGAGCTAATCATTTATTTACCATTCTATAAGTGCTTCTTCATTAATTGATAGCTTCATTTAAGTTTTTCAACTGCTGTAGTTTTACTAACTCCTCAGATTGAAAGGATACGAAAGAAGAAAGTAACTTTATTAAATAAACATCCACAAATCTATAACCCTCCATATATCAATTTCAGTTGATTAGTCAAAGCTATGTGGAGTTGGACAGAAAGGTTTCTGAGTCTTGATTGAGTGAAATTCAGTGGAAAAAGTTGTCTTCAATAATCAGTGATCCCCACCATAGGTACAGGTGAGAATGTGGCAATATGCATGATTGCTTAAAAAGACTAGCTTCATGTCATGTGTGACATGAAGCACCTAGGAAACCTGATGAAATGCAGCTTCTGTTTCCTATGACCTGGGGTGGGACACAAGAGTTTGCATTTTTAACCATCTGTCAAGTGATGTGGAGGCTGCTCTTCCACAGGCTGCACTTTGAGTATGAAGAACATGTTTATTAATCAACTAGACGATTTCTCACTGAGTTTTTGTCTTGTATAATTGAAGATTTATGCATTCATGTAGCAAATATTTATTGACACTTCACTATATACCAGGCAACTTCCTAAGTGTAGAAATACAGCCATGAATAAAATGTCTCTGTTGTCACATGTCTTCCTGTCTGTATGTGAATGTGTGCATGTGTGCTTGTGTGTGTGTTTGTATGAGTTTAAGGGAGGGAGAAGAATAGGTGAGAAGAGGAGCAGAATGGCAGAAATTAAACAAATACAAATATAACTTAGTACCTAAACACAGAGTATCTTGCTCTGGAGATATTTACCCCAACACCCCTTTTCACTTTAGCAGCAAGCATAGCCAGTTTTTCTTAAGAAAATAAACAAGCTGAAGCCATTCTTTAACAAATATAACAAGTTGGATTTAGTGAAAACAGTACTTGACATGCGTAGGATGTTTCTATCCCACTTAGGTCCTGTTGGGCTGGCCATGAGTCATAATATGACAAAATTGATTCCAGTGTCAGATGCCAAAACTTTACACTCAATGGCAAGATGGGTGAGCTGCACTAAAACAATCACTAGTCCAGGGAACAGCCTAGGAGCCCCCACTGCAGAGAAAAGTTGCCATTTGCAGGTAATAACCAGTCCCAGCCCACTATTCCTTTTCACTATTACAATGAAAACACAATAAGGTCCTCACTCACATAGCTATTATTCAAAGTAACAGAATTTCTGGAGAGGAGGGTGGGCAGAAAGAGGGGAGAACTCAACTCTGAAAAACATGTATACTAGAGTCATCAAAAGGGACTATTTAATTCATTATGAAGAGGTTGACTCCAAATAGGATTAGTATTTAAGCTGACATAAGACATTAAAGTAGAAGTAAATAAGATATTGTTCACTGGCAAATCTAAGTGTGTTTGTTACCCAACAGGTTGGGAACTCAAAAGAATGATAGAGAAGTGACCAAAAATTTACATTTTTTAAAAAAACACTTGGTTGTTGTGTGGGTAAATTAATGATCACATTACATATGCTACAGAACTAGTTCTTAAGACCCTTCCTTTCTGGACTCCTTTTTCGTTAACCTCTGCTACAGAGGACCTTGGTGTTGTTACTCAATTGGGCACTGCTGCTGTGGACTAATGACAAAAACAAAACAAAAACACCACGGCCCAATTAAGATCTTATGATCTTTCTGAAGTCATTGCACAAAAAGAAATTCAATACAGAAGCTAGATGGCCACAATCATTGAAAATAGTTTCTCTAAGAGATGACAGCCTTAGTCTGAGTTTATAAGCCCTTCCTGAGCTGTTTTAGATCCTTACATCTTACCTATGGAGTAACATAGCATGAAATTAACAATGTTTTTTTATTCATTTGGCAGACTTATGAGGAAAATATATATTCTCAGAAAGCATAATACTACACTTAATTACACATTTTCTTATTAGGAATAAAGGTAGTATTTTAGTCTGAAGTAGCTGGTCACCTCAATATTCACAAGTGCAACAAAGACAATGATGGGTACGTCAGGTCTCATGCCCTCATGACTTAAAAAGTCCAACCTACCACTTTCTGTCCCAAAACAAAATGGGAATTTTCCCCAAAATGAGCTCCAGTCTTCAAATTAGAGAATAGAAACTCTTTTAATACTAAAGTAGTCAGTTTTACAGCTGAAAATACAGTGAAACTTTTAGTACTTACTGGATGCTCCTTCAATTCAGTGCCTAATTTCCCCTTCCCTCCTTCCTTTCTTCCTACCTTCCTAACTTCCTTCTGTCTGCCTTTTCCTCCCTCTCCCCCACCTCCTTGATTTCCTTCCTTCTTCCTTCCTTCCTTTCTTTCTTTCCTTCTTTCTTTCTTTCTTTCTTTCTTTCTTTCTTTCTTTCTTTCTTTCTATTTTTTCACTGTTTACAGCTTACTTTGAAAACTAACAAGTGTTTTAAGGACTTTCAGTATAAATAACTTAATGAATATAATATTATAATGTTTTAAAGGATTATATATATTAACCAAAAAGGAAAAATTAAAAAGAAACAAAACTCTCTCTCTTTCTCTTTTGCTTTTTTCTTCTATACCTCTGAAAGATGGTATTCTATTCATTATTTATTTTTCTGGGAGGAATAACATGTAAGAGTCCCTTTGGTCCAGATGTTTAGGAAAGGTGGCCAAGGCTAAACACTGTTCTACATAAACTATTATTCTTGAAAGGTTAAAAAAAAGGTAAGAAAATATACATCCTATCATTGATGTGAAATAGACATTTTTATTTGAAGAAAAAAAAAGGAATTGGCCCTTAGGTTTTAAAGGAAGTGTTAAACTCACAAAAGTCAAATGAATGTTACTTCTAAAGTTTAAATATTATAAGTATCTATCATAAAAACACTCATAAACTGTCTTACATTTTATATCCTGTTATTCTTTGTAAATGCTTTCTCATATATTTTGACATAATTTTGTTCTCATAAATAGCCTTGTGAAGGATGGTGGGGAGTTATTAATTTTCTCTCTTATTCTCAGAGGCAAGCTGGAATCCTCACTGAGTAGATTAAATATGCATAACTTCATTTTTCATTCCCTGACTGATTCCAGAGTCAATATCTTAATATTGCTAGGAGAAGTTGCCTTCCTTAAACTAAGGCCCTGTGATACAGACAGAATATTTATAAAGTAATAAGTAAAGCATTTTTATGAAGAAGACTACCAGTATTATGAAGAAAACATATTTCACATTTATTATAAAATTTTAATTATTAGAGAGAAAATGTTTCAACCAGGTACCCAGGAATTTTATCTATAAAAGAGTGATATATAATTTTATTAAAATACATTTTCTTTGAAAATGATTTTTTCTATATCCTAAGATTTAACTTTTGCTCATGACTTAAGTTTCTCAGTCTCTCACAGGTTCAGGAAGAGTTTGCCTCATAATTTACGAACGTGTAAAGGAGAACAGCAAAGCTAGCATTAGAAGTTAAGATTTTGTCTTGTGCAGCAAGGCCTGGAATGGAAGTCAGGGCATCCAGGGAATGTAAGAAACTTCACAAACAAATTCAAGCTCAGAATGCAAAGAATGCTGTTAGTTCCCTTGAAGTCCAGGTCAAAGGATGTTAAAATACACCATTAGAAAATGAAGATGACAGTTTTACAAGGAGCAATGACTATGGCTCTTCTGTCTAAAAAGAAGGTTGTCAAAGAAAGAGAAGAATAAACCAGTTAGAGATCTCAACACTCCTCTAAAAGACTTATTGTCTAAGATTATCATAAAAACATTCTATCACTCAGAGATAGTCATTGTTTGAGAGGTATGTTTTTGCAGAGTGTTTTGTTCCATGTAAATGTACATAAATACGTATTGTATGTATTTTTGTGTATATCCATATATAAATTTATATCTATGTACTCTGTCATCTATATAAGTAAAAGGCACATATGCAATTAAAATTTTCTAGTGACTGCATTAAAAACTAATAGGAACAGATGAAATTAATTTAATAATACATGTATTTAATGTAATATGTCTAAAATATTATAATTCCAATATATGTAATCAACTTGTTATACGTGATTATATACATCAATTATATGTAATCAGTGTAAAATTTACCTTACATTCTTGGGAATGAAGGATAAGTAAGAATGGGTCAGTTTGTGGCACTATGTATTTCTATAATAAATTTATTAAGACAAACTTAATAAAAATGCCTATTTTTTTTTGAACTTGGGAATGAAGACATGTTACTTCCATCAGCATGCATCCATATTAGAAAAAAATGTGAAAATCAGTTCCCTTCAACCTTATTCATCTAGCACCTGAAACACAAATCAAAAAATAAAGATCATTTTTAATAGCCACACAATACTCTTTTCTAATATTTAACAAATTGGATTAAATTGGTTATTTGTTAAAAGTGTTTGTGCCATTTTTGCATTACAGACAATGTTTAATAATCATCTTTGTACATATGTCTTTGCCTGAATGTACCTAAAAGTCTTTGGAAATATGTCACGTGAAAAAGGGATCTATATAGAAATAATAGGAAAGCTTGGACAAGATATCTTGAAACTTTCTAATGTTCTCATCTCATTCAGATATCTGAGGAAAAGACATACACAGGAGACAATGGAACATAATGGACCATGTGATTAGGCAACTCTGAGCTTCAAGCTCAGTGAAGTGCTCTAGTGAGACAGACTTGACTATGTGGACATATAGTTTTACTTATGCTAAATAAAGAAGTAAAAATAAATCAGACAGTATCTTCCTAAAGGTTAGAGAGCCCTTATTAGGGCCAAGACACAACCCCACTTTTTGTAGCCTGTGATAAATAAATGTTTGCATGTGCATGCGTTAGTGTAACAAGGGTGGGAAACTTCCTCCTCACACAATATACAGGGCTCTGCCAAAGCCTCTTTCTTGACCTATTGAGAAAGCAAGACTTGGGTTCAGCAAAAGTATTAAAGATAGAGCTATCTGGATTATAACATGCAGTAAATCTACTTAAAATATTTCCTTTTCCCAAATATAAAATTTTAGAATTTCATAACAGTTAATAGAAACGAGTTGTTAGCAAAGTAATGATTTGGTCATTTTGTCATTCTCCAAAGTGAAGTGACGGATTTTTACAAAGTACTTTGCTTCCATAATAGAAAGTGTCTTGTGACTATAGCAAGGCTGTCATGCATACAAACAGAAACAAATTAAAGTTTAAGTCACACACTTCTTTTGCCATATTTGACTCATTTTATCGTCTTCAAATATGAGAAAACAAAGATGTTAAAATGTGGTATATTAAAGTAGAAGAGAAATCTGGGTTGGGAGAGAATCAGCATCAAAAAGACTTAGAAAAAAATAGTTTAAAATGATCCATTTCAGTTTCTAGAAGAAAACTCTCGAATAATCGGTAACTATCTAGGTGTGCAGTGAGATCAACTCCATGAAAGTCATTCAGAAAGTCGGCAGGGCAAAAGGGTGAAATGGAAAAGAAGAAAGATAAACTACGAAGGCTAAGGATTGTACAAATGGACGATTATGAAGCATGGGAAATCTTCTATACACCAAAATGTTCACAGTGCTTATTTGCTGTTTGTGCAGTTACAGTAATTAAGTTATTTTTTGCTTTTTTATATTTTCCAAAATTTCTGCAGTGTATGTGCAATAACTTTATCAAATAGAATATAAATGAATGGTATGAAATACATAGAACATTTTAAATAAGATAGGAAGGAACTGAAAACAATTACAAAAACATTATCAAATAATGAAACTCCAGTTAGATGGTTTCACTTATTATTTCATTCAAACTTTTGGAAGACAGATTATTCAAAATTTACATAGTAGAACCTAAAGTATATTTTGAACCAAAATTATGCTTATAACAAAAGGTAACTCTAGTAAAAGGGTAGTGAAAAACAATACTTTTAAAAAATCAATATGCAAAAAAATACTAAGTACTGTACTAGTAAAGACAATTAAACAGCATTTCAGAATATCAATTGCATAAGACTGAGCATAATCTAATACATGGAGCAAAATATTATAATAATATAAGAAACTGTATGTTTACTACAGTTCCAAAAATAGAAGCATCACACAAAAAATAAATTAATAATATTTTGTGTTATTAAAGTTTCTAAGAATTGAAATTTTGGTCTCCTTGTATCTTTTGTCCAGAATTTACCCCAACTGTGCATGTATGCAGCACTTCAGCAAAAGGTACCAGGTCCCAGCCTGTCTCAGGTGCATTGAGGAAGAAAATATACTTTATTATAACTGGCTTTAATTAAGAAAATTAATACCATGATTTCTTAAGCTAATTTTGTTTTTATATATCTGTCAAAAAAAGCATAAAAGCATTTTAAGCCTACCAATATCAATCACTTTCTCTAACTACTAGACAGACTGCCACTTATTTCAAATATGATTAAAACTGCCTTCATAAAATTGTATCAGTGTAATTCACCACATGGTATATTTAAACGCTCATGATCCAAATTGCTTTACTTATATGACATTATCAAGATGAGGCAGGTTTTAAAACAATAATAACTTAATTCTTTCTAGCCACAGTGTATGACAGAAAAGAAAGGAAATAGAAGCATTGATTATGTTTTAATTGGTTGGCACATTTCCTTTGATTATCATTTCTCAAGGTGACAAAAATGCCCTTTAATTTTTGCTGATCTGTCAATATTCTTTTTGAATGTTGCAATTTGCTCAAAGGAATTTGACATCTAAGATGATGATGAAAAATTATCTTTCATCTGGTAGTAATGTTCTTACAATTATGAAGAACCAAACAATTAAAAATTATATTTAAATGCCTAAGCCTAGAATCTGCTTCATAGCCACTTCTCAGACAGGCAGAAATAGTCCATTCTGAGTAAGAGGGCCATGGGAATTCTACTGTCTACTTTTTTCCTTCTTGTTTTGGTTGTTTCTATATCTCTTCCTGCCTTGCACGTGTCCTCTCTCTCACTCTCTCTCTCTCTAGCTCTCTCTCTCTCTCTCTCTCTAGCTCTCTCTCTTTTTCTCTATTCTTTCCTCCCTCTCTCCCTCTCTACTTCCTATCTCTGCCTTTTATCTTCTTTTTTTCTTCACTTATTACAACTAAACACTTAAATCCCTTTGGTACCTTACAAGAAAATTCCCCACATACATTTTACCTTCACATACATTCCACCTGCAGAGTTCCAATGGCTCAGGGAACTTCTCTTGACCCTTCATTTCATCATGTCTTTACCCTGTTAGTAGGGTTCTCCTCAACCTTGAGATTTGCCTCTTCATACTTAGGCTTTATTGCATGCTCTGTCAGAATTACGTTTTCCTTTCAATCCTAGATTTTTTTTTCCCATGGGCTAAATTTGGCTCCACAATCTGAAGGCTGTCCTTCCCTAACACTGGTCTCGTATCTCCTCACCTATGCCTTTAAAGAAGGGAGTGTGGGGAAAAACAAAATGGAAAGGAAATCAAATGAAACAAGGTAATACAAGGTAATAGCTTCCTTCCTCGTATATTGGCATAGAAAGGAAGGTAGAGGCCTGATTGTAGACCTTGATTGCCAAAATATGTGTTACCAAAGGAGTTTATGGAAGCTTTTTTGATTAGGTCAGTAAAATGTTGAAAATGATATTTTCTAAAGTTTAATTTGACAGAGATGAACCAGAGGGATTAAAGAAAGATAATGCTGAAAGGACAGAGCCCAGGTAGGAGGCAGTGAGATATGGAAATGTGTTCCATAGCCAAGTGGTATCAGAAAGATGGAATTTCCCTTCTCTTTTGTGAGAAGACATGCTGAATGCACCAACCACAGTGTATTAAAAAAAAATTCTGGTCTTGATTGAAAAGTAATATAGAATACCCCTATGGTTCATTTGTTCCTACTTGCAGCTCTGCATTTTTAAGACAGTGCTGATTTCTTAACAAGCGTTTCCAAGGATTCAATTTGCTCCTGTGTCTCTATAGCTCCTTGAATTTTCCAGCTTTTCAGTCCTGTGAGCATGAATATGTTTTGATAAACCTATACAAATGAATATTTTTCTGACCTATCTTTGAAATTACTTTATGAAGCTCAAATAATTAGAAAATAATTTTTGTGGAAGACTGTGCTCCTTTTTTGGTATGAATTATATATCTGCCCTACCTTTAGAAATTTAAAAATTACTACAGGTCAAAGGAACCAACAACTTCAGTGGCAGGTTCTGCATATGAAACATGATCAATTATGTGTTCTGCATCTTTGATCAAAGTGATAAAATAGGAAAAAAAATTGAACCTGAGGAGAAAAGCCAATATTTTATTTTTCTATGTATCCACTAAATCCATTGTATTTCAGAAATGATAAATGACTTACTAAGGAAAAATGTATTTCATTTGCTTACATATTATCAGAGGATAGAGACTAACACAGCAAGGATCAAATAGTCATTTTTCTTAGTGAATATATTTTAGAATTATATTAGCTTAATATGGAAGTGTTTCATAGTCTAAACACGTGTTAGCTATGTCTGTGAACTTGTGGCATGTTAATGTGTAGAAATATTTTGCAATGGAATGGAAAATTTCCAAATAGAGAAGGAATGAGAAAGAAGCTTATCATCAATACCAACATCTTATTTGTAAGAGAGAAAAATAAGAAAGAAGTTAAATGGTTTATTCAATGTCTCTTGGGCTTCTTATAACTATTGTATAAAGATGTTTATAACTAGGCTAGAACTGTGGTCTCCCAACTCACTCTCCTTCAAATTTTATTCAAGCTAGTCTCCCTTTGTTTCTGAATGGCATCCCCTTTCTTTCCTGAAAAAGTAGGAAGTAAAAAATCAGATGTCTTTTATTGTTTAAACATATCACCAGCACAGATGTTTGACAGTCCCAATGAATAATATTATCTTGAATAAAAAAACACAAATATGTTCTTCTCCCAGACCTCTGACTTGTTCTCTTTAGACACTTACTACCATGTGTGTGAATATGCAAAAAAATATTTCCACACTTCAAGTAGTATTTTATGTATGATTATAAAGCATATACAATTTTGCCCTATATTAAGCTTCTAAAAATGTCATCCTTTTTCATAACAAAAGTAAGGAAAATTAGAAAAAAAATAGATTTAATTCAAGTAACAAAACAAAATAATGTCTAACACCATAATTATTTTTTAAAGTAAGTCAATGGGGAATTTTTACCTTGCTCATTTTTTTTAATGAGAAGATATCACCATGCTTTTAGATTTCTTGTGAAAAATATTAGCTATTCCAAAATGCTAACATGTATTTTGTAACTTGGAAAAGTGTCTTCTTCAAGAAACAGATTTGAGTTGGTAGTTGTTTCCTCCTCTTCTATTTTGTGAAAGAGTTTGTGAATAACTGGAATTAATTTTTAAGTGTTTGGAAAAATCAGTGGTGAGGCCATTGAGTAGTGCTTTTCTTTATAGGTAGGTAGGTTTTGATGAGTAACTCAATCTCCTTATTTGTTACTGGTCTATTCAGATTGTCTGTTTCTTGTTGGTTTTGGTCATTTGGGTATAACTAGGAAATTTTCCATTTCATTGAAGTTATCTAATTAATTCACTTCAGATTCTAGCAATTTTGATCTTCTCCCCCCCCCCTTTTTTTTTTCATTGTCAATCTACCTAAAAGTTTTCCTATTTCATTGATCTTTCAAAGGACCCACTTTGGCTTCATTGATATTTTCTATTGGTTTACTCTTTTCTGTTTCTTTGATTTCCTTTCTAATGTTTTAATAATTTTGCCTATCTTAAATTTAGCTTGTTGTTTTTCCAGTGTCTTATAGTGGGAAGTTAGTTATTGATTTGAATAAGAGCTTAATTTTTTCTTAATACTATAGATATAAACAGCTATATACTGTTTTAACTTGATCCCATTACTTTTGGTTTATTGTGTTTTCATTTCCATTCATCTCAAAGTATTTTCTAATATTTATTTTTATGTACAAGATCATGTTGTCTGAAAATAGAGATAGTTTACCTTCTATGTTTTCACTCTGGATGTCTTTTAGGCTTTTGCTGTTTACACTAAAACATCTTTTTTCCATTCTTTTAGTTTTAATTACTTGTATGTATAGATCTAAATTTGTAGAAAATATATAGTCACATCTTTTTTTTTAATTCAGACTGTCTCTGCCTTTTTATTGGATTGTTTTTTTTTTTTTTTTTTTTTTTTTTTTTTGCGGTACGCGGGCCTCTCCCTGTTGTGGCCTCTCCCGTTGTGGAGCACAGGCTCCGGACGCGCAGGCTCAGCGGCCATGGCTCACGGGCCTAGCCGCTCCGCAGCATGTGGGATCTTCCCAGACCGGGGCACGAACCCGTGTCCCCTGCATCGGCAGGCGGACTCTCAACCACTGCGCCACCAGGGAAGCCCTATTGGATTGTTTAATCATTCTCTTTTAAAGTTTTTATTGAGATGGTTAGAATTATGTCTACCATTTTACCTTTTGTTTTCTATGTCTCACACCATTTTTATTTTTTGCTTCCTGTTTTTCCTCCTTATTGTTTTCTCTTGCATTAACTTAATATTTTATAGTGCAGCATTTTAATTTCTTTAATAATTTTTTACTACATTTTTAACTATTTCTTGAATGGTTGCTCTAAGATTTACCATGTACATCATAACTTATCAGAATCAGCTTCAAGTTATACTATCCTAATTCCAGTCAGATATAGAAATGTCACTCCTATAGTTAACCCCTTTTTGTTCTATCATTGTTATACATATTATATTTATAAATGTTACAAACCCAAAATGACATTTTCATACCTAGCACATTATATAAGTTTAGATCTTTACTGTAGCTAAAAGAAGAAAAGAAGGTTTATGTTTATAGTTTTTATTATAATAATTTTATGGCTCTCTTCATTTGTTCTTATAATTCATGTAACAGTTTGTAATTATTTCCTTAGCACAGCTTTGCTCCCATAAACTTGATTTTTCCTCCTTAGTAGAAAACATACTACATTTCTACATGTTAGAGGTACAGTACTTTTATTGTTTTATATATAATATAATATTGTTTTATACAACTCCTCTTTAAATCAATTAAGAGAAGAAAGATGAAAAATATTTATTTATACTATCCTTTATAATCACATTATTGCCATTACAGGATTTCTTTGTTTATTTATGTGGATTTTAATTATTATCTGGCCACTTGTTTCAGCCTAAAGAACTTCCTTTAATATTTATCATTAGGCAGGTCTGCTAGTGACAAATTCAGTTTTTGTTTTTCTTGTATCATTAAGTTTTAACCATTTTTGAAAGAGCTCTACTGGATGTTGGATTCTTTGTTATCAGGTTTTTTTTTTTTCCCCCTTTGAGCTCTTTGAATCTGTTATTCCACTGCCTCTGGCTTCCATTTTTGTTTTTGCTAGGTCAGCTTTTAACCTTATTGTGATTCGCTTGTAAATAATAATTTCTTTTATTTTTTTCATCTTCTTTTAAGATTTTTCTTACCTTTTGTTTCAGCATTTTTACCATGGTACATCTACTTGTGAATCTTTTCCCATTTATCCACTTGGAATTTATTGAGCTTCCTGGGTGTGTAGATTATTGTTTTTTCAATAAATTTAGGAAGATTTTAGTAATAATTTCATTGAATTTTTTTTTCTACTCCTTTTTCTTCTCCTCTCCTTCTGGTATTCCCATTATGCATATGTTAATGGGCTTAATAGTGTTCCACCTTTTTCTGACACTCTGTTGATATTATTTTATTATTTTCTCTTTTTGTTTTAAGGATTGTATCATTTCTATTGATCTGTCTCCAAGTTCATCAATCCTTTCTTTGCCATTTCAAGTCTACCACTAAGCTCCTCTATACGTTTTCCATTTCAATTATACTTTTCAACTTCATAATTTCCATTTAATTTTATAAGTTCTATCTCTTTATATTTTCTATTTGATACAACATTATCATCAAAACTTACTTTATTTCTTTATTCTTGGTTTGTTAGTTCTTTAACTTAAAATGATTGCTTCAAAGATTTTTTTTTTTCTATTATCCAACATCTGGTTGCTCTCATAGGAAGTTTCCAGTGCTTGGGTCATACTTTCTTGTTTCTTTGTTTGTTTGGTAATTTTACTTTTTGGAAAATGGATATTTTAATCTTATATTGCACCAAATGTGAATACATATTTCTCAGGGCTTGTTTTTCTTTTTCTTTTCTTTTCTTTTCTTTTTTTTTTTTTGCTGTTTGTATAGTGACTGACTGGATAATCTTAGTGGAGTCTATTTCCCCATCATACACAGTTGCTCTTCAGAGAGTGCAGTCTGAGGTATTTCCACAATCAATCTGGGATGACAGTGCTTTTGGCAGGAGTCTGGCAGGATTCTCTTTGACTATCACTGTCTATGAATACAATCAATATTTAGCTTTACTCATTGTGAGCTGATTGATCTATTTGTTTTAACAAAGCCCTGGAGTATAAATTGTTCCACAGACTTAACCAGTGAAATTTGGTCTTATTTGAAGTGGTAGTTCTGAGATTAGTGTTGAGAGTTATTTTGACTACAAGCAGTTTTTTCTTAGTTCTCTCCTTCCCTAAGTCTCTAAGGAAAAACCAGCCAGCCTACAATTTAGCCTATACATCCAAAGAATCCACCAAATCTCTTCCCAATGATTTGTCTCAACAGCCTCTGCTGTTTTTGAAAGTGCCCTTAGGCTTGGATTTTTCCACACTCTGTTGGAAATGAAATCAGTTCTTTTGGGAAGAGATTGGGAGCTATCTGTTTAATAGCTTGCTTCTCTCACAAGATAAAATCTATGAACCACTGTTCTGAAGCTGGGCATGGAGCCAATGGCATACTTATCTCTAAATGATACCTTTGCTTTAGGAACTAAGCTTTTGGTAGAGTGGGAAAGGAGGCTCAAGTCTTCTTTGTTGTCTCTCCTATAAAGGAACTGCTGACTTATGAGCTGGGGCAAGGATATGCGGGACTATATTATTCTCAGCAATGTTACACACAAGGTTGGACCTCTGTCCCATGAGTAGTGGATTTGCACAAACAGGGATACCTTGGATTTTAGGTACATTAACCTGAAGCTTAACTTCAGCAACAGGTAGGTGGAGAGAAGACGATAAATGCGGAAACACTGCCTCTCCAGGGACATACTTTCTTCTGCCCTTCAACTGGGTTCTGGGGGCAGAGAGAGTCCTGTGTTCTTGGCTAACGTAGTCTATGGTGGGATTTCCATCTCATTGAGCTAGAGATGATGTGGAGGAAGCAATTCAAATACCACATACTGTCATACTTTTAATTGAATTTTAGTAGATTTTCTTATATAAATGGTTTTCATTTATGTTATGTCCTTGGAATCATTTACAGATTTTAAGATGTTTTAAAAATAATTTTTACCAGGTTTGTTGGGATCAGGTCCCAACTACCATGTGATTTAGCAATCCCACTTCTTCTGGGTATATACCCAAAGGAAATCAAATAAGTATCTCAAAGATATATCTGTACTCCCATGTTCACTGCAGCTTTATATTCACAATAGCCAAGATATGGAAACACCCTAAGTGTTTGTTAATGAATGAATGGATCAAGAAAATGTTATATAAACACACACACACACACACACACACACACAAACACAAGAACATTATTCAGCCATAAAAACAGAGGGGAATCATTTCATTTTTGAGAATATGGGTAAAGCAGGAAGACTTTATTCTAAGTGAAATAAGCCAAACACAGAAAGACAAATATTGTATTATCACATTTATGTTGAATCTAAAAAAAAAAAAGTGAACTCACAGAAGCAGAGAATAGAAAGGTGTTTGCCAGAGGCTGTGGGGTAGGGAAAATTGAGAGATGATGGTCAAAGGGTACAAATTTCAGTTACAAGATGAATATGGTTGTGACTATAGTTAATAATATTGTATTATATACTTGAAATTTGCTAAGAGAGTAAATCTTAAGTGTTCTCACCACACACAAATTATAACAAATGTGAGGTGAAAATATGTTAATTAGCTTGATTATGGTAATCATTTCACAATGTATACATATATAAGACCATCACATTTTGTACCTTAAATGTATGCCATTTTTATTTGTCAACTATACCTCAGTAAATCTGGGGGGAAAACCTGAGTAAAGTAACTAGAACATAGGCTTTAAAATTAGTTGCTTAATATTTTTTAAAGTTAATGTAACTCATTAATTTCTTATTCAGGAATCTAATTTGGATTTTCTGCTTCATCACTATTAATAAAAAAATGCACACACACACACACACAAACACATGACACAGAGGGTCTTTAAATGCAAACTGATGAAGGAGCCAATCTGAAAAGGCTGATTGCAAACTTTTGGAATAGTTGTATCATATAGTTGTATGCTTCCAACTATGTAACATTCTGAAAAAGGGAAAAATACAGGACAGTAAAAACACCATTTGTTGCCTGCCAGGTATTTGAAGAGATGGAGGAAGGGAGGGATGTATTTGTGGAGGATAGAGGAATTTTAGGGTAGTGAAAGTATTCTCTATTGTATTACTATGGTGATTACATGACATTACGCATTTTGTCAAAATTCATAGAATCTCACAACCTAAAGAGTGAGCCCTAATGTAAACATGGATTTTAGTTAATAATAATGCATCAATTATGGTTCATCAATTGCAAAAAATGTACCACACTAATTCAAGATGCTAATAATAAGGGAAACTGTGCTGGGGTGTGAGATTGCAGGAGCTTTCAGAATTTTCTGCACAATTTTACTGTAAACCTAAAACTGCTCTCAAACTAAAGTTTATAAAAGCTTAAAAATACATATTTTTAAAAATCCAAGAGACAAGAATATAATGAAGCAGGCTTCCCAAAGAGCTTTTAAGCCACTAAGGCAAAGTCTCCTTACCTGATCTTTTTGTTTACTTTTTAACTTCATCTTTGTCTTGAAGGTATCTAGAAAATATGTATTTAAAATGTAATTATACGAATATATAAAGATAATAGTTCGGTACATTTTCCAAGATTATGAAAGCCTTATCTTTGGTTTTCCCACTATTCTCTATGACAGATGTCACTACTACTAAGAAGATGATTCTAACAAAGTTATTATTTATACGACTTTATCATTTAGTGAATTGAGATGGGGGATATCATGAAGAAAAATGTAAGATTAACATTTTGCTGTATTTTCTAAGTAAAGACTAAATTTAAAAAATAGCATATAGACAATGGTACACAATAGAAAAATATTTATATTCACTTGGATTGTGTTTGCTGACAAAATAAAGTGTGTAGTTCAACTTAATATATAATTTTTTAGTAGACTGTTATGTATGATATAAATAGCTTTAATGTATGCTGCTTTCCTTTTATGGCCTGTAAATTTGCTAAACATAATGCCATATATTATCTTACTAGTATCTAATAATCTGTCAGTTAAGAATATGAACATTTCATTCAGATCAACAGTTTCCATGCAATTTGCATATATTGTGGACAATTTTCTTTTTCTTGCAGAAATATTCTTAAATACAATTACTGTGTTTGTAAAAGATATGTTATACTAACATTTTGTAATATGGGACTTTAAAACCATCATATAGCCAACAATGACCCTTTCTAAGAAACATAATATAGATATTTTAGACACATTGAAATAATGAAATAAAAATTCCACTAAGTTGCTATATATTCCTTAGAGAAAATACTTGAAGTAATTTTTCCCTCCTTCTTGAATTCATCTGATGACCTTGAAAATGAATAGTTGAACCGAGTATCTTATCACTTTCCGAATGATGTTCTAACTAGCCTTGTCTGTCTTCATGTTTTTCTTCCAGCCTCTTACCATAAACATTATTTCTCCCACTGATAGGGTTTTCTTTTCATTTCCTAATAAACTTGGGACCCTGATTAACAAATGCCCCTTTTTCTTAAACTATGTAGTTGCTTTTACAAAGTCCACATATGCTTTTCAGAAGATAGGATTTATCACTGTGAGAAATTTTAAGAATTTTTTTTCCTGATCCCAAACCAATAATTCAATTTCTCTATTCTGTTCATACATTAAATGATCAAAATAAAAGTGTGGTCAGCCATAACTGTAGGAAACATTATCAGCAAAATGATGCTGGGAATAGTATGCTTCATGGGAGCATGTCTGAATGCATCTTATAGTCAGTGTAATTGAATTTTACCGCCTGCAGTTTACTGCCGAACTTTAAATTATATAGGTCCATTACCCCCCAAAGTATTTCCAAATTTAGCTGTAGCATATCTTAATTAAAACTCATAACTATGTGCTCATATTATATTCTTGAATGTTTATTACTGTAGTGAGTGGAATATCTGGGTCTGCATCATGGCACATCCTATTTGCTGTTGGCAGAACCACATATCACTCAATTTAAAGTGCTGATTTCTCATTGCATATTTCCTACAATGAAAATTTTTAAATCTTGCATGTGTCTTTAATTACTATTGATTTTGGATTCCTTATTAAAAAGTTTTCTCGGCAAACTCTTAGTTTTGGAATGGGAAATTTCTGACTAAATAGATTAATTCTGATCTTTCTGAAAAATTACTCAAATAATAAAATATGAAATACTTTGAGAAGGTAAAACAAACTTTTAAATAAAGGAACCTCTGTGTGGAAAGAAATGTGGAGCAGTTATGCTAGAAGTCAAAGTTGATTTTCTTAAAAATAATACCCTGTGTTATTAAGAAAACTTTCTTATGTGTTTTCTAACATCTTTAGCACTTTTGGTTTCATTTAATGTCCTAGACTATATATGAATTTTTAAGTAATTACCCAAACAGGCTTTTAAAAATCTCTACAAATACATTGCTAACTTGAAAATCTGAGTCAATTTAATATATGGAGGTAAGAATTCTGGCTCTACAACCAGACTGACAAGACTTGAATAGAATTCTAATTTCCTACTTGCGTACTGTTGGGTAAATCACATGTTTTTTACTGGACGCTTTGTCCTATGTTCTAAAAGGAGTGAAATAATAGTGTCAGATGTCTGTGGTGCCCTGCCTAGATCTCCTTGAGTGCGTTATTCAGTTTAGTAGCTGTGCCTATCTCCTATTGCTGGGGTGCTAGGTACTTTCCTAAATGGTATACAGTTGAATTCTTAAGGAATATCCTCATGAAATTGAGCTTACCTAGCATGAGTTACTTGGGCATTATAACTGCCCCCGCCCCCATGTCTTCTACCTTAAAACTCCCTCCACTGGGGGTCGTAGGCAATTAGAGAGAAACCAAAGCTCTTCTTTGACTCAAAGTGGAATAGAGTCTTTGGAGTAATTTACCCTCCAGAGCTCCCCTTGAGATGAGGGGCTCAGTTAGACCTCTCCTGAATCTACATTCATGCACAAGTATAACTCTTTTCTCTTTCCTGCTTTTCTCATGACCTTACAGTTTACTCAGAGAGCACTTCTACAAAAAATCTCATACTCATAAATCTTCTTCTCAGGCCCTGCTTCTGGGGAACCCACCCTAACTCACCTGTCTTCTTGAGTTATTACGAACATCAACTTAATTCATTTAAAACCTGTAGAACCACACCTGACAAACTGTAAATAATAAATGTTAACTATTATTTTAATCATTAATATTGCTGAAGGAGAGGAAAATCATATAAGATTTAAAGAAGTTTAGGTTAATTTGACCTATAGAAGACTGTGAAGATGAAAATTATATGCAAGTAACTCCAATGAAATGATTAATCTGTCAATGAATTATTAATTATCATTTTATTAAATGGCCACCTTCAAATGTACCTTGATCAATGGATGAATATTACTTTTCTTAAAGGTTAGTGTAAGCTGGTGCAAAAAAAAACAAAAAATAAGAAAAAAATACACAAAAATCTGGCAGGTAATTGTATGAAAAGAATATTATGAGACCTAGGAAACAATTCTATTTCAAAAATGAATTGGTGAGTGGATGTCTGTCTCTTTTAATTAGCATATAATTATTGACTGTCTCAACTTAGTTTTACCACCATAAAAAGCATGGACAAAAATTAAAGTTATACCTTCATATCCATATAATAGATAACGGGAAGAAAAATTGACTGAAAATTAATAGTTAATAAACTTTTGTTTTTTTTCTCTGCTGTTTACACTGAAAAATCTATATAGAAAGATGTAGAAGATGACTACTTTAGTAACCTAATTCTTTGAGAAAATTGTTCTATAGAAGATTATTAATGGGAGGCTATCCATCAGAATATCATCAAAATTTTGTCAGCATGTAATACATTTTATTGCCAAAATGGAGTCAGTGTGGCCCACGGTTTGTGAAAGGACACTTGAAAGTCTGAAATTGGTCTATGTTTTAGCGCTGCCAAACTTGATAATAAAATGATTTTATTTCCATCATTTAAATGGAAAAATCATCTAACTGTGAAAGTAATTATGAAATCAATATTTATCCATGCTAGTAAATTGACTTGTGATAGATTTTAAGGGCAACATTTGGAAAAATATTTTATATTTCATATATTCATATTCAATATAGTTCATATATTTCATGAATTATAACAGTATTTAATGGCACATTAATAACTATTAATTTCCTAAATGCAGTTACTACACACAAAATAAAGTTGATAATAATTACATAGTATTCTACTATTTAGAGATACATCCTTTCATTGGATATTCCTCTAGAAATTTCATATGCATATATTAAATTTAAAGTGATATCATACATATGTACTTATGTACATACTTATGTATTTGTTACAATTATGAAATTCTAATTGTACAGATATTATGAACAGCATCTATGTCATTACAAATTGCCTATGAAGTTAGTCACATGTTTATATAATATTCCATTGTTTAAATTACTAGATTATCTAATCAACTTTTCTAATTTATATAGAATATGAATACACAATTACTAACAGCCTGTCAATGCAGATTATAATGATAACTAACAACTTTGCATCGATTCAGGATTATTACTTCAGCATAAATTACTCCTGAAAGTTTGTGGCAATATACACTCCTCCAGATATATCTGAGACTGGCCATTTCATTGCAACTTCACTCATATTAAAAATATAATTTAATCATTGACAAATCTGCAGTTAAAAGGTTTGACAATGAGTGAAACAACATGTTTCATATTTAATAATATTTAAATATATCATAGTCACATTTTACACACTCTCCTTTAAGGAATTTTTAGAATTTTCTTATTAATTGTTAAGATCATATATATATATATATATATATATATATATATATATATATATATATATATATTAACATCTTTATTGGAGTAAAATTGCTTTACAATGATGTGTTAGTTTCTGCTTTATAACAATGTGAATCAGCTATACATATACATATATCCCCATATCGCTTCCCTCTTGCCTCTCCCTCCTTCTCACCCTCCCTATCCTATCCCACTAGGTGGTCACAAAGCACCAAACTAATCTCCCTGTGCTATGCAGCTGCTTCCCACTACCTATCTATTTTATGGTTCATAGTGTATATATGTCTATGCCACTCTCTCACTTTCTCCCAGCTTACCCTCCCTCCTCCCCGTATCCTCAAGTCCATTCCCTAGTAGGTCTGCATCTTTATTCCTGTCTTGCCAGTAGGTTCTTCATGACCTTTTTTTTTTTTTTTAGATTCCATATATATGTGTTAGCCTACAGTATTTGTTTTACACTTTCTGACTTATTTCACTCTGTATAACAGTCTCTAGGTACATCTACATCACTACATAACTCAATTTTGTTCCTTTTTATGGCTGAGTAATATTCCATTGTATATATGTGCCACATCTTCTTTATCCATTCATCTGTTGATGGACATATAGGTTGCCTCCATGTCCTGGCTATTGTAAATAGAGCTGCAATGAACATTTTCATACATGACTCTTTTTGAATTATGGTTTTCTCAGGGTATATGCCCAGTGGTGGGATTGCTGGGTCATATAGTAGATCTATTTTTAGATTCTTAAGGAACCTCCATACTGTTCTCCATAGTGGCTGTATCAATTTACATTCCCACTAAAATTACAAGAGGGTTCCCTTTTCTCCACACCCTCTCCAGCATTAATTGTTTGTAGATTTTTTGATGATGCCCATTCTGACCAGTGTGAGATGATATCTCATTGCAGGTTTGATTTGTATTTCTCTAATGATTAATGATGTTGAGCATTCTTTCATGTGTCTGTTGGCAATCTGTATATCTTTTTTGGAGAAATGTCAATTTAGATTTGCCCATTTTTGGATTTTTTTTTTTTTTGATATTGAGCTGCATGAGCTGCTTGTAAATTTTGGAAATTAATCCTTTGTCAGTTGCTTCATTTGCAAATATTTTCTCCCTTTCTGAGGATTCTCTTTTCATTTTGTTTATGGTTTCCTTTACTGTGCAAAAGCTTTTAAGTTTCATTAGGTCTCATTTGTTTATTTTTGTTTTTATTTCCATTTCTCTAGGAGTTGGGTCAAAAAGGATCTTGCTGTGCTTTATGTCATAGAGTGTTCTGCCTATGTTTTCCTCTAAGAGATAGATGGTGCCTGGCCTTACATTTAGGTATTTAATACATTTTGAGTTTATTTTTGTGTATGGTGGTAGGGAGTGTTCTAATTTCATTCTTTTACATGTAGCTGTCCAGTTTTCCCAGCAACACTTATTGAAGTGGCTGTCTTTTCTCCACTGTATATTCTTGCCACCTTTATCAAAGATAAGGTGACCATATGTGCATGGGTTTATCTCTGGGCTTTCTATTTTATTCCATTGATCTATATTTCTGTTTCTGTGACAGTACCATACTGTCTTGATTACTGTAGCTTTGTAGTATAGTATGAATATAGTTTGAAGTCAGGGAGCTTGATTCCTCCAGCTCCGTTTTTCTTTCCCAAGATTGCTTTGGCTTTTGGGGGTCTTTTGTGTTTCCATTCAAATTCTGAAATTTTTTGTTCTAGTTCTCTGAAAAATTCCTGTGGTAATTTGATAGGGATTGCACTGAATCTGTAGATTGCTTTGGATAGTAGAGTCATTTTCACAATGTTCACACTTCCAATCCAAGAACATGGTATATCTCTCCATCTACTTGTACCATCTTTAATTTCTATCATCAGTGTCTTATAATTTTTTGCATACAGGTCTTTTGTCTCCTTAGGTAGGTTTATTTCTAGATATATTATTCTTTCTGTTGCAGTGGTAAATGGGAGTGTTTTCTTAATTTCTCTTTCAGATATTTCATCATTGGTATATAAGAATGCAAGAGATTTCTGTGCATTCATTTTGTATCCTGCTACTTTACCAAATTCATTGATTAGTTCTAGTAGTTTTCTGGTAGCATCTTTAGGATTCTCTATGTATAGTATCATGTCATCTGCAAAAAGTGACAGCTTTACTTCTTTTCTAATATGGATTCCTTTTGTTTATTTTTCTTTTCTGACTGCTGTGGCTAAAACTTCCAAAACTATGCTGAATAATATTGGTGAGAGTGGGCAACCTTGTTTTGTTAGTGATCTTCCTGGAATTGGTTTCAGTTTTTCACAATTGAGGACAATGTTGGCTGTGGGTTTGTCATATATGGTCTTTATTATATTGAGGAAAGTTCCCTCAATGCCTACTTTCTGGGGGGTTATTGTCATAAATCAGTGTTGAATTTTACCAAAACCTTCCTTTCCATCTACTGAGATGATCATATGGTTTTTTCTCCTTCAATTTGTTAATATGGTGTACCACGTTAATTGATTTGCATATATTGAAGAATTCTCACATTCCTGGGATAAACCTCACTTGATCATAGTGTATGATCCTTTTAATGTGCTGTTAGATTGTATTTGCTAATATTTTGTTGAGGATTTTTGCATCTATATTCATCAGTGATATTGGCCTGTAGTTTTCTTCCTTTGTGACATCTTTATCTGGCTTTGGTATCAGGGTGATGGTGGCCTCATAGAATGAGTTTGGGAGTGTTCCTCCCTCTGCTATATTTTGGAAGAGTTTGAGAAGGATAGGTGTTAGCTCTTCTCTAAATGCTTGATAGAATTCACCTGTGAAGCCATCTAGTCCTGGGCTTTTGTTTGTTGCACGACTCATTCACAGTTTCCATTTATGTGCTTGTGACTGGTCTGTTCATATTTTCTGTTTCTTGCTGTTTCAATCTGGGAACGTTGTGCATTTCTAAGAATTTGTCAAATTCTTCCAGGTTGTCCATTTTATTTGCATATAGTTGCTTGTAGTAATCTCTCATGATCTTTTGTACTTCTACAGTGTCAGTTGTTACTTATTATTTTTCATTTCTAATTCCATTGATTTGGGTCTTCTACATTTTTTTCTTCATGAGTCTGGCTAATGGTTTATCAATTTTGTTTAACTTCTCAAAGAAGCAGCTTTTAGTTTTATTGATCTTTGCTATCATTTCCTTCATTTCTTTTTCATTTACTTCTGATCTGATTTTTATGATTTCTTTCCTTCTGCTATCTTTGGAGTTTTTTTATTCTTCTTTCTCTAATTGCTTTAGGTGTAAGGTTAGGTTGTTTATTTCACATGTATCTTGTTTCTTAAGGTAGGACTGTGTTGCTATAAATTTCCCTCTTAGAACTGCTTTTGATGAATCCCATAGGTTTGGGTCATCATATTTTCATTCTCATTTGTTTCTAGGTAATTTTTGATTTCCTCTTTGACTTCTTCAGTGATCTCTTGGTTATTTAATAGTGTGTTGCATAGCTTCCATGTGTTTGTATTTCTGACAGATTTTTTCCTGTAATTTATATCTAATCTCATAGTGTTGTGGTCAGAAAAGATACTTGATACAATTTCAATTTTTTTAAATTTACCAAGGCTTGATTTGTGACCCAAGATATGATCTATCCTGGAGAATGTTCAATGAGCACTTGAGGAGAATGTGTATGGTGTAGTTTTTGGATGGAATGTCCTATAAATATCAGTTAAGTCCACCTTGTTTAATGTATCATTTAAAGCTTGTGTTTCCTTATTTATTTTCATTTTTGATGATCTGTCCATTGGTGAAAGTGGGGTGTTAAAGTCCCCTACTATGACTGTGTTACTGTCGACTTCCCCATTTATGGCTGTTGACATTTGCCTTATGTATTGAGTTGCTCCTATGTTGGGTGCATAATATGTACAATTGTTATATCTTCTTCTTGGATTTTTCTCTTGATCATTATGTCATGTCCTTTTTTGTTTCTTGTAATAGTCTTTGTTTTAAAGTCTATTTTGCCTTATATGAGAATTGCTACTCCAGCTTTCATTTGATTTCCATTTGCATAGAATATATTTTTCCAACCCCTCACTGTCAGTCTGTATGTGTCCCCAGGTCTAAAGTGGGTCTTTTGTAGACAGCATATATACGGGTCTTGTTTTTGTATCCATTCATCCAATCTAAGTCTTTTGGTTGGAACATTTAATCCATTTACATTTAAGGTAATTATCGATATGTATGTTTCTATTCCCATTTTCTTAATTGTTTTTGGTTTATTGTTGTACGTCTTTTCCTTCTGTTGTGTTTCCTGCCTAGAGAAATTCCTTTAGCTTTTGTTGTAAAGCTGTTTTGGTGGTGCTGAATTCTCTTAGCTTTTGCTTGTCTGTAAAGCTTTTAATTTTTCCATCAAATCTGAATGAGATCCTTGCTGGGTAAAATAATCTTGGTTGTAGGTTTTTTTTGCTTATTCACTTTAAATATGTCCTGCCACTCTCTTTTGGCTTGCAGAGTTTCTGCTGAAAGATCAGCTGTTAATCTTATGGGTATTCCATTATGCGTTATTTGTTGTTTTCCCTTGCTGCTTTTAATATTTGTTCTTTGTATCTAATTTTTGGAAGTTTGATTAATATGTGCCTTGGCGTGTTTCCCCTTGGATTTATCCTGTATGGTACTCTCTGTGCTTCCTGGACTTGATTAACTATTTCCTTTCCCATATTAGGGACGTTTTCAACCACAATCTCTTCAAATATTTTCTCAGTCCATTTCTTTTTCTCTTCTTCTTCTGGGACCCCTATAATCTGAATGTTGGTGCATTTAATGTTGTTCCAGAGGTCTCTGAGACTGTCCTCAATTATTTTCAATCTTTTTTCTTTATTCTGCTCTGCAGTAGTTATTTCCACTATTTTGTCTTCCCGGTCACTTATCCATTCTTCTGCCTCAGTTATTCTGCTATTGACCCCTGCTAGATAGTTTTTTATTTCATTTATTGTGTTGTTCATCATTGTTTGTTTGCTCTTTAGTTCTTCTAGGTCCTTGTTAAACATTTCTTGTATTTTCTCCATTCTATTTCCAAGATTTAGGATCATCTTTACTATCAATATTCTGAATTCTTTTTCAGGAAGACTGCCTATTTCCTCTTCATTTGTTAGGTCTGGTGGGTTTTTGCCTTGCTCCATCATTTGCTTTGTGTTTCTCTGTCTTCTCATTTGGCTAACTCACTGTGTTTGGGGTCTCCTTTTTGCAGGCTGCAGGTTCGTAGTTTTCATTGTTTTTGGTGTCTGTCCCCAGTGGCTAAGTTTGGTTCAGTGGGCTGTGTAGGCTTCCTGGTGGAGGGGACTAGTGTCTGTGCTCTGGTGGATGAGGCTGGATCTTGCCTTTCTGGTGGGCAGTTCCACGTCTGCAGATGTGTTTTTGGGTGTCTGTGGCCATATTATGATTTTAGACAGCCTCTCTGCTAATGGATGTGGTTGTGTTCTTGTCTTGCTAGTTGTTTGGCATAGGGTGTCCAGCACTGTAGCTTGCTGGTCTTTGAGTGGAGCTGGGTCTTAGCATCGAGATGGAGAACTCTGGGAGATTTTTGCCATTTGATATTACGTGGAGCTGGGAGGTCTCTTGTGGACCAGTTTCCTGAACTTGGCTCTCCCACCTCAGTGACCCAGCCCTGATGCCTGGCTGAAGCTCCAAGAGCCTGTCCTCCACATGCCTCAGAATAAAAGGGAGAAAAAAAAAAGAAAGAAGAAGATAAAAATAAAATAAAGTAAAATGAAATAAAGTTATTAAAATAAAATAAAAAGATAATTATGAAGAAAAAAATGTTTTTAAGTAATAAAAAAAAATGGACAGACAGAATGTTAGGACAAAT